>NC_091059.1:19742848-21000159 GCF_000393655.2 Nicotiana sylvestris | reverse complement strand
TCCCTCGATGACATGGAATTTGGTGTCTTGGGTCGTGCCGGCCACCGTAACTAGACAGACGGTTTCTCCTTTCGTTTTTTCTCTCGCCATGTTGAATCCATTGATGACCCGAGTGGCGGGCATGAGCTACCTAGATCCATGAGTACACGCTTTATCTGAAAAGAATTCAGAAGGAAGGAAATTACCCTTTCATTGTTGTGGGGGTTGAGACAGGACCTCGGTGTCCTCTTTGCTGAATGTGAGGGCGTCTTCGGGGATATATCCCCGAGTTCATTTTTCTCTAGTGATGGATATTTTTGTTCTTCTTATCATGGGTTCTTGCGGGGAATCGGTGCCCCCAGGATCATGTGGATGACATGTTGCGGCTCGTTTGCCTCGTTTTTCTTGGTTGCATCTCTTTCTCAAAACTAGTTTTTGCCCCGATCGTTAAGGAATTCCCGAAGGTGTCCTTTGTTAAGCAGTCAAGCCACCTCCTCTCGTAGTTGATGGCAATCCTCGGTCCTATGGCCTTGCGTATTATGGAACTCGCATACTTAGTTGTAATTCCTCTGCGAAGGATCCGACTGTATCGGTTTGGCCACTTGGCATCTCTGATCTTACTAATAGCAAACACGATGTCTACCTCATTGACACTAGAGTTGTATTCCAATAGGTGGGGCGCATTCGTTAGCACTACGTTTTGATCGAACCTGGTTCTGTTAATGAGCCCTCGAGGGTCCTGTCCTCGATCCACCTTCCGATCATAGCGAGGTAGGTTGCGCCTTGGGGCGTTCCTCCTATCTTCGAGGAACGACTGGTACCTTTCTTTGTTTGGTTTCGATTCGTTTGCCAGGAGTCTGTTTCGGTATACAGAGCCCGAAGGGGCTCCCAACTGGTCATCCTCAGCTCCGATCTTTGACTGATACCGGTTGTGGACGTCCGATAAGGTTATGGCAGGATACTCGATTAGGTTCTGCTTCATCAATTTTGAAGCCACTGAGCTTTGTTCGTTCAGGCCTTGGGTGAAGGCCTACACTGCCCAGTCATCAGAGACTGGCGGTAGCTCCATCCGTTCCATCTAAAAGCAGGACACGAATACCCGTAGCATCTCATTCTCTCTTTGCTTGATTTTGAAAATGTCAGACTTCCTCGCTGCTACCTTAATGGCTCCGGCATGTGCCTTTACGAAGGAGTTTGCTAGCATGTCAAATGAATCTATAGAGTTGGGAGCCAAGTTGTGGTACCACATCATGGCCCCCTTTGAAAGTGTTTCTCCGAATGTTTTTAGCAATACAAACTCAATCTCGTCATTCTTTATATCATTGCCTTTCACTGCGCATGTGTAGGCAGTAACGTGTTCGTTAGGGTCGGTGGTACCGTTGTACTTAATGAGTTCTGGAATTCTGAACTTCTTTGGATTGGGCGTCAGGGCCGCTTCCTCGGGGAACGACCTTTGTATGAACTTCTTGGAATCCAAACCCTTGAGGATCGGGGGCGCACCCGGGATCTGATCGACCCTAGAGTTGTAGGTATCGACCATTTTATCGTTGGCTGAAATCATTTTCTCACCCGATTCAATCCTTTTGGTGAGATACTCGAGCATCTTTACTATGGCAGGGTCGGGTATGGACCCATTGTTGCTTGATCTTTCGAGCACTTGCTCGGCGGTGATAGCTGTTTCCGGCGTTGCTGTGTCGGGAGTCTTCAGATGGCTTTACAACTGAGCAATGGCCAACTGTTGTGCCTGCAACATTTCAAAAATAACATGAAAACTAACATCTTGTTCTTCCTGGGCCGGGGGTTTTTGTGCTTCTTGTCGGTCGTGTGCGTTATCGGGATTCTATGGCAGCTCTCCAGCGGCTAGGACATCCACGCCATTTTCCCCGTGGTTTTCGAGGTTGTCTTTCTCGACTCCGTTTACCGGGCCAGACATTTTGACATGAAATCAAGAGATCTTGGACAAGAAAAAGTATGAAAGATAACTTGCATTTGTGCAATGAAACCAACAAGAAAATAATCACTATTATTTTTATCCCCACGGTGGCCGCCAAACTATTTACCGTGAAAATGGTACCGACAATTAAATTTGTAAATGGGATTCTAAACATACGTGATCTATTTTTATGCTAGTTGTTAGAGCAGATGATGCTAGGAATATGAAGTTTAATGTTGAAATGCAAGCTAAAACGAGGCAGTGATCCAACCGATAGGTCTGCTGCACGGGTGTAGAACTCATCGATGTGGGACCTCGGGGTTGACGTCAGGGCCGAGTTCGAGCTATCGGGGGTAGCCGGGAATGGGATAACAGTTTAGGTATGATTTAAACAAGGATTTTTATGGCCAGTGCCAAGCAATATGTCACGCCCCAACCTCGGGAGGCGCAACCGGCGCTCAATCGAGTGATCCCAACTGAGCAAGCCTTATCAAACACTACCTACCTAGCTCAATATGAATAAGGACCCATGCTTCCGTTTATTTAACCAAGGAAAGATAGTACATCCCACATTACTAGTTCATTTTAAATCACCACATCAAACCATAAATGAGTTCCGAGGTTCCATACATTTATACTTTAGAGAAACGGGAGTTAGAATTACAACATAGTTTGAACACCCATCCAACACCCGCACATGACCCACACATATGTCTACGAAGCCTCTAAGGATGTAAAAGACAAGTATGATAATGCCGGCAACAAGGCCCCGGCTATACCTCAAAAGTAGAAGTCTACAAAAAAAGATGTGCAATATAACCCCTTGAAGGAGAAGGGGCCCACAAAGTTCTTCAGAAGAAGGATGCTCCGCTACCCACGATCGGCACTATCCGCAATGTGGCCACCTACATTCATTTAAAAATGTAGCGCCCCCGGCAAAAAGGGACGTTAGTACCATGGAATAGTACTAGTATGTATAACTAAACTCCATCTAGTTAGAAAGAACTATACAAGAATGGGAATTCACAAGTACACAAATATAACTCAAACTTCAAATGGTAACCACATTATCAATCAAAAGAATTGTACAACTTTCACATTGTTTATCCATAGCTTTTAGTTTGGGGCATTCCATACTGTTCATCATTTGTTTCTAGTACCACCGGCATCTTGAGCAGGGTCCGATCTCAACCCGATTGGCTAGGTTGCCTCATTCGAGGCATAAACTCCAATCACAACCTCATTTTCCCTTTTTCTGGAATTTATTCACAATAGCACCGCTATCTTGAGCGGAGTCCGATCTCGGCCCGATCAACTAGGCCGCCTTGACAAGGCGTTGTTCCCTTCTCAGTAATCATTTCATTTCACATATATCACTTCATAAGCACTTGGGGCCACAACTCATCACATCATTCTTGGCACTAGGCCGCATTTTACATTATTCCCAATTCCAATATTAGCTTTGCCATTTAGGACAGAAGGTGCACACAAGAGCAACTTTAAATTGTAAGCATGGATATGACTTCACATAGATAGCACAACATATTCAGGCGTAATCTCGATTTAGGGTTTAAACATTTCAATACATAATTCATACCTTTACCCTTTTCAAGTTGTCAAGATAGCACGTTGATCATGTTGAGACACATTTTTCGCACATAAGGTTACAACACCAATTCATGTAAAATAACAAGCAATGCAACAATTCAACTTTAATCTTACCATGTTCATACAATCACCGTTGAAGCTCAATTTCTAAAAGACGGGGTTTTAGCCATACATACCGTAATATAGCTTTCCTTAATCCTTACCAAATTTCGGAACCCTTAGCACTTCGATCTATTGTGTAAGAATTACAGATTGAGCCGAGAATTAGAGACGAGATTGCGATTCTAGCTTGTTTAAACATATTATCAAACACTAAAGGTGCATTGTGATCTTAGGTCCTTTTTGAGAGAAATTTCTATCATTCTATACCCCAATTGCTTTCTTTTTAGTTCACTACCTCCCAATACTCTAAGGTTTGATATGCATGCAAGAAATCCACTCTTATACTAATGAATTACCTCACTAATGACCCGCTTATAGCTAAGTATAAAAATAAGAGCTGAGGTGATGAAGCCTTACCTCTTGGGATGAGGGTTTAGGTCCCTCACTTGATTATCTTCAATGATTTACCAAGGATTCATGGAGTAATTTGATGAGAAGCACTTTCCCTCTCTTAGACCCCTCTCTCTCACTGTAGAAATATCAGGAAATAGGCTCAAAATGAGCTATTACACCGAATATAACGATAAGGGGTCGGGTTTAAAATTTAGAAAATTAGAGCCCCGAGTCAGATTTGCGATCGCAAAGTCAACATGCCGTCTGCATAATGGACCGCAAAAACACTCCCCAAAACCTGAACACATTATCTGGGTATGCGGCAGAAATGTGGTCCGCATACCTGTTCTACGGTCGCATAATGCACCGCAGAACTGCCCCTTACAAAATACAAAGAGAATTATGCGACGACTATGTGGTCCGCATATCAGTTATGCGATAGCATAATCGACTGCATAGTTGACCTCAAATTGACCACACACTAACTCACTTTGTGATGACTATACGGTCCACATACCTGATATGCGATCGCATTCTCGATCGCAGAATCACACTTTGCTGGAAAATATTATTTCTTGACTTTTTAGAGCATAGATCAGTCAAAAAGGTCCGAACACATGATCCTAATTGCCACTACGATCTTTCGGGTTTAGAGTGGAAATTTTCATGGGGCCTCACACAATTAATGAAGAACAAGTGATAAAGCGATAAATGCTAAAGTGGCCTCGAGCTAGAGGAAGCAAGCAAGTTAGAAAGAAGAGAGATAGAGAGAGAGAGATATTATTGCACTGGAGTAGAATAGTTGGAGCTCTCCTTTACAGGGTATTAGCGACTACCCTTTTATAGGAGGGGGGAGCCTAAACATAGTACAAGATACGTTGCGTGATAAAGGAAATGGGATGGGATGGGACAACCGGCTAGCTTTATGACGTATGCATGGGCCTATGTCGAGCTGCTCAAATAGACCTGATCAAACCCGGATGCATTCCTAGGGAAATTCTTGCATTCGTCGTGACTTCAGTTGGCATTATCCTTGGCAGGGCATTAACAAATCTTGAGGGAAGTGACCTGCTCGAGATCCTGGGCCTTTGGGATTACACTCTGAAGTATATTGTCAAGGAGAAATCGGCCTCCCAGATTTCACTGCACACAATGGCGACTCTACTGGGGATACCTTTAGGCTCTTATCATAACGAAATTATGTTTTTACAAATCAATCCAAGCATGCTTTATCCCATACCCTTCTTTTTTTTTGAATTTAACTGTCCATTTTTTAAGCGTTTATGGTTCTTTATCGCTGAAACTGACTTGTCTCTTTGTTTTCTTTTTCCCTGTAACTGTATTTCAATAATTTAAATGTTTTATTTATTTTTCCCTACGTGCAAATACTTGACTACATGTTATTAATTGCTGCATAAATCATGCTCCACATTATATTCCACTCGTTAATGAGTGGTTGCGTTCTTCCTATTTACTACCCTTGAATTCAAAAAGGCTTATTTGTAGTAAAACCATTCGATCAGCGGTGAGGTCGAAGGTTCCGTGCCTTCCCCCTCGAGTTGTCCGCTTGAGGGTACCGGTCTAAAACCCCATAGAAACCTTACTCTGGTTAAAATTGTGAATGCATCATGGTCAAACCTGGTCGGATCAGTTATGTTGTCCACATAATGATCCTCCAAGATAAGCCTTATCTAAAGTCCATCGGATTTTCCATAATCTCAACGGACACAACCACGTTCTGTGCATTAATTTGGAGAACTAAATGATGATATGTTGATCATAAATGTATAAATAGTCGAGTTAGGTGGGGGTAAGATCTAACCCTTTGTTTTGAAAAAAAAGAGGCATGAGGTCCCTATATTCGGTTTGGTTAGCAACATCCCACCATTGCTGCTAGATTGGTAGGAGAGCCTTTCCTTAAGTGGCAAGAAACATGTGAGAAAGTACCTAGGTAACCTGCCTTCCTTGCTAGATATTGAGCCAAACAACAAACTGATCGAGGCTGCCACATTCTCCTGGGATAGTGAAAGGGTTGTGTTTCGTTTCGACGATATAGAAATGACACCGCTTATAGAGGTAATTGGATGGCTTGCGGGATTGACTTGGAATAGTCCTGGGCTATTGGTACCAGAAAACTGTACGGGCAGGATATTTTTGAAGATGATGGGCTGAAGAAGAATGCCGACCTAGTATGCTTGAAAGAATCTTACATACCTTTCAAATACCTATACGAGAGGTACGACCATAGCAAGTCCTTTCCATGCCTACCAAGACAAGATCTATCTCACTTCTCTAGGTCATATCCACCATAGAGTGTTTGTATTTATTGTGTGCATTCTAGGCCTAATAGTGTTCCCAATGAAAAAGAGAAGAATCAAAACTAGGTTGGCCATGGTCGCCAAGACTTTGATGGAAGGGATTAATGGACAGACATATAACATAGTCCCCATGATCATAGCTGATATCTACAGGGCTCTGGAGTGCTGTCAAAGAGGGGTCAATCATTTCGAGGGTTGTAACTTGTTGCTGCAGTTATGATTGTTGGAGTATTTCCAAAAGGGTTGCTATCGCCAAGAATTTCCGCGAAGGGCTTGGAACGACCATATTGCCTTCCATCACCCCAAGAAGATAACTTACCTTCCAGATAGATTTGGTTAGTCGGAAAGCGCCAAAAAATGGGTAGAGTTCTTCGACAATCTGACCGAGGAATAAGTGCAGTGGATGTTTGAATGGTTCCCGACAGACAAATTTATTATCAAATCCAGTGATGCTCCGCACTTGGTGTTGATTGGGTTGAGTGGGATATACCCATATGTCCTTATGTGAGTTATGAGGCAAGCAGGCAGAAAGCAGGTTGTACCAAGGTTTGTCAAGATTAGTCATTTCAGGGCAGACTTTCAAGACGATGATGTCCCTTACAAGTTCCAAGCTCAGCACATGTGGCACTGCAAAATCATTGTGGAGAAGAACACTTTTGATCCAAATAGGTATCATGCAGGGTGCGAGCTTCTCTACCCGACATAGTTGGAGGACAATCTGAAAGGAATGGTAACTCCAGGGGCCGGTCGAAGGAACAGAATCATATATGAGGAAGTTGAAGCTCAAGTCAAGTACAACAGGCTGCACAAGAGGATCCACGACTCTGAGAATGAGCACCGGGAAATACATGAGAGAAATGTGAGGTTGATCAAGTAGTGGTAATAGATGGCAGTCACTTCCAACATGAAACTGGAATTTCTAGAGCGAAGAATAGTGGAGCTGGAAGGTAAAGTCATAAAGAGGATTGAAAATTGTCAAAACGCTGAAGGAAGTTAAGGAGGACATTTGGCCAGAGCCTACTTGCTGTCGGGGTTGTGCGAGTTGGGGGATCTATATGATGGAGTCCGGAAGATCGAATCTGGGGAAGGTCCTTAAGGGGCCAAATAGGCTAGATTTATTTGCTTTTTCCTAAAAATGTAATAAGGCCAAGTGCCAGTAGTGACTTATTTTATCATTATGCCAGTAGTGACTTATTTTATCATTATCTTAGTGTCGTTTTGGGATTCATCTATTTTTATATTATGAAATGAAGCATTTATTGGCATTAAAAGTTCTGCAAGTTTATTTGTCACTAGGCCTACCTCGGGCACAACGAGGTTCCCAAAGTAGGACACAAATTTACATTTCCACAATATGTGTTTAAATACTGCAAACGTTTCAGGATCCTAACTGACTTGTTACCTTTTTGTTTTTGCTTATTTTTTATTGTTATTCCCATCCCCTTAGGTTGGTTCACTCATACTGGCCTCATCAGCATACCACACCAGAACTAGAGGCCCTCCACCTACTCTTCCTCCAAGAAACAAAAGAGGAAAAGCAAAGATGGATGACTTAAGTGGAATCCGAAAGAAAAATAATGAGAACGCAGAGACTTCAAATGGCTGTAGTACTCCGACCCCAAATGATCTAGTCTTTTGACCGGAACAAAAGATACTGGAATTGCAAAGAGAACTTGAGAAGGTTCACAACTTAGCAAATTTGTCACTCACCCTCAATGTCCCTAATATCAACCAACAAACACAAAGAACCCAATACATTCTCAGAACACATAAAACCAACATCCAAAAAATCTTACCGCACCAAATTAATATGCGACTCCACCCCAAAATATCAATCCATTGCCAATACTAACTCCACCGCAACATCATCACTAACCAATTCAGTACCTACCAACCACAACTTACCACACTCTCCTAAACACACCACAACCCATTCCCGATCCACAAAACTCCACCAATGACCATCACTACACCCAAGTTTCTGGCACCCATCAAAGCAACCATATATATGTGGAAACTATACCTTATTATACCCAACCAATCTCATGTACACCTGCATCATCCAAAAAGGACTTGCTCATTGAAAATATGGCTGAAGAACTCAAGAAGTTAACAAGCCGAGTTCAAGGTGTTGAGGGCGACAAAGATATAGAAGGTTTGAACTGTGAAGATCTGTGTATACAGCCGGATGTCGAACTGTGAGAGGGGTATAAACCTCCCAAGTTCGAAATGTTTGTAGGTATAGGTGATCCCAAGGTTCATCTAAGGACCTATTGTGATAATCTTGTCGGGGTTGGGAAAGATGAAAATATCTGGATGAAGCTCTTTATGAGGAGCCTTACTGGGGACGCTTTGTCTTGGTATATCAGCCAAATTCCAAGAAATTGTCCAATTGGGTAAGCATGACGTCGGATTTCATTGACTGGTTAAGTTTCAACACAGAGACTGCACCGAATATCTTCTACCTTCAGAATCTTAAGAAGAAACCTACTAAGACTTTCTGTGAATACGCTACTCATTGGAGGTCGGAAGCAGCCAAGGTCAGGCCCTCTTTGGACGAAGAACAGATGAATAAATTCTTCGTCATGGCACAGGATCCACAATATTATGAAAGGTTGATGGTTATCAAGAATAAAAAATTCTCTGACATTATCAAACTCAGAGAAATAATCGATGAAGGAATCAAGAGCGGGCTGGTAACAAACTTTGAGGCTTTGCAAGCCACGAATAAGGCACTACAATCAGGTGGCATATCGAAGAAGAGAGATGTTGGGGCGGTAATGGTGGCCCAGGGCCCAAAATCTCCACTTACCTATTAGAAACCTCCACCCACATATCAAACACCTCCACCCATATACCAAGCATCACCGCCTACATATCAACCTTCATCTCCCAAATATTCCCAACCATCTACTGTACATCACACCTATAACTCCCAACCATCCCACTTCCAATCACCACCGGCTCACCAAAATTATCCAAGACCAAGACACAACTTCGATCGCAAGCCACCCAGACAATACACCACCATTGCTGAGCCCATCGACCAACTGTATGAAAGGATGAAAGCCGCAGGTTAAGTCACTCATGTTCCCGATGTGGAATTAGAAAATCCATCCCAATGGGTCAAACCGAACAAAATTTGTGTGTACCATAATGATATGAAAAGTCACACCACTGCTGAGTGCCAAACATTGAAGGATAAGATCTAGACGTTGTCGCGCCCCTTTTTTCTCGCGAAATCGGTTTTATGACATTTGGTATGAGACAACTCGTTCCTTTTGGGAACTAGGTTTTGCATTTATTAAGAGTCGCCACCTAATGATTTAAGGTGCATTAGGACACCTATAGGGTTCAATTATAAGTTATTTGAACGACCAGAGATAGGGTAAGGGCTTGAAATTATCCCAAGGGGAAGGTGTTAGGCACCCCTCAGGATCCATTAGTGTGGTTCCCGGCCAGACTGTTGATTGTGAATTTGTGCATTTTAGCAAATAGACAAGTATGGGATCAAATATTAGGGGATCTAAATTTAAACACATAAGAGAAAGAACAATTAAAAGAAGAGTTTTTGAAAAGAAGTTTGCAAAATAAAGGGAAAGGGAGTCCTAGGTTTATATTTAATATGGATCACATCAATGCGATATCCGGTATGACACTCCTCAAAAGGGAGGATACACGTGGTATTAGCGCAACGGTCATCATATCCATATCTACCCTTTCCCACCCTGTCAAGGTATTAAAGCGCGGATTAGTCTCGATCACTATTGCATGCTATTACCCGTCCCATTCCTATCAGTCCCGGAGGAGTTTATGACTAATATTCCTAAAAGGGAGGGATATTAGGTTGATTTTGGTTTCAAAAGCTAAAAATCTAAGGCGACATACAAAACATATAATACTAAATGTTAGGGGGAAGCATGTAAACAGATAAAGGCTCATGTATACCTCCTCAAACAAAACACATAAAAAGCATGACTTGCACATACTTTTAAGGTCTGATTAAAAAATTAAAGACGAGGGGAGTTTAATTATTGAGGAAAATCAGTTTATTACATAACTCAGATAAGAAGTCCAAATCAGGCATGCTTGCTGGTTGTAGCAATTAACAAAAGCGGATTTATTTTTTATTGTTATCACCTAAAGCTCGCCTAAGCTTCGGGCGAAATGATAACTATTACTGATTCAGAAAGTGGAAAAAATAGTGACAGTTTAAAATGAACGATTGAGATCCTATAGACATGCTTTCTAAACCTCGTTAGATAAAGAATGAATGTTGTTTAAAACTTGTTCAAAGTCGAACTGATTTTAAATTGATTGCAGATCCTATAGGCAGGATGTCTATTGCTCGTTTTATTCCTATAGTCATGATTTCTAAAAGGGGTTCTGATTCTTAACCTTATGAACATGGTGTCTGATTTTAACCCTTTAGATCCTATAAACATTGTATCTAAATGTGATAATAACATGCAGAATTTAAGCAAGTCCTATAGGCATACTCTCTAGATGCAGAACATGCAAAAATTTAATGAAAGCATGTCATATAGACATGGTATCTAACGTGCATAATTACAAATGCATAATTTAAACAAATGGATCCTATAGGCATGATTTCTAATTACAAGACTCAAGACATATAGAATTTAAACAGCAGATCCTATAGGCATGATTTTACCCTTAAGCATGCATAACTACCCAACCCTTTTCACTATCCAACCCCAATGTTATTATAAATTATTATAGATTGAATAATGAATTACATCAGAAAAGTACAAAAGAAAAGTTACAACCAGAGGAAGCCTGATTCTTGACTTCCTCCTCTGGGTTATGGAATAAACCACCATAAATTCCATTATTTCCAAGCCTTTCTCAGACTTGAGCGTGTCAAAGTTCCCTAAGGGTTTCAAGAGGACCCCGGGCAATGCTCACACCCAAGTTACATAATCAGATAGATATGAGTGTAGTGTGGAATGGCCAGCCCTTCTATGTCCAAGTTGAGAGGGAGCTCATGGGTCCCAAAGCAAGGCTCACACAAGAGGGGCAGAACTTATGTCTAAGAAGATAGTGAAAGTGCAGGAACATAGTCTTAAAACTGAGGGGATAAAGGAGAGGGGTAAAGGATGATAGGGGGACAGTAATTAGTAACACACAGAGTTAATAACTTCATACAAATGGGGTCAAGGGTTGGAAATCCATTACAAGGAGCCCATGAACTTTGGCATGGATCAATTTTAGGCATGCACAACAATAGAAGGTGCTGACATGCCTATAAACCAATCAGAACACACAACATCTAGAAGAGACATAGAGGTTATGATCCCTGGGGTATCAGGTTTGCGTCATGCACAACAATGTCCAAGTGTGATGCCCAAAATCAACCACAGATATTAAATACATTGGGAATGGGGATTTAGGATTCACAAGTCATAATAAGTAATGGACAGAATCATTAACTCAAAACAGGAAGGGGCAGATTACAGCATGTTTAATAACGGAACTTGGTTAAATACAAATAGGAGACAAACAAGGATGAAAGAGACGGTAAAGAAATATGTTGTTTTTGATGCAGGGGCTTAATTAGAATATACGAGTAAAAATGCAAATACAGAGAAAAATAAGCAAGCTTCCCACAGCCTAGACTTGGCTTTCAGCCGGCTAGGTATGGTAGCAATACAAGTAGCAACAGAGAAAAGAGAGAGAGATTTTAGTGTAGTGTGTATCTGAACATAAGTGTTTTATGCCTTGTGTTTGTGTGTTTGAAAGAAGATAAGGTGGATATTTATAGTTTTTGAAAACATGTAAGAAATAAGGTAATAAATAAAATTTAATGCATATATGGGGGTAATCAACAATCAGAATCAATCAACCAAGTGATTCCCCTTTAATTGAGGAATCACTTTTTTAACGGGGCTAACAGGTTTAAAAGAAGGAAAGAATATCAGTTTGTAGGCAGACTGGTTATTACCAAAAAAAGAAGTAGTAAACATTGAGTACACAATAGAGTCCAAGTATAGAGATACACTTATTTTGTGGAAAAGATTCAACAAGGCAATAAGTAAGGAAAGGGATCAATCACTTTAACAGGTGGGTAAAATTAGAGTTCACAAAAAAAAGAAGTTTTGAAATCAGTCCCGAAATTCACAATCAATCAATGAAGGGGCCTCAACATATAAATAGAGTGCAAAAAGATGGACATGCGAGGCCAAACCATTGGCAAAAGAAACAACATGCAATAGTAGCACAAAGTAGTAGATGGCAAACATTCAAAGCATGATAGTCACGTAGGCCGAGTTTCATTGAATCAGTAGTAAAGAGAAGAAAAAAAGTATCGGAAGCATGCAAAGGGTCAAGTGATAAAACCCTTCTGAAAAACATAGTCAAGTTTAAAATATAGTAAGAACCCAGAATCAAAGGAATCACATAAAGAAAAGAGATGCTGAAACGAAGGAACTTCAAATCAAGTCAGGTATTCCAACGAGCAATTTCAAACCCAAAGACATAGGTTTTCTTTAATAATATTCAAGCTTAAAAGATGATAAATAGATTAATCATACAAGCAGTTTCAAAAACTCGAATAGATCCAAAAAGAAATGAGGGTTTTCAACATCGATCGAGTTTAAAGATGATGAACAAATAAATCAGACAATATTTAGCAAATAGTCTCAGAAACTCGAATGAACCCAAAGAAATTAGGGTTTTCAACACCAATCGAGTCTAGAGATGATAAAAAAGTAAATCAAACAAACACTAACAAACAGTCTCAAAAACATCAAAAGAAATTAGGATTTTTCCCATGCTAAACTAAGAAAAGATTTTGAAAAGAAGAACTTGAAGGAAAACCCTAATCGGAAAAAGGTGAAGAGTCCCCTTTTTTTATAAAGCAAAATTAAAGAAGCTTCGAGAAGGCATTTAAAACTCATAGCAAGTATGGATCTAAAGTGATCCTGAAAGAAGTTGAAAAGCTCTTAGAGATTAGGGTTTCAGAAGAACCCTAAGTGACGAGAAAGGCCTTGAAAGCCATCGATCTAAACAAGAGAGTCAAAGGTATGACTCGAATGGCCATGGATAGCCGGAGAAAGTTCATAGACGACTGGAGAACAGTCATCAAGCAAAGCCTGGACCAAGCCCTTCAGAATCTGGTCATGAGGCCACAGAAACGACCATGTAGAAGTCATGGGAGGTTGATACATGACTTAGATGATCTTGGAGAGCCATGGATTAGGGCGGATTATGGTGGAAGCGGCTAGGGTTTGAAGGTGTTGTAGAGACGATTTAGGAGAGGGGGGGTTTTAGAGGCGGCGTATTGTGAGAAATGAATTAGGGTGAAGGGGTCGTTTGGGTTAAAAAAGGAAGGGAGTAGTGAGAGTAGTTGATCTAAACGATCAATGGCTAGGAATAGGTGGGTGTCCGGGTGGATCGTTTAAATGGGTAAAGGGTCGTATTTGAAGGGAATTGTGTCGGGGTAAAATTGGGTTCCAATTGGGGTTCAAGTTAGGCTATAATTGAAAGGTAATTGGGCTAGTTTTTAAATAGCTAATTTTCCCCATTTATTCTATAAAAATAGCAAAATTAAATTCTGAAAATAAATTAAAAGACTAAAATGATTTTTAACATATAATTATCAAATTTAAAATACTGGACTTAATTTTTATAGATATGAATGCAATTAAATCTAAAAGAGGCTAATATTGCAATTACATGCAATTTAGCTTTAAAAATACTAAATAAATTTGTAAAAATGTACAAAAATTATTTTAGCTCTATTTTGGCATAAATATGAGAATCAAATAAATGAATTACTAAAAATGATAACTTTGGAAATATTATTGGGGTTTTATGAATAAAATAGGGGAATAAATTGGTTTAAAAATATTTAAAAATTAAGAAAAGAATTGGACATACTTATATATGCATACATATGATATTTTGAAAGTATTTTGCATATTAAAAATATACAGGGAAAATTCGGTATCAACAGCTATCCCTCTTCACCCGGGAAGGATGAAAGAGTTGTCGGGTAAAGATATGATGGCCAATTTTGACCGAGCGGAACGGTTCAAAGAGGTTTAGGATTTGGAGACTTTCGAGAACAGATGCAATATCCAGGACCAGGTGAATGGTGAAGGTCTGATAGGGCTGCAGGAACTGGAGCGGGATCACTCCTGCCGAGATAGCCGTTGCTCGCCGATTTACCTGCAAATAAGCAAATATTGTGCGTAAATTTATATATGATGCAAATTCCCATCGGACCATGAAGGTTGTCTTTAGACGGTTAGAATGACGTCCTTAGACCATGATGTCCTGGGCCATTAAGCGCATAATAAAGGATTCGCAGGCCATGAAATAATTCTCTCGGGCTATGAGGATGGTGCCTCCGAACTGTGATGCCTTCGAATAATGATATGCAGAAAATTAAAAGGGATCCTCAAGCCATGACATGGTGTTCTCGGGCTATGAAAATGGTGCTTCCGAACGATGACGCCTTTGGATAATTTGGCGATCTTTCAGCCTATAAAATGCAGTGTGTGGCGATCTCTCAGCCCATGAGATGCAATAAGTAGTGATCTTTCAGCCATGAGGCGATCTTTCTGCCACGCAATGCAGTAGGTGGAGATCGTTCAGCCATGCAAATGTAGATGTGGCGATCTTTCAGCCATGCAATGCGGTAGGTGGTGTCGCACCTCCTTTTTACTACACCACCAAAAGAGAGTATATAAGGGAGTTTTTTCCAACTTAAAGTGACAATCGAAACAGGATTAATTTTTTAAAAATTTAGAGTCTCCACTTGGGATAATTTATGGGGTCCCAAGTCACCTTTTCAAATCCCGAATCGAGGAAAAGATTGGCTTTTTATTACAATCTGCGAACCAAAAATCTGGGTAAGGAATTCTGTTAAACCGGGAGAAGGTGTTAAGCATTCCCGAGTTCAGTGGTTCTAGCACAGTCGCTCAACTATTATAATTGGCCTATTATCTGATTGTAATACATTTTTTAGCCTAAGGTTCATTTTTAAATTAAACCGCTTTTATTCATTTTTTAAAGAAAATTGCAACGTTATTAGAACACGTCTCGAACCACGTCACATAAATGCACCCGTGATTTTGACATATTTTAACATCATTGAGATTTGGATTTGGGTCGCATAAATGCGCACCCGAATTTAGGAATGTAATATTATTAAACTAACGCGCCTAAGCAACTATGATTTTGCAACTTTGCGAGGGCCATGGAAATCTGCTAAATGGCGCACCTCGAATTCTAGGGGTCAAAACGAAGTTAGTCAAAACGAGGGCCATGCAATTGTTATTTGTTCGCGCACCCCGACTTCCAATTTTAAAACGGAATTTCAACTATACTTAGAGGGCCATAAACTATTTGATTTCGAATGGCACGTTTCCACTAATTATATTAACTAAATAAGATTTAAGGGAATTATAGCTACTTGGTAAAACACAACTAAATTTAAATTGTGAATCTAAAGGGGCTAAGACTAAGAAAAAATTACTTCAATTTTGTTTCAGAACTTGGGCTTGGCCTAATGTGAGGCCCAGTGACCCAGCGAGCCCAAACAAGAAGCTCCCTTTGAAGCACGCTCAAGTCAAGTGTCACAAAGGTCGCGAATCGAACCCATGTAACAGAAAAATCGACAGATTCAGAATGGTCCGCAAGATAAGATTGCCAGTTAATTGAATACAACGAGGAAGAAGGTATTAACCAATGAAGCAAACAAAACTGAGATGGGCATAGAAACGAGAGTGCGAACAAAAGAGGAAAAGGGGGATTTCACATTTGCAAATCATAAACTACTGGGAGTATTCAATATGATACATTAAGGAAATCATTTGGTTGAACAATTTCAGAAATCATCACATGGTTACGCACTCATAGACTAAGCTGGTTCAACCAAAACTCAACAGACACGCATTAGCAAGCGTTTCTTTTCAACTCATTCTTCATACTTTGAACCTTTATTCCAAATGATCCTAAATTGAAAACTAACTTATAAAGCAACTAGAGAATATCATGTTCATGCCCACATTCTGCATACAGAACTCAACTAAAAGCCATTTGGCAAACTTAGCTTAACTTACTGCACTAATACAGGCGATACTCAAAGAAGAAACAGATGAACCACAAAGGGAAATACAACACTAATTACGGAAATACTAAAAAAGAAAAACTAGCATGGTCCAATTCTCAATTACAAGCCATTATTTGACAAATACACTAATCAGAACATTTAAAGCTACATGGTGATTATAAAACTGAAAGAAGAAGAGGTTAAGTCCATCAATAACATCATATCCCTCTCATTTTCAACTCGTACTTCAAGTTACATATCAAATGACACCAATAAAGATCGAAATGTAGCTGGGAAAGAGAAGAAACAAAGTAGAAATGAGTGTCAGTAGCTCAACAACAGTAGTAGCAGAAACCAGCAACAAGGACTCCGACAAAACAAACTCAAAACCAAGAAGGAAGTGCAGCAGTCCAGAAAAACAGTTTCAATCGAGTGGTAACTCAGCAGAATTCAAACCAAGCTTAAAACCAAATTCAATCCATCTCGAACACTCAATGAATCAAAGATTGCTTTAGCAGGTTGGAAATTTCTTTAAAAAAAATCAGAGAAAGAAATCAATGAAACAGTAAAATTCAGCCATTTGGTATTTTCCTAGATCATTATCTCTTAGACTCTCCCTTAAAAGGCAAGAAAAGCTGCCTTTATAGGCAAGGCAAGTAGGGCAGCCTTAAAGAGTTCAAAATTGCACTTAAAACCTTCTGAAATTTTCATTTTAGCTTAGAAATCCCTAGTGTAAACTTCAGAATTTCAAAATAGCCCCCACCCCAGCTTCTAGGAATCTTCCTAGTTCAGTTATACAAGATTCCCAAGCCTAGACTACCCAAATTACCCCTTAATGACCCTGTTATTACCTCTGAAAACTAGACCCAAAAATGGGTCAGAATTGACCCAATAACCCAAACCAATTTGGACGGGCTACTCTTTACCAAATGGACCAGAGACAACCCAAAGCCCAAACGAACACTTATCTATTTGAAGAGAAAATCTGCAAGCCATGATAATATGACATGATTTCAAAGCAAACCGACTTAAATTACTTATTAATTAACACAACTAGGAAGGGAATTAACCAAGTTGCAATAACCTAATTAAACTAACTTGGGCGACTAAACAGAAAATCAAGATCGGAGAATTAGCCATGCTATTAACACAACGGACTAAAGAAATCAGAAAACAGGCTTTCACGAAGAAGAGAAAAAATAGTGAACAGAAGACAAATTTAAAGTCGAAAGATTAATCGGGTTTTAGCCAGATTAGTATAAGAAAACTAAGCTAAATAAATGGGAAGGAGAAAGAGAATAAGACAGTAAAAGAAAGAAAAGACATGGGGGAAAGGATCTTACCAATTCAGAACTCGAAGAAACAGTGCCCTATGACCATGCATGTACCAGGCCCGATAGAAAAAATGGTTTTTTGAACTTTCAGGGCTCTAACTCAGATTTAGGATTCGAGAAGCTCCAGCAAGATTCGAGGGAAACAGAGTGAGGATTTGGTATGAGGGGGTCGTGGTGGCTATGTGGTGTTCATTTGGGGACGATTGGGTGAGTTGGAGTTTTGGCCTTCCTCTTCGATTCAAGATTCGAAGAATTTTGCTAGGATTCAAGGGAGGGGTTTTGGAGATTTGGGCAGAGGAGGAGGAGGGGAGTCCATGTCGTTAATTTGGGGTTCATTGGAGTGTCGCTGCCGGCGAAGGCGATTTCCGGCAGGCGGTTCCGGCGGAAGCGATAAGGTCTGGTGAAGAAGATGAGAGGGGGTAGGGGGGCTGTTTGGACACTTATATATCAAGATGAGGTTAGTTCTAGACCGTCAGATCAACTAACCTCGACGGTCGAGATTAAAGGGTATCAAAACGACATCGTTTTGGATGAGGGGTGACCTGACCGGGTTGAGATTAAATCCTACATGCAAATGCCACGTATTTTTGAGTTTTTCATTAATTTAAAATAAAATAAACATGCACAGCCGAATGCAAACAATTAACATAAATTGTCACAAAAATCCACAAAATTGCCAACACTGAAGAAATTATTTTGTTTTGAATTTATGGGAGTAATTCATATAGGGCAAAAATTATGTGCTCACAGTTGCCCCTCTTTGCCTGGAAACACGAAGAGTTTTCGTGCAAAGATATGTGAGCGGATACGAGCGATTTTTTCCCGTTTGAATACTCTGTATGAAGCATTTTTGTAAGATTTGACCGCACCCTGATTCTGAGGTTGCCTACATATCCTTGGCTAAAAAGGAATCAGGTCAGTGTAGTTCGGGAAGTTTTGGTAGCTGTGACAACCATGAAGTTGTGATTTCACTGTTGTTGTTGTTGCTGCTACTACTTACTGCATCCCCTTATTACAGCATGATAAAATGAAAAGAAGCTAGACTATACTATGATCTATGCATTACAAAATCCTATTTATAACTTTAAATTTGCTCATGTGGTTCTTGTTGCCTTGTTGACTTGTATTCTCCCGGCGGAATCCCTTTGTTGCCGCCTTGAATTGTAATCTGAGATGTTTTTCCTTTTCTCCAGGTGGCTACCTGACTGTTGAACTTGAATGTATTCTCTACTCTCCAGGCGGGCTCCTAACTGCTAAACTTCAATGTATTCTCTACTCTCCAGGTGGGCTCCTGATTGCTGAACTTGAAATGTATTCCCTGCTCTCCAGGCGGGCTCCTGATTGCTGAACTTGAATGTATTCCCTGCTCTCCAGGCGGGCTCCTGACTGCTAAACTTGAATGTATTCCATGCTCTCCAGGCGGGCTCCTAACTGTTGCCTTGAATGTATTCTCTGCTCTCCAGGCGGGCTCCTGACTTCAGCAAAATAGACAAATACACAAAAAAAATTTCTGCCCCAGTTTGGTGGTTGGGCATAGATGTGAGTGTAAAACTAAATCATATTACCAAGTATTACTAAGAATTTGAAAGCTAGGTCCCATTATTCAGGGGGGGTCCTGATAACTCTTAACTAAACGACAATTTTAAGTCTAAGTTATGTCTTCTACAGGTGTGCCTTCTGCTAAATCTTGCTATCTAAGAGGATCTTTCAACTACTTCCCATTATCCATGAGGGTTCTGAAAATCAAAGGTCAAATTTTATCTTAAGCGTGACAACTTTAATTATACTAAGCTACAGTAGAATTTTCGCTAAATGTTGTTATCTAATCGAAATTTTAAAGCGAAGACCCATTATACAGGAGGGTCCTGAAAACTCCTAATTGAATCCTATCTCGAATATGCAAACTTCTAAGCCAACTTATGTTCTTTTGGGATACATTTATGCTTGATTATGCTATTTCTGAACTTTAAACTAGGTCCCCTTTTCCAGGAGGGTCCTGAAAATCAAAAATCAAACCTGTTTGGTGACCGCCTTTCTTTACGGAAGGTTTCTCCGAAACAATCGAAATTTCCTGCCCCTATTTTAATCAAAGAAAATTTTGTCAGTTTTAAAATGTGGTGGTTAGTTGTTGGTATTCTTGCTGAAGGTATCTCCGCTGCATTGTTTTGTTTTGACAGGCTTCCCCGAACTGGCCCTGAACCGCTTGACTTTCCGACTGACTTTCAAAAACCCATAACTTGAATGACCTAAGTGTTCTATCCCCGAGCCATTGTTTCACATCTCTGACACATTTAACTGAATCTCTACATTTCCCATGAAATTAGCAAATCATTTTGCCAATGGAACTCTTGCTGGCATTTTATCCCCTTTTACATCATGCTAAGTTTGGTATGCTCTGGACGCACTGTGCTTTGCAATCTTGAAGCTGGTAGTAAGCTTTGAAATTCCTCCTTATTTGCTTGAACAGAACTGACATTGGGAACATCTTAGAGAAATAAACCCAAAGAAATGAAATGCAATGACTTTCAGAGTTAAGGATAAGGAAGTCTAAAACGGGAAGACTATCTAAAAAGAAAAAGAAAAGAGACTTATCTGACAGGAACAACTGGCACCAATGATCATGACATGCAATTTTGATTAATCGGCCCAATCTGTCCAACCAATCAACTTTCAGTTGCCATATTTTGTTGCCCCAAAATTTCCATAACCTGATTTCTTCACCTCAAATCCCGACCTTGTTCATCCTGCGGTGCCTTGAAAGGTTTTTACCAGCAGACCTCTCTTATTCCTTCATGTGTAAACTTACTTTCGCCTTAAGGTTCCCGTGAGGGTTTTCACCAATAAGACTCTCATTTTCAGCCCCTACTGAAGTACGGATAGTAGTGCGATAACCCAGCAATGCGAACGGTAGCTTTTCATGCCATTGCCTAGAACCTTCCACCATTTTTCGAAGTATTTTCTTTATATTCTTGTTGGCCACCTCAATTGCTCTGTTTGCCTTAGGACGGTATGGGGTAGAATTGCGATGTGTAATCTTGAACTGCTGACATACCTCTTTCATCAAATGACTATTGAGATTAGCCCCATTGTCTGTAATGATCACCTTCGGTATCCTGAATCGGAAAATGATATTTAAATGCACAAAATCAACCACCGCCTTCTTGGTTATAGACTAGAATGTTTTAGCCTCTACACACTTTGTGAAATAATCAATGGCCACCAGAATAAACCTGTGCTCATTGAACGCTGCTGGTTCGATTGGTCCAATGACATCTATTCCCCAAGCAACAAAAGGCCATGGTGCAGACATTGTATGTAATTCATATGGTGGAGAATGAATCAAATCTCCATGAACTTGGTACTAATGACATTTACGCACGAAACTGATACAATCTCACTCTATAGTGAGCCAATAATAACCTGCCCAGAGAATCTTCTTTGTCAGCACATACCCACTTATGTGCTGTCCACAGACTCCAGAATGTACTTCAGTCATTATAGTTGTGGCCTGCCTAGCATCTATGCATCTCAGCAATCCAAGATCTAGCGTTCTTTTGTACAACACTCCTCCACTAAAAAAAAATCCGCTCGCCAACCATCGAATTGTCCTTTTTTGATCACTTGTGGCTTGTACGGGATACACTCCCATCCTGATGTACTCCTTGATATCATGAAACCAAGGCTCCCCATCGAGCTCTTCCTCCACTATATTATAATAAGCATGCTGATTGCGGACCTGAATATGCAACGGGTCAACATAAGCCTTATCTGGGTGATGTAACATTAATGCCAGAGTAGCCAAAGCATCGACGACCTCATTGTGGATCCTCAGAATATGCCTGAACTCTATTGATTGAAACCGTTGACAAATATCATACAAACATTGCCCGTACGGTATGAATTTTAAATCTCGTGTTTCCTATTCTCCCTGAATCTGGTGTACCAGAAGGTCCGAGTCACCCAAGACCAAGACTTCCTGGACACCCATATCTACAGCCATCCTCAAACCCAAAATGCATGCCTCGTATTCTGCCATGTTGTTAGTACAGTAGAACCGAAGCTGAGCCATAACAGGGTAATGATGCCCTATTTAAGAAACAAGTATCGCTCCTATCCCAACGCCTTTCATGTTAGCAGCCCCATCAAAGAAAAGATTCCATCCTAGCCTTTCAATCTTTTCCAACTCATCAATGTGCATTACCCTTCATCAGGGAAGTAAGTCTTCAAAGGTTCGTATTCTTCATCCACAGGATTCTCAACCAAATGGTCGGCCAATGCTTGTGCTTTCATCGCAGTCCGAGTCACCTAGACAATGTCAAATTCTGTGAGCAAGATCTGCCCGTTTGCGAGCCTTCTCGTGGGCATAGGCTTCTCGAAGATATACTTCAACAGATCCAAACGAGAGATGAGGTAAGTAGTATAAGATGACAAATAATATTTCAACTTCTGGGCTACCTAAGTTAGGGCTCAACACGTCCTCTCAAGATAAGTGTACTTAACCTCGTAAAATGTGAATTTCTTACTGAGATAATATATGGCATGCTCCTTCCATCCGGTGATGTCATGCTGTCCCAACACACATCCAAGGGAATTGTCCAAGACTGTCAAATACAGAATTAAAGGTCTCTCTGGTTCTGGCGGGACCAACACAGGTGGGTTTGACAAGTACCCCTTTATCTTATCAAATGCTTCCTGACATTCATCTGTCCACTTGACCGCATCATCTTTCTTTAACAGTTTGAAAATGGGCTCACAAATTGTCGTGAGCTGAGCAATAAACCGGCTGATGTAATTCAATCTTCCCAACAGACTCAACACCTCAGTCTTGTTCTTTGGAGGTGGCAATTCCTAGGTGGATTTGATTTTTGACGGGTCTAATTCAATACTTCGTCGGCTGACTATGAATCCTAACAACTTTCCAGATGGAACACCGAACGCGCATTTTATAGGATTGAGCTTGAGATTGTACCTGCGAAGCCTTTGGAAGAACTTTCTCAAATCTCTGACATGGTCAGACTGCTTTCTAGACTTTACAATCACATCATCCACATAAACCTCGATCTCCCTGTGTATCATGTCGTGGAATATGGTCGTCATTGCCCTCATGTATGTTGCCGCAACATTTTTCAAACCAAATGGCATGACCCGATAACAGTATGTTCCCCAGGGCGTGATGAATGTTGTCTTTTCTGCGTCTTCTTCATCCATTAAGATCTGGTGGTAGCCTGCATAACAATCCACAAAATAACCAATATTATGTTTGGCACAATTATCGATCAATATATGGATGCTCGGTAGTGGGAAGTTATCCTTGGGACTCGCCTTGTTGAGGTCTCGATAATCAACACACACCCTGGTCTTGTCATCCTTCTTCGGCACATGCACTATATTGGCTAACCAAGTGGGATACTGAGTGACCAGAATGACCTTGGCCACAAATTGGTTGGTGACCTCTTCCTTAATTTTCACACTAATATTAGTTTTAAATTTCCTCAACTTCTGCTTGACAGAGGGGAATGCCGGATCAGTGGGCAATTTGTGAACCACCAAGTCAGTGCTCAGAACTAGCATGTCGTCATAGGACCATGCAAAAATATCTTTATACTCGAATAGTGCTTTAATTATCTCCTCTCTGAGTTGTGGTTCAAGATGGACAATTATTTTATTTTCCCGGACATTATCTTGGTCCCCTAAATTGATTGCTTCTGTATCACTCAGGTTAGGCTTGGGTTTTTCTTCAAAATGGCTTAATTTTTTACTAATCTCTTCAAAGTCTTCATCCTCGTCATATTCCGATTCAACATCACATTCTATTTCTTGAATTACTATTTCAGAACTAGATTGGCTTTTAAGGCTGGGCCGGAGATTCCGCATGCATGTCATATCATCGAGGCCAGCATAAAAAGAACTGTACAAGGAAGAAAGGAAAAAAAATAAAACTATCAAGAAGAAAGGAAAAGCGAAATTGCATTTCATTGAAATTAAAGATAACATGGGTTATACATCCAAATTAAAGAATCTGAATTACAACCCTGGAATAATCCAGATAAATTGAAAGAAAATCAAAGCAAACTACCAAAACTCCCTCCTGGTGGGGAGAGGAGTAGCTTCCCAATTGTTAATCTTTGCATCGGGCCCAACAGATTGCACATCCGCCTTACTAGAAGCCTCTCCAGCTTCCAACACGTTCACATCGACGAATATCCTCTCGAACCTTTCCATCAAATCTCCATTCACATCAACCACCGAACTGGGTACCGTCGTCACTAGGCGCTTTCTGGTACCAGGCCTAACAAACGATCTGGAAAGACGCGGGATTGGCTTCGGAAGGGCCCATGCTATCTGTTTCATTTTTCTGGCTCTTCTCACATCTGCGAGTATGGGCTTGAACCCCATACCAAATGTATCCATGTTTTTAGGAAGAGAAACCGTCTGTACGATACCTTGCAGAGATGCACCCAAACCTTTGCCCGGTGCAAAACCATTTTTCAACATTTCAACGGCTACCATGACTGATGCAGCAGCTACCCTTGGAGTTGGCACGCACTTCCCTTCAAGAATTTTCTCTACCGATACCGTGCAAAAAACTTGATAAACCCATGGCCCCTTGTCGTCTTCAAACTCTATGAACGGAACATTGGCATCACTGGGAACACACAAATTATCTTCGCTATGCACAACAATTTCCTGTCTACCCTATTCAAACTTAACCATTTGATGCAAAGTAGACAGAACCGCTTTGGCAGCATGAATCCAGGGTCGTCCTAACAGCAAATTGTAAGAAATAGCCACATCGAGCACCTAGAATTCCATAGTAAATTCAACTGGCTCTATTGTAAGCTCAAGCACTATGTCCCCGACTGAATCTTTCCCTCCACCATCGAATCCCCGAGCACAGATACTATTCTTGTGAGTTCTTTCATCATCCACCTTCAACTTGTTCAGAGTGGAAAGAGGTCAAATGTTTGCACTGGAACCATTGTAAACCATTACTCGAGTAACCACGGAGTCTTCACATTTCACCGTTAGATAGAGGGCTCTATTGTGCTCAGTACCCTCCACGGGTAACTCATCATCAAAAAAGGTGACTCTGTTTACAACAAATATCTTGTTAGCTATCTTTTCCAAGTGGTTTACTGAGATTTTGTGAGGAACGTGGGTTTCATTCAAGATCTTCATCAAAGCCCGACGGTGCTCGTCTGAATGGATCAATAATGACAAAAGCGAGATCTGAGCTGGGGTCTTTCTTAACTACTCCACAATGGAATAGTCCTGTACTTTCATCTTTCTCAGAAATTCTTCTGCTTCTTCCTCGGTCACCGCTTTCTTCACCAACACTGGGTTATCTTTTGAGGTATTAGCTTTTCTCAACTCTTCGGGGGCAAAGCATCTCCTCGATCGAGTCAAACCATGGGTCTCACACACTTCTTCTTTAACCTCTTTCCCCTTGTAAGTCACTGTCACTCGTTCATAATTTCATGGGACTACCTTGTTGTTGACTATCGGTAATTGAGTTATCGGTTTGATAACGACAGGATCTGTGCGGGCACCCTTCACAATTACTACAGGCTTGTTCGTCACTTCTGGCACAACCACTTTTGCTCTTTCATGTTTTCCTGCAACGTCACTTGAGGACCCCTTCTTGACCTCCACAGATGGTTCATTATTTGTCCCGTTCAACTTGATCACAGACTTCTCATTTGTTGACTTTTCAAACGGCTTGGCTTCACTAGCCCGAATCACCATGATGGTTTGTGAAGGTTTCTTAGGCTCCCCTCCCTTATGCACTATCTCAATCATATTAGTCTCATGATGGGCCGGCAATGGGTTCTGGTTGATGTTGGGTGCATCCGGGGCTTGGACCTCAATCTGATTAGTATCAATGAGCTCTTGAATAGCTATTTTCAATTTCCAGCATTTCTTTGTGTCGTGACCCGGGGTCCCTAAACAATACTCACAACTCACCGAGTGGTCAAGATTTCTGGGAGGGGGATTCGACAATTTATCCTCAATCAGATTCAACATACCCAACTGTCTCAGTCGGTGGAATAGACTAGTATATGATTCTCCTAATGGAGTGAAAGTCTTCTGCTTCTGCAACCTCTCATTCTTGAAGGCTTGATTTGGCCGAAAACCTATTCCAGGGGGATTTTTGTAGGCTCTCGGGGGTGGATAGGCATTTTGTGGAGCTAAGTATGGACTTTGTGGAGCCGGCGCACACCATTGGGCGTGAGCAGTAGGTTGGGTATAGGTTTGTGTGTGATAGACAAAAAAATGGGAATCAGGCGGTGGGTAGTAGTGTTGGGGTGGACTATATGGAGTGTGGGGGTAAGTTTGGTGGTAGGGTCGAGGCGGGTTGTAGTAACGTGGAATGTTCCTGGATCCAACCCAAGCTCCCGACTCAATTGTAGCAACATCCTCTTTTTTTTTCTTCCCGAGTACACCCCATTACCGTTTTGAATGGCCTGGGTGGTCGCTTTGATTGCTGAATTACTCATGATCTTGTTGGACTTGAGTCCCTCTTCAACCATGCCTCCCATTTTTACAACTTCATTAAAGGACTTGCCTACTGCTGACACTAAGTGTCCAAACTAAGTGGGTTCCAAGGCCTGCAAGAAATAATCAACCATCTCACTTTCTTTCATCGGAGGGTCAACCCTCGCTGCTTGCTCTCTCCACCGGAATCCATATTCCCTGAAACTCTCACCGGGCTTCTTCTAAATCTTTGTTAATGACAGACGGTCTGGGATAATTTCAAGGTTGTACTGAAAATGGCAGGCAAAGGCTTGGGCCAAATCGTCCCATGTGTACCACCTGCTGTGATCTTGTCTGGTATACCATTCTAATGCCGATCCACTCGAACTTTGGCTGAAATATGCCATCAGCAATTCATCTCTTCCACTTGCTCCTCTCATCTTGCTACAAAATCCTCTTAAGTGTGCTATTGGGTCACCATGCCCGTCATACAAATCAAACTTGGGCATTTTGAACCCTGCCAGTAACTGAACATCTGGGAACAAACATAAATCTTTATAGGCCACACTTACTTGACCTCCCAACCCCCTCATATCTTTGAACGATTGTTCTAAGCTTCTGACCTTTCTGATCATCTCTTCATGCTCAGGATTTTTGGGTGTCTTCTCGGTTTCTGCCGGGAGATCAAGATGAGGGGTCTAAGAATATGGTTCTGGAACTTTGAAGGTGGTTCAGGGGGATAATACTGGTTGTCGTGAGTTTGTAATAGAGGTTCACTGGAAGATCGGTGTAATGTAGCAGGTGGAGGTGCCACAAAAATAGGTGTGATTAGTTAAGGAGGGTATGAGACTTGTTTGGGTGGTGGAGCTTGAGAAGTATGGGAAGTGATGTCATAGCATTGTTGGTAGAGGGGAAAGGCTTGATATGAGTTCACAGTGGGAGGCTCCTGAGGTTGGGCCGATGGTGGGATATAGGCAGGGTTGGAGGGATAAACCGGTGGTGGATGCCCCTTTGCCCAGGCTTGGTACATTTCAGCCATCTGCTGCTTTAACTTATACATCTCTTCCTTCATTGCATTAACATCCAGTTCTTCCACCTCTTTTGACGGGTCAACAATACTTGTCTCCGGTTCTTGGTTGGCCATATTTAGCCTGTCTTTTGATCGGGTGTTGTATGAGTGAGTTGCAAGAATGCAAGTCAACTAACCATCTGCCTGAACTCAATACATCAACAACAACCTTGTCAGTGGTTAGGGCTTTAACAAAAATGTAACCGCACATTTTGGGAATGAATGCACCTAAGCAGTTAACCATTTCTATCATGCATTTGATCAGCTGCTTGCGTCATCCCGGCTTTTCCACTTACAACTTTCCTTATTTTTCTCTTTCTTTTCATTCTCGCCTTTGCTCTTCTTTTTTCATTTCTCTCTTGTTTTTCCATTGTTTCTTTTCTCTTGTTTTCTCTCTTTTTCTTTTCCCTTTTTATTTTTCTCTTTTTTCCCCTTGTTTTTTCCTCTCTCTCTTTTTGTTTTCCCCTTTTTCTTTTGGTTATGGTCGAATCCTATGGAGATTGCCTATGTATCATGACCCCGCATGAATCAGACCGAGCGTAGTTCTATAAGATAAGTGCGAAAGTAAATAATAAAACAATTTTTGGGATTTTCAATTTCATAAAAAACAAACACTTTGATTATAAAGACTCAACACTAATAGACTCCAAGAAAAACTAACAGACGCTGATGAAAAGATGAAATACAAACTCCAAAAATAAACTATCATACTCCAACAGAAGAAAATGCAGACTTGACAACAAATGACAAATCCAGCAGGAAGAAAATACAGACTCAACACAACAGATAGACTCTAATGAAAAATGAAATACAGAATCAAATGAAAAATCATGAATACATCAATGCTCCTGGTGCTCGCGGGACATCATTCGGTCTCGCCGTGGGCCTATATGCAAGATCCCTTTGAAGTCTGTCCAAGTCGCTCATTATCAGTTTAACAAATGTCATCACTGCCGTGAAGAAGGTAGTGCGAGTCATATCCTTACAGATTTGGCACTTCATAACGATGTAATATGCGATGTTTCTGATTCTCTCACTTATGACACCTTTTTCTTGTAACAAACGCCCAATCTGCTGGGTCCTTGCTTCCAACGTTTGCTCTGCCACATGATTTTGCTCGTGAAGTTGTTGCAAATCTATTTCTAATTGCGCCAATGCTGTATAAAAATATTCTCTTTCAGCCTTGAAATCTTTCGCCTGTTTGACCCTTTTCTTTATTCCTACAACCTCATTGTCGTACTTTTCTTTCAACTGCTTAACCAGGTGTGCTCGTTCATCTGTGTTTTTAGCCAATTGCTTTCGAGCCCTGGCTAGTTCACTTTTTGGTTTGTTCAAATCGAAACTGTAGTTATTCACTTTCTGCCTCAGGTTATTTATGAGCTTTTCATCTTTGACACTTTGGGTGGGGTTTTCTGCTGCTATTTTCATTTTCTGAATTTGGGCTCGAAAGGCCTCATTTTCTTTGGCTAGCCTTTTCTTTTCTCCTTCGTCCGCCGCGAGTTGCAAGCCACTCTCGAATTGAAGCTCTCTAACTTGTTTTTCCAATTTGCTTATTGTGGCCCTGTACTCATTCTCCTTGGCCAACCAAGCCCACTGTTCTTGCGATGCCTCAACGAATTCCTGAATGTGAGGCTTTTTGGCTGGTCTTTCTGGTTCGGCCCTTGTAGTGTTCTTCTTTCTATACCAGGAAAGATAGGTGGGTGAGACTTCGCCTCTAGATAGGTCACGCACTCGAGTGTTCACCGTCAAATACTGGCATTCATTCTAAATAGAATGAGCTTTTCTTCATGAAATTGGCCGTCGGAACTAACCTCAACCTCATAAACGCTAAGATCTTCATCTGGGTGCATCACCTGACACCTTCCCAATTGTCTCATCACCCGGTAAGGAGCGTAGGGCTGAATGCCTCGCAAACCCATTAGGAGGAAGTAAGGACCAGTGGCGGGCATATACGCAATCTCTTCAACAGGAATCCAACCCAATGTCCATTCTATTTGTCCTGCAGTAATGGAACGAAGGCGGGATACCCAATCTCCAAACCCCTCTGGCAGCTTGAACCCTGAAATCCTTGTGTCAAACTCTTCAATGAAACTTTTCTTTGTAGATCCATAACTCATATACTGAGGGCGATGACACAGGTGCTAAATCATCCACATTTGTAATAGCAAATTGCATCCCTCGAAGAAATTTGCCCCATCTTTACAAGCTGTGAGAGCTCGGTACATCTCAGACACTATCATAGGGGCAAGAATGCTTTTGGCATTGGTAATCAGGACCTTGACGACTCCATCCACCAGCAAATCGATATTCCCGTCTTTTCGGGGAAACACCACAAGGCCGAGGAAAGCTACCATGAAGGCAAAACGCCTATGCTCATCCCATTTTGTTCGGTTTCCTTTGCTACAAACCCCGCTTTTTGGACCGTTGAACCCTCCTACATGCCCGTACCTCTGATATATAAAGCGTAGAGTGGAAAAACCACCCTCCAACTTGGCGTACGGGACTCTCTTGCTTATCTTTAACAAATCCATGAATTTGTGAGAGTTAACGGCTCTTGGAGCGATCAGGTACTTATGCCTCAGCCCTTCAGTACTTCCCATATAACCTGCTATCTCTTCCAAGGTTGGGGTGAGTTCAAAATTCGAAAAGTGAAATACGTTATGGGCCGGGTCCCAAAACGTAACCAAAGCCTTTATGACATCTCCTCTAGGTCTGATTTTTAACAACTCGGTGAGACCTCCCAAATGTAGACTAACCTTATCTTGCTCCGATTTTCCCAGATCCTCTCATCACATATGCAACTCCAAAGAGATCTTGTTCATGACTGTTATCGGCAAACTTGGACTCGTGCTCATTCTGCACATTTGTTAGGGTGATTAAACAAAAATCAAGACTCATTTGACTCGAAGACAAAATTGACACTTTTTCCTCTCTTTTCTGTTGTATTTTTTTAAAAAATAAAATAATATTCGGTTTTGCAAATACGGCCTTTCAGCACCTCGAAGACGAAGATTTTAAGGTTGTGTTGGCTAACCGGTGAAAACCTTGAAAAATGGCCACAGGCGGCTATTCCTGCAAAATAGTCTTCCGGTGCCCTTTTAGGGACATTCAGCTATTTCTGACAAGAATGGCATCACCTTAATTATTTTAACATAAAAATAAAATTTTTGTTCTTTTGGGCTATTTTGCAAAAAAGAAGTTAGACCCGATGGGGGTTGCCTACGTATCCCACATCCGATGGGAATCAAGCTGGCGTAGTTCGGGCAAATAAAACGGACTATTTTTGAAAACCAAACTTTCTTCTTCCTTTTTCATTTTTCAATTCGTTTTTCTCCTCTCTTTTTTTTTCAAAAATTCGGTAGAGTTTCGGTGCTATTTGGACACTGTTTTTTCTTAAAACAGGTGATTAACTCTCTTAACACTCTACACTGCTATTTCTTTTCCGAACTCTCTCCTTTTATTAAAAATACGGTCAGCATGCAAATCCGAAGCAAATAAATGCACAAGTAGCAAGTAAGATGAATCAGGATGGTCTTTTTATCTTAGGTGCACCTGTCCTAGACAGACCCAACCCCTGTGTTGAGTCTCCAAAGTCAAAATGCACATGATGCAAACAAACGTTCCTACTAGGGATCCGGTATGAGGCTGAGTTATTCTACGTTCAAAAACCTGGGTATGTGTTCTAGACAGTGTACCCGAGCGGACAACTCAAGCCGAGGGGGGGCTACGTACCGGTAACCAAAAGATCATCCGGCTTTGCAACTTGTCCAAACCTCGTTCTATTTGGGATATGACACTAACAGAAAGAAGTCACGACCAGCGTGCACTCCTCGGGAGAGAGAAGAGAGGGGTTTCGTAGCATTTTGTATACAGTTCAGATAATATCAAAGCGATAAAAGCAACATTTAGCACATTAGGCCCAAACACGTAATAAAATCAGATAATAAATAAAGCCAAATATAACAATTCATCTAAGCTCGAATTTTGAACCCTGAACCAGAGATTCTGGGTTCGATCCCCAGTAGAGTCGCCAGAGCTGTCACACCTCTTTTTTACTACACCTCCAAAAGAGAGTGTATAAGGGAGTTATTTCCAGCTTAAAATGACAATCGAAACGGGATTAATTTATTAAAAATTCAGAGTCGCCACTTGGGATAATTTATGGTGTCCCAAGTCACCGGTTCAAATCCTGAATCGAGGAAAAGATTGACTCTATATTACAATCCGCGAACCAGAAATTTGGGTAAAGATTGACTCGAGTTCCATGGTTCTAGCACGGTCGCTCAACTATTATAATTGGCCTATTATTTGATTTTAATACATGTTTTAGCCTGTGGTTCATTTTTAACTTAAACCACTTTTATTTATTTTTTAAAGAAAATTGCAACATTATTAGAACACGTCTCGAACCACGTCACATAAATGTACCCGAGGTTTTTGACATATTTTAATATTGTTGAGATTTGGATTTGGGTTGCATAAATGCACACCCGAATTTAGGAATGTAATATTATTAAACTAACTTGCCTAAGCAACTATGATTTTTCAACTTTACGAGGGCCATGGAAATCTGCTAAATGGCGCACCTCGAATTCTAGGGGTCAAAATGAAGTTAGTCAAAACGAGGGCCATGCAATTTTTATTTGTTCACGCACCTCGACTTCCAATTTTAAAAGGGAATTTCAACTATACTTAGAGGGCCATAAACTATTTGATTTCGAATGGCACGTTTCCACTAATTAAATTAACTAAATAAGATTTAAGGGAATTATAGCTACTTGTTAAAAGACAGCTAAGTTTAAATTGTGAATCTAAAGAGGCTAAGACTAAGCAAAAATTACTTCATTTTTGTTTTAGAACTCGGGCTTGGCCTAACGTGAGGCCTAGTGACCCAGCGAGCCCAAACAAGAAGCTCCCTTTGAAGCATGCTCAAGTCAAGTGTCATAAAGGTAGCGAATCGAACCCATGTAACAGCAAAATTGACAGATTCAGAATGGTCCGCAAGATAAGATTGCCAATTAATTTAATACAACGAGGAAGAAGGTATTAACCAATGAAGCAAACAAAACTGATATGGGCATAGAAACGAGAGTGCAAACAAAAGAGGAAAAGGGGGATTTCATATTTGCAAATCATAAATTACCGGGAGTATTCAATACGATACATTAAGGCAATCATTTAGTTGAACAATTTCAGAAATCATCACATGGTTACGCACTCACAGACTAAGCTAGTTCGACCAAAACTCAACAGACACGCATTATCAAGCGTTACTTTTCAACTCATTCTTCATACTTTGAACATTTATTCCAAATGATCCTAAATTGAAAACTAACTTATAAAGAAACTAGAGAATATCATGTTCATGCCCACATTTTGCATACAGAACTCAACTAAAAGCCATTTGGCAAACTTAGCTTAACTTACTGTACTAATACCGGCGAGACTCAAAGAAGAAACAGATGAACCACAAAGGGAAATCCAACACTAATTACGGAAATACTAAAAAAGAAAAACTAGCATGGTCCAATTCTCAATTACAAGCCATCCTTTGACAAATACACTAATTAGAACAATTAAAGCTACATGGTGATTATAAAACTGAAAGAAGAAGAGGTAAAGTCCATCAATAACATCATATCCCTCTCATTCTCAACTCGTACTTCATGTTACACATCAAATGACACCAATAAAGATCGAAATGTACCTGGGAAAGAGAAGAAACAAAGTAGAAATGAGTGTCAGTAGCTCAGCAATAGCACTAGCAGAACCCAGCAACCAGGACTCCGACAAAACAAACTCAAAACCAAGAAGGAAATGCAGCATTCCAGAAAAATAGTTTCAATCGAGTGGTAACCCAGCAGAATTCAACCCAAGTTTAAAACCAAATTCAATCCATCTCGAACACTCAATGAATCAAAGATTGCTTTAGCAGGTTGGAAATTTCTTTACAAAAAATCAAAGAAGGAAATCAATAAAACAGTAAAATTCAGCCGTTTGGTATTTTCCTAGATTTTTATCTCTTAGACTTTGCCTTGAAAGGCAAGAAAAACTGCCTTTATATGCAAGCCAAGTAGGGCAGCCTTAAAGAGTTCCAAATTGCACTTAAAACCTTCTGAAATTTTCATTTTAGCTTAGAAATCCCTAGTATAAACTTCAGAATTTCAAAATAGCCCCCACCCCAGCTTCTAGGAATCTTCCTAGTTCAGTTATACAATATTCCCAAGCCTAGACTACCCAAATTACCCCTTAATGACCCCGTTATTACCTCTGAAAACCAGACCCAAAAATGGGTCAGAATTGACCCAATAACCCAAACCAATTTGGACGGGCTACTCTTTGCCAAATGGACCAGAGACAACCCAAAGCCCAAACGAACAATTATCTATTTGAAGAGAAAATCTGCAAGCCATGATAATATGACATGATTTCAAAGCAAACCGACTTAAATTATTGATCAATTAACACAACTAGGCAGGGATTTAACTAAGTTGCAATAACCTAATTAAACTAACTTGGGTGAATAAACAGAAAAGCAAGATTGGAGAATTAGCCATGCTATTAACACAACGGACTAAAGAAATCAGAAAACAGGCATTCATGAAGAAGAGAAAAAAACAGTGAACAGAAGACAAATTTAAACTCGAAAGATTAATCGGGTTTCAGCCAGATTAGTATAAGAAAACTAAGCTAAAGAAAGGGGAAGGAGAAAGAGAATAAGACAGTAAGAGAAAGAAAAGACAAGGGGGAAGGGAGCTTACCAATTCAAAACCCGAAGAAACAGTGCCCTATCACCATGCATGTACCAAGTCCGATAGAAAAAATGGTTTTTGACCTTTCAGGGCTCGAACTCAGATTTAGGATTTGAGAAGCTCTGGCAAGATTCGAGGGAAACGGAGTGAGAATTTGGTATGAGGGGGTCGTGGTGGCTATGTGGTGTTAATTTGGGGACGATTGGGTGAGTTGGAGTTTTGTCCTTCCTCTTCGATTCAAGATTCGATGAGTTCTGCTAGGATTCGAGGGAGGGATTTTGGAGATTTGGGTAGAGGAGGAGGAGGGGAGTCCATGGCGTTAATTTGGGGTCGATTGGAGTGTCGCCGCTGGCGGAGGCGATTTCCGGCAGGCAGTTTTGGCGGAAGCGATGAGGTCTGGTAAAGGAGATGAGAGGGGGTAGGGGAGGCTGTTTGGACACTTATATATCAAGATGAAGTTAGTTCTGTACCGTTAGATCAACTAACCTCGACAGTCGAGATTAAAAGGGTATCAAAACGACATCGTTTCAGTTGAGGGGTGACCGGACCAGGTTGAGACGCGGGTTTGGGCCAAGTTTCGGCGGGTTTAACGATTGGGCCTGCGGTTGGTTTTAGCCCAATATATTTTCAAGAGAAAATTCCTTTTCTCTTTTTTTCTATTATTCCCCTTTTTCTTTTTCTTTTTTTTTCTATAATTAATTGAAATCCCAAATTAACCCCTAAATTGATCTAATCTTTAAAATTAGGCTAATTATCTACTATGATATTTACAGAAATTAATTACTCCTAGATTAAAAGAGGAAATTACTAATTTAAAGCTAAAAGGCTAAAAATTCAACAGTAAGCCAATTTTTGTAATTTTTCAATTTTTTATAAAACAACTAATTTGCTAATTAATCCTAGAATATAGAGTTAAATCCTACATGCAAATGTCATGTATTTTTGTGTTTTTCATTAATTAAAATAAAATAAACATGCACAGCCGAATGCAAACAATTAACTGAAAATGTCACAAAAATCCACAAAATTGCCAACACTAAAAAAATTATTTTGTTTTGAATTCATGGGAGTAATTCATATAGGGCAAAAATCACGTATTTACAGGTGGCAATCTTTCAGCCATGGAGATGTAGATATGGTGATCTTTCAGCCATGCAATGCAGTAGGTGGCGATCTTTCAGTCGTGTAGATGTAGATATGGCGATCTTTCAGCATGCAATGCAGTAGGTGTCAATCTTTCAGCCATGCAGATGTAGATAGAGGTATCGTTAAACCTTGGAATGCAGAATAGTAGCCTTATTCAATATAGAAAATATAGATGGAGACAACGTTTAGTCTCGGAAGGCAGAATGGTAGCCTTATGCAATGCAAAAACGCAAATGGAGATAGTGTTTAGTCTCAGAATGCAGAATGGTAGCCTTATGAAAAAAATAAAAGGAAAATGGTAATAGAGCTTTCTTAGCTGATAGCAGGTTGCAATATTGTGACTACTGGGAACATTGTGACACACAGAATGTCACCGGTGTGTATAGATGGCAAATGTGAGTAAGTGTGATAGTTTTGAGAGTTGTATTCCTGAACGACGTTTGTCTCGTGAGTGTATTGTATGTCTGATATTTTTGTAATCCCAACGCCTGCATCCAAAGAAAAATCATGAGTTTTGTAAAAGGGGAGAGGTTAGTTTGTATCCCCGCTGGCTCTGCTTGATCTTCTCGGCTTTGATATGGTGATACTGTATGTATCATCGAAGTAGCGTTGCTAAGAAGGGGAATTTCAGTAATAAACATGCATGATTTTGTAAAAATATGACATAAGTATATAATTAAGAAACAACTTCTAGATGAAACGACGATTGTGACGCGGTTCAAGACATTGCAACCTCTCTTGCGACGGAATGACTGCATCTGTACCATAAACCAGCATGTAGGGAGTCGCCCCGGTTGATGTGCAGACCGTGGTGCGATATCCCAATAGAGCAAATGATAACTTCTCGTTCCACTATTTGTGCTTCTCTATCATTTTCCTCAATATCTTCTTGATATTCTTGTTGGGGGCTTCTATGGCTCCATTCATTTGAGTCCTGTAGGCTGTGGAATTCTTGCGTCTGATCTTGAAAATTTCACACATAGCTTTCATAAAGTCACTGTTGAGGTTAGAGCCATTATCAATAATGATTGACTCTGGAATCCCGAATCGACAAACGATGCGATCGAGGATAAAGTCTGCCATGACTTTCTTGGTTACTGCTCTGTAAGATACTGCTTCGACCCATTTGGTGAAATAGTCTATTGCTACCAGGATAAATCTATGTCCATTGGAAGCGGCAGGCTCGATTGGTCTAATAATATCCATTTCCCAAGCAGCGAACAGACATGGTGAGCTTGTTGCATTAAGCTCATTTGGAGGTACCTTTATCATGTCTGCATGTATCTGACAGCGGTGGCATTTTCAGACATACTCGATGCAGTCTATTTTCATAGTCATCCAAAAGTAACCAGCTTGGAGTATCTTCTTTGCTAAGACAAAACCGTTCATATGTGGACCGCAGGTCCCAGCATGAATTTCCTCTAGTATCTTGGATGCTTCCTTTGCGTTGACACACCTTAGTAATCCCAAATCAAGAGTCCTCCTATAAAAGATTCCTCCGATGTAAAAGAAATTGTTGGACAATCTCTGAAGCGTGCGCTTCTAAGTAGGATTTGCATGTTCTGGGTACTCTCCATTTTCCAAATATTCCTTGATATCATGAAACCAAGGCTTTCTGTTTGTTTCTTATTTAACATGGGCACAATAAGATGGATGATCATGGATTTTAACTTGAATGGGATCAATGAAGTTCTTGTCTGGATGCTGAATCATAGATGATAGGGCAGCCAATGCATCGATGAACTCATTCTAGATTCTGGGAACATGTTGGAATTCTGTCTTTGTGATCCTCTTTCTCAATTCCTATACATGATGCATATACGGGAGTATCTTGGAATTCTTGGTTGCCTATTCTTCTCGGCTTAGTGGCTATTTTGAGCCCTAGAACGCAGGCTTCATACTCGGCCATGTTGTTGGTGCATGGGAACCTGAGTTTGGTAGACACCGGATAATACTGACCGGTTTCTGATACTAGGACTGCTCCTATGCCAACTTCGTTAAAATTTGCTGCTCCACCGAAAAACATTCTCCAACCATCATAGGATTCTGCGATGTCTTCTCCTATGAATGATACCTCTTCGTCAGGGAAATACATTTTCAGGGGTTCATATTCTCCTTCCACAGGATTTTCAGCAAGGTGATCTGCTAGTACATGTCCATTGATTGCCTTCTGAGTTACGTAGACAATGCCAAATTCACTCAACAGGATTTTCCATTTAGCTAGCTTTCCAGTGGTCATGGGCTTCTAGAAGATGTACTTCAAATGATACATCCTTGATATGAGATATGTAGTATAGGCACAGAAGTAGTGCCTCAGCTTCTGTGCTACCCAAGTCAAAGCACAATAGGTGCGCTCTAACAGAGAATACCGAGCCTCGTGCGAGGTGAACTTTTTACTGAGGTAATAAATGGCCTGATCCTTCCTCCATGTTTCATAATGCTGCCCAGAACGCAACCGAAATCTCCATCCAATACTACAAGGTAGAGTAATAGTGGTCTACCTGGCTCCGGCGGGACTAAGATTGGTGGTGTTGACAGGTATTCCTGGATTCTGTTGAAAGCTTTTTGGTCGTCATCATTCCATTTGGTAACGGCGTCCTTCTTCAACATCTTAAAGATTGGCTCAAAGATAACTGTAGATTGTGCTATGATCCGGCTGATGTAATTAAGTCTTCCTAGGAAACTCATTACGTCTTTCCTGCTCTTTGGTGATGGTAATTCTTGAATAGCTTTGACTTTTGATGGATCCAGTTCTATTCCTCGGCAACTCACAATGAACCTAAGCAACTTTCCAGCAGGAACCCCAAATGCGCACTTTGCGGGATTTAGTTTCAGGTTGTACCTTCACAATCTATTGAAGAACTTCCTCAAATCTTCCATGTGATCGGTGGCTCTCTTGGACTTGATGATGACAACATTTAAATATACCTTAATTTCCTTGTGTATCATGTCATGAAAAATGGTAGTCATGGCCCTCATGTAGGTGGCCCCTGCATTCTTCAGGTCGAACGACATCATCTTGTAACAGTACATTCCCCACGGTTTAATGAAAGCCGTTTTCTCAGCATCTTCTTCATCCATCCAGATTTGATGATAACAAGAAAAACAATCCACGAATGATTGCAACTCATGCCTAGCACAATTGTCAATCAGGATGTGTATATTAGGCAAAGGGAAGTCGTCTTTTGGACTGGCCCGGTTGAGATCCAGTTAGTCGACACAGACTCTGACATTCCCATCCTTCTTTGGTACTAGCACAATGTTGGCTAACCATGTTGGGTATTCTACTACCCTGAGAACTTTAGCTTTGACCTGCTTAGTGACTTCCTCCTTAATTTTCAGGCTCATATCAGGCTTGAACTTTCTGAGCTTTTGCTTTACTGGCGGACATGTTAGATCGGTTGGCAGTCTGTGAGTTATAACAGACGTACTTAAACCAGTCATGTCATCATATGACCAGGCGAATATGTCCTCATATTTCCTTAGAAAATCTGTGTATGCTTTCTTTTCTAATGGCGACAAGTGAACGCTGATTCGTGTTTCTTTGACATTTTCTGCATCTCCCAGGTTAACAATCTCAGCTTTGTCCAGGTTGGACTTAATTTATCAAAATTCTCATGTTTCTTAACAATCTCTTCTGGTATGTCATATTCATCTGAATCTACATCCATTTGTTGAATTGTCTCATTGCATGTCACAGTCATTGGTTCATAAAGATAAGTAATAGTAATGCTGTATAAGTAAAGTAATGAGAGAAAAGTAATAATGAGTGTTGATTCACAGGAAAAGTTAAAATACTTTGTTAAATTGCATAACTATTTTGGAACATTGGAGATCTTTATTGTGGGAAGTAAAATGCGAAAAAAAATCATTTAGTAAATAAAAATAGTGCATGATACTTGTTTTAGCCTTGCTACCCCGAGGCTTGTCAGGCTCTGGTTGTCTTGATGGTCCAGTTATTGAGGCGTGCTCCTTTGCTTATGGCCTGTATGGAAAGGCCTTCCTCCCCATCCTCATCGAGAACAACACAACAATCCATGTCATTGTCTTCTAAGAACAAGTTCTTCATTGCTGCCAGTGCTTCCTCTTCATCTGACCCATAAATAATATCGGTCGGTTGGAAAGTCTGCTCCAAATGTGGTATCGGCTACTCAGTAGATAGTAAGGACCGCGCCATGGTGGTAACCAGTTGTTGAATTCTTCCCAGGTGTACTCGTATCCCAGATCGAAAGTAGTGCCATGTTTCTTGAGTTTTATGGGTTTAGCGATTCCTTGAAGATTCTTTCCAAGTCCCTTTCTAGGCTCGTACCCACTCCAATTTAGTATACTCTCGATCTTGTTATCCTACCATTTATGTTTGTCAACAGAATTTAACCGTTCAATGTGATGGTAAGTTTCTCCGCCTAGCATCCTTCTCCCTTCAATTGCCGGAATGGTCTGGCAACTATATATAGGGTTGCTCCCGTTGTCGTGAATGATCACCTCTTGATGATTGCATTCGAATTTTACTACCTGATGCAGTGTTGACGCTACGAACCTTGTAGCGTGAATCCATGGCCGTCCCAATAACAGATTGTAGGATGCCGGCACGTCTATCACTTGGAAATCAACATCGAACCAAGTTGGCCCCATTTGCAAACACAGACTAATCTCCCCAATAGTGGACCTTTGGGAGCCGTCGAAAGCTTTCACATTGATTGCTCCATCCTTTATCTCGTGCAGTCCTTTACCTAATTTCTTGAGTGTTACCAGTGGACAAATGTTGATACTGGAAACCCCGTCGACCAGGATCGTGGTAATGAAGTAGTCCTCGTATTGAATAGAGATGTGTAGTGCTTTGTTGTGTCCCAACCCTTCAGGTGGTAGCTCGTCCTCCTGTAATGTGATCTTATGACTTTCTAGAACTTGTCCTACCATGTTAGCCATTTCCCCACTAGTGATGTTGCTTGGTACGTATGCCTCGCTCAGTACCCTTAGCATAGCACTCTTGTGTGCTTCAGAATTTTGTAGCAAAGCAAGAATGGAGTTTTGGGCCTGCGTTTTGTTCAACTAGTCGATGACCCAGTATTCCTTGGCCTGTATCTTTCTCCAAAGATCATCTGGACCTGTCTCAATAATAGGTGGTCGGTTGGAGGCTTGCTTGCTTGACTCGGCTAGGTGTTCCAGGGTATAAACCCTACTAGTCATCGTCATACCCTGTGCGGCAATAGTCTCTTCGAAGCTGACCTTGCCTTTCCTCCTTGCCTCGACTGTCTAATCCCATGGTATAGCCTTTGTATGGTATGGTGTCATGGTTGACATCGCCACTGGGATCGACGTGGATATCATTACTCCGAATGGAGCCTGTGCTTTGGGTGGTAAAACTGCAACTTCAAATGGTATGGGTACATTTGCCGAAGACACGAATTAGACCTCAATTCGCGTCGGTGTCTTTGCAGATGGCATTGTTTCAAACTCAAGTGGCACAGGAATATTTACCTCAGAGTCCCCAGATGGCTGAATCTGGACTATGATTGGATTAAGAGTAACTATTGGCTTCTTTGGGTCATCACCTTCTGCGATCAACCCTATTGATCCCTCAGGATCCCAATCATTCTCTATTTCAATCATGTGAACCCCTCCACCCTTATGGTCTAGCAGAGGGTTATTGAGAACATTCGGAGCGAGTTCTTTTGACACAATAATCTTGTTATCGATCAAGGACAGGATCTTGTCTTTGAAAGAACGACATTCATCGATGGTGTGCCCCTTCATGCCAGAGTGGTATGCACATGATTTGTTTTGGTTTACCCACTGATAAGGGTTCTCAAGAGTTGCATCAGGGATGGGGGTAACATAACCAACAGCTTTGAGTCTCTCGTACAACTGGTCAATAGGTTCAGCAATGGTTGTATACTTTTTCGGAGGTCCGCGGTCAAAATTTGGTCGAGGTATAGGAAAGTTTTGGTGTGTAGGAGGTGATTGATAGTGGAATGGTTGAGTATTGTAGGTTTGATATTCATGTGTGGGTTGGGAATATCTGGGCGAAGTAGGATGATATGTGGGAGGTGGAGGTGATTAATAATTTGGTAGTAAAGCTTGGTAAGAGGGTGACGGTACTTGGTAGTTCGGAGTTGGTTGATATATGAGTGGAGGTGTTGGGTAAATTTGGTATTTTATAGGAGATTTAGTTCTCTGTGCAACCATTACGGCTCATATGTCCCTTTTCTTGGACATACCACCTGACTGCAAGGCCTTATTTGTAGCTTGCAAGGCCTCGAAGTTTGTAACCATACCACTTTTGATACCTTATTTAATCCTTTCACCAAGTTTGATAATGTCAAAAAATTTATTGTTGTCGATCATCATTAGTTGTTCATAATACTGTAGGTCCTGAGCTCGGACAAAGAATTTGTTAATATGTTCCTCCTCTAAGGCAGGTTTGACCTTAAGAGCTTTGGACCTCCAGTGAGTAGCATACTCGCGAAATGTTTTTGCAGGCTTCTTCTTTAGATTTTGAATATAGAACACATCCGGTGCATTCTCTGTGTTAAACATGAACCTGTCCATAAAGTCGGACGCCATGCGTACCTAGCTTGACCACTTATTCGTATCTTGACTGATGTACAATGACATCGCATCTCCTTTCAGACTCCTCATGAACAGCTTCATGCGGATTCTCTCATCTTTCCTTACTCCAACTAGCTTGTCACAGTATGTTCTCAAATGGACCCTTGGATCACCTGTACCATCAAACATTTCGAACTTCGGAGGTTTGTACCCCTCGGGCAGTTCAACATTGGGCTGTATGCAAAGATCTTCATAGTTCAGCCCCTCAATTCCCTTGCTTCCTTCAACGCCTTGAATCCGACTAGTCAATTTCTTAAGTTCCTTAGCTAGGTTCCTGATGAGCAAGTCTTTATCATCAGACTCGGGTGTGCTGGAGATGAGTTGGGTAAAGTATGGCATGGTCTCCACCTAGATGGGGGTGTTATGATGGGTATAAAAATTGTCATTTGTAGAGTTTTAGAGTTTTGGGATGAGTAGCGGGGTGTTATTTAGGGTGTGAAAGGTATTGCATTAGGTCTTCGGTAGAATAGTGTCAGGAGCGGGATGATTTTGTTGCTTTGGGATATTTTGAGGTGGTGTAGGTTTTTGAGTAGTGGGAAAGGTGATATCCAGGGTGCTGAGGGAAAATGACAAGCTTGCCAGATTTCGAACTTGATCGAGGTTCCTTGAATCTCAGCAATTTTTGTTCAATTTCAGATACATTTTTCTTAGGATCCTCAGTACCATGACCATTAGTGGCCTCTACCCGTTCAGTTGCATTCTCCTTTCTGACGTTGTTCACATCTTCCATCTTGCCCTTGTTCTTGTTTTTGACTAGACTAAGAAGAGGAGTGAGTGGAGGGTCCCTAGATCTCATAGAATAGTATGATGTTGCCAGAGTGGACGAACTAACCTTTGAGGAGGGGAATAATGAAACAAAAGTAAAAACAAAAAGGTAACAAGTTAGTGAGGATCATAAATAAGTATTGCAATATTTAAACACATAGTGCAGGAATGTAAATCGTGTCCTAATTTAGGGACCTCTTTGTGCCCGAGGTAGGCCTAGTGACAAATTGTTTTGGAGAATTTAGAATGCTAAATGCCTCATTTTATTGATAGAAAATAAGACGAATCCCAAATTGACACTAAATAAACTGGAAATAAAAAGTCACTAATGGCCATTGGCCTTATTACATTTATAAAGCGAAAAAGATAAACTCCTATCTACTTGGTCCCAGAAGGACCTTCCTCAGGTTGAATGCTCTCATTGATCAAATTCTCCAGTTCTCGTAGGTTTACCAGTAAAAATGCCTTTGCCAGGTGTTCTCCTTCGTTTCCCTCAGCGTACTGACATTCAGTGAATCATTTCCTCACTTTTCCTTCCAATTCTAGCAGACCGTATTCCAGATATTCAAACTTTTCGCTAGATTTAGCGGCCCTCTCTTTCCACTCATTGATTTGGTCATTTGATGGAAGACTCCTCCACTAGTCTAGCAAGAGTGAGGGTATTCTAGCCATACCGAAGTTGGGGACCTCATTCTTCATTTTCTGCAAAACAAAAGGGTTAAAACCCTACCCCCACCAAACTCGACTATTAAACATCAACAATTAGTATGAAGCATTTACTTCTCCAAATAAATGCACAGAACGTGATGGTGTCCGTTTGGGTTTTAGAGAAACCTGGTGGACTTTGGACAAAGCAATCTTAAAGGATCATTATGTGGACAACATAACTGACCCGGCTAGGTTTGACCATGATGCATGCATAGTTTAAACAGAGTAAGGTTTCTATAGGGTTTTCGACTGATACCTTTAAGCAGACAACTTAAGAGGGAAAGACACGGAACCGTCGATTGCACTGCCGATCGACTGGTTTTACCGTAAATATGCCTTTTTCGAATTTAGGGTGTAATAATATTGGAAGAACGCAACCATTCATTATAAGCGTTGCTGTGGTATTTGTTTGGCACGAGTGGAGTATGATGTTTAGCATGATCATGCAATAATTAAAATCATGTTGGCATGTATTTGCACGTTAATGAAGCAGTAAATACAGCAGTTTCATAATTTAAAGCAGTAGTGAAGGAAAGAAACAAAGAAGATAAGTCAGTTTTGCAGTTGAAAAGGAAATTAAATGTTTAACGGTATTAAACAAGTAATTGCGCATAAAGAGGTACAAATTCACAAGACAATCTTAATTGGTAAAAGAACAGTGTCCCCAGCAGAGTCGCCATGCTGTCGTGCCCCCTTTTTCTCGCAAAATCGGGTTTATGACATTTGATATGGGACAACTCGTTCCTTTTGGGAACTGGTTTTTGCATTTTTGAAGAGGCACCACCTAATAATTTAAGGTGCATTAGGACATTTATAGGGTTCAATTCTAGGTTATTTGAGCGACCAGAGATAGGGTAAGGGCTTAAAATTATCCCAAGGGAAAGGTGTTAGGCACCCTTCAGGATCTCAGACTTGAGTGTGTCAAAGTTCCCTAAGGGTCTCAAGAGGACCCCGGACAATGCTCACACCCAAGTTACATAATCAGATAGAGATGAGTGCAGTATGGAAGGGCCAGCCCTTATGTGTCCAAGTTCAGACGGAGCTCATGGTCCCAAAGCAAATCTTACATAAGAGGGGAAGAACATAAGTCTAAGAAGATAGTGAAAGTGCAGGAACAAAGTCTTAAAACTGAGGGGATAAAGAAGAGGGGTAAAGGGTGATAGTAATTAGTAACATACAAAGTTAATAACTTCATACAAAGGGGGTCAAAGGTTGTAAATTAATTGCAAGGAGCCCATGTACATAGGCATGGATCAACTTTGGGCATACACAACAATAGAAGGTGCTGACATGCCTATAAACCAATTAGAACACACAACATCTAGAAGAGACACGGAGGTTATGATCCCAGGGGAATCAGTTTTGGGTCATGCACAGCAATGTCCAATGTTGTCATGCCCCAAATCAACCACAAATACTAAACACATTGGGGATGGGGATTTAGGATTCACAAGTCATAATAAGTAATGGAAATAAGCATTAATTCAGAACAGGAAGGGGCAGATTACAACATGTTTAATAATAGAACTTGGTTAAATACAAACAGGAGACAAACACAGATGAAAGAGACAGTAAAGAAACATGTTGTTGTTGATGCAAAAGCTTAATTAGAACATACAAGTAAAAAATGCAAATGTAGAGAAAAATAAGCAAGCTTCCCACAGCCTAGCCTTGGCTTTCAGCCGGCTAGGTAAGGCAACAATACAAGTAGCAATAGAGAAAAGAGAGAGAAATTTTAGTGGAGTGTTTATCTGAACTCAAGTATTTTATGCCTTGTATTCGTGTGTTTGAAAGAAGAGAAGGTGGGTATTTATAGTTTTTGAAAACATGTAAGAAATAAGGCAAAAAATAAAGTTTAATGCACATATGGAGGTAATCAGCAATCAGAATCAATCAACCAAGTGATTCCTCTTTAATTGAGGAATCACTTTTTAACGGGGCTAACAGGTTTAAAAGAAGGAAAGGATATCAGTTTGTAGGCAGACTGGTTATTAGCATAAAAAGAAGTAGTAAAACATTGAGTACACAATAGTGTCCAAGTACAAAAATACACTTATTTTGGGGAAAAGATTCAACAAGGCAATGAGTAAAGAAAGGGATCAATCACTTTAACAGGCGGGTAAAATTAGAGTTCACAAAAAAAGAAGTTTTGAAATCGGTCCCGAAATTGAGAATCAATCAAAGAAGGGGCCTCAGTATATAAATAGAGTGCACAAACGATGGACATGCGAGTCCAAACCATTGGCAAAAGAAACAGCATCCAATAATAGCACAAAGTTAGTAGATAGTAAACATTCGAAGCATGATAGTCACGTAGGTCGAGTTTCATTGAATCAGTAGTAAAGAGAAAAAAAAGTATCGGAAGCATGCAAAGGGACAAGTGAGAAAACCCTTCTGAAAAGCATAGTCAAGTTTCAAAGATAGTAAGAACCCAGAATCAAAGGAATCACATAAAGAAAAGAGATGTTGAAACGAATGAACTTCAAATCAAGTCAGATATTCCAACGAGCAATTTCAAACCCAAAGACATAGGTTTTCTTTAATAACATTCAAGCTTAAAAGATGATAAACAGATAAATAGCACAAGCAGTTTCAGAAACTCGAATAGATCCCAAAAGAAATTAGGGTTTTCAACATCGATCGAGTTTAAACATATGAACAAATAAATCAGACAATATTTAGCAAATAGTCTCAGAAACTCGAATGAACCCAAATAAATTAGGGTTTTCAACACCAATCGAGTCTAGAGATGTTAAACAAGTAAATCAAACAAACTCTAAAAAATAGTCTCAGAAACCCCAAAAGAAATTAGGATTTTTCTCATGCTAAACTCAGAAAAGATTTTGAAAAGAAGAACTTGAAGGAAAACCATAATCGGAAAAAGATGAAGAGCCCCTCTTTTTTTTGAAAGAAAAATTAAATAAGCTTTGAGAAGGCATTTAAAACTCATAGCAAGCATGATCTAAAGTGAACCTGAAAGAAGTCGAAAAGCTCTAAGAGATTAGGGTTTCAGAAGAACCCCAAGTGACGAGAAAGGCCTTGAAAGCCATTGATCTAAACAGGAGAGTCAAAGGTCTGACTCGAATCGCCATGGCTAGACGGAGAAAGGTCAGAGACGACCGGAGAACAGTAATCGAGCGAAGATTGGACCAAGCCCCTTCAGAATCTAGTCATGAGGCCACAGAAACAAACACGTATAAGTCTTGGGAGACTGATACAGGTCTTAGATGATCCTGGAGAGCCATGGATTAGGGTGGATTAGGGTGGCAGCGGCTAGGGTTTTAAGGTGTTGTAGAGAGGATTTGGAAGAGGAGAGGTTTCATAGACGGCGTATTGTGAGAAATGTATTAGGGTGAAGGGGTCGTTTGGGTTAAAAAAGGAAGGGAGTAGTGAGAGCCGTTGATCTATACGATCAACAGATGGGATTAGGTGGGAGTCCGGGTGGGTCGTTTAAACGGGTAAAGGGTTAGATTTGAAGGGAATTAGGTCGGGGTAAAATTAGGTTCCAATTGGGATTTAAATTAGGCTACAATTGAAAGGTAATTGGGCTAGTTTTTAAATAGCCAATTTTTTACATTTATTTTATAGAAATAGCAAAATTAAATTCTGAAAATACATTAAAAGTACTAAAATGATTTGTAACATATAATTATCAAATTAAAAATATTGGACTTAATTTTTATACATATGAACGCAATTAAATCTATAAGAGGCTAATATTGCAATTATATGCAATTTAGCTTTAAAAATACTAAATAAATTTGTAAAAATGTACAAAAATTAGTTTAGCTATATTTTGGCATAAATAGAAGAATCCAATAAATGAATTACCAAAAATGATGATTTTGGAAATATTATTGGGTTTTTTATGAATAAAATAGGGGAATAAAATAGTTTAAAAATCTTTAAAAATTAAGAAAAAAATTGGACATACTTATATATGCATACATATGCTATTTTGAATGTATTTTGCATAATTAAAAATATACAGGGAAAAATTGGGTATCAACAGACGCTAATTGACAACAAGGTCATACAAGCAAAGGAAGTCGCACGTAATGTCCGCAAAAAACCCCTCTCTGATAACATAGATGATGGCGTCCATGTGATAGAGACAAATGAAGAATAGGACCCTGAGGGGTCGATCGGGCTTATTCGAGAAGGCGATGACTTTAAGGTTGCAGTCACACTTTCTCCTAGTATGGTTCAGACTCAGGCACCAATCGAGGTTGAGGTAATTGTATCAGTTCCATTCAAGGTGGAAGTAGCTCCGCCCGCAGCCACCCCTGCTCCATTTGAAGTAGAAGTGGTCACACCTTTCACTGTGATAGTATCAACCACACCCCAATTCAACTCAAAAGCAATACCCTGGGATTATATCGCCGATGGCGGGCGGAAAGGGAAGGCTAAGGTAGGCGAATCTGATGCAACACAAGGAATGACTAGAACCAGAAGAGTCTATACACCTAAACAGTTGGGAGGATCAAGAAAGGATGCCACTACCAGACAGTCCGTCATTGAGATAGGGCCAGATGACATGTGAAGGAAAGTACAAGCAAAGGAGTATTCCGTCGTTGACCATCCGAACAAAACCCCCGCTCAAAACACCTCAAACAACATCAAATCAACCCAAACACATCTGATTCAAGCCTAAGTTTCCAAAAATCTTTTGAATTACGCTTTTGGTGAAAAAGTATACTAAACCACGTCCGAATGACTTGAAATTTTGCACACACATCCTAAATGACACAATGGACATACTACAACTTCTAAAATTCCATTCCGACCATTATGTCAAAATCTCACCTATCAACCGGAAAACGCTAGAATCCCAATCGCCAATTCAAGCCTAAACCCTCCACGGACCTCCAAAACACATTCAGATCACACTCATAAGTCCCAAATCACCAAACGGAGCTAACCAATTAATAAAAATTCTGATTCAAGATTATATAGCAACAAGTCAAATCTTGGTCAAATCTTTCAGTTTTTAAACTTCAAACTAAGGATTGTTCTTCCAAATTCATTCCGATTACCCTAAAAAAACAAAACCAACGATTCTCATAAGTAATAATAGATCACACAAGGCTAGTCATGCCCGAGAACTGGCGAGCAAACTGCAAAATCTCAAAACGACCGATCGGGCCATTACATTCTCCCCCACTTAAACATATGTTCGTCCTCGAACGTGCCCAGAGTTGGTGCGAAAGCCATCAAATTGCTGTGTAACCTTACCATGCACATACCCGGGAGTGATCCCATATCACCCTATCTCATATAGGTCCGATAAAACAATGTAACTAAAATTTCACAATCCAATCTAGCCCATAAACCTTAGAACCACATTTCCACTTCCGAAATCATCCACCAAATCAGAATCTCACATCTATACTCTGAATAAGCCCGAACAAGCTGTAATAACCCATACCTGCAGCCGTAGGTGCAATTACATTATATACCACATAACTCCAACACTTGTAGCGATAACTTCTAATCACAGAAGCTGCACACAACAACCGAATACCGATAGAAAACCTCTTATCAACTAAATTCTCATTCCAACACTTTGATATACTACCAATGATAAATGAAACACACCGTAAGGCATAACCATTTCTTAAATCAACCATTCATGAAGCCACTTCTCCTTTGGAAAAGACCATAGCAAATTTCTGAGGTGAACCTCGATATTATCCTTCCAACATCCTCAAATCGAATCCATTTGTATTCATTCAAGATACCAATGATCTCATCTAATCCAACACAACTACTCTGGTGACATGACATATCAATACAGACTAAAGCCACGACTTGTCCAATCCGCGCACCAATAAGCAACAATGCGAACATACTCAAATCATGAATGTGAATCAAATGAAAGAGCTATACCGCAAGCTCACCAGTACCACCACACACAATGCTGAGAACCCATCATACATCATAGAAATAGAATACACGAATCTAACCTACAGGATCATACCTCCACATGGCTTCGCTCCAATGCGTGACCTCATCCAAACACTGGTCCACATGAAATACCTCAAGCCACTATGCTCAAAATCGACAACCGTGCGCAATATGATGTCTAGAACCAAGGAAAATCATCATAACCACGGTGGAGCAAATAACAGAACACTACAAAACCCGAAAGAGACATAACCGATATCATATTCACCGAGCAATACCCAAATACTCTTCCCGCTTAACTTCCACTGTGAAACCCCAATAGAACCGCACCATATGTGCCTATATCTAACAAACCATAATGCCTCGCAATACAGAAAAGTAACTCATAAATCAACTTAGAACACTAATAGCTCAACAACAACTAGATCAACACATCCCTCACAAATAGCAACTCTAAGTCAAGAAGGTCGTCTCGATGCAGAATACACATCCATATAGGTCTACCAATGAAACCCTTATCAAGGATTTCCTAAAGCTGCTCCTTCAACTCCTCTAACTCCGTCGGTGCCCTACTATACAGTGCCCAACAACAAATCAATACCAAAGTCAATACCCCTATTCGGTGACATTCTTGGCAATAGGAAACACATCCAGAAAAGTCCCTCATCACTAGAACTGAATCAATGGTAGAAGTCTCCACACTAACATCCATCACGAAAGCCCAAATAAGAAAGACAATCCTTCCCAGCCATCCGTTGGGTCGTCGAAACATTAAACCACCCTACTAAAAACATAATCTGTTGAACCTCGCCACTCAATTCACGATATTCCAGTCACAGCCAACATCGCCGCTTTAGTGCAATAGTCCAGAATAACTATTTACCGTGAAAATTGTAACGACAATTAAATTTGTAAATGGGATTCTAAAAATATGTGATCTATTTTTATGCTAGTTGTTAGAGCAAATGATGCTAGGAATATGAATTTTAATGATTAAATGCAAGCTAAAATGAGGTAGTAATCAAACTGAGGGGCTTCTGCCCTGTCTTCAGACTAGTCGACGGACGACCTCAAGGTCGATACCTGAGCTCAATCTCGAGCTATTGGGGGTAGTCGGGAAATGGGTAACAATTAGGTTATGATAAAACAAGAATCTTTATAGCCAATACCAAGTAATAAATGAAGAACAAGTAGGAGAAAATTGAATGCCAAAGTGGCCTCTAGCCAGTGAGAGCGAGCAAGTTAGAGAGAAGAGAGAGGGATATTATTGAACTTGTGGAGAATAGTTGGAGCAACATCAGCCCATTACAAGGTAGTATGGGTTCCCTTTAGATATGAGGGGAACCCGGTTATAGTACATGGGCATTAATTATAAAGTATGAAGATGTGACGGCTAGATGCGATGCTTAGGCGTAGGATCTGGATAGGCCGGCCCTGTCAGACTTAGCTTTGTGCCTTGGGAGCTTCCCCATATGTTCTGGCTTCGATCTCCATCTTCTTTGAGTCGGGCCTTGACAAGCCCCAAGGGAGGGGACTCGGTCGTGGCTCCCCGTCCTCGGGGTCTCGAAGCATTTTTCGAAAATGACTTGATAGCGCGCGAGAAATTAAGTTCTCTGATTTCACCGCATGTAGATAGTCTCTGCATTTCCTAGAACGAAGCAATGGGAAATGATTCTGACACTTGAGTCCTCGAGCTTCATGCGGCAACTTCATACTAATGATGCAACCTGATTCGCGAGCTTTTGTGGCGACCGGGGCATCCCATGGACTTGTGCGTTTCGACTTCATTCAATGCACTGCAAATTCACATTCTCCAAGGTGAATATACTGTCGTCGATTCGGTTTTTCAAGAATGCAGTAACTTCATCCGTCGGTCAATCTTCCAAAGCCTCTATGACAGTGTCGTTGCCCCCTATAAATGGGAGTGCCTTGGCATTGTTTTTCCTATCCCAATACCTCTGTTGGCTCATTTACCCATTTCTTTTTATCATCTTCTTCTATCCTTGAACATCATGCATGGGGCTCATGGCCTCAAGGCCATTCGGAGGAGCTTCTATAGATTGTGTCATGGACTCTTGCCGGGGCTTCTCTTTGTCGAGCATAACAATGTCGTCCTGCTGCTGCTATGGTTGCTGCTACATCCATTGTTGTTGTTGTTGTCGACCCGAGATGATGACGAATGGGGAATCAGCTCTCCATTTTGGTAGACAGTTATTTGGACTATGCACTACTACTCACTCTCCTACCTAGTCTTGGTGTGACACTTCATCCTTTGGGTTTTTCCTTTCTCAAGGGATAAAATGGTACTACCGGCCATTGAGGCCAGGGCCCGCCGAATTTACAACCTTTGGCTTTGGCGGCCCATGTCTCTTTTATTTTCCTCCTCTGTATCACCTCCTTTTCCTCCTCTTCATCTTTTCCAGCAGGAATCCCTCGGGGGATTGAGCTGGGAACCTAAAGGAGGTGGCGGTCAAAGGAATCACCCTCGAGGATGCGTACTCAAGAGGGCGGCACTCAAGGATGCTGATATCGAAGATGGATTTGTAAGGATGGATCGGGCTCTTAGATTTTATCACATGTACGTCCTTCCATTCCTCCGCTTTTGGTGTAGATATCCTCTATAGGATTTTGTAATTGTATGTAAAGACCCCTCGAGGGCTGTTGTACATGGATTTTTATAAATATAAACATACTCCATTGACTTCTATTTTCGATTCTTGCTTTATTATTGCATGCTCTTGTGCCCTTAGAGGCCATTGAATGTTTTCCTTTGTTGTTGACCGCTGATATCTTACTCGGATGCGAGCGTTCTTTCCGATCCTTTGTTGATTGACATGGCTCTTTTTCGAGCCGATTGTTGTACCTCAGACCAGGTCCGAACTGGTCCGATAGGTTCGGGCTATTGATCCCTCCAAGTTGTATGGGGATAGTATACTGAGTTTCGAGCTTTCGAGAACGGTAACCTGAGTGAAGGTCAGCTTTGGGTACCTGGGGGTCCCTTTCGAACTTGATGCAGATGGCTTTTTAAAGTGTAGGGGATAGACTTCTGTTAAGGGGTTGCCTATACTCGGGCGCTGCCTTGAGCCTTCATGATCGCAACTTCACGTGCTTGTTTTTCCTTTTAGAAATGGAAACCATGAGATCAGGTATCGCCTTGAGTCGAGTGATGGCATTGAAAGCTTCCCAAAGCCCGACTTCCTTTTTGGCAGAGATCCTCGAGGTTGGATGCTGCCTCGAAAGTGGAGACAATACGGTCAACTCCTTAAGGCTTGGCTTCTCATCGAAGGATGCCTCTGGGGTCGGGTATTACCCCACTGATCTGTGTCGAGACCATTGGCTTCACGGGGTTCACTCCGAATAGGTAAATCATCGTTGTTTCCCGTAGTTATGTGGGGTGGCTTCAGATTCTAAAAAAGGCCTCACTATTTTAGATAGCTACCCTTCCGCCTTGGCATAGGGTTTTTCATTTCTTCAAGCGCAACAAGAGTTGGTGCACATTCTTGCTTTAGTCTATCAATTCCACCGTAGTTATGGAAACTACTTCGGGGCCGGCCTAGCACGCAGTGGGGGGTGCTCCTCCCGGCACCCAGGATCCGCAGGAGTTCGCTCTAAAGTCTTTGTCTTTGATAAAAGAGGAACATATTGAGATGGTAAGAAGATACTGCAGATGGAGCGAGGGGATAACGCTGCATGTGCTTTCCCCGGATGAGAGCATTACAGACTCTGCTGATGGATTCCTGAGAGTATACCTATATCCTTTCACATTTGGACCCTTGATATGGTCGTGCTTGATTTTTGTTTGAAGTATCGGGTTACTTTAGTGCAGATAAATCTGTCTTTTTTTGCGAGTGGTGCTGATGGTGAGGTCCTTTGCGGAGGAGTCTGGGCTTGAATTCACGCTCAGTCACCTTGTCAGGCTGTACCAACCCTTTCATCACCGAGGCTTGCTAACCCTACGGTGCTGTTCATCCATGCCTTTTGTTGTTGATGATGAAGAAGGTGATGACCAAGAGTGGATCAGTCGATTCATTCGGGTCCGAACGGCTGACATTGTCCTTGTGGAGCTTATGCCATTTCCCGAGGGTTAGAATTACACTCGTAAGTGGAATGCCTAGCGCTTTCTCAGGTTTTGCTTATAGTGAAAGTCTATTGAGTATCTGTTTTTCTCCCCTTTTGCAGCAACTTCATGGACGCGGGTCAACGTTCTCGATCTGCCCGGTTGGGTTTGGAGGTTGGTGACCCATTTGACCTGCGACAAACATAGGTGGCGAGCTGTGTCCCGTAACAGATGGAAAGAGAAATACCAAGGTATGCACATACGATGCCTTTACCTTGGTCTTCGTACATTTGAGATGACACTTTTCTTTTTCTTTTGCACTGGTATTGCCGTTGCAGGTATGGAGCGGCTCCTTGGGTGGGAGGATGTGCTCTTCTGGAGAGGGGAATGAGTCATCGGTCTCCGAGCTGAGGGACGATGGCGACAAAAGTGATCCGTACCGGCAGTGTAATAGAGCTTTTAGTGGGGCTGAACGTGCCTGTGTCTTTGAGGAGAGGGCTTCGTCCGAGCCTGCCATTCCCAGAGTGTTTGATTCCTGGACGGTGGTTACCCCGAGCGAATACGCTTTGCCCGAGGTTGGTTTTCCTGAGACTGAAGGGGCAGGATCAATAGGAGTGTGCTTTGACATCGAGGAAGTCTGTCGGCTTCACTTCATGGTGATATTAGGCTCAGTTCTTCTGTATACCGCATTCTCCTTTCTTCATAGAGTATTCCTTTTGCAGGCCTGTGATAGGCTCAGGTCTGAGCTGCTCCATCAAGGATCCAGGCTTCAGAAAGTTCTAGACGAGGGTGAGTCCCTTAGGCTCCTTAGCGAGGAGAAGGATGTTGAGTTGCTGCATTGGCGATCTGAGGCGTACAAGAGCTCAAATTACGAGAACTATTTGATAGAGCAGGTAACCTTTCGTAGCACACACTTTGCTCTTTTTGGCCCTTAAAGTTAACCCCTTTTTCCTATATTAGCTCTGAAAAAAGATGGAGGCCTTGGAGTTCCTTAAGGGCGACACCGACCGCGGCAAGGATGCTTTTTGTAAGATAAGGGCCTAGGTGCAAGCTCAAGCTTTAGAGGACAGAGGTGCTTTGGTCAAGGTTCCTACCTTTGAGGCCCAACTCCCCTTGGCTCGTCACAATGCTATACTTCAATCGGATATGATTGGGAAACTCGAGTCTGATCTCTCGAAGAACAGGGCTGAGATAATCGATGCCTGGGCTGAAGCGGCATTAATCCTAACCAAGGCTGATCAGGAGATGGCGATTCATATGAAGGACGCTGCTGATGTCCAAGCTAAGCTTAAGCGGGCCCTCGATCGGGAGAAGAGGATTGAGGAATATGCTCGTTGCAGATCATAAAGAGAGGTGCTCGAGGAGATCGGCACAAAGGGCTTCGTTCTCTCGGAGGAATTGGCTCAAGCAAGGGCGGACGAGTTTGACGCTCGGTCACTTCTTATTGACATCATAGAGAGTGAATCTGGCAAGCTGTAGCCCTTTGGATCAGAGAGTAGATTTCATTATTTTTCCGCTTTATATTTAATACTTGTAGAGCATGTTTGAAGATGGAGAGTGTGCCTTTTGCGTACGTAATATAAGAGAAAGTTTGAAGTTTTATTCCTTCTGCATCTCTTTCTATATTCCTTTTGACCAGGGGGGCTAATTTCAGTGTTTGGCGTGAGCCTTGTAGATCCCTAACTAATCAGGCAGTCCTGGAGGATTTAAAGTGCGATCTTTGACATGAGTAGGCGTTGGGGCCTCCACGCTTTGCCCGGCTGTTTCGGCTTATTCTCCGAGTCAGGCCTTGACCCAAGCTTGCCTGACCTTCAATATTCTGTGCCCGTGTGGGCGGATAGTAATTATTCTTATTTCTTGTCCTTGGGCATTTGTTGTTTCAACTATTTGGGTCCAGTCTCCGAGTCGCGTTGCGATTTGAGCTTTACTTGATCTGTAAGTTCTTTCCTGCCTCCACGGGCAGACGACGATGGCTTTTTGTGCTTTGGGTCGAAGTGACCTTATAGGTGTGTGGCCCGGGGGCTCATTTGGCTGGCAAAAATGGCATTTATGTCATTCCCTTAGGCATATTATAGTTAACTATTTTTGATCCGGTCTCTGAGTCGGGTTACAACTCGAGCTCATTTAAATCCTAAAGTTTTCAATTTTCGAGCTGGTAACAGTGGATCTTACCTTGTTTAGTCGTTGAGATCTTTTTAGTGTGCAGCCTGGAGGTTCGTTTGGCTGGCGACAATGGCTCTTACGTTTTTGCCCGTGGGGTTTTTTGTAGGCTTTGTTTTCCTCTTGTTAAGGTCTTTTTGAAATGATTTTTCCTGACCCGTTGTCGGTTCCGAAAGAACCTCGATTTCAAGATGTTAGCGTCGATGTTGGAGCACCTTCGGAAGGTTCTAAGCTCATAGGCTGAATAGCTCAAAGCCTTGTGATTTGGAGTTGACATGGTCGAAGCTTGTTTTTGCCTATTGAGGTAAGCCTGTTTTAACCGGTTCTTTTCCAAGTATATTTGAAGTATTGGCTTGCGATTTTTGTTTAGCGACGGTCTGGCGTCCCCGAGTTGCATTATTTTGGATGTATTAGCCATTTTGACCGTAGTCATATTTGTTTGGCCGGAGCCATTTTTTATCCTGAGCGATAGTTTAGGCGTCTATACGGAGGGTTTGCCCTTTCGTGATTCTTACAAATGCGACGTATAGCCTAAACTTTGGGATTTTGAGTTTTATGCCTGGAGTAAGTTCTTACAATTTGTCATGCCTATTGAGGTCTTATAGTTTGTCATGTCTGTTGAGGTCTTATAGTTTGTCATGCCTGTTGAGGTCTTACAGTTTTTGTTGCTATATAGAATAGATTTGGTTACACCGAGTCTTCCCGCTCGGGGTCTTACAGTTTCGAGTTTTCCATTGCATGGCGATTGATGATAGTCTCTGGGTTATCGAGTTTGCTTAGGCTTGAGGGCCGCTATTTATGAGATCGGAGTTTCCTATTTTGGGCCTTATGAGCCCAAATTTCTGACCCTGGGGTCGTGCAGGTGCAAAATTGTTAATGCTAAGTCTCTGAGTATTTCGGGGCGCATTCGATGGAGGGATTCCCGCCAAGAGTATGCTGAAACATCCCTTTCTAGAGCATGAGATGTTGAAAGGTATTCTTTATTGCTTGGCATAAATACATATTGTTTCATCGTTGCGAGCTCAGCCCGCGCAGGAGCGATTTCATGGGCCATTTGGTCCGGTACATGATTCCCTATTGATACTTAGTATGTCGTTCCCCGGCCCTTCCGAGCGGATGGCGCCCTCAAAAGAGGATCATCGCTCGTCGTTTGACTGTAGAAGAAAGCCTGTGATCTAGTCGGATCCTCCTCAGGGGGTACGTTGCTCCGCTAATAACCTTGCTGGTGAGACCCTTTTCAGGACGGACGTCCAACTGAGGGGAAAGAGAGCGGTGGGTCCTGTTAAGGCCTTGGGATCTTCGGGTAGAGTTAGAACTTCCGAACGTCCCGGCCGATTGTCTGTGTACAGGTTAGTGAAAAAATAACAGAGGAGTGGAGCAGTTCTTCCTTACCGTGGGATGTGCAGGCGATGTTTTGAGGTTTGGTATGTTCCTGCTCTTTCGGGGTGTGGGCCCTAGTACGGCCTTCCACTGTGTTAAATCGGGCTTGGCCGAATATGTGTTTCGCTTGCCCTTCGACTCTTTCGAGAGTGGAGGTGTTGGTGCTAGTGGTGTGTAATGAGATGCAGGATTTCCTCTTCCCGCGTATTGCTTCCCGCTCACAGTTTTAATTCCGTCCCTTGCGTGGAATTTCATCCTTCGGGCAAAGTGGGGGCGACGCTGTCTTCATGCGGTGTGCCTGTGGCCGTCTGAATAAGATGGTCGTGCCTTGCATATCCTTTATCGGTATGGGACTCGACATTCCCATCTGAGCCAGCCATGCTGTATCGAGAGAATGGCCTATCTTCTTGCTGTAGTGATCACCATCAGGAATATGTTAAAGATTCAAAAGGTGGTCGTGTTTTGACCCGACGTTCTGAGCTGCCTTATTAACCTCGGCCCGACAATGTTGATATGTTGATCGAACCACCTGAATTCATGAGAACATATTTTATTTGATATTGATCAAATGAGGCAAAAGGTTACCAATGTGTCAGTGTGAGGCCGGCGAGAAGTCTCAGTGTCTTTTTTGCTGGATGTAAGGATGTCCTCCAGAACGTATCCCCAGAGCCGTCTTTTCCTGGTAACAAGCCTTTTTACTTTCCATTTTATAAGTCCTTTGAGGGTGTCTCTGCTCCCCCACTATTGTGGCAATACGTCGCGACTCATTTTCTTCGTTCTTCCTGGTTGCCTTCCTCTCTCGGTGCTGAATTCGAGCCTGATCGCTCGACAGTACTCGGCGGTGATTTTTATTGAGTAGCACGACTATTTTCCTCCTGAGCTTGTTGCCATTTTTAACCCCGTGGTGGTTCACATTGTGCGGTTCCCGCGCTAGGTTTTGGTTCCTTTGAGGGAGATTCGGTCGAATAGGTCTAAGCCGTTTGGTGTCCTAAATTCGCTTATGGTGAACACGATATTTGGTATGGCAATGCTGAAACCGTACTCTGATTGGGGAGGTACCCCTTCCTTCCATGCCTCGTCCAATCTGGCTTTGTTTAAGATTCCTCGAGGATATTGCCCTCGGGCCATTTCCTGATCGTGCTAGGTAGATTGCATCTCGGGGCGTTCCTCCTATCCGTGGCATATGGGTGGTACCTCCCTCGTCCACGACCCTGATTCGTGGCTGCTGCCGGGTGCGGGTATCCAACCAGATCTTGGCTGGGTATCTGATCATGTTTCGTTTGAACTCCCCCAAAGTCGTTGGGCTTGGTTTGCTTAGACTTGGGGCGAAGGCCTATGTTTCCCAGTCATCCATAACTGGGGTAGTGTCCTTCGTTCTATCAGGGAATGAGGTGCGAATTCCTGGGGCGTTTCACTCTCCTTTTGTTCGGCCCTAGATGTGTTAGGCTCTCTCATCGCTTCTTCGATGGCATCGGTGCATGTGTCTATGGAGGAATTTGCCGGTGTGTTAAGCGAGTTTGCGAGGTCGGGTGCTAAGTCATGACGCCACACCATGGTTCCCTTTGAGAGTGTTTCCCCGAACCTCTTCAATAAGACGAGCTCGAATTCATCATCTCGTGGGTCGTTGCCTCTTCCTGCACACGTACAAGCAGCGATTTGATCATCGGGATCTGAGGTCCCATTGTACTTAGGGAGTTCTGGTGTTCCGAACTTCTTTGAAATGGGTTCCGGGACCGCTTCCTCGAGGGACGGTCGTTGCATTGACTTCCACGAACCTGACTCGATCAGTTTGGAGAGATCCCCAAGAATCTTTGCTATGGTAGGGTCTCCGTTGTTATTTGATATCTCGGGCACTCGTTCGGCGGGGGGACTTGTTTTCGGTGCTACTGTACTGGGAGTCTCTGGATGGCTTTGTAACTGAGCAATGGCCAGCTGTTGTGCTTGCAACATTTCAAAAATAACATGAAGACTAACTTCCTGTTCTTCCCGGGCTAGGGATTTTTAGGGTTTCTATCGATCGATGTGTTGTATGCTCTTGTCGGTGTGGGCAGTTTCGTCAACTCGTTGTGTGTCCTGTGAATATATATCTGCTAGAATCGGCCCGGGCGCATTATTGGGATTCAGTGGTGGCACTCCAGCCGCCGGTACAACCATGCCATTTTCCTCGTGGTTTTCGAGGTTGTCCTCCACGACTCTGCTTACCGAGCCAGACTTTTTGACCTGAAATCAAGAGACCATGGACAAGAAAAACTTTCAAAGATAACTTACGTTTGTGCAATAAAACCAGCAAGAAAATAATCACTATTATTTTTAGCCCCACGGTAGGCGCCAAACTGTTTACCATGAAAATGGTAACGACAATTAAATTTGTAAATGAGATTCTAAAAGACGTGATCTATTTTTATGATAGTTGTTAGAAAAATTATGCTAGGAATATGAAGTTTAACGATGAAATGCAAGCTAAAAAAAGGCAGTAATCAAACCTAGGGGCTTACTACCCTGGCTTCGGACTGGTTGATGGAGGACCTCGGGGTCGATACCTGAGCTCAATCTCGAGCAATCGGGGGTAGTTGGGAAGGGGGTAACAATTAGGTTATGATCAAACAAGTATCTTTATGGCCAATACCAAGAAATAAATGAATAACTAGTAGGAGAAAATTGAATACCAAAGTGGCCTGAGCCAGTGAGAGCGAGCGAGTTAGAGAGAAGAGAGAGAGAGAGATATTATTGCCTTTATGGAGAATAGTTGGAGCAACATCAACTCATTACAAGGTAGTATGGGTTCCCTTTATATAGGAGGGGACCCCAGCTATAGTACATGGGCATTAATTATAAAGTATGGATATGTGATGTAGTCTCTGAATAGGCCGGCCCTGTCAGACTTAGCCGTGTGCCTTGGGAGCTCCCCCTTCTGTTCTGGCTTTGATCTCCATCTTCTTTGAGTCGTGCCTCGACGAGCCCCGAGGGAGGGGACTCGGTCATGGCTCCCCGTTTTTAGAGTTGCGAACCATTCTTCCTAAATGACTTGATAACGAGAAATTAAGTCCTCTGATTTCGCCGTGTACAATAACACGACACAGAGACAACCAGTCTATACCCAATATCACATCCAAAACCTAACATACCAAGCAACAAGGATCCACTCGGACCTCCAAACCTCCCAATAGTTACCACACAAGACCGATGTACGCGGTTCACAACCACAACCTAAACTGTCTATGAGAACTCCTAGTCTCCAAATCCATATAGCACATGGATCACCATATCCGATCCCAACTCTACCTGAATATGCAACACACCTCTAATACCCAAACATCCATGAGAGGTACTCCTTATAATTCTTCTGAACTACCAAGCAAACTCGAATATCAGCTATTGATCCAATAAGAGGGTGCCGTAATACTAATGAAGTATCATCAATCTCAATCACATTACCCTTTTTTCTAAAATGTATACCCTTGTCAAGCTACACCACTTAGTACTATCATTTCCCCAAATCATCTGACGCTTCCCGTGCTGCCTAAAATTTTTATGAACATCCTTTCCGAACTGGTCCATGACCTCACACATTCAAATATCAATCTTACACAACATACCGCATGAACCATACCGTACTAAGACAACCATGAGAACTTCATATCCCTTCTGAGCCACAAGCAACTATTTACTCAACTAGCCAAGAACTTTCCAGTGATCCCATTCAAAATAAAATCACTACACATCCCACGCTCCGCATGCCAGTAGAAAATATACACCTCCAATCTGCGGTAGAAAGCATCAAGAACTCTCTGAGTTCCCTTTGCACAAACCAAACCTGTCAGGACTGAATCCTTTTACCTCAACCAAGATACGCAAGCCATCAAAACCTAAGAGCATTGCCATGAAGTAGTTGTAGAAACTCATTATCTCATAAACACGCAAAGAACTAATCGTATCCCTTACCATGCCGATCCGAATTACTACCAAGCTGTCCTATATATCCAAGTTCCTTCTAAATTACCTTTGAATTACTACTTCTACTTGCCATAATACCACAATCCTCAATCAAGACTCACTACACGAGACCCAAGCATAAAACCACACCGTCTAAGGCTCATAAGCCGCTGAATGCTCTCCTTAATATTCCCAAAAGCACCACATTCAAAATACCTACCCAAACAAAACTCCTTGCGAATCCGAAAACATTGCCTTCCTAATATTGATATATAGAATCCCATAATTTATATAGAAATGACACAAGTCTTGACACCCTCCAATGCAAACCTCAGTTTCTAGCCAAATTATACACTTGAAAATTTCCAATTATTACATGTAAAATCTTGAACTCATTAGGACCATTATCGAGAGTCATCCACTGTACTCAAACCTCAATTAGACTGATCAAACGAACTGAACAACCTGTGCCTCATAAGCACTCCAACACCGCAGAATACAACCTCACCTTAATGCAACTAAAGAACTTCCTGTTCTATGTACCGCACATCCTTTACCAATAACCACTCAAGACATTCCGTGATTCTCATACATCTATGAAGCATGACATAACCTTTATTGAAATTTCCTTTACTCGAGCCATCCTTGGTCTCAACCTCTATAAGCCATAACCGATTCACCCGTACGCCTCAACTGGAATCAATATAGCACATGACCGTGCAGTCAACTAATCAATAGTAGACTTACCTACTTGGCTCGAAGACAAAGGTCAAAACACACATAATAACTCATAATGCATATACTCTATTGCTACCATAATACCATAATGAGATTAAACTCAATCCTTCATAAGCTCGTGAAAGACAGACCATCTAGCACTTTAAATCTTCTGCAATTCTCGCATTCACTCTCGTAACAGTTAAACCCACTCTCTTAGGCGACCCAAATTCAAATTGCAACACATATATTTCCCTGGTGACAGAGATCTTCCAACAAATGACATAAAGGATTATGCAAACTTCAGAACAATCAACAGGGGATAAGACACCTGCTTCGCCTCAACTAACATCTCTTTATACCCCTCCACCACCATAGACATTACGCAGTCACTTGATATTCCTGAGTCTGAACTCATAACACAACGTGAAATCTACTTCACTCCCCCAACTAGAAAACATGAAAAGATTCTTCGCACACCCATAACTCGGGCTATACCTCAAATCAAGATGGAAATCAAGCATCTAAAAGTTCTTCTATCCTCTAGCAGACCCTCCTTGTCACTTCCAAATCATAAAAATACATCTCGCAATCATAACATACTCATCATATAGCTACCCGGACATCACTCCCACTAATAGGGACATTACTGGACATGTAAATCCACAAGTACATGCTCACACAATCAACGCCTCAGTGCTCAAACTGTAGGCAAAAACCCGGCCTTAAGTCCTCCAGACTGGCCCAACATCAACAAACAGAGATCACGTATCGAACCTCGATTAGGGAATCACAAGCCATCGATGCATATCTGATACTGAGCGCTCATGCGTGCATGCGAACACATATAAGGGATTCAAGGAGTTATATTTCAAGCTGAATCAATGATGGACGATAAGAATTCAAGAAAGGGCAGCTTTTCCTAAAGGTTCTACAGCCTCTTGATGATAAGTAAAGACCTCTCTGTACTGATCCACGAGACTCTACTAAACCTCCTCATGACTCGTAAGACCTATGTAACCTATGCTTTGATACAAACTTGTCACGACCCTAAACCCGAACCCGGTCGTGATGGTACCTCTCGTGAAGACAAGGCCAACGGACACAACACCCAATTCATTTTTAACAATTTAAATTACAAAATCTAAGACTTTAACACGATTAAATCTTAATTAAGCAATGTGTATACGGTAAAATTAGAGGGTCCAATTTCTCATCATTAAGGGGTTTCGGGAAGTCATATCGAGATCTCGAGGCTGTGGGGTTGCGGTCGAGACAATGACGCAACTTGGTTCCGCCAAGGAATTGTTCTAGAAGTACTAGCCATATCAATGGTAAAAATTTCTCTAAAACAAGATGAAAGAGTATAAAAGTCCGAGACAATGGCAGTTCGTATGTTCCTCGATTATCGTATTTGATGGCAACCTTTGCACGGTTTTCTAGAACATGGCATTTAATGCTCTTATCAATTGACGTCACGGCAATGATGTCCTTGGAATGATGGCTCAGAATCGTTTCCTATTACTTCATTCCAGGAAATGCAGAGACTATCTGTATACGGTAAAATCAGAGAGTCCAATTACTAGTCATTAAGGGGTTTCGGGAAGTCATATCGAGACATCGAGGTTGTGGGATTCGGTCGAGTTCTCTCCCTCGATGTTTATTTATGCTCGACCCAACGACAGTGCCGAGGATGGGGAATTCCCAAAGCGAGCAGGTAACACCGACAGAGTTTGGTGTCATGTCTAGCCGTCCCATCTCTGTATCTTTACAATTAATGCATTCTTTACTATGTTGTATTTCCCCTCCTATATAAAGGGGATCCTCACAACTTTGTAACGGGCTGTTGTTGCTCCAACTATTCCACACAAGATCAATAACAACTGTCTCCCTCTTTTCTCTCTAACTTAATCACTCGAGACTACAACTTTCATTTATTGCTTTCATACTTGTTCTTCATTTGTTGCTTGATATTGGCTATAAAGAGCCTCTTTCAATTATATTGTAACTACTAGTCCCTTCCCGGCTACACTCGATAGCTCGAGCCCTAGCCCGGACGTCGACCTCGAGGCCCTTCATCAGTTAGCCTGAGGCCCGGATAGCTAGCCCCTCAGTTTGACTATAACTCTGCTTTAGTTTGTATTTCGCCGTTAAACTTCACATATCTAGCATCAATTGCTCTAACAACTAGCATATAAATAAATCACATATTTTTAGAGTCCCATCAACAAATTAATTGTTATTACCATTTTCACGGTAAACAAGTTGGCGCCCACCATGGGGCTAAAACTAATAGTGATTATTTTCTTGGCGCTTTCATTACACAATGCAAGTTATATTTCACACATTTTCTTATCCAACATCTTCAACTTCAGGTCGAAATGTCTGGCTCAGTGAATAGTGTCGAGAACGACAATCTTGAAAACCATGGAGAAAATGGTGTAGTCATTCCAGTTATTGGTACGCCACCATAGAACCCCGATAACGCACCTGGACCGATTCCAGTGGACGCGGGTTTGCAAGACGCACAACAGGTCGACGAGACCTCGTACACCGATAGGAGCATACGACATGGCGACCAACAAGAATCCCAAAAGACCCCAGCTCGAGGAGAACAAGAAGTTAGTCTTCATGTTATTTTCGAAATGTTGCAGGCACAACAACTGTCTATTGCTCATCTACAAAGCCACTCGACGACTCCCAGCACAAAAGCACTGAAAACTACTACCCTAGCTGAACAGGTACAGGAGAGATCGAGCAACAACGGATCAGTAGCCGATCCTGCCATCGTGAAATGCTGGAGGACCTCACCAAAAAGATTAAGTCAGGCGGGAAAATGATAGCAGCCCACGCCAATAAGGTCGACACCTATAACTTCAGAGTCGACCAAATCCCGGGCGCACCCCTAGTCCTGAAGGGTGTAGATTCGAAAAAGTTTGTACAATGGCCATTCCCAGAGGAAGCAGCTTCGAGACCCATTTGAAAGAAGTTCAGAATGCCAAAACTCCCAAAATACAACGAGACCTTAGATCCCAACGAACATGTCAATGCCTATGCATGCGCAGTAAAGGGCAATGACATAAAAGACAGCGAGATCGAGTCCGTCTTACTAAAGAAGTTTGAAGAAACGCTCTCGAAGGGGGCCATGATATGGTATCACAACCTAGCTCCCAACTCCATAGAATCATTTTCCATGCTAGCAAATTCCTTCATAAAGGCACACGCCGGTGCCATCAAAGTATCAACAAGGAAGTCTGATGTATTCAAGATTATGCACGGGGAGAACAAAATGTTGCGAGAATTCGTATCTCGTTTCCATACGGAACGAATGGAACAACCCTCGTTCTATGATGAATGGGCGGTGCAAGCCTTCACTCAATGCCTGAATGAACGAATCTCAGTGTCCTCAAGGTAGCTGAAAGAGAATCTGATTGAATATCCTGTTGTAACCTGGTCGGATGTCCACAATCGGTACCAATCAAAGATCAGGGTCGAGGATGACCATCTGGGAGACCCCTCGGGCTTATTATATCCGAGAAGACTCTTGTCGAAGGAGTCAAAATCGAATAAAGAGAGGTATCAGCCATACCTCGATGATAGGAGGAATGCCCCGAGATGCAATCTGCCTCGCAACGATCGATTGGTGAACAGAGGACAGAACCCTTGGGGACCTACAAACATAGGTGGATTCGATGGGGACACGGGGCCAACGGGGGAACCTCACCCATAAGAATACAACTTCAACGTTGATATATCAGACATCATGTTTGCCATCAGCAAAATCAGGGATGCTAAATAGCCCAGGCCTATACACTCAGATCATTCCCAAAGGAACGACAACTTTATATGCAAATTTCACAACTCGCACGGGCACAAAATCGAGGATTGCAGGCAACTCCAAGAGGAAGTGGCCCGGCTGGTCAATAACGGACACCTTCGGGAATTCCTAAGCGACCGAACTAAAAACCAGTCCCGAGAAAGAGAAACAACCAGAAAGAACAAAGCAGACGAACCCAAACACATCATCCACATGATTTTTTATTACATGCCCTTGGCTGTATTCAAATGAAGTACCACATCGCATCTCCTAAACTAATGCCGGAACTCAAAAGCGCCATCGCCACTAAGGTATAATCAACTCTCCCTTTTTCTGTCTTTTACTTCATAATAACTCTTGCATAGGCCTTCGACCAAAGTAATCGAGATGCCAATCTGGCTCGAGGACCTCAAGGTTTTGAAGCATTTGGTGCACTCTTTTCCTTCGATCAAGTTTTTATCCCAAAATGGGTTTTTGTCTGCAAGGTTTTTAACGAGGCAACATCTACGCGCTACCTAAGGATGACCCAACAAACTTGCAAGGCTTCTTTTGCAATCAACTCTATACCAAGAAACGACAAACGAGGTTCCTATAGGAAATGATGTACCGGGCCAAACTGTCGAACAAACCATGTCCGCATAAGCCGGGTTTACGACAACCAAACAACATGTGTCGCACCTCCTTTTTCCGCCCCCGCGGGGGTGCGTAAGGGAGTTTTCTCGAATTTAAAGGACAGTCGAAACGGGATTTGTTTGTTTGTTTTAGAGTCTCCACTTGGGAATTTTAAGGCGTCCCAAGTCATCGGTTTTAATCCCTGAATCGAGAAGAATATGACTCTGTTTGTTATTCGGCGAACCAGAAATCCTAAGTAAGGAATTCTGTTAATCCGGAAGAAGGTGTTAGGCATTTCCGAATTCCGTGGTTCTAGCACGGTCGCTTAACTGTTTTTATTCTTGGCTTAATTATCTCGATTTTACATTTTTATTGCATGATTTTGTTACCGCTTCTGTTTAGATTGTTTATAATTAAAGACCCTTCTTTGAATTGAATCACGCATACGTGTATTCGTTTTATATATTATATATTTTTTAACGTGAGAAATCGTGTCACGCGTACGTATACACGATGATATTGATAATATAATTATTATTTTTTCGAATTTTTTTATTATAAAAATAGACTTAAGTTCGAAATTGTGCTTAAATAAAATTAAGAACGTCTGTCGCTCTTGTATGATTAAATAGTGAACTGCACATCTCGGGTTATATGAAATTAATATGGATAATCTCCGAAGAACTCCTTTTTATTAAATGTTCGCTCGAAGTTGTGCGAACGCATAATCCGAATTGCTTTTAGAAATATAATCAGGTTACGCGAACGTATCCCTAATCACAAATATATTCTTGATGGTAATATAAATTTGTTTACAAATTATTTATTACATCCATATTATTTTTATATGAAAGCCATAGAGAAACATTGATTTAGACGTCTCTATATTTTCTTGAAAAAAAACATTCAAAAGTTATTATGTGTTCACCGCAAGTCTTATTTTACGCGTATGAATTATATTCCTCCAAGCCATTCAAATTTAAAGAGTAAAAATAAACAACGTGCGATTAATATTACCATTTTTCTCATAAATACAATATGTGTATACCCAAAAAGTGAATGGCGTATAAAACTAAAAAAAATGATTCACAAAAGGAAGTGATGTTTTCGAAGAATTTTCATTATTCTATTTGTAGCAAACGCTATTTACACATTTTTGACTTAAAATGTTACAATTTATAAATCTCATCCTTCTTTTACACCACTTGTTTTTAGTCCGAGGTTATAATTATTTAGTTAATTTTTGATTACGAAGATTGAGTTTGAGATAAACACTAACTCTGCCTATGCGAATATTTACAAACACTAACTCTATATTTTGTAAAAAAAATCATCGACATTATTTCATACATTAAAAGAAATGAGTTGATCGCGTTCCTAAAATAACTATGCCATTTGTTATTAAGAAAGAGAACTAATCTACCAATTGATTTAATAAGACGACATCATCTAGCCTTAAACAAAATTGGATATTTGACAAAATAAGCTAGTAATGTAATTTCTGGGTATTTCCGTACTATTCTTTACTTAGCTAACAATATCACAAGATTTAATTAATGGCCAATTTTCTGCAATGTTCCCTATCTCAACAATTTAAACAGTAAATGTCATCACTAGTCCTCAAAACATATAAGATTATCGTGGAATTTACTACTCCAGAAGGTTAATTAGTTAACAGTTTATCATGTCAAGTATAATACTATATTAACCAACTAAAACAAAACTGAAACTTAAACTAATAAAATTTAAATGAGTAGAAGACATCCTTATAATTCCAAACTTCATTTACTTGCCATGTTGAAGCTTTTCATGATATGAATTTAAAATATATACCTGATATTGGAAGCAAAAGAAAATGAAGATGAGAATCAGCAGCAGTAATAACAGTACAACAACAACAACTACCCAGCAACAGTAACAACCCAGTAACAGACCAGTGGAGTAGTAATCCCAAAAACAAAAGCTTTAAGCTTTGAATGAAACAACAACCATTAATACTAATTTCAAACAAAGAAAGAAAACAGAAGATTTTTTAGTTTTTATTTTTATTTTGAAAGCTTAAATATTTTTCGGAATTTTTCTTTCTCTTAAATGTTCAGCCCTTTTTTCTCTCTTCTATTCTTTGTCCGTTTTTTCTCTCTATCTGTATGTGTATTTTTTCTTCTCTGTTCTCTTTATATTGTCTTATGTTCAAGACTTCATATATATAATCCCATCCCATAAATCTTTTAATCAATTAAAATCAACATTTTTTCTCTACACAACCCATTATCTTCCCACTCATCCCCATTACATTAAATAAACATATCACACCACCCCATTATATTTTGTCCCCCATGCTTCATTTAAAATAATACGAGATTCCCCCCACTGTATTTTGTCTTGTCCCCCTTTATATTAAATAACCATATCACAACCCACCCCATTTCATTTTGTCCCCCATGCTTCAAATAAACAATTACAAAATGCACAATTCCTAAACTACCCCTCCGATCCTATTGCAAATTACTATTTTACCCCCGAAAGTACTATAAATTACCAAACTACCCATCAGCTATAACACATCAATTAATCAAACTTAACCAAAATATATGCAATATGATTAATTTCTAACAATGTTCAAACAACAAATTTCATGAACATGATTTCTTCAACATTTCAACAACAAAGCACATGAACATGATTTCAACAACATTTCAACAACAAATCACATGAACACAAATTGAACAACAAAGAACAACTAAAATTTGATTGAACAATATTTTAGCAACAAACAATCCTATTTTCGGATTCAACAACAACAACAAACAAGTATATTTAGATTTCTAAATTCAATCATATTGAACTTAAAATCAACTCTAACAACATTACAACAAACAATTCTTATATTAAACTTTAAACAAGATTATGAGACCAATTCAAGAAATAATCATAAATGGTAAACAAGAAATCAAACTATACACATTTCGGATTCAAGATCAAACAAACATAATATGAACATGAATTAAATCTAAAAATAAAAACGACGGATTCAAATGATTAAAACCAACATACTTCCCTTATTACAACTAAATTCTTTTAGGCAAATGACAAAACAAAACCTAAGAAGAAACAATTATGAATTTAAACTTGAACTTAACAATATTAACAATTTCCGGAAAATACATAAAATACATGAAACAAATTGAAGAAACAATTAATTAAACTTCAATTTGTATCTAACTAATATTAAACTAACAAATATTCACTTAAACAATAATACAAACATGAAATAAACATGAAAAACAAATTAATTAATTTACCATTTGAATCTGAAAATTAAAATCAACAAAACACATGAACAAACTAAAATTATTTCAGCGACGGACAAACAAAACAAGAATTGAATCATTTATCGATTTTGGATCCGAAAAACAACCAAACAAAATATGGACAAAATTTGAAACATAAACCAACTAACCGATTCAAAAACAACGACGAAGACGAAGATGATGGAGAGGCATGAAGCAGTAGGGAGCTGCTGCGACGAGCAGCAACAACATCGCGGCAGCAGCTATGGCGGATGGACGCAGCTGGTCGAGGAGATAGAAGATGCAGCAGCGGCGCGTCGATGAGGTTGCTGAAACGCAGCTGCGCGAGCAGCAACAGTTCGATCGCGTTTGGTTGAAACAGAAGCAGCAGAGACATGGATGACGACGAAAACACGAAGAAGAAGAAGCAGCTGAACGCAGCAAGAAGGAGAAGCAGCTGAACGCAGTAGGGGAAGCCATGGATGAGCTCAAACTTGACGATGACGAAGCTTGATGGAGGAGGGCAACTATGGAGTTGTTGGTGCGTGTGTGCGTGAGTGACGGGGTGAGGGGGCGTTCGTGGGGTAGGGTGGTCGACATTGCAGGCTGGGGTTTGTGGGGGGGGGGCGCAGCCATGGATGACCTTTGGAGAAACTTGGAGAAGAAGAAGCAAAAGTGGGGGGTGGCGGATGGGTTAGCATTTTAGGGTTTTCTCTTTTTTTTTTTTTTTTTGTTTTTGTTTTGTAAGATAGGGGTGTTGGGTTATGGACTGGGTCGACCCAGTTCGAAATGGACTGGGTCATAGGGAAGATTGGGCCATTTTTTGGGCCTATGGTTTGAAATCGAAGAAGAGGCCCAATTCCGACTTTCTTTATATTTTCGCTCACTTTTCTTCTTTTATTTCTCTAAAACTAAATTATAAAAATACTTAAACTATTATTAAGAACTAAATTAAGTTATAAAAGCGCAAATTAACTCCAAATAACAATTAACGCACAATTAAGTAATAATTAAGCATAAAATTGTATATTTGGACATTAAATGCTAAAAATGCAAACGATGCCTATTTTTGTAATTTTTAATTTTTGTAAAACAAATTTAATTACTAACAATTGTAGAATTAAATCCTACATGCAAAATGCGACATATTTTTGTATTTTTTATTAATTTAGCAAATAAACACGCACAGACAAATACAAATAATTATTCAAAATATCACAAAATATCACAAAATTGCACACCAAAGAAAAATCATTTTATTTTTGAATTTTTTGGGAGTAATTCTCATATAGGGCAAAAATCACGTGCTTACAGCTGCCCCTCTTTGCCCGGAGACACGAAGGGTTTTCGTGCAAAGATAAAGCGAGCGATTTTTGCCCATCCGAGTACTCCGTTGAAGCATTTTTTGAAAAAGATTTGACCGAACCTTTGCTTCAAAGGTTTCCTACATATCCTGGGCTAAACAGGAATCAGGTCAATGTAGTTCGAGAAATTTTGGTAGCTGGGACTACCGTTGGACTGCAATGTTACTGTTGTTGCATGTTATTACTACTGCTTACCGATCTCCTTGTTACACCGTGCTTAAAAAAAACAAGAAGCTAGGCTAGAGTACAATTTGTTTTTGTTGCCTTGCTTCCTTGTCTGCTTGCATTTCTTTCGGTGCTTTACTTCTTTTGACACATGTACTTGAGTTTGTACTGTGACCTCTTGTTGCAACCTTCTGTTTCCCGGTGCCGGGGAATTTTATTGTTTCCTGCTGGGGATTCCTATTGTAACCCTCTGTTTTATTGTCCTCTGACTTGATTTTGAAATGTATGCCTCTGTTATCTGGGCGGGCTCCCAATTTTAATACTTGAAAATTAAAGACTTGAAATGTCCGACTGTCGCTATAAAATCACATGTCATTACTTCGAATCTACTTCAAAAAGAACCGGTTAAATAGGCTATCCTCGACAAGCAAAAGAGATTTGACCATGTCAACTCCAAATCAAAAGGTTTTGAGCTACTCAGCTCACGAGCTAAACCTTCCTAGGTGCTCGAACATCACCGCAAACGACATGAAATCAAGGTTCTTCACGAACCGATGATGGGGCAAGAAAAAATGTTTCAAAAAGTCCTTAACGAGGGGAAAACAAAGCCTACATGTGCCAAAGGGCAAAGCGTAAGAGCCATTGTCGCTAGCCAAGTGAGCCTCAAGGCCACATACTAAAAGGTCGCAATGACCAAAAGCGTAAGAGCCAATGTCTCCAGCATAAAATTTGAATGCTTGAGGATCAAAATGAGCTTGAGTTGTAACCTGATTCGTAGACCAGATCCAAAATAGGTAACTAATACATGCCTAAGGGCAAAGAATAAGAGCCATCGTCGCCAACTTCATGAGCCTTAGGGCCACATACATAAAGGATCATTTCGACCCAAGGCGTAAGAGCCATTGTCACCAGCCAAGGGTCGATTGAGCTCGAGTCGAAACCCAACTCGGAGACTAAACCCAGAACATTATAGATGTGTATGCCCAAGGGCAAAAGTTAAAAACCGCTATCACCAGCTAAACGAACCTCTAGGTAGTACCACAGGTTTGAAAATTCCTACTAATTCAAAGGTCGAATGGACCCGATTAAGATCTTGATAGACAGAAACATAGAAGATGCAAATTACGGGGTTCCCCTTTTTTTACATACAAGCGGTGAAATACATGCTCTTACTACAACATAATATGAAAGCTATGTACACAGCAACAAGGCATGAAATAAACGTCCCCCCCCCTTAGTGACTATGGCCTGGTGGCCTCCTCCTCGTCGTCTTCAGCATCAGACAGAAGGAACTTGGCATCATACTCCTCCCATTTAGCTTGCTCGATCTCTTCCGAGAGATCAAAGCACCTGGCATGAATCTCCTCGAAAACATCCCTCCGGGATTTGCACATCACATGCTCCTTGCTACTGCTTGCACAATCAAGGGCTCTCTTCAGTTCAGCTTTAGAAATGGCATCACTCTTCAAATAGGCCGCCACTTTCTCTCCCGCCCTGGTGTTGCTCATCACAACCTCGGCCCGGACATTCACCACCTAGGTTTTCGCCTTCAAAAGCTCGGACGAGAGCCTTGCAATCATATTCGACCGAGTAGAATCATTTGCACGGATGGCCTAGATTTGCACCTCAATAGCAGAAACCATGGCTAGAGCACTCTCTTTGGCCGCAAAATGGGCACTTACATGCACTTGCAGCTCGTTGAATTTGCATTTACCTCGACCAACCTCGCCCCAGAGCTATCCCAGCTCCTCCGCCTTTTCCTCCAACTATAATATGAAAACATAAAGATACCGAGGTAAAAAGGGAGAGCACAAGCCAGAATGAAATGCAGGGTACCTATTTCTCCAAGCAGATCACATGGCTCCGACTTCGGTCCACCTCGCGCCACAGGGAAACCGGCCTGTTTTCCTTTTCTGCACAAAGAATCTTAAGGGATTTCTCCCTATCCAAAGTTTCCCGTAATGGGGCCTCACTACGAAATAGCTCGAATTTAAGCTTGTCAAAGGCCTATGAAAGAAATCTAAATAAAAAGAAAAAGAGAGAAAGGCACGGGGCTGGAATAATCCTGTAGTAATCAGAAAATCACCATGAGGCCAAGCCGCTAAGCTTCGCCAAAGGCCGAAGCAATATCTGATGGCTTAACACTTCTAGAACCAAGTGGGTCGGCCGAATCGCTTCTCCTTAACGTCTAATAAGGAGTCACCTCACTACAAGCCCTTTCGCACCCCAGAGCATCTTTTTGTTTGTCATAAATCCTCGATCGCGAGGCCAACAATCTCTGCTCCTCCCTAGATGACACGACCTCATTTCAAAAGAACACCCGGCACCTACGGTAGTTAAGTTAAATAAGCTGGCAAGAAAAGCGCCATTTTTTAGGAAGTAAAGCGCTGGACACCTACCACGATGCTTCACCTCCCATCTCCCTTTGGATAGATCTTGCCACCAGCGCCTATCATAAATCTAGCAAGTTGCTAGCTTACGAGGCCACTCAGCTAAATCGGGGACCTCGTTCAGCGACCAATGAGTTGCTACAAATATGGAACGAAATGATATCATTACGGAGCCTACCTCCAGCAAAATGATGATAGTTTAGATGAGACACTTACGTGTGAAGTTCCATTTCTCAGGAAATGGCAAAAATTTCGTAGGAATGACATCGGTCGTTTGAATCCGAACGAATCGATTCATCCATTCACGATCCTCATCCTCCTCACTACCGATGGCGTGAACTCGGGTGGATCGACAATGAACAACAATCAAACCCCGATAACGTAGTGGTCAATAAAACCTCACGAGATGGCTGAGGGTGAACTCTATCCCAGCCTTATTGGTGAAATATCTCATCGTCTACACTATTTTCCAAAGGAAGGGATTAGTCTACGCCAGTGTGACCTAATATTTCTGACAAAAATCAAGCACGACCCAATCGGGGGAACCCAGCCCAAAAACATGCGTGTATATGCTCAAAAACCCCTCAACGTATGTTGTGACGCTCTCCTCGGAAAAAGGTACTTGTAATACCACGCCTTCTCCCCATCCGCAGTCTTTTATGATCATTTCAAGGTTTTCCTCTCCCACTGACGAGATGATCCTCGATACATGCTCCTGATGACCCGAAACATTGGGAGGCCTCCCCAGCATGATAGCTCTCCTCGAGACTCACTCACCGGGCATCGGCGGTGAGTCACTGTCACCAACCAAATGCAGAGCACAGGAAGAACTCCTCTCCACCCCACTATCGTACATTGACGTATCAATCATAGCTACAATAGAATAGGAGGAGAAAGATGTGGACCTGAGCAAAAACTTTGAATGGGGGCAACAGAAGAACTAGCAAGAAATGCCAGGCTCTACGGAAGAGATAGTTTATCAAAGCAACAGAATCACCATTGGAAAGGAAGAAAAGTGAATATATAGGGGCAGAGCAATAATTGGCCGCCTATCCAAAAGGCCAATTAATTCTGGCTGCAATAACGTCAACCTCTCCTAGGGAAACGCGCTGGCAGAATTTTCTGTGGCCCCCTCTTAACAGATCCAGCGAATGTTGCTACCTCGCAGAACTAAAAAAACTGCGGGGCCCCCGGGGCTCCCTGATACCGCCAGCACCGGCCCAATAGGACCTGTCGATTTAACCCTAGGGCATGTCCAGTTTGGCGTCTCGGTTGCTCCAAGAACGGATTTTAAAGGTCCAACATCAAAAGTCGAAAGTCAATCCACAAAAGCAAATGAACAAAGAAAAAAAAAGACTGAAAAAACTAATAGGAGTAAAATCCCTCTTTTGACATTGCCAATAACATACACACGAGAGATATCTTTACAAAATCCATCCCCCGGGGGCTACATACAAAGGGAAAAAGAGGGGATGCAAAACGACTTGGGGAGTACTCCTCATCACTACTTTCTTCGCCCTCATCGTGGGCAATTAAAAGCACCAGTTCTCTCTCCAATTCGCGGGCTCCCTCGAGATCAGCGGAGAGGTTGACGCCTATAGCCCCGATCTCCTCCAATGTCTCTCTCCTCGCCTCTACCTTAACATGAATAATATCTCGAGCTAGCTTTTGCTGAGCTACTATCGATACATCACGAGCTATTTTATGCGCTGTGGCTGCGTCCTCTAGATAAGTGGTAGCATTCCTTTCGACCTTGGACTTGGCCACAGCCAAGGCAGCAACCTCCTTGCGAGCATTCCTGAGAAGATCCTGGGATGTCGCCAACTCCTCAGTCACTACTTCACTTTGCTTCCTCAGCCCGGAGATCTCCTTGTACAATTGGCTAAGTTTTGAACCATTCTGCTTGACCTACAAAAGATAGTTAAGCTAATTTATGTCGGAATACGGGAGCAAATGTCGAGTACAAGCAAGGCAAAATACCATCACAGTAAGGTCGCCCTTTTCACGGAGCGCTGTCTCCAACGCAGCTCGGAGCTCTCCTAGATCTTTTCCTCCCCAGATAGGGAGAGCCTCCGAATCCCGCAGCATCGAGGTAAGCTTCTTACACTCCTTTTCATGGTAAGAAGGCTCCTTGTGGAGCCGAAAAAAGGTATGGTCGTACATATCCTTGCACTGTGGCATAGCGGAAAATTAAGAATGACAAAGAATGATGCCCAAGACTAAAAGAAATGCACAAAAGATGGCTATCACATGCCGCATGAATTTCTCTGCCGCCGTGACGATGCCGGGAACGTCATGACCAACACTATCGCTAACACCATCAAAGATGCTGGAAAGACGGCCTCCACCTTGGAGAGAGATCTCTACTTTGACGGTGTCCGCTTCTTGAGCGTCCCTTAGTTCCCCTGATGAGACCTTAAAGCATGGGATGAAGTTGTTTATGTCACCAACTTCCCCAAAAGGCATCCCCTGCTCCTAAAAAGCTCTGCGCCCCGATCCTTCAGGATCGATGGTAGCGGTCTCCCCATCGAAAACTACGTCAAACCCGGTTGTGTGATTTAAGGCCACATTAACACCCTCTTCAAGGGTCTCCAATTCACGAGACCGACCCGAGTTAGCTATTCCATACTCATTAGCCTCCGATCGAGGCACCTGCAAGGTACTCGCATTCGGCCTCCTCTTCTATGCTAGCTAACATTCATCATCATCCTCTTACTCAGTATCGGGATTCTCCCCTGAAGTTGAAGCAGAGGTCCCAGTAGTGACTCGATGCTCAAGTGACCTGGGTTTCTTTGCCGCAGAAAGGACGATAGTTGCCTTGCCTTTTCTCTTCTTGCCCTTAGTGGGCTCCGAATCCTCCATTTTGCCACCAGGGGGTGGCCTTATCTGTATATTCTCGCCAAGACATGCACAAGCGTAATAACCACAAGATGTCATCTCTAAGGGCACAGGTAGAGACACAAATATGAGGCATCCATGATTCTTGGCCACCCATCATTCCTTGGCCAGGTCTGTCCAAGACCAATTAAGATATGGGAACGCCTTGTCCAACTGCTTGATCTATCCCTACAAATCCGGAACCACCTCGGGGTACCAAGCAGCGGCTGCAGGAAGCATAGAGAGGTCGTTATTTCAGAAGAAAAGTATTAAAAGTTGGTTAAGGGAAATTGCTTATGTTGCATGTTCCAATTCTCCGGAAAGGGCATCCTCCGGGCTAGGATGATATCCGAGGTCTTCACTCAGACTAATCTACTCATCCACCCTCGATCCTTTCCCTCATCGATGCTCGAGAAAAATGATTTTTTGGATCGATGATGGAGCCTGATCAAACCTCGATAAAATCAAGGGATATACATCCTGATCAAATAATTGAGTGTAAAGGTATCACCCCCAACCCTTTTGGTGAAATGGTTGAACATCAATACTATCCTCCAGAAGAAGGGTAGATCTGACCAAGCGTCACTTGGCAAGTTTTATACATATTAAACAAAGTTTTAAAAAGAAGGGATTTGGTAAAGGAGGGGTCCTAGGTTGTTTAGCCTACAAGATCACCCCACATAATGTCCGGTAAACACTCCTCAATAAGGGGCTACACGTGACATTAGTGCATAGTCATCATATCCCATATCTACCCTTCCCATCTCGTGGTAATAGCCTAAAGTGCGCTAGTAAACTTGACGATGCCTATGCATGCACTACCCGTCCCTTCATGTGGCCCTAGAGGTGTTTTAGTACCTCTAAATCTGGCAGTTCTAGACGACCCCTAAGGTTCTTAAAAGGAGAAGCTCTTACCCTAATCTCTGGTAATGTAAACTAGTCTAAGAGTTAATCGCTCTAGGTGCCCAATGCACCATAATCCGTTAGGTGGCGACTCTTCAAAAATACCCAAATCCCAAAAGGAAATCAGTTATTACCCCAATGAATGTCAAAACCCGGACTTTCTTCACGGAGTGGGCGCGACAGCTGGCCTACAGGCTAGCATTGCCACCTAGTTTATCCACATGCAATCTAATGTTCATGTGTCTGTGCTCCAGAAGTATCACGGTGATCCGTCCTATGGGTTAGATTTCAGCTCAGTCCAATTGAACAAATATTTGACTTATGACGAGGAAACGATGTCTATTCTAGCTCGACAGGCTTGGCAGTTGAGGTCTAAGAGCTATCCTTCAGTTCAAGTGTAGTGGAGAGGCCAGCAGATCGATGCATCCATGTGGGAGTCTGAGTCAGACATGCACTGTAGAAATCCACACCTATTCACTAGTCAGATACCTTTCTATGTCCGTTGGAGAACGAACATTTGATTTAGACGTGGAGAATGTGATGACCCAACATGTCATTTATAGTTTTACACTTCATTTTGTGTTCTGAGTCCTTGAATAGCTCCGTTTAGCGTGTCATATTTTTGAAAAACGTTTATGTGAAAAATTTATGAAAACGTGAAATTTTAGCCTTAAAACACATTTAAGGTAACTATGGTCAACTATTTGTGTAAATGGACCCGTATTAGTGTTTTAACGGCCCTGACGAGTCTGTATCATGATTGGGTATTGGTCGTATGCTCGAAATCGAATACGGATGTTCATAACTTGATTTGAAAACTAGTAATTTAAAGTTTTAAAGAATTTCTAAGTTTTACCATAGGTTGACTATGTTACTACCAGGTTCAGATTTTGATTCTAGAACTTGGTACAGTTTCATTTTAGAAGTTATGAGTTGTCTGCAAAATTTGGTGCAAAATGGAGTTGATTAGCCGTAATTCGGACGTCTAGTTGTAAAATATCATGTTTTTGAATTTTTTTACTGTTTTGCTATCCGATTCGTGGTTCTAGGTGTTATTTTGATGTTTTGATCATACGAGCAAGTTGGTATGATGTTATTACACTTGTTTGCATGTTTGGTTTGTAGTTCGAGGGCCTTGGGTAAGTTCCAGATAGGCTACAGGTGATTTTTGGACTTAGGTCATTATTGGGTTTTCACTGTTGCTGTCGCCTGATGCTTTGTGCTTCAGGATCGCAAACGGGAAATTGGGATTGAAGTGTTGTTCTTCATCGCGAAAGCGATATCTATATCGCAAGCACGTAGCATTGGGGTATTTACCATTCGCAAACGAGACTAGCATCTAGCAAACACGCAGGGTTATGGGCTTGGGAAGGCAGCATCGTTGTTACTCTATGCGAACACGAGCCCTAGCTCACGAAGGCGAAGGCCTAGGGGAGAAGCCTTCACGAACAAGTGAGGAACCTCGCGAACGCATAGGCCATTATGGCTGTTTTTCATCGCGAATGCATCAAGCCCTTCATGAACGCAAAGAAGGCTTGGTGCCCAGTCAATGAAATATCTCAAAAAGGGATTTCACCCATGTTTCACCCATGCATCAAAAAGGGATTTCACCCATGTTTCAATGAAATATCGCAAAGAGGCGATTTTGAAAAGAAAATTTATCACCAATTCATAGGTTAGTACACTTTAATTTGTTTTCTTCGATTTCCATCAACACCCATTAATTTTTATCTTTAATCTTTGCTCTTTCACGGTAGAAAATTAAGGATTTGGGAAGAACTAGGGGGGGTTTTGTAAAATTGAGATTTAGACCTCAAATTGAGGTCGGAGTTTGATACTAATCACATAATCGGGCTCAGTGGTGAATGGGTAATTGGGATTTTGTCCGAATCTCGGGTTTTGACCAAGTTGGCTTGGGATTAACTTTTGTTGATTTTTTGGAAAAAGTATAAAGATCTAGCTTTATATATTGTAATTTATCCTCCTCGCATTGGTTGTTACTATTAAGTCAATTTTTCCTAGATTCAGTTGGTTCGGAGGCGAATTTTAGATGAAAGGTCCCAGTTAAGCTTTGATTTACTTGTGGAGCGACGTAAGAGTTGGGACTAACCTTGATTTGAGAGAATTAAGAACCATTGAACTATGTGTTATGTGAATTACATGTGTTGGGGCGTATATTCGAGCTGACAAGTGTATATACGCTGTTAACATAATTGTTTTCATGCTTTCTCGTTTTCATTAATTATTTTATTCCATGTCTTAGCTGTTGCATGCTTTAAATTACTTCTTGTGCCTTAACTTGCTACTTGTCACTTTTTATTCTCGTAGTGAAATGTTTATTTCTTCCATGTTTCCATGATTAATTGCTAGTTTCCTTAATTGTATTACTTGCACACTTTAACTATCATATATTTGGCTTGACTTGTTGCTTTGTATTAATTGTAGCATTCCTTGATTTGGTATGAGGTTCCTTTGTGGCTTTGCTTTCATGATTATTTAATTGTTGAGATTCTTTTGAATTGAGTTGTTTAATTGATTACTTTTATTTATGGATCGAGTTGCACGCTGCAACGAGTGGAATAAGGGAGGATTGATGATGATATGGTGCGATCGGGTTGCACGACGCAACGGTTGGAATAAGGGAGGATTATGATATTGATTTTGATTATATGGTGGGTCGGGTTGCGCGCCGTAATGGATTTTACATGTTATTCTTGATATTGATATGGTTAAATAAGGGAGGATTATATTTGTATGGTGGGATTGGGTTATGTGCCGCAACGAATTGTGTGTTTTGTATCCATTGTTGAATTGTGTTTGCTTTTAGTGTTTTCATACAAGATTTTGATGAATGATGTTTCTGGTTTTACTGATTTCGAGGATTGTCACAAAAGTCGAGGATAACCGGGTCTATCTCCGGGGGAGAGGATTCGGAAGAATTATCAGGACCTAAGGTGAACGGGTAGGTATACATGTAAAGAAAACTGGCCTTATAGTCCGTTATATTCTCTTTGAGACCAGGAATCTCCACCCCCACTTCCTTGCTCTATCGGCAGTCTGTCCTCACCATTTGTATGTTGGTCATGAAGCTAATGTATCGGGACACGTGCTCGCATTGTCACGGCGTGGATGAAGTAGTATTGATGTTAAAATCCTTTGACATATCCTTTGGCACGGCGTGGATTATATATTTGTTATGCCTTACCGTTTTAGAAATCATGCCTATAGGTCTCAAGTGGTTCCAATAATAGAAATCATGTTTATAGGTCTTAAAATCAACTTCACAAGTAGATACCATGCCTATAGGATATGATCCAGTTCAACTTCTGTTATAACGGGTATTTACATATGTTTTCATTTGTTATCATGCATATAAGTTTCTAACATCAGCTCTTAGTAAATAAATACCATGGCTATAGGGAACAACGTCAGAAATCCAGCCTATAGATCTAAAATAAATTTAGTTTAAATAAGTTAGTGCAGTTCATGATTAGTTTACTTCGAAACTGGTCCAATTAGTGGTTTGTTTTCCCGGAAATGAATTCTTTTGAGTTAGCCCTAATTCACTATTAGAATGACTGCCTATAGGAACTCAAGAGTCTATATTAAAATCTTTCCACTGTTTTACTATGTCAAACGTAGTTATCATGTTTTTAGGACACCACTATTCAGCGTGTAGGCAAGCCTATAGGGCATTTTCAAATCCTGCAGCTTTGAAACTATTTCTACTACTTAATGTTGTTCTGACTTTAACAGGCTTAAAATCAGTAGGCAAACGGATAGGGCCATTACTTCTGAGTTTATAAAATAAAAACTGTATATCTCATGTGTTATGTTCTTTGCCTAGACATCATGTCTTAGGATACTATTTAACAATATTACCCTTATTTGTGTTTGAGTCGTGCTGTTTACATGCATTATCTGTGGAGGTGAACTTGAGCCTCTAATTGCTTCCTTTCTACCTTTTGTGCTAAGGTCCTATTTGTTCTTGCCTGTCGCCTTAGAATTATTCATCTGTTAACTACCTTACTTTTCCTATGTTTCCTTCTTGTTATTATTATTTTACTAAGTATAAGTTATTGTAGGTGACCCGCCTTAGCTTCGTCACTACATTGTCGAGGTTAGGCTTGACACTTACAGATTACATGGGGTCGGATGTACTCATACTACACTCTTCACTTATTGTGTAGATTTTGTAGTCGGTCTTAGCGGCAGTTAGTAGATTGCTTGGATTGATTGCCTGACAAATACTCGAGGTACAGTTGCATGGCGTTCGCAGCCCTGCAGTCACCTTCTACCTTATCATATCTATTTATTTAATTTCATATAGTTTTACTATCATCCAGACTATTGTTCGTATTATTCTACTCGCTCGTGCAATTGTGACACTAGTTCTTCGATTTTATGTAGATATCACTGATATTTTTTCTTATTCAATCTATTTAAGTTTTATTTCATTTTATCTAGTCTCTTGGAATAATTTAATTGGATTTTGTTGAAAATGGTTAGAAAATACTTCTACGTGGGCTTACTGAGCAACTGAAATGTTAAGCGCCATCATGGTCATTATAGTAGGAATTTCGGGTCGTGAATGTTTGGTGTATGTTTGGTAGTGGTCGCAGGTGCGAGTCATTTTCCGCATCTGCAAGCCTTCAGATGTGATGAGTCTTCGCATAAGTAGATTTTGATAGGTGAGGCTGGACTCGTAGAACCGACATGGAATCCATAGGCGCGGATGTGAAGGAGCGAAGCATGACCCGTAGAAGAGGTCTTGCATGTGCAAATATTTGGGCGCAGGTGTAGTTTGTCTGGTGCTTGAGTGATTTCTCCAGAAGCAAACATTCTTCTGCAGAAGCGGAGTTCCAAGTGCGGCTGGTGAGTCCGCAGGAGAAAAATGGGCTTGGCGGATATGTGAAATCGAGGATTTGAGTCTTCTTCTCATTCTGAATGTTTTGGGGTGCAGACTTAGGCGATATTTGAAGAGGGTTTCACCTATATTAAATAGGTAAGTGAATTTTGATAACATTTATCCATGTATTTGAATACCCATTAAGTATTTTACCTAATTATCATGAATATAATTTGGAATTTGGGAATTTTTGGCCCATTATTGGAGAATAAGATTTGGGTTTTTAGTGGCAATTTGAGGTCGGAATTGGGTGATTTTGGTATGGTTGAACTCGTTATTGAATGAGTTTTTGGACTTTCAAAATTTTGTTGGATTCCGAGATATGGGCCTAGAGTTAACCTTTTGGGTTGACTTTTTGACTTTTGTTAAAGAACATAGCTTTATTGTGTAGAATTGATTCCTATAGCTTGTATTTATTGTGTTAAGTTGTTTGTGGCTAGATTAGAGCCGTTCGGAGGCCGATTCATGAGGAAAGGGCTTGTTGGATTAGGGATTTACAGGGTTTAAGGTATGCAATACTTCTAACATTATTCTGAGGGTATGAATGTCTGAAATACGTGTTATGTTGTTGGTTTTGAGGTGACGCGCATGGTAGGTGACGGGCGTGTGAGCGTACACCCTACTAACTGTGACTTGGTTGATTCTGTGGTGCTGTGTAGATAGCAAACCATATTGTTATTCATGTATTCCCTACGTGTTAGAGTAATTGAGCTGCAATCCATATTAGATATCATGTTTAGGCTATATGATTATTCTGTTGGGACCTGCTGAGGTTATTTCTATTGTTGAATCGTTTGCTTAAATAGAAATGTTATACTAAGTCACATCCATAATTTGCATACCATATCTCATTATTTGTTGTTATTTATTATTAGATCATGTTATCATTGTTTCGGCGAATTGGCATGAGATTTCTGAGCCCAGGAGATTAGAGAGATTGATGACTGAGTTGGGGCCAGATTGTGAGTGATATTGAAGGGATCGGGCTGCGTGCCACAACAAGTTTTACTAATTCATGATGGGTTCAGGATGCACGCCGCAATAGCTATTATTAATTCATGATGGGATCGGGTTGCACGTCGTCATATGTTTTATTAGTGCTTGGGAAGGATCCGCCCCTCTGCAGTTTGACAACTAGCAGTGAGCAAAGGTACCGTACAGTGCTGAGTGATTGAGTGTGAGGAGTGGGAGTTGATAGTGTGAGCACGTGATTTTTTCCGTATATGAATTATTCCCACAAATTCAAAACAACATAATTTTTTTTCCATTGTTTGCAATTTCGGGGATTTTTGTGGCATTTTCTATCAATTGTTTGCATTTGTCTGTGCATGTTTATCTTATTTAATAAATGAAAAATACAAAAATATGTGGCAATTGCATTTAGGATTTAACTTTGCAGTTTTGAATTAAGTAGTAAATTAGTTATTTTATAAGAATAGGAAAAATCACAAAAATAGTTATTTTTGCACTTTTAATTTTAATATTTGAACTTTGGTTGTTTTTCCTTTTAATTTGGTTCTTACTTGTTTGTGATAATTGTTATTTGGAGTTAGGTAATTTAATTTGATAAAATAATTTGATTAGGAATTAATTTGGGTGTCATTTTTAATTTTTACTTAAAAGAAATTAGAAAAAGAAAGAAAAATTAAAAAGAAAAGAAGTAGAGAAATCAGATTTTGGGTTGGTTCGTTTTAATTCTCAAAGCCCAAGTCAGTTGTACCCAATGGCCCAATTACCTTATACCTACCCAGCCTAGACCATTGACCCACTAACCCTTCCCCTATATATACCCTAAATACACATTATCAGAAGGGGAGCTAAAACAAATGAGAGAGGGACGCATATAGAAGAACGACGCAGAAGGACTCCTTTGGATCTTGATCTTCTTCTTCATCAAAACGAAAAACTCAGCCGCTTCTTTTGCTTTTCTCTCGAGCACACAAATCTCTCATCATATTACACTACACTTCTCTCAAAAAATACAGTAACGAAAAGCTGTTGAGAATTGAAAGTAGCTTAAAAATTCAATTGGAGAGCTGAGCCTTCAAAGAACTTTTTCATCACTCGAAAAGCTCGAAATTGGAGTGCTTAGCTGGGTTTTGGGTTTGGATATAACTCGGAAAGGGGAGTTGTTTGGTTGCTGTTGCTCCCACATTGCTAGCTGAGCTCCAATTTTTTGTTTCAATCGTTATTTGGCTTCTTTGTCTTCTAAATCTCGTCCTTGCATAATTAGGTACGTTCTCTTTCAAGCTATAGTAAGATCTGTTTCAATGAGAAGTTCATTGATTTGCCACTTTTCTGATTTCATTTGTGAACAACGTTGAATGAGTTGCCTGATTTCGAAATATTGTAAATGCTAACAGTGTTCGAAAGGTTAATTCAAGTTTGTCGTGGCAGATTACCTATCTAACTGGATTTTGCTGTTTGAGCTGTCTTCATATCCCGACCCTTTAATGTTAAGATTCTGCTTCATGTTAATTCAAAAGTTATTAGGAAGTTATATATAAAATCTTCGTTTTTGGCAAATACTATTCCGAGTCGATCTTAAGGATGAGACAGAGTTTGATACTTCATAATTTTTAGAGAAATGGGATTTTCAGCATTGTTAATTTGCTTTCCTTCAACTGATTTTTATATGTAACCAAATTGTGAAGATCGTTCGATTTTTTTAGATTGCCAAGTGAAAGACAAATTATCCGGATGTTTAAGGAGTTACATGCCACTGTCTGTTTCCATGGTTTCTTAGATCAGTTTTTCTCCTTGAGAGCATAATTTAGCACTGTTAGCTACTTGTCTCATCATTTTTCTTTTATAAAAAAAGAAGACAAAAAATATGTTTTCTCTAAATTAGTTGTTTTTTTTAATTCTCGCCCGTATCCAATCTGCCTGAACTACGCATACCTGATTCTCGTCTTTTGGGGCGTGATACGTAGGAAACCCACATAGGGTCTGGTCTTCCTAGTAAATCTTAGGTTCTTGGCTTTGCGGGGTCTTAGCCAAAATTTTGCACTTCTAGCCGTCTTTTAGCCAAATATGTCATTTTGCAAAAATAGCCTAAGTCATGTCTTGCATATTTCCAGTAGGAAGGGTTATTGTCTCACATAGCGCTCTAGGTATTTAACCTATTTGGTTTAAATTTTCTCATACAGACGTGGATTTACTTATCGGAGTTTGAGCATGACAGAGCCCCAGGACATCTAGTCAGGATCGCTCATTTGGGAGTGGATTAAAAGAAGATTTTCTTTTCTTTTTATGTTTTGAGTCTGTTTTTTTTTTATTTTATATCGTCTTTTACCTTTTAGTTTTGTATAGTAATGTCGTCGTGCTTTATTATTATTATTGTACTTTCTATTTTGCATTTGAAAGGGTGTGTAATGAATCAAAATCCAAAACAAAAATTAAAATATTGTGTTTTATATTTCCGTTAGGAATTTTCTTTAGAATACTAAATGTAGGAATGAGAAAAAGTATTTTTGAGGTGGTTTTTCCTTTAGGCAATTAATATCTAGGATTTAAATAAAAATTATTTTTATATTTCCTTTACTATATTATGACCAAAATTCAAAAACAAATTCCTTTTAGTACTTTTTAAAAAGTTTTCTTTAAGGCATTAATCTTAAAAATCCAAAAAGATTTTCTTTTGACGTTCTTCTTTGGGAACTTAATGAAAAATGAAAAAAAATATTCTTTTATTTTCCCAAGAACTTTAGGAAATTGTACATAGAAAAAAAACATACTTTATCTTTTGTTTAAAGTTTCTTCCTTTAGGCAATCAAATTGAAATCCAAAAACATGTTGTTTTATCTTTTTCATTGCTTGTTTCAAAATCCTGCATCAAGATATCAATTGAAAATTCAAAATATTTTTATATGGTTTATTCGTTCGATGTTCTTCCTAAAAAAAAGAATCAAAAATATTTTTTTTTCTCTTCTAGGGTTTTCCTTAATAATTTCCCATAGAGTGTTTGTCTCAAAAAGAAAAAAAGCAAGAAATATATGCTCGTTAAGCTTGAGTTTACAATAAGTTATAGAATATTAAGCCTAGAAAATTCAAAAAAAAAAGGATTTGCTTCTTTTATTTCTCTCTTCTCATCAGAGTAGTCCTTAAGGTAAAAAAAATTAGAAAAGAAAAAAGAACGTTAGTTTGTTTACTTTATTCCCGTTCTTCCAGAACTACGCAAAGATCTGATTCATGCGGCATCATAATGCGTAAGAAACCTACATAGGGTTCGATCGAATCATTTTTTTACTGTTAAAAGAAAAGAAAAAAAGGAGAAAAGAGAGAAAAAAAAGAGATGAAATTGTGGGATGTGAGAAATGAAGGAAAGAAAATAGTGAAATTAGAAAAAGAGGAAGGAAAATGATCAAGAAAGTGCTAGAAAAGCAAAGAAAAAAGAGGATTGAAATGAACAAAATGGGATGATGCCAACTGACCTTCGTACCCTCAAAGTCACTATAGAACCGATAACTGTGGCTAGGTGCATTGCACATAAAGTGAGATTATCTTATGTTAAATGCCCTAATGATAACGTGATGGCTTTATTTTGTTATATTCATAGCAGTAAGTTGGTTGGTTTGTGGGAAGGGGTCTTATCATATTTGGCCTTTGTGAGGGATGTTGGTGCCGACATTCCTACCATTGATTCTATACTGGTGGTGTGAGACTTTCTGGATGTGTTTTATGCAAACCTGTTTCCCGAAAATGACATTTATTTTGGTATTGACTTGGTACCGGACGCTCAGCCCATTTCTATTCCAATATATCGTATAGCATAGGAAGAGTTGAAGGAATTGAAAGAGCAGCTTTAGGAGCTTCTTGATAAGGGTTTTATTAGGCCTAGTGTGTCTCTTTGGGGTGCACCATTTCTATTTGTGAAGACGAAGGATGGTACTATGCAGATGTGCATTGACTATAGACAATCGAACAAAGTTATAATTAAAAACAAGTATCCTTTTTCGTGCATTGATGACTTATTTGACTAGCTTCATGGAGCTAAAGTGTTCTCTAAGATTGATTTGAGGTGTAACTATCACTAGTTGAAGATTCGGCGCTTTGATATTCTGATGATGGCATTCAGGACCCGCTATTGTCACTATGAGTTCCTTGTGATGTCTTTTGGGCTAACCAATGCCCCAACATCATTCATGCATCTAATGAACAGTGTGTTTAGCCATATCTTGATTCATTTGTCATAGTATTTATTGATAATATTCTGGTGTACTCACATAGCCAGGAAGAGCATGCACAACATCTAAGGATTGTACTACAGATGTCGAGGGAGGAGAAGCTTTATGCCAAGTTCTCCAAGTGTGAGTTTTGGGTCAATTCGATGGTGTTCTTGGGGCACATGGTGTCCAATGAGGGGAACAAGGTAGAACTGAAGAAGATTGAGGCGGTTCAGAGTTGTCCTAGACCATCTTGAGCTCCTGAGATTTGGAGTTTTCTCGGCTTGGCCGGATATTATCGTCGGCTCATCGAGGGTTTCTCACTGGTTGCAGCACCTTTGACCAGGTTGACCTAGTAGGGTGCTCCATTCAGGTGGTCGGATGAGTGTGAAGAGAGCTTTTAGAAGCTCAAGACTACCTTGACCAACGCTCCAGTTCTAGTTTTACCTTCAGCATCAGGTTGTACTATGATGCTTCTTGGATTGGTATTGGGTGTGTCTTGATGTAGGAGGGTAGGGTGATTGCTTATGCTTCACGTTAGTTGAAGCCTCATGAGAAGAATTACCTCGTTCATGGTATAAAGTTGGCAACCATCATTCATGCAGTGAATATTTGGAAGCATTATCTCTATAGAGTGTCTTGCGAGGTATTTATAAATCATCGGAGCCTTCAACACTTGTTCAAGTAGAATGATTTAAATTATAGGCAGTGAAGGTGGTTGGAGCTGTTAAATGACTATGATATTACCATTTTGTGTCATCTTAGGAAGGCCAATGTGGGGTCAAGTCCTTGAGTAGGAAGGCATTGAGTATGGGTAGTCTTGCATATATTCCTATTGGTGAGTGACCACTTGCAGTAGATATTCAGGCCTTGGCCAATCAGTTCATGAGGTTAGATATTTTAGAGCCTAGTCGGGTTCTATCTTGCATGGTTTCTCGGTATTCTTTATATGATCGCATCAGGGAGCGTCAGTATGTCGACCCCCATTTGCTTGTATTTAAGGACACAGTTCAACACGGTGATGTAAAAGAGGTTTCTATTGGAGAAGATGGGGTGTTGCAGATATAGGGTCAGATTTGTGTGCCCAATGTAGATGGGTTACGTGAGTTGATTCTAGAGGAGTCCCATAGTTCGCGGTATGCCATTCGTCCAGGTTCCATAAAGATGTATTAGGACATGGGGTAATCTATTGTGGAGGATAATGAAGAAAGATATAGTGGAGTTTGTAGCCCGGTGCTTGAGCTGTTAGCAGGTGAAGTACGATCACCAAAAGCGGGATGGTTTGCATCAGAGGCTTGAGATTCCTCTATAGAAATGGGAGCGTATAACCATGAACTTCGTAGTTGAGCTCCTACAAACTTTGCAAATGTTTTAATGCTATTTGGGTGACTGTGGGGCGGTTGACTAAGTCTATGCATTTCATTCTAGTTGGGACTACCTATTCTTTGGAACGGTTGGTTAAGATATATATATATCAGCAAGATTGTTCGCCTTCACGGTGTGCTGGTGTCTATTATTTAAGATCAGGGCACGTAGTTCATATAGCAATTTTGGAGAGAATGCAGCGAGAGTTAGGCATGCAGGTTGAGATGAGTACAACATTCCACCCTAAGATAGATAGATAATAGGAGCGGACTATTTAGATATTTGAAGATATGATACATGCTTGTGTCATTGGTTTCGGGAGTTCTTGGGATCAGTTTATGCCGCTTGCAGAATTTGCCTACAAAATTAGCTTCCAATCAAGTATTCAGATGGCTCTGTATGAGGCCTTCTATGGAAGGCAGTGTCGGTCTCCTATTGGTTGGTTTTAGTCAGGTGAGGCTAGGTTATTTGCTACTGACTTGGTTCAGGTTGCTTTGGACAAGGTTAAGTTGTTTCAGGATCGGCTTCGCACGGTATAGTCTAGACAAAAGAGTTATGCCCATCAGAAGGTTTTTGATGTTGCCTACATGGTCAGAGAGAAGGCATTACTCAGAGTTTCACTCATGAATGGTGTTATGAGTGCCGGGAAGAAGGACACATTGAGCCCTCAATATATTGGCCCTTTTGAGGTGCTTTAGAGGACTGGAGAGGTGGCTTACAAGCTTTCACTGCCACCTAGTCTATCGAGTGTCCATCTAGTGTTTCATGTTTCCATGCTCCGAAAGTATTTATTGATTAGTCTTATGTTTTGGACTTCAGCACAGTTTTATTAGATAGGGATTTGACTTATGATGTGGAGCCGGTGGCCATTTTGGATCGAAAGGCTCGAAAGTTGAGGTCAAAGAATGGAGCTTTAGTGAAAGTACAGTGGAGAGGTCAGCCAATCAAAGGGGCTACTTGGGAGACCGAGCGGAAGATGCGGAGCAGATATCCACACCTATTTGAGAGGGGGAGAATGTCACAACCCAGCTAGTTGATTTGAGTATTAAAGCCATATTTCCCTATTTATTGCTTATTCTATGTTTGTTTATTGTTATTTGACTAGACGGGGTAGTTCGTTTGGTTCTAGGAATATTTCGGAATCAGTTGGGACACTTAGTCCCAAGGTTGGAAGCCTAAGTTGGAAGAGTTGACCGGATGTTGTCTTATATGTAAATTACTCCAGAATGGAGTTTTGATAGTTCTGATAGCTCCGTATGATGATTTTGGACTTAGAAATGTGTCCTGATATTGATTTGGAGGTCCGAAGGTCATTTTATCTTGAATTGGCTAAAGTTGGGAATGTTAAAGTTTGGAAAGTTGAGAAGTTTGACTAAGAGCTGACCTTTTCATTACCGAGCTCGGATTTTGGTTTCAAAAGTTTGAATAGGTCCGTTGTGTCATTGATGACTTGTGTGCAAAATTTGAGGTCAGTTGGATTTGACTTGATAGGTATCTGCATCGATTGTAGAAGTTGGAAATCCATTAGTTTGAATAGGCTTGAAGTGCGATTTGTGTTTTTGACGTTATTTGATGTGATTTCAATCGCCGACTAAGTTCGTAACGTGTTTTAGGACTTTTTGGCATGTTTGGATGGGGTTCCCGAGGCCTCGAGTGTGATTCAACTGTAATCAGATTAATGTTTTGACTCGAGGAAAATGCATAAGACTTTCAGGTCAGGTGCGATTGCACTGGCGAAGAATGTGTCGCATGTGCACGACAGCAGAAGCGAGCATGGGGTTGCATGAGCGGTTCGGTGTGTGTTGGGCAGTGGTCACAGGTGCAAGGAATTTTTCACATCTGCAGGCCCGCAGATGCTACGAGCCTCTGTAGATGCATATTTTGATAGGTAGGACTGGACTCGTAGAAGGGGATTGGAATCCGCAAGCGTGGATTCGTATGAGCAAAGCACGGACCGCAAAAGCGGTCTTGCATATGCGAATATTTGTCCACAGATGCAGTTGGTCGTGTGCTTAAGTGATTTCCACAGAATTGGAGCCACAGGTGCGGCGGTTGAGTCCACAGGAGTGAAAAGGGTTGGGCAGATATTTAAAATCAAGGGTTTGAGTCTTCTTGTCATGTTGAGAGCTTTGGGGTGCGGACTTAGGCGATTGTTTAAGAGGTTTTCACCTAGACTGAAGAGGTAAGTGATTTTTGATCACTTTTATCCATGTATTTTGAATACCCATTGTTTATTTCACTTAATTATTATGAATCTAAGTTGGAATTTGGGGATTTTTTACCCATGCAATAGAGAGTAAGATCTGGGGATTTGAGTGTCGATTTGAGGTCGGAATTCAGTGATTTTGGTATGGTGGGACTCGTTATTAAATGTATGTTCGTATTTTATAAATTTTGTTGGATTCCGAGACGTGATCCTAGAATTGACTTTTCGGGTTGAGTTTTTGACTTTTGTTGATGAACCTAGCTTTATAATATGGAATTGATTCCTAGACCTTGTATTGATTGTATTAAGTTGTTTGTAGGTAGATTTGAGTCATTCGGGGACCGATTCGTGAGACAAAGGCTTGTTGGAGTAGGGATTTGCACGGAACTGGATGGCCTTATTGGGTAGAATGCCTTCCGCTGTGGGTTATCAACCTAACGGCTAGTTAGTGAGCGGTTCTTTCAGGCGGGAAGCAAGCTACGCCCTGTAGGCGGTCATCTCCTTTAATGCAAGCACCTTTGTTTGACACCACCCGAAAAGCAAAAGATTCACTAGTCAAAGATTCTGAGGGTATGAATCCTTGAAATACGTGTTATGTGGTTGGTATTGAGGTGACACGCATGCTAGGTAATAGGCGTGTAGTCTTGCACCGCAGTGATTGTGACTTAGTTGATTATGTAGTGCCATATAGATATCAAACCTTATTGTTATTCATGTAATCCATACATGTTAGAGTAATTGAACTGCAATGCATGTTAGAAATCATGTTTATGTTATATGCTTATTCTATTGGGACCCGCTGAGGTCATTTATGTTGTTGAATCATTCATATCTTAGTTTTTGTTGTTACTTATTGTTACATCATATCATCATTGTTTGGGCTGATTCGTATAAGATTGTTGAGCCCGACAGGCTGCAGAGTTTGATGACTGAGTTGGGGCATGAGGGCTGGATTGCAAGTGTTATTGATGGGATCAGGCTACGTGCCGCAACATGTTTTATTAATTCATGATGGGATCAGGTTGCACGCTGCATTAGGTATTATTGATTCATGATAGGATCGTGTTGCACGCCGTCCAATATTTTATTAGCACTTGGGCAGGATCCGCCTCTTCAGAGTTTGACATACCAGCAGTGAGTACAGGTACCGTATAGTGTTGAGTGACTGAGTGTGATGAGTATGAGTTGTGACAGTAGGATTGAGTACTCTAAGAGTGAGTACATGTGAGTATCATTGTGATGCATTGGATTTGACATCCATATTTGTTTATGTAGGCATAGAGATGTAACATTCCTCATTCTAGCTATATTTGGCATATCTTACCAGTATTTAGCTTAATTGTTGAATTCGAAAGCATGTCAATATTTTCGTACTGTGTATAAATTGATTTTGAGATTTCATCTGAGTAGTACTATTATTTCCTCGTTATACCATATTGTTATTATCTGAATTTGGACTGTGCCTTTTTGAGCTCGTCACCGCTTTCAACCCAAGGATAGTCATGTTACATATTGAGTATATTGGATCGATTGTAATCATATTACACTATACACTTCGTGTGCAGATCCAGGTACATCTGGACCCTGTGGTTGCTAGACTTGGAACATTACCTACTTGGAGACTATTGAGGTAGTTGCTTTGGCATCCGCGGACCTCGACTCTCCTTCGTGTTAGTTGATTTAGCATTGTTCTATCTTTCTAGATAGTTTTATTAGAAGTTTTGACTATGTTATCATTTAGTAGCTCATGAACTCAATGACACCCGGATTTTGGAGATTTTGTATTTGAGTAGCAGTTAATCTTATCAGTTTTATGAGATTTTTCCTGGTAAACTTATTCCATCATGTTTTTAATTTAAAATGCATAGTTATTTGTGATTATCAGCTTGCCTAGACTATGGTAGGCGCCATTACAACATATTGGGATTTAGGTCATGCCAGTATGTATCTTGCCTAATCTTGGTTTGAGAAAATAACTTTTAGGATATGACCATGTTTGCTTAATTAAAATATGTGAGGGAGCAATGTATATGCGAGATGACGAGCGTTTATTTGGGTGCTAAGGGTTATATATGTCCGGGTTAGAATTTAGGCTTTCATTATCCCTTGTTTGTTTATGTGTCTTTCATTAATTTTGTTTAATTGATTGTATGACTACATGAACATATTCTTCATGGTAGTAACCATATTTATAATTACTCCATCTTAATTTGCCAAAAAGAGCTATTTGTGAAATTGTTGGTATGCTCAATTTAGTCGTAGTCATACTTTCTATCTTGTGCACACATCCATATTTTTATTTATCATATTCTTGTTCGTCTTATTGATTATCTATGAGCATATGAATCTGTGGAGATGAAATATTATTACGGATTGCTATGATTATGGCACATTTAGACATGGTGAGCGGATTGATTTTGATGTGGCACGAGGTTTTTGTCATCCAGTTATGGTGATATTGTTATTGTTATGGCACAAGTTCTTTTTCCTGCAGTGTATGAATATGGATCCATCCCTATAGGTTTGCCCTCTCAAGCTTCTCTCTTGATAGCATACACACATGTTGTGAGAAATTGATACATTTCTGGTTGATTATGATATGAAATATGATGTGGTGAGTTTTGAGCATATGGGTGGTAGCTTTGACCATTCAAATGAATCATTTGTGATATGTCATGCATACCGTATGCTTTTTATGTTTATTTTCTGACATGCTACTTCATGCCTATGATATATGATATGGACTTGATAGACGAGATGGAATTATCCATGTTAAGTTGATATCTTATGATTTATTCTTTTATAGTATCATATCTCTTTCCATAACCTTATGGTGTATAAATATGAATTGTATAGATTTATTTATTAGTAGGTATCGTATGAATTTAACCTCGTCACTATTTCACTGAGGTTAGCCTTGGTACTTACTGAGTAGACGTTGTTTCGTATTCATACTACACTTATGTATATTTTTTAGCAGATTTTGGCATTGGTTCGAGGGGACCTCAAGAGGGTGCCTAGTAGTAGATATATGAGACTTAAGGTAGTGTTGCATGGTCATCTGCAAACCCTTGGAGTCCCTTATTTCTTTTATCATACTGTTATTTACATTTAAGATAATATTTGTATTATTGAGAGATTTTGTTGTATCTTGTTTTAGAGCTTATAACTCCGTAATACTAGGTTTTGGTGTAGTATTGTCATAGCATTTCTATGTCTGATTCCATTGAAGGACTCATCTCACGTATTTATGTTATAACCATTATATTATATCTTATTATGTTTACTTTGCTCTATGTTTGGATATTGACTTACTTAACACTGGGGCTAAGTTCCATCAAGACATTTGGTGCGATTTTGGTTCATGACCAACACAAGTAAATCATACCAAACGAGTAAATTGTTTATGATTTAACAAATAGATTGAATGCAGAAACACAAAGCCATAACAATATGATATAGTTTGTTAAACAATTGACAATCACAAAGTCATACCAATCTGATAGAGTTTGTGAAGAATTCGTAGATAACACTAAAGTCATGCCAATATGATACAGTTTGGTAGAACAATTGAATAATCAAAAACTCATGTTAATCGAGCAGAATTTGTGAATAATTTAACAAATAAGCCGAATGCATACAACACAAAATCATGCCAATGTTTGGTTAACAATTGATCAATCACATAGTCATGCTGAAATGGTAGAGTTTGTGAACAATTGAATAAGTTATCGAATGCACATAGCACAAAGTCATGCCAATATTATAGACTTTGATAGAATAATTGAACAATCACAAAATCATGCCAATTGGGTAAAATTTGTGAAAAAATTTATCAAGTCGAATGATTATAAATAACACAAAGTCATGCCAATATGATAGAATTTGGTGAACAATTAAGCAATCAAAAAGTTATGTCGATCTGGTAGAGTTTGTGGACAAATCGAACAAGTTAGTCAAATGTAGATAACACAAATTCATGCCAATATGTTAGAGTTTGGTTAACATTGGAACAACTATAAAGCCATTCCAATTGGCTAGAATTTATTAATATAACAAATAGAGTGAAGTAGATAACAAAGAAGTCATATTAATATGCTATAGTTTGCTGAAAAATAGAACAATCACAAAATCATGCCAATTGAGTAGAGTTTATGAAAACCTTAACAAATAGATCAAATACAAGTAACACAATATGATGAAAATATAGTAAATTGGATGAACAATTGAACATTCACAAAGTCATGCCAATTCAGTAGGATTTGTGAGCAATTGAATAATTTGGATAGAGTAAATGTAATGCAAGGTCATGCTAATCCGACTATTTGTGAATAATTAAATGGTATTGACAAATTTCCAAAACAAAATTGATATCTATTTCTATAAATGAAATTTCATGTGACGAGTCAATAGGTTCTTTTGAGAAATAACTCCTTTATTTGTGTTCCAAGATCTACAATAGCTTCATTTGAGGATTTATGACTCGCGTGCATGGTCTGTATCATTTTCTGAAAAGTTCAAATGTACAAACTTAAAGAAAATGTAGTTTTTGGTTTTAAAAATGTCTAGAGTTGACCATGGTCATTATTTTTGGTAAACGATATCATATCATTATTTTGACAATTCTTGTAGGCTTGTATGTTATTATTGGACTTGTATGTTTGGTTGGGGTTCCGAGTGACCCGAGGTCGTTTCAGCGCATTATGTGCAAAGTTAGAAAATTTAGTTTTAAACTTTTTAATCTTGAGTTTTGATGACCGATTCTTGATATTTGATGTTATTTTGATGATTTGAGTTAGAGAGCGGCTTTCAAGATATTATTACACTTGTGTGAATATTTGGATTGGAGCTTGGGGGCTCGGCCAAGTTTCAGACGTGTTTTGGAATTATTTAAACTGCTGATGCAAAATTTGTGGGTATTGATCTACATCTCTCACAATTACAATGTTAGGCTCGCAAATGCGAAGAAGAACAGGGGGGTGGATCTTTACATTTGTAAAGAATTCATCGGATTTGCGAACAAGGGGTGACTCGCATTTGTGACCTGGGTGTCGCTTCAGCAATAATTGGAGGCTATGTACTGTTTTGCAAAGTGTGAAGCTTTTACCGCATTTGTGATGGCTTCGGACTTCACAATAATGAGGGTTTTGTCACATTTGCGATAACAGATGGGCTTAGACACTAATTGCATTTGCGATTAGTGATTCCCTTTTGCGACAGTCGCAATTGCGAACAAGAGTTCGCAAATGTGACATCCGTAACTGGATGAATGTTGGGTACTTAGCATATTTTACACCATCTTTGAACCCTAAACTCCATAAAGATGATTTTTGTAGAGCAGTATTTTTCCAAATTCATTGGTAAGCAACTTTAATTTGTTTCCAATCAATTTCAATTATTTTATCATTAAATTAATAAATTTTAAAGTAGCAATTGGGAATTATGGATATAAGTTAGAAATTTTATAAAACTAAGATTTAGACCTCGAATTGTGGTTAGATTTCGAAACAAATCACCAATCCAGATTTAGACCTTCAATTGTTTGGTTTCGAAACAAACAAATGCTAATCTCCGATTTTGACGACATGGGTTGGAGTTGATTTTTTGTTGACTTTTTCAATTATGATGAAGATTGAACATTTATCATACGAGGGTAGTTTCTAAAGATTGTTTTGATATGTTTGAATAATATTTGACTAGATTTGATTGGTTTGGAAGCTAGTTAAAGAGGGAAATCCATGTTGGATTGTTGACTTATTTCCAGAAAGAAGTAAGTGTCGTGGTTAATTTTGACATGAGAGAATTAGGACTTTATTGGTCTATCTGCTACTTGATTTATGTGTAGGACAACGTATATGCATGGTGATGAGTGTATATGCATTGTCATGGGATTAAGCATTCGGATAGGACCACTTAATTACATGCTTTTAATTATATTATGTCTTCTTTTATTCAAAGTTATTACTCGTTTTATGTTTAAATTACTACATGTCCATACTTGTCAAATACATGTCTTTACTTGTTACATGCCTCTATTTGCTACATGGTCCATGTATCCATGCCTTTAGTTATTGTCCGCATTTACTTATTCGATGCTCTACAAGTTATTAAATAGATGTTATTACTTGTGTCGTGCCTTTACTTATTCATTTGTTTTTACTTGCTTTCTATTTTAATATAAATTGTTATATTGTATTCTCTTACAGAAATTATAGGTGTTGTTTATTTTTATGTACGTTGTGATATACGTTGAGTAGGTTGTATTATATATGTCTATATGGGGACCGGTTTCCGTGCCGTAATATATATATATATATATATATATATATATATGTGTGTGTGTGTGTGTGTGTGTGTGAATTGGGTTCCACGCCGCAATGGTATTATATACATATGTGGATTGAGTTGTGTGCCACAAATGTATTATATACATATATGTGAATTGGGTTGCATGTTGAAACTGTATTATATATACGTGGATTGGGTTGAACACTGCAACGGTCTTACATAGATATATTGATTGGGTTGCACGTTATAATTGTATTAGTATTATGTATGTGGATCGAGTTACGCGCCACAACCGAGGAGTTGGGTTATTGTTAATCTTAGTTGTTGGTTTTCATTACCATATTATTTTGTGAAACTGAGTCGTGATGTTATTCTAGGGCACTCTATAATGTATTTCTTATTTAGGTTATCATGTTACTTAGTTGTTTCTCTATTCCTTTATTGTTTTCTACTTATATATGCACGAGTTTATAATGAGTGTCTTGTCAAAGCCTCATCACTATTTTATCGAGGTTAGGCTCGGTACTTATAGAGTGCATGGGGTCAGTTGTACTCATACTATACATATGCAAATCTTATGCATATCCCGGTGTTGGTCCCTACGGCGCGTAGTAGAGACTGCTTGGAACTGCACAGAATTTGTAGACTCTAAAGTCCCCTTCCTATCTATATTATTGTTTATTTCATTTCGGACAATTATATTTCATTTCAGACTCTGTTTGTAGTATTCTTTCAGCCCATATACTTGTGACACCTATTTTTGGGATTAGATTAGACTTTGTCATGTATGGATTTATTATATATTTTAGGGAATTTCAGTCATATTTTCTTAAAAATGTTGCTTTTAAATTTTTAAATTGATTAACTATTTAGCTTGTGTTTGCTTACCTAGCTAGCGGATGTTAGGCGCCATGATGGCCTCGTGTTTTAGATTTTTTATCATGAGAAGGTGGTATCAGAGCACTAGTGTTCCATGGTCTCACGAGTCATAAGTGACCTTAGTAATGTTTTGTGGATCGGTACAGAGATATCTGTATTTATCTTCTAGGGGCTATAAGGCATTAGGAAATTTTGCTTTCTTGCTTTCTCTATCATGATAATTTGTTCTCTCATTGAGTTTGAATCATTCTACTCTTGTTCTCACAAAGATGGCGAGTACACATACGACATCCATAAGTGATCAAGAGTCGGTTCCCCAGGTTGTAGCCACTACTAGCGGTAGAGGTCGGGGCCGAGGTAGAGCCCGAGCTCAACGTAGAGCATGCGTAGTGGCACCTATTTTTGAGCGTTAGATAGAGTAGGATGATGAGATCAATGTTTCAACTGAGCCAGTAGGACCAACTCATGTCCTAGAGGGGTTCATTACTACCCCGGTGCTTTCGGATGCCTTAATATGCATGGTTGGCCTGATGGAGAGTATGGCACATGCTGGTGTGTTTCCTATTGCATCAATTATTTCTCAGACTGGGGGAGGAGCCCAAACTCCCGCTACTAGAGAAGATGACTCACGGGTATTAGACCCTATCAGTTCTACTAGTTGGAGCAGTTTAGCATGTTATTGTGACACAGTCCGAGGAAAGACTTGTGATGTCAGCTAAGGGGATGGAAAGGTTTGATAAGTTCACCAAGTTATTTCCCCCCACTTTAGTGGTGCACCTTCCGAGACCCCCTATGATCTTTTGGACCGTTTTCATGAGATACTACGCAACATGGGTATAGTGGAGTCCAACGTAGTTGATTTTATGTTTGTTTCATATGCATGGTTCTACCAAGAGGTGGTGGCAGGTGTATGTTCATGGTAGGCCGGCCGATTAACCTCCTCTCACATGGGCTCAATTCTCACAGTTTTTCTTGGAGAAGTTCACTCCCTTCACTTAGAGAGAGGAGTTTCGCAGCCAGTTTGAGTGTCTTTAGTAGTTAAGCATGATCTTTACTCACTATGAGACTAGATATGTGGATTTATCATACCATGCAGCTATCCTGGTTGCTAATTTGAGGGAAAAGGTGTGGAGGTTCATAGATAGCCTTACAGATGTCATCAAGCTTTAGATGGCCAGAGCGTCGAGAATGATATTTCTTTTACCCGGGCAATGGAGATTGCCCTAAGTATCGATCATATTAGGGGACAGGCTAGGGAGACAGCCTTTGATAAGAGGCCCCATCATTTTGGGGGATTCAGTCGTGCCTCATCTGGAGGTAGGGGTTCCTTTTGGTAGAGGACATCCTATCCGCCTGATTCAATCAGCTCTGTAGGATGTAGATAGTACTTCAGCTAGTCATAGTGCTTATGGGTCTCGTTCTGAGAAGCTACTATTAAGTACACCTTCAGCTCCCATTAATGCACCATTAATTTTGAGTTATCATAGTGGTTAATCGAATCATCATGGTTAGTCTCAAATTCAGCAGTTGCTCCAGCTTAGAAAATTCTTTGAGTGTGGAGGTACGGTACATATTAGAAGGTATTGTCCCAGACATTAGAGCACTCAGCCACAATAGGGGACTCATTCAATAGTTCTAGCATCAGTTACTCTACTACTCACTCAACCATCTAGAGGAGGTGGTCAGGCATCTCGAGTGGAGGTCAAATAATCAGGGGTGGAGGACAACCAGTAAGAGGTCATCCAAGAGGTGGAGGTCATATAGATGCTTTCATGTTGTTTGATCCAAGTTCTACATATTCTTATGTGTCTTTATATTTTACTGCGCATTTAGGTATGCCATGTGATTCTCTTGATGTTCCTGATTCTATGTCTACAGTAGTTGAAGATTCTATAGTAGTTGATTAGTTGTACAGGACTAGTGTTTATACTATTAATGGTTATAATACTCTAGTTGACCTTTTGTTATTGGACATGGTATATTTTTAGGACATTCTTGGTATGGATTAGTTGTCCCCATATCATGCTATCTTCGATTGTCATGACATGACTATGACTTTAGCCATGCCGGGGTGGCCTAGATTATAGTGTAGAGGGACACTTGGTCGCTGCACTAGGAGGATGTTTCATATTTGAAGGCTCGACATATGGTCGAGAAGGGGTGTTTGGCGTATTTGGCTTATATATGTGACTCTAGTATGTATGTCCCTTCTATGGATTTGATATTGGTTGTGAGCGAGATTTCTGAGGCATTCCTACAGATTTGTTGGGTATTCCACCCGACAGGGGTATCAACTTTTGCATTGATTTGATTTCGGGCATTCCACTTACTTCTATTCCACCGTACTTTAGGGCTCTAGTTGAGTTGAAAGAATTGAAGGATCAGTTGCAAGATTTGATTGACAAGGGATTCATTATACTTAGTGTCCCGCCTTGGGGTGTTCCCGAGATGTTTGTGAAGAAAAAGGATGGATCGATGAGATTGTGAATAGATTATCGGTAGTTCAACAAGGTTACTATCAAGAACAAGTATTCGCTGCTGAGGATTGATGACTTATTTGACCAGCTTTTGGGTGCCAAGGTGTTTACAAGATTGATTTGAGATATAGCTACCACTAGGTGAAGATTAGGGCATTGAACGTCCCTAAGATAGCTTGTCGGACTCGTTATTGTCATTACAAGTTTGTGGTGATGTCATTTGGTTTGACTAATTCTTCAGTAGCCTTATAGATTTGATGAACCAAGTGTTCAATACATATTTGAATTCCTTTGTGATTGTCTCCATTTATGACATTTTTGTTTACTCTTGCTGTCGAAAGTAGCATGAGCAGCACCTACGGGTAGTACTTCAGACTTTGAAGGATCATCGGTTATATGCCAAGTATTTGAAGTATAAATTCTAGTTAGATTGTGTTGCCTTATTTGGTCATGTTGTATCTTTTGAAGGTATCGTGGTGGATCCTAAGAAGATTGAGGCAGTTCAAAACTTGCCTAGACCTACTTTAGCTATAGAGATTCAGAGCTTTTTAGGTTTGGCAGGTTATTATCGCTTGCTAGTGGAGGGGTTTTCTATCTATCTCATCCCCATTGACAAATTTGATCTAGAAGGGCGCTCTTTTTAGATGGTTTGACGAGTGTGAGGGGAGCATTTAGAAGCTCAAGACTGCCTTGACTACAACTAGTGTTAGTGTTTTCCATAGGTTCAATCTCTTACACCATCTATTGTGATGAATTACGTATTGGACTTGGTGGGGTATTGATGCAAGATAGTAGGATGTTTGCCTATGCACCCCGTCAGTTGAAGGTTCATGTGAAGAATTACCATGTGCATGCTTTATAGTTGGCAATCATTGTTCACGTGCTCAAGATTTGGAGGCACTATCTATACGGTGTTCCATGTGTGGGCTATATTGATCCTTGGATTCTCCATCACCTATTCAAGTAGAAGGACCTTAATTTGCAGCAGTGGAGATGGTTAGAGTTACTAAAAGACTATAATATCACCATAATATATCAACTGAGGAAGGCCAATGTAGTGGTCGATGTATTGAATAGGAAGGTAGAAAGCATAGGCAGTTTGGCATTTTGTTGGTAGTGGAGAGGCCATTAGCCATGGATGTTCAAGCTTTGGCAAGCCAATTATGAAATTGAATGTTTCGAAGTCTAGTAGAGTTCTTGATTGTGTTGTGGCACATTCATTGTTGTTGGAGCACATCAAGGCTCTCTAGTTTGATGATCCTCACATGTTGTTGAAAGACATGATGCAGTAGGGGTGGTGCCAAAGAGGTTGTGATTGGAGAACATGGTGTTATCCTGCTTCAGGGACATATTTGTGTTCTAAATATTGATGTGTTGAGAGAGTTGACCCTTGATGATGCTCACAATTCAAGGTATTTCATTCCCCCATGTGTGCAGAAGATGTATCATGACTTGAAACAGCACTATTTTTGGCAGAAGATGAAGAAATATATTGTTGGTCACGTCTCTCAGTGTTTGGATTGCCATTAGGTGAAGTATGAACATAAGAAACTGAGTGGGTTGACTAAGAATTGGAGATGCCATAGTTGAAATGGGAGTGCATTACTATGGACTTTGTGATAGGCTTACCACGAACCTTGGGAAAGTATGACATTGTTTGGGTTATTGTGGATCAGTTGTCTAAGTTTGTGATGACGTCCAAATCCACTACTAAAAAGGAAATGGACACGGTATCATGCAATATAATTTACCCAACTATTAGTCGAGGTCGAATCCCACAGAGAACAATATGTAGGCTATTAGGAATGTATGAAAATTATCACTTGTTATGCAATGCCAAACACTTGGAATTGTTGTGAAAAAATATTTATATCTAATTGCGGAAATTTACTAACCTAGACACAAGTAAAATGATCAATGGCTACAAGCATGGATACATGGGGAATTACACTCAAGTAACGATCCAATGTATTTGACGATTTTACAAATATGAGCGAGTTTATATTAATTAGCCTCGGGTAATAATTCTATATTAGCTTCTTCCAAAGACTAACAAGTCTTCCTAATTGAATTATCATTAAAACAATTAGGAGATTAAGCACACCCAATTTTGGATACAAGTAGTTCAATCCTATCCCTAGGTACAATCTATAAAATTAGGGTTAAAGCCTCAAGTTCTTGTTAATTAATCTTTCCCAACCTCAAATAATATTTTCCAACATTAATTCGAAGTTAATGGGCGAGTCCTAGGGTTAGCTAATCCCTTTGGAAACATTAATGATCAAGAATAATTAATGAAACAATAACTTGCTTCATAAAAGATAAAAATCATTCAATACATAAACACAACAAGATATTTAATACACACTTTAAACATGAATATTTTCATAAACAAGATTCAAGTGTTGGAATAAATTTTACACACTTAGATATTCAGTACAAAGCAAGGAAATGAAGAAATGAACATAAATGGGTAAGAAATTCTCAACCAAAAGCTTCAAATCTTCAAGACCCAAGTGTGTGTGCAAGAACTCTAGCTCCAAAACTTGTGTTATTCTCTCAAAATAGGTCAAAGACTGCCCAAAGATGTCCAAAGATGTTTTACAAATGAGCAAGGTCGTATATTAAATAGTTTGGGATCAAAAATGTGAAATTCCATTGCTACCCAGAACTGCCCAGAAAACGTGCTATGCGTTCGTGTACAGACACACGCGTTAATAACTTCTCCAAAGGTACGCGATCGCGTACACTATCCCATGTTCGTGTAGCTTACTTGACTAACCGTTGACCGGAATTTCTTATTCACGTTCGCACTGATTCACACGCGTTCACATCTCTTTGCCATAATGGACTTCTAGGATCGCATACACGTTTCTACGATCGCATAGGGTAATCACTGGCAGTGGTCCCTTTTTCTTTTTAGCACCTTTCGACTTGTTTTCTTCCGTATCTTTTCCAAATGATATGATACTTTAAATATGCCAATAAACCTCAGGAAAAGCCTTCGTTTCTCATCAAAATCATACAAAAGCCTAAGTATTAAGAAGAGATAAGTTGGTAAAATACAAACTTATTTATTCGCACACTTTATTCCGATAATGGAATCCTATTATTCAGAGTGGTTGTCTCAAATTTACATCCGGGAGATTATCTGCCTACACTATGTGCCCATTTCCATCACTTTTGACTGGGGCATGCAGTTCACATCATACTTTTGAATAGACATGCAGCATAATTTGGGCACGTCGGTTAAGCTGAGTGCCCTATTTCATCCTCAGATGGACGGACATTCTGAACCTATTCAGATTTTGAAGGACATGTTTCAAGCATGACCTACGGATTTCGGGGGTCAGTGAAACTATTTTTTGCCTCTAGGGGAGTTCTCTTAAAACAACAGCTATTAATCTAGCATCCAGATGATTCCGTACGGGGCCTAATATGGGACACGATGATTTTCACTGGTTTGTTGGTTTGAGCCTGGTGAGGCTAGATTGTTGGGCACCAATTTGGTTCGGGATTCTTTCGAGAAGTTTAAGGTGATTTGGGAATGACTTCATACAGCTTAGTGTAGACAAAAATGTTATGCGTACCGAAAGGTTGGAGATGTGGTTTACAAGGAAGGGGAGAAGGATCTTGTCCGAGTGTCACCAGTGAAGGGCGTGATGCAGTTTTGGCAGAAGGTCAAGTTGAGTCCAAGTTGCATTGGCCCATTTGATATGTTGGAGAGAGTTAGAGAGGTTACTTATATGCTTGCATTGCCTCCTAGCCTAGTAGGGGTACATCCTATATTTCACATTTCTATTATTTGGAAGTACCATGAAGATAGGTTTCATGTTTTTGATTTCAGTACAGTGCATCTTGATGAGAATTTGACATATGGGGAAGTGTTAGTGGCTATTTTAGACCGGCATGTTCGAAATATGTGATTGAAGAGGAGGTTATGTAGGAGTCTAAGTCCAACTTTTCTTTTAGAGGTGGAGAGTGTGACAATTCGATAGATTGTTTTGTGTACTCTATCTTTTTTTATGTTTTGAGACTTTCTGTAGCATTATGTGATAATTTATGATTCACACGTTCATGCTCCGTGCCATTTTCAGAAAGTTCATATGTGAAAATTTAAAGAAAATGTGATATTTAGATTTAAAAACGAATAGTCTTGACCACGGTCAACAATTTGATAAACGATCTCAGATCAGTATTTTTACAATCCGGAAGGTAATATGGTATTTTCAGAATTGTACTCATGTTTGGTAAGTGTATCGGGTGACCCGAGGGTGTTTCAATGCATTATGTGAAAAGTTTGGAAAAATTCAGTTTTATTCTTGAAAATCTTGATTGAATATTCAGACATAGCCTCTTTAGTTTCTTAAATAAAATTTATATATTTAAAGACAACGTAAATAGTACTATAAGCTACAAATTTGAACTTGGCCACATAGATTAGGACGGAAGGATTATGATGTAATACCCGATTGGAGTAGTCCCTTAAAATCTTGTTACAACCCGATTTGAGCCCAATATTCCTATTTGATATTTTCCGTACGCTTGACAGTTGTATTGTGACTTGCAGGGATGGTTGATTTGATTTCAGGAAGGCTTTGGAGTGAATTAAAATAGTTACTTCCATTTGTGGAAGCTTAAGTTGTAAGACTTTACTAAAAAAATCCTTTTGTATAAATGATCTTAGATTCATGATTTGATGATTCCAATAGGTTCGTAGTATCATTTTGGGCTTATGGATGTGAAGGTTCATAAGATGTTTTGTCTCTATTCACCGGACGTATGTAATTTGTAGGTTTGTAAAGTTCATAAGTTTGATCGGGAGTTTGACTTTGATGCTATCTAGTTTGTATTGTTGTTTCAAGACATTAAATAGGTCTGTTTTGTCATTTGAATTTTTTTTGTAAAGTGTGGTTGCATTCCGAGTTAGTTAGGCATGAATTAGACGCTTGGTTGTGAATCTTTAAGGTCTTGAATTTGAAGGTATTCTACATGTGTTTTAGTGCTTCGATCGCGGTTATAGATGTTATTTTGATTTTTTGAGGGTATGAGCGAGTTCGTACGATGTTTATATACTTGTATGGATGTTCTTAGTTGGTCCCGATGGGCTCAAGTGAATTTGTAACGACCCGACCAATCATTTTGATCCTTAGCACTCTTTTCAGTGGTTCGAGGTTTTCAATAGCTACATATTGTGTATTATGACTTGTGTGCATGGTCGGATTTGATTTTCGGATGGTTCAAAATGGATTTGCATGAGTGATTCTAACTATAGAAGCATAAGTTGAAAATATGACAAGGATTTGACTTGTGGAAACAACCTCGTAGTGGCATTTTGATGGCTCTGATAGATTCGTATCGTGATTTTGGAGTTGGGCATATGCTCGAAATTAAATTCGGATGTCCATAGGTTGATTTGTGTTGTTTTGCCGAAAGTTAGTAATTTTAAGGCTTTGAATTTTTATAAGTTTGACCGTAGGTTGACTTCATAGCTATCATGTTTGCATTTCTTTTTCGGAACTTGAATAAGTTCGTTTTGTCATTTAGAACTTGTACGCAAACATTGGCATCATTGTAAGCCATTGTGTTTTTAGAAGATCTTGAGTTTCATGTTAAATCATTGTGTTTTGAGGTCCAAATCATGGTTTTGGATGTAATTTTGATGACTTGATCGCGCAAACAAGTTTGTGTTACGTTTTTAGACTTATATTGATGTTTAGTTTGGAGGCCCAAGGGCTTGGACGAGTTTCAAATGCATTGTAGAATGTTTTGGTAGAGTTTAAGCACTGCGGGTTTTGTGTAGAAGCTTCAGGTCTTGCAATTGCGAGGATTGAGTCACAATTGTGATTTTAGTTGGAAACTGCTATGTTCACATTTGCGAACAAAATTTTCCTAATTGTGATGGTGGGCTGGAAAGCTTTATTCGTATTTGCAACCAACTTGGTCGTTTTTGCAATGAGTCTTTGGTTCACAATTGTGATCGTAATGTCACATTTGCGACTATAGAAGGGGTGTGAATGACCTCACATTTGTGATGGTTTCTTCTCATTTGAGGGGTTTAGAAACATGGCGCAACTGCGATGCCTACGACTGGACATAAGTGCCGAGGGACAAAATTTTAGTCTCATCTTCGTATTTTGGAAATCTAAACTCGGTAGGAAGCGATTTTGAAGAGGGAATTTTATCTACAAAATATGGGTAGGTGAGTCTAATATATTTCTAATCATATTCCATCAATATATCTTAGATTTTAACCTCAAAATCATGTGATTCAAAGCAAAAATATGTGAAACTTTGGCAAGTTTTTGAAATATAAGAATTTAAATTTTGAGAGTCGATTTGGATTCGAATTTTGAAACTAATAACATATATGAACTCGTGGGGTAATGGGTAGACAAAATCTACCATTGGATCCTGTTTTTTTCCGGGCAAGTCCCAGGTTAACTTTTGTTGAGTTTTGAGCATATGTGTAAAGATCATAGCTTTAATTATCGGAATTGATTTCTTTTACATTCTTTGATATTATTAAGTCGATTTTTGTTAGATTTGTGCCGACCGGAGGTGAATTGTAAAGGAACAACTATTTTTGAGAATTGATTGAGGGCTTTTGAGGTATGTATCTTGCCTAATGTTATATGGGAAACTACCCCTAGGTATTGGTTTGTTTGGACTATTTGAACTATGTGAAAGACATGTACACGAGGTAATGAGTATGTGCATGACTTATATGTGAAAATCTAACCTGGATAGACTTTTAGGCTCTTATGTACATTAAAACAAAGTTGTCTTATCATGTTAAATCCTCCATTGCTAAATTTACCCTTCCGTGTCTTATTTGAAGCTGATTGATTCATGTTCTACCCTTTCATGTACTCCTTTCATGTCTTATACCCATGTTATCTCTTTCGTAGTTGATTATCATTAATTGAAGTTGTTGTTATCTCTTACGCAGTTGACTATCCTTAATTGATGTTATTGTAATCTCTTCTATTGTTGACTGATCCTTATTTTGTTGTCATTGATACATGTTATCTCTCTTATTGTTGTGTTTTTTCTTAATTGGAATCATTGTTACATGTTATCTCTTCTATTGTTGAGTTACTATCATTTGATATCGTTGTTACACACCATTTCTCTCATTGTTTAATTATTCTTCTTGGAACCATTATTACTTGTCATGTCTTTCATTGTGAGTACTTCCGTTTCCTTGTGTTTTGTAATACTTGTGTTAATTTACTTATCGTACTCTCGTGTTATTATTGTTGTTGATTGTACTAAGTTTCTTTGAGCCGATGGCTATGTGTGGTTGTGGTATTGGAATTATTGTGAGGAGATTTTATGGCATGCATGCACATGGGGTGTGAGTTGTTGTATAGTGTTGTTATCATTGATATTCGTACATAGGGCATGAAAAGGCAAGAAATATATATATATATATGTGTGTGTGTGTAGGGGGGGGTGTTTACACACGAGGCGAGACAAAACGGGAATATTATTATGTGCATGCAGCGAGACATGGTGGGCATTTACTTTATTGTTACGCACGTGGAGAGACAAGGGGAATATGTCAGGGATGATTTGTAATGACTTGTAATTGCCCGAGGGAATTGTTATTGATGATATTTGGGTAGTAGTGTGCCTACCTTGTGTGAGTTATGCATTTTATGTTTCGTTGTGTTCTTTCCTATGTATCATTCGTTGTCTTTACCCTTACTTGTTGATTTGAGTTGTGACAGAACACTTGCACAAGCACACACGTAATTAATAACTCATATCAGATTAAGAAGATGAATCCTGAAGGTTATTGATCATTTACATGTATTCTCGTTTACTTGCCTTCTGTGTGAGAGTTTTACTATTGGCACGCAAGTTATCCGTGCGATTATGAGTTGTTGTAGTTGTCCGTGCTGTCATAAGGTATCGTTATTATTGACACGTGAATTGTCCATGCGGTAATGAGTTATCGTTATTGTTGGCACGTGAGCTGTCCGTGTAGATATGAGATATTGTCAATCCCTTAGCACGTGGGTTGTCCGCGCAGATATGAGGAATTAAAAGTATTGGCACATGAGTAGTCCATGCAGCACGTGAGTCTTCCGTGTGATTGTGATTTGTAATGTGGGCACAAGATGCCTAGTGATGTGCCAGAGAATTTTGGCACATTTGATACAAATTGCTTATATTTTAGCTTGTTTTAGATGCAATTATCTTTTATACTTATGTAATTTTAGTGTATGAAGTTTAAGGACTTAAGAGCATGGAAATGAAATCAAAAAGCCACAAAAAGACGAGAAAATAGCAAAAAGGCATTGCAAATGTGGATGTGCGATTGCAAATCCAACATGCGAGCCGCAGAATGCGCAAGGGAATCGCAAACCACAATAGATTTCTGGGCAAAGTCCAGTGCAAAAAATGCGGTCCAATATGCAATCGCACAACCTGTTTGCGAGCCGCACAATGGACCGCAAACTCGACATAAAGATTGCAGAAGGTAGAAAATGCAACGCGAAATGCAATCGCATATCTGCAATGCGGACCGCAAAACATCAATGCGATGAAGGCCTGGAAACTAGGGTTTGAAGATGTGATGGCTATGTCAAGAATGCGGACCGCATGTCTGTTATGCGACAGATATGCGGTCACATATTTAACTGGAAAGGGTATTTTTGTCCAAATTTTGTCCCAAGTTTTGACCCATTATAAATAGATTTATTGTGGTTTTATGGGGGGATCTTGCCAGATTTTGGAGCTACAATCCAAGCCTTTATTATTCCTCTCTTTTGGAAGTTTTTGAAGGAAGAATCTTGCACTTTGTAAGATTTATGGCATTCAATATTCTCTCCCTTTTGTATTCTAATCTGTGTAGCTAACTCTAAATACTAAGGTTGTGGACCCTAAATGGGTGTTATGTTAATGGGTGTTTAACATTGAATATATGTATAATGGTTGGTTGATATTTATTTACTTCTCATTCTTCATTTATTGTTGGTGGTTGCAAACATTAACAAGTGCCATTAACTTCTTTCTAAGCTTGGGAAAGTGGGTTAGAGTTTGGTAGGAGTAAATAATAAAGACTCAAGGATTTAAACTTTGCTTAATAGAATCGCTTAGGAATAAGTGAGTTTTATTTGACACACATTGATTGTTCTTAATTTTACCTATTTTATATCTGGAAAAATCATAAAGAGGAAATAATACTCAACTATTGAAAATTATTGGGTAGTCATTTAGAAATTATTTGCATATCAAAAGAACCTTCCATTAGAAATATATCATATTAACAACGATAGCATTACACGTCATTGAAAGGGACACAAACTTGGTTTCTTTAATGAAATTAACTACATTCTCAACATCATAATTAGTTATTTCTTCAACTCACTATCATATCATACTCTTGTTACAGTTAACCGGATAGAATTACGACTTAAGTCAAGCGATACACTAATCGATTAACCTTTTCACACCTATTCCCTGTGGGATTCGACCCCAACCTTGTTGGGTTATTATATTTGACACCGACTTCCTTACACTATTTAATTAAAGTGTAATTTGAGCGTATCAAATTTTGGCGTCATTGCCGGGGCATACGATTTTGAAATTACTAATTAGTGTGTGCTTTACTTTACGATTTATTCTATTCCATCACACTTTGCTTGTTTTGCTTGACGTTGATAGGAAAACATGGCCAAATATGAAGAAGAAATGGAGGTGGAAATGGAATAAAATCCTTTTGCTGACATAGAGGATTACATTGAGGATACAAATGCTATTGTACCTCCGGTCGTTGGCGCTGCAACTTTTAAGGTGGAACATGGTTTAATCCTTATGCTCAAAGCGGAGGGGTTTTTCAGGAATACCAGTGATGATGATCTGACACAACATCTTAGAAACTTCTTGGGTGTGTGTGTGATGCACAAGAAAAACAATGTCACAGCTGATGCCTTAAGGTTGAGGTGCTTCAAGTACTTAATAGTTGGGGACACAAGGAAATGGCTTCAAAATCTGCCACAAAACTCCATTCATTCTTGGGCCGAACTTGTCCAAGCATTCTTAGCTAAATGGTTCCCTCAAAGTAAGAAATCTGAGCTCCGGGATAAAATCTTCTTTTTCAAGCAAGTACCCGGAGAACATCTACATGAGGCATGGGGTCTGTTCAAATTATATTTGGTGAGGTCTCCCACTCATGGTTTTCAGGATTCCATCTTGTTGGAAAAATTCTACATGGGCCAAGATCCGATGAACCAATCTATAGCCAAGAATGCAGCTGACAGATCTTTTATGGACAAGGCATTCACAAGGGTTACACAGAACCTTGACAAAATGGCACAACATAATCAAGCTTGGCACTCCGAGGACACCACAGGTGGAATTGCATATGGTTCTCCCTCCTTGTCCAACCTAATTAAAGAGAATCAAGAGAGAGATCAAGTAATTGCAGGGCTTGCCACAAATGTCAACGTGTTGACAAAAATGTTCACGGAAAGTCAAACAAAAAAGGTGAATGTGGTGGAGGATGTGCAACCTATATCAAATGATGATTTTGAGGAAGCAAACTACATCAAAAACCCTCAAGGAGGGTGTCAAAAACAACAATACCAAGGTCAAGGACAACAAAATCAATGGAGGCCAAACCTGCAAGGGCAAGGCAACCAACAATGGCAAAAGGACCAAGGTGGCTCAAATCAAGGATATTGGAACAACAACAACAACTTCACAAACCGGAGTTCAAACCCTTATGTTCCTCCAAAGGGTCAATATTCAAATCAAGGTTCCTCGAGTGAATCTAAGTTTGAAGGCATGCTTGAACAGGTATTGCAAAATCAAGAGAAATCTGACACTTCTATGAGGAACATGACCGAGCTTGTTGGCTCTCATGCCATATCCATTCAAAAATTGGAGATGCAAATGAGAGACCTCTCTAGGGAACAAAATCCAAAGCAAAAGGGAACACTCCCTAGTGACACAGTTGCAAACCAAAGGTGTAGTGGGAGTGGCCCAACTTCTCATGTCATGGCAATTACTTCTCGGAGTGGGAAGGTACTACAAGGAGAGGGTGAACAAGTGGCTGAGGTAGAAGTGTCCAAACAACGGGTTGCGGTTGAAGAGCCAAATGTGGTCGAAGTTGAGAAGATTCCGGAAGATTTGCAAGTGCAAAAAGAGAACCAGGAAGAGGTAAAGAAAAGGGTAAAAGAGACACAAAAAACTCTTCCACCTATTCCTAGACCTACTCCTCCATTCCCTCAAAGACTCGCTAGGACGGTTGATGATAGCATACTCGAAAAGTTCCACGACATTATCAAGCAATTATCGGTGAATATTCCATTTGTGGAAGTATTTCAAGAGATGCTAAGTTTTGCTAAAGATTTGAAAGACTTTATTAACAAGAAGAGAACCACCAAAAATAAAGTGGTGAATCTGACTTACCGGGTTAGTTCCATCATTGCAACATCCACCGTTCAAAAGAAAGAAGACCCGGGAGCTTTCACCATTCCTTGTACCATTGGGACACATGATTTTGCAAGAGCCCTTTGTGATAATGGGGCTATTATAAACTTGATGCCTCTTTCCATTTACAAGAAAGCAGGGTTAAGTATATCAAGGACCACAAGTATGAGATTGCAAATGGCTGATGGTTCCATAAAAAGACCGGTGGGAATTGTTGATGATGAACTTGTTAAAGTGGGAAAGTTTCATTCACCCGCTGATTTCGTAATCCTTGATTGTGCGGTTGACAAAGAGATCCCTATAATTTTGGGGAGACCATTCCAAGCCACATGAAGAGCATTAATGGATTCGGAACGGAATGAGATCAAATTTTGTGTGAATGATAAAGAGGTTACATTCCAACCAAGCAAGGGTATGAAACTACCACATGAATATGATAGAATCTTGGTGATTGATGTTGTTGATAAAGTGGAAGATGCGGTTGAAATGAAGATGGAAGAACAATGCCTCGGTGAGGCGTTGGTGGATATTTTGGTGAACTTTGATGGTGAAGATATGGAAGGATATATGGAATCGGTAAATGCATTGGAGGGGCTTGGGTCTTACACTTATGCTCCGACAAAGCTCTCTCTTGACTTGGAGAATACAACCACTCCTCCCACAAAGCCTTCTATTATCGAGCCACCAAACTAGAGCTCAAACCACTTCCACCACACTTGAGGTATAAATTTCTTGGCTCAAATGATACTTTACCGGTAATCGTTTCTTCATTGTTGAATGATGTGAAGGTAGAACAATTGTTGGAAGTCTTGAAGGAGCATAGGCAAGCTATTGGATGGACAATTGTAGATATCCGAGGGATCCCCCCCCCCCCCCGAAATTTGCGAACACAACATCTAATTGGAGAGTGAGACGAAACCAAGTGTGGAACATCAACGACGGTTTAACCCATCCATACAAGAGGTGGTAAAGAAAGAAATCATCAAGTGGTTGGATGCCGGGGTAGTCTACCCCATTGCCCATAGTTCTTGGGTGAACCCGGTTCAATGTGTGCTGAAAAAGGGAGGCATGATAGTGGTTGAAAATGATAAAAATGAGCTCATCCCTACAAGAACGGTGAGCGGATGGAGGGTGTGTATGGATTATCAGAAGCTCAATAGTGTCACATGCAAAGACCATTTCCCTATGCCTTTTATTGATCAAATGCTTCATCGCCTAGCGGGAAGGTCATTCTATTACTTTCTTGATGGATATTCCGGCTACAACCAAATCAACATAGCATTTGAGGATCAAGAGAAGACATCATTCACTTGTCCTTATGGAACTTTTGCCTTTAGACGGATGCCATTTGGTTTGTGTAACGCTCCGAGTACTTTTTAAAGATGCATGATGTACATTTTTTCCGACATGGTGGAGGATTTTCTAGAGGTTTCATGGATGACTTCTCGGTGGTAGGTGACTCTTTTGAGCATTGTCTTAATAATATTAGACAAGTTCTTAAGAGATGTGAGGAGACCAACCTTGTGCTCAATTGGGAAAAATACCATTTCATGGTGGATGAAAGCATTGTATTGGGGCATAAAATTTCAAAACATGGCATAGAAGTTGACCGGGCAAAGATCGAGATTATTTCCAATCTTCCTCCACCTATTTACGTTAAAGGTGTCTGAAGTTTCTAGGGGCATGGCGAATTCTATATGCGTTTCATCAAGGATATTTCCAAGATTACAAATCCTATGTGCAAACTCCTTGAGAAAGATGCAAAATTTGTGTCTGACGAGAAATGCCTCAGAGCCTTTGAGGAATTGAAGCAAAGGCTCACCACGACACCTATTCTTGTCACACCCGATTGGTATCTTCCTTTCGAACTCATGTGTCACACAAGTGGTGTAACTATTGGATCAATGCTTGGCCAAAGTGACAACAAGGTCCTCCACCCGGTCTATTATGCAAGCAAGACACTCAATAGAGCGCAAATGAATTACAAAGTGACTGAGCAAGAACTTTTGACAATTGTTTATGCCTTTGAGAAGTTTCGGGATTATTTGGTGGGATCTAATGTGATAGGGTACCCAGATCATGCTGCTCTTCACTATCTCATGGCAAAGAAGGATGCAAAACCTCGGTTGATTCGATGGGTCTTGTTGTTGCAATAAATTGACTTCGAGGTCAAGGATCGCAAGGGAACTCAAAATGAAGTAGCGGATCATTTATCAAGGCCTGAAGAGGCAGGGAGGCCAAAGGGAGATCTTGAAATCAATGATGCATTCCCGGATGATCACATATTGGCACTATCTAGCACATTTGCTCCTTGGTATGTCGATATTGCTAACTACTTGGTTGGTGACCTTATTCTGGATGGATTGGAATCCTATCAAAAGAATTTTTTTTTGATAGACTGTCGGCAATACTATTGGGAAGAACCATTCTTGTTCCGTGTTTGTGCTGACAACATCACCAGAAGGTGTGTTCCAGAAGAAGAGATTATACAAATTCTAAAGTCATGCCATGACTCACCGGTTAGGGGTCACCATGGGGGAAATCGAATGGTGGCTAAGGTGCTTGAATGTGTTTATTATTGGTCGTCGATCTATCATGATACCTATCAAATGGTCAAGGCTTGTGACCAATGCCAATGTAAAGGATCAATCTCCAAAAGCCATGAAATGCGAATGCACTTTATGATGGAGATAGAAATCTTCGACGTGTGGGGAATTGATTTTATAGGTCCCTTTGTAAGATATTATGGGATGAAATATATCTTGGTAGCTGTGGATTCTATGTACAAATGGGTTGAAACAATTTCCTTACCAAACAACGCGGCAAGAAGTGTGACCGCATTCTTAAAGAAAAACATATTCACTCAGTTTGGCACTCCTAGAGCCATTCTTAGTGATTGTATGTCTCATTTTTGTAATAAGGAGTTAAGGGGGCTACTAGAGAAATACAGCGTCAAGCATAAGGTGGCCACACCTTATCATCCCCAAGCAAGTGTTCAAGTTGAGGTTTCCAACCGGGAGATAAAGAGCATTCTACCAAAAATTGTTAATGCAAACATGATTGATTGGTCAAGGAAGCTAGATGACACATTGTAGGTATACCGCACGACATACAAAACTCCTATTAGCACTTATCCTTATCGTTTAGTCTTCGGAACACAAAGCCATGTGGTCTCTAAAGAGGTTGAACTTGGACTGGGCTGAAGCTGCAAATTTGAGGTTAACACAACTCAATGAAATGGAGGAATTCTGCTTCCATGCATAGGATAGTCCAGTTGTGTATAAAGAAAGGATGAAGTTCGTCCACGACAAAAAGATCTTGAAGAGGGATTTCAAGTCGGATGACTTGGTTTTGCTCTTTAACTCAAGGCTTAAATTGTTTCCGGGCAAGCTCAAATCAAAATGGTCCGGTTCGTTCAAGGTGGTCAATGTCTCTACTTTTAGAGCTATGGAACTAGAATCGGAGGATGGGCTCTGAACCTTAAAAGTGAATGACCAGAGAGTCAAGCACTACTTGGGGATAGACGGAGAAAAACATTTGGTGGAGCAGTTGGCTCTCAAAAATAGTCCATGCCCGACCAATGAGTGAATCTTAAGGAACGCCAACTTCGTCGTGCTGCGGCGTTAAATCAAGCACTTCATGGGAGGCAACCCATGTGTGAGTGCAGGGGATTCAAAAGATCATAACACGAGGTAAGATATCCTGAGAAAGGGAAGAAAAATCACAGTGGGAAGTTTGTTACACATATGCGGTCGCATTTTCACTATGCGCAATTCATTTTGGTCGCAAAACCAGACAATGTGTTTGGCTAAAATTGGTGATAAAAATGCGACAAGGTGGTGCACTTTGCAGACCGCATTTCCACTATACGATCGCATACTGAACCGCATTTTTGGACCTGCAGCAACTCAATTGAATCCACCGCATAACACTTATTCGTTTGCATGGTGTGTTATGTGGTGACTTGCCCGTTGCAATCCTCGTAGGTAAGTCATTCGCATCCCTTCGCATCTCTTTATTCACAACAAAAAGAATTTTTTTTTATCAGAAACAAAACAAAATGAAAAAAGTGAAAAGGAACGGAGAAGGAAAATGACTAGAGCATCACGTACGTAAGGCAATATCTGTGAACTAATCTTCCATGTGTGCTCATAAACCCGTCACAAGTATGTTTTCCTTGTCCTAATTCCATTCTTGCAAGCTTTAATTTTACATTTGTTCTTGCTCATGTTTCTCCTATTTTTGCTTCATGTTTCCTTTTTCTTTTTGTTTGTGTTTGGTAGTTAAATGTATGTTCATAATGTTATATTGGGTTAAGTAGTGTGTTTTGGGGTGCTGGGTAGTAAAAATTAGGTCCACCATTGTTGCTGGTGAAGTTCAATTGTTGGGGACGAGGAATTTTGCGGCTCGCATAATCAAAATGTGGTCCGCATTTTTTCCACAAAAGTAAACCCTAGCTGGTTGAGGAAGATGACAAAAAATGCGGCGACTTTGCGATCGCATAATTGATATGTGGACCACAAAGTCACCGCATACTGACATAGAACACCCAGTTTAATACCATGCTATCTGCGATCGCATTTCCAACTTTGTGGTGGATTTTGAGATCGCATTTTCTGATTTTGTTTTTATAGCAATCAGGTATGCGATGGTTATGCGAACCGCATAGTGGTTATGCGATTGCATAACCCATCACATACTTAGATCATTTGACTAGCTTGATAGTTTGTGACACGTTTGTGGTCCATATAGTGGTTATGCGATCGCATAACCTGTCGCATTCTTAATTTTTTCTTGAGTTTTTCTATTTTCTTTTTATTAATGCCTACCATGTTTCTCATGTCTCATTTCTATGTAGATATGGGTCCCAGGAAACATCCAGCCTCTGCCCAAAAAAGGGCCTCCTTTAGTAGCCAAACTCAACAAGCAAAACGACTGCGACTAGACCCTACTACTACTCTTCCCTCTCAGTCTGATGAGGAGGAGACCTTGCCCGAAGTTGACCTACAAGCTGAGGCATGAAGGAAACGAGGAGATGACTTCCAGCTCAGGTTTGGGGTCGAAGGGTCTAGGGAGATTTATAGAGAAGGGCTGAACAAACGAAAAATCTTGGCCGAAAAACAACTGAGTATGAATGGAATATAAGAGCAGTACCCCCACATCTGGGAGAACATCAAGGCAAGAAAGTGGGAGAGCTTCACAGAGTTGCTTGATGAATATAATGAAACCATTATCCGTGATTTTTATGCATCCTATGGAGCCTCCAAGACTACTCATCACAAGCGCAACAGGGTTTTCTGTGACAGTGTGTTTGTTTGGGGGAAGTGTGTGTTTTGTAGCGATGAGACTATCAATGAGTTCTACATCCCTGATTGGAGCCTGGGCACAACTCAATATGCCGCCAGATGCACAAATCGGGAGAATGAACGAACTTGGATAGCATCTGTGATAGCAAAAGGGACCCCTGCCTGGTTCAACCTAATGTACAAAATATACAACGAGGATCTCACACTGGAGGGTAGATTTTGGCTTAACTTTGTCACCTCTCGACTAATACCGTCAAGAAATGAGACTGATATAGGCATTGAGAAAGCTCGTCTCATTGCATGCATTATGGCGGGAATCAAGATTGATGTGGGTGTTCTTATCTTCCGAGAGTTAGGGATTCAGGCAAAGAAGATAGCCACTTCGCTTCCATTCCCCTGTTTGATCATAGCCCTCTGTAAGGCTGTGAAAATCCCTACCATGCCACACACTGACAAGACAAGGAAGGCGCTGAAGGATATTGATATCACGCGCATTAATGATGTTGTTGCTCCCCAGAGGTTCAGACTGATGGTCAAGTTGATGTAGAGCCCTCAGATTCCCAGACTCCTGTGTCCCCTCAAGCTCTAGTTGCCTCCACTTCTACTTCAACGCCCGCCTCTAAGTCTACCATTGCTCAGCCTCCTGCTGCACTCCCAGCCATTTTAAGGCGTGGTCTCATAGCTCAGCATGCCAATGCTAAGGTAGACCAGGTTCTGAAGAACTTGCCCACCCTCATCATACAGGCTTTGACTCCTATTCAATCCTCAGTGACAGCACTCCAACAACAACAAACATCTTACGGGGATCATCTACAACAGCTTGAGTTAAGAGTTGAGAAGATAGAGTTAGGTAAGGTTAGTGGCTTGCCTAGGCTCCGGGAGGAAGTTTCCACTATGAAGACTTGTCTCTACAAGATGCAGGCTTTGGAGTTCGATCTATCATCCTTCCTGCCCAATAAAGGTGAGCAGAGAGCAGACACAACAACACCATGCTTGGATCTTGACTTCTCCACTCTGATGAGGGATATTGCACCCCCGACTGCTAGGGCTTCCCAGCCTCCACCTCCTCCTGCACGTATTATGATTCCTTCTGAGGAGGATTTCAGACATTCTACAGAGTCTGAGGGTAAGGAGGCAGACGAGGGAGAGGATAAGGAGGCTTCATGGTCCGAGGAGGATGATGGCCCTTAGGAGAAGGGAAAGCAGATTGTTGCCTCGATTGTTGAGGATGAGGAGAAAGTAGCCATTCAGGTGGTAATAGTACATTCGCTAGCAGATATGGTCGCCCCATCAGATCCATCAACCACTCAGCCATCAACAGGCGAGGCTAGCAGCTCACAGTCCCCAACTCCAATATTGGATCAGCCAAATATCCCTCCTCCATCAGTAGAGGTCACTCCTTATGCCGAGATCTCATCGGTCCCAGCTTCAGCATTAGGGGGTGACCCCACCATCTCTCAGTCGGCTTCCGACTCCCATAGCTCTTATTGCGCCTTAGGGAGCCCCTAAACTTTACTTTACATTCTTATGCATTGGGGACAATGCATGCTTTTTAGTTGGGGGTGTGGTTAGACTTGTATATAGGTTGTAGCCTTGTATATATTTTTGTGAAATTGGCAACTGTTGTACATGTTTATTTTTTCCTTTTTTGTGCTATATTTGCAAAATTCTGTATTTATTTGTGGTTCGTGATTCTCTATATAATTGTGTTTTGTTGTTTTATTACATAAGTTATGTTATCCTTGTGTATAGAAAAAGAAAAACAAGCAGATAGTTGTCTATCTTTAGTAATTAGCAATGAATTTCCCTTGGTTTTTCTTCGCCGGGTTCTTTTCCAAGGGTGTAATAGTAGAACCCGGAAAGTAGAATGAAGCATGTTGACCAATTTGGTGTAATTGTCTAGTTTCAAGCATGTGTGTCTGTATATAGCCTATACCCTTCCATTAATTAAAAAAAAGAGATATCAACTGTGTGAACTTGAGGCTCGCTCTGTGACTATATTTCTACCTAGAGTTATACCTGTATATATGATGAAAGCTTTGAGTTGCCTAGTGTTGACTCGACGACTTCAAACTACGTAAGCCAAATAGTTCGTGTGCCATGTGTGGGAGTCTTTATCTAAATAACTCTTGTGTTTACTTCTGCCATCTAGAACTGGCCCGGTTGGTTTTTTCGATGCTTATAATAATTACATTTGGTTGGAGAAATGACCTTAGGCAGTCTTTGTGATTTTTGAAAAACCACTTAGCCTTTCAAGCCACCCATTGTACAGATAATATCACTAGTCACCCCATTTGAGCATTTAATCTTTTCTTTGTCTACCTCATTACAAGCCTTTCCCTTTTTGTGAAATAATTCCCTCTTTTGAACTTGTCCCTCCTTGAGAATTGAGAATGAGGCTGAAAGCCTAAATTGGGGGGTGTGGTGTCAAGCCGGAAATTGGCAAGGTTGTGCAATGAGCGAAGGAAAGTGTACCTCAAAATGTGAAACTACTCAAGCTCCAAAAGCAAAATAAAAAAAAAAAGAAAAAACATATAAGAGTTGTGAGTATATATACATAAAGAGTCTTGAAGAGAATAAAAGAGGTAGTTGAGGTAGCTAAATGGTGGAAAAGTTGAAGCTAATGAGGGCTATGTGGTTTGAAAAGAAGCAAAGAGCAACAGGAAAGAAAAATGTGAGTAGTGTTTAAGGAGGGTGTAGTCACTTGTACCGAAATGCTTATCCGACCCTTCCCTAAACCTACATTAGAAGTTTAAAAAGTCCTTATGGGATCTCTATCCGAATGTTATTAGAATAAAGCGATGAATTAAAATAAGGGCATGCCTATGGTATGGTATGTTGTAACACTTGAAAGTCTTTTTGAGACTGAGTGTATTCGTGAATTCGTCCCTTTTTGTTGTCATTGTAAATTTTGTGATTTTGGGACTTTCTTTCTAGTGAGGGCACATGAATTGTGAGGTTGGACAATTGTTGAGTTTTTGAGTCAAATGCAATTGCACTCAGTTGAGGGTAACATTTTGTCACATTGTTCGAGGCTCAAAGTTTCACAAGTTGAGTAGTTTCTTTATAAATATTGATGTGTCAGGAAGGATAAAACAATCAAAAATGCATGCTTGTAGTACTAACAACAAACACCGTCCACGGTCACTATTGTTTCATATCTTTTAAATGGAGTCTAGAATAAGATAGTGTTGTCTTAGTTGCTTGAGGACAAGCAAGGGTTTAAGTTGGGGGTGTTGATGTGCGGGAGAATTTTGGCACATTTGATACAAATTGCTCAGATTTTAGCTTGTTTTAGATTCAATTATCTTTTATACTTATGTAATTTTAGTGTTTTTGTAGTGTATGAGGTTTAAGGATTTAAGAGCATGGAAATGAAATAAAAAAGACACAAAAAGACGAGAAAAGAACAAAAAGGCATCTCAAATGTGGATGTGCGATCGCAAATCCAACATGCGAGTCGCAGAATGCGGAAGGGAATCACAAACCACAACAGATTTTTGGGCAAAGTCCAGTGCAAGAAATGCAGTCCAATATGCGCTCTCAAAACCTGTTTGCGAGCCTCATAATGGACCGCAAACTCGACATAAAGATTGCTGAAGGTAGAAAATGCGATGCGAAATGCGATCGCATATCTGCAATGCGAACTGCAAAACATCAATGCGATGAAGGCCTGGAAACTAGGGTTTGAAGATGTGATGGCTATGCCAAGAATGCGGACCGCATATCTATTATGCGATAGATATTCGGTCGCATATTTAACCGGAAAGGGTATTTTTGTCAAAAATTTGTTCCAAGTTTTGACCCACTATAAATAGATTTATTGGGATTTTGTGGGGGGTAGGGGGGGACCTTATCAGATTTTGGAGCTACAATCCAAGGCTTTATAATTACTCTATTTTGGAAGTTTTTGAATGAAGAATATTGCACTTTATAACATTTATGGCATTCAATATTCTCACCCTTTTGTATTCTAGTGTGTGTAGCTAACTCTAAATACTAAGGTTGTGGACCCTAAATGGGTGTTATGTTAATGGGTGTTTAACATTGAATATATGTATAATGGTTGGTTGATATTTATTTACTTCTCATTATTCATTTATTGTAGGTGGTTGCAAACATTAGCAAGTGCCATTAAATTCTTTCTTTGCTTGGAAAAGTGGGTTAGATTTTGGTAGAAGTAAATATCAAAAACTCAAGGCTTTAAACCTTGTTTAATAGAATCGCTTAGGAATAAGTAGGTTTTATTTGGCACATATTGATTGTTCTTAATTGTAACTCTTTTATATTTGGAAAATTCATAAAGAGGAAATACTACTCAACTATTGCAAAATATTGGGTAGTCATTTAGAAATAATTTGCATATCAAAAGAACCTTCCATTAGAAATATATCATATTAACACCGATAGCATTACACTTCATTGAAGGGGACACAACCTTGGTTTCTTTAATAAAATTAATTACATTCTCAATATCACAATTAGTTATTTCTTCAACTCGCTATCATACCATACTCTTGTTACAGTTAACCGGATAGAATTACGACTTATGTCAAGTGATACACTAATCGAGTAACCTTTTCACACCTATTCCCTGTGAGATTCGACCCCAACCTTGTTGGGTTATTATATGTGACACCGACCGCCTTACACTATTTATTTATAGTGTAATTTGAGCGTATCACCAAGTAATTACGGTCCGTGAATTGGGACCCGCAAATTATGGTTATGAGGTGTAGCACCTCGGGAAAATACTTATATAAATCTTGAGGGGAAACGGTTGTTATTTGGTTGTTACATGTTTCTCCTTACTTTGTTTCACCAGATTGTTACCGTATTCAGCTCACTTTATGGCATTATTATTTGTTTTTCCTTGTTGTTAATTGTTGTTCCAATTCTTAACGCGAGTATCATAACATTATCCTTTCTATGTTTAGATTTGTAGTATTCTCTGTTAGTTTCATATCCATAGTTGTACAGGTTATTACATCTAGTATGTGTTTTGACTGTCCCTCGTTACTACTCCACAAAAGTTAGTCTTGATACTTACTAGTACCGATGTGGTATTGCTACTCTTCTACATATTTTTGTGCAGATCCAGGTATTTCAGAATTAGTTGATAGTTAGCTAGCTGATCGTGCATTGATGTGGTGGCTCAAGGTATACCTGTCGTCGCATTTGCAGGCTTCAGAGCCACCTTCTAATATTGTTCTTGCACATTTTATTTCTATTCCGAAACAGTTGTACCTAAAACATTTCTAGTGAACTCAGTAGACTTATAACTTGTATTGTCGATTTTGGGATATTGTATCATGCTGGGATTGTTGGCTTATTATAGAATTATCTGTTTCATATTTAATAGATGTTTTGGTTAAATTCTATCATTAAAGTAAGTGTTAGGCATACCTAATCTTAGAGACTGGGTGCCATCACGACATCCAAAAGAAGGAAATTTAGGTCGTGCCAAGTTGGTATCATAGCTCTATGATCATAGGTGCTATGAGTCATAAGTGAGTTTAGTAGAGTCTTGCAGATCGGTATAGCTCTAGGTTCATAGGTTCTATGAGTCATAAGCGTGTTTAGTAGAGTCTTGCAGATCGGTATGGAGACATCGTACTTATCTTCGAGAGGCTACAGATTTATTAGGGAAACTTCACTTCTTTCATTCCTATCGTACGAGTTTGAGATTTTGCCATTTTATTCTCCCATAGATGGTGATAATACGAGTTGCATTTACTGGCGGATGCCACTGGAGCAGGTGTTGCTAGGGTCCGGTGAAAAGGCATAGGCAGAGGTCGTGCCCGTTTTACAGCTAGAGCACCTACTAGACTTTAGCACAGTTCTTGAGCATGTTTGGTACATTGGCTCAGGAGAGATTGATTCTGGTTGCACCAGCTACTTCACGGACTGGGGGAGGATCTTAGACTCCCGTCGCCCCTACTCTAAATCAATAAGTCCACGTTGGATAGGTTCTAGGTGTCATGCTAGCACAACTTGTTGTTTTGATTCAGCCCTCAGTTAAGGCAACAACATCTGAGGAGAAACAACTTTGACTTGTGAGGTTCAAGAAGTATCACCCTCCTACTTTTATTAGTTTGGCTTTAGAGGATGCACATGGTTTTCTAGAGGAGTGCCACCGTATTCTTTGCACCATGGGTATTATGGAGACGAGTGGGGTTGCTTTTACTACGTTCCATCTGCCAGGAAAAGTGTATCAGTGGTGGTGGGTTTAAGAGGAGGGTACCCCAGCCAACGTAGCATCACTTTTATGGACTCAATTTTTAGAGATGTTCTTGAGAGAGTTTGTTCCCCAGACCCTACGGGACGCATGGTGCACAAAGTTTGAGTAGCTGCGTCAGGATACAATGTCAGTGTCAGAGTATGTTGTTAGATTTACTGATTTGACAGATGTGCACCTGCTTTGGTTTCTACAGTTGGAGAGAGAGTCTACACTTTCATTGAGGGGCCTAATTAAGGTATCTTATTCGCCATTGCTTAGAATTTGGAGACGTATTTTCCGTTTTAGTAGGTGGTAGAGATTGCTCGCAGATTAGATGGTATGCGGGGTCAGGAGAGAGAGAGGACACGGAGGCTAAGAGGCCTCGTGGACCAGGAGGATCTACTAGTCCATATTTTGGAGGTAGGGTACGTTGTGGTAGAGGTTTTATGGGTTCGCCAGTTCAGCTTGCACTTCTGACTTCGCACGGTGTTTCAGATATCCATGGGCATTTTGGGGGGGTTTACTTGAGTTCATCAAATTTTTGGGGTTTACTTGAGTTCATCAAATTTTTCATAGGATCTATTTTAAGTAGTTGTGGAATTAAATGCTTTTTCATGATTATCTGCAGCTAACGAAATTAACCCTGAAATTTCTTTTATATTTTCAAATGTGTATTCTAAGTATTTAATATCTTTAGTTTTTTGATATTCTTCTATATTTTTTTCTAATATTATTTTTGACATATTTATATGTTTTAGATTTTCTAACCAGTACTTAAAATATTCGTAACTATCAATTTTTGATTTGTTCATATTAATACTGAGATGTATACCTGTTGATACATATATCCATGGTTTCTATATTTCTCAATGTTATTTCTTTTCTGTGTTGATAACTTTCAAGTTTATCTTCATAAAATTCAATTTCATTTTCTATAGTTAATAAAGCTTTATTACGTAATTTATTATATCTAATAATATCTTTGCAGGTTTTAATATTGTATTTAACACAATCTATTTTTCTATTTATGTTACTGAGGTTTTTAAGAAGTTTCCATTTCTGGGTATTATAGAATCTTATATAATGAAAAGTGTTATGTTTCATTTATAAACAGATTTTATTAACTTGATATGTGATCATTAGTCTGAATATAAATCTAGTTCATATAGATCTAATATATCTATTTCATGTGATACAATTAGTTCCGTAAATGCTTGTTCCATTACATATATTATTTCAAAAGTAACTAAAATATCGTAAATTTTTCTTTTAACATCGTTATTAAGTCTCTTAAAGATATATAACATAAGTATTTTGTAGTCAATATTTTCTTCTAATAAATACGTGTGGTTGTTCATTCAGATTTCTATTTATCCTTATCATGTGTTTACTAAACATATTCCCTCTAACCTCTTTGTTTATCATAGAGTTTATCATATTTTAATAAGTTATACTGAACAATCTTTTCTGGTCACTACCATGTTTTTCATGCTTCAATCATTTACCCTAACAGCGCCTCAACTCTGTGTACTCCCCTAAACGGCTTCCTTGCCTACTGGTTTCCACTTTAGGATGGCATAGTCTGGGCTTAACTACTCTCAGCATTATTAGACAGGCAAACTTTCTCAAGATGTTCTTTATAACAGTACTATAATATGATAATCAATTATGATATTCAAGAGATTATAAGGAATATAAGAGTTTAGTTAAACATGATTATGAATAAACTTACCTGGTTTTGTAACTCGTTTGAAGGCTCCATAGCTGTATTAGATACTTGTAAATAACTCAGATATTTCTTAAGAGAAGAGAGAATATTAGAGAGAGAAGGTAAGGGTGAGGATCTCTGAGGATGTCCTTCCTTCCTCGGATTTACATTCTATATAAAGAAAATTAAAACGACTCTTACTGTTTACAAATGACTCCTACTATTCATGAACGACCTTTACTGTTCATGATTATGACATATACTATTTACTTTATGACTCTTACTATTCATGAACGACCTTTACTGTTCATGATTATGACATATACTATTTACTTTATGACTCTTACTATTCATGAACGACCTTTACTGTTCATGAATGCGACTAGTACTATTTACTTTACATTATATGTTTCCAGTAGTTGTCTTCTTCTTTTGTCTTCTTGTTGATACCTTCATTCTAGTTGGACTTCTGGTACATAGTTATCATCTCCGTTGCACTTTGAACATATGTGGTCTGGATATTTGTGTCCTACTAGTTTGCAGTATCTTGTTAATAACTCGTTTGAAATAAATTCTTTTTTCAATGCTCTGGTAGTTGGTTGCATTTCTGGTTTTAATAATGATAAAATCCATTTCTGGACTTCATCCATATCTCCTTGTCGTAGTTCCTTCGAGTTGGCATATATCATCAACTGGTCTCTGGAATAGTAGCTCCAGATAGCATTTCCTTGTAGATAATTGTTAGCTAGTTCTTGAATAATAGTTGCTATACCAATTATTCTTTTATTAGCATAGAAACTTGGTATCTCCATTTTCTGTATCTCGGGTTGTTTCTCTATCTCTTCTGGTATTATCATATCTCGTGTTAGTCCTATCTTTATCACCTGTATTATGGGTTTTATTTCATCATATAGTATTTCCGCTGGTGCTGTATAGAATTTGATGAAGAATAGGTTGCCTTTTGTAATTCTCTTGAAGGTGACAAATGCTTTGTATAGCTCTGGTATTCCAATTATTTCTTCTCCGTCATGGGTATATACTGTGCTAAGTAGTCCGTAGTTGTAACATGTTTTTACTAGGTTTGCTTTTGTTTTTGGCTGGGCTATAAGCCTATTATATCCCTGTAGTTTTTGGGTTACATAATCTTGTGTTGGATCTGTAGTAGTTGTTGATCTAGGGTTTAGGTTCAGAAATGTCTGGATTTTATATATATTCTCAATATATGTTTGAGTAATATGGTTATATACCTTTTTGTTGTGGTGTAGGCTATTAGCATAGGTTGAAGTTTGTGGGGCTATAACTATTGCTTCTCTTGGCTTTTTTGATGTAAATGGCTTATCAAATACGGTATTTAGGTTTACATTGATATGTGGCTTTTTGCTAACTTGTTTGCTTGTACCTGCAGCTGTATATAAAGCAACTGTGTTATGGGTTTTTTGGAGTTTCCCAACGTCTCCTTCTACCTCTGGAAGTTTAGAGTCTTCCGATCGACTTAGCTCCGCATTTTTATAGTCATGCTGCTGACTTTCTAGCTGTTGTAATCTTTTTCCCATACTCTCCATCTGTAAGGATAGAGTAGTAAGGATTGTAAATATGTCTTTTGATTCTTGGCTTTCATCTGTTTGGGTACCTTTGTCTTGATAGGTAGTCTGCAATAACATTCTTGTCAGTTCGTATTACTTCAATTGTAAATGTAAAATTTTGTATATTTAATACAAGTCTCCTTATTTCCTTTGTAGTTACTGAATCCTGTACTTTCCGAGTTATCCACCATTTTACTTGTGTATTATCTGTTCTTACTATAAATTTGTTATAAACAATATATGGCTCAAATGCTAACAAACATTTATATAATCCAAATAGTTCTTTCCTATTTATTTCCCATTTTAATTGTGGTTCCGTGTATGATCCGGAATAATATCTACAATGGTGTTCAATTTTTTCATTATCATATTTATATTTTAGAACTCCTCCGTAGCTGTGATCACTAGAATCAGTTTCTACAATATATGTAAATTGTTTCTTTTCATCTGGAAAATATAGTTTTGGTAATTTTTTACACATATTTTTTATCTTCTGTATATGTATTTTATCTTTTTCGTCAAAATGATATTCTATGTCCTTTTTTAATTTTTTCTGTAATGGTTTTAAGTTTTCTGCTAATTTAGGAATATATTCTCTTACTTGGTTAACCAATCCTAAAAATGATTGTAACTTCTTTTTTGTATCAAGTGTTTCATTCAAGTTAATTATTTTTTGTACTACATGGGTTTGCATTTTTATTCCGTTTTTATCTATTTGTATACCTAAAAATTCTATTTGATTTTTCATTACTTCTGCTTTCTTTTTACTTAAACTTATTCCTGATATTTCTACAATGTGTATGAATTTTTCTAGTAGTTTTATATGTTCGTTCTCTGTTCTAGAATATAGCAATATATCATCTATATATATTATACAATTTTCTAATTGGTTGAAGTAATTATCCATAAAATGTTGATACCTACCTGGTGCATTTTTATATCCAAAAGGTAATACGTTCCATTCGTAAAATCCTTGTGGTACTGTGAATGCTGTTAACTTTTTAGATTCATCTTCTAGTTTTAAATGGTAAAATCCTGATTTACAGTCAAATTTACTAAAATAGTTATATCCTTGTATTTGTCTAATTTTTAGTATTTTATTTGGTATCGGATAATTATATGTTTTTGTTTTTGCATTTAAATTTCTATAATCTATAACCATACGGCTTTTTCCTCTTTTTTGTTCACTATGCTTATTTACTATAAATGCTGGGCTAGTATGTTTACTATTACTTTCTTGTATGTAGTTATTATCTAATAATTCTTTTATATGCATTTTAAATTCTGTTAAATCATTAAAATTGTATTTTAAAGGTTTTTGTGTTATTATGCTATTTTCATCTATTAGTTCAATCTTTATTTTTGTTTGATGTTTTTCCCATCCTTGGAGTGGATTATCATTATATAGTAATTCTAGTTTATCTTGTAGTGGTTTTATCTTATTTATTGAGAAAATGATTATCTCTATATTATGGTTACTTTGTATTACATTTTCTAATTTTTGGGTAATCTTTTCACTTCCTTTAATCCAGGGTGTTGTTTTTCTTACTTTATTATTTACTCTTTTTGCTCCTAATTTTTGTTTACACGGGGTAGTAAACCACCAATGTGTTTTTGTTATAATATGTGGGTATAATTTATCTAAAAATGGCATTCCTAATAATATATCTTTATTTGTGAATTCGTAACTATATATTTCTTCTATGGTTAATATTTTATCCCATATTTGTATTTTTATATTTCTTGCTTTATATGTTATCATACTTCCTTCATTATTAAATCCTGTTACTACTATGGGGGTTTTTAGCTTTTCCCATTTACTTTCTGGTAAACAATTATGTCTACACATATTAGCTTCTGCTCCTGTATCCACCATAGGTGTATAATATCTATTATAATATCCTTCTACTATTATTTTGGCAAGTATGTATATCTTTGGCATTATATCAAAGTTCTTTTTATTATTATTTTCTTATTTTCATAACTTATTGTTAATTGCCTATCTTCTAATTTATATGGTTTGACTTTTTCTAACCATTTTATCCCTAGTGTAATATTTTTATCTCCTTGATATATTTTAAAATTTATTAATATTGGTATTCCTCCAATAATTAATTCTTTTTCAGTTGTTTCTTCGTTTTTTCTTAACGCTTTTGGTAGTTCTGAATTTTGTTGTTCTATTGTTACTATCTCTTGTTCTGGTATTAGTTCTCTTATAACATAATTCTCTTCCTGCCCTGTATTTATTAGTATTAAATATTTTCTTTGGTCCATTATTCCTGTTATATAATAATGATGTGGGTTTATTTCTTCTATTTTTTGTTCTATTAATTTTTGTGGAGTGGTATAATTTATTCTTTTTGATGTACTTCTTGATGATGTTTCTGGCATTTCATTATTTATTCGTTTTGATGTGCTTAATCTTTCTTTTACTATTTCTAAATCTTCATCCATGTCTATTTCTGTATAACTGTAATCATTGTTGTCTATAACTGATACTATTCTTTCGAATGGATTTTCTATTTTTATTTTATTTATTTTATTTTTAGCTGTTATCTTATGTTTTGTTGTTAAGACATATAGATTTTTACATCTTGCTGTGAATATTTTACTTCCTGGTGCTAATTCTATTCCAGACATTTTCCAGTATAATACTAATGATTTATCTATATTTTTATCATCTACTGCTACTGAATAGTTAGCACTTACTATAAATTTAAATTTTTGGTATATTAAGTTACCTCTTACAGCACTTATTATACTCTTTTCTATAGGTTGTACAATCCTATCATCTGCCAAGTATATTTCTATAGGGGTATCTATTCCTTCCCTAAAACATGCTTTTATTAGGATCTCCGTTCCTCCTAAGTGTACATATTTTATTGGATTTTTTGCTTTTATATCTTGTATTTCTTTATTTAGTAGTCTTTTATTTAAAATTGGTATTTGTGCTTTACCTTTGATGTATTTACAATCTATTATATGTTCTCTTTGGCTTACTACATAGTATTCTTCTTTTTGTCTTTTAAACCAATTCTTTATTGTTGGTACTTCTAATATTTTGTCTATACTTAGATCCAATTCTTTTCCTTTTATTTGTTCAAATATATTAGCGTCAAATATTATTTTTTGTTCTGAAGATTGTTCATCTTGGTGTTCTTCTTGTTGTATAATTTGTATATCTTTTTCAGTCATAATTTTCTTCATCTGACTCTTCTATATCCTTGTTTATTTCATTTTCAGAGAACTCATTTTCTGATATCTCATATATGCTGTCTTCACTGCTTAATTCATAATCTACATATTCTATTTGTGTATATTTATCATTATCAATTAGTATTTCGGTAATTTGTTTCTTCTTTGGGTTTTTTGGTAATTTACAATCTTTGGCTAAGTGTCCTAGCTTTCCACAATTATAGCAAGTACACTCTGTTAGTTTTTTCTTTTTCCTATATGGTTTTTTATGTTTATAATTTTTTACATAATATCTTCTTCTTGGTTTCCTATATTTATACTTTGAATATTTTGATTTAAATTTCTTTTTCTTTCCTTCTTTTTTGTAATATTTATCTGTGCAGCCAAATTGGGGTGCTATTCTACTTTTGCAACATGCCAAATTTTTTACTAATATTTTTTCCATTTTCATGTTTTCTTTATATTTTTCACATAATTCTATAAACCAGTTTTGTAGAAATTTTATCCTTACTCCTAATGTATCTGCTAGTCCTGCTTCGTTCCAACTTTTTATTATTTTTGAGCTAAAGGGTTCTGGTAATTTTGTAAAATATAATTTTCTTATCTCTTTACTTTCATCTGGACTATATGTTCCTTTATAATAATAGTCTCTAAATGCACAAGTATATTCATCTATATAACACATATTACATATTGCTAATTTTGTCATTAAATTTCTATTTGTAATTTTTTCTTTATTTTGTTCTTCTACTTCTGTTGTCATACTACTAAATTCATTTCTTATTGCTATTTCATATTTATTTAATATATCTGTAACTGTTGTTGTAGTTGTACCGTCAAGTTTTTTATTACTCCTTAATGTGTCTAAGCTTTCACTTGATAAATTTTGTAACCATAATTTTACAGTTCCTATTAATGTTCTTTCTATATATCCTGGTGTTTCCGCTATTGTTATTTTATTATCTATTAGTTGTTTTGAGATATATCCTATCCATAATTGTATTGTTTTATTTATATCTGCTACACAATCTAGATCTAAAAAATTATATTGTTCAGTTATCTGTCTTGGTGCCCATTTCTTATTTAACCTTTTATCCCATAATGTTTTGTTTCTATCATATGCATCATAACTTACTCTGTAATAGGTTGGGTTTAATTGTTTTGGATTTTTTTACTCCTGATGTGCTTGGTTTATCCTCGTTCATATCTCCTGTATTTATTTCTGGGTTTATTTTTATATTTTCTGTTTTCTCTATAAGTTCTGTGTATGTTTCACTTGTTTCTGAATAGTTTTCTCCTAGTTCTGTGTCTTTATCACTTTGGTCATTTATTTCGTTTATACTTATTTTTGATGGACTCTCCTGTACTTCTTCTAACTGTAATTTGAACATTTCTATCTCATTTGTTAGTTTTAGTTCTTGTTCTTCTTCTTTACGTTTTTCCTTTTCTTTTAGTTTGTTTGCATACATCTGTTTTAGGGGGGTTTACTTGAGTTCATCAAATTTTTGGGGTTTACTTGAGTTCATCAAATTTTTCATAGGATCTATTTTAAGTAGTTGTGGAATTAAATGCTTTTTCATGATTATCTGCAGCTAACGAAATTAACCCTGAAATTTCTTTTATATTTTCAAATGTGTATTCTAAGTATTTAATATCTTTAGTTTTTTGATATTCTTCTATATTTGATGTTTTATGGATTTCAACCCCATTTACCCCATTTCTGCTTCTTTATATCTTGTTCAGCTGTATTATGTGGTAGCAGGTTGGTTGGTTTGGGTTCGGAGAGGTTTTGGAGAGGTATGAGACACTTAGTCTCTTTTGAGTAAGCTTAAGTTGGAAATATCAATCGGATGTTGACTTATGTGTAGGAGGTCTCAGATGTGTATTCTGATGGTTCGGATAGCTTCGTTAGGGTATTTTGGGCTTAAGTGCATGTTCAGAATGTGGTTTGGAGGTCCGTGATTGATTTAGGTATGAATTGGCAAAAATGGAAATTTGACGTTTTCTGGTCGGTAGCGGAAATCTTAATATAGATGGCGGAATGGAGCTCCGGAAATTGGAGTAGGTTCATAGTGTTATTTTTGACGTGTGTGCAAAATATTAGGTCATTCGGAGGTGATTTGATAGGTTTCGGCATCGTTGATCGAATTTGAAAGATTCTAAGTTCTTAAGTTTGAATCCGAGGATGATTTGCTGTTTCGATGTTGTTTTGAGTGTTTCGAAGGTTGGAATAAGTTTGACTAGTTATATGTGACTTGTTCATATTTTTGGATGAGGTCCCCAAGGTCATCGGGATGATTTCAGATGGTTATCATAATGTTTGGAATTTGAGTTGTGCTGAAGATTTTGTTGTTCCTATTATTTCTGCACCTGTGGATTGGGGACCGCAGGTGCGAGGTAGACGGAAGTGGTTATGTAGTGCAGGTGCGGTTTGGTCCTCGCATCTGCGATGACCGTAGAAGCGGTCAGGCAACCGTAGAAGCGGAAATGTCTTTTAGTGAAATTCCACAGAAGCGGAGGATTTTGCGTAGATGCTGCCCCGCAGATGCATTATAGGGACCGCATATGCAGAAGTGCTCGGAAGAGTGCATATAAAGGCTTCTTCGCAAATTTTTTTCATTCTTCACCATTTTTGGCCGGGATTTGAGCTTTGGACCGTGATTTTCAAGGGGAATCAAGGATTTTCAGTGGGGTAAGTTACTTGGTCTTTATTATTAGAATTTATGATGAGTTTTTCCATTGTTTAATCAAGAAATTAGTGGGATTTAAAGCCTAAAAATGGAGGATTAAGGCTTGAGTTTTGGAGTGCTTTGAGTGGTGATTTGAGGGGCCATTTAAGGTTCGATTTTAATGTTCTTGGTATGTATAGACTCATGGGAGGAAAAGGATTTTAGTGATGTGATTTTTATCGGAATCCGAGGCGTGGGCCCAGGGGTCGGGTTTTACCAATTTCGGGACTTGTGATATAATTTGATTATTTTCGTGTGGGATTTGTTCCCTTTGCATATATTGATGTTATGGTTCTGATTTTGGTTAGATTCAGGGCATTTGGAGGCCAAATCGTGAGTCAAGGGTATCGCGGACTAGAGTTTGGCTTGTCTTAAGGTAAATAACACTTCCAAACTTGGTTCTAAGGGTTTGAAACCCCATACTACGTGTTCTACGAGTACTATTGAGGTGACGCCAATGCCAAGTAACGGGCGTATGGGCATGCACCGTGAGAGATACGGCCTGGATCATTCCATTGCATCGCTTAGTGACTCTTTTATTCTCATATCTGTGTTGTAATTATGTAATTATGTTAATGAGCTACAAATCATGTTAATTATCATGTTAAGGCTTCACGCCAACAATGTTCAGTCCCGAGAGGTCATTTTCTTGTTGTCATGTCATTAGCTTAATTTATATTCTATACTCAGTCTTGTTCATGCATATTATATCATGCCTTAGCCTTGATTATTGCTATTTGACATATCATATCATTGTTCGGGATAGTATCATGTCATTTTGAGCCCGTGTGTGTGAGAATAGAGAGTATTTATTGAGTGAGGCTGAGAGCCTGATATTGATTGACAATGTGGGATTGGGCTCGATGCCGCAGTGAGATATTGATCATGCCTTTGCTAGTATTGATATAGCGTTTTAGCTAAGAGAAGCCCTTCCAGAGTCTTTACACCGCCCCAGTGAGAGCAGTTGATGATATTGAGGGATGGATCTCCCCTGGATATGGATCTTGTCCAAAGTGTTTATATATGGAGATAGATCTTCTCCATAGGCTGGAATGGCCTTCCTCGGTACTGGATGACTGTTGTCGCTGATATGTATATATTCCGGGATGGATCTTCCCTGGGCCTTGATAGCCATATACAGTACCAAGTGGTTGTGAGTTTGCTATTGATATTATCTTGAGATGGATCTTCTCTGTAGGCTGGAGCGGCCTTCCTCAGTACTAAGTGATTGCTGTCAGAGTTGTATATATTCTGGGATAGATCTTCCCTAGGTCGTATGAGCCATATACAGTACTAAGTGGATGACCATTTGAGGCTGTGGGCACATGAGGCACTCAATATGGTGCATTTTATACAGCATGTGCATTGACATGTAGACGTAGCAGAATTACACTCATTTACCTTGTTCATACATGCTCTATTTTACTGTTCGAGCTATCTATTTAATTGAAATCATGCCTAAGTTTTTGTACATTATTTATGTTATCCTTGAGGAGGTTGAGTTCGTCACTACCTATCAGTCCAAAGGTTGAACTTGTTGCATACTAAGTTGGTGTACTCACATTACCCCCTACACGTCATGTGCAAATTCAGGCACTTTGGATCCAGTGGCGGATGTTTGATCGAGGCTTTTAACTTAGAAGATTTTTGAGATACCTGCATGGCGTTCGCAGGCCTTGGCTCTCCCCCTTACATTCTAGTTGTATTTGAGTTGTTTTCTTAGATATTATATAATACTATGTATTTTTCCTTAGATGCTCATGCACTCAGTGACACCCCAGTTTTGGGCTGGATTGTATTTATTCTTGGAATTTCTTATGTTTCAAATAGTTCTTTAAATGTTAAAAGCTCCCGTAAATGTTTTCAAACTTATTATTATCAGGTTGATTGTTGAGTTGAGGCTGGCCTTGTTTCACTTTAGGAGCCATTATGACAGGGTTAGTTCTGTATCATGACAAGTTTGTATTAGAGTCTAGGTTACATAGGTCTGACGTGTCATGAGCAGGTATGGTAAATTCTCGTGGATCGATACGGAGACGTCTGTACTTATCTTCGAAAGGCTGCAGAAGCTTTAGGAAATCCCACATTTTTGAATTCTTATCGTGCAACATTGATTCACCTTAAAATGTAACTCTTTAAATTCCTTTCACGCATTCGTATGCGCGCATGAGCGCTCGGTATCAGTTGTGCATCGGTGGCTTGTGATTCCCTGATCGAAGGTGAGATGTGATTTCTACGTGTTGATGTTGGGCCAGTTTGGAGGACTTGAGGATGGATTTTGCCGATATCTTGAGCACTGAGGCGTTGATTGTGTGGGCACGTACTTCTAGAATTATATGTTCGGTAGTGTCCCTATTAGTAGAAGTAATGTCCGGATGGCTATGTGATGAGGATGATGTGACTGCGAGATGTGTTCATATGATTTGAACGTGACGAGAATGGGTATGCTTGAGGGTAAAAGGAATTATTTAATGCTTGACTTCCCTCGTGATTTGATGTATAGCCTGAGTTAGGGTATCATGAAGGATCTTTTCATGTTGCTAGTTAGAGAGTGAGGTGGATTGTATGTCGCGATTTAAGTTCAGATTCAGGAGGATTTGGTGATTGCGTGATGATTATGCAGTGGAAAGGGTATAAAGAGAAGTTAGTTTTAGGTGGAGCAGGTGGGTTATCTCCTGCGGAGTGTTCTCATGTAGTGTGAACCCTATGTTGTTTGTTTAAAGTCCTCTTTAACTAGTAAATTATATGTGTTGCGGTTGGAGTTTGGATCGCATATGCGAGTTGTCTTGACTGTAACGAGGGTGAATGTGACATTTGCAGATGATTTGAAGTACTAGATGGTTTGTGGTGCACTATCTTATGAAGGGTTTAGTTAAACCTCACTACGGTATTATGACAGAAATAGAGTATGGGCATTATGAGTTTTTGCGTGTTTTGGTCTATGGCTTTGAGCAAAGTGGGGGAGTCTACTATTGTTTAGTTGATTGCACTGTTATGTTTTGCATCAGTTTTAGTTTGAGGTATACTAGTGAATCAGTTGTGGCTTGTAGGGTTTGAGATCGAGGATGGCTTGAGTAAAGGGAAATTTGGATAAGGGTTGTGTTATGCTTTGTGGGTATATGAGAAACGTTGGATGAATTAGTTGTTATTGTAGGGGATGTAACGGGTATTGAGTAGGAAATCACTCGGTTGCTTAGAAGGATCGGTTACTTCTTTAGGTATTGCTGATGCGGCACAAGTTGTTCATGTCGTTTGATCAGCGTAATTGAAACATGAGTAGAGTGGATGACTCTCAAGAAGGTTTTAATGGATTCAAGACTTATATGTAATAATTGGAGATTTTCAAGAGGCGTATTTGGCCAGAAACTGAGGTTTACATTGGAGGGTGTCAAGACTTGTCACATTTTTATATCATTATGGATTCTACATATCAGTATTAGGAAGGTGAAGGTAATGGCTTTAGATTCACAGGAAGTCTCTTCAGGATAAGTATTTGATTATGGTACATTTGGGAATATTTAAGAGAGTCTTCAGCGGCTTATGAGCCTTAGACGGTGCGATTTTGATGCTTGAGTCTCGTGTGGTGAGTTCGGGTTAAGAATTGCGGTATTATGTCAATGGAAAATATCAATTTGAAGGAAATTTAGAAGTAACTTGGATGAATAGGATAGCTTGGTAGTAGACCGGATCGGCGTGGTAACGGATATGATTAGTTCTTTGGGTACTTATGAGGTAATACGTTTCTACAGGTGTTTCATGGTAAAGCTCTTAGGTTTTGATGGTCTGTGTAGCTTGGTTGAGTTAGAGGATTCAGCTTGGACGATTTAGTTTTGTGGAAGTGGAATTCGGAGAGTTCGTAATGGTTTCTATCATGGTTATAGATGCATATTTTCTACCGGCTTGAAGAGCAAGTGATGTATAGCATTTTTCTTCTAAATTGGATCAAATGGGAAAGTTCTTGGCTAGTGAAGTACGTAGTTGCTTGTGGCTCGGAAGGGATTGTGAAGTTCACATATTTGTCATAGGATATCATGGTATATGCGCTATGTTATGTAGGGTTGAGATTGGCATGTGAAAGGTCACCATTCAGTTATGAGAGGAAGGCATAAATTCTTAGGCAGTAGGCAGTTTCAGATTATTAGGAAAATGATGTTGCTAATTTGTATGGCTTTATTAGGGCATGCATTTTAGAAAGTCAATGTGATTGAGTTAATAATACATCACTGATATTGTGGAAATCTCTTGTTTGATCGACTAATGATATTTGAGTTTGCTTGGTAGGATAAAAGAATTTTAGGAGTATCCCTGATAAAAAGATTGGATATTAGAGGTGTGTTATATATTCGAGCGGTGGAGTTGGGATCAGATATAGTTATTTGTACGCTCTATGGATTTGGGGACTGGGAGTTCTCATAAACGGGTTATGTTGTGGTTATGGACCACGTATATCGTTCTTATGTGGCGACTATCGGGGGTTTGGACACCCAGGTGGATCCTTTGTTGCTTAGCATGTTCAATTTTGATGTCATCTTGGGTATGGACTGGTTGTCTCTATGTCGTGTTATTCTGGATTGTTGCGCTAAGTCGGCGACGTTGGCTATGCCGGGAATGCCACTGATTGTGTGGCGAGATTCGACGGATTATGTTCCCAGTAGAGTGTTTTCATTTTTGAAGGCCCAGATGATGGTTGGGAATAGGTTGTCTTTCTTATTTGGTCTTTGTGAGGGATGTCAGTGCAGAGACTCCTACCATTGATTCGGTTCCGGTGGTGAGAGATTTTTCCGGATGTGTTCCTGCTGTCGGGCATGCCGCCTGACAGGTTTGTTGATTTTGTCATTGATTTGGTGCCGGGCACCGTATGGTATGGCACCGGCAGAGTCAAAGGAGTTGGAGGAGCAACTTCAGGAACTCCTTGATAAGGGGTTCATTGGTACGCCAATATGGATGTGTGTTCTGCATCGAGTCGACTTTGTTGACTCCGAGTTGCTATTATTGAGGGATGTGTTGATTCGATTGTTATTGAGATTATTAGCATTTCTATGATTACCTTTCCGTGTTGCGGGCGTTATGAGTTTTTGGTTATAGGCACATATGGTGTGGTTCTATTGGGGTCGTATACTGGAATACGAGCGGGAAGAGAATTGAGTATTGTTCGGTGGATGGCGTATCAGTTGTGTCATTTGGAGTTTGTGTGGTGTTATGTCATTTGCTTCGCCATAGTTATGATGATTTGCTTTTGGTTATAGATAGTAAATTGTGCGTGGTTGTTGATTTTGAGCATAGTGACTCGAGGTGTTTCATGTGGACCGGTGTTCGGATAAGGCCGCGCATTGTAGCGAGGTTATGTAGAGGTATGATCCTTTAGGTTAGATTCGTGTGTTTTGGTTCTACAATGTGTGATGGGTTCTCAGTATTGTGTTGTGGTGGTACTGGTGTGCTTGTGGTACAGCTTTCTCCGTGGAGTCACTTTTTCATGATTTGAGTGCATTTGGACTGTTGCTTATTGGTGCGCGGGTCGCACGGGTTATGGATCTAGATTGGATCAATATGTCATGTCACCAGAGTAGTCGTGTTAGATGAGATGAGGTCATTGAGATTTAGGATGAATACTATCAGATTCGATTTCTGCATGTTGGAAGGATAATGTCAGGATTTGGCTTTGAAATTTACTATGGTTCTTGCCAAAGGAGAGGGAGCTTCATGAATGGTTGATCTAAGAAATGATTATGATTCTATGTGTTTCTTTCATCATTGGAATTATATAAAAGTGCTAGAATGAAACTTTTGTATGCGGTGAAATCAGGGAATCCATTTCCCGCCATTAAGATATATTCGGAATGTCATGACAGCATCTCGAGGTTGTGGGATCATGATCTGGCTCCCTATCTCGAGGGTCATTCGCGGCCCTGCAGTGGCTCCGAGGTTAAAGGATCTGTCTATGGCCCAGCAAAGGTTATGAAGACGGGGGACTCCCGAGGAAAGCAGCTAGAATAAATAGGCTCTGGTGTCTTGTCTAGCCGTCCCATCCCCGTATCATTACATTTAATGCACTCTGTACCATACTGTCTTCCCTCGCCTATATAAGGGGAACCCATACCATTTTGTAAAGGGCTAATGTTGCTCCATTTCTCCACAAATGCAATAATATCTCTATCTCTCTCTCTCTCTCCCTTTTCATCTAAGTTGTTCCTTCTCACTGGCCCGATGCCGTTTTAGCATTTATCATTCTCTTATTTGTTCTTCACTACTTTGCTCAATATTGGTAACATAGCGCCTTGCTCGATCATATCTCTGCCTGCTATCCCATCCTCGAGTGCCCTCGATAGCTCGATCTTGGCTCGAACCTTGGCCCCGAGGTCCCTGTCGACCGGCTTGGCATTCGGGCAATAGGCCCCTTCGATTTGATTACTGTCTCGTTTTAGCTTGCATTTCATCATTATACTTCATGATCTTAGCATCGACTGCTCGAATAACTAGCTCAGGAATAGATCACGTATTTTTAGAGTCCCATTTACTAATTTAATTGTTGTTACCATTTTCATAGTAAACAGTTTGGCACTTACCGTGGGGCTAAAAATAATAGTGATTATTTTCTTGCTGGTTTCATCACACAAACGCACATTATCTTTCACACTTTTTTTTTGCCCAAGATCTTTTGATTTCAGGTTAATGTCCGGCTCGGTAAGCAAAATCGAGAATGACTACCTCGAAAATCACAGCGAAAATAGTATGGCTGCTCCATAGGTTGGCGCGACACCGCAGGACCCCGACAAAGCATTTGGATTGATTCAAGCGGACGCGGGCTTGCAAGGCGCGCAATAGGTCAACGAAGCCTCGCGCACCAATGATAGCATACAACGTGTTGACCAACAGGAAGCTAAAAAAACCCCGGCCCGGGTAGAACATGAAGTTAGTCTTCATTTTAATTTTGAAATGTTGCAGGCACGACAATTGGTTATCAATCGATTGCAAAGTCGCCCGGAAAGTCCTAACGCAGTAGGGCCCGAGAAATCAAGTAACAACAGATCAGTAACCGACCCTGCCGCAGTGAGAATGCTTGGGAATCTCTTTGAAAGGATCGAATCAGGTTCGTGGAAGCTCTTACAGCAACCATCTCCCGAGGAAATGATCTCGAAACTCGCTTCACAGAAATCCGGAACGCCAAAACTCCCTAGGTACGATAGGACCTCGGATCCCTACGGGCGCACCACCACTTACGCATGCTCATTCAGAGGTAGCGACCTCTAAGATGGTGAGTTCGAGAACAATTCGTTGAGGAAGTTCGAAGAAACTCTCTCGAAAGAAACCATGACACAATGCGACCACGTGGCACCTGACTTACAGACTCGCTTACCATAATAGCGTGGTCAACCATGGAAGCACGCACCGATGCCATCAAAGCAGTACCGAGAGGGACCGATACACCTGAGGCCGAACGAAGGATAAATAAAATATTGCGGGAAGCCGCACCCCGTTCCATGATAAGATGAATGAGTTTGCTCTCGGTTTCGGATGATCGGGCAACACAGGCCTTCACCCGAAGCCTAAAAGAAGTATGCCCAATGACTCCAGGGAATATTCCTAAAGGACACCCTTGTATCCAAGGAAAGGGACACCGAGTCTTCGCCTCGGCCTCGTATTAACGCGTTGGTAACCCCCTCCCTCATTTAACCTATTTCAAATAAAGCATATGTTTATGAGTACAGGTGGTTCGATCAACTATACCGACGTTGTCAGGCCAAAGCCAATAGGGCAGTTCAGACTAACGAACCAAATCACTCCCACACTTTGAATCTTTGATGGATTCTAGACTCTGATCGCCACAACAATCAGGAAGGTCGGGCCCACCTGAGCTCGGGCTGAGATGAGCTCGGGGCTGGAACACCGAGCCCGCAAAGCACGAACATTTTATTCAGATGACAACGGGCACACCGTCCGGAGGAGACTTCGACCCCACTAAGCCAAAGGGATGAAACCCCACATTTGTTAGGACTAAAGTATTCGACAAGTTGCTTCAAGCAACAAGATAAAATCCCTCGCCATATGACCCATCGCCGGAATCAATGCCTCCGCCCTCGAAGGGATCAAAGGGTAAGTAGAACCACATCTTCGGCCAAGCCTAGTTGAACATAGCAGAAGGCTGTATCAGGGCTAACGCCTCGAAACGTCACCTACGCATCCTGCAGCAAGGAAGAACTAACCTATATGCAGAAAGTTAGCCGAGGCATTCAGAAGTTCTGAACTCCACTCGGAGATCTGAGGTCTCTGTGGGACCCGCCGAGCTCTCTTTCCTCGACCGAGTTTCCAACCTAAAGAAGGTCCTGCCATCAAGATTATTAGCAGAGTAGCATACCCCCCAAAAAGGATCCGACGATATCGCAATCCTTTCTTTTATAATCAGACGGCGTGTGATGACCTCCTCTTAAGGACATCATCCCCTCGTAAGGGCCAATAAATGGCAGGCTATGTTTCAAAACATAATCATGTAAACAGATCAGATGATCAGAGGATTCGCGCCTATGCGGGCAGAGCTCACAACAACGGGGCAATATGTATTTTCAACATACTCGCAGCAAATGCTTCTCCATCGAATGCATCCCGAGGTACTCAGAGACTTAGCAACGACAATTCGACACCCGCGCGACCCTAGGGTCGGAACTCCGGGTTCATCAATCCAATGCAAGGCAACACCGAGCCCACGAGAAGAGGTCTTCAAGCTTAAACAAACTCAGTGACTCGGAGACTATCGTTAATCGCCATACGATTGGAAAACCCGAAACTATAAGACCCCTAGCGGGCAGCCTCGGCGTAACCAGATCTATTCTACATTACACAAATTGTAAGACCTCAATAGGCATGACAAACTGTAAGACCTCAATAGGCCTGACAAACTGTAAGACCTCAATAAGCATGACAAACTGTAAGACCTCAATAGGTATGACAAACAATAATACCTCAACAGGAATGAAAATCCCGAAGTTTAGGCTATACACCGCACTTGTAAGAATCCCTAAAGGGCATACCCTCGATGTAAACACCTAAACTATCACTTGGGATCAAAAATGGCTACGACCAAACACATATGACTATGATCAAAATGGCTGATACAACCAAAATAACGTGACTCGGGGACGCTCGACTGTCGCTAAAAATCGCAGGCCACTACTCCGAATATACTTCGAAAAGAATCGGTTCAAATAGGCTTCCCTCAATAGGCAAAAACGAGCTCCGACCATGTCGGCTCCGAATCGCAAGAGCATCGATCTACTCGACCTACGAGCTATGAACCTTACGATGTGATCGAAACATCGCCGACAACAACTTGAAATCGAGGTTCCTCTCGAACCAATGACGGGTCAGGAAAAAATACTATAAAAAGACCTTAAAGAGTGGAAACATATCCTACAAAAAAGCCCACAGGCAAAAACAACGTAAGAGCCATTGTCGCCAGCTAAAAATTCTTAACAACTTGAGGATTAAAATGAGCTCGAATCGTAACCTGATTCGGAGAACGGATCCAAAATAGTTAACTAAGCAAGCCTACGGGCCTCATATTGAAAGGTTTCCACGACCAAACAGCATAAGAGCCATTGCTGGCATCTAAAAAAATCTTGACAACTTGAGGATTAAAATGAGCTCGAATCGTATCCCGATTCAGAGACCGGATCGAAAATATTTAACTATGCAAGCCTCCGGGCCACATACTGAAGGGTCTCAACGACCAAGCGGCATAAGTTCCATTGTCGCAATTAAAGTTTGAGTCGCAACACGACTCGGAGACTGGACCCGAAGTTGTTGAAACAACGAAACACCCAAGGGCAGGAAATAAAAACTATCATCGCCAGCCCCAACAAATGCAAAACTCGAGGGTATATTAAGCTCAAGTCGTATCCCAACTCAGAGACTAAACCCGAAGACAGTTAAAACATGCAAGTCTAAGGGTAAATCCGGCATCGAATCGACCCAAAGGAAACTCCAACAAGCAGAAATACAGAAGATACAAATTGCGGGGTTTCCCCTCTTATTACTACTTATTGATGACGAAGCGCAACCTCGGCTTGCGTCGTATAATGAAAGCTATATATACACAACAAAGAAGGCAGAGAATATTCATTCCCCCATTTTTTCGGCAGTTACGGTCTGGCGGTCTCCTCCTCATCATCCTCATTATAGGACATCAAGAACTTGGCATCGAACTCCTCTCATTCTGCTTGTTCGATCTCCTCCGAAAGACCAAATCCTCTGGAACGAATCTTCTCAAGGGTCTCTCTCCGGGATTTGCACCTCTCGTACTCCCTGCTATTGTTTGCATGATCAACGGTCTTCTTCAGCTCGGACTTAGCGGCAGTGGAACTCCTTGAATGAGCCGCCATTTTTTGCCTTTCCCTGGTATTATTCACTACAACCTCGGCCCGGGGATTCACCACCCCCGTTTTTTCCTGTTGATAGCTCGAAAAAGAGTCTCGCGATCATCTTCGCTCTTGTAGACTCATTCGCACAGGCCGCCTGAACTTGTGCCCTAAGAACGGATGTCACGGCCTGAGCCCTCTCTTTGGCCTTAGAATAGGCACTAACACGCACTTGCGTCTCAGCAAATTCACGTTTGGCTTTGCCCACCTCGCCCCAGAGTTGTTCCAGCTCATCCGCCTTGTCCTTTAACTGAAATAGCAACATGTCAAAGACGGCAAGACAAAAAAGGGAATACAAGTCAGCATAAAATACAGAATACCTGTTTTTGCATGAGGACCTCCCGGGCACAACTTCGGTCCACCCCACGTCATAAAGAAATTAGCTCACTTTCCTTTGCTGCACAGAGAAGTTTGAGGGATTTTTCCCTTTCTCGAGCCTCCCGCAATGGGGCCTCACAACGAAGCAATTATGCTTTGAGCCTATCAAAAGCTTGAAGAAGAAAGGTCAGGTGTGTAAATGGATGAAAAAGGACCACGGGGCTAGAACATCCCAACTGCAACCGAAAACTCACCATAAGGCCAAGACGATGAGCCTCCCTGAGGGGCGAAGCAACGTACGATGGTGCATCAATTTGGAAAGCTTGCCGACTGACCCAATCACTTCCCCTCAACCGTTACGGAGAAGGCACCCCACCACAATCCTTCTCGCACCACGGAGCACCTCTCCTTTTGCCAGCTCTCTATGATCCCTGGGCCAACAATCTCTCCTCCTCCCTCGGTGAACCCAGTCTTGCCTCGAATGAACTCCGGAAACCTGCGACAGAAGAATCGGGCGAATCAGTAAAAAGGAAGTTGTACTTAAAAAGGGGGGGGAACTCTAGACACCTACCTAAGTGTTTTGCCTCCCATCTCCCTTTTGAAATATCTCGCCACTGGCGCCTGTTATGAGCTCAGCAAGCTGCCAGCCTATGAGACCATTCAGCTAAATCAGGTACCTCACCGGGAAACCAGTGAGTTGCTATAAACAAAGGACAGGAAGACATCATTATGGGGCCAGCCTCATATGAAGAGAAAGACAGTTCGAATAGAGTGCTTACGTGTGGAGTTCCATTTCTCAGGTAACGATAACAATTCGCTAGGATAATGTCAGTCATCCAAACTCGAACAAACTAACTCATCCATCTACGATCCTCATCCTCCTCGATGCCGATTTTAAAAGCTCGAGTGGACCTACGCTGAAGAGAAAATAGGCCCAGGTATTGTGATGACTGGTACAACCTTATGTGGTGACTGAGCGTAAACTCTATCCCAACCTTATCAGCAAAATATCTTATCGACTGCACTATCCTCCAGAGAAAGGGATGAACCTGGGCCAATGTTACTTGGTACCTTCTACATAAATCAAGCACAACTAGGTCCGGGGATCCCGGCTTGAGAACATGGGTATATACGCTCAAGAAACCCTCAACATATGTCATGACCCTCTCCTCGGTGGAAGGTATTTGTATAATCATGCCTTCCCCCCATTCGCACTCTTTCTTGATCACCCCGAGGTTCTCCTCCCTCACCGATGAAATTATCCTCAACACATGCTCCCGATGGCCCAGAACATTGGGAGGCTTCACCGATGAGGCGACCCTTTTCGGAGTAGCACACCTCGGGCCTCGTTCCCCCGAGCATCGGGGGCAAGCCATTGGAGCCGACCAAAGGTGGGGCACGAAAAGGACTCCCCTTTGTCCGAGGATCAGGTGTCGAAGCAGCGGCCATGACTACGGCAGAATAAGAAGAAGAAGAAGAAGAAGAGGAAGATACAGGCAAAAACTTCTAGGAGCAAAGAAGTGGAAGGACTCGCACAAAGCGCCTGGCTCTGCAGATGAGATAGGCTTATCAAAGATTGCAAAATCGCCGCTTGAAGGGCGGATATACAAATATATAGGGTCCATGCAACAACTGCTCAATTTCCCAAGAAGGCCAATTAATTCTGGCCGCGTTAATGTCACCTTTTTCCTTGGTGAGTGCACTAGAAGAATCATCTCAGGCTCCCACACAACTCATAAAATCAAGGGACCTCGGGAGATCCCCTACGTCGCAAATATCGGTTCGGAGGAGCTACCAACTCAACCTCGGGACATGGCTAGTCTCGTGGACCCTGGTCCGTCCTACGAAAAGGCTCTAAAGGGCCGATGCTCGATGCTCGGAAGCAAAAAAAGGAGAAAGGGAAAGCAGCAAGAAGGACTAGCAGAATAAAAGCTCCTTTCGTACATTGACAAAAAGGAAAAACACCTTTACATTTTTCTTCTCCCAAGAGGGAGAACACATGGAACAAAAAAGAAGGCATACAAAAAAGGTCTCGGAGACTACTCCTTGCCCCGATCATCTTCACCCCCATCGGTACACCACAGCGGTACTCAGTAAGTGCCAAGCCTAACCTCGATTGGGTAGTGACAAGGAAGGTCAGGGCCCTATTGAGTTAAATAAAATATATAAGGTATGGCAGAATAAGGTAAACAGTACAGTTGAAAGCTAACGATAAGAATTAAATACAGGAATATAAGGAACTCAATAACTAAAATAGAGGCAAAACAATCACATGGAGATACCATTCTCACAAGGATAATAATAGGGGATCTCTTAGTATCCTGAGGATCTCTTAGTACCCTTACTATATGCCAGGTATCTCTTGGTATCCCGAGGATCTCTTGGTATCCTCAGTATATGCGAGGGATCTCTTGGTATCCAGAGGATCTCTTGTTATACTCAATATATGCTGCAGATCTCTTGGTATCCCGAGGATCTATTGGTATCCTCAATATACGTGCTAGGGATCTCTCGGTAACCTGCACCTTCACTCAAATAATATATAAGTGCAGGGGATCTCCTAGGATGTCATCACGTAATCCCAAAGTAAAACACGCAGCAACAACACAAGGAATACTCAATTTCGTACCAAGTAAAACGGGTAATTCTAACCTAACATGCTTCCCATAATGAAATTAAGGCAGTTTAAGAAAAAAAAAGCAATTAAGTCAATTAAACATGCTTTTTCTAAGCTAATAACAGGCTTAAATTGCAAGTAGTGTAAAATAGTAAAAAGGAACACAATTGAAATTACTTAAAAAAACTGAATTTTCAACAATTAGCTTAAGTATGCACTCGTCACCTCACGTACAAGGCATTTTACTTATCAAATATAACAAATCCTAAAGGGAAGGTCCCCCACACAAGGTTAAGCCACTTACCTTGAACTAGCTCAAATCAATCGGAAACCACGCTCTTGCAAGTTGTACTCGATTCCAAATGGCCCAAATCTATTCAATTCAATTTCACAATGTAAATACCAATTTAAGTAACTAATTCTACAAAGAAATTATAATCTAAAACGTAAAATTAGGTAAAATGACCAAAATGCCACTTGGGCCCACATCTCGAAATTGGGTGAAATTCACATTTCCAGAAACCTCACACTCTCACGAGTTCAATCATACCAAAAGTACAAAAATTGGACCTGAAATGGTCCCTCAAATCATCACTAAAATGTCTCTAATTAGTCAAGCCCTAACCCCCAAATTGCCACTGATTTTCCTTAATTTTTCGTGCTTATAGTGAAAAAAAAATCACTCCAATAACGAGTTTAGAGACCAAAGACCTTACCCCATTGATCTCCTTTGAAAATCTCTCTTGAAAATGTTCCCCAAGCCTTATTCCCGTTTGAAAAGAGATGAAAAATAGTTCAAATATGTGAAGGCAAGAATTTATATGTTTCTGCCCAGCTAATCCGCTTTTGCAGTCCGAAAATAACGTCGCATCTGCGATAATTCACTTAAGGCACCAGGCCGCATCTGCGCTTCTTCAACCGCACATGTGGTCTCGCAGGTGCGCCCATACTACCGCACCTGCAGAAACTGGCTTCCAAGCACTTCGCCGCATCTTCATCTCCTCAAGCGCTTCTGTGATCACGCACCTACGGTCCCCAATCCACGGGTGCGATTATGACAGAAGTTCAGCAGCTGAAGCTGCTCAAACAAATTCCAAATTCTTCTAACAACCATCTGAAACCATCTTGAGGCTTTGGGACCTCAACTAAAGGAATCAACAAGTCTAATACCACTGTCCAAACTTATACCAATCCTTAAAACACCTAAAACAACATCAAAACGATGAATCAACTGTGGATTCAAGACTATGAACTTCAAAACCCTAAAAATACGCTTTCTATCAAAATGTCTATCAAACCTCGTCCGAATGACCTGAAAATTTTGCACACACGTCACACTTAACACTATGGAGCTACTCCAACTTCCGAAATTCCATTCCGACCTTCGAATCAAAATCTCACTATCGAACCAAAAACTTCAAAATTTGACCTTTCGGGATTTCAAGACTAAATTAGCTACGGACGTCCAAAACACAATCCGAACACACCTCTAAGCCTGAAATCATCCAACGGAGCTAAATGTTGATACTGGAACCCCTGTCGACCAGGATCCTGGTAATGAAGTAGTCCTCGCATTGAACAGAGATGTGTAGTGCTTTGTTGTGTCCCAACCCTTCAGGTGGTAGCTCGTCCTCATGCAATGTGATATTATGACTTTCTAGAAATTTTCCTACCATGTTAGCTATTTCCCCACTAGTGATGTTGCTTGGTACGTATTCCTCGCTCAGTACCCTTAGCAGAGCACTCTTGTGTGCCTCAGAATTTTGTAGCAAAGCAAGAATGGAGTTTTGGGCCTGCGTTTTGTTCAACTAGTCGATGACCCAGTATTCCTTGGCTTGTATCTTTCTCCAAAGATCATCTGGACCTGTCTCAATAATAGGTGGTCGGTTGGAGGCTTGCTTGATTGACTCGGCTAGGTGTTCCATGGTATAAACCCTACTACTCATCGTCATACCTTGTGCGGCAACAATATCTTCGAAGCTGACCTTGCCTTTCCTCCTTGCCTCGGCTGTCTAATCCCATGGTATAGCCTTTGTATGGTATGGTGTCATGGTCGACATCGCCACTGGGATCGGCGTGGATATCATTACTCCGAATGGAGCCTGTGCTTTGGGTGGTAAAACTGCAACTTTAAATGGTGTGGGTACATTTGCCGAAGACACGAATTAGACCTCAATTCGCGTCGGTGTCTTTGCAGATGGCATTGTTTCAAACTCAAGTGGCACAGGCATATTTACCTCAGCGTCCCCGGATGGCTGAATCTAGACTATGATTGGATTAAGAGTAACTATTGGCTTCTTTGGGTCATCACCTTCTGCGATCAACCCTATTGATCCCTCGGGATCCCAATCATTCTCTATTTCAATCATGTGAACCCCTCCACCCTTATGGTCTAGCAGAGGGTTATTGAGAACATTCGGAGCGAGTTCTTTTGCCACAATAATCTTGTTATCGATCAAGGACTGGATCTTGTCTTTCAAAGAACGACATTCATCGATGGTGTGTCCCTTCATGCCGGAGTGGTATGCACGTGATTTGTTTTGGTTTACCCACTAATAAGGGTTCTCAGGAGTTGCATCAGGGATGGGGGTAACATAACCAGCAGCTTTGAGTCTCTCGTACAACTGGTCAATATGTTCAGCAATGGCTGTATACTTTTTCGGAGGTCTACGGTTAAAATTTGGTCAAGGTCTAGGGAAGTTTTGGTGTGTAGGAGGTGATTGATAGTGGAATGGTTGAGTATTGTAGATTTGATAGTCATGTGTGGGTTGGGAATATCTGGGCAAAGTAGGATGATATGTGGGAGGTAGAGGTGATTGATAAGGTGGCAGTAAAGCTTGGTAAGAGGGTGACGGTGCTTGGTAGTTCGAAGTTGGTTGATATGTAAGTGAAGGTGTTGGGTAAATTTTGTATTTTATAGGAGATTTAGTTCTCTGTGCAACCATTACGGCTCATACGTCCCTTTTCTTGGAAACACCACCTGACTGCAAGGCCTTATTTGTAGCTTGCAAGGCCTCAAAGTTTGTAACCATACCACTTTTGATACCTTCTTTAATCCTTTCACCAAGTTTGATAATGTCAGAAAATTTATGGTTGTCGATCATCATTAGTTGTTCATAATATTGTGGGTCCTGAGCTCGGACAAAGAATTTGTTAATATGTTCCTCCTCTAAGTCAGGCTTGAACCTTAAGAGCTTTGGACCTCCAGTGAGTAGCCTACTCGCGAAATGTTTCTGCAGGCTTCTTCTTTAGATTTTGAATATAGAACACATCCGGTGCATTCTCTGTGTTAAACCTGAACCTGTGCATAAATTCGGACGCCATGCGTACCAAGCTTGACCACTTATTCGGATCTTGGCTGATGTACAATGACATCGCATCTCCTTTCAGACTCCTCACGAACAGCTTCATGCGGATTCTCTCATCTTTCCCTACTCCAACTAGCTTGTCATAATATGTTCTCAAATGGACCCTTGGATCACCTGTACCATCAAACATTTCGAACTTCAGAGGTTTGTACCCCTCGGGCAGTTCAACATCGGGTTGTATGCAAAGATCTTCATAGTTCAGCCCTTCAATTCCCTTGCTTCCTTCAACGCCTTGAATCCGGCTAGTCAATTTCTTAAGTTCCTCAGCTAGGTTCCTGATGAGCAAGTCTTTATCATCAGACTCGAGTGTGCTTGAGATAAGTTGGGCGGAGTATGGCATGGTCTCCACCTAGATGGGGGTGTTATGATGGGTATGAAAATGGTCATTTGTAGAGTGTTAGAGTTCTGGGATGAGTAGCAGGGTGTTATTTGGGGTGTGAAAGGTATTGCATTGGGTCTTCGGTAGAATAGTGTCATGAGCGGGATGATTTTGTCGCTTTGGGATATTTTGAGGTGCTGTAGGTTTTTGAGTATTGGGAAAGGTGATATCCAGGGTGCTGAGGGAAAATGACAAGCTTGCCAGATTCCGAACCTGATCGAGTTCTTCCTTGAATCTCAGCAATTTTTGTTCAATTTGGGATACATTTTTCTTAGGAGCCTCAGTACCATGACCATTAGTGGCCTCTACCCGTTCAGTTGCATTCTCCTTTCTGACGTTGTTCATATCTTCCATCTTGCCCTTGTTCTTGTTTTTGACTAGACTAAGAGGAGGAGTGAGTTGAGGGTCCCTGGATCTCGTAGAATAGTATTATGTTGCCAGAGTGGACGAACTAACCTTTGGGGAGGGGAATAATGAAACAAAAGTAAAAAAAAAAAGGTAACAAGTTAGTGAGGATCATAAATAAGTATTGCAATATTGAAACACATAGTGCGGGAATGTAAATTGTGTCCTAATTTGGGGACCTCTTTGTGCCCGATGTAGGCCTAGTGACAAATTGTTTTGGAGAAATTAGAATGCTAAATGCCTCATTTTATTGATAGAAAATAAGACGAATCCCAAATTGACACTAAATAAACTGGAAATAAAAAGTCACTAATGGCCATTGGCCTTATTACATTTATAAAGCGAAAAAGATAAACTCCTATCTACTTGGTCCTAGAAGGACCTTCCTCGGGTTGAATGCTCTCGTTGATCAAATCCTCCAGTTCTCGTAGGTTTACTAATAAAAATGCCTTTGCCAGGTGTTCTCCTTCGTTTCCCTCAGCGTACTGACAGTCAGTGAATCTTTTCCTCACTTTTCCTTCCAATTCTAGCAGACTATATTCCAGATATTCAAACTTTTCGCTAGATTTGGCGGCCCTCTCTTTCCACTCATTGATTTGGTCATTTGATGGAAGACTCCTGCACTAGTCTAGCAAGAGTGAGGGTATGCTAACCATACCGAATTTGGGGACCTCGTTCTTCATTTTCTGCAAAATAAAAGGGTTAAAACCCTACCCCCACCAAACTCGGCTATTAAACATCAACAATTAGTATGAAGCATTTACTTCTCCAAATAAATGCACAGAACGTGATGGTGTCCATTTGGGTTTTAGAGAAACCTGGTGGACATTGGACAAGGCAATCTTAAAGGATCATTATGTGGACAACATAATTGACTCGGCTAGGTTTGACCATGATGCATGCATAGTTTAAACAGAGTAAGGTTTCTATAGGGTTTTCGACTGATACCTTTGAGCAGACAACTTAAGAGGGAAAGGCACGAAACCGTCGATTGCACCGCCGATCGACTGGTTTTACCGTAAATATGCCTTTTTCGGATTTAGGGTGTAATAATATGGGAAGAGCGCAACCACTCATTATAAGCGTTGTTGTGGTATTTGTTTGGCACGAGTGGAGTATGATGTTTAGCATGATCATGCAATAATTAAAAGCATGTTGGCATGTATTTACATGTTAAGGAAGCAGTAAATACAGTAGTTTCATAATTTAAAGCAGCAGTGAAGGAAAGAAACAAAGAAGACAAGTCAGTTTTGCAGTTGAAAAGGAAATTAAATGTTTAACGGTATTAAACAAGTAATTGCGCATAAAGAGGTACAAATTCACAAGACAATCTGAATTGGTAAAAGAACAGTGTCCCCAGTAGAGTCGCCATGCTGTCATGCCCCCTTTTTCTCGCAAAATCGGGTTTATGATATTTGGTATGGGACAACTCGTTACTTTTGCGAACTGGTTTTTGCATTTTTTAAGAGGCGCCACCTAATGATTTAAGGTGCATTAGGACATTTATAGGGTTCAATTCTAGGTTATTTGAACGACCAGAGATAGGGTAAGGGCTTGAAATTATACAAAGGGAAAGGTGTTAGGCACTCTCACGATCCACTAGTGTGGTTTCCGGCCAGACTGTTGATTGTGAATTTGTGCAATTTATCAAATAGACAAGTATGGGCTCAAATATTAGGGGATTTAAATTTAAACACAAAAGAGAAAGAACAATTAAAAGAAGGGTTTTTGAAAAGAAGTTTGCAAATAAAGGGAAAGGGGGTTCTAGGTTTATATTTAATATGGATTACATCAGTGAGATACCGGTATGACACTTCTCAAAAGAGGGGATACACATGGTATTAGCGCACCGGTCATTTATATCCATATCTACGCTTCCCCACCCCGTCAAGGTATTAAAGCGTGAATTGGTCTCGATCACTATTGCATGCTATTACTCGTCCCATTCCTATCAGTCCCAGAGGAGTTTAGGACTACTATTCCTAAAAGGGAGGGATATTAGGCTTATTTTGGTTTCAAAAGATAAAAATCTAAGGCGACATACAAAACATATAATACTAAATGTTAGGGGGAAGCATGTAAACAGATAAAGGCTCATGTATACCTCCTCAAACAAAACACATAAATAGCATAACTTGCACATACTTTTAAGGTCTGATTAAAATATTAAAGACGAGGGGAGTTTAATTATTGAGGAAAATCAGTTTATTACATAACTCAGATAAGAAGTCCGAATCAGGCCTGCTTGCTGGTTGTAGCAATTAACAAAAGCGAATTCATTTTTTATTGTTATCACCTAAAGCTCGCCTAAGCTTCGGGTGAAATGATAACTATTACTGATTCAGAAAGTGGAAAAAATAGTGACAATTTAAAATGAACGATTGAGATCCTATAGACATGCTTTCTAAACCTCGTTAGATAAAGAATGAATGTTGTTTAAAACTTGTTCAAAGTCGAACTGATTTTAAATTGATTGCAGATCCTATAGGCAGGATGTCTATTGCTCATTTTATTCCTATAGTCATGATTTCTAAAAGGGGTTCTGATTCTTAACCTTATGAACATGCTGTTTGATTTTAACCCTTTAGATCCTATAAACATGGTATCTAAATGTGATAATAACATGCAGAATTTAAGCAAGTCCTATAGGAATACTCTCTAGATGCAGAACATGCAGAAATTTAATGAAAGCATGTCATATAGACATGGTATCTAACATGCAGAATTACAAATACATAATTTAAACAAATGGATCCTATAGGCATGATTTCTTATTACAAGACTCAAAAAATATAGAATTTAAACAGTAGATCCTATAGGCATGATTTCTAAATGCAGGACTCAAAACACGTAGAATTTAAACAGCAGATCCTATAGGCATGATTTTACCCTTAAGCATGCATAACTACCTAACCTTTTTGACTAAACAACCCCAATGTTATTACAAATTATTACAGACTGGATAATGAATTACATCAGAAAAGTACAAAAGAAAAGTTACAACCAGAGGAAGCCTGATTCTTGACTTCCTCTATGAGTTATGGAATAAACCACCTCAAATGTCATTGATTCCAAGACTTTCTCAGACTTGAGTGTGTTAAAGTTCCCTAAGGGTCTCAAGAGGACCTCGGACAATGCTCACACCCAAGTTACATAATCATATAGAGATGAGTGCAGTGTGGAAGAGCCAGCCCTTATGTGTCCAAGTTCAGACGGAGCTCATGGGTCCCAAAGCAAATCTTACATAAGAGGGGAAGAACATAAGCCTAAGAAGATAGTGAAAGTGCAGGAACAAAGTCTTAAAACTGAGGGGATAAGGAAGAGGGGTAAAGGGTAATAGTAATTAGTAACATACAAAGTTAATAACTTCATACAAATGGGGTCAAGGGTTGTAAATTCATTGCAAGGAGCCCATGTGCATATCCATGGATCAACTTTTGGCATACACAACAATAGAAGGTGCTGACATGCCTATAAACCAATTAGAACACACAACATCTAGAAGGGACACGGAGGTTATGATCCCAGGGGAATCAGTTTTGGGTCATGCACAACAATGTCCAATGTTGTCATGCCCCAAATCAACCACAAATACTAAACACATTGGGGATGGGGATTTAGGATTCACCAGTCATAATAAGTAATGGAAATAATCATTAACTCAGAACAGGAAGGGGTAGATTACAACATGTTTATTAATGGAACTTGGTTAAATACAAACAGGAGACAAACAAAGATGAAAGAGACAGTAAAGAAACATGTTGTTGTTGATGCAGAAGCTTAATTAGAACATACCAGTAAAAAATGCAAATGTAGAGAAAAATAAGCAAGCTTCCCACAGCCTAGCCTTGACTTTCAGCCGGCTTGGTAAGGCAACAATACAAGTAGCAATAGAGAAAAGAGAGAGAGATTTTAGTGGAGTGTTTATCTGAACTCAAGTGTTTTATGCCTTGTGTTCGTGTGTTTGAAAGAGGAGAAGGTGGGTATTTATAGTTTTTGAAAACATGTCAGAAATAAGGCAAAAAATAAAGTTTAATGCACATATGGAGGTAATCAGCAATCAGAATCAATCAACCAAGTGATTCCCCTTTAATTGAGGAATCACTTTTTAACAGGGCTAACAGGTTTAAAAGAAGGAAAGAATATCAGTTTGTAGGCAGAGTGGTTATTAGCATAAAAAGAAGTAGTAAAACATTGAGTACACAATAGTGTCCAAGTACAGAGATACACTTATTTTGGGGAAAAGATTCAACAAGGCAATAAGTAAAGAAAGGCATCAATCACTTTAACAGGCGGGTAAAATTAGAGTTCACAAAAAAAGAAGTTTTGAAATCAGTCCCGAAATTGAGAATCAATCAAAGAAAGGGCTCAGTATATAAATAGAGTGCACAATCGATCGACATGCGAGTCCAAACCATTGGCAAAAGAAACAGCATCCAATAATAGCACAAAGTTAGTAGATAGTAAACATTCGAAGCATAATAGTCACGTAGGTCGAGTTTCATCGAATCAGTAGTAAAGAGAAAAAAAAGTATTGGAAGCATGCAAAGGGACAAATAAGAAAACCCTTCTGAAAAGCATAGTCAAGTTTCAAAGATAGTAAGAACCCAGAATCCAAGGAATCACATAAAGAAAAGAGATGTTGAAACGAATGAACTTCAAATCAAGTCGGGTATTCCAACGAGCAATTTCAAACCCAAAGACATAGGTTTTCTTTAATAACATTCATTAAAAGATGATAAACAGATAAATAGCACAAGTAGTTTCAGAAACTCGAATAGATCCCAAAAGAAATTAGGGTTTTCAACATCGATCGAGTTTAAAGATATGAACAAATAAATCAGACAATATTTAGCAAATAGTCTCAGAAACTCGAATGAACCCAAAGAAATTAGGGTTTTCAAAACCAATCGAGTCTAGAGATGATAAACAAGTAAATCAAACAAACTCTAAAAAATAGTCTCAGAAACCCCAAAAGAAATTAGGATTTTTCTCATGCTAAACTCAGAATTTTTTTTGAAAAGAACAACTTGAAGGAAAACCATAATCGGAAAAAGATGAAGAGTCCCTCTTTTTTTTTTAAAGAAAAATTAAATAAGCTTTGAGAAGGCATTTAAAACATATAGCAAGCATGATCTAAAGTGAACCTGAAAGAAGTCGAAAAGCTCTTAGAGATTAGGGTTTCAGAAGAACCCCAAGAGACGAGAAAGGCCTTGAAAGCCATTGATCTAAACAGGAGAGTCAAAGGTCTGACTCGAGTGGCCATGGCTAGACGGAGAAAGGTCATAGACGACTGGAGAACAGTCATCGAGCGAAGATTGGACCAAGCCCCTTCAGAATTTGGTCATGAGGCCACAGAAACAAACACGTATAAGTCTTGGGAGACTGATACAAGTCTTAGATAATCCTGGAGAGCCATAGATTAGGGTGACAGCGACTAGGGTTTGAAGGTGTTGTAGAGAGGATTTGGGAGAGGAGGGGTTTCAGAGATGGCGTATTGTGAGAAATGAATTAGGGTGAAGGGGTGGTTTGGGTTAAAAAAGGAAGGGAGTAGTGAGAGCCGTTGATCTAAATGATCAACGGATGGGATTAGGTAGGAGTCCGGGTGGGTCGTTTAAACGGGTAAAGGGTCGGATTTGAAGGGAATTAGGTCTGGGTAAAATTGGGTTCCAATTGGGATTTAAATTAGGCTATAATTAAAAGGTAATTGTGCTAGTTTTTAAATAGCCAATTTTCCCCATTTATTTTATAAAAATAGCAAAATTAAATTCTGAAAATACATTAAAAGTACTAAAATGATTTGTAACGTATAATTATCAAATTAAAAATATTGGACTTAATTTTTATACATATGAACGCAATTAAATCTATAAGAGGCTAATATTGCAATTATATGCAATTTAGCTTTAAAAATACTAAATAAATTTGTAAAAATGAATTACCAAAAATGATGATTTTGGAAATATTATTGGGTTTTTATGAATAAAATAGGGGAATAAATTGGTTTAAATTTTTTTAAAAATTAAGAAAACAATTGGACATACTTATATATGCATACATATGCTATTTTGAAAGTATTTTGCATAATTAAAAATATACAGGGAAAAATTGGGTATCAACAGACGCTAATTGACAACAAGGTCATATAAGCAAAGGAAGCAGCACCTAATGTCCGCAAAATCCCCTCCCTGATCACATAGATGATGGTGTACATGTGATAGAGACAAATGAAGAATGGGACCCTAAGGGGTTGATCGAGCTTATTCGAGAAGGAGATGACTTTAAGGTTGCAGTCACACTTTCTCCTAGTATGGTTCAGACTCAGGCACCAATCGAGGTTGAGGTAATTGCATCAGTTCCATTCAAGGTGGAAGTAGCTCCGCCCGCAGCCACCCCCACTCCATTTGAAGTAGAAGTGGTCACACCTTTCACTGTGATAGTATCAACCACACCCCCATTCAACTCAAAAGCAATACCCTGGGATTATATCGCCGATGGCGGGCGGAAAGGGAAGGAATGACTAGAACCAGAAGAGTCTATACACCTGAACAGTTGGGAGGATCAAGAAAGGATGCCACTACCAGATAGCCCGTCATTGAGACAGGGCCAGATGACCTGTGAAGGAAAGTACAAGCAAAGGAGTATTCCGTCATTGACCATCCGAACAAAACCACCGCTCAGACATTTATCCTATCATTGTTGCATAATTAAGAGGCGCATAAGAACGCTTTAATAAAAGTTCTGAGCGAAGCTTATGTACCTAATAACACCATTGGTGGAGAAACAACCAATATGGTAGGGCAAGTATTTAAAAGTCATAAGATTATCTTCCACAAAGATGAGTTACCGCCCGAGAGATTGAATCTCAACCGAGCATTGCATATTACAGTACAATTTGAAGATAAATTCATCGCCTGGGTCTTGATTGACGGAGGTTGAAGCCTCAATATTTGTCCGTTGGACACTCTGAAAAAGGATGGATAAAGGTTTCCATGAAATACGGATATGAAGCATGAACGTGAAAGCTTTCGATGGGTCCCACAGGGCCACAATCGGGGAAATCAACATTTGCTTACAGATGGGGCCAACTTGGTTCGACGTCGAATTTCAGGTACTCAACATACTAGCATCATGTAATCTTCTATTGGGCCGACCATGGATCCATGCTGTAAGAGTCGTGCCCTCTACGCTACATCAAGATTGAAGTTCGAATGGAATTGTTAGGAGGTGATCATTCATGGAGATGGAAGTAACCCCATTTAAACTAGTAAAACCATCCCGGCTATTGGACAGAGAAGAAGGCTAAGAGGGGAGACCTATCATTACATTGAACTGGTCAATGCAGTCGAAAAGGATAAATGGTGGAATGGTAAAATAGAAAGCATACTAGTTTGGTCTGGATATGAACCCGACAAAGGATTGGGAAGAACCTTCAAGGTATCACTAAACCGATACAGCTAAAGAATCATGGTACCACCTTTGGGCTCGGATAACAGTACACATGGAAAGAGTACAAGAATTGGTCTCCTCCATAGCGTGGACATTATTACCCTCTTGAGCAGCCAGTGCCACTTTTGGAACAAGATTTTCACCAAGCTAATACGATATGGGGGACTGCAGAAGAGGAAGCACAAGCTGGGTTGAAGAATTTGTTCTTGGAAGATGGAGACATGTACTGCAGTGCCATAATTGAGGAGGAGGCGGAATAAGGCCTCACTATTCAGACCGTGCAGAAGGGAGCTATTCACAGTAACTGGACCGCCATACCATCCCTAGACCACCGAGTCCCTGGGTAGCTTGGGCGAATGTACTTCTATATGCCATTCTAGGCATTTAAGATTTCCCATTTTTTTTACGTTTTAATTATTTCAAAATGAATTTTCGAGTCATCTAGCCATACTTTGTCTGGACAATTTTTCAAGTTTTAATCAAATACATTTGCTCTTTATTATTCAGTACTATCTTTACAGTTCTTTTCTACAACATTATTATTACTTTTTTTTGATGAACCAGTAACTGTCACATGTAATGAGGCAACACAGCATGAGAATAGTGATTTGGAGGAACAAGATGAGATACCCGAGTAAATCATCATGGAGGTTGAAAGTTTTTTGAATAAGCCTAAGTCCAATCTGGATGAGAACGAAGCAGTAAATTTGGGAGATGCCGAGACCGTCAAGGAGACCCACATCAGCATTCACTTGTCACCAATAGAGAAGGAAGAGTACATTCGTTTCCTAAAAAAATATGAGGACATTTTCGCATGGTCATATGATGACATGACCGGTTTGAGCACTTCCATAGTGGCTCACAAGTTGCCTACTAATCCCATGTTCCCTCCAGTAAAACAGAAACTCAGAAAGTTCAAACCAGACATGAGCCTGAAAATCATGGAGGAAGTTACCAAGCAGATCAAAGCCAAAGTTCTCAGGGTGGTTGAATATCCAACCTGGTTAGCTAACATTGTGTCAGTTCCGAAGAAGGATGGGAAGGTTAGAGTATGTGTTGACTATCGGGATCTAAACAGAGCAAGTCCCAAGGACGACTTCCCGCTGCCAAATATACACATCCTGATCGATAAATGTGCCAAGAATGAACTCTAATGCTTTGTAGATTGCTTCACGGGTTATCACCAGATTTGGATGGATGAAGAAGATGTAGAGAAGACAACTTTTATTACACCATGGGGTGTATATTGTTAAAAGATGATGCCATTCGGTATAAAGAATGCTGAGGCCACTTACATGCGAGCCATGACAACCACCTTTCATGATATGATACACAAAGAAATAGAGGTGTATGTGGACGATGTCATTATCAAATCCAAGAGGGCCGTAGATCACATAACAGACTTGAGGAAGTTCTTTGACAGGCTAAGGAGGTACAACTTGAAACTAAATCTCGCAAAATGTGCATTCGGGGTTCCTACCATAACATTATTCGGATTCATTATCAGTCATCGAGGGATCAAGATGGATCCATCTAAAGTCAAAACTATTCATGAGTTACCACCACCTAAGAGCAAAAAGGATGTGATTAGCTTCCTAGGACGTCTCACATACATCAGTCGCTTCATATCACAGTCTACAGTCATATGTGAACCCATCTTCAAGATGCTAAGGAAGGATGCCGAAACAAGCTGGACAGAGGATTGTCAGAAAGCTTTTGATAAGATCAAGGAGTACCTGTCCACACTGCCAATTATGGTCCCACCAGAACTAGGACGACCTTTGGTACTCTATCTATCTATATTTTTTTTAGCAATCCACTAGGCGTAATGCCTAGGGGTTAGTTTTTATTTAAATTAAGAAAATCAAACAAAATACATTGGCAGGAGGTCTAACAATATGAAACCAATAAAATTTGATAATTACATCCATCCTATTACCAACGCTAGGCATAGAGCTCAACCTTGGTATCACAAAGTGTGAACTAAAAAGTTTAAACCAATGATGCGTAGAAACTAGCCGGTGATTGGCATGATAAACACTGTGATCCTGCAAATATGTCACTGTCATTCTGCTAGTGATATGCATTTCCTTTCCTTGTTGTATCTATCTGTATTAGATGGAGCCTTCAAATGTGTTTTGGGACAACATGACGAGACAGGAAGGAAGGAGCAGGCCATATACTACTTGGGCAAGAAGTTCACACCTTACGAAGCACATTACTCTCTGCTTGAATGCACTTGCTGTGCTTTGACTTGGACAACTCATAAATTGAGGCATTACTTTTGTGCCTACACTACATACCTCATATCCAGGATGGATCCTCTGAAGTACATATTTTAGAAACCCATGCCTACTGGGAAGTTGGCTAAATGGTAGATACTATTAAGTGAGTTCGATATTGTCTACGTAACTCAAAAGGCAGTCAAAGGACAAGCATTAGCAGATCACCTTGTAGAAAATTCGGTGGGAGGAGAATACAAACTATTGAAAATGTATTTTTCTGATGAAGAAGTATGATTCGCATGAGAGGACATTACCGAAACATATGATGGTTGGAGGATGTTCTTTGATGGAGCCGCAAATTTTAAAGAAGTGGGCATTGGAGGAGTTTTGGTATCAGAAACGGGTCAGCATTATCCAGTATATGCTAAACTCAGATTTCCCTGCACCAACAACATGGTGGAATATGAAGCCTGCATACTAGGGCTCAACATGGCAGTCGACATGAACGTTCAGGAGTTGTTGGTGATCAGTGATTCAGATTTGCTTGTGCACTAGGTACAAGGAGAGTGGGCCACCAAGAATTCCAAGATATTGCCATATCTGCACCATGTGCAAGAATTGATAAAGAGGGTTACAAAGATAGAATTTTGACATGTGCCCAGAATTCAGAATGAGTTTGCCGATGCATTGGCCACTTTGTCATCCATGATACAACATCCGGATAAGAACTACATTGATCCCATTCCAGTGAGAATCCATAATCAGTCGGCATATTGTGCTCATGTCGAGGAAGAAGCAGATGGAAAGCCTTGGTTCCATGACATCGAAGAATACTTATCAAAAGGAGAATACCCGGAGCATGCAAATCACACTAAAAAACGCACGCTCCGGAGATTTTCAAATCACTTTTTCACAGCGGAGGGAACATGTACAGAAGAACTCCTGATTTGGGTTTACTATGATGTGTTGACGCAAAGGAAACTTCTAAGGTACTTGAGGATGTGCGTGCTAGGACCTGTGGTCAACACATGAATGATTTCGTCTTGGCTAAGAAGATACTCATGGCAGGTTACTTTTGGATGAATATGGAGACGGATTGCATTTAGTATGTCCGCAAATGCTTTCAATGTCAAGTGCATGCCGATATGATAAAAAAGTCGCCGAACGAGCTCAATGCAACAAGTTCACCTTGGTCGTTCGCCTCCTGGGGAATTGATGTTATTGGTCCAATTTAGCCCACTGCTTCAAATGGACACAAGTTTATTCTGGTAGCCATTGATTATTTCACAAAATTGGTAGAAGCTACATCTTACAAAGCTGTAACCAAGAAAGTCGTCGCATATTTTGTCAAGGATTGTATTGTCTACCAATTCGGAGTTCCCAAGTTCATTATTACTGACAATGCCACCAATCTGAACAGTGATCTAATTAAAGCTATGTGTGAAGCTTTCAAAATCAAGCACAAGAATTCCATAGCCTACAGACCTCAAATGAATGAAGCCGTAGAAGCCGCCAACAAAAATATCAAGAAGATACTAAGGAAAATGGTAGAGAACCACAAACAATGGCATGAGAAGTTACCCTTTGTCCTATTGGGGTGCCACACCGCGGTTCGCACATCAACCGGGGCAACTCCCTACATGTTGGTTTAGGGTTCTACGGCTGTCATCCCTGCCGAGGTGGAGATTCCTTCTTTAAGAATCATATATGAAGTTGAACTCAACGATGCATAATGGATAAGGAGTCACTATGAATAGTTGGTCATTATCAATTTAATAAGGATAAACGTAGTATGTCACAACCAACTTTTTCAAAACAGAATGTCTAGAGCTTTCAACAAAAGGTTCAAACCAAGACAATTTGCACCAGGGCAGCTGGTATTGAAGAAAATCTCCCCGCATCAAGATGAAGCCAAAGGGAAATTTTCTCCCAACTGGAAGGGTCCATACATGGTCCATAGGGTGCTAACAGGAGGAGCACTCATACTTGCATAAATGGATGGAGAAATATGGCCAAAACCAATCAATTCAGATGCATTTAAGAGATACTATGCTTAGATCATGTACATTTCCTCATCTGATGTAATTGAACTACGCTTGACCTGATTTCCGTTTAAGAGGGGATACGTAAGGCAGCCATATGGGTTCGAGCATATCATAATACAATTTTCATTTTCCCCAAGATCAGAAACTAGGGCAGAATTTTAAGGAGAGTACTCAAATTCCGAAGCAAGTCCAGCCAACATAAACAGGTGTCAGACGGTCAACAATCAGTTAAGGAAACCGGGGCAGAATTTTAGGAGGACCCTCAAAATTCCAATATGAGAGATGTGAAATGCCTTTGAGATGTGTCCCAGTCACTAGTTCATCAAAATTACTTGATATATTAATACGTTTCTAAATCAACTATATTTTTTATCAATAGTTGCATATTTTAGAAAACTCTATTTCCCTAACAGTCAGGTGTCACCCAGGGGAACTTGGAAGGCTTTCAGAACGGAGCAAAGCAAGGCCGGTGGACGAAGCACAAACCAACCTCCCCTCACAAAACTTATAATTTTTCTTTGAACGCATGTACATTTGACGTAACGATAGCATTCACTATCAATCAGGACATCAGACGTCGGATACATCTCTAGCTAAGACATACAATACTCTTATTTGTTGCTCGCTCTTTGCATGGGACTAATCCCTGTCCCCCATATTTGCATGAGGCTAATCCTTGCCTCCCCATTTGCATGAGGCTAATTCCTACCTCCCTATTTGCATGAGGCTAATCCTTGCCTCCCCATCTATATGAGGCTAATCCTTGCCTCTACAATTGCATGAGTCTAATCCTTGACTCCATAAGGCTAATCCCTGCCTCTCTATTTGCATGAGGCCAATCCTTGCCTCCCCATATGCATGGGACTAATCCATGTCCCCCATATTTGCATGAGGCTAATCCTTGCCTCCCCATTTGAATGAGGCTAACCCTTGCCTTCACACTTGCATGAGGCTAGTCCCTGCCTCCCTATTTGCATGAGGCTAATCCCTGCCTCCACATTTGTATGAGTCTACTCCTTGACTCCATACTTGCATTGAGGCTAAGCCTGGCCTCCCTATTTGCATGGGGCTAAGCAATGTCCCTCTTTGCACAAATATTGCTTTATTTCTAAGCACTCTTTATTCGCTTGTCAATTGGGCTAAGCTTTGCCCTCCAATTCACAAGACTAAGCATTGTTTTGATAACATCATGACTATTACATATCATGGGCGGAAATATCGCCAATCTATCCAAAGGCGTCATAGTCTAAAGGCATCATCCTCATAGCCGGAAGACACCATGCCATGGTCTGAGGATCTCTCAAATCTGCATATCATTATTCAAAGGCGTCATGGTTCGGAGGCACCATCTTCATGGCCCGAGAACATCAGTTCATGGCATGAGAATTCCTCACTAAATAATTCATGGCCCAGGATGTCATAGTGTGAGGACATCATCTTTAACCGTCCGAAAACAACCTTCATGGTCCAAAGGAAATTTGCATCATGTTTAAATTTTTCACAAATACATGTTTGTAGCATCTTTTATCTGCAGGTAACCAGCAAGCAACCGCTATCCTAGTAGGAGCGATCTTTCTCTAGTTCCTTCAACTATCCCGAGCTTTAACCGCTCACCATAGCCGCTTCGGCGTCGCATGTCCGTTCTTGCAATAATTTCATCGGCATATTTTGCAGATGAATCCAGAACTACACATGGCCTGATTCGTATAAAACTAGAGATATGTAGGCAGTTCAAAGACCGGAGTCCAACCCTTATCTTTCAAAGAATCCAGTCCGATCAAAATTGGCCATTATTTCTTTACCCGAAAACTCTTTCTTCCTTCCCGAGTAAAGAGGGGCAGCTGTTGATACCCAGTTTTCCCTATATATTTTTAATATGCATAAATACTTTCAAAAAAGCATATATATTCATATATAAGCATGCACAGAGTTTTTATAATTTTCCTATAATTTTAAAGATTTTAAATTGATTTATTTCCTCCATTTTTACTCATAAAATCGCCAATAATTATCCCTTAAATTATTGTTGTGATAATTTAGTCATCTAAATTCTATATTAATAATTAAATATTGTTAAAATATTATTAGTGAATTTTTATAATTGCATTTTAATGTTAATTTGCATATAATTGCAATATTAGCCTTATTAAAGTATAATTACATTTATATGCATAAAATTGGTCTTCTATATTTTTAAATATTAAATATATATTTTAAATCATTTTAGTTCATGAAATTATTTTGTAGAAATTATTTACTATTCATTATAAATTATATGGGATTAAATTGGCTATTTAAAACATAGTCAGGTTGCATTTCAGTTTTAGCCTCAATTTTAACCTAACCCCAGCCCAATTTCTAATTGAATTACCCGACCCAAACCCTAAAACACACCTGCCCGACCCAGAACCAATTATAAATCACCCCAACCCTAATCATTTCCTAGAATCCGCCGCCCTACGATCCTCTCCTCTCTTAGTAACGATCAACCATACCCTAGCCCTTCAACCACCGACCTCTCATCTCCGGTGACCTCTCATCGTCTACTAAGCCTCCAATGGCTTCTCTCATGTCGTGCCTGCCTTCTCTAAGGTCTTCAAGGGCCTAGGTCCATTCCACCTTGCATCTAGGGTTCGTCACTTGTTTGTTCTTGGCTGCTCCAGTGTGATTTCGAGCAAAATCATGTTGTATCTGTTATGATCTTTGGGATTCTAGACAGGTTCTTTCATCCCTATATGGGTTTCTTTTGAAATCCTAATTTCTTCCTATATCTCCTAGATCTGTACAGATCTAGGACCATTTGAGTTTGTTTCAATGATGTTTTACACTGTCCTTTGAATTCTATATAAGAATTGTTGATTTCAAGTGTTTTTGAGCTTCTTCTAAAAATTAGGGTTTCAGAGTTTCTTTTAAAACCTTGTTTTACTGATTCTTTGTGTTTAAACTTCTATTTCTTGCATATTTTGGTTTATTCTATGATTTTACTACACCTTTAACTTGTCTATGTTGAAAGCCCTAATTTTCTAGGTTTCTTCGTTTGATTTTTTAACTGGCTGGTTCTCGTTTGAGTTATTGTGATTATCTTGCCTCAAATATGTTTCTACTGAGTTCTTTAGCCTAACTTACATTAGCTCTATGTGCTTGTGCTCGTCTTGACTGTTCAAGACTTGCCTCTTTACTTGCTATGCCTTGTTATTCTTATCTTACTTTATTTATATGCTAAACACTTACTCATGACTTTCTCTTTAGTTGATTCTCGATTCCTTGTTTCATGGTTGTCACGACCCCACACCCGCACCCGATCGTGATGGCGCCTCTCGTGAAGATAAGGCCAGCCGACACAACACCCAATTCCTTTTTAATAATTTAAATTACACAATCTAAGTCTTTAACATGATTAAATCTCAACTATGCAGTGAAACTGTATAATTTGCGGAAATAAAACCAACACAGCCCGACTTTGGGGTGTCAAAAGTCACGAGCATCTACTAAGGTCTAAATACAATCTAATGAGATAAAGAGGGAGAAAAGCAGTGCTGCGAATGTCGGACAGCTACCTTGCTAGACTACGATGACTCTGCCTCTGAGCAAACAATACCTGCTACTGGACTCAGAAATACCTGAATATGCACACAAGGTACAGGGAGTAATGTGAGTACTCTGACTCAGTGAGTAATAATAATAAATGAAGACTGAGCAATAAGAAGACACGTAAGGAACATCAACAACAACAACAACAACAACCCAGTATAATCCCACTTAGTGGGGTCTGGGAGGGTAGTGTGTACGCAGACCTTACCCCTACCCTAGGGTAGAGAGACTGTTTCCAAATAGACCCCCGACATCCTTCCCTCCAAGATCTTCCCACCTTGCTCTTGGGGAGACTCGAACTCATAACCTCTCGGTTGGAAGTGGGGGTTGCTTACCATCAGAGCAACCCGTCTTGTCAAACACGTAAGGAACATCAACAGGCTATAAAGATGCAGTATAAAGCCAGTAAAAACAATGGAACTTTGAAAACATGTAACGTCACCTTAGTTCAATTTAAGCTTCTTTAAAATGCATTTTTATCGGTTAAGCAAGTAAATTAAAGGCAACTAGAAAAGATAAACACATAAAGAACCGCCCCTCATGCACAATATCAACAGAATCAGTCCCTCGGGCAAACACATGGAACAATACTAGCCCCTCAGGCTATATATCATATCACAATGGGTACCCACGCTCACTAGGGTGTGCAAACTCCTAGAGGTGCCCCTTACGGCCTAAGCGCAATATCAAGCCATCTCATAGCATAATCACATAGGCTCTCGGCCTCATATCAATAAGCCACCTCGTGGCGCACAATCTCAAGCCCTCGGCCTCATAATCATAAATCAGTGTATCACCGCTACGGCGTCCAGCCCGACCTAAAAGTATCCTCATAACACAGGCCATCAACCTTACTCAGTCAGAATCTCATAAGCCACTCGGGAAAACAGTAAAACATGATACTTAGCCTAAGTATCATTTAAAATATCATTTAATGTGTTAAAATAGAGTAAACATGGTTAATATGAAAACAGTCGAATATAGCATGACTGAGTACAAGTATAATGTCAAAACAGTGAGGAAATATCAATAAAAGTCCCCTATATGTCCAAATAGTTGGCACGAGGCCCAAATATGGCATTCCGCCAAAACATGATGATAAAAAATAATTTTCAATCAAAATACGCGGTAAAATAGTCATTCAGGATAGACTAAGTCACTATCCCCAACAGTGCACGACCCCACACTTGTCATCTAGCGTGTGTCACCTCAATATAGCACAACGAAGTGCAATCATTACTCACCTCGATCTGGTCCAAACTCTAGCCTGCGATGTCTTTGCCTCTCGACTCGGCCTCCGAATGGTCTAAATCTAGCCAAAAGCAGATTCATACCATCAATATATGCTAGGGGAACGAAGCCCATCCGAAAATATCTAATTTATACCAAAACCCGGCCGCTAGGCCCATGCCTCGGAACCCTACAAAAATTTACATCAATAGGATCCTTATCCTCCCACGAGTCTATACATATCAAGAACTTCAAAATCGGACCTCAAATGGCCCCTCAAATCCCCGCTCAAAGATCTCGTAATCTCAAGCCCTAATTACCCATTTTGCACTGATTTTTCCCAAAATTTCACCAATAATTAGGCCTTTAATCACATATAAACGAGTTATGAAGTCAAAAAACTTACCTCCACGAATTATCCTTTGGTTTCATCTTCAATTAGCTCTCCAAAGCCTTCTCCCGAATTAAATATGGTGAAAACCCACTCAAAATCGCGAAGGGAACCTTTTATACTTTCTAACCCAGGCATTTTCGCACCTGATGTCCTTTTCCCGCTTATGCGATCCTGCTTCTGTGGCCCAAGACGTCGCTTTTGCGGTCCTCACTTATTCCTCAACTTCCGCATCTGCGATACACATTCTGCACCTGCACCATCGCAGGTGCGGTTACTCAATTGCTTTTGCAGTTCCTGCCTTCCTAGCCTATTTCCTCTTTTGCGATTCCTTTCCGCATCTGCGGGGGTCACACCTGCGGCCTCCCAACTGCAGATGCGGTTATAACAACAGCCTCAACACTTCAGCCGCCATTTTCAATTTCCATTCTTTCCGTCAGCCATCCAAAATCACCCAGAGATCCCCAGGACCTCAACCAAAAGCACAAACACATCATATACCACCTTCTAAACTTATACCAATCTTCAAAACACCTCAAACAACATCGAAAAAACCCAAACACATCTGATTCAAGCCTAAGTTTCAAAACAATATTTTGAATTACGCTTTTGGTCAAAAAGTATACTAAACCACGTCCGAATGACTTGAAATTTTGCACACACATCCTAAATGACACAACGGACATACTACAACTTCTAAAATTCCATTTCGACTACTATGTCAAAATCTCACCTATCAACCGGAAAACGCTAGAATCCCAATCGCCAATTCAAGCCTAAACCCTACACGGACCTCCAAAACACATTCAGATCACACTCCTAAGTCCCAAATCACCTAACAGAGCTAACCAAATCATAAAAATTCTGATTCGAGATTATATAGCAACAAGTCAAATCTTTGTCAAACCTTTTAGTTTTTAAACTTCAAACTAAGGACTGTTCTTCCAAATTCATTCCGTTTACCCTAAAAAACCAAAAACCAACGATTCTCATAAGTAATAATACATCACACGAGGCTAGTCATGCCCGAGAATTGGCGAGCGAACTGCAAAATCTCAAAACGACCAATCGGGCCATTACATTCTCCCTCACTTAAACATATGTTCGTCCTCGAACATGCCCAGAGTTGGTGCGAAAGCCATCAAATTGCTGTGTAACCTTACCATGCACATACCCGGGGGTGATCCCATATCACCCTATCTCATATAGGTCCGATAACACAATGTAACTAAAATTTCACAATCCAATCTAGCCCATAAACCTTAGAACCACATTTCCATTTCCGAAATCATCCACCAAATCAGAATCTCGCATTTATACTCTGAATAAGCCCGAACAAGCTGTAATAACCCATACCTGCAGTCGTAGGTGCAATTACATTATATACCACATAACTCCAACACTTGTAGCGATAACTTCTAATCACAGAAGCTGCACACAACAACCGAATATCGATAAAAAACCTCTTATCAACTAAATTCTCATTCCAACACTTTCATATACAACCAATGATAAATGAAACACACCGTAAGCCATAACCATTTCTCAAATCAACCATTCATGAAGCCACTTCTCCTTTGGAAAATACCATAGCAAATTTCTGAGGCGAACCTCCATATTATCCTTCCAACATCCTGAAATCGAATCCGTTTGTATTCATTCAAGATCTCAATGATCTCATCTAATCCAACACAACTACTCTGGTGACATGACATATCAATACAGACTAAAGCCATGACTTGTGCAATCTGCGCACCAATAAGCAACAATGCGAACATACCACCACACACAATGCTGAGAACCCATCACACATCATAGAAATAGAATACACGAATCTAACCTGCAGGATCATACCTCCATATGGCTTCGCTTTAATGCGTGACCTCATCCAAACACTGGTCAACATGAAATACCTCAAGCCACTATGCTCAAAATCGATAATCGTGCGCAATATGATGTCTAGAACCAAGGCAAATCATCATAACCACGGTGGAGCAAATAACAGAACACTACACAACCCGAAAGAGACATAACCGATATGCCATTCACCGAGAAATACCCAAATACTCTTCCCGCTTAACTTCCACTGTGAAACCCCAATAGAACCGCACCATATGTGCCTATATCTAACAAACGATAATGCCTCGCAATACAAACAAGTAACTCATAAATCAACTTAGAACACTAATAGCTCAACAACAACCAGAACAACACATCCCTCACAAATAGCAACTCTAAGTCAAGAAGGTCGTCTCGATGCAGAATACAAATCCATATAGGTCTACCAATGAAACCCTTATCAAGGATTTCCTGAAGCTGCTCCTTCAACTCCTATAACTCCGCTGGTGCCCTACAATACAGTGCCCAACACCAAATCAATACCAAAATCAATTCCCATGTTCGGCGACATGCCTGGCAATAGGAAACACATCTAGAAAAGTCCCTCATCACTAGAACTGAATCAATGGTAGAAGTCTGCACACTAACATCCATCACAAAAGCCCAAATAAGAAAGACAATCCTTCCCAGCCATCCGTTGGGTCGTCAAAACATTAAACCACCCTACTAAAAACATAATCTGTCGAACCTCGCCACTCAATTCATGGCTTTCCAAGCATAGCCAACATCGCCGTTTTTGTGCAATAGTCCAGAATAACTATTTATCGTGAAAATTGTAATGACAATTAAATTTGTAAATGAGATTCTAAAATATGTGATCTATTTTTATGATAGTTATTAGAGCAAATGATGCTAGGAATATGAATTTTAACGATGAAATGCAAGCTAAAATGAGGCAGTAATCAAACTGAGGGGCTTACTGCCCTGTCTTCAGACTAGTCGACGGAGGACCTCAAGGTCGATACCTGAGCTCGATCTCGAGCTATTGGGGGTAATCGGGAAATGGGTAACAATTAGGTTATGATAAAACAAGGATCTTTATAGCCAATACCAAGTAATAAATGAAGAACAAGTAGGAGAAAATTGAATGCCAAAGTGGCCTCGAGCTAGTGAGGGCGACCAAGTTAAAGAGAAGAGAGAGGGATATTATTGCACTTGTGGAGAATAGTTGGAGCAACATCAACTCATTACAAGGTAGTATGGGTTCACTTTATATATGAGGGGAACCCGGTTATAGTACCTGGGCATTAATTATAAAGTATGGAGATATGACGGCTAGATGCGATGCTTAGGCGTAGGCTCTGGATAGGCCGGCCCTGTCAGACTTAGTTGTGTGCCTTGGGAACTTCCCCATATGTTCTGGCTTCAATCTCCATCTTCTTTGAGTCGGGCCTTGACAAGCCCCGAGGGAGGGGACTTGGTCGGGGCTCCCCGTCCTCGGGGTCTCGAAGCATTCTTCGGAAATGACTTGATAGCGCGCGAGAAATTAAGTCCTTTGATTTCACCGCATGTAAATAGTCTTTGTGTTTCCCAGAACGAAGCGATGAGAAATGATTCTGACACTTGATTCCTCGAGCTTCATGCGAAAACTTCATACTAATGATGCAACCTGATTCACGAGCTTTTGTGGCGACCGGGGCGTCCCATGGACTTGTGCGTTTCGACTTCATTCAATGCACTGCCAATTCACATTTTCCAAGGTGAATATACTGCCTTCGGTTCGGTTTTTCAAGAATGCAGTAACTGCATCCGCCGGTAAATCTTCCAAAGCCTTTATGACAGTGTCATTTCCCCCTATAAATGGGAGTGCCTTGGTATTGTTTTTCCTATCCCAATACCTCTGTTGGCTCATTTACCCATTTCTTTTTATCATTTTCTTCTATCCATGAACATCATGCACGGGGCTCATGGCCTCAAGGCCATTCGGCGGAGCTTCTATAGATTGTGTCGTGGACTCTTGCCGGGGCTTCTCTTTGTCGATCATAACAATGTCGTCCTGCTGCTGCTATGGTTGCTGCTACATCCATTGTTGCTGTTGTTGTCGGCCCGAGATGATGATGAATGGGGAGTCAGCTCTCCATTTTTGTAGACAGTTATTCGGACTATGCACCACTACTCACTCCCCTACCTAGTCTTGGTGTGGCACTTCATCCTTTGGGTTTTTCCTTTCTCAAGGGATAAAATGGTACTACCGGCCATTGAGGCCAGGGCCTGCCAAATTTCCAACCTTTGGCTTTGGCGGCCCATGTCTCTTTTATTTTCCTCCTATGCATCACCTCCTTTTCCTCTTCTTCATCTTTTCCAGCAGGAATCCCTCGGGGGATTGAGCTGGGAACCTAGAGGAGGCGGCGGTCAAAGGAATCACCCTCGAGGATGCGTACTCGAGGGGCGGCACTCAAGGATGCTGATATCGAAGATGGATTTGTAAGGATGGATCGGGCTCTCAGATTTCATCACATGTACGTCCTTCCATTCCTCTGCTTTTGGTGTAGATATCCTCTATAGGCTTTTGTAATTGTATGTAAAGACCCCTCGAGGGCTGTTGTACATGGATTTTTATAAATATGAACATACTTCCTTGACTTCTATTTTCGATTCTTGCTTTATTATTGCATTCTCTTGTGCCCTTCGAGGCCTTTGAATGTTTTCCTTTGTTGTTGACCGCTAATATCTTACTCGGATGTGAGCGTTCTTTCTGACCCTTTGTTGATTAACATGGCTCTTTTTCGAGCCCATTATTGTACCTTAGACCAGGTCCGAACTAGTCCGATAGGTTCGGGCTGTTGAGCCCTCCAAGTTGCATGAAGATAGTATACTGAGTTTCGAGCTTTCTAGAACGGTAACCTGAGTGAAGGTCAGCTTTGGGTACCTGGGGGTGCCTTTCGAACTTGATGTAGATGGTTTTTTAATGTGTAGGGGATAGACTTCTGTTGAGGGGCTGCCTATACTTGGTCGCTGCCTTGAGCCTTCATGATCGCAACTTCACGTGCTTATTTTTCCTTTTAGAAAAGGAAATCATGAGATCAGGTATCGCCTTGAGTCGAGTGATGGCATTGAAAGCTTCCCGAAGCCTGACTTCTTTTTTGGTAGAGCTCCTCTAGGTTAGATGCTGCCTCGAAACTGGAGACAATACGGTCAACTTCTTAAGGCTTGGCTTCTCATCGAAGGATGCCTCTGGGGTCGGGTATCACCCCACCGATCTGTGTCGAAACCATTGGCTTCACGGGGTTCACTCCGAATAGGTGAGTCATCATTGTTTCCCGCAGTTATGTGGGGTGGCTTCGGATTCTAAAAAAGGCCTAACTATTTTAGATAGCTACCCTTCCGCCTTGGCATAGGGTTTTTCATTTCTTCAAGCGCAACAAGCGTTGATGCACGTTCTTGCTTTACTCTATCAATTCCACCGTAGTTATGGAAACTACTTCGGGGTCGGCCTAGCACGCAGTGGGGGGTGCTACTCCCGGCACCCAGGATCCGCAGGAGTTCGCTCTAATGACTGTGTCTTTGATAAAAGAGGAACATATGGAGATGGTAAGAAGATACTGCGGATGGAGCGAGGGGATAACGTTGCATGTGCTTTCCCCGGATGAGAGCATTATAGACTCTACTGATGGATTCCTGAGCGTATACCTATATCCTTTCGCTTTTGGCCCCCTTGATATGGTCGTGCTTGATTTTTGTTTGAAGTATCGGGTTACTTTGGTGCAGATAAATCCGTCGTTTTGGCGAGTGGTGCTGATGGTGAGCTCCTTTGCGGAGGAGTTTGGGCTTGAATTCATGCTCAGTCACCTTGTCAGGTTGTATTAACCCTTTCATCACCGAGTCTTGCTAACCCTACGGTGTCATTCGTCCATGCCTTTTGTTGTTGATGATGAAGAAGGTGATGACCAAGAGTGGATCAGTTGATTCATTCGGGTCCGAATGACTGACATTGTCCTTGTGGAGCTTATGCCATTTCCCGAGGGTTAGAATTACACTCGTAAGTGGAATGCCTAGCGCTTTCTCAGGTTTTTCTTATAGTGAAAGTCTATTGAGTAACTGTTTTTCTCCCCTTTTGCAACATCTTCATTGACGCCGGTCAAAGTTCTCGATCTGCCCGGTTGGGTTTGGAGGTTGGTAACCCATTAGACCTGCGACAAGCGTAGGTGGAGAGCTGTGTCCCGTAACAGATGGAAAGAGAAATACCAAGGTATGCACATACGATGCCTTTACCTTGGTCTTCGTACATTTGAGATGACACTTTCCTTTTTCTTTTGCACTGGTATTGCCGTTGCAGGTATGGAGCGGCTCCTTGGGTGAGAGGATGTGCTCTTCTGGAGAGGGGAATGAGTTGTCGGTCTCCGAGCTGAGGGACGATGGAGACAAAAGTAATCCGTACCGGTAGTGTAATAGAGCTTTTAGTCGGGCTGAACGTGCCCGTGTCTTTGAGGAGAGGGCATCGTCCGAGCCTGCCATTCCTAGAGTGTTTGATTCCTGGACGACGGTTACCCCGAGTGAATACTCTTTGCTCGAGGTTGGTTTTCCTGAGACTGAAGGGGCAGGATCAATAGGAGTGTGCTTTGACATTGAGAAAGCCCATCGGCTTTACTTCATGGTGATATTAGGCTCAGTTCTTCTGTATACCGCATCCTCCTTTCTTCATAGAGTATTCCTTTTGCAGGCCTGTGATAGGCTTAGGTTTGAGTTGCTCCATCAAAGAGCCAGGCTTCAGAACGTTCTAGACGAGGGTGAGTCCCTTAGGCTCCTTAGCGAGGAGAAGGAGGTTGAGTTGCTGCATTGGCGATATGAGGCGTACAAGAGCTCGAATTACTAGAACTATTTGATAGAGGAGGTAACCTTTCGTAGTACACACTTTGATCTTTTTGGCCCTTAAGGTTAACCCCTTTTTCCTATATTAGCTCCGAAAAAAGACGGAGGCCTTGGAGTTCCTTAAGGGCGACACCGACCGCGTCAAGGATGCTTATGGTAAGCTAAGGGCCTAGGTGCAAGCTCAAGCTTTAGAGGAGAAAGGTGCTTTGGTCAAGGTTCCTACCTTCGAGGACCAACTCCGCTTGGCTCGTCACAATGCTATACTTCAATCGGATATGATTGGGAAACTCGAGTCTGATCTCTCGAAGAACAAGGCTGAGATAATCGATGCCCGGGCTGAAGCGGCATTAATCCTAACCAAGGCTGATCAGGAGATGGCAATTCATATGAAGGACGATGATGATGTCCAATATGAGCTTAAGCGGGCCCTCGATCGGTAGAAGTGGATTGAGGAATATGCTCGTTACAGATCATAAAGAGAGGTGTTCGAGGAGATCGGCACAAAGGGCTTCGTTCTCTCGGAGGAATTGGCTCGAGCAAGGGAGGACGAGTTTGACGCTCTGTCACTTCTTATTGACATCATAGAGAGTGAATCTGGCAAGCTGTAGCCCTTTGGAGTAGAGAGTAGATTTCATTGTTTTTTCGCTTTATATTTAATACTTGTAGAGCATGTTTGAAGATGGAGAGTGTGCCTTTTGCGTACGTAAGATAAGAGAAATCTTGAAGTTTTATTTCTTTGCATCTCTTTCTGTATTGCTTTTGACCAGGCGGGCTGATTTCCGTGTTTGGTGGGAGCCTTGTAGATCCCGAACTAATCAGGCAGTCCTGGAGGCTTTTAAGTGCGATCATTGACGTGAGTAGGCGTTGGGGCCTCCATGCTTTGCCCGGCTGTTTAGGCTTATTCTCCGAGTCAGGCCTTGACCCGACCTTGCCTGACCTTCAATCTTTTGTGCCCGTGTGGGCGGATAGTAATTATTCTTATTTCTTCTCCTTGGGCATTTGTTGTTTCAACTATTTTGGGTCCAGTCTCCGAGTCGCATTGCGATTTGAGCTTTAATTGATCCGTAAGTTCTTTCCTGCATGCACGGGCAGACAACGATGGCTTTTTGTGCTTTGGGTCGAAGTGACCTTATAGGTGTGTGGCCCGGGGGCTCATTTGGCTGGCAAAAATGGCATTTATGTCGTTCCCTTAGGCATATTGTAGTTAACTATTTTGGATTCGGTCTCCGAGTCGGGTTACAACTCGAGCTCATTTAAATCCTCAAGTTTTCAATTTTCGAGCTGGCAACAGTGGATCTTACCCTGTTTAGTCGTTGAGATCTTTTTAGTGTGTAGCCTGAAGGTTCGTTTGGCTGGCGACAATGGCTCTTACGTTTTTGCCCGTAGGGTTTTTTGTAGGCTTTGTTTTCCTCTTGTTAAGGTCTTTTTGAAATGATTTTTCCTGACCCGTTGTCGGTTCCGGAAGAACCTCGATTTCAAGACGTTAGCGGCGATGTTCGAGCACCTTCGGAAGGTTCTAAGCTCATAGGCTGAGTAGCTCAAAGTCTTGTGATTTGGAGTTGACATGGTCGAAGCTTGTTTTTGCCTATTGAGGTAAGCCTGTTTTAACCGGTTCTTTTCCAAGTATATTTGAAGTAATGGCCTGCGATTTTTGTTTAGCGACGGTCTGGCATCCCCGAGTTGCATTATTTTGGATGTATTAGCCATTTTGACCGTAGTCATATTTGCTTGGCCAGAGCCATTTTTTATCCCGAGTGATAGTTTAGGCGTCTACACCGAGGGTATGCCCTTTTGTGATTCTTACGAATGCGACGTATAGCCTAAACTTTGGGATTTTGAGTTTTATGCCTGTAGTAAGGTCTTACAATTTATCATGCCTGTTGAGGCCTTACAGTTTGTCATGCCTATTGAGGTCTTATAGTTTGTCATGTCTGTTGAGGTCTTATAGTTTGTCATACCTATTGAGGTCTTACAGTTTTTGTTGCTATATAGAATAGATTTGGTTACACCGAGTCTACCCGCTCAGGGTCTTACAGTTTCGAGTTTTCCATTGCATGGCGATTGATGACAGTCTCCGGGTTATCGAGTTTGCTTAGGCTCGAGGGCCGTTATTCGTGAGCTTGGAGTTTCCTAGTTTGGGCCTTATGAGCCCGATGTTCTGACCCTAGGGTCGTGCAGGTGCCAAATTGTTGATGCTAAGTCTCCGAGTATTTTGGGGCGCATTCGATGGAGGGATTCCCCCCAAGAGTATGCTGAAACATCCCTTTCTAGAGCATGAGATGTTGAAAGGTATTCTTTATTGCTTGGCATAAATACATATAGTTTCATCATTGTGAGCTCAGCTCGCGCGGGAGCGACTTCTTGGGCCATTTGGTCCGGTACATGATTCCCTATTGAAACTTAGTATGCCGTTCCCCGTCCCTTCCGAGCGGATGGCGGCCTCAAAATAGGATTATCGCTCATCGTTTGACTGTAGAAGAAGGCCTGTGATCTAGTCGGATCCTCCTCAGGGGGTATGTTGCTCCGCTAATAACCTTGCTGGTGAAACCCTCTTCGGGACGGATGTCCGACCGAGGGGAAAGAGAGCGGTGGGTCCTGTTAAGGCCTTAGGATCTTCGGGTAGAGTTAGAACTTCCGAACGTCACGGCCGATTATCTGTGTACAGGTTAGTGAAAAAATAACAGAGGAGTGGAGCAGTTCTTCCTTACCGTGGGATGTGCAGGCGATGTTTTGAGGTTTGGTATGTTCCTGCTCTTTCGGGGTGTGGGCCCTAGTATGGCCTTCCACTGTGTTAAATCGGGCTTGGCCGAAGATGTGGTTCACTTGCCCTTCGACTCTTTCGAGAGTGGAGGTGTTGGTGCTAGTGGTGTGTCATGCGATGCATGATTTCCTATTCCCGCGTATTGCTTCCCGCTCACAATTTTAATTCTGTCCCTTGCGTGGAATTTCATCCTTCGGGCAAAGTGGGGGCGACGCTGTCTTCGTGCAGTGTGCCTGTGGCCGTCTGAATAAGATGGCCATGCCTTGCGTCTCCTTTATCGGTATGGGACTAGGCATTCCCATCTGAGCCAACCATGCTGTATCGAGAGAATGGACTATCTTCTTGCTGTAGTGATCACCGTGAGGAATCTGTTAAAGATTCAAAAGGTGGTCGTGTTTTGACCCGGCGGTCCGAGCTGCCTTATTAACCTCGGCCCGACAATGTTGATGTATTGATCGAACCACCTGAATTCATGAGTTCATGAGAACATATTTTATTTGATATATATCAAATGAGGGAAAAGGTTACCAATGTGTCAATGTTAGGCCAGCGAGAAGTCTCAATGTCTTTTTTGCTGGATGTAAGAATGTCCTCCAGAACGTATCCCCAGAGCCGTCTTTTGCTGGTAACAAGCCTTTTTACTTTCCATTTTATAAGTCCTTTGAGGGTGTCTCTGCTTCCCCACTATTGTGGCAATACATCGCGACTCATTTGCTTCGTTCTTCCTGGTTGCCTTCCTCTCTCGGGGTTGAATTCGAGCCTGATCGCTCAATAGTACTCGATGGTGATTTTTATTGAGTAGCACGACTGTTTTCCTCCTGAGCTTGTTGCCATTTTTGACCCCGTGGTGGTTCGCATTGTGCGGTTCCCGCGCTAGGTTGTGGTTCCTTTGAGGGAGATTCGGTCGAATAGGTCTGAGCTATTTGGTGTCCTAGATTCGCTTATGGTGAACACGATATTTGGTATGGCAATGTTGAAACCATACTCTGATTGGAGAGGTGCCCCTTCCGGCCATGCCTCGTCCAATCTGGCTTTGTTTAAGATTCCTCGAGGATATTGCCCTCGGGCCATTTCCTGATCGTGCTAGGTAGATTGCATCTAGGGGCGTTCCTCCTATCCTTGGCATATGGGTGGTACCTCCCTCGTCCACGACCCTATTTCATGGTTGTTTCCTGGTGCGGGTATCCAACTAGTTCTTGGCTGGGTATCTGATCATGTTTCGTTTGATCTCCCCCAAAGTCGTTGGGCTTGGTTTGTTTAGGCTTTGGGCGAAGGCCTATGTTGCCTAGTCATCCAAAACTGGGGGTAGTCTCCTTCGTTCTATCAGGGAATGAGGTGCGAATTCCTGGGGCATTTCACTCTCCCTTTGTTCGGCCCTAGATGTGTTAGGCTCTCTCGTCGCTTCTTCGATGGCATCGGTGCATGTGTCTATGGAGGAATTTGCCGGTGTGGTAAGCGAGTTTGCGAGGTCGGGTGCTAAGTCATGACGCCACATCATGGTTCCCTTTGAGAGTGTTTCCCCGAACCTCTTCAATAAGACGAGCTCAAATTCATCATCTCGTGGGTCGTTGCCTCTTCCTGCACACGTACAAGCAGTGATTTGATCATCGGGATCTGAGGTCCCATTGTACTTAGGAAGTTCTAGTGTTCCGAACTTCTTTGAAATGCGTTCCGGGACCGCTTCCTCGAGGGACGGCCGTTGCATCGACTTCCACGAACCTGACTCGATCCTTTTGGAGAAATCCCCAAGCATCTTTGCTATGGTAGGGTCGGTTACCGATCCGTTGTTATTTGATCTCTCGGGCACTCGTTCGGCGGGGGGAGTTGTTTTCAATGCTACTGTACTGGGAGTCTCTGGATGGCTTTGTAACTGAACAATGGCCAATTGTTGTGCTTGCAACATTTCAAAAATAACATGAAGACTAACTTCTTGTTCTTCCCGGGCTGGGGATTTTTAGGCTTTCTATCGATCGATGTGCCGTATGCTCTTGTCGGTGTGGGAAGTTTCGTCGACTCGTTGTGTGTCCTGTGAATCTATATCTGCTAGAATCGGCCCGGGCGCATTATTGGGATTCTGTGGTGGCACTCCATTCGCCGGTACAACCATGCCATTTTTCTCGTGGTTTTCGAGGTTGTCCTCCACGACTCTATTTACCGAGCCAGACATTTTGACCTGAAATCAAGAGACCATGGACAAGAAAAACTTTCAAAGATAACTTGCATTTGTGCAATGAAACCAGCAAGAAAATAATCACTTTTATTTTTAGCCCCACAGTGGGCGCCAAACTGTTTACCATGAAAATGGTAACGACAATTAAATTTGTAAATGAGATTCTAAAAAGACATGATCTATTTTTATGCTATTTGTTAGAAAAAATTACGCTAGGAATATGAAGTTTAACGATGAAATACAAGCTAAAATAAGGCAGTAATCAAACCGAGGGGCTTACTGCCCTTGCTTCGGACTGGTTGATGGAGGACCTCGGGGTCGATACCTAAGCTCAATCTCGATCAATCGGGGGTAGTTGGGAAGGGGGTAATAGTCAGGTTATGATCAAACATGGCTCTTTATGGCCAATACCAGGCAATAAATGAAGAACTAGTAGCAGAAAATTGAATACCAAAATGGCCTGAGCCAGTGAGAGCGAGCGAGTTAGAGAGAAGAGAGAGAGAGAGAGAGATTATTGCCTTTATCGAGAATAGTTAGAGCAACATCAACCCATTATAAGGTAATATGGGTTCCCTTTATATAGGATGGGACCCCGGCTATTATACATGGGCATTAATTATAAAGTATGGATATGTGACGTAGTCTCTGGATAGGCCGGCCCTGTCAGACTTAGCCGTGTGCCTTGGGAGCTCCCCCTTCTGTTCTGGCTTTGCTCTCCATCTTCTTTGAGTCGTGCCTCGACGAGCCCGAGGGAGGGGACTCGGTCATGGCTCCCCGTCTTCAGAGTCGCGAAGCATTCTTCCTAAATGACTTGATAACGAGAAATTAAGTCCTCTGATTTCACCGTGTACAATAACACGACACAAAGACAACTAGTCTATACCCAATATCACATCCGAAACCTAACATACCAAGCAACAAGGATCCACTCGGACCTCCAAACCTCCCAATAGTTACCACACAAGACCGATGTACACGGTTCACAACCACAACCTAAACTGTCTATGAAAACTCCTAGTCTCCAAATCCAGATAGCACACGGATCACCATATCCGATCGCAACTCTACCTGAATATGCAACACACCTCTAATACCCAAACATCCATGAGAGATACTCCTATAATTCTTCTGTACTACCAAGCAAACTCGAATATCAGCAATTGATCCAATAAGAGAGTGCCGCAATACTAATGAAGTATCATCAATCTCAATCACATTACCCTTTTTTCTAAAATGTATACCCATGTCAAGCTACACCACTTAGTACTATCATTTCCTCAAATCATCTGATGCTTCCTGTGCTGCTTAAAATTTTTATGAACATCCTTTCAGAACTGGTCCATGACCTCACATATTCAAATCTCAATCTTACACAACATACCGCAAGAACCATACCGTCCTAAGACAACCATGAGAACTTCATATCCCTTCCGAGCCACAAGCAACTATGTACTCAACTAGCCAAGAACTTTCCAGTGATCCCATTCAAAATAAAATAACTACACATTCCACTCTCCGCATGCCAGTAGAAAATATACACCTCCAATCTACGGTAGAAATCATCAAGAACTCTTCGAGTTCCCTTTGCACAAACCAAACCTGTCAGGACTGAATCCTTTTACCTCAACCAAGATACGCAAGCCATCAAAACCTAAGAGCATTGCCATGAAGTAGCTGTAGAAACTCATTATCTCATAAACACGCAAAGAACTAATCGTATCCCTTACCATGCTGATCTGAATTACTACCAAGCTGTCCTATTTATCAAAGCTCCTTCTAAATTACCTTTGAATTACTACTTCTACTTGCCATAATACCACAATCCTCAATCAAGACTCACCACACGAGACCCAAGCATAAAACCACACCGTCTAAGGCTCATAAGCCGCTGAATACTCTCCTTAATATTCCCAAAAGCACCACATTCAAAATACCTACCCTGGCAAGACTTCTTGCGAATCCGAAAACATTGCCTTCCTAATATTGATTTATAGAATCCCATAATTGATATAGAAATTACACAAGTCTTGACACCCTTCAATGCAAACCTCAGTTTCTAGCCAAATTATACACTTGAAAATTTCCAATTATTACATGTAAAATCTTGAACACCTTAGGACCATTATCGAGAGTCATCCACTGTACTCAAACCTCAATTAGACTGATCAAACGAACTGAACAACCTGTGCCTCATAAGAACTCCAACACCACAGAATACAACCTCACCTTAATGCAACTAAAGAACTTCCTGCTCTATGTACCGCACATCCTTTACCAATAACCACTCAAGACATTCCGTGATTCTCATACATCTATGAAGCATGACATAACCTTTATTGAAATTTCCTTTACTCGAGCCATCCTCGGTCTCAACCTCTATAAGCCATAACCGATTCACCCGTACGCCTCAACTGGAATCAATATAGCACATGACCGTGCAGTCAACTAATCAATAGTAGACTCACCTACTTGGCTCGAAGACAAAGGTCAAAACACACATAATAACTCATAACGCATATACTCTATTGCTTCCATAATACCATAATGAGATTAAACTCAATCCTTCAAAAGCTCGTGAAAGACAGACCATCTAGCACTTTAAATCTTCTACAATTCTCGCATTCACTCTCGTAATAGTTAAACCCACTCTCTTAGGCGACCCAAATTCAAATTGCAACACATATATTTCCCTGGTGACAGAGATCTTCCAATAAATGACATAAAGGATTACGCAAACTTCAGAACAATCAACAGGGGATAACCCACCTGGTTCGCCTCAACTAACATCTCTTTATACCCTTCCACCACCATAAACATTACGCAGTCACTTGATCTTCCTAAGTCTGAACTCATAACACAACGTGAAATCTACTTCACTCCCCCAACTAGAAAACATGAAAATATTCTTCGCACACCCATAACTCGGGGCTATACCTCAAACCAAGATGGAAATCAAGCATCTAATAGTTCTTCTATCATCTAGCAGACCCTCCTTGTCGCTTCCAAATCATAAGAATACATCTCGCAATCATAACATACTCATCACATAGCTACCCGGACATCACTCCCACTAATAGGGACACTACCGGACATGTAAATCCACAAGTACATGCTCACACAATCAATGCCTCAGTGCTCAAACTGTAGGCAAAAACCTGGCCTCAAGTCCTCCAGACTGGCCCAACATCAACAAACAGAGATCACATCTCGAACCTCGATTAGGGAATCACAAGCCATCGATGCATATCTGATACTAAGCATTCATGCGTGCATACAAACGCATAGAAGGGAATCAATGAGTTATATTTCAAGCTGAATCAATGATGGACGATAAGAATTCAAGAAAGTACAGTTTTTCCTAAAGATTCTACATCCTCCTAGGGATAAGTAAAGACCTCTCTATACCGATCCGCGAGACTATACTAAACCTGCTCATGACTCGTAAGACCTATGTAACCTATGCTTTGATACAAATTTGTCACGACCCTAAACCCGAACCCGGTTGTGATGGCACCTCTCGTGAAGACAAGGCCAACCGACACAACACCCAATTCATTTTTAACAATTTAAATTACACAATCTAAGACTTTAACATGATTAAATCTTAATAAAGCAATGTGTATACGGTAAAATCAGAGGGTCCAATTTCTCGTCATTAAGGGGTTTCAGGAAGTCATATCGAGATCTCGAGGCTGTGGGGTTGCGGTTGAGATAATGATGCAACTTCGTTCCGCCGAGGAACCATTCTAGAAATACTATCCATATCAATGGTAAAAATTTCTCTAAATCAAGATGAAAGAGTATAAAAGTCTGAGACAATGGTAGTTCGTATGTTCCTCGATTATCGTATTTGATGGCAACCTTTGCACGATTTTCTAGAACATGGCATTTAATGCTCATATCAATTGATGTCACGGCAATGATGTCCTTGGAATGATGGCTCAGAATCATTTCCTATTACTTCATTCCAGGAAATGCAGAGACTATCTGTATACGATAAAATCAGAGAGTCCAATTACTAGTCATTAAGGGGTTTCGAGAAGTCATATCGAGATATCGAGGCTGTGGGATTCGGTCGAGTTCTCTCCCTCGATGTTCATTTATGCTTGACCCAACGACAGTGCTGAGTATGGGGAATTCCCAAAGCGAGCAGGTAACACCGGCAGAGTTTGGTGTCATGTCTAGCCGTCCCATCTCTGTATCTTTACAATTAATGCATTCTGTACTATGTTGTATTTCCCCTCCTATATAAAGGGGATCCTTACAACTTTGTAAAGGGCTGTTGTTGCTCCAACTATTCTACACAAGATCAATAACAACTGTCTCCCTCTTTTCTCTCTAACTTAATCACTCGAGACTACAACTTTCATTTATTGCTTTCATACTTGTTCTTCATATGTTGCTTGATATTGGCTATAAAGAGCCTCTTTCAATTATATTGTAACTGCTAGTCCCTTCCCGGCTAACCTCGATAGCTCGAGCCCTAGCCCAGACGTCGACCTCGAGGCCCTTCATCAGTTAGCCTGAGGCCTGGATAGCTAGCCCCTCAGTTTGACTATAACTCTGCTTTAGTTCGTGTTTCGCCGTTAAACTTCACATATCTAGCATCAATTTCTCTAACAACTAGCATATAAATAAATCACATATTTTTAGAGTCCCATCAATAAATTTAATTGTTATTACCATTTTAACGGTAAACAAGTTGGCGCCCACCGTGGGGCTAAAACTAATAGTGATTATTTTTTTGGCGCTTTCATTACACAATGCAAGTTATCTTTCACACATTTTCTTGTCCAACATCTTCAACTTCTGGTCGAAATGTCTGGCTCAGTGAACAGAGTCGAGAACGACAATCTTGAAAACCATGGAGAAAACGGTGTAGCCATTCCAGTTATTGGTACGCCACCACAGAACCCCGAAAACGCACCTGGACCGATTCCAGTGAACGCGGGTTTGCAAAATGCACAATAGGTCGACAAGACTTCGTACACCGACAGGAGCATACGACATGGCATCCAACAAGAATCCCAAAAGACCCCAGCTCGGGGAGAACAGGAAGTTAGTCTTCATGGTTTTTTTGAAATGTTGCAGCCACAACAACTGGCTATTGCTCAGCTGCAAAGCCACCCGACGACTCCCAGCACAAAAGCACTGAAAACTACTCCCCTAGCCGAACAGGTACAGGAGAGATCGAGCAACAACGGATCAGTAGCCGATCCTGCCATCGTGAAATGCTGGAGGACCTCACCAAAAAGATTAAGTCAGGAGGGAAAATGATAGCAGCCAACGGCAATAAGGTCGAAACCTATAACTTCAGAGTCGACCAAATCTCGGGCGCACCCCTAGTCTTGAACGGTGTAGATTCGAAAAAGTTTGTACAATGGCCATTCCCAGAGGAAGCAGCTTCGAGACCCATTCGAAAGAAGTTCAGAATACCAGAACTCCCAAAATACAACGAGACCTCAGATCCCAACGAACATGTCAGTGCCTATACATGCGCAGTAAAGGGAAATGACATAAAGGACAGCGAGATCGAGTCCGTCTTACTGAAAAAGTTCGGAGAAACTCGAAGAGGGCCATGATGTGGTATCACAACCTAGCTCCCAACTCCATAGATTCATTTTCCATGCTAGCAAATTCCTTCATAAAGGCACACGCCGGTGCCATCAGAGTATCAACAAGGAAGTCTGATGTATTCAAGATTATGCAGAGGGAGAACAAAATGTTGTGAGAATTCGTATCTCGTTTCCAAACAGAACGAATGGAACAACCCCCGTTCTATGATGATTGGGCAGTGCAAGCCTTCACTCAATGCCTGAATGAATGAAGCTCGGTGGCCTCAAGGAAGCTGAAAAAGAATCTGATTGAATATCCCGTTGTAACCTGGTCGGACGTCCACAATCGGTACCAGTCAAAGATCAGGATCGAGGATGACCATTTGGGAGCCCCCTCGGGCGTAGTATATCCGAGAAGACTCTTGTCGAAGGAGTCAAAATCGAATAAAGAGAGGTATCAGCCATACCTCGATGATAGGAGGAATGCCCCAAGATGCAATCTGCCTCGCAACGATCGATTGGTGAACAGAGGACAGAACCCTTGGGGACCCACAAACAGAGGTGGATTCGATGGGGACACGGGGCTAACGGGGGAAACTCACCCATATGAATACAACTTCAACGTTGATATATCGGACATCATGTCTGCCATCAGCAAAATCAGGGATGCTAAATAACCCAGACCTATACACTCGGATCATTCCCAAAGGAACTACAACTTGATATGCAAATTTCACAACTCACACGGGCACAAAATCGAGGATTGCAGGAAACTCCAGGAGGAAGTGGCCCGGCTGGTCAATAACGGACACCTTCGGGAATTCCTCAGCAACCGAACTAAAAACCAGACCCGAGAAAGAGAAACAACCAGAAAGAACAAAGCAGATGAACCCAAACACATCATCCACATGATTTTTTATTACATGCCCTTAGCTGTATTCAAATAAAGTACCACATCGCATCTGCCAAACTAATGCCGGAACTCAAGAGCACCATCGCCACTAAGGTATAATCATCTCTCCCTTTTCTGTCTTTTACTTCACGATAACTCTTGCATAGGCCATCGACCAAAGTAATCGAGATGCCAATCTGGCTCGAGGGCCTCGAGGTTTTGAAGCATTTGTTGCACTCTTTTCCTTCGATCGAGTTTTTATCCCAAAATGGGTTTTTGCCGGCAAGGTTTTTAACGAGGCAACATCTACGCGCTACCTAAGGATGACCCACCAAACTTGCAAGGTTTCTTTTGCAATCAACCCTATACCAAGAAACGACAAACGAGGTTCCTATAGGAAATGATGTACAGGGCCAAACTGTCGAACAAACCGTGTCCACATAAGCCGGGTTTACGACAACCAAACAACATGTATTTACGCCAAACAATCAAAGAATATCTTTGACCAAAAATCATCTCGTACTCCAAAGAAAATTCAGTATGATCACAACAAGGATACTTGCATGGCCTCAAGGTCAGAACTCCATGCTCATAAGCCCTTAATGAGGCAATTCCGAGCTCACAAGTAACGGCCTCCGGGCCTAACAAAACTCGATGACTTAGAGAGTGTCGCCAATCGCCATTCACTTAAAAACCCAAGGCCGTAAGACCCCGAGCGGGAAAACTCGGTCTAGAGAGATCTATTTAATATAGAAACAAAAATTGTAAGACCTCAACATGCATGAAAAAATTATAAGACCTCAACAGGCATGACAAAACTGTAAGACCTCAACAGGCATGACAAAACTGTAAGACCTCAACAGGCATGAAAAAACTGTAAGACCTCAACATGCATGAAGATTTTATAAGACCTTACTACAGGCATAAAACTCGATCCCAAAGTATAGGCTATATGTCGCATTTGTAAGACTCTCGAAATGGCATACCCTCGATGTAAATTCCTAAACTACCACACTTGGGATCAAAAATGGCTCCGGCCAAACACAAATTACTACGGTCAATATAACTGCACCAGCCAAATTAACGTAACTCGGGGAAGCCCGATCTTCGCTATAAAATCACATGCCATTACTTTGAATCTACTTCAAAAAGAACAGGTTAAATAGGCTATCCTCAACAAGCAAAAGAGATTTGACCATGTCAACTCCAAATCACAAGGTTTTGAGCTACTCAGCTCACGAGATAAACCTTCCTAGGTGCTCGAATAATACCGCAAAAACAACTTGAAATCGAGGTTCTTCACGAACCGATGATGGGGTAAGAAAAAATATTTCAAAAAGTCCTTAACGAGGGGAAAACAAAGCCTACATATGCCAAAGGGCAAAGCATAAGAGCCATTGTTGCCAGCCAAGTGAGCCTCAAGGCCACATACTAAAAGGTCGCAATGACCAAAAGCGTAAGAGCCACTGTCTCCAGCATAAAATTTGAATGCTTGAGGATCAAAATGAGCTTAAGTTGTAACCCGATTCGTAGACCATATCCAAAATAGGTAACTAATACATGCCTAAGGGCAAAGAATAAGAGCCATCGTCGCCAGCTTCATGAGCCTTAGGGCCACGTACATAAAAGTTCATTTCGACCCAAGGCATAAGAGCCATTGTCACCAACTAAGGGTCGATTGAGCTCGAGTCGAAACCCAACTCGGAGACTAAACCTAGAACATTATAGATGTGTATGCCCAAGGGAAAAAGGTAAAAGCCGCTATCACCAGCTAAACGAACCTCTGGGTCGTACCACAGGTTCGAAAATTCCTACTAATTCAAAGGTCGAATGGACCCGATTGAGATCTTGATAGACAGAAACATAGAAGACGCAAATTACGGGGTTCCCCCTTTTTTTCATACAAGCGATAAAATACATGCTCTTACTACAACATAATATGAAAGCTATGTACACAACAATAAGGCATGAAATAAACGCCCCCCCCCTAGTGACTATGGCCTGGTGGCCTCTTCCTCGCCGTATTCAGCATCAGACGGAAGGAACTTGGCATCATACTCCTCCCATTTAGCTTGCTCGATCTCTTTCGAGAGATCAAAGCACATGGCATGAATCTCCTCGAAAACATCCTTCTGGGATTTGCACCTCACATGCTCCTTGCTACTGCTTGCACGATCAAGGGCTCTCTTCAGTTCAACTTTAGAAACGGCTTCACTCTTCAAATAGGCTGCCACTTTCTCTCCCGCTCTGGTGTTGCTCATCACAACCTCAGCCCGGACATTCACCACCTAGGTCTTCGCCTTCAAAAGCTTGGACGAGAGCCTTGCAATCATATTCGCCAGAACAGAATCATTTGCGCTGACGATCTAGATTTGCACCTCAATAGCAGAAACCATCGCTAGAGCACTCTCTTTGGCCGCAAAATGGGCACTTACATGCACTTGCAGCTCGTTGAATTTGCATTTGCCTCGACCAACCTCGCCCCAGAGCTATCCCAGCTCCTCCGCCTTGTCCTCCAACTATAATATGAAAACATCAAGACGCCGAGGTAAAAAGGGATAGCGCAAGCCAGCATGAAATGCAGGGTACCTGTTTCTCCAAGCGGATCACATGGCTCCGATTTCGGTCCACCTCGCGCCGCAGGGAAACCTGCTTGTTTTTCTTTTCTGTACAAAGAATCTTAAGGAATTTCTCCCTATCCAAAGTCTCCCGCAATGGTGCCTCACTACGTAATAGCTCGGACTTAAGCTTGTCAAAGGCCTATGAAAGAAATCTAAATAAAAAGAAAAAGAGAGAAAGGCACGGGGCTGGAATAATCTTGCAGCAATTAGAAAATCACCATGAGGCCAAGCCGCTGAGCCTCGCCAAAGGGCGAAGCAATATTTGATGGCTTAACACCTCTAGAAGCAAGTCGGTCGGCCGAATCGCTTCTCCTTAACCGCTAAGAAGGAGACACCTCACTACAAGCCCTTTCGCACTCTAGAGCATCTTTTTGTTTGTCATAAATCCTCGATCGCGAGTCCAACAATCTCTGCTCCTCCCTAGATGACACAACCTCATTTCGAAAGAACACCCGGCACCTACGGTAGTTGAGTTATATAAGCTGGCAAGAAAAGCGCCATTTTTTAGGAAGTAAAGTGCTGAACACCTACCACGATGCTTCACCTCCCATCTCCCTTTGGATAAATCTTGCTACCAGCGCCTATCATAAATCTAGCAAGTTGATAGCTTACGAGGCCACTCGGCTAAATCGGGGACCTCGTTCGGCAACCAATGAGTTGCTACAAATATGGGATAAAAAAATATCATTACGGAGCCGGCCTCCAACAAAATGATAATAGTTTAGATGAGACACTTACGTTTGAAGTTCCATTTCTCAGGAAATGGCAAAAATTTCCTAGGAATGACATCGGTCATTTGAATCCGATAGAATCTATTCATCCATTCACGATCCTCATCCTTTTCACTACCGATGGCGTGAACTCGGGTGGATCGACAATGAACAGCAATCAAACCCCGGTAACGTAGTGGTCGATATAACCTCACGAGATGGCTGAGGGTGAACTCTATTCCAGTCTTATTGGTGAAATATCTCATCGTCTACACTATTTTCCAGAGAAAGGGATTAGTCTACGCCAGTGTAACCTGATATTTCCGACAAAAATCAAGCACGACCCAATCGGGAGAACCCAGCCCAAAAACATGCGTGTATACGCTCAAAAACCCCTCAACGTATGTTGTGACGCTCTCCTTAGAAGAAGGTACTTGTAATACCACGCCTTCTCCCCATCCACAGTCTTTTACAATCATTTCGAGGTTTTCCTCTCCCACTGACGAGATGATCCTCGATACATGCTCCCGGTGACCCCAAACATTGGGAGGCCTCCCCAGCATGACAGCTCTCCTCGAGGCTCACTCACCGGGCATCGGCAGCGAGTCGCTGTTACCAACCAAATGCAGATCATAGGAAGAACTCCTCTCCACCCCACTATCGGACATTGACGTAACAATCATAGCTACGATAGAATAGGAAGAGAAAGATGTAGACCTGAGCAAAAACTTTGAATGGGGGCAACAGAAGAACTAGCAAGAAATGCCAGGCTCTACGGAAGAGATAGTTTATTAAAGCAACAGAATCACCATTGGAAAGGAAGAAAAGTGAATATATAGGGGCAGAGCAATAATTGGCCGCCTATCCAAAAGGCCAATTAATTCTGGCCGCATTAACGTCACTCTCTCCTAGGGAAACGCACTGGCGGAATTTTCCTGGGCCCTCTCTTAACAGATCCAGCGAATGTTGCTACCACGTAGAACTAAAAAAACTGCGGGGCCCCGGGGGATCCCTAATACCACCAGCACCGGCCTAATAGGAGCTGTCGATTTAACCCTAGCGCATGTCCAGTTTGGCGTCCCGGTTGCTCCAAGAACGGATTTTAAAAGTCCAACATCAAAAGTCGAAAGTCAATCCACAAAAGCAAATGAACAAAGAAAAAAGAGACTGAAAAAACTAATAGGAGTAATCCCTCTTTTGACATTGCCAATAACATACACACGAGAGATATCTTTACAAAATCCATCCCCAGGGGGCTACATACAAAGGGAAAAAGAGGGGATGCAAAACGACTTGGGGACTACTCCTCATCACTACTTTCTTCGCCCTCATCGTGGGCAATTAAAAGCACCAGTTCTCTCTCCAATTCGCGGGCTCCCTCGAGATCAGCGGAGAGGTCGACGCCTATAGCTCCGATCTCCTCCAATGTCTCTCTCCTCGCATCTACCTTAACATGAATAATATCTCGAGCTAGCTTTTGTTGAGCTGCTATCGATACATCACGAGCTATTTTATGCGTCGTGGTTGCGTCCTCTAGATCAATGGTAGCATTCCTTTCGACCTTGGACTTGGCCGTAGCCAAGGCAGCAACCTCCTTGCGAGCATTCCTAAGAAGATCCTGGGATGTCGCCAACTCCTCAGTCGCTACTTCACTTTGCTTCCTCAGCCCGGAGATCTCCTTGTACAATTGGCTAAGCTGTGAACCATTCTGCTCGACCTACAAAAGAAAGTTAAGCTAATTTGTGTCGGAATACGGGAGCGAATGTCGAGTACAAGCAAGGAAAAATACCTTCACAGCAAGGTCGACCTTTTCACGGAGCGCTGTCTCCAACGCAGCTCGGAGCTCTCCTAGATCTTTTTCTTCCCGGATAGGGAGAGCATCCGAATCCCGCAGCATCAAGGTAAGCTTCTTACACTCCTTTTCATGGTAAGAAGGCTCCTTGTGGAGCCGAAGAAAGGTATGGTCGTACATATCCTTGCATTGTGGCATAGCGGAAAAGTTAGAATGACAAAGAATGATGCCCAAGACTAAAAGAAATGCACAAAAGATGGCTATCACATGCCGCATGAATTTCTCCGCCGCCTTGACGACGCCGGGAAAGTCATAACCAACACTATCGCTAACACCATCAGAGATGCTGGCAAGACGGCCTCCACCTTGGAGAGAGATCTCTACTTTGACGGCGTCCGCTTCTTGAGCGTCCCTCAGTTCCCCTAATGAGACCTTAAAGCATGAGATGAAGTTGTTCATGTCACCGACTTCCCCAAAAGGCATCCCCTGCTCCTAAAAAGCTTTGGGCCCCGACCCTTCAGGATCGATGGTAGCGGTCCCCCCATCCGAAACTACGTCAAACTCGGTTGTGCAATTTAAGGCCACATTAACACCCTCTTCAAGGGTCTTCAATTCACAAGACCGACCGGAGTTAGCCATTCCATACTCAGCAGCCTCCGATCGAGGCACTTGCAAGGTTCTCGCATTCGGCCTCCTCTTCTATGCTAGCTAACATTCATCGTCATCCTCTTACTCAGTGTCGGGATTCTCCCCTGAAGTTGAAGCAGAGGTCCCAGCAGTGCCTCGATGCTCAAGTGACCAGGTTTTCTTTGCCACAGAAAGGACGACAGTTGCCTTGCCTTTTCTCTTCTTGCCCTTGGTGGGCTCCGAATCCTCCATTTCGCCACTAGGGGGTGGCCATATCTGCATATTCTCGCCAAGACCTGCACAATCATAGTAACCACAAGATTTCATCTCTAAGGGCACAGGTAGAGACACAAATATGAGGCATCCATGATTCTTGGCCACCCATCATTCCTTGGCCAGGTCTGTCCAAGACCAAACAAGATATGGGAATGCCTTGTCCAACTGCTTGATCCATCCCTACAAATCCGGAACCACCTCAGGGTACCAAGCAGCGGCTGCAGGAAGCACAGAGAGGTCGTTATTTCAGAAGAAAAGTATTAAAAGCTGGTTAAGGGAAATTGCTTATGTTGCATGTTCCAATTCTCCGGAAAGGGCATCCTCCGGGCTAGGATGATATCCGAGGTCTTCACCCAGACTAATCTGCTCATCCACCCTCGATCCTTTCCCTCATCGATGCTCGAGAAAAATGATTTTTTGGATCGATGATGGAGCTTGATCAAACCTCGATAAAATCGAGGGATATACATCATGATCAAATAATTGAGTGTAAAGGTATCACCCCAACCCCTTTGGTAAAATGGCGGAACATCAATACTATCCTCGAGAACAAGTGTAGATCTGACCAAGCGTCACTTGGTACTTGTCACAAAAGTCAAGGATAACCGGGTCTATCTCCGAGGGAGAGGATTCGGAAGAATTATCAGGACCCAAGGTGAACGGGTAGGTATACACGTAAAGAAAACTGGCCTTATAGTCCGTTATATTCTCTTTGGGACCAGGAATCTCCACCCCCACTTCCTTGCTCCATCGGCAGTCTGTCCTCACTATTTGTATGTTGGTCATGATGCTAATGTATCGGGACATGTGCTCGCATCGGCACAGCGTGGATGAAGTATTATTGATGTTAAAATCCTTTGACATATCCTTTGGCACGACGTGGATTATATATTTGTTATGCCTTACCGTGTTAGAAATCATGCCTATAGGTCTCAAGTGGTTCCAATAATAGAAATCATGTTTATAGGTCTTAAAATCAACTTCACAAGTAGATACCATGCGTATAGGATATGATTCGGTTCAACTTTTGTTATAAAGGGTATTTACATATGTTTTCATTTGTTATCATGCCTATAAGTTTCTAACATCAGCTCTTAATAATTAGATACCATGCCTATAGGGAACAACATCAGAAATCCAGCCTATAGATCTAAAATAAATTTAGTTTAAATAAGTTAGTGCAGTTCATGATTAGTTTTCTTCAAAACTGGTCCAATTAGTGGTTTGTTTTCCCAGAAATGAATTCTTTTGAGTTAGCCCTAATTCACTATTAGAATGACTGCCTATAGGAACTCAAGAGTCTATTTTAAAATCTTTCCACTGTTTTACTATGTCAAACGTAGTTATCATGTTTTTAGGACACCACTATTCAGCGTGTAGGCAAGCCTATAGGGCGTTTTCAAATATTGCAGCTTTGAAACTATTTCTGCTACTTAATGTTGTTCTGACTTTAAACAGGCTTAAAATCAGTAGGCAAACGGATAGGGCCATTACTTCTGAGTTTATAAAATAAAAACTGCATATCTCATTTGTTATGTTCTTCGCCTAGACATCATGTCTTAAAATACTATTTAACAATATTGCCCTTATTTGTGTTTGAGTCATGCTGTTTACATGCATTATCTGTAGAGGTAAACTTGAGCCTCTAATTGCTTCATTTCTACCTTTTGTGCTAAGGTCCTATTTGTTCTTGCCTGTCGCCTTAGAATTTTCTCCTTTTAAGCACCTTAGGGGTCGTCTAGAACTGCCCAGATTTAGAGGTAATAAAACACCTCTAGGGCCATAGGAAGGGACGGGTAGTGCATGCATAGGCATCGTCAAGTTTACTAGCGCATTTTAGGCTATTACCACGGGATGGGAAAGGTAGATATGGGATATGATGACTACGCGTTAATGTCACGTGTAGCCCCTTATTGAGCAGTGTTTACCGGACATTGTGTGGGGTGATCTTGTAGGCTAAACAACCTAGGACCCCTCCTTTACCAAATCCCTTCTTTTTAAAACTTTGTTTTATGTATAAAACTTGTTCATAACCGATGTCTTATTATTTGCGTTATATAATGTCCAACGTGCTTTACTTGCAAATTATTTTATTTAACTACTTATTTGTAAATGGACTAATTAATAAGTATAAGTTCAGCCGGGGACCCACCTTTGTGGATCGAGATGGGTGCCTAACACCTTCCCCTCAAGGTTATTTCAAGCCCTTACCATAATCTCTGGTAATGCAAACTAGTCTAAGAGTTAATCTCTCTAGGTGTCTAACGCACCATAATCCGTTAGGTGGCGACTCTTCAAAAATACCCAAATCCCAAAAGGAAATGAGTTATTACCCCCATGAATCTCAAAACCCGGACTTTCTTCACGGAGGAAAAATGTGGGCGCGGCAGCTGGCCTACAGGCTGGCATTGCCACCTAGTTTATCCACATGCAATCTAATGTTCATGTGTCTGTGCTCTAAAAGTATCACGGTGATCCGTCCTATGGGTTAGATTTTAGCTCAGTCCAATTGAACAAATGTTTGACTTATGACGAGGAAACGATGGCTATTCTAGCCCGGCAGGCTTGGCAGTTGAGGTCTAAGAGCTATCCTTCAGTTCGAGTGTAGTGGAGAGGCCAGCAGATCGATGCATCCATGTGGGAGTCTGAGTCAGACATGCACAGTAGGAATCCACACCTATTCACCAGTCAGGTACCTTTCTATGTCCGCTGGAGAACGAACATTTGATTTTGAGGTGGAGAATGTGATGACCCAACATGTCATTTATAGTATTACCCTTCATTTTTGTGTTCTGAGACCTTGAATAGCTCCGTTTAGCGTGTCATGTTTTTGGAAAACGTTTATGTGAAAATTTATGAAAACGTAAAAGTTTAGCCTTAAAACACATTTGAGGTAACTATGGTCAACATTTTGTGTAAATGGACCTGTATCAGTGTTTTGACGGCCCTGACGGGTCTGTATCATGATTGGGTCTTGGTCGTATGCTCGAAATCGAATTCGGATGTTCATAACTTGATTTGAAAACTAGTAATTTAAAGTTTTAAAGAATTTCTAAGTTTTACCGTAGGTTGAATATGTTACTACCAGGTTCAGATTTTGATTCTAGAACTTGGTATAGTTTCATTTCAGAAGTTATGAGTTGTCTGCAAAATTTGGTCCAAAATGGAGTCGATTAGACGTAATTCGGACGTCTAGTTGTAAAATATCATGTTTTTGATTTTTTTTATTGTTTTGCTATCCAATTTGTGGTTCTAGGTGTTATTTTGATGTTTTGATCACACGAGCAAGTTGGTATGATGTTATTACACTTGTTTGCATGTTTGGTTTGGAGTCCGAGGGCCTTGGGTAAGTTCCAAATAGGCTACAGGTGATTTTTGGACTTAGGTCATTATTAGGTTTTCACTGTTGTTGTCGCCTGATGCTTTGTGCTTCAGGATCGCAAACAGGAAATTGGGATTGGGGTGTTGTTCTTCATCGCGAAAGCGATATCTAGATCGCAAGCACGTAGCATTGGGGTATTTACCATTCGCGAACGAGACCAGCATCTAGCAAACACGTAGGGTTATGGGCTTGGGAAGGCAGCATCGTTGTTACTCTATGTGAACACGAGCCCTGGCTTACGAAGGCGAAGGCCTGGGGGAGAAGCCTTCACGAACACGTGAGGAACCTCGCGAACGCATAGGCCATTATGGCTGTTTTTCATCACAAACGCGTCAGGCCCTTCGTGAACACAAAGAAGGCTTGGTGCCCAGTCAATGAAATATCTCAAAAAGGGATTTCACCCATGTTTCGCCATCTTCTCATTAGAGCTCGGCCTAGAGGCAATTTTGAAAAGAAAATTCATCACCAATTCATAGGTTAGTACACTTTAATTTGTTCTCTTCGATTTCCATCAACACCCATTAATTTTTATCTTTAATCTTTGCTCTTTCACGGTAGAAAATTAGGGATTTGGGAAGAACTAGGGGGGTTTTGTAAAATTGATATTTAGACCTCAAATTGAGGTGGATTTTGATACTAATCACATAATCAGGCTCAGTGGTGAATGGGTAATTGGGATTTTATCCGAATCTCGGGTTTTGACCAAGTTCGCTTGGGATTGACTTTTGTTGACTTTTTTGAGAAAGTATAAAGATATAGCTTTATATATTGTAATTTATCTTCCTCGCATTGGTTGTTACTATTAAGTCAATTTTTGCTAGATTCGGTTGGTTCGGAGGCGAATTTTAGATGAAAGGTCCCAGTTAAGCTTTGATTTACTTGTGGAGCGACGTAAGAGTTGGGTCTAACCTTGATTTGAGGGAATTAAGAACCATTGAAATATGTGTGATGTGAATTACATGTGTTGGGGCGTATATTCGAGCAGACGAGTGTATATACGCTGTTAACATAATTGTTTTCATGCTTTCTCGTTTTTTAATTATTTTATTCAATATCTTAGCTGTTGCATGCTTTAAATTACTTCTTGTGTCTTAACTTGCTACTTGTCACTTTTTATTCTCGTAGTAAAATGTTTATTTCTTCCATGTTTCCATGATTAATTGCTAGTTGCCTTAATTGTATTACTTGCACACTTTAACTATCATATATTTGGCTTGACTTGTTGCTTTGTATTAATTGTAGCAATCCTTGATTTTGTACGAGGTTCCTTTGTGGATTTGCTTCCATGATTATTTAATTGTTGAGATTCTTTTGAATTGAGTTGTTGAATTGATTACTTTTATTTATGGATCGAGTTGCACGCTGCAACGAGTGGAATAAGGGATGATTGATGATGATATGGTGCGATCGGATTGCACGGCGCAACGGTTGGAATAAGGGAGGATTATGATATTGATTCTGATTATATGGTGGGATCGAGTTGCGTGCCGTAACAGATTTTACATGTTATTCTTGATATTGATATGGTGAAATAAGGGAGGATTATATTTGTATGGTGGGATTGGGTTATGTGCCACAATGGATTGTGTGTTTTGTATCCATTGTTGAATTGTGTTTGCTTTTAGTGTTTTCATACGAGATTTTGATGAATGATGTTTCTGGTTTTACTGATTTCGAGGATTGAGTTATTTTCATCTGTTAACTACCTTACTTTTCCTATGTTTCCTTCTTATTATTATTATTTTACTAAGTATAAGTTATTGTAGGTGACCCGCCTTAGCTTCGTCACTACATTGTCGAGGTTAGGCTTGACACTTACAAATTATATGGGGTCGGATGTACTCATACTACACTCTTCACTTATTGTGTAGCTTTTGTAGTCGGTCTTAGCGGTAGTTAGTAGATTGCTTGGATTGATTGCCTGACAAATACTTGAGGTACAGTTGCATGGCGTTCGCAGCCCTGCAATCACCTTCTACCTTATCATAGCTATTTATTTAATTTCATATAGTTTTACTATCATCCAGACTATTGTTCGTATTATTCAACTCACTCTTGCAATTGTGACACTAGTTCTTGGATTTTATGTAGATATCGCTGATATTTTTTCTTATTCAATCTATTTAAGTTTTATTTCATTTTATCTAGTCTCTTGGAATCATTTAATTGGATTTTGTTGAAAATGGTTGGAAAATACTTCTAACGTGGGCTTGCTGAGCAAGTGAAATATTAAGCGTCATCATGGTCATTAGAGTAGGAATTTCGGGTCGTGAATGTCTGGTGTGTGTTTGGTAGTGGTCGCAGGTGCGAGTCATTTTCTGCATCTGCAAGCCTGCAGAGGTGATGAGTCTTCGCATAAGCAGATTTTGATAGGTGAGGCTGGACTCGTAGAATCGACATGGAATCCGTAGGCGCGGATGTGAAGGAGCGAAGCATGACCCATAGAAGCGATCTTGCATGTGCAAATATTTGGGCGCAGGTGTGGTTTGTCGGGTGCTTGAGTGATTTCTCTAGAAGCAAACATTCTTCTGTAGAAGCGGAGTTCCAAGTGCGGCTGGTGAGTCCACAAGAGCAAAATGGGCTTGGCGGATATGTGAAATCGAGGATTTGAGTCTTCTTCTCATTTTGAGTGTTTTGGGGTGCAGACTTAGGTGATATTTGAAGAGGTTTTCACCTATATTAAACAAGTAAGTGAATTTTGATAACATTTATCCATGTATTTGAATACCCATTAATTATTTTACCTAATTATCATGAATATAATTTGGAATTTGGGAATTTTTGGCACATGTATTGAAGAGTAAGATTTGGGTTTTTAGTGGCAATTTGAGGTCGGAATTGTGTGATTTTGGTATGGTTGAACTCGTTATTGAATGAGTTTTTGGACTTTGAAAATTTTGTTGGATTCCGAGACGTGGGCCTAGAGTTAACCTTTTGGGTTGACTTTTTGACTTTTGTTAAAGAACATAGCTTTATTGTGTAGAATTGATTCCTATAGCTTGTATTTATTGTGTTAAGTTGCTTGTGGCTAGATTAGAGCCATTCGGAGGCCGATTCATAAGGCAAGGGCTTGTTGGATTAGGGATTTACAGGGTTTAAGGGAAGCAATACTTCTAACATTATTCTGAGGGTATGAATGCCTGAAATACGTGTTATGTTGTTGGTTTTGAGGTGACGTGCATGGTAGGTGACGGGCGTGTGAGCGTGCACCCTACTAACTGTGACTTGGTTGATTCTATGGTGCTGTGTAGATAGCAAACCATATTGTTATTCATGTAATCCCTATGTGTTAGAGTAATTGAGCTGCAATCCATATTAAAAATCATGTTTAGGCTATATGATTATTCTGTTGGGACCTGCTGAGGTTATTTCTACTGTTGAATCATTTGCTTAAATAGAAATGTTATACTAAGTCACATCCATAATTTGCATATCATATCTCATTATTTGTTGTTATTTATTATGGGATCATGTTATCATTGTTTCGGCGAATTGGCATGAGATTTCTGAGCCCAAGAGATTAGAGAGATTGATGACTGAGTTGGGGCCTGAGGGCCAGATTGTGAGTGATATTGAAGGGATCGGGCTGCGTGCCACAACAAGTTTTACTGATTCATGATGGGTTCAGGATGCACGCCGCAGTAGCTATTATTAATTCATGATGGGATCGGGTTGCACGTCGTCATATGTTTTATTAGTGCTTGGGAAGGATCCGCCCCTCCGCAGTTTGACAAACTAGCAGTGAGCAAAGGTACTGCACAGTGCTGAGTGATTGAGTGTGAGGAGTGGGAGTTGACAGTGTAAGCACGTAATTTTTGCCCTATATGAATTATTCCCACAAATTCAAAACAAAATAATTTTTTTTCTATTGTTTGCAATTTCGTGGATTTTGTGGCATTTTCTATCAATTGTTTGCATTTGTCTGTGCATGTTTATCTTATTTAATAAATAAAAAATACAAAAATATGTTGCATTTGCGTTTAGGGTTTAACTTTGCATTTTTGAATTAAGTAGTAAATTAGTTATTTTATAAGAATAGGAAAAATCACAAAAATAGTTATTTTTGCACTTTTAATTTTAATTTTTTAACTTTGGTTGTTTTTCCTTTTAATTTGGTTCTTACTTGTTTGTGGTAATTGTTATTTGGAGTTAGTTAATTTAATTTGATAAAATAATTTGATTAGGAATTAATTTGGGTGTCATTTTTAATTTTTAGTTAAAACAAATTAGAAAAAGAAAGAAAAATTAAAAAGAAAAGAAGTAGAGAAATCAGATTTTGGGCTGCTTCGTTTTAATTCTCAAAGCCCAAGTCAGCTGTACCCAATGGCCCAATTACCTTATACCTACCCAACCTAGACCATTGACCCATTAACCCTTCCCCTCTATATACCCTAAATACACATTATTAGAAGGGGAGCTAAAAAATGAGAGAGGGACGCATATAGAAGAACGGCGCAGAAGGACTCCTTTGGATCTTGATCTTCTTCCTCATCAAAACGAAAAACTCAGCCGCTTCTTTTGCTTTTCTCTCGAGCACACAAATCTCTCTTCATATTACACTACATTTCTCTCAAAAAATACAGTAACGAAAAGCTGTTGAGAATTGAAAGTAGCTTAAAAATTCAATTGGAGAGCTGAGCCTTCAAAGAACTTTTTCATCACTCGAAAAGCTCGAAATTGGAGTGCTTAGCTGGGTTTTGGGTTTTGATATAACTCGGAAAGGGGAGTTGTTTGGCTGCTGTTGCTCCTACGTTGCTAGCTGAGCTCCAATTTTTTGTTTCAATCGTTATTTGGCTTCTTTGTCTTCTAAATCTCGTCCTTGCGTAATTAGGTACGTTCTCTTTCAAGCTATTCTAAGATCTGTTTTAATGAGAAGTTCCTTGATTTGCCATTTTTCTGATTTTATTTGTGAACAATGTTGAATGAGTTGCCTGATTTCGAAATATTGTAAATGCTAACAGTGTTCGAAAGGTTAATTCAAGTTTGTCGTGGCAGATTCCCTATCTAACTGGATTTTGCTGTTTGAGCTGTCTTCATATCCCGACCCTTTAATGTTAAGATTCTGCTTCATGTTAATTGAAAAGTTATTGGGAAGTTATATATAAAATCTTCATTTTTGGCAAATACGATTCCGAGTCGATCTTAAGGATGACATAGAGTTTGATACTTCACAATTTTTAGAGAAATGGGATTTTCAGCATTGTTAATTTGCTTTCCTTCAACTGATTTATATATGTAACCAAATTGTGAAGATCTTTCGATTTTTTTAGATTTCTAAGTGAAAGACAAATTATCCGAATGTTTAAGGAGCTACATGCCACTGTTTGTTTCCATGGTTTCTTAGATCAGATTTTCTCCTTGAGAGCATAATTTAGCATTGTTAGCTGTACTATCCAACATGTCATTCATACTCTAAAATCGTCATTTTGGTTGTTCTTAGAGGTATTTTCGTTGTGCTTGACCAAAGAAGTATCCCATGCGCAAGTGATTAATATTGGAAATATATCCAATGCCTTTTTGATTTCCTCGCTTATTGACATGTACTGTAAATTTGGATGCATAAGCCAAGGAAAGCTTTTCAAAAGATATGGCAAGGTTGATAGGGTGGATATGATATTTGGTTTTGCTTTTGTTTATATGGACGATGATTTCTTGTTAGCGGCATTGGTTTTGTTGCTAGAAATAATTGAAAAATCAAAATCAAAATAGGCAGTGAACTCAAGTATTTTTAAAATGGAATTAGAGTAATGGGTGTGAAATTCTGAATCAAAAGATAAGCTTGGGTCTTTGGAATTTTTGAGTGGGATAGGAAATAAAAAAAAACACAAGTAGATTGGAGGTGTGCTATATTAGACAATACAAATAGTATGACTCTCGTAATTTAATTTAGAAACCTCTTGATTAGAATAAACCGAGGTGTGTTGTGCCGAACAAAAATGACAATTGCATGGCCCTCGTTTAATTAATTTTTTTTTGATTCTTAGAATTCGAGGCGTGCCACCTAGTTGAATTTTCATGGCCCTCGCAAAGTTGCAAATGCGTAGTTGCTTTAGCCGCGTTATTTTAATAATTAATTTCCTTAGAGTCGGGTGTGCATTTCATGTGACTTAAATCCAAATTCTAACAAAATTAATAAAATATGTCGCGGATCGCGGGCGCATTTAATGTTCCGTGATCCAAAGATGTGTTTTGTATAACGTTGAAATCCTCCTAAAATGAATTAAAAGCGGTTTAAAGTTAGAAATGTACATAGGCTTGAAAGTGTTTAAAGTCAAATAATAAGCCAATAATAACAGTTGAGCGGTCGTGCTAGAACCACGAAACTCGAGAATGCCTAACACCTTCTCCCGGGTTAACAGAATTCCTTACCCGGATTTCTGATTCGCGGACTATAATACAGAGTCATTCTTTCCTCGATTCGGGATTTGAACCGGTGACTTGGTACACCATAAAATTATCCCAAGTGGCGACTCTGAATACTTTAAATAAATAAATCTCGTTTCGATTGTCACTTAAATTGAAAAAACACCCTTATACACCCCATTTACAAGGGGTGTAGTGAAAAAGGAGGTGTGATAACTCTGGCGACTATGCTGGGGATCGAACCCAAAATCCCTGGTTCAGGGTTCAGAATTCGAGCTTAGATGAATTGTTATATTTTGTTTTATCTGTTATCTGATTTTATTACATGTTTGGGCCTAATGTGCTAAATGTTGTTTTTACCGCTTTGATATTATCTGAACCGTATATAAACTGCTACGAAACCTTCTCTTCTCATCTTTGGGGATGTGCACGCTGGTTGTGACTCCCTATTCTGTTAGTGTCATACCTTGAAATAAGAAAGAGGTTCGGACAAGTTACTAAGCTGGATGGCCTTTTGGTTCCCGATTCGTAGCCCCCTCCTCGACTCGAGTTGTCCGCTCGGGTACACATTCTAGAACACATACCCAGGTTTTGAACCTAGAATAACTCAGCCTCATGCCGGATCCCTAGTAGGAATGCTTGTTTGCATCACGTGCATCTGACTTTGGGGACTCAACACAGGGGTTGGGTTCATCTAGGACAGGTGTACTCAAAATAACAGACCATCTTGATGCATCCTATGTGCTACATGTTGCATTTCTTTAAGGGTAAAAGGGTCATTTGGCGGACCAATAATAGTTGAGGGCAAATGAAAAAGAAAAAAGAAAAAGAAAAAGAGGTTGAAGTGTGAAGATAAAGCGAGTGGGGCCCGATTATATTTTCTGTCACATTCTTGTTAAGAGAAAAAAAAGAGCTTGAAAATTCAAAAAAAAAAAGAGATTTTGCACTTTTTCATCATTTTCCGTAAATCAGAAAATAAAAAAAAAAAAGAAAAAGAAAAAATCCAAAAAAATCTACTTGTCTCATCATTTTTCTTTTAAAAAAAAAAGAAGACAAAAAATATGTTTTCTCTAAATTAGTTGTTTTTTTTTAATTCTCGCCCGTATCCAATCTGCCTCAACTACGCATACCTGATTCTCGTCTTTCGGGGCGTGATACGTAGGCAACCCACATAGGGTCCGGTCTTCCTAGTAAATCTTAGGTTCTTGGCTTTGCGGGGTCTTAGCCAAAATTTTGCACTTCTAGCTGTCTTTTGGCCAAATATGTCATTTTGCAAAAATAGCCTAAATCATGTCTTGCATGTTTCCAGTAGGAAGGGTTATTGTCTCACATAGCGCTCTAGGTCTTTAACATATTTGGTTTTAATTTTCTCATACAGACGTGGATTTACTTATCGGAGTTTGAGCATGACAGAGCCCTAGGACATCTAGTCAGGATCGCTCATTTGGGAGTGGATTAAAAGAAGATTTTCTTTTCTTTTTATGTTTTGAGCCTGTTTTTTTTTTTATATCGTCTTTTACCTTTTAGTTTTGTATAGTAATGTCGAGCTTTATTATTATTATTTTACTTTCTATTTTGCATTTGAAAGGGTGTGTAATGAATCAAAAATCCAAAAAAAAAATTAAAATATTGTGTTTTATATTTCCGTTAGGAATTTTCTTTAGAATACTAATTGTAGGAATGAAAAAAGATATTTTTGAGGTGGTTTTTCCTTTAGGAAAATAATATCTAGGATTTTAATAAAAATTATTTTTATATTTCCTTTACTATATTATGACCAAAATTCAAAAAACAATTCCTTTTAGTACTTTTTTAAAAGTTTTCTTTAAGGCATTAATCTCAAAAATCCAAAAAGATTTTCTTTTGAGGTTCTTCTTTGGGAACTTAATGAAAAATGAAAAAAAATATTCTTTTATTTTCCCAAGAACTTTAGGAAATTGTACATAGAAAAAAAACATATTTTATCTTTTGTTTAAAGTTTCTTTCTTTAGGCAATCAAATTGAAATCCAAAAACATGTTGTTTTATCTTTTTCATTGCTTGTTTCAAAATCCTACATCAGGATATCAAATGAGAATTCAAAATATTTTTATATGGTTTATTCTTTCGATCTTCTTCCTAAAAAAAGAATCAAAAATGTTTTTTTCTCTTCTAGGGTTTTCCTTAATAATTTCCCATAGAGTGTTTGTTTCAAAAAGAAAAAAAGTAAGAAATATATGCTCGTTAAGCTTGAGTTTAGAATAGGTTATAGAACATTAAGTCTAGAAAATTCAAAAAAAAAGGATTTGCTTCTTTTATTTCTCTCTTCTCATCAGAGTAGTCCTTAAGGTAAAAGAAAATTAGAAAAGAAAAAAGAACGTTAGTTTGTTTACTTTATTCCCGTTCTTCCAGAACTACACAGAGATTTGATTCATGCGGCGTCATGATGCGTAAGAAACCTACATAGGGTTCGATCGAATCATTTTTTTACTGTTAAAAGAAAAGAAAAAAAGGAGAAAAGAGAGAAAAAAAAAGAGATGAAATTGTGGGATGTGAGAAATGAAGGAAAGAAAATAGTGTAATTAGAAAAAGAGGAAGGAAAATGATCAAGAAAGTGATAGAAAAGCAAAGAAAAGAGGGGATTGAAATGAACAAAATGGGATGATGCCAACTGACCTTCGTACCCTCAAAGTCACTTTAGAACCGATAATTGTGGCTAGGTGCATTGCACATAACGTGAGATTATCTTATGTTAAATGCCCTAACGATAATGTGATGGCTTTATTTAGTTATATTCATAGCAGAAAGTTGGTTGGTTTGTGGTTTTTAAAGTGGTAACTCTTCTTTAAAACATAAAGTCAAAAGGCAATGGCAGACAACAACAGAACTGAGTTGGTTGATACCGGTGCCCGGAAGCAGTTGTTTGAATAGGACAATGAGTTGGTTGAAGAGGTAAATATGTTTAGACAACAAATGGCGGACATGTATCAGGCTTGGATGACTGGGAAGGCACCACCCCCGCCACCACCTAGCTTCCTAGATGTTGCCCTTACCCAAACTCCGAACCCAATGTCAGATGATCCTCCATACTCTCCAGATCCACCCGCTTATCACAGCTTTCCCAGCCACCCTAGTAGCTCCATCACTCGTCTTCCAACTATCTTTTCCCAAAAGTGCACTCCTATAACATGCACTATCCCCAACATTGAACACCAACTCAAAGCTCATTATGCCCAACATTATCCCTCAGAGGTTGCCCACAAGGTCCCCAACTCATACAAGTAGGGCCTTCGGGATGAGCCTCATGTTGAAAATGAAAAGTTCACAGGAAGAGAAGGGCGAGATGGGATACCCAGGAGGCTAAAAGGCATAGGACAGTCCTTAGAGAACAAGCGAGGAATGGGAGACTAGGGTAGCATGGCTTATAAAGAACTGTCTGTGTCCCCTGACGTTTGCCTTTCCATGGGATTTAAAGTGCCAAAATTTAACTTGTAGGATGGGCGTGGGGATCCGGTAGCCCATTTGAGGGTCTTTTGTAGTAAAATGATAAGTGATGGCGAGAAAGATGATTTGTTGATGGCGTATTTTGGTGAGAGCTTGACTGGGGCAGCTTTGGAATGGCACAATCATCAAGATGTTGGTAATTGGCCTACATTGGGTGACATGGCTCAAGATTTTATTCGATACTTTCAATACAAATTAGGCGTTACCCCAGACCGCTCTTCACTATCTAGAATGAAAAAAAAGCTGGAGGAAAGCTTTAGGGAGTTTGGGCTCAGATGGAGGGAGCAAGCTGCTCAAGTCAGTCCCCCGATTGGTGAAAAAGAAATGGTTGAGTTTTTCCTACAAGCCCAGGGGCCCACCTACTTCAGTCATTTGATCCCGGCCTTGGGTAAGCCTTTCAATGATGTGTTAATAATGGGGGAGATGGTAGAAGAGGGAATCAAGTCAGGCAAAATCATGAGTTATTCGGCATTGAAAGATACTACGAAAGGCATTCAGAACATCCCAGTAAGTTTGGGTGGAAGAAAGAGAAATAGAAAAGATGATCCGATGGGCTTTCTTGCTCAACACTTCCAACCTCGACATCGTCCCCGTGGATATCCTTGTGCACCAGATGAGCCTCCCCAATGCTACTTCTCTTCACAGAACTCCCAAAGTTGTACATCACTTTCCCAGTACCCTGTCCACAATGCACCACCATATGCTCCACACCCATAAGGACCGTGATGGCCCACACCATTTCCCCAAATGTCTTACCCGCCCCCACGAGCTTACTGAAACCCCCTTGGATAATGTTTACATCCCAATCAAGCATTTAAGAATGAGAGGTTGCGGAAGAAAAAAACCTTCACTCCATTTGGAGAGTCATATGCTAGTCTGTTCTAGAGGCTAAGGAAATTGGACATGTTGAAGCCGATCCAGATAAAAATGCCAAATCCTCTTACAAAGAAGTTTGATTTTTCTCAAAGGTGTGCATATTGCTCATATGCCCCGGGGAATGACATAGAGAAGTATTGGAATCTGAAGAATGCGATTCAGAAGCTTATTGATGCAAGGGACATTATCGTGCAAAATCCAGATGCAGTAGACACTAGTCAAAGTCCGTCACTTGTGCATAATGAGACGCATATGGTGGGTAAGATATATTTTTGAAAGGAATGTGAGAATTCTTCTGGGATCCTCGGAGGTCCACGTGCTACGAAGCTTTCAGCGCTATCAGAGGTTGATCCTAAGAACGAGCAGGCAAAGGGAACCCAAAGGCAATCTGTTAAGAACAATGTGATGGAGACTTGTGAAGGTCCTAGTATTGTTGATGCAGAAGTCAGTGGCTAAGATGTTAATTTCGATGATTGGAAAGACGCTTTTTTCTTGGTTAGCCAGGGAGGAGTTTTGGTGGTTTATTTTGTTGTCATTTCTGCTGTCCGGGTTATTTAAGGGTTGTAGTCCGGATATTGTCTTGTGACTCAAACCCTTCTATCCTTTTATTTTGCGTAGTTTGTTTAGTTGTAGTAGCCCGTTTAGTGTTGTCTAGTTTTGTTCTAGGTTTGTAACCCCCATTTAGTTTGTTTGTTTTGTTGTCCAAACCCTTTCACCATCTGTCTAATGCAATTTTCTATTTTCTGTGATTTCTAGTCATTTTCGTTTAGTTCTATTTTCTTTTTATAGTTCTTTTCCTGTTGACTCTAGTGACATGACATGCATGCGTAATTCTCATCCCGATTTTAAAAGTTAATTTAATCACGAAGCAGTGGAACAATGTTGAAGATGTAGGGACATTTCAGGGAAATAAGTAAAGGCATGTTGAGATCAGTTCAAGCCCGAATTGTGTGAAACTGAGGCAGATAGAACATAAAGAAACCCTATTGAAATGCATCATGCCGCATTGGATTGAAGCTAAAGACAAGTTTGCCCAAATTGACAGGAGCCGTTAGTGGTAATGAGAGTGAGAGTGTTGTCCAATGGTGTTTTGTACTTAACAAATGTAGAAGGCAAATGTGTGGATATGGCTATCAATTCTGATGCAGTCAAAAGATATTATGTGTGATTTCTTTGGTTTGTTTTATTGTGTCGTTTGCATCTGGCATGCTTTGAAGATTAGAATGACGAAGTCATTTTGTTCTGCTATATAAACACTTTATCCTTTGTTACCCCATTTGAACCTTATTTACTACCTTTCGTACCCCTCTTTTGGAATCGGTAGCAAAGATCAGAAACGCAAGCGCGAAAGATAAGTAAAGGAAAAGAGAGAAAAGAAAATATGAAAATTGGAAAAAAAAGAAAGAAGAAAAAAAAAAGACGAAAAAAGGAAAAAGAATAAAGAAAAACCAACAAAACAACAAAAAGAGAAAAAGGAAGAAAGAAAAGAAAATAAAAGAGAAAGAGAAAAAAAAATCACAACAACAAAGCAATTCATATGACATGAACTACGTTCGACCTGATTCCTTTTAAGGATACGTAGGCAGCCTCACGGTTCGGTCCCATCAAAATAAAAATCCAAAAGTCCCCAAGCAAGAAACTAGGATAGAAGTTGTGGTTGTTGTAAGAAATCTGATTCCAAAAGTTGTAATTTTGAACCCATGTGAATTGTTTTGAGCCTTTGATATCCTTTCTTTTTAATCATATCCAAAAGCCCACGTTACGGTCCAAAGAAAGACCTTCCGATCAATCTTCGAGAGATGTCAAGTCAAGCAAGGAGAAGTAATTCATATCAGGAGCAACACTCTGGTCCAGGCAGAAAAGTAATGAAAATGAGAGAGTCTTAATGGTTAAAACCCTCACGGGCACCGTAAGGCGACGGGAGTTGAGGGAAATCAAAAATGAGAGTCTTATTGGTGAAAACCCTCACTAGTACCGTAAGGCGACGGTAAGTTGAGAGAAAGAACAAAATTAGAGAGGCTTGATGGTAAAAACTCTTCGGGCACTACAAGTCGAATAAGGATTATGAATCATATTGGGTAATCGGAGCATTGAAGCCCAGTTTCACGGTTTAGGGGTATGACAGGAGTTGAACATCAGACTTGCTCAACAGAATAGGCCACAGGTGCATGTCATGGTCATTAGAGTTGGTATCCACATCTGATAGGTTTCTACTTTGTTGTTTACTTGTTAGGAATCACCTCTTTCCTTTGTCCTTTACTCTGTTCCTTTTGTCTTGTTTACTTCCTCTTCCTGAGTCTGTTTGGTCAAAATAAGTGAGAAATGACTTCAAAATTGCCACCAGCTTTCCAATTGCACAAAACAAGATCTGGCTGGCACATCAAAGTAGCATAAGTTAGGAAAGAACAGCAAGCGCACTGAGTTTGTAACAATCAACATGCTTTGGGATTCTTGTGAAATACAAAGGCTTGGTATATATCAATTCTTGAACAATGCAACGGATGGAGGGTTAGGGTGAACAGATAAAAGGTATTCTCTGTGATTAGATTGACAAAGAAAGTGGCTAACTAGTGACAGGCAAGTTCTTCCAAGCAGAAATCAAAGCGAACATGGCAAGTGAAGGTGCAATAGACCTCAAGGCCAAGGCCAGTGGTTTAAGTCAAGAAAGAACAGCATACGCACTGAGTGGGTGGCAATTGACGTGCTTTGGCATTCATGTGAGATACAAAGGTTTGGTAAATGTCAGTTTATGAGCAATGCAACAGATATAGGGTATTGGGTCTGAATGAAGAAAAGGTATTTTCTGTGATAAGTATGACATAGAAAGTGGTTAGCAAGGTCTTCGAGTGGAATTCAAAGTTATCATGGGAAGTGGAGGAGCAATCGCCCTCAAAGTCAAGGCCATAAACCAACCACCGCATTTTAAAATAATAAGATTTTTCTTTGATTGAAACAGTGGAAGAAAATTTCGTTTGTTTCGAACAAACCCTCCGTAAGGAAAAGCAAGCACCAAACATGTTTGACCATAAATTTTCAGGACCCTCCTAGAAAATGGGACCTAGTTTAAAATTCAAAACAATCATGAGTATCATAATCTATCATAAATGTACCCCAAAGGAATATAAGTTGGCTTCAAAGTTTGCATGTTTAAGATAGGACTCAATTAGGAGTTTTCAGGACCCTCCTGGATAATGGGATGTAGTTTTAAAACTTGCTTGGATAACAAGACTTAGCATAAGACATTCCTTCAGAAGACATAATTTAGCTTTAAAATTGTCATTTAAATAGGAGTTATCAGGACCCTCCTGGATAACGGGATCTAGCTTTCAAATTCTTGATAATGTTTGGTAACATGATTCAGTTTAACACTCACAGATGTGCCCAGCTACCATACTGGGGCAGAAAATTTTCTTTGTTTTGTCTATTTTGTTGAAATCAAGCGCCCACTTGGAGAACAGGGAGAAGTAGTTCGAGTTCAGCAATCAGGCGCCCACTTGGAGAGCACGGGAATACAATTCAAGTTCATCAATCAGGCGCCCACATGGAGAGCACGAGAATACAATTCGAGTTCAGCAGTCAGGCGCCCACCTGGAGACCACGGGAATACAATTCAAGTTCAGCAATCAGGCGCCCACCTGGAGAGCACGGGAATATAGTTCAAGTTCAGCAATCAGGAGCCCATCTGTAGAATAAAGCAATTCAAGTGTCGGTAATCAGGAACCCACCTAGAGAACAAAGCTGCAATTTAAGTGTTGATAATCAGGAGCCCGCCTGAAGAACGAAGGGAAAGAAGCAATGTTCGAAGGAAGACGGTCAAGTTCAGCAGTCAAGCATCCACCTAGAGAAAAGGAAAAGCATCTCAGAATACAATTCAAGTTAGCAACAAAGGAATTTCACGTGGATAGTACGGGACGACAAAGAAACAGTAACTGCAAGATCAAGTTTGAAGATATAGATAGGATTATGGTAATGCATATATCATAGTTTAGTATAGCTTGTTTTATTTTGTCATGGTGTAATAAGGAGTTCAGTAAGCAGTAGCATCAGCAGCAGCAACAGTGAAATCACAGCTTCATGGTAGTCCCAGCTACCAAAACTTTCCGAACTACACTGACCTGATTCCTTTATAGCCAAGGATATGTAGACAACCTCTGGAGCACGGTGCGGTCAAATCTTTCAAAAATGCTTCCCACGAAGTATTCAAACGGGCAAAAATCGCTCGTATCCGCTCACTTTATCTTTGCACGAAAAATCTTCGTGTTTCTGTGCGAAGAAGGGCAGCTGCGAGCACGTGATTTTTGCCCTATATGAATTACTCCCACAAATTCAAAACAAAATAATTTTTTTCCATTGTTTGCCATTTTGTGGATTTTTGTGGCATTTTCTGTCAATTGTTTGCATTTGTCTGTGCATGTTTATCTTATTTAATTAATGAAAAAATACAAAAATATGCTGCATTTGCATTTAGGGTTTAACTTTACATTTTTAAATTAAGTAGTAAATTAGTTATTTTATAAGAATCTGAAAAATCACAAAAATAGTTATTTTTGTACTTTTAATTTAAATTTTTGAACTTTGATGGTTTTTCCTTTAATTTGGTTCTTAATTATTTGTGGTAGTTAATATTTGGAGTTAGTTAATTTAATTTGATAAAATAATTTGATTAGAAATTAATTTGGGTGTCAATTTTAATTTTTACTTAAAATAAATTAGAAAAAGAAAGAAAAATTAAAAAGAAAAAGAAGTAGAGAAATCATATTTCGGGCTGCTTCGTTTTAATTCTCATAACCCAAGTCAATTTAACCCAATGGTCCAATTACCTTATACCTACCTAGCCCAGACTATTGACCCATTAACCCTTCCCCTCTATATAGCCTAAATACACATTATCTGAAGGGGAGCTAAAAAAATGAGAGATGGACGCATATAGAAGAACGACGCAGAAGGATTCCTTTGGCTCTTGATCTTCTTCCTCATCAAAACGAAAAACTCAGCCGCTTCTTTTGCTTTTCTCTCGAGCACACAAATCTCTCTTCATATTACACTGCATTTCTCTCAAAAAATACAGAAACGAAAGCTGTTGAGAATTGAAAGTAGCTTAAAAATTCAATTGGAGAGCTGAGCCTTCAAAGAACTTTTTCATCACTCGAAAAGCTCAAAATTAGAGTGTTTAGCTGGGGTTAGGGTTTGGATATAACTCGGAAAGTGGAGTTGTTTGGTTGTTGTTGCTCCCACGTTGCTAGCTGAGCTCCAATTTTTTGTTTCAATCGTTATTTGGCTTTTTTGTCTTCTAAATCTCGTCCTTCCGTAATTAGGTACGTTCTCTTTCAAGATATTGTAAGATCTGTTTTAATGAGAAGTTTCTTGATTTGCCGCTTTTCTGATTTCATTTGTAAACAACGTTGAATAAGTTGCCTCTTTTCAAAATATTGTAAATGCTAATGGTGTTCGAAAGGTTAATTCAAGTTTGACGTGGCAGATTCCTTATCTAACTGGATTTTGCTGTTTGAGCTGTCTTCATATCCTGACCCTTTAATGTTAAGATTCTGCTTCATGTGAATTGAAATGTTATTAGGAGTTCTTCTACTTCTGTTGTCATACTACTAAATTCATTTCTTATTGCTATTTCATATTTATTCAATATATCTGTAAATGTTGTTGCAGCTGTACCATCAAGTTTTTTATTACTTCTTAATGTATCTAAGCACAAGTTAACAAGAAGACACATACCAATGTCAATTTAAACAACATATTTGATAAACCAATTACTCCGAAAAGGCCAAAAGAAACAATAGTTACGACACCACAAACCTCAACCTATGCCAACAGCCTACACCAAAATAAAAAAATATACAACCATATTACCCAGACCTATATTGAAAATATATACAAAATCCAAACATTTCTAAACCTTAACCCCAGAGCAACTACTACAACAGAAGAACTTTTAATTTTCTTAGATTGCGAAGTGAAAGACAAATTATCCGAATGTTTAAGGAGTTACATGCCACTGTCTATTTCCATGGTTTCTTAGATCAGTTTTTCTCCCCAAGATCATAATTTAGCACTGTTAGTTGTACTATCCAGCATGTCATTCATACTCTAAAATCGTCATTTTAGTTGTTCTAAGAGGTATTTTCGTTGTGCTTGACCAAAGAAGTATCCCATGCGCAAGTGATTAAAATTTGAAATATATCCAATGCCTTTTTGATTTCCTTGCTTATTGACATATACTGCAAATTTGGATGCATAAGACAAGGAAAGGCTTTTCAAATGATATGGCAAGGTTGATAGGGTGGATATGAAATCTGATTTTGCTTTTGTTTATATGGACGATGATTTCTTGTTAGCAGCATTGGCTTTGTTGCTAAAAAGAATTGAAAAATAAAAATCAAAACAGGCAGTGAACTCAAGGATTTTTAAAATGGAATTAGAGTTCTAGGATTTAAGAATTAGTAATGGGTGTGAAATTCTGAATCAAAAGATAAGCTTGGGTTTTTGGAATTTTTGATTGGGATTGGAAATAAAAAAAAACACAAGTAGATTGAAGGTGTGCTATATTAGAGAATACAAATAGTATGACCCTCGTAATTTAATTTAGAAACTTCTTGATTAGAATAAACCGAGGTGTGTCGTGCCAAACAAAAATGACAATTGCATGCCCCTCGTTTAATTAATTTTTTTTTATCCTTAAAATAGAGGCGTGCCACCTAGTTGAATTTTCATGGCCCTCGCAAAGTTGCAAACGGGTAGTTTCTTTAGGCGCGTTACTTTAATAATTAATTTCATAGACTCGAGTGTGCATTTCATGTGACCCAAATCAAAATTCTAACAACATTATTAAAATATGTCGCGGATCGCGGGCGCATTTCATGTGGCGTGATCCAAAGATGTGTTTTGTATACCGTTGAAATCCTCCCAAAATGAATTAAAAGCGGATTAAACTTAGAAATGTACATAGTCTTGAAAGTGTTTTAAAGTTAAATAATAGGCCAATAATAACAGTTGAGCGACCGTGCTAGAACCACGGAACTCGGGAATGCCTAACACCTTCTCCCGGGTTAATATAATTCCTTACCCGGATTTCTAGTTTGCGGACTGTATTACAGAGTCATTCTTTCATCAATTCGGGATTTGAACCGGTGACTTGGGACATCATAAAATTATCCCAAGTCATTATACATTTCACACCATGAGTAGTACTATCATTTCTCTATTATCCTGTACTGTTATTATCTTGATTTGGACTGTGCCTTTTGAAGCTCGTCACTGCTTTCAGCTCATGGTTAGTCCTGTTACTTATTGAGTATATTGGATCGGTTGTACTCATACTACACCTTGCACTTCGTGTCAGATCTAGTTACAGATTGACCTTGTAGTTGCTACTTGTGGAGCATTGCCTACTTGGTGACTATTGAGGTAGTCGTTTTGGCGTATGCAGACCTCGACTCTCCTTATTTTTAGTTTATTCAGCATTGTTCTATCTTTCGAGACAGTCTTACATGAAGTTTTGACTGTGTTGTCATTTAATAGCTCATATATTCAGGGACACCCAAATTTTAGGAATTTTGTGTTTGAGTCGCAATTATTCTTATCAGTCATTTATAAGATTTTCACAGTTAAAATTATTCCATCATGCTTTTACTTCAAAATGTGTAGTTATTTGTTATTGTTAGCCTGCCTGGTATTGTGGTAGGCGCCATCACAATATGTTAGGATTTTGGTCGTGACAAGTTGGTATAAGAGCCTAGGTTACATAGATCTCATGAGTCATGAGTAGATTTAGTAGAGTCTTGTGGATCGATACAGAGACGTCTGTACTTCTCTTCGAGAGGCTACCAAACAATTAGGAAACTTCACTTTCTTGTATACTTGTCGTGCAAATTTTTTGATTCTGGAAACTAAAATGCTATTATTCTATTCTCTCATAGATGGTGAGGGCACATGCTACTCAATCGGGTGGACGACCACTAGTACCACGTGCTAGGGCCATGGGAGGTCGGGGCTATGGTAGAGGCTAATGTGCAGCTCCTACGGTATCTAGAGCAGCACTTATGGACCCACCAGTTTCTCTAGCTCCGGAGGAGATGCCAGATGTGGTTGAGCCGCTGGGACAGCTCAGGCACCAAATGTGCCCATTGTGATTCCAGGATTTTATGAGGCTTTGGCACAGCTATTGACTGTATGCACTAGCCTTGCTCAGTCGATTTCAATTCAGGCCGCACCAGCCACTTCTCAGATATGGGGAGGTGCTTAGACTCTCGTCCGTACTCTAGAGTAGATGGTTCAGGGACTTCAGACACCGAGGGTACTACCACCCCATCTGGTTGCACTTGCTCAGGCCCAAGTGGGTCAACCTATGAGTGATAAGGAGCAGAAAATTCTAGAGTGGTTTGGGGGTCTCAGGCCTCCAGTATTTAGTGGAGTTAAGTTAGAGGATGCTCAAGACTTCTTAGATAGGTTGGAGTGGATTCTTCTGCACGTCATGTATTCTGGAGACTAATGGAGTCTCATTTACTATACAGGATGCTCTAGAGTTATACCTGTATATATGATGAAAGCTTTGAGTTGCCTAGTGTTGACTAGACGACTTCAAACTATGTAAGCCAAATAGTTCGTGTGCCATGTGTGGGAGTCTTTGTGTAAATAACTCTTGTGTTTACTTCTGCCATCTAGAACTGGCCCGGTTGGTTTTTTCGATGCTTATAATAATTACATTTGGTTGGAGAAATGACCTTAGGCAGTCTTTGTGATTTTTGAAAAAATAGTTATCCTTTCAAGCCACCCATTGTACAGATAATATCACTAGTCACCCCATTTGAGCATTTAATCTTTTCTTTGTCTACCTCATTACAAGCCTTTCCCTTTTTGTGAAATAATTCCCTCTTTTGAACCTGTCCCTCCTTGAGCATTGAGAATGAGGCTAAAAGCCTAAGTTGGGGGTGTGGTGTCAGGCCGGAAATTGGCAAGGTTGTGCAATGAGCGAAGGAAAGTGTACCTCAAAATGTGAAACTACTCAAGCTCCAAAAGCAAAAGAAAAAAAAGAAAAAACATATAAAAGTTGTGAGTATATATACATAAAGAGTCTAGAAGAGAATAAAAGAGGTAGTTGAGGTAGCTAAATGGTGGAAAAGTTGAAGCTAATGAGGGCTATGTAGCTTGAAAAGAAGCAAAGAGCAACAGGAAAGAAAAATGTGAGTAGTGTTCAAGGAGGGTGTAGTCACTTGTACCGAAATGCTTATCCGACCCTTCCCTAAACCTACATTAGAAGTATAAAAAGTCCTTATGGGATCTCTATCCAAACGTTCTTAGAATAAAGCGATGAATTAAAATAAGGGCATGCCTATGGTATGGTATGTTGTAACACTTGAAAGTCTTTTTGAGACTGAGTGTATTCGTGAATTCGTCCCTTTTTGTTGTCATTGTAAATTTTGTGATTTTGGGACTTTCTTTCTAGTGAGGGCATATAAATTGTGAGGTTTGACAAAAGTTGAGTTTTTGAGTCAAATGCAAGTGCACTCAGTTGAGGGTAACATTTTGTCACATTGTTCGAGGCTCAAAGTTTCACAAGTTGAGTAGTTTCTTTGTAAATATTGATGTTTCAGGAAGGGTAAAACAATCAAAAATGCATGCTTGTAGTACTAACAACAAACACCGTCCACAGTCACTATTGTTTCATATCTTTTAGATGGAGTCTAGAATAAGATAGTGTTGTCTTAGTTGCTTGAGGACAAGTAAGAGTTTAAGTTGGGGGTGTTGATGTGCGGGAGAATTTTGGCACATTTGATACAAATTGCTTAGATTTTAGCTTGTTTTAGATGCAATTATCTTTTATACTTATGTAATTGTAATGTTTTTGTAGTGTATGAGGTTTAAGGATTTAAGAGCATGGAAATGAAATAAAAAAGACACAAAAAGATGAGAAAATAACAAAAAGGCATCTCAAATGTGGATGTGCGATCGCAAATCCAACATGTGAGTCGCAGAATGCGGAAGGGAATCACAAACCACAATAGATTTTTGGGCAAAGTCCAGTGCAAGAAAAGCAGTCCAATATGCAATCTCATAACCTGTTTGCGAGCCTCATAATGGACCGTAAACTCGACATAAAGATTGCTAAAGGTAGAAAATGCGATGCAAAATGCGATCGCATATCTGCATGCGAACCGCAAAACATCAATGCGATGAAGGCCTGTAAACTAGGGTTTGAAGATGTGATGGCTATGCCAAGAATGTGGTCCGCATATCTGTTATGCGAAAGATATACGGTCGCATATTTAACTGGAAAAGGTATTTTTGTCAAAATTTTGTTCCAAGTTTTGACCCACTATAAATAGATTTATTTGGATTTTGTGGGGGGACCTTATCAGGTTTTGGAGCTACAATCCAAGGCTTTATAATTACTCTATTTTGGAAGTTTTTGAATGAAGAATATTGCACTTTATAAGATTTATGGCATTCAATATTCTCTCCCTTTTGTATTCTAGTATGTGTAGCTAACTCTAAATACTAAGGTTGTGGACCCTAAATGGGTGTTATGTTAATGGGTGTTTAACATTGAATATATGTATAATGGTTGGTTGATATATATTTACTTCTCATTATTCATTTATTGTAGGTGGTTGCAAACATTAGCAAGTGCCATTAAATTCTTTCTGTGCTTGGGAAAGTGGGTTAGATTTTGGTAGAAGTAAATATCAAAGACTCAAGGCTTTAAACCTTGTTTAATAGAATCGCTTAGGAATAAGTAGGTTTTATTTGGCACATATTGATTGTTCTTAATTGTAACTCTTTTATATTTGGAAAATTCATAAAGAGGAAATACTACACAACTATTGCAAAATATTGGGTAGTCATTTTAAAATAATTTGCATATCAAAAGAACCTTCCATTAGAAATATATCATATTAACACCGATAGCATTATACTTCATTGAAGGGGACACAACCTTGGTTTCTTTAATAAAATTAATTACATTCTCAATATCAAAATTAGTTATTTCTTCAACTCACTATCATACCATACTCTTGTTACAGTTAACCGGAAAGAATTATGACTTAAGTCAAGTGATACACTAATCGAGTAACCTTTTCGCACCTATTCCCTGTGGGATTCGACCCCAACCATGTTGGGTTATTATATTTGACACTGACCGCCTTACAATATTTATTTATAGTGTAATTTGAGAGTATCATAAGAAATTACGGTCCGTGAATTGGGACCCGCAAATTATGGTTATGAGGTGTAGCACCTCGGGAAAATACTTGTATAAATCTTGAGTGGAAACGGTTGTTATTTGGTTGTTACATGTTTCTCCTTACTTTGTTTCACCAGATTGTTACCGTATTCAGCTCACTTTATGGCATTATTATTTGTTTTTTCTTTTTGTTAATTGTTGTTCCAATTCTTAACGCGAGTATCATAATATTATCCTTTCCATGTTTAGATTTGTAGTGTTCTCTGTTAGTTTCATATCCATAGTTTTATAGGTTATTACATCTAGTATGTGTTTTGACTGTCCCTCGTTACTACTCCACAAAAGTTAGTCTTGATACTTACTAGTACCGATGTGGTATTGCTACTCTTCTACATATTTTGTGCAGATCCAGGTACTTCAGAATTAGTTGATTGTTAGCTAGCTGATCGTGCATTGATGTGGTGGATCAAGCAATATCTGTCGTCATTTGCAGGCTTCAGAGCCACCTTCTAATATTGTACTTGCACTTTTTATTTCTATTCCGGAACAGTTGTACCTAAAACATTACTAGTGAACTCAGTAGACTTATCACTTGTATTGTCGATTTTGGGATATTGTATCATGCTGGGATTGTTGGCTTATTAAAGAATTATCTGTTTCATGTTTAATAGATGTTTTGGTTAAATTCTATCATTAAAGTAAGTCTTAGTCGTACCTAATCTTAGAGACTGGGTGCCATCACGACTCCAAAAGAAGGAAATTTAGGTCGTGCCAAGTTGGTATTATAGCTCTATGTTCATAGGTTCTATGAGTCATAAGCGAGTTTAGTAGAGTCTTGTAGATCGGTATAGCTCTCGGTTCATAGGTGCTATGAGTTATAAGCGTGTTTAGTAGAGTCTTGCATATCGGTATGGAGACGTCGCACTTATCTTCGAGAGGCTACAGATTTATTAGGGAAACTTCACTTCTTTCATTCCTATCGTACGAGTTTGAGATTTTGCCATTTTATTCTCCCACAGATGGTGATAATACGAGTTGCATTTACTGGCGGATGCCACTAGAGCAGGTGTTGCTAGGGTCCGGTAAAGAGGCATACGCAGAGGCCGTGCCCGTTTTACAGCTAGAGCACCTACTATACTTTAGCACAGTTCTTGAGCATGTTTGGTACATTGGCTCAGGAGAGATTGATTCTGGTTGCACCAGCTACTTCACGGACTGGGGGAGGATCTTAGACTTCCGTCGCCCCTACTCTAGATCAACAACTACACGTTGGATAGGTTCTAGGTGTCATGCTAGCACAACTTGTTGTTTTGATTCATCCCACAATTAAGGCAACAACATCTGAGGAGAAACAACTTTGACTTGTGAGGTTGAAGAAATATCACCCTCCTACTTTTAGTAGTTTGGCTTTAGAGGATGCACATGGTTTTCTAGATGAGTGCCACCGTATTCTTTGCACAATGGGTATTATGGAGACGAGTGGGGTTGCTTTTACTACGTTCCATCTGCCAGGAAAAGTGTATCAGTGGTGGTGGGTTTAAGAGGAGGGTACCTCAGCCAACGTAGCGTCACTTTCATGGACTCAATTTTTAGAGATGTTCTTGAGATAGTTTGTTCCCCAGACCATACGGGACGCATGGCGCACAAAGTTTGAGTAGCTACGCCAGGATACAATGTCACTATCAGAGTATGCTGTTAGATTTACTGATTTGACAGATGTGCACCTGCTTTGGTTTCTACAGTTAGAGAGAGAGTCTACACGTTCATTGAGGGGCTTAATTAAGGTATCTTATTCACCATTGCTTAGAATTTGGAGACGTATTTTCTGTTTTACTAGGTGGTAGAGATCGCTCGCAGATTAGATGGTATGCGGGGTCAGGAGAGAGAGAGGATACGGAGGCTAAGAGGCCTCGTGGACCAGGAGGATCTACTAGTCCATATTTTGGAGGTAGGGTACGTTGTGGTAGAGGTTTTTTGGGTTCGCCAGTTCAGCTTGCACTTCTGACTTCGCATGGTGTTTCAGATATCCATGGGTCTCAGAGTACTCATAATGGACATCTACCACAGCCACGTGAAAGGAGAGGTTTCTTTATGTGTGGAGATACCAACCACATGGTGAGATATTGTCCTAGACTCTAGATAGATATGTCACAACGAGGTATTCAGGCTATGAGTTCCGCACTAGTTGTTGCTATGAAGAATATTGTTACACCCAATGTTTTTCTACGTGGAAGTACGCCATAAATAAATTTATGGAAGCTCAAAAATGAGATGTTACATCCCACATGTTTTTTGTACATTAAAGTTTCGTCGTGTAATGACCCGGCTAGTAGTTTTATGAATTTCAGCCCCGTTTCCCCCATTTCTGCTTCTTTATATCTTCTTTAGCTGTATTATGTGGTACCAGGTTGGTTGGTTTGGGTTCGGAGAGGTTTTGGAGAGGTATGAGACACTTAGTCTCTTTTGAGTAAGCTTAAGTTGGAAATATCAATCGGATGTTGACTTATGTGTAGGAGGTCTCAGATGTGTATTCTGATGGTTCGGATAGCTTCGTTAGGGTATTTTGGGCTTAGGAGCATGTTGAGAATGTGGTTTGGAGGTCCGTGATTGATTTAGGTGTGAATTGGCAAAAATTGAAATTTGACGTTTTCCGGTCGGTAGTGGAAACCTTAATATAGATGGCGTAATGGAGTTCTAGAAATTGGAGTAGGTTCATAGTGTTATTTTTGACGTGTGTGCAAAATTTTAGGTCATTCGGAGGTGATTTGATAGGTTTCGGCATCGTTGATCGAATTTGAAAGATTCTAAGTTCTTAAGTTTGAATCCGAGGATGATTTGGTGTTTTGATGTTGTTTTTAGTGTTTCGAAGGTTGGAATAAGTTTGAGTAGTTATATGTGACTTGTTCATATTTTTTGGATGAGGTCCCCAGGGTCCTCGGGATGATTTCAGATGGTTATCGGAATCTTTGGAATTTGAGTTGTGCTGCAGATTTTGTTGTTCCTGTTATTTCCGCACCTGTGGATTGGGGACCGCAGGTGCGAGGTACACGGAAGTGGTTATGTAGTGGAGGTGCGGTTTGGTCTCCACATATGCGATGACCGCAGAAGCGGTCAGGCAACCGTAGAAGCGGAAATGTCTTTTAGTGAAATTCCACAGAAGCGGAGGATTTCGCGTAGATGCTGCCCTGCATATGCATTATAGGGACCGCATATGCAGAAGTGCTCGGAAGAGTGCATATAAAGGCTTCTTCACAAATTATTTTCATTCTTCACCATTTTTGGCCGGGATTTGAGCTTTGGGCCGTGAATTTTAAGGGGAATCAAGGATTTTCAGTGGGGTAAGTTACTTGGTCTTTATTATTTGAATTTATGATGATTTTTTCCATTGTTTAATCAAGAAATTAGTGGGATTTAAAGCCTAAAAATGGAGGATTAAGGCTTGAGTTTTGGAGTGCTTTGAATGGTGATTTGAGGGGCCATTTGAGGTTCGATTTTAATGTTCTTGGTATGTATAGACTCATGGGAGGAAAAGGATTTTAGTGATGTGATTTTTATCGGAATCCGAGGCGTGGGCCCAGGGGTCGGGTTTTGCCAATTTCGGGACTTGTGATATAATTTGATTATTTTCGTGTGGGCTTTGTTCCCTTTGCATATATTGACGTTATGGTTCTGATTTTGGTTAGATTCGGGGCATTTGGAGGCCAAATCGTGAGGCAAGGGCGTCGCGGGCTAGAGTTTGGCTTGTCTTAAGGTAAGTAACACTTCCAAACTTGGTTATGAGGGTTCGAAACCCCGTACTACGTGTTCTACGAGTACTATTGAGGTGACGCCAATGCCAAGTGACGGGCGTATGGGCATGCACCGTGAGAGATGCGGCCTGGATCATTCCATTGCACCGCTTAGTGACTCTTTTATTCTCATATTTGTGCTGTAATTATGTAATTATGTTAATGAGCTACAAATCATGTTAATTAACATGTTAAGGCTTCACGCCAACAATGTTCAGTCCCGAGAGGTCATTTTCTTGTTGTCATGTCATTAGCTTAATTTGTATTCTATACTTAGTCATGTTCATGCATATTATATCATGCCTTAGTCTTGATTATTGCTATTTGACATATCATATCATTGTTCGGGATAGTATCATGACATTTTGAGCCCGTATGTGTGAAACTAGAGAGTATTTATTGAGTGAGGCTGAGAGCCTGATATTGATTGACAGTGTGGGATTGGGCTCAATGCCGCAACGAGATATTGATCATGCCTTCGCTAGTATTGATATAACGTTTTAGCTAAGAGAAGCCCCTCCAGAGTCTTTACACCCCTAGTGAGCGTAGTTGATGATATTGAGGGATAGATCTCCCCTGAATATGGATCTTGTCCAAAGTGTTTATATATGGAGATAGATCTTCTCCATAGGCTAGAATGGCCTTCCTCGGTACTGGATGACTGTTGTCGCTGATATGTACATATTCCGGGATGGATCTTCCCTGGGCCTTGATAGCCATATACAGTACCGAGTGGTTGTGAGTTTGCTATTGATATTATCTTGAGATGGATCTTCTCCGTAGGCTGGAGCGGCCTTCCTCAGTACTAAGTGATTGCTGTCAAAGTTGTATATATTCTGGGATAGATCTTCCCTAGGCCGTATGAGCCATATATAGTACTAAGTGGACGACCATTTGAGGATCTGGGCACATGAGGCACTCAACATGGTGCATTTTATACAGCATGTGCATTGACATGTAGACGTAGCAGAATTACTCTCATTTACCTTGTTCATACATGCTCTATTTTACTGTCCGAGCTATCTATTTAATTGAAAGCATGCCTAAGTTTCTGCACATTATTTATGTTATCCTTGAGGAGGTTGAGTTCGTCACTACCTATTAGTCAAAAGGTTGGACTTGTTGCATACTAAGTTGGTGTAGTCACATTACCCCCTACACGTCGTGTGCAAATTCAGGTACTTTGGATCCAGTGGCGGATGTTTGATCGAGGCTTTTAACTTAGAAGATTTTTGAGGTACCTGCACGGCCTTCATAGGCCTTGGATCTCCCCCTTACATTCTAGTTGTATTTTGAGTTGTTTTCTTAGATATTATATAATACTATGTATTTTTCCTTAGATGCTCATGCACTCAGTGACACCCCAGTTTTGGGCTGGATTGTATTTATTCTTGGAATTTCTTATGTTTCAAATAGTTCTTTAACTGTTAAAAGCTTCCGTAAATGTTTTCAAACTTATTATTATCGGGTTGATTGTTGAGTTGAGGCTGGCCTAGTTTCACTTTAGGCGCCATTACGATAGGGTTAGTTTTGGGTCATGACAAGTTTGTATTAGAATCTAGGTTACTTAGGTCTGACGAGTCATGAGCAGGTATGGTAAATTCTCGTGGATCGATACGGAGACGTCTGTACTTATCTTCGAAAGGTTGCAGAAGCTTTAGGAAATCCCACATTCTTGAATTCTTATCGTGCAACATTGATTCACCTTAAAATGTAACTCTTTAAATTCCTTTCATGCATTCGTATGCGCGCATGAGCGCTCGGTATCAGTTGTGCATCGGTGGCTTGTGATTCCCTGATTGAAGGCGAGATTTGATTTCTATGTGTTGATGTTGGGCCAGTTTGGAGGACTTGAGGCCGGATTTTGCCTATATCTTGGGCATTGAGGCGTTGATTGTGTGGGCACGTACTTCTGGAATTCTACGTTCGGTAGTATCCCTATTATTAGAAGTGATGTCCGGATGGCTATGTGATGAGGATGATGTGACTGAGAGATGTGTTCATATGATTTGAACGTGACGAGAATGGGTATGCTTGAGGGTAGAAGGAATTATTTAATGCTTGATTTCCCTCGTGATTTGATGTATAGCCTGAGTTAGGGTATCATGAAGGATCTTTTCATGTTGCTAGTTAGAGAGTGAGGTGGATTGTATGTCGCAATTTAAGTTCAGACTCAGGAGGATTTGGTGATTGCGTGATGATTATTGCAGTGGAAAGGGTATAAAGAGAAGTTAGTTTTAGGTGGAGCAGGTGGGTTATCTCCTGCAGAGTGTTCTCATGTAGTGTAAACCCTATGTTGTTTGTTGAAAGTCCTCTTTAACCAATAAATTATATGTGTTGCGGTTGGAGTTTGGATCACGTGTGTGAGTTGTCTTGACTGTAACGAGGGTGAATGTGACATTTGTAGATGATTTGAAGTACTAGATGGTTTGTGTTGCACTATCTTATGAAGGATTTAGTTAAACCCCACTATGATATTATGACAGAAATAGAGTATAGGCATTACGAGTTTTTGCGTGTTTTGGTCTATGGCTTTAAGCAAAGTGGGGGAGTCTTCTATCGTTTAGTTGATTGCACTGTTATGTGTTGCATTGGTTTTAGTTTGAGGTATACTAGTGAATCAGTTGTGGCTTGTAGGGTTTGAGATCGAGGATGGCTTTAGTAAAGGGAAATTTGGATAAGGGTTGTGTTATGCTTTGTGGATATATGAGAAACGTTGGATGAATTAGCTGTTATTGTATGGGATGTAACGGGTATTGAGTAGGAAATCACTCGGTTGCTTAGAAGGATCGGTTACTTCTTTAGGTGTTGCTGATGCGGCACAAGTTGTTCATGTCGTTTGATCAGTGTAATTCAAACATGAGTAGAGTGGATGACTCTCAAGAAGGTTTTAATGGATTTAAGACTTATATGTAATAATTGGAGATCTTCAGGAGGTGTATTTGGCCAGAAACTGAGGTTTACATTGGAGGGTGTCACGACTTGTCGCATTTTTATATCATTATGGATTCTACATATCAGTATTATGAAGGTGAAGGTAATGGCTTTAGATTCGCAGGAAGTCTCTTCAGGATAAGTATTTGAATATGGTACATTTGGGAATATTTAAGAGAGTCTTCAGCGGCTTATGAGCCTTAGACGGTGCGGTTATGATGCTTGAGTCTTATGTGGTGAGTTCGGGTTGAGAATTGCAGTATTATGTCAAGGGAAAATATCCATTTGAAGGAAATTTAGAAGTAAGTTGGATGAATAGGATAGCTTGGTAGTAGACCGGATCGGTGTGGTAACGGATATGATTAGTTCTTTGGGTACTTATGAGGTAATACGTTTCTACAGGTGTTTCATGGTAAAGCTCTTAGGTTTTGATGGTATGTGTAGCTCGGTTGAGTTAGAGGATTCAGTTCGGACGGTTTAGTTTTGTGGAAGTGGAATTCAGAGAGTTCGTAATGGTTTCTATCATGGTTATAGATGCATATTTTCTACCGGCTTGAAGAGCAAGCGATGTATAGCAATTTTCTTCTAAATTGGATCAAATGGGAAAGTTCTTGGCTAGTGAAGTACGTAGTTGCTTGAGGCTCGGAAGGGATTGTGAAGTTCTCATATTTGTCATAGGATATCATGGTATATGCGCTATGATATGTAGGGTTGAGATTGGCATGTGAAAGGTCACCATTCAGTTATGAGAGGAAGGCATAAATTCTTAGGCAGCAGGCAGTTTCAGATTATTAGGAAAATGATGTTGCTAATTTGTATGGCTTGATGAGGGCATGCATTTTAGAAAGTCAATGTGATTGAGTTAATAATACACCACTGATATTGTGGCAATCTCCTGTTTGATCGACTGCTGATATTTGAGTTTGCTTGGTGGGATAAAAGAATTTTAGGTGTATCCCTGATGAAAAGATTGGATATTAGAGGTGTGTTATATATTCGAGCGGTGGAGTTGGGATCAGATAGAGTTATTTGTACGCTCTATGGATTTGGGGACTGGGAGTTCTCTTAAACAGGTTACGTTGTGGTTATGGACCACGTATATCGTTCTTATGTGGCGACTATCGGGGGTTTGGACACCCGGATGGATCCTTTGTTGCTTAGCATGTTCCATTTTGATGTCATATTAGGTATGGACTGGTTGTCTCTATGTCGTGTTATTCTGGATTGTTGCGCCAAGTCGGTGACGTTGGCTATGCCGGGAATACCACTGATTGTGTGGCGAGATTCGACGAATTATGTTCCTAGTAGAGTGTTTTCATTTTTGAAGGCCTAGATGATGGTTGGGAATAGGTTGTCTTTCTTATTTGGTCTTTGTGAGGGATGTCAGTGCAGAGACTCCTACCATTGATTCGGTTCCGGTGGTGAGAGATTTTTCCGGATGTGTTCCTGCTGTCGGGCATGCCGCCGGACAGGTTTGTTGATTTCGGCATTGATTTAGTACCGGGCACCGTATTGTATGGCACCGGCAGAGTCAAAGGAGTTGGAGGAGCAGCTTTAGGAACTCCTTGATAAGGGGTTCATTAGTACACCAATATGGATGTGTGTTCTGCATCGAGTCGGCTTTGTTGACTCCGAGTTGCTATTATTGAGGGATGTGTTGATTCGATTGTTATTGAGATTATTAGCATTTCTATGATTACCTTTCCGTGTTGCGGGAGTTATGAGTTTTTGGTTATAGGCACATATGGTGTGGTTCTATTGGGGTCTCATACTGGAATACGTTCGGGAAGAGAATTGAGTATTGTTCGGTGGATGGCGTATCGGGTGTGTCCTTTCGAGTTTGTGTGGTGTTATGTCATTTGCTTCACCATAGTTATGATGATTTTCTTTTGGTTCTAGATAGCAAATTGTGCGTGGTTGTTGATTTTGAGCATAGTGACTCGAGGTGTTTCATGTGGACCGGTGTTCGGATAAGGCCGCGCATTGTAGCGAGGTTATGTAGAGGTATGATCCTTTAGGTTAGATTCGTGTGTTTTGGTTCTACAATGTGTGATGGGTTCTTAGTATTGTGTTGTGGCGGTACTGGTGAGCTTATGGTACAGCTCTCTGGTGGAGTCACTTTTCCATGATTTGAGTACATTTGGACTGTTGCTTATTGGTGCGCGGGTCGCACGGGTTGTGGATATAGATTGGATCAATATGTCATGTCACCAAAGTAGTCGTGTTGGATAAGATGAGGTCATTGAGACTTAGGATGAATACTATCAGATTCGATTTCTGCATGTTGGAAGGATAATGTCAGGATTTGGCTTAGAAATTTACTATGGTTCTTGCCAAAGGAGAGGGAGCTTCATGAATGGTTGATCTGAGAAATGATTATGATTCTGTGTGTTTCTTTCATCATTGGGATTATATAAAAGTGCTAGAATGAGACTTTTATATGCGGTGAAATCAGGGGAATCCATTTCCCACCATTAAGGTATATTCGGAATGTCATGACAGCATCTCGAGGTTGTGGGATCATGATCTGGCTCCCTATCTCAAGGGTCATTCGCGGCCCTGCAGTGGCTCCGAGGTTAAAGGATCTGTCTGCGGCCCAGCAAAGGTTATGAAGACGGGGGACTCCCGAGGCAAGCAGCTAGAATCAATTGGCTCTGGTGTCTTGTCTAGCCGTCCCATCTCCGTATCATTACATTTAATGTACTCTGTACCATACTGTCTTACCTCGCCTATATAAGGGGAACCCATACCATTTTGTAAAGGGCTAATGTTGCTCCATTTCTCCACAAATACAATAATATATCTCTCTCTCTCTCTCTCCCTTTTCATCTAAGTTGTTCCTTCTCACTGGCCCGAGGCCGTTTTAGCATTTATCATTCTCTTATTTGTTCTTCACTACTTTGCTCAATATTGGTAACATAGCACCTTGCTCGATCATATCTCTGCCTGCTATCCCATCCTCGACTTCCCTCGGTAGCTCGAGCTTGGCTCGAACCTTGGCCCAGAGGTCCCTGTCAACCGGCTTAGCATTCGGGCAATAGGCACCTTCGGTTTGATTACTGTCTCGTTTTAGCTCGCATTTCATCATTATACTTCACATTCTTAGCATCGACTACTCTAATAACTAGCTCAGGAATAGATCACGTATTTTTAGAGTCCCATTTACAAATTTAATTGTTGTTACCATTTTCACGGTAACAGTTTGGCACTCACCGTGGGGCTAAAAATAATAGTGATTATTTTCTTGCTGGTTTCGTCACACAAACGCACATTATCTTTCACACTTTTTTCTTGCCCAAGATCTTTTGATTTCAGGTTAATGTCCGGCTCGGTAAGCAAAATCGAGAACGACTACCTCGAAAATCACAGCGAAAACAGTATGGCTGCTCCAGAGGTCCCCGAAAAAGCATTTGGATTGATTCAAGCGGACGCGGGCTTGCAAGGAGCGCAATAGGTCAACGAAGCCTCGCGCACCAATGATAGCATACAATGTGTTGATCAACAGGAAGCTCAACAAACCCCGGCCCAGGTAGAACATGAACATAGTCTTCATGTTATTTTTGAAATGTTGCAGGCACGACAGTTGGCTATCAATCGATTGCAAAGTCGCCCGGAAAGTCCTAATGCAGTAGGGCCGGAGAAAGCAAGTAACAATGGATCGGTAACCGACCCCGCCGCAGTGAGAATGCTTGGGAATCTCTTTCAAAGGATCGAATCAGGTTCGTAGAATCTCTTACAACAACCTTCTCCTGAGGAAACGATCTCGAAACTCGCTTCACAGAAATCCGGAACGCTGAAACTCCCTAGGTACGACAGGACCTCGGATCCCTACGGGCGCACCACCACTTGCGCGTGCTCATTCAGAGGTAGCGACCTCTAAGATGGTGAGTTCGAGACCGTCTCGTTGAGGAAGTTCGAAGAAACTCTCTCGAAAGAAACCATGACACAATGCTACCACGTGGCACCTGACTTACAGACTCGCTTACCATAACAGCGTGGTCCACCGTGGAAGCACGCACCGATGCCATCAAAGCAGTACCGAGAGGGCCCGATACACCTGAGGCCGAACGAAGGAGAAATAAAATATTGCGGGAAGCCGCACCCCGTTCCCTGATAGGATGAATGAGTTTGCTGTCGGTTTCGGATGATCGGGCAACACAGGCCTTCACCCGAAGCCTAAAAGAAGTATGCCCAACGACTCCAGAGGACACCCTTGTATCCAAGGAAAGGGACACCGAGACTTTGCCTCGGCCTCATATTAACGCGTTGGTAACCCCCTCCCTCATTTAACCTATTTCAAATAAAGCATATGTTTATGAGTACAGGTGGTTCGATCAACTATACCGACGGTGTCAGGCCAAAGCCAATAGCGCGGTTCAGACTAACGAACCAAATCACTCCCACACCTTGAATCTTTGATGGATTCTAGACGCCGATCGCCACAACAATCAGGAAGGCCGCTCCCTCTATACAGCCCACTTGAGCTCGGGCTGGAGCACCGAGCCCGCAAAGCACGAACATTTTATTCAGATTACAATGGGCACACCGTCCGAATGAGACTTCGACCCCACTAAGCCAAAGGGATGAAACCCCACATTTGTTAGGACTAAAGTATTCGACAAGTTGCTTCAAGAAACAAGAGGAAATCCCTCGCCATATGACCCATCGCCGGCATCAATGCCTCCGCCCTCGAAGGGATGAAAGGGTAAGCAGAACCACATCTTCGGCCAAGCCTAGTTGAACATAGCAGAAGGTTGTATCAGGGCTCACGCCTCGAAACGTCATCTACGCATCCTGCAGCAAGGAAGAACTAACCTATATGCAGAAAGTCAGCCGAGGCATTCAGAAGTTCTGAACTCCACTCGGAGATCTGAGGCCTCTGTGGGACCCACCGAGCTCTCTTTCCTCGATCGAGTTTCCAACCAAAAGAAGGTCCTGCCAGCAAGATTATTAGCAGAGCAGCATACCCCCCAAAAAAAGATCCGATGAGATCGCAATCCTTTCTTTTATAATTAGACGGCATGTGATGACCTCCTCTTAAGAACATCATCCCCTCGGAAGGGCCAATAAATGGCAGGCTATATTTCAAAACATAATCATGTAAACAGATCAGATGATCCGAGGATTCGCGCCTATGCAGGCCGAGCTCACAACAACGGGGCACTATATTTTTTTTCAACATACTCGCAGCAAATGCTTCTCCATCGAATGCATCCCGAGGTACTCAGAGACATAGCAACGGCAATTCGACACCCGCGCGACCCCAGGGTCGGAACTCCGGGTTCACCAAGCCCCTGGAAGGCAACACCGAGCTCACGAGAAGCGGTCTTCAAGCTTAAACAAACTCAATGACTCGGAGACTATCATTAATTTCCATACGATTGGAAAACCTGAAACTATAAGACCCCTAGCGGGCAGCCTCGGCATAACTAGATCTATTCTACATTACACAAAGTGTAAGACCTCAATAGGCATGACAAACAGTAAGACCTCAATAGGCCTGACAAACTGTAAGACCTCAATAAGCATGACAAACTGTAAGACCTCAATAGGCATGACAAACAATAATACCTCAACAGGAATGAAAATCCTGAAGTTTAGGCTATACACCGCATTTGTAAGAATCCCTAAAGGGCATACCCTCGATGTAAACGCCTAAATTATCACTTGGGATCAAAAATGGCTACGACCAAACACATATGACTACGATCAAAATGGTTGATACAACAAAAATAACGTGACTCGGGGATGCCCGACTGTCGCTAAAAATCGCAGGCCACTACTCCTAATATACTGCGGAAAGAATCGGTTCAAATAGGCTTCCCTCAATAGGCAAAAACGAGCTCCGACCATGTCGGCTCCAAATTGCAAGAGTGTCGATCTACAAGCTATGAACCTTACGAGGTGATCGAAACATCGCCGACAACAACTTGAAATCGAGGTTCCTCTGGAACCGACGACGGGTCAGGAAAAAATACTATAAAAAGACCTTAAAGAGTGGAAACAAAGCCTACAAAAAAGCCCACAGGTAAAAACAACGTAAGGGCCATTGTCACCAGCTAAAACTTCTTAACAACTTGAGGATTAAAATGATCTCGAATTGTAACCTGATTCGGAGAACGGATCCAAAATAGTTAACTAAGCAAGCCTACGGGCCTCATATTGAGAGGTTTCTACGACCAAACAACATAAGAGCCATTGCTGTCATTTAATAAAATATTGACAACTTGAGGATTAAAATGAGCTCGAATCGTATCTCGATTCGGAGACCGAATCCAAAATAGTTAACTATGCAAGCCTCCGGGCCACATACTGAAGGGTCTCAATGACCAAGCGGCATAAGTGCCACTGTCGCAATTAAAGTTTGAGTCGCAACACGACTCGGAGACTGGACCCGAAGCTGTTGAAACAATGAAACACCCAAGGGCAGGAAATAAAAACCATCATCACCAGCCCCAACAAATGCAAAACTCGAGGGTATATTATGTTCAAGTCGTATCCCGACTCGGAGACTAAACCCGAAGACAGTTAAAGCATGCAAGCCTAAGGGCAAATTCGGGATCGAATCGACCCAAAGGAAACTCCAACAGGCAGAAATACAAAAGATACAAATTGCGGGGTTTCCCCTCTTATTACTACATATTGATGATGAAGCGCAACCTCGGCTTGCGTCGTATAATGAAAGCTATATATACACAACAAAGATGGCAGGGAATATTTATTCACCCTTTTTTCCAGCGGTTACGGTCCGGCAGTCTCCTCCTCATCATCCTCATTATCGGACATCAAGAACTTGGCATCGAACTCCTCTCATTCTGCTTGTTCGATCTCCTCCGAAAGACCAAATCCTCTGGCACGAATCTTCTCAAGGGTCTCTCTCCGGGATTTGCACCTCTCGTACTCCCTGCTATTGTTTGCATGATCGAGGTTTTTCTTCAGCTCGGACTTAGCGGCAGTGGCACTCCTTGAATGAGCCGCCATTTTTTGCCTTGCCCTGGTATTATTCACTACAACCTCGGCCCGGGGATTCACCACCCCGGTTTTTCCCGTTGATAGCTCGAAAGAGAGTCTCGCAATCATCTTCGCTCGAGCGGACTCATTCGCACAGGCCGCCTGAACTTGTGCCCCAAGAACGGATGTCACGGCCTGAGCCCCAAAGTTGTTCCAGCTCATCCACCTTGTCCTTTAACTGAAATAGCAACATGTCAAAGACGGCAAGACAAAAAAGGGAATACAAGCCAGCACAAAATACAGAATACCTATTTTTGCATGAGGGCCTCCCGGGCACGGCTTCGGTCCACCCCACGTCATAAAGAAATGATCTCACTTTCCTTTACTACACAGAGAAGTTTGAGGGATTTTTCCCTTTCTCGAGCCTCCCGCAATGGGGCCTCACAACGAAGCAATTCGGCTTTGAGCCTATCAAAAGCTTGAAGAAGAAAGGTAAGGTGTGTAAAGGGATGAAAAAGGAGCATGGGGCTAGAACATCCCAATTGCGACCGAAAACTCACCATAAGGCCAAGACGATGAGCCTCCCTGAGGTGCGAAGCAACGTACGATGGTGCATCAATCTCGGAAGCTTGCCGGCCGACCGAATCACTTCCCCTCAACCGTTGCGGAGAAGGCACCCCACCACAATCCTTCTCGCACCATGGAGCACCTCTCCTTTTGTCAGCTCTCTTTGATCCCTGGGCCAACAATCTCTCCTCCTCCCTCGGTGAACCCAGTCTCGCCTCGAATGAACTCCGGCAACCTGCGATAGAAGAATCGGGCAAATCAGCAAAAAGGAAGTTGTACCTAAAAAGGGGGGGGGGACTCCAGACACCTACCTAAGTGATTTGCCTCCCATCTCCCTTTTGGAAGAATCTCGCCACCGGCGCCTATTATGAGCCTAGAAAGCTGCCAGCCTACGAGACCATTCAGCTAAATCAGGGACCTCACCGGGAAACCAATGAGTTGTTGTAAACAAAGGACAGGAAGACATCATTATGGGGCTAGCCTTATATTAAGAGAAAGACAGTTCGAATAGAGTGCTTACGTGTAGAGTTTCATTTCTCAGGAAACGGTAACAATTCGCCAGGATAATGTCGGTCATCCAAACTCGAACAAACTGACTCATCCATCTACGATCCTCATCCTCCTCGCTGCCGATTTTAAGAGCTCGAATGGACCTACGCTGAAGAGCAATTAGGCCCTGGTATTGTGATAGCTTGTACAACCTTATGAAGTGACTGAGCGTAAACTCTATCCCAACCTTATCAGCAAAATATCTTATCGACTGCACTATCCTCCAGAGAAAGGGATGAACCTGCGCCAATGTTACTTGATACCTTCTACATAAATCAAGCACAACTCGGTCCGGGGATCCCGACGCGAGAACATGGGTATATACGCTCAAGAAACCCTCAACATAGGTCATGACACTCTCCTCGGGGGAAGGTATTTGTAGAATCATGCCTTCCACCCATTCGCACTCTCTCTTGATCACCCCGAGGTTCTCCTCCCTCACTGATGAACTAATCCTCGACACGTGCTCCCAATGGCCCAGAACATTGGGAGGCTTCCCCGGTGTGGCGACCCTTTTCGGAGCAGCACACCCCGGGCCTCGTTCCCCCAAGCATCGGGGGCATGCCGCTGGCGCCGACCAAAGGTGGGGCACGAAAAGGACTCCCCTTTGTCCGAGGATCATGTGTCGAAGCAGCGGCCATGACTACAGCAAAATAAGAAGAAGAAGAAGATGAAGATACAGGAAAAAACTTCCAGGAGCAAAGAAGTGGAAGGACTCGCACAAAGCGCCTGGCTCTACAGAGGAGATATGCTTATCAAAGATTGCAAAATCGCCGCTTGAAGGGCGGATAGACAAATATATAGGGGACATGCAACAACTGCTCAATTTCCCAAGAAGGCCAATTAATTCTGGCCGCGTTAACGTCACCTTTTCCTTGGTGAGTGCACTAGAAGAATCATCTCAGGCTCCCACACAACTCATAAAATCAAGGGACCTCGGGAGATCCCCTGCATCGCAAATATCAGTTCGGAGGAGCTACCAACTCAACCTCGGGACATGGTTAGTCTCGTGGCCCCTGGTCCGTCCTACGAAAAGGCTCCAAAGGGCCGACGCACGATGCTCGCAAGCAAAAAAAAGGAGAAAGGGAAAGCAGCAAGAAGGACAAGCAGAATAAAAGCTCCTTTCGTACATTGACAAAAAGGAAAAACACCTTTACAATATTCTTCTCCCAAGAGGGAGAACACATGGAACAAAAAAGGGCTCGGAGACTACTCCTTTCCCCTATCATCTTCACCCCCATCGATACACCACTGCAGTACTCAGTAAGTGCAAAGCCTAACCTCGGTCGGGTAGTGACGAGGAAGGTCAGGGCCCTATTGAGTTAAATAAAAAATATAATGTATGACAGAATAAGGTAAACAGTACAGTTGAAAGCTAACAATAAGAATTAAATACAGGAATATAAGGAACTCAATAACTAAAATAGAGGCAAAAACAATCACATGGAGATACCATTCTCACAAGGATAATAACCGGGGATCTCTTAGTATCCCGAGGATCTCTTAGTACCCTCACTATATGCTAGGGATCTCTCGGTATCCCGAGAATCTCTCGGTATCCTCAATATATGCGAGGGATCTCTTGGTATCCCGAGGATCTCTCGTTATACTCAATATATGTTGCGTATCTCTTGGTATCCCGAGGATCTATTGGTATCCTCAATATACGTGCTACGGATCTCTCGGTAACCTGCACCTTAACTCAAATCATAAATAAGTGTAGGGGATCTCCTAGGATGTCATCACATAATCCCAAAGTAAAACACGCAACAACAACACAAGGGAATACTCAATTTCATACCAAGTAAAACGGGTAATTCTAACCTAACATGCTTCCCATAATCAAATTAAGGCAGTTTAAGAAAAAAAAGCAATTAAGTCAATTAAGCATGCTTTTTCTAAGCTAATAACAGGCTTAAATTGCAAGTAGTGTAAAATAGTAAAAAGGAACACAATTGAAATTACTTAAAGAAAAGTAAATTTTCAACAATTAGCTCAAGTACGCACTAGTCACCTCACGTACAAGGCATTTTAATTATCAAATATAACAAATCCTAAAGGGAAGGTTCCCCACACAAGGTTAGGCCACTTACCTCGAACTAGCTCAAATCAATCGGAAACCACGCTCTTGACACCCGTACTCGACTCCAAATGGACCAAATCTATTCTATTCAATTTCACAATGTAAATACTAATTTAAGTAACTAAGTCTACAAAGAAATTCTAATCTAAAACGTGAAATTAGGTAAAATGACCAAAATGCCCCTTGGGCCCACATCTCGGAATTGGGTGAAATTCACATTTCCAGAAACCTCACACTGTCACGAGTTCAGTCATACCAAAAGTACCAAAATTGGACCTGAAATGTCCCTCAAATCATCACTAAAATGTCTCTAATTAGTCAAGCCCTAACCCCCAAATTACCACTGATTTTCCTTAATTTTCCGTGCTTATAGTGATAAAAATCACTCCAATAACGAGTTTAGAGACCAAAGACCTTACCCTATTGAACTCCTTTGAAAATCTCTCTTGAAAATGTTCCCCAAGCCTTATTCCCGTTTAAAAAGAGATGAAAAATACTTCAAATATGTGAAGGCAAGAATTTATATGTTTCTGCCCAGCTAATCCGCTTTTGCAGTCCGAAAATAACGTCGCATCTGCGATAATTCACTTAAGGCACTAGGCCGCATATGCGCTTCTTCAACCGCACATGCGGTCTCGCAGGTGCGCCCATTCCACCGCACCTGCAGAAACTGGCTTCCAAGCACTTCACCGCATCTTCATCTCCTCAAGCGCTTCTGCGATCACGCACCTGTGGTCCCCAATCCACGGGTGCGATTATGACAGAAGATTAGCAGCTGAAGTTGCTCAAACAAATTCCAAATTCTTCTGACAACCTTCCGAAACCATCCTGAGGCCCCGGGACTTCAACCAAAGGAACCAACAAGTCTAATACCACTGTCCATCCTTATACCAATCCTTAAAACACCTAAAACAACATCGAAACGACGAATCAACCGTGGATTAAAGACTATGAACTTCAAAACTCTAAAAATACGCTTTCTATCAAAACGTCTATCAAACCTCGTCCGAATGACCTGAAAAGTTTCACACACGTCACATTTAACATTACGGAGCTACTCCAACTTCCGGAATTCCATTCCGACCTTCGGATCAAAATCTCACTATCGAACCAAAAACTTCAAAATTCGACCTTTCGGCATTTCAAGACTAAATTAGCTACAGACATCCAAAACACAATCCGAACACACCCCTAAGCCCGAAATCATCCAACGGAGCTAACGAAACCATCAAATTTCCATTCCGACGTCGTCTTCACACTGTTCCAACTATGCTCAAATTTCAAACACTTAAGCTCTCATTTAGGAACTAAGTGTCCCGAAACTCAAAAACGAACATCCCGGCAAATCAAAATAGCAGAAATAAACACGAGAAAAGCAGTTAATAAGGGATTGGAAAGTAAATTCTTAAGACATAGAGACATACTTGAAGTAGTGAAAAGTTGAGGGTAACTGCTGCGCATATCCTGCTTGGTCTCCCAGGTTGCCTCCTCGATCAGCTGACCCCGCCACTCAACCTTTATTGATGCAAAGTTCTTTGACCTCAGCTTTCTAACCTGCCTGTCCAATATTGCTACTGGCTCCTCAACATATGATAGATCCTTGTCCAACTGGACTAAATTGAAATCCAACACATGGGACGGATCGCCGTGATACCTTTGGAGCATCGAAACATGAAATACCGGGTGAACTCCTACCAAGCTGGGAGGTAGGGCAAGCTCATAAGCAACCTCCCCAACACGCCGCAATATCTCAAAAGGGGAAGTAAACCTCCGACTCAACTTTCCTTTCTTCCCAAATCTCATAACGCCCTTCATAGGTGAAATCTGAAGCAGAACCCACTCTCCAACCTTATAGGAAACATCATGAACCTTTCGGTCTACGTAACTCTTATGTCTGGACTGGGCAGTACGGAGTCTATCCTGAATCACCTTAACCTTCTCCAAAGCATCCTGAACCAAGTTTGTGCCCAATAATCTAGCTCACCCGGCTAAAACCAACCCACTGGGGATCTACACTGCCTACCATATAAAGTCTCATACAGTGCCATCTAAATGTTGGACCGATAGCTGTTGTTGTGGGCAAACTCCGACAAAGGCAAGAATTGATCCCAAACCCTCCAAACTCAATCAGACACGCATGGAGCATATCCTCAAGAATCTGAATAGTGCGCTCGGACTATCCGTTCATCTGAGGGTGAAATGCTGTACTCAACTCCACCCGAGTACCCAACTCATGTTGAATGGCCCTCCAGAACGGTGATGTGAACTGAGTACGTCTATCTAAAGTGATGGAAACTAGAATACCATGCAGACGAATATTCTCCCGAATATAAATCTCTGCTAAACTCTCCGAAGAATAGGTAGTACACACACGAATGAAGTGCGCGGACTTGGTCAGACGATCCACAATCATCCAATAGCATCGAACTTTCTCAAGGTCCGAGGGAGCCCAACTACAAAGTCTATGGTGATCCGCTCCCATTTCCACTCTGGAATCTCTATCCGCTAAAACAACCCACCCATTCTCTAGTGCTCTTACTTTGCCTGCTGACAGTTGAGGCACCGAGCTACAAATCCAACTATATCTTTCTTCATCTGCCTCCACCAATTATGCTTTCTCAAATCTGGATACATCTTCGCAGGCCCCGGATGAATGGAATATCACGAATAATGGGTGTCTTCTAGAATCAATTCCCGAAGCCCATCAAAATTGGGTACACCAATCCAACCCTGAATCCTCAATACCACATCCTCACCAATAGTCACATCTCTGGCATCACCGTGTTGAACCTTGTCCTTGAGGACAAGCAAATGAGGGTCATCATATTGACGCTCCCTAATACGATCAAATAAGGAAGACCGAGAAACCACGCAGGCTAGAACCCAACTGGGCACCGAAAGATCCAATCTCACAAACTGGTTGGCTAAGGCATGAACATCCATTGTCATAGGCCTCTCTGATGCTAGTAAATAAGCCAAACTCCCCAAACTCTATGCCAACGACACAAGGCATCGGCCACCATATTGGCCTTGCCCTGGTGTTACAAAATAGTGATATCATAGTCCTTCAACAACTCTAACCATCTCCGCTGGAGCAAATTTGGATCCTTTTGTTTGAACAAGTGCTACAAGCTCCGATGATCAGTATAAATCTCATAAGGAACCCCATACAAATAATGGTGCCAGATATTCAGGGCATGAACAATGGCAGCTAAGAGATCATGGATAGGGTAATTCTTCTCATGTACCTTCAACTGCCTAGACGCGTAGGCAATCACCCTACCGTCCTGCATCAACTCCGCTCCAAGACCAATCCTCGAGGCATTACAATAGACCGTGTAAGACCCCAAACCTGTAGGCAATATCAAAATTGAGGATGTAGTCAAAGCTGTCTTGAGCTTCTGAAAGCTCGCCTCACACTCTTCCGTCCACTGGAACGAAGCACCTTTCTGGGTCAGTCTACTCATAGGGGCTGCAATCGATGAAAACCTCTCAACAAAACGACGGTAATAACCCGCCAAGCCAAGGAAACTGCGGATCTCTACAGCTGAGGATGGTCTGGGCCAACTCTGCACGGCCTCTACTTTCTTCGGATCCAACTGAATACCCTCACTCGACACCACGTGGCATAAGAATACCACGGAATCCAACCAAAACTCATATTTTGAGAACATAGTATATAATTTCTTTTCTCTTAAGGTCTGAAGCACTGTCCTCAGGTGTTACTCATGATCTTCCCGACTCCGGGAATACACCAGAATATAATCAATAAAGACAATGATGAAGTCAAGATATGGCTGGAACACACTGTGCATCAAATACATAAAGGTTGTTGGGGCATTGGTAAGTCTAAATGACATAACAAGGAACTCGTAATGACCATACCGAGTCCTGAAAGTAGTTTTCGGGATATCTGGCTCTCAAATCTTCAACTGATGGTAACTTGAGCGAAAGTCAATCTTAGAAAACACTCGTGCGCCCTGAAGCTGTTTAAACAGATCATTAATACGAGGCAAAAGATAACGGTTCTTCATTGTAACTTTGTTCAACTGGTGATAATTAATACACATACGCATAGAACCATCATTTTTCTTCACAAACAAGACAGGAGCACCCCAAGGTGATACATTGGGCCAAATAAAACCCTTATCAAGCAATTCCTGTAGTTGATCCTTCAACTCCTTCAACTCAGGAGGAGCCATATGATACGGAGGAATAGAAATGGTCTAAGTGCCCAGCAACAGATTAATGCCAAAATCAATATCTCTATCAGACGACATGCCCGAATGATAAGTAGGAAACACATTAGGAAAATCCTGTACTACTGGGACGGAATCATCCGAATGGGTATCAATACTGACATCTCTCACAAACGCTAAATACGTGTCACACCCCTTCTCAACCATTCGCTGAGCCTTAGGGAAAGAAATAACTCTACTGGGAGTGTGATCTAAAGTACCCCTCCACTCAACACGCGGTACACCTGGCATAGCCAGCGTCACAATTTTGGTGTGACAATCAAGAATAGCATAATGGGGCGACAACCAGTCTATGCCCAAGATAATACCAAAATCTACCATGTTGAGCAATAATAAATCGACTCTGGTTTCAAAACCACTAAGAGCAACCAAACACGACCGATAAATGCGGTCCACAATAAGAGAATCTCCCATATGAGTAGAAACATAAATAGGGGAACTCAAAGAATAACGAGGTAAACCCAAATGCGGAGAAAAATAAGAAGACACATAAGAGTATGTGGAGCTTGGATCGAATAGAATTGATGCATCTCTGTGACAAACCAGTATAATACTTGTGATGACAGAATCGGAGGCAACAGCCCCAGTACGGGCAGGAAAGGCATAATATCGGGTCTGGCCTCCCCTTCTAAGACGACCTCTACCTCCCCGACCTCCACCTCGGGTTGGCTGAGCAGGTGGGGTAGCAACTAGAGCTGTAACCAAAGCCTGAGAACTCAGCGGGGCATGCTGTTGTTGAGAAGTCTGTGGAGGCGCACTCATCCCATGTCTAGGGCAATCCCTCATGTCACGACCCGATTCACCCTTCGTGAACCATCGAGATGGCACCTAGTCTCTATGACTAGGTAAGCCTAACATTCGGAAACATAACACTAACTTGAGGAAAAAAAGAAAAATAATTTAAAATAGAAATAGAGAAATGGAACAACATTTTAAAGGTGTCGCTCAGCATACACAACATTTAACTTCTAAAAACATTTACATACTCCCTAAAACCCGGAAACCCATAAATCACAAGCTACAAAACATAGTAAAATGCTCTAAGTCCGAAATGTCTACAACAACAGTAAGGATAGAAGGGATGTCACTACAAGATAGAATAAAGAGAGAGACTCATCGGTCTGCGGACGCGACAGATGTACCTCAAAGTCTCCGAAAGATAGCCTCACCTCAATAATGATATGCCTGAGTAGAGGTACCTGGATCTGCACATGAAAAACATGCGCATAAGGGGCATGAGTACACCACAGCGGTACTCAGTAAGTGTCAAGCCTAACCTCGGTCGGGTAGTGATATGGAAAGTCAGGGCCCTACTGAGGTTAAACAAGATTATAAAGTTTAGCAGTTTAGAATAGAACAGTATAAACAAGTACAATAGTTAAAATAACACAGGATATACAAGACAGCAACAACTATACAGAAGTAAGGTAACACGGAAGAAAATACAGCTCAACACCAATGATAACAAAACGGGGATATTCCAGGATACCGTCTTGTAGTCCCAAATACACATATACGATAAGTCTCTTAGGATATCGTCCCATAGTCCAACTCATAGTGCGCGAGGACCTACCAGAATCCCGTTCTGTAGTCCCAAATGTAAATACCTAGTACTAGGGGAATCTATCGGGTGTATTCCCGTAGTTCCATATAACTGTGCTGGGGGATCTACTAGAATCCCACATCCGTATTCCCAAAATAAACAGACAAGGGGGGGAGATAGTGATACCATAATCCTTCAGCACCTCTAACCATCTCCTCTGACGCAAATTTAGATCCTTTTGCTTGAACATGCGCTGTAAGCTCTGATGGTCGGTATAGATCTCACAAGTAACCCCGTATAAATAATGGCGCCAAATCTTCAAGGCGGGAACAATGGCAGCTAACTTAAGGTCGTGAACAGGGTAATTCTTCTCATGTATCTTCAACTGTCTGGATGCGTAGGCAATCACCCTACCGTCCTACATCAATACCACTCTAAGGCAAAATCTCGAGGCATCACAATAGACCGTATAAGACCCGAACATGAAGGCTATATCAAAATTAGGGCTATAGTCAAAGCTTTCTTGAGCTTGTGAAAGCTCTCCTCACACTCATCCGTCCACTAGAACGGAGCACCCTTCTAGGTCAATCTGGTCATAGGGGCTGCAATCGATGAAAACCCCTCAACAAAACGATTGTAGTAACCCGCCAAGCCAAGGAAACTGCGGATCTCGGTAGCTGAAGATGGTCTGGGCCAACTCTGCATGACCTTTATCTTCTTCGGATCCACATGAATACCCTCACTCGATACTACTTGGCCTTAGAATGCCACTGACTCCAATAAAAACTCACATTTCGAGAACTTAGCATATCACTTTTTTCTCTCATAGTCTGAAGCACAATCCTCATGTGCTGCTCATGATCTTCCCGGCTCTAGGAATATACCAAAATATCATCAATAAGACAATTATAAATGAGTCAAGATACTGCTGGAACATATTGTGCATCAAATGCATAAAGGCTGTTGGGGCATTGGTCAGCCTAAATGACATAATAAGGTACTCGTAATGACCATACCGAGTCTTGAAAATAGTCCTCTGGATATCCGACCCCCGAATCTTCAACTGATGGTAACCTGAGTTCAAATCAATCTTAGAAAACACCCGTGCGCCCTAAAGCTGGTCAAACAGATCACCAATACCAGGCAAAGGATAATGGTTCTTCACTGTAACCTTGTTCAACCGACGATAATCAATACACATACGCATAGAACCATCTTTTTTCTTCACAAACAAGACCGGAGCACCCCCAAGGTGCTACACTGGGCCGAATAAAACCCTTATCAAGCAATTCATGTAACTGATCTTTCAACTCCTTCAACTCAGAAGGAGCCATATGACACGGAGGAATAGAAATGGGCTAAGTGCCCGACAACAAATCAATGCCAAAATCAATATCTCTATCAGGCGGCATGCCCGGAAGACCAGCTGGAAACACATCAGGAAAATATGGTACTATTAGGACTGAATCAACAAAAGGGGTATCAATACTGACATCTCTCACATAAGCTAAATACGCACCATACCCCTTCTCGACCATACGCTGAGCCTTAAGGAATGAAATAATTCTACTATAAGTGTGATCCAAAGTACCCTCCACTCTATACACGGTACACCTGGCATAGCCAGAGTCACGCTTTTGGCGTGACAATCAAGAATAGCATAATTGGGTGACAACCAGTCCATGCCCAAGATAATATAAAAATCTACCATGCTATGCAACAACAGGTCGGCTCTGGTCTCAAAACCACTAAGAGTAACCAAACACGACCGATAAATGCGGTCCACACCAAGAGAATCTCCCACATGAGTAGAAACATAAATAGGGAAACTCAAAGAATCCCGAGATACACCCAAAAGCGAAGAAAAATAAGATGACACATAAGAGTAAGTAGAGCCTGGATTGAATAAAGTTGATGCATCTCTATGACAAACCAGTATAATACCTGTAATGACAGAATCGGAGGCAACAGCCTCGGTACGGGCAGTAAAGGCATAGTATCGGGCCTGGCCTCCCCCTCTAGGTTGACCTCTACCTCCCTAACCTCCACCTCTAGCTGGCTGAGCAGGTGGGGTAGCAACTAGAGTTATAACCATAGACTAAGAAGTCTGCGGGGCACGCTATGGCAGAGAAGTTTGTGGAGGTGCACCCCTCCCAAGTCTGGGGCAATCCCTCACCATATGGCGTATGTCACCACACTCAAAACAAGCTCTGGGAGAACATGGTTGTTGTGACTAGCTCGGAACAGGTCTGCTGGAGTGACCTTTGAAAGCACCCCGTGCAGGAGGCGCGCTAGATACTGGAGGTGCATAATAAGTCTCCTGAGGTTTAGGAGGAGCTGGAGCACTACTGGCTACTAGAAGAGCTAAATGAACAGGGCGACTCATATAACCTCTAGTATGACGACCTGCAGCTAGGGTACGGGCACTAGAATAATGGCCCGACTCTCGAGACCTCTTGGCCTCCCTCTCCTCTCTCTCCCTAGAATGCATACCCTCAATCCTCTTAAAAATTCTCACCACCTGCTGATATGAAATATCCATCTCCAACTCACGAACCATGCTAGACCTGATGCTGGGAATAAGGCTCTCAATAAACCGGCGAACCCTCTCGCGAACAGTAGAAACCAAGGTTGGTGTATGCCTAGCCAAACTAGAGTAACGGACAACATACTCTGAGACACTCATAGCACCCTGGCGTGCAAATGCTCAAACTCTGCGCGCCATGCGTCCCTGAGGCTCTAAGGAAAATACTATCTCAGGAGCAGATCTGAAAACTGAGTCCAAGTCAGTGACGCAGCCTCATCCGGAATGTCTAACTCATATGTACGCCACCACTCATAGGAGGATGGGTACGGAGAATACGGTAGGACTCATCTAGAAATCCCAGAGCATCCTTCGATGCTAGACCGCTGAATACAGGAGGCTTGTACTTTTTGAACAACTCAAGCCTCAGTTGCTCATCCTCGGAAGTTGCTGCCATATTCTCGGGCCGATATGGAACTACAGGCGGTACAAGAATAATCTCAAGGACCTGCTCAACATGAACTCACTGCTCAAGAGTGCGGGCGGCGTGAGTGTGTGCTCCTCCCCCAGCCTGAGATATAGCTGCATCAAGGGGAAGCAACCCTGCCTGAGCTAGAGTGGTGTACATGCTCATGAATTGTGCCAGAGTCTCCTAAAGAGCTGGAGTAGTAGTAGCAGTAGGAGTATCAGGTGCCTGGACTCCAGCTCGAACTGCTGGTGGTACCTCAGTGGTAGCTCGCGCAGGTGCTCTGGCTGCACCACATGCACGTCCTTGGCCTCTTCCCTAGCCTCGACCTCTGACGGCTACAGTAGGGGCATGGATGCCTGATCATCTCAGGTAGCGTGTGTCCTCACTATCTGTGAGAGAATAAAAGATAGAAGTTCAGAATTGTAATGTCAAAATATCGCACGACAAGGAAATCAAATAATGTGGAATTTTCCTAATAGTTACATAGCCTCTCGTAGATAAATACAGACGTCTCCGTACCGATCAATGAGACTATAATAAACCGGCTTGTGATCCATGACTCCTATGAACCTAGAGCTCTGATACCAACTTTTCACGACCCGGTTCTCCCTCCGTGAACCATCGTGATGCACCTAGTCTCTACGACTAGGTAAGCCTAACATGCGGAAAGATAACTTAAACTTGCGGAATAAAAGAAAAACAATATAAAACAGAAATAGAGAAATGGAACAGCATTTTAAAGGTGTCGCTCAGCATACAAAACATTTAACTTCTCAAAACCAATACATACTCCCCAAAACTCAGAAACTCATAAAACACAAGCTACTAAACATAGTAAAATGCTCTAACTCCGGAATGTCTACAATAACAGTAAGGATAGAAGGGCTGTCACTACAACATAGAATAAAGAGAGAGACTCCTCGGTCTGCGGACGCAGCCGATGTACCTCAAAGTCTCCGGAAGATCGCCTCGCCTCAAGAACGATGGGCCTGAGTAGAGGTACCTAGATCTGTACATGAAAAACATGCGCAAAAGGGCCATGAGTACACCACAAAGGTACTCAGTAAGTGCCAATCGTAACCTCGGTCAGGTAGTGACGAGGAAGATCAGGGCCCTACTGAGGTTAAACAAGATTATAAAGTTTAGCAGTTTAGAATAGAATAGTATAAACAAGTAGAACAATGAAACTAACACAACATCTAAAGGACAGCAACAACTATACAAAATCAAGGTAACACGGAAGAAAATATAGCTCAGCACCAATGATAACAAAACGGGGATCTTCCAGGATACTGTCCTGTAGTCCCAAATACACATATCCAATAAGTCTCTCGGGATACCATCCCGTATTCCAACTCATAGAGCGCGAGGATTTACCGAAATCTCATCCCGTAGACCCAAATGTAAATACCCAGTACTGGGAGAATCTACCGGGTACATTTTCATTGTTCCAAATAACTGTGCAGGGGGATCTACCGGAATCCCACATCCGTAGTACCAAAATAAACAGAACAGGGAGGGGGAGCTACCGGAATCCCACATCCGTAGTCCGAAAATAAATACGCAACAACAACAGGAAAGTATACACAAATGGAAAATTTCACAGCAACGTAAATAAGTGATTCTAGTCTAGCATGCTGCACAGAATTTAGGTAAGCAGGTTGAACAGATAAAGCAATTAAATCACTTAAACATGCTTTCCTAAGCTAACAACAGGCTTAATATTACAAGTAATAAAACAAGGAAAAAGAAACATACTAGTTATTACTTAATGAAAACCGGATTTCCAACAATTAGCACAAGTACGCACTCGTCACCTCACGTACAAGGAATTTCAATTACTAAATATATCAATCCTAAGGGGAAGGTCCACCACACAAGGTTAGACAAGCCACTTACCTCAAATCGGCTCAAAATCAACCCGAGACCATGTTTTTGCCATGATTACTCGACTCCAAACGGCCCAAATCTATTCAATTCAATTTCATAAAATAAATAACACTTCTAGTAACTGATCCTACAAGGAAGTTCTAAGATAATACGAGAAATTAGGTAAAATAACCAAAACGCCCCTCGGGCTCACGTCTCAGAATCGGGTAAAATTTATATTTCCAGAAACCTCGCACTTTCACTAGTTTAGTCACATCAAAAGTACCAAAATCAAACCTCAATTTGTCCTTCAAATCATCACTCAAATGTCTCTAATTAGACAAGCCCTAAACCCCAATTACCACTGATTATCCTTAATTTTTCATGCCTAAATTGATTAAAATCGTTCCAATAATTAGTTTAAGGACCAAAGACCTTAACCCAATGAGCTCCTCTAAGAATCCCTCTCGAAAAGTGCTCCCCAAGCTTCTTCCCATTTTGAAAAAGATGAAAAATGGCTAAATTTAGTGAAGGCAAGAATTTATATATACTGCCCAGTGATTTTCGCATTTGCAGCCCTGGAACCGCATCTGCGAGGACTTCATCGCATCTGCAACTTTTACTTAAAGGGCAATATCCACATCTGCGGTTACCCTTTCCGCAGGTGCGGTACCGCTTCTGTGGTGAATTACCTGCATCTGCAGAACCTGCTGATCCTCTCCAAATCTGTATTTGTGCTTGCTCTGCTGCTTCTGTGGCACCGCACCTGCGGGACCCAAACTGCAAGTACGGTTATGATAGTAGACCAGCTGATGCTATAAACTTCCAAACTCCAAAATCCTTCCGTCAACCATCCGAATTCATCCCGAGGCCTCCGGGACCTCAACCAAAGGCACCAACAAGTCACAAACCACTACCCAAACTTGTACCAATCCTTAAAACACCTAAAACAACATCGAAACCGTGAATTAACCATGGATTTGGGCCGAAGAACTCTAAAATTCTCAAAATACGCTTTCGATCAAAAATTCTATCAAACTTTGTTCGAATGACCTATAATTTTTCACACACATCACATTCAACCCTACGGAGCTACTACAACTTCCGTAATTCCATTCTGACCCTCAGATTATAATCTCACCATAAGACCGGAAACTCCAAAAATTCAACTTTTCGCATTTCAAGCCTAAATTAGCTACGGGCCTCCAAAACACAATCCGAACACGCCCCTAAGCCCCAAATCACCCAATGGAGGTAACAAAACTATCGGATTTCCATTTCCAGGCCATCTTCACACTGTTCCGACTACGGTCAACTTTCCAACACTTAAGCTCTTATTTACGGACTAAGTGTGCCAAAACTCTCCAAAACTCAAAACCGAACATCCCTGCAAATCAAAATAGCAAAAATAAACTCAAGGAAAGTATTTTATAGTGGATCGGAGCGTTAATTCTTAAGACGACCGGCCGGGTCGTCACACCTCACCACATGGCATGTGTCACCTGACTCAAAACAAGCTCTAGAAGGACGTGGTGGCTGTGACTGGCTTGGGCCAGGTTTGTTGGACTGACCTCTGAAAGCATATCATGCAGGAGGCGCGCTAGATACCAGAGGAGCATAATAAGGCTCTTGAGGTCTTGGAGGAGCTGGAATACCACTGGCTGCTGGAAGAGCTGAATGAATAGGGCAACTTATATAACCCCTACCATGATGACCTATAGCTGGGGCACGGGCACCAGAATAATGTCCTGACTCTCGAGACCTCTTGGCCTCCCTCCCCTCTCTCCCCCTAGCATGCATAACCTCAATCCTCCTAGCAATGATCACTATCTGCTAATAAGAAATATCTATCTCCAACTCACGAGCCATGCTAGACCTGATGTTGGGAATAAGGCCCTCAATAAATCGTCGAACCCTCTCGGAAACAGTAGAAAGCAAGGCTGGTGCATGTCTAGCCAAACCAGTGTAACAGACAGCATACTCTAAGACAGTCATAGCACCCTTGCGTAAGTGCTCAAACTCTGCGTGCCATGCATCCCTAAGGCTCTAAGAAACATACTCTCTTAGGAACAGATATGAAAACTGAGTCCAAGTTAGTAAAGCAGCCTCATCAAGACTATCTAACTCATAGGTGCGCCACCACTTATAGGTAGCTGCTCGAAGCTGGAAAGTAGTGAAGGAAACCCTGCTCGATCCTGATATACCCATGGTACGGAGAATACGATAACACTCATCTAGAAATTGCAGAGCATCATTGTCACACCTCCTTTTTACTACCCAAGAAAGGAGTGTAAGGGAATTTTTTCAATTAAAGTGACAATCGAAATGGGATTAATTATTAGAATCAGAGTCGCCACTTTGGATAATTTATAGGTCCCAAGTCGCCGGTTTAAAATCTCGAATCGATGAAATTGACTCTTATTTACGGTCTGCGAACACAAAAATACAAGTAAGGAATTCTATTAACCCGGGAGAAGGTGTTAGGCATTCCCAGGTTCCATGGTTTTATCCCGGTCTCTTTGATCATACTTGGCTTACCTAAATTGTCTAATTACTCATTTTAGAACCAATGTGCAGTTGCCTCTTTTAATTAAGAACTTATCTTAAAACAGGTCACGCGCACGTGTACTCATTTGTTTGGCATGTCAAAAATCATGTCACGCGAATGTGTCAACAATTAATAACTCTTTATTAATATTAAGAAAGTTTAGTCGAAGTTGCGCGAACGCATACCCCGATTTTGTTTTTAGGATCGTAATTATATCAGGCGATCATGTACACACTCATGATAATAGATTAAAATTGTGCCTGAAGCATTCAAATGGTGTTCATTCTTCATAAACTTCAATACACAATCTATTACCACATGGTCCATTTAAATTGGAACTCCTAACTTCTAGTCTGAACAAAATACTATGAATTAATTTTGACCCCTATGTTAAAGACTAAAAAATTGAAACAATATTCACTACAAGATCGATTATAATAATTATATCACATCCATAATATTCATAAAAACAGCATGATCCAAATGACTTTTAAAACCAAACAAAACAAATGACAACAACAACATATTTTGGAAAAATCAATTATCCAAAGTAGCATAAAAGAATTAAAGACAAGAGGAGAAGATGGAAATTTCAGTGACTTAGTTTTCCAAAACAACAAAACAAGCCTTCATCTCAGGACCACAAACGAACTGGTTGACAGAACCTCACCGACGACCTCTGACTTTACCCGAATCTCAACTCAATGTAGATCCAGGATTTGAAGAAACAGACAATGATAGCAGAGGGAACAATGAATCCGAACTAGGAACAACTCAATGTATTCTCATATCGCAACTCAATCACTCGGACCTCGTACAAAAACCAACAAACAGCTCGAAATAAACTCGACTCACTCAAACTCTACCGTCAAAATCCAAATCTGAAATTGGAACTGACGAAGCAGATTTCTTATTTATATTTTTTAATTGAGAATTTAGAGTTAAAAATCAGTGGAAAGATGAAAAACACAAAACAATCCCTAAAGGAAACTCTAACTTTGGTTTCTCTGTTTCTATCCCGTCAAACCAATTTGCCCATAATGAGTTTCCAAAATAAAAAAAATGATGAACAGCGAGGAACAGAGCTTCCTGAAAATCTAAAACCAATCGGTGATAGCAAGGAAGGGAGGAGTCTGTCGTTGTTCGTTGTTGAAGAAGAAGATGGGAGGTAGGCTATGGCTGTTTCTTCGGCGAGTTTGGGTTGAATCGCCGGCTGGCTGTGTGTAGGGGTGTGGTGGTGACGCCGTTAGGCTGCTGAGTTTTGGGTGAAGATGGTGTAGTTTGATATGAGGTCTATTTTGGGGTGTTCCAAGGTGTTAGAAACGGCTGAACCGGATTCTCGTTGGGGGAGGGGTCGTGTGTTTGGTTAAAGAAGAAGCAGAATGGTGGGGGAGGGGTCTAGGTCTTCTACGGCTGATCCTAGGGGTCTGTTGGAGAAGACGACGTGGGGGGTCCTTGTGTTAAACGACGGATTTTTTCTCTTTTTGGGTCCCCATGTCTATTAGGTTTTAGGTTAATTTAATAAGAAGAAGAAGGGTCCAAATCTTGGGTGTTTGGTCGGGTCGACTCGGTTTGGGCTGGGTTGGGGGGGGGGATTTTGGCATCTAAAATGTTTGGCCCAATTGAATTTAAAAACCAGACTTTTTCAATTTCATTTTTTTCTTTCTTTAATTAATTAAAAACCTAAATTAAATTCCTAAATTAATTCAAATAGTAAAATTAAGCTATTTATCTAACTATAATATTTATAAAAATTAGTTGATCCTCATTAAAAGAAAAAAGTTAATAATCCAAAATTTAAAGCTAAGAGTTTAAAAATGAGCCATTTTTGTAATTTTTATTTTTATTGAAGCAATTAATTAATTAATCCAAAAATGTGAACACAAAATAAAAATGCAATGCATGGTATTTTTTGTATTTTTTTCATGATTTTAATAAAAGTAAACATGCACAGAAATCCAAACGATTAACAAAAATCCTACAAAAATCGTAAAAAATTGCAAACAATTGGGGAAAAATCTATTTCTTTAATTTGTAGGAGTATTTCCCATAGGGAAAAAATCACGTTCTCACAGCTGCCCCTCTTTTCTTTGAAATACAAAGAGTTTTCGGGCAAAGATAAAGTGAGAAGATACGAGCGATTTTTGCCCGTTTGAATACTCCGTGGGAAGCATTTTTGAAAGATCTGACCGAACCTTGCTTCCGAGGTTGCCTACATATCCTTGGCTATAAAGAAATCAGGTAAGTATAGTTCGGGAAAATTAGGAAGAGATTAGTTAGAGAGTCGAGTGAGGTGCCGTTCCGCCGAGGATTCGATCCGCGGCCCTGTTATTACATCAAAAATCAAGATTCAAAAGACTAACTAAGCCTATCAGCTACGAGTTACAAGATTCCTATCAATAAGTCTTCTAAATCTTGATCTTGAGTCTTGAATGATTCTTCATGCAAACTTTAGATTTGAACCTTGATTCTTGCTAGCTGCAGGTGCTGATTCATTCTTCCACAGCTTCTTCGGATCAAACTCGGACACGTCGTGCTCTTGACTTCAGCCACGTCTTGAGTAGTTCAGATCTTTCTCTGCTTCTGCATTTGGATTCACTTCTTTTTTTTTCTTTTTTTATTCTGGATTGAGTCTACTTCTATTGGTCATCTCGGACTGTTGACCCGCATTCTTGCCGCGAGCTTCTACTACTTCAAACTAGAATTGAATTCTGAAATGACTTCCCTTATTCTCCAAGTGGGCGCCTGCTATTGACTTAAAATTTGAGATAATTCCGAAACAAATTCTCTTGTTCTCCAGGTGTGTGCCTGCAATCAAAACAACAAAACCAACAAAATTTTCTGCCCCAGTTTGCACTCGGAAGATTTGTGAGTTGTTAGCAAAACTGTAAACTACTTATGCTATTGATGCAATGATGAAAGTAAACTAGAGACTCGACTAGGATGTGCATCTCCTGTGAGTAAAACCAAGAAACTTTGACCAGCAAATGCATCTGCTAAAATAAAATCTGAATGGCCCAGATTTGGAAGCGTGTCTCATACGGGTGAAATTTGAAGGAACCAAACTAGGAAGTGTATCTCCTAAGAATGAACTTAAATGACTCAAACGAGGAAATGCGCCTCCTATGGGTAAAAATCTCAATTTATGAAGTGCGTCTCCTAAAACAAAATATAAATTGAAAGACCCAGACTAAGAAGTGTGTCTCCTAGGGGTGAAACATCAATGACTCCAACTAGGAAGTGTGTCTCATAGGAATGAACTTAAATGAACCAAACTAGGAAGTGCGTCTCCTAGTGGTAAAATCTCAATTTAGGAAGTGCGTCTCCTAAAACAAAATATAACTTGAAAGACCTAAACTAGGATGTGTGTCTCCTAAGGGTGAAACTTCGATGACTCAAACTAGAAAGTGTGTTTCCTAAGAATGAACTTGAATCAACCAAACTAGGAAATGCGTCTCCTAGTGGTAAAATCTAAATTTAGGAAGTGCGTCTCCTAAAACAAAATATAACTTGAAAGACCCAGACTAGGAAGTGTTTCTCCTAGGGGTGAAACTTCGATGATTCAAACTAGGAAGTGCGTCTCCTAGGAATGAACTTAAATGAACCAAATAGGAAGTGCGTCTCCTATTGGTGAAATCTTAATTTAGGAAGTGCGTCTCCTAAAGGTATATCCTGAAAGACCCAGACTGGGAAGTGCGTCTCCTAGGGGTAGAACATCAATGACTCAAACTAGGAAGTGTGTCTCCTAGGAATGAACTTAAATAACCCAAAACTAGGAAGTGCGTCTCCTAGTGGTAAAATCTCAATTTATGAAGTGTGTCACCTAATAGTGTATCCTGAAAAACCCAGACTAGGAAGTGCCTCTCCTAAGGGTGGAACTTCAATGACTCAAACTAGGAAGTGCGTCTCCTAGGAATGAACTTAAATAACCCAAAGTTAGTAAGTGTGTCTCCTAAAAAGTATATTCTAAAAGATCCCTACTAGGAAGTGCTTCTCCCAACGGGTAAAACATCAATAACTCCAACTAGGACATGCTCTCCAGGGATATATTTAAATGACCAAAACTAGGAAGTGCGTCTCCTAGGGGTGGAATATCGATTTAGGAAGTGTGTCTCCTATAGAAAAATATAACTTGAAAGACCTATACTAGGAATTGTGTCTCCTAGGGTTAAAACCATCAGTGACTCAAACTCATATGATCTAAACTAAGAAGTGCGTCTACTAAGGGTGAAATCTCAATTTAGGAAGTGTGTCTCCTAAAAACGTATCCTGAAAAACCCATATTAGGAAGTGCGTCTCTTAGGGGTGAAACTTCAATGACTCAAACTAGGAAGTGCGTCTCCTAGGAATAAATTTGAATGACCAAATCTAGGAAGTGCATCTCCTAGGGGTCAAATTTCAATTTAGGAAGTGCGTCTCCTAAAACAAAATATAACTTGAAAGACATAGACTAGGAAGTGCGTCTCCTAGGGGTGATGTGTGATCTTCTCAATAGCCTCTGCGTAAGCAGAATTGGGGCATTACACCTGACAAATTCAATCTTCCAAGCTTTGATATGAACATAGCTTTCGTCCCTGTTTTAGACAAAGAAAACTTGTGAGTTTAAACATGGTGGTTGGTTTGAGGCCTTGACTTTGAAGGCGATTGCTCCTTCACTTGCCATGATAACTTTTATTTCAAATTGAAAGACATTGCTTGTTTATTGAATAACCATTTTCTCTGTCACCCTTATCACAGAACATACCTCTGATTTATTCAAACTCAATACCTTCTATCTGTTGAATTTTTCTCATGAATTGACATTTACCGAACCTTTGCATTTCTCATGAATCCCAAAGCACGCTGATTGTTATCCATTCAGTGTATATACTGCTCTTTTCTTACTTATGTCACTTTGATGTGCTAGCCAGATTCCATTTTGTGCAATTGGAAAACTGGTAGCAAATTTTAAAGTCGTTTCTCACTTGTTCTGACCAAAAGACTGAGTTAGAGGAAGTAAACAAGATAGAATGGACAGAGTAAAGGACAATGGAAAGAGATGATTCCTAGAAAGAAAACTATAAAGTAGAAACTTAGCAGATGAGGATACCAACTCTAAAAACCATGAAATGCACATTTGGATTAAGTGGCATAATCTGTCAAGCAATTCTGATGTTCAACTCTAGTTATACCCCTAAACCGTGAAACTGTGCTTCAATGCTCCGATTATCTGATCTGATTCACGATCCTTATTCGACTTGTAGTGCCCGAAGGGTTTTCACCATCAAACCTCTCTCATTTGTTCTTTCTCTCAACTCACCATCGCCTTATGGTGCCTGTGAAGGTTTTCACCAATAAGCCTCTCTCATTTCGTTCTTTTCTTCTTATTTCCTCTGATTATGCAGATGACAAGGCATTAACCGCGATAGAAATATCATATGCTCCAGCCATGTCTAAACTCAGCACTCTCAAAGATTATCTGGGAGGTCTTTTTTGGACTGTAATATGGCTTTTGGACAGGGTTAGAAAGAAAGGATATCATAAAGTCTCAAAATAACTAAGACAACGGGTTAATTTATTTACAACTTTTGGAATCCAATCTAAAAAATTTGCCCCAATTTCTAAAATAAGGGAATTTGATTCTTTTTTTCTTTTTCTTTTGATGCAGTTACTAAGTAAGACTGCCCCACTTTTATCTTCGTGGGATTATGAAATATTTTATTTGGTATGACCGAACAGTAAGACTGCCTACGTTTCTTGTGATGACAAGAATCAGGTCAAACGTAGTTCACAAAGATATTTTTTGTTACTATTTTCCTTTTTCTTTCTTTCTTTTCCTTCTTTTTTCTCTTTTTTTCTTTTTTTCTTTTCTTTTTTTACTTTTTTTCTTTTTTTTCTTTATCTCTATTTTTTCTCTTTTTTTTTGAATTTTCCTTTTGGAATGAAATTTCTAAAATAAACCTATGGGGACATGAACTTCTCTTTTTTTTTCGTATGACTCTAACTTGATTCCGAAAGAGCGGAGGTCAAAGAAATCAGATCAGGCTCAAAAGGGTATCGAATGGTATAAGTGTTTGGGTAGCTGAAAGAGGGTCTCCCAATCCCTGAAAATGCCAAGTACAACACATGTAACATGAAATGAAAAAGGAAGAGCACATACAAGATTCCTTTTACAGCTTCGACATTGATATCATTGATATGCTTTCCACTTTTTTAGTGACTTATCAAGTACAAAACTCTCAGTGGGTGATTTCTTCTCACGATGGATACCCTCCGACTGTTTGGAGCAAACTCCCTTGACTTTATCTTTTAAATTGAGGTGTACTTGAACTCAAAACTGCTCGCTTCAAATTGTTGGGAGGCACTCTCTCGTAACAACTTCTTGTCGTCCTATTAACTTCTCAAACTATCTGCCACAGTTTCATGCCATTCGTGCTTCAAATGATCTCAATATGTCCAAATCTATATTTATTTCCATTAAATGTCCTATCATCTTCAAAATTGTTCCATTGCTCCATGACTAAACTAACTTTTAAGACCAGACTAAGAATTACACGTGCATGTCATGTCACTAGAGTCAGCTAGAAAAGAACTAGAAAAGAAAAAGAGAACTAAACAAAATATGACTACAAATAACAGAAAACAGGAAATTGCATTAGATGGCCGCTGAAAGGGTCTGAACAACAAAACAAGTAAAACAAACTAGGGTTACAACCTTGGAACAAAACCAGACAACACTAAATGAGCTAATACGAATAAACAAACTAGGCAAAATAAAAGGATAGAAGGGTTTGAGTCACAAGACAATATCCGGATTACAACCCTGAAAATAACCCGAACAACAGAAATGACAACAAAATAAACCACCAAAACTCCTCCCAGCTAATCAAGAAATGGAGCGTCTTTCCAATTACCAAGCACGACATCTTAGCCACTGGGTTCCACATCAATATTGCTAAGACCATTACCAACTACAATATCATTAGCTTAAGTCAGCAAGTTCCCAAGAGGATTCGCATGCTCCCTGTTACTGTCCTTGATCACAATTACCCCTTCTTGAATCATTCATTCTATTTTCCTTTTCAAAGCACGACAATTTTCAATGGTATGCCCTTGGACATTAGAGTGGTACATGCATCGTACAATATGATCAAAACCTTTTGCATATGGGTCTGGAGTACAGTCGAGGAGCGGCTCAATCAGTCCAGAATGTTTTAACTTTTCAAACAAGTTTGTGTAGGACTCCCCGATTGGCGTGAAACTATTTCTTTGTCTTTGTTCCCCTCCCTACCCTTGTTTTTTAGGGTTGTTGGGTGCTCGAAAATGTTGTGAAGGCGAGAATGCATTATGTGGTGTTATATCTCGCCATAAGGAGTAACCCGATAGTTCGACAGATGATCGGACATTGTTCGGAGGATAATACTGAGGTAGATTATGTGGAGCTCAAGGATAATTTTGGGGTTTGGGTTAAGGATGAGTAAATTGGTGAGGTGGCTCTTTTGGACCAATTTGTGACTCTGAAACAACCATGGCAACATCATCATGTTCCTTCTGACCCAGCAAACTTCATGTGTCGTTCAGAATTGCTTGTGTTGTGGCTTTTAAAGCAGAATAGCTAAAGATCTTGCTCGACTTTGGCCCATCTTCTACCATTTCTCCCATTTTTACCACATCATTAAAAGGCCTACCCACAACCGAGATCAAATACCCAAAGTAGGTTGGCTCTTGAGCTTGAAGAAAGTACTCGACCATCTCGTTTTCTTCCATCGGGGGATTGACTCTGGCAGCTTGCTCTCTCCATCTGAGACCGTATTCCCTCAAGCTTTAATTAGGCTTCTTTTCCATCTTGTTGAGGGACATGCGATCCGGGATAATTTCTATATTGTACTGAAAGTGTCGGGCAAAGGACTGAGCCATATCGTCCCATGTGTACCACCTACTAGCGTCTTGGCGAGTATACCACTCCAGAGCTGCCCCACTCAGACTCTGACTGAAATATGCCATCAATAATTTGTCCTTCCCATCGGCGCCTCTCATCTTAGTGCAGTAGCATCTCAGATAGGCCACGGGATCTCCATGTCCGTCATGCAAATCAAACTTCGACATCTTAAACCCAGCAGACAGTTGGATGTCAGGAAACAAGCATAAGTCTTTGTAAACCATGCTCATTTGTCTCCCTATCCCTTCTCGCGCCCCCTTTTTCTCGCGAAATCGGGCTTGTGACATTTGGGAGGACAACTCGTTCCCTTTTGGGAATTGGGTTTTGGAATTTGAAGAGTCGCCACCTAATGATTAAGTGCATTAGGACACTAAGAAGGGGTTTGAGTTTGAAGAACCAGAGTTTGGGTAAGGGCTAGAAATTATATCAAGGGGAAGGTGTTAGGCACCCCTCAAGATCCACTAGTGTGGTTCCCGGCCATGTTACAGTTGTGACTTCACATAATCAAATAAACAATTAAGGGCTCAAGTAAGAAGGGGTTCACATATTATTGCAAGCAAATTGAAAGTTTGAAGAGAATAAAGAAAGCAGAAATTTTTAAAAAATAGTTTGGATAATAAAACAAGTTAAAAAGAAAGGGGGTCCTAGGTTTACAAAAAATATGGATCACATCAATGCAATACTCGGTAATTGCTCCTCAAAAGAGGGGTTACATGTGGTATTAGTACACCGGTCATCATATCCATATATACTCTTTTCCACCCTGTTAGGGTCCCAAAGTAAAACCCTAACCCGAACACAAAATCAAACTTGCCAAAGAAAACCCCAAATCCTAGGGCTTCCACTTGAATCAGACACAGAGGTCAGAAGGCAATCCATTGAAACAGACTCAGAGGTCTCTTTCAGAGACTCATGAGAACCAACATACATGGTAGCAGGTTTGAAGCAACAAAGTGAAAAAGCTGTCTTAAAGAGAATAAAGAACATATTTAAGAAAATTCGGAACTTAAGCAAGTTCAGGAGAGGAGAAGGGTGATATAAGCTTAAGAAATAGTAGTAATACATGCTTAGAACTCCAACAAGAGTCCAGTAAAACAAACAAAGTTAAAGAACTCAGCAAGAAACACATACAGTAAGAGAATACTGGAAAGTATAGCAAAGAACATGTAGGAAAACATAACAAATATTAACATGCAAGCCTACTCTAGAGGCACAATAGAGTACAAAGGTACAAAAGAGTTATGTATAGCAGATAGAAAGGTAGAAAAAGAACACATGCGTGGTAAAACATAGTATAGGCAAACACACATAAAGAAAAGAAAGAGGAAGAATCAGAAAGACATTTTGAAATCCTTTCGAAAACCCTAAATCAAAAACAAATGATTTTGAAAAGAACATTTGGGGAAAACACTTTAAAAATCAAGTACAGCATAGATACAACATAGATCTAAGAAAACACACAGAGAAAAACCTCGAATAGCTTGGGGTTTCGGCGAAACCCTAGAAATGAGAAAGGCTTGGAAGAAGGTCTGATCTTGAGTCGGATGATGAGAATCAGGTTCCTAAGGCCTGAATTTGCCGGAGCAGAGGTCGGAGAAGCCATAGAACCCAAGATCTGAGAAGATCTGAAAGAGAACCATCGAGATCAAACTTCGAAACCTCAAACACCCAAGGTTTAATGGTGGAGAGGGATGAGTATAGACCATCCATGGTCTGAGAAGCCATGGACTCCGGTGAAGTGGTGGTTGAAAAGGACAGGAGACGGCAAAAATTGAAAAAAATGGGGCTAAATGTTAAATAGCCAATTTTTCTTTTTATTTTATAAAAAATAGTAAAAATAATTTTAAAAGAAAATAAAAGTACTGAGCAAATTAATAATATATAAATATCAATTTAAAAATATTGGAACCAATTTTACATTTTTAAAATTCTATTAATCTTAAAGTAGGCTAGAATTGCAATTGTATGCAACTTAGCTTTTAAAATACCAAAATAAATTGTAAAAATATACAAGAAATTATCTTAACTATTTTTTGGTATAAATATCGGAATAAAATAAATTATTCACCAAAATTGATGATTTTGGAATAATTATGGATTTTGTACTGCTAAAAATAGACAATAAATTAATTTTAAAAATCTTTAAAAATTAGGAAAAAATACCAAAACTCTTGAGCATGCTTATTTTGAAAGTTTTTTGTATAAAAATATATAGGGAAAAATTGGGTATCAACAGATGCCCCTCTTTAACCGGGAAGGATGAAAGAGTTGCCGGGTAAAGATATGATGGCCAATTTTGACCGAATGAAACGATTTGAAGAATTTTGGCCGAGCTCTGGTTTCCGAGCTGCCTACATATCCCTGGTCTTATAGGAATGAGGCCATATGTAGTTCAGGATTCATTGATAGAATATGTCGATGGAGATTTTGAAAGATGGACGCGATGTTTAGGTTGGGAAGGATGGACAGAGTCTGATAAGCTGCTAGAACTGGAGCGAGATCGCCCCTGCTGAGATGGTCGTTGCTAGCTGGTTTACCTACAAATGAGCATATATTGTGAATAAATTTAAACATGATGCAAGTTCCCATTGGACCATGAATGTTGTCTTTGGACGGTTAGGATGACGTCCTCGGACTATGATGTCCTGGTCCATGAAGCGTATGATAAATGATTCGCAGGCTATGAAATGATGTTCTCGGTCTATGAGAATGATGCCTCCGAACTATGATGCCGTTGAATAATGATATGCAAAAGATAAACTGGGGTCTTCAGGCCATGGCATGGCGTTCTCGGGCTATGCAAATAGTGCCTCCGAACAATGATGCCTTTGGACAATTTGGTGATCTTTCAGCCCATGAAATGCAGAAGGTGGCGATATTTCAGCCGATGAAAGATGTAAATAAAAGGTGGCGATATTTCAGTCATGCAAGACATAAATAAAAGGTGGCGATATTTCAGCCATGCAAGAGTGATAAAGTGGCGATATTTCAGCCATGCAATATGGGGACAGAGCTTTGTCTCGGAAGGAAGAAAGGTAGCCTTATGTAATGCAGAGAAATGCAGATAGAGACAGAGCTTAGTCTCAGAAGGCAGAAAGGTAGCCTTATGCAATGCAGAGAAATGGAGATGGAGGTAGAGCTTAACCTCGGAAGGCAGAAAGACAGCCTTATGCAATGCAGAGAAATGTAGATGGAGGTAGAGCTTAACCTCGGAAGGAATAAAGGTAGCCTTATGTAATACAGGAAATGCAGATGGAGACAGAGCTTAGTCTCGGAAGGCAAAAAGGTAGCCTTATGCAATGCAGAGAGATGTATGCAGATGGAGGTAGAGCTTAACCTCGGAAGGCAGAAAGGCAGCCTTATGCAATAGAGGAAATGCAGATGGAGACAGAGCTTAGCCTCGGAAGGCAAAAAGGTAGCCTTATGCAATGAAGAGAGATGTAGATGGAGACAATGCTTAGTCTCGGAAGGCAGAAAGGTAGCCTTATGCAATGTAGAGAAATGCAGATGGAGACAATGCTTAGTCTCGAAAGGCAGAAAGGTAGCCTTATGCAATAAGTAAAAGAGCAAAATGATGATAGAATTTTCTTAGCTGATAGCGGATCGAGATATTGCGACTGCTGGGGATACTGTGTCTGCTAGGAGCACTACGTGTGGATAGCAGTTGTGAGTAAGTGCAACGGTTCTGAGAGTTGCATTTCCGAGCAATGTGAGTCTCGTGAGTGTATAGTATATTTAATGATTTTGCAACTCAAGTGCCTGCATTCAAAGAAAAATCGTGACTTTTGTAAAGGGAGGAGGTTAGTTCATGTTCCCGCTGGCTCTGCTTGACCTGCTCGGCTCCGTTCCAATGATATTGGGCGTATCATTGGGGTAGCATTGCTAAACAAAGCACCTTTGGTAGCAGACATGCATTATTTAGTAAAGAAATGTGCAAATAAATACATAATTAAGAATAGTTTTCTTTAGATGAACTGACGACTGCGACGTGGTTCAAGATACTACAACTTCTCTCGCTCCAGAATTTTGAGGGTCCTCCTCAAAATTCTGCCCCAGTTTACTGGGCTACGGCTGTTTGCGTCGAATGGCTGAAATCACTTCGGAATTTTAAGGGTCCTCCTCAAAATTTTGCCCCAGCTTCCAATAGCGGGAGAGGGGGGGAATGAAATATTTTATTGAATTATGACCGAACCCATAGGGTTGCCTACGTATCCCCTCTTAAATGGGAATCAGGTCAGGCATAGTTCAAATTACATCATACAGGAAATTATAAGAGTTACATATAGTATCTCTCACTGCATCTGAATTGATCGGCTTCGGCCAAACTTCACTGTCCATTACTGCCAGTATGAGGTCTCCTCCGGTGAGGACCCGGTGAACCATGTATGGACCCTGCCAGTTGGAAGAGAACTTCCCTTTAGCTTCTTCTTGATGTGGGAAAATCTTCTTTAACACCAGCTGCCCCGGTGTAAATTGTCTCGGCTTGACTCTTTTGTTGAACGCTCAAGACATTTTGTTCAGATAGAGCTGACTGTGGCAAACTGCATTCATTCTCTTTCCATCTATAAGAGCTAGTTGCTCGTAGCGACTCTCTACCCATCCTGCATTGTCAAGTTCGGCTTCCTGTATGATTCTTAAGGAGGGAATTTCTACCTCGGTGGGAATGACTGCTTTTGTACCATAAACGAACATATAGGGAGTTGCCCCGGTTGATGTGCAGACTGTGGTGCGGTATCCCAACAAGGCAAATGATAACTTCTCATGCCACTGCTTATTCTTTTCTATCATCTTCCTTAGTATCTTCTTGATATTCTTATTGGCGGCTTCTACAGCTCTGTTCATCTAAGGTATGTAAGCTGTAGAATTATTGTGTTTGATCTTGAAGGTTTCACACATGGCTTTCATTAGGTCGTTGTTGAGATTGGAACCATTATCAGTGATGACTGACTCTAGAATTTCGAACTGACAAACAATACGGTCGCGGAGAAAATCTGCTACCACTTTCTTAGTCACTGCTTTGTACGATGCTGCTTCAACCCATTTGGTAAAATAATCAATTGCCACTAGAATGAACCTGTGCTCATTTGATGTTGCAGGCTCGATAGGTCCGATAATATCCATTCCCGAAGCGACGAACGGCCATGGCGAGCTTGTTGCAATAAGCTCGTTTGGAGGCACCTTTATCATGTCTACATGTATCTGACAACGATGGCATTTTCGGACATACTGGATGCAATATGTTTCCATATTCATCCAAAAATAACCAGCTCGGAGTATTTTCTTGGCTATGACAAAGCCGTTCATATGCAAACCGTAGGTCCCTGCATGAATTTCCTCTAATAGCCTGGATGCTTCCTTTGCGTCGACACACCTTAGTAACCCCAAATCAGGAGTCCTCTTATACAGGATTCCTCCGCTATGAAAGAAGTTATTAGATAATCTCCGAAGTGTGAGTTTCTGAGTAGGATTTGAGAGTTTTGGATATTCTCCTTTCCTTAAATATTCCTTGATATCATGCACCAAGGTTTTCCGTCCACTTCTCCTTCTACATGAGTGCAGTGAGCTGGCTGATCATAGATCTTTACCAGAATAGGATCAATGAAGTTCTTGTCTGGATGTTGTATCATGGACAATAGGGTAGCCAATGCATCGAAAAACTTATTCTGAACTCTGGGAACATGTTGGAACTCTGTCTTTGTGAACCTCTTCCTCAATTTCTGTACACGATGCAGATAAGGGAGTATCTTGGAGTTCTTGGTTGCCCATTCTTCTCGGACCTGATGTATAAGTAGGTCTGAATCTCCGATCACTAGCAATTCCTGAATGTTCATGTCAATGTCCATCTTGAGCCCAAAGATGCAGGCTTCGTACTCGGCCATGTTGTTGGTGCACGGGAACCTGAGCTTGGCAAACACCGGATAATGCTGGCCGATTTATGATACTAGGACCACTCCTCTGCCAATTCCTTTGAAGTTTGCTGCTCCGTCGAAAAGCATTCTCCAACCATCATAGGGTTCTGTAATATCTTCCCCTATGAAAGATACTTCTTCATCAGGAAAATACGTCTTTAGAGGCTCGTATTCTCCATCCACGGGATTTTCAGCAAGATGATTGGCCAGTGCTTGTCCTTTGATTGCCTTCTGAGTTACGTAAACAAGGTTGAATTCACTCACCAAGATCTGCCACTTTTCTATCTTGCCAGTGGGCATGGGCTTCTAAAAGATGTACTTCAAAGGATCCATTCTTGATATGAGGTAAGTGGTATAGGCACCAAAATAGTGTCTCAACATCTGAGCTACCCAAGTCAGAGCACAACAGGTGCGTTTCAATAGAGAATATCGGGCCTCGTACAGGGTGAACTTCTTACTGAGATAGTAGATGGCCTGCTTCTTTCTTCCCGTTTCATCATGCTGCCCCAGAACACAACCGAAAGCTCCATCCAATACTACGAGGTAGAGTAATAGAGGTCTACCCGGCTCGGGCGGGACCAAAACTGGCAGTGTTGACAGGTATTCCTTGATTTTGTCGAAGGCTTTCTGACAATCATCAGTCCATTTGGTAGTGGTGTCCTTCTTCAATATCTTAAAGATTGGCTCACAAATGACAATGGATTGAGCTATGAACCGGCTGATGTAGTTAAGTCTTCCCAAGAAACTCATAACCTCTTTCTTGTTCTTCGGAGGTGGCAATTCTTGGATGGCTTTGACCTTTGACGGATCTAGTTCTATTCCAATGAACCCAAGTAGTTTTTCGACAGGAACCCCGAATGCACATTTGGCGGGATTCAGCTTCAAGTTGTACCTTCTTAGTCTGTTCAAGAACTTCCTCAGATCTTCCATGTGGTCATTGGCTCTCTTGGATTTGATGATGATGTCGTCTACATATACCTCGATCTCTTTGTGTATCATGTCATGGAAAATAGCAATCATGGCCCTCATGTAGGTGGACCCAGAATTCTTTAACTCGAACGGCATAATCTTGTAACAATACATCCCCTACGGCGTAATGAAAGTTGTTTTCTCCGCATCTTCCTCATCCATCCATATCTGATGATACCTAGCAAAACAATCAACGAACAACTGCAGTTCATGCTTGGCACAACTGTCAATTATAATGTGTATGTTCGGCAAAGGAAGTCATCTTTCGGACTGGCCCAGTTGAGATCCTGTTAGTCGACACAGACTCTAACCTTCCCGTCCTTCTTCGGCACTGGCATAATATTAGCTAACTATGTTGGATACATTACTACCCTGAGAACCTTGGCTTTGACTTGCTTGGTGACTTCTTCCTTGATCATGTCAGGTTTGAACTTCCTGAGCTTCTGTTTTACTGGTGGACATGTCGGATCGGTTGCCAGTTTGTGAGCTACAATAGATGTACTGAGACTAGTCATGTCATCATAAGACCAGGCGAATATGTCGTCATATTGCCTTAGAAATTCCGTGTACTCTTTCTTTTCTGATGGTGACAGATGAACGTTGATTCATGTTTCTTTGACATTTTCTACATCTCCCAGGTTGACAATCTCAGTTTTGTCCAGATTAGACTTAGATCTGTTCTCAAAATCCTCAACCTCTTTAACAACCTCTTCTGGTATATCATCTTCTTCTGAGTCCATATCCATTTGTTGTGTTGCCTCGTTGCATGTCACAATCGTTGGTTCATCAAGATAAGTAATAGTAATGTTGTTTAAATAAAGTAAACGATAAAAAGTAATAAGAGCAAGATTTATAAGAAACTGAAATGCTTTGATAAATTTCATAATTGTTTTGAACATTGGAGCTCTTATTTCAATATTAAAAATGCGGAAAGAAAGTCAATTAGCAAAAAATAAAGATAATGCATGGTGCTTTGTTTAGCCTTGCTACCCCAAAGCTTTCCGGGCCCTGGTGGTATTATGGACCAATTATTGAGGCGTTCTCCTCGGCTCACAGTTTGTATAGAAGGGCCTTTCTCCCCCTCCTCCTATAAAATGACACAACAGTCCATATTATCATCTTCCAAAAACAAATTCCTCATCGCCGCCAGTGCTTCCTCTTCTCCTGACCCATATATGACATTGGCTGGCTGGAAAGTCTGCTCTAAGTGAGGTATTGGATGCTCCAGTGGGTAGTAAGGACTGAGCCATGGTGGCGACCAGTGGTTGAATTCCTCCCAAGTGTATTCATATCCCAAATCGAAAGTGGTACCGTGTTTCTTCAACTTGATAGGCTTAGCGATTCCTTGGAGATTCTTGCCAAGTCCCTTGCTCGGTTCGTATCCACACCAATTCAGTATACTTTCAATTTTATTATCCCACCATTTGTCCTTGTCCGCGGAGTTGACTCGCTCAATGTGATGGTAGGTTTCTCCGCCTATCTTCCTTCTTCCTCCGATTGCTGGGATGGTCTGGCGACTGTATATGGGATCACTACCGTCGCCGTGAATAATTACCTCTTGGTGATTCCACAGGAATTTCACTACTTGATGTAGGGTTGATGCTACAGCCCCAGCGACATGGATCCAGGGCCGTCCCAATAGCAAGTTGTAAGATGCTGGGACGTCTATCACTTGAAAATCAATGGCGAACCAAGTCGGTCCCATTTGCAGACACAAACTGATTTCCCCAATAGTGGACCTTTGGGATCCATCGAAAGCTTTAACATTGATGGCTCCATCCTTGATCTCATGCAGGCTCTTTCCTAATGTTCTGAGAGTCATCAATGGACAAATATTGAGGCTGGACCCTCCGTCAATCAGGATTCTGGTGATGAAATGATCTCCGCACTGTACAGTGATATGCAAGGCCTTGTTGTGGCTTAGCCCTTTAGGTGGCAGCTCATCTTCGTGGAAAGTGATTTTGTGACTCTCCAATACTTTCCCCACCATGTTTGCCATTTCTCCTCCAATTATGTTGCTGGTTACATATGCCTCGCTCAGCATCTTCAATAAGGTGTTCCTATGTGCGTCAGAACTTTGTAGCAGAGCCAAGATAGAGATATGGGCCGGCATTTTCTTCAACTGACCAATGACCGAATACTCTTTGACTTGTATCTTCTTCAAGAGATCATCAGGCCCAGTTTCAGTGATGGTTGATCATCTAGAGGCCTGCTTACTGGACCCGGCTAGAAGTTCTGGGGTATAAACCCTACCGGTTCTTGTCATACCCTATGCTGCGATGGCTTCTCCAGATTTGGTTTTCCCTTTCCTTCTCGCCTCGGAGGTGTAATCCCATGGTATGGCCTTCGTATGGGACGGTGTTACGACTGTCATGGCTACCGGAATGGGCACCTTTGCCTTAGATGGTAACATAGCCACTTCGAATGGTACAGGTGTCTTTGGAGACCCAAACTCGACCTCAATAGGTCCTGGCGTCTTTGCAGAAGAAGGTGCTTCGAACTTAAGTGGTATGGACATGTCTACTTCAGCATTTTCAGAAGGCTGGATCTGGACCACAATCGGATTAAGGGTGACCGTTGGTTCCTTTGGCTCGTTACCTTCAGTGATCAATCCGATCGACCCTTTGGGGTCCCAATCATCCTCTATCTCAATCATGTGAACGCTCCCACCCTTGTGGTCAGGCAGAGGGTTGTTGCGGACATTCGGAGCTGACTCCTTTGCTATGGTGATCTTGTTGTTAATCAAAGCTTGGATCTTATCCTTCAGAGAGCGGCACTTGTCAATGGTATGCCCCTTCATGCCGGAATGGTATGCACAGGTTTTGTTTGGTTTGACCCATTGGGAGGGGTTTTCGGGGTTTACGACAGGGATATGGGTGATGTAACCAGCAGCTTTGAGCCTTTCATACAGCTGGTCGATAACTTCGGCAGTAGCGGTATACTGTTTGGGGGGTCTGCGGTCGAAGTTTGGTCGGGGTCTCGGAAAGTTTTGGTGGGTGGGTGGTGATTGATAGTGAGAGGGTTGAGTATTGTAGGTTTGGTAGACATGTGCGGTTTGGGAATATCTGGGTGAAGTAGGCTGATATGTGGGAGGTGGAGGTGATTAGTAAGTAGGTGGTGGAGTTTGGTAAGAGGGAGAGGATGATTGGTAATTTGGAGTAGATTGATATGTGAGTAGAGGTATTGGGTAGGTTTGGTATTCAATTGGGGATTTTGTTCTTTGTGCAACCATCACGGCGCTCACGTCCCTTTTCTTGGACGTGCCACCAGACTGTAGAGCCTTGTTGGTGGCCTGCAAAGCTTCAAAGTTAGTGACCATACCACTTTTGATACCTTCCTCGATCCTTTCCCCTAGCTTGATGATGTCGGAAAATTTTTGGCTTTCAATCAGCATTAACCTTTCATAGTACTGTGGGTCTTGAGCTCGGACGAAAAACCTATTCATTTGTTCTTCTTCTAAAGCCGGTCTGACCTTAGTAACTTCTGATCTCCATTGAGTACCATACTCGCGGAATGTCTTTGTGGGTCTCTTCTTTAAGTTCTGGATGTAGAACACATCTGGTGCATTTTCCACGTTGAACGTGAACTTGTCCATGAAATCGGATGCCATACTTACCCAATTTGACCACTTCTTAGGGTCTTGGTTGATGTACCAAGACAAAGCATCTCCCTTCAAACTCCTCATGAAGAGTTTCATGCGAATCTTTTCGTCCCTCCCTACTCCGACCAACTTGTCGCAGTATATACTCAGATGAACTCTCTGATCCCCTGTACCGTCAAACATTTCGAACTTAGGAGGTTTGTACCCCTCGGGTAGTTCAATATCGGGTTGAATTCAAAGGTCTTTGTAATTTAGTCCTTCAATCCCCTTACTTCCCTCGACGCCCTGAATTCTGCTAGTCAGCTTCTTGAGTTCTTCCGCTAGATTCCTGATAATTGAGTCCTTATCATCGGACTCAGGTATGATTGAAATGAGTTGAGTATAGTGTGTCATGGTTTCCACATATATGGGGGCGTTGTGGGGATGATCATTTGTGGAATTTAGTGGTTCAGGGATGAGCAGTGGGGTGTTGTCTGAAGTGTGGCATGTGTTGTAGTGGTGATGGGGAGCGGGTTGGTTTTGTGGTTTCGGGATGCTTTGTGGAGGTGTGGGGCTTTGAGTGTTGGCAAAGTTGACATTTGGGGTAGTGAGGGAAAATGACAAATTCGCCATGTTCCAAGCTTGGTCCAGTTCTTCCTGAAACTTCAATAACTTCTGTTCGAGCTGGGAGGCACTTTCCTTGGAAACCTGAATACCCTAAGGAACCTCTACCCTTTCAACTGAGTTCTCCTTTCTGATGTTGCTCAAATCTTCCATCTTTCCCTTGTTCTTGTTTCTGATAGGACTCGTCGGAGGAGGAGGTGGAGGGCCCTTAGATCTTGTGGAGTATGATGACGATGCCAGAGTGTACAAACTAACCTTTAGTGCGGATTATGAGAAGAAAACATTGCAATATTTAAACACATAGTGCAAGAATATAAATCTTGTCCTAATTTGGGAGCCTCGTTGTGCCCGAGGTAGGCCTAGCGACAAGTTGATTTGGAGAACTTATAATGCTAAATGCCTCATTTTATTGATAAAAAATAAGGCGAATCCCAAAACGACACTAATAGCTGATAATAAAATGTTACTAATGGTCGTTGGATTTATTACATTTTGAAAGCAAAAGAAAAGACTACTAACTACTTGGTCCCAGAAGGACCTTCCCAGACTCGGCAACTTTAACTCCATTGAACAGCTTCACCAGCTCACGCAGTCCCAACAGCAAATAGGCTCTAGCCAAGTGTCCTCCTTCGTTTCCTTCAGCGTTCTGGCAGTTTTCAATCCTCTGGATGAACTTCCTCTCCAACTCTACTAAACCCTGCTCCAAATACCCTAGTCGCTTGTTGGCGCTGACAGCCATATCCTTCCATTCTTCGATGAACTTTTGATGGGCTTCTTGAATCTCCCGGTGCTCACTTTCGCATTCTCGTATCCTCTTGTGCAGTTGGTTGTACTTGACCTGTGATTCATCCTTTTCATCGATGATCCTGTGACCTCGAACAAACCTAGGTTAGCCCAGACCATTGTGATTATCCTCCAGCCATCCTGAATAGTATGGGGTGCAGCCAACATGGTATCTGTCTGGCTCAATAGTATCTCTCCCCATGATGATCTTGCAATGCCACATATGCTGAGCTTGGCACTTATAAGGACTGTCATCAGCTTGGAAGTCAGCCCGAAAGTGACTTATCTTGTCGACCCTTGGTATAACCTGCTTCCTACCAGCCTGTCTCATGACCCGGAGGGGGACATGAGGGTAGGTTCCTCTTAAACCGATCAGTATCAGAAACGGTGCGTCCCTAGATCGGGCGATGAACTCGTCAGTAGGGAACCATTTGAACATCCAGTATATTTGATCCTCGGTCAGATTTTCAAACAACTCCACCCATCCTTTGGCATCTTCTGGCTGAGCAAACATGTCGGGCATGTAGTTCATTCGCCTTAGTTGATGAAAGGCTATATGATCGTCTTAGTCTCTCTACTAAATCTCTTGCCGATATTCACCCCTTTGGAGATGCTCCAGGAGCCAGAGCTAGAGTAGCAAGTTGCAGCCTTCGAAGTGTGGGGCTCCTTGTTGACACTTTTCCAGGGATCGGTACATTTCTGCAACGATCATGGGCAATATGCTAAAGGGTTACCCACCAATTCCCTCCATTAAGGTTTTAGTGACCGTAGCTAGCCTGTTGTGAATCCTTGCTTTCTTCATAGGAAACACTATCATCCCCAAGAAGCAGAACATAAAGACAAAGACCCTTCTGTGGATATGCCCCAATGAGGTGAGGGTGAATTCATCTGGGTAAGTGCGGTAGGACTTACTATGGTCGTACCTTTCATACAGATAGTCGAAATGAATGTAGGAATCCTTCAAATAGGTCAAGTTTGTGTTTTTCTTTAGTCCCATCATTTTGAGAAAACCCCTACCCTTGCAATTTTCTGGCATAAGTAAACCCGGAGTCTCCCACGGAATACCAGCTAATCCTCCTATTTCCTCGAGCCGAGGTGTCATCTCAATCTCCCCGAAGCGAAACACAGACCTATCACAGTCCCAGGACAGAGTAGCAGCTTCTATGATTTTGTTGTTGGGTTGGACCTCCAGGAGAGAAGGCAAATTTCCTAGATATTTCCGGACAAGAGCCTGATCACTGGAGTGAAGATCCTCCCACCATCCTAGCAACCTTGGGTGGATGTTGGTGACCATGCCAAATCTGGGAACTTCGTGCCTCATTTCTGCAAAACAAAGTGTTAGACTCCCCGCCGGACTCGACTATTTAAACCAATAATTAGCATAAGCAGCATTTAGTTCTCCAAATAAATGCACAGAATATGATAATGTCCGTTTGGGTTCCCAGGAAACCCAATCGACTTTGGACAAGGCTATCTTAAAGAGTCATTATATGGACAACATAACTGACTCGGCTAGGTTTTGATAGTGATGCATGCACTAATTGAACAGAGTAGGGTTTCTATAAGGTATTAGACTGGTACCCTTGAGCGGACACGCAAGAGGGAAAGGCATGGAATTGTCGACTACTCCGTTGATCGACTGGTCTTACCGCAAATACGCCTTTGCCAAATTTAGGGGGTAATGATATCGGAAGGGCGCAACCACTCATTATAAGCGTTCCTATGGTATTTTGTTTGGCACGAGTGGAATATGATGTTGAATATGCAGTTACAAGTTGTCATGTATTTGCACGTTTATAAAGTAATGATTACAATAATTGCTCATAATTACAACAATATTGAAGGAAAGCGGTAAAAGAAGGCATTAGAGAAAAGAAACAAAGAGCCAAGTCAGTTTCGTAATAGAAGAGAAATAAAGACATTAAATAAAGGCAATAAAGAAGCAGTAAAGTCACAACTAACATGAAATGGTAAAATCCTAAAAGAAGTATCCCCAGCAGAGTCGCCACCCTATCGCGCCCCCTTTTTCTCGCGAAATCGGGCTTGTGACATTTGGGAGGACAACTCGTTCCCTTTTGGGAATTAGGTTTTGGAATTTATAGAGTCGCCACCTAATGATTAAGTGCATTAGGACACTAAGAAGGGGTTTGAGTTTGAAGAACCAGAGTTTGGGTAAGGGCTAGAAATTATCTCGAGGATAAGGTGTTAGGCACCCCTCAAGATTCACTAGTGTGTTTCCCAACCATGTTACAGTTGTGACTTCACATAATCAAATAAGCAATTAAGGGCTCAAGTAAGAAGGGGTTCACATATTATTGCAAGCAAATTGAAAGTTTGAACAGAATAAAGAAAGCAGAAATTTTAAGGAAATAGTTCGGACAATAAAACAAGTTAAAAAAAAGGGGGTCCTAGGTTTACAAAAAATATGGATCACATCAATGCAATACTCGGTAATTGTTCCTCAAAAGAGAGGTTACACGTGGTATTAGCGCACCGGTCATCATATCCATATCTACCCTTTCCCACCCCGTTAAGGTATTAAGCACGGAATAGTATCGTTACTTATTGCATGCTAGTACTTGCCCCAATCCTATCAGTCCCGGAGGCATTTGGGACTACTAGTCCTAAAGAGAAGGGAGATTTGGCTTTTCAGAGTTTTAAAAGGATAAAATTATAGGGCGACAATCAAAACATATAGGGCAGGTATGGGGAGAACACATAAAAGTTTAAAGGGCTCGAACGGGCCTCCTTATTCAAAGAAACAAATTGTCTAGCATGACCTATAAGTACTTGTTATGGTCTGAATCAAATTAAAGCGTATGATAGGTTGATTCATCACATATTTCTCAGATGAGGAGTCCGAATTAGCCTTCCCTGGTTGTAATTTATCAAAGACTGATGCAGTTAATTAATTATCTACTGGCTTGCCTAGGTGAAACTTCATGGTATCTAGCAATGCTTACTCTGATTCTAAAGAAGGCTTATTGATTATATATAAAACATAAGATCTGCAGATATTAGACAATATTGCAACTGATTTTAAACTCGTAGATGAAATAAGCGAATCAGATTCAAAGGGTTACTCCTATAGGCATGATTTGTAAGAGTTGTTGGTTTTAAGACAATTATGAAAGTGCAGGGAGTCCTATAGACATGGTATCTAGAAGGCAATTGATTATTGTTTTAACGTATGACCGTTTGCCTAATGATAGATAAAAATGCAGAAGTGCATGACACCTATAGTCATGATTTCTATATGCAGAAGTGCAGAAACTTATAGGCAGGATTTCTACATGATGTGCATAAGTGCAGAAACTATCGGCATGATTTCTATATGACGTGCATGAGTGCAGAAAACGTATAGGCAGTATTTCTACATGATATGCGTAAGTGCAGAGCTTGTAAATAGTAACGCTTATGAGCATGTTGTCTACCCTTTGCATACATAAATGACCCTCCCTTTTTCACTAGAACCCCATAAGTTATTACAACATATTACAGACCAGAATGAATTAAGAAAAGTAAAATTACATCAGAAATTAAGCTACAACTAAGGAACCTTATTCAGACTCAAGGTCTAACAATATGAGATGACCAACTTCCAGGATCAGGTTTCCAAAGCATTTCTCATATTTGGGATGTATCAAAGTTCCCAAAAGTCACAAAGGGCTCCGGGCAATGCTTACACCCCAAACATATTGTAGAATTAAGAGCATAGTGTAGTGTGGAAATACCAGCCCTCAGATGTCCAAGTTTAGAGGGAACTCAAGGTCCCAAAGCAAGGCTCATAAGAGAGGGGCCGAACTTAGAATCTAAGAGTAAGTGTAAGTGCACAGGGGGGAATTAGGAAGAGCTATGGAAGGCTGGTAATCACGCCCAGCAATTAGGAGTGCTAGCACACCCCTGACCAGCCTGTTAGCCAAATTTTGAGAGTTGGGATCCATTGAGGATCAGGTTCAGACCTAAGCAGCAATTTGGATATTCCAGGCCCGAACCTTAACTGAAACACATAGAAGGGAGTAGGATATGGGGAATTCACAACAAACATGTACAGCTGATGCAAAGAGAGAGTAGCATATTCAGTATAGAACATGAACAGCAAAGTAGACAGGAGTGTAGCAACTGTAAAGTAAACACATAGGGATGGTGCTGAAATCAAAATTAAGACATACCAGTTTCAGGGAAACAAATAAGTGAAAGTTGAAGTCTTGTAAACAAATTGCAAGCAAACTGTACAAAAGATCTCAGAAGAGAGTAGAGTATTGAAAGAGTATTGTAATTGAGAGGTGTGTGTGTAAAGTATTGAATTCGAAGTGTTGAACTGAAGGTTCAAGGTGTCTAAGTGCATAAAGGTCGTGCTCCTTTTATAGTGCAGAGAACAATTAAGAAAAGGTAAGGGAAGTTTGCAATCAATCACACAGAATTTCCCTTCAGTTAAGGGATTCTGATTTCAAACGGGTCGAAGACAATTAACGAAAGAATTGGATTAAAATCTTTTCCAAAGTAACACAAAAAGGGTAAATACACATGGCTTATTTAAGGCAAAAGTCAAATGGTACACGGTTTGTGAAAAAATAAGAAAATGGAATCAATCACACAGCTAGTAAAAAATCGAAATTGCAGGCTTTGTTCGAATGAACCAAGTCAGGAAAATGTAAAGAAGGTTCAATTAGAAAAAATCAGTAACAATCAATCAAACCCTATTAAAAGGAATTCGGAATCAATCAATAGTTGGCAAAACCCTTTTTGAAAGAAGAATTTCTCATATATAAAGTACACAAGTATGTGAATCAAGAAGGAACTATCATGTTACTTAGAAAAGAGTCTAACATAGAAAGGTTCGGAATCATAAGCAAAGGGATACAAGTTCAGTTTGTAGACTCATAATGAGTCTTAGAGTTCAGGGTCCCAAAGTAGAAACCTAACCCGAACACAAAATCAAACATGCCAAAGAAAACCCCAAATCCTAGGGCTTCCACTTGAATCAGACACAGAGGTGAGAAGGAAAGCCATTGAAACAGACACAGAGGTCTCTTTCAGATATCATGAGAACCAACATACATGATAGCAGGTTTGAAGCAACAGAGTGAGAAAGGCTGGCTTAAAGAGCATAAAGAACATGTTTAAGAAAAGTCGGAACTTAAGCAAGTTCAGGAGAGGAGAAGGGTGATATAAGCTTAAGAAACAGTAGTAATACATGCTTAGAACTCCAACAAGAGTCCAGCAAAACAAACAAAGTTAAAGAACTCAACAAGAAACACATACAGTAAGAGAATAATGGAAAGTATAGCAAAGAACATGTAGGAAAATATAACAAATATTAACATGCGAGTCTACTCTAGAGGCACAGTAGAGTACAAAGGTACAGAAGAGTCATGTATAGCAGAAAGAAAGGAACAAAAACAACACATGTGTAGTAAAACATAGTATAGGCAAACACACATAAAGAAAAAAAAGGAAGAATCAGGAAGACGTTTTGAAATCCTTTCGAAAACCCTAAATCAAAGACAAACGATTTGAAAAGAACATTTGGGCAAAAACACTTTAAAAATCAAGTACAACACAAATACAGCATAGATCTAAGAAAATACACAGAGGTCGGCGAAGCCATAGAAATGAGAAAGGCTTGGAAGAAGGTTCGATCTTGAGTCGGATGAGTGAGAATAAGGTTCCTGAGGCCTGAATATACCGGAGCAGAGGTCGGAGAAGCCATAGAACCCAAGATCTGAGAAGATATGAAAGAGAACTATCGAGGTCAAACTTTGAAACCTTGAACACCCAAGGTCTAATGATGGAGAGGGATGAGTATAGACCATCCATGGTCTGAGAAGCCATGGACTCCAGTGAAGTGGTGGTTGAAAAGGGCAGGAGATGACTAGGGTTCCGAAGAGTTTTCAGAGAGTTTGAGAGACGAAGGGTTTCAAGCTGGCGGGTTAGGTGAGAATGAGGGGATTAGGGTAGTCATTTGGGTTTAATTATGAAAGGGTGAATTATCCGTTGATCCGTATGATCAACGGCCTAGATCTAAGAGGGTAGGTGGGAACAGGGTAGGGCCGTTTGGATTGGGTTATGGGTTGGGTCAAATAAAAAATGGGCTGGTCCAGTTGGGGTTAGAATTGGGTCAATTTAAGGGCTAAAATTGAAAAGAAATGGGGCTGTAATTGAAATGAAATGGGGCTAAATGTTAAATAGCCAGTTTTCCTTTTATTTTATAAAAAATAGTAAACATTATTTTAAAAGCGAATTAAAAGTACTGAGCCAATTAATAATATATAAATATCAATTTAAAAATACTGGAATCAATTTTACAATTATAAAATTCTATTAATCTTAAAGTAGGCTAGAATTGCAATTATATGCAATTTAGCTTTTAAAATACCAAATAAATTTGAAAAAATATACAAGAAATTATATTAACTATATTTTGGTATAAATATGGGAATAAAATAAATTATTCACCAAAATTAATGATTTTGGGAATAATTATGGATTTTGTACTGCTAAAATAGAAAATAAATTGATTTTAAAAATCATTAAAAATTAGGAAAAAATACCGAAACTCTTGGGCATGCTTATTTTGAAAGTATTTTGTATAAAAATACATAGGGAAAAATTGGGTATCAACATCCCTTGCATGTTTCTTAAAGACTCCTCTAAGATTTTCACCTTCCTGGATATCTCAATCTTGCTCCACTGTCTTAGCAGGTTTTTCAGTTTCACCGGGAGTCTCAAAATGAAGAGTGTGAAAGTATGGATTTGAGACTTTGAAAGTTGGTTCTGGAGCATAGTGTTGGGCATTGGGGACTTTGAACACAGTCTTGTTAGAGGATCGAGGAAAAGTAGCTAGAGGAGGAGCTATAAGAGCATGAATGGTCAAATGAGCGAGATATGAGGTGGTTTTGGCGGGTAGAGTGTGAAAAGGTTGTGGGGAGATATCAGCAGTAGTAGGAATCTGAATTTGTGACAGTGGTGGGATAGTTGTAGGGTTTTCAGTGTAGTTAGATGGGAATGAAGGTGGAGGATGCCCCTTCATCCAAGACTGATACATTTCTGCCATCTGTTGTTTTAACATTTGGACCTCCCCTTTCAATTAAGACTCCGACTCCACAAACTCCCTCGACGGGTCAACAACTCTTGTGTCCAAGTCTTTGCTAGTCATGGCTACCTTGCTCTTTGACCTTATGTTGTATGGAAGAGTTACCAGTTTAAGAACCACAAACCAACTAGCCTTCTGCTATAATGAGGATAACAAAGAAGAACAAAATAAAGTCATCATGTTAGCGTGAGGGCATTTAACAGCTAAAAATATCACATTACGTGTAATGCACCCAGCAACAATTTATCACTCCCCGAACTTGGGGAGGCGTGGTTGGCACCCGGTGCCGCATTGGACCGAGCAAAACTCTGTAGCAAAACCTCTAAGATTATTTGACATCAAATAGGACAAGGTATCGGCCTACCCATAAGTCTGTAGCAAAACTCTGCCACGTTGACTCTTAGACTCGGCTACACTCTAAATGAGGTGGAGTCTTACCGATCCTTCGCTGAATGCCAATCTCATCTACTATGAGGGCTCGTCAAACTGATTATCTATACCTGCAGGCATGAATACATCGTCCCCAACAAAAGGACGTCATTACGAATAATGTACTGAGTATGTAATGCAGAACTGAAACATAACCATAATTCAACATTTATTAAAGACATATGAGAATCAACCTGAATCTCTAAAGTGCCACCGTATGTGCATACTTATTATACTTACATATATATATATATATATATATATATAAATATATATAACTCCTCTTTGAGACTATTATCCATAGCGTATGATGCATGACTGCCCAACTGATCAGTGGTAACTGCCCGACCGGCCTTAACTCAGTGGTAAACGTATAACTGCCTAACTGGCCGTAGCTCAGTGGTAAATGAATATGCATGGTTACCCAACCGGTGGTAAATAATGATACATAACTGCCCAACCGGTGGTAACTGCCCGACCGACCGTAGTACGATGGTAAATGCATGAAGATGCATGTATCACTATATTAATAAACATTAATATCTTTATCAAATACCTCAACTACAAACATGCTGTCAATGTCCACCACCCATTAGAATCACAATCAAACACTAACTTCAAAAGGCAAGTTCTCATTTTACATAATATTTCAATTTAATAATTTTTGGCTAATTGTCGGAGCTTAAGTTAAAAATAGTGTTCTTTGTGCCATTTGCCATTTAAAGTAGTTCTATTATTGGTTACATCCATATTTTAGGAATTTGTCGTCTCTTAACAGATGATAGAATAATAAGACACATGGGGAATCAAGAACATAGGCATCTCTAATATTTCTATGAATAGAGTCATTTATGAAAGTAAATTTGCTCGTTTCGTTTGTACCGTATAGATCATGCCAAAAAAAAGGAAAGGCTAGCCTTAACATACCCGAGTCGATTCTCTTGATAATCCCTCTAACACAAGCAGTTAGATACAGTGTAATGCACTTCCCTGGTCGAGTCAAATTCCTTGTATTTGGCATGCATCGAACACTATATATTTGAGAGCAAATTTCCTCATTTCAACAAGCAATTTTAATGTGCATTCAATTGTATACAATATAACAAGTTCCTTAGCTGAGGATCAGTGGTAGAAAAAAAATTCAGCAATATAAGATGTTACATCGCTACTGCCACGAACATCTTTGGCACTATTAAGTTGCACGGCCTTATTCATACAGTAGAGCAAAATCAGTAAAAGGAAAATTGTGTGGGGTAGGTCAAAGAACAAACTTCATAAACTACTCATGCTTTATGACCTTCTGGAGTTTGGACGTTGTGATATATTTTTGCTATATCATATTCACATAAACTTAATTTCAGGATCTTCACAAACTAAGGTCCTAAGAAGGTTAACACGTATTACTAGATAATGGAAAGGCAACAAGTTAAAGGTAAAGTAATACACTTTGTTGTTTACTCTTATAATGTTGCCACCTATCCTAATGACTTAAGAGTCATTCAATTGAAAGGGAGGGGATGCCACGTGGGGTGGGGTTGAGACATTTCAATATCTATCCACTTATTAGGTAATTAGATAATGTCATGTTACTCGGTAATTAACGAATTACTCGTATAATAAAAAATTTATCTCAAATTACATAAAATTCTATTTATTTTTAATACATTTTATACACTGTACAATTACGGTCATGTGGTACATGTAAAATAAAATACATACACTGTTATTTTATTAAAATATTCATATAAAAATACATATATTTTCTCAACTTTTAATTTTCCTAATTTCATATAAAGAGTACAAATTCTCGTACGCTTAATTCTTAAAATGGCAAAAAGATAACCTTCTTTTCTTGTAAGAAAATAATTTCTATCTTTACAATAATGAAAATCCCATAAACTTTCTCATATTATGTGTATAATTTAAAACATATTCGAAATTAGTAATATTAATAACTATATAAAGTCATATTTTTCAAACCATTTTATTTTCTTTTACAAAACAATCCCACTCAAAATACCATGTATATATATATATATATATATATATATATATATTATGTGTATTTTTACGGGGTGTAATACAATTAACGGTTCAAGAATAACTTCGAGGGTCACAAGGACACCTGGCATCATCCCAATTTGTCCATTTGAATGTTCTCTTTTCTTTTTTTTCTAGTACTTCTTGGCTTGCTCATTTTCCTTCCTCTTTTTTTTTCTAATTATCACTCTTTTATTTCCTCTCATTTCTCTTATCCTCTTTTTTTTTGTTTCCTTCTTTTTTCTTTTTCTTTTTTTTAATAAAAAAAATGATTCGATCGAACCTTATGTAGGTTGCCTACGTATCATGATGCCGCATGAATCAGATATTTGTGTAGTTCGGGAAGATAGAGAATAAAGTAAATAAACTAACGTTCTCATTTTCTTCTTCTTTTTTTCTTTTTTTCTTTTTTTCTTTTTTTATTTACCTTAATGACTACTCTGATGAGTTTTTTTTAGACTTAATATTCTATAATCTATTCCAAACTCAATCTTAAACAAGCATATATTTTTTGAAACACATACTCTATGAGAAATTATTAAGGAAAAAAAATCCAACAAGAGAAAAATATTTTTTGATTCTTTTTTTAATAAGGAAACCTAAAGAATAAACCAAAGAAAAATATTTTGAATTTACATTTTCTCTCTTGAATAAAGATTTCGAAACGAGAAATGAAAAAGATAAAAAAAAATTTGGATTTCAGTTGTTGATTACCGAAGGAAGAAACTCTAAAGATAAACAAAAGATCAAGTATGTTTTTTTTCTTCTATGTACATTGTCCTAAAGTTCTAGTGAAAATAAAAAGAGTATTTTTTTTGTTATATATATATTTCCCAACGAAGAAACTCAAAAGAAAGTCTTTTTTTTTATTTTTGGAATTAATATCTTAAGAAAACTTCTAAAGAGGTATTAAAGAAAATTCTTTTTTTTTTTAATTTTTAGTCTTAATTACTAAAGGAAATATAAAAGCAATTTTTATTTTAAGTTGTAGATACTAACTTCCTAAGGAAAACCACCTCAAAGGAATTTTTTTTTATTGCTCGAATTGGTATTCTAAAGAAAACTTCTAACAGAAATATAAAACACAAAATCTCTTCTTCTTTTTTTGATTTTTGAGTTATCACACAGTTTTTCAAATACAAAATAGAAAGTTCAAGAACAAAAAACTCGACATTAATGTACAAACCTAGAAGGTAAAAGACGACATAAAATAAAAACAGACTCAAAACATAAAAAAAAAATCTCCTTAAGAAACTCCTGAATGAGCGATCATGACTGGATGGTCCCGGGGTGTCTGTCATGCTCAAATTCTTGTAGATAAGTCCACATCTATATGAGAAAATTAAGATCAAATAAAGTTAAAGACCTAGAACGCTATGTGAGACAATAACCCTTCCTATTGGATACATGCACGACATGATTGTGATTATTTTTCTAAAATTAACCTATGTGGCTAAAAGTGGCTAAAAATGTAAGATTTGGCTAAGACCCCGGAAAGCCAATAACCTAAGACTCACTAGGAAGACCCTATGTGGGTTGCCTACATATCCCGCCCCGGGAGACGAGAATCAGGTTTGCATAGTTCGGGTAGATCGAATACGGGCGAGAATTAAAAAAACTGATTTGGAAAAAAAATATTTTTGTCTTTTTTATTTTTTTTGAAAAATGATGAAACATGTAAACTCTTTTTGGATTTTTTTTCTTTTTTTATATTTTTTAATTTTTAGAAAATAATGGGAAAGTGCAAAATCTTTATGGATTTTTCATATTTGTTTTTGGTCTTTTTCTTAAAAAAAGGTGAAAGAAAAACATAACTGGGCCCCACTTGCTTTATTTTCACACTTCACCCTCTTTTCTTTCTCATTTACCTTCAGTCATCATTAGTCCGCCAAATGACCCTTTTACCCTTGAAGATTACAACATGTATCACATATGATGCATCAGGATGGTCTTTTATTTTTTGGGTACACTTGTCCTAGACGTACCCAACCCCTGTGTTGAGTCCCCGAAGTCAAATGCACGTGATTCAAACAAACATTCCTACTAGGGATCCGACATGAGGTCATGTTATTCTAAGTTTAAACTCGGGGTTGTGTTCTTAACCTGGCTTACCCGAGCGGACAACTTGAGCCGAAGAGGGGGCAACATACTGGGAGCACTAGAGTCTACCCGGCCTTGTTGCTGGCCCAACCTCATTCTATTTGGTATAACTTCTACAGAAAAAGCGGGCCACGCAAACATGTGCACCATTTTCAGAAGACTCAAAGGGGTGGTGTGAGAAGACAGTTTAATACAATTCAAATAATATCAAAATAGTAAATAAACAACATTTAGCACATTAGGTCCACAAATAATATAATATGAACAATAAATAAAGCCAAGTAAAAATCATAAAAAAAGGCTCGAATTCTTGAACACTGAACCAGAAGTCCTAGGTTCTTGTCCCTAGTAGAGTCACCAGAGCTGTCACATCTCCTTTTTACTACCCCGGAAAGGAGTATAAGGGAGTTTTTTTCAATTAAAGTGACAATCGAAACAGGATTAATTATTAGAATCAGAGTCACCACTTGGGATAATTTATGGTGTCCCAAGTCACCGAATTAAAATCCCGAATCGAGGAAATTAACTTTTATTTACGGTCTGCGAACACAGAAATCCGAGTAAGGAATTCTATTAACCTAGTAGAAGGTGTTAGGCATTCCCGGATTCCGTGGTTTTCGCACGGTCACTTTGATCATACTTGGCTTAACTAAATTGTCTAATTACTCATTTTAGAACCTGCCTTCATCTCAGGACCACAAATGAACCGGTTGACGGAACCTCACCGGCGACCTTTGACTTTACCCGGATCTCAACTCAATGTAGATCCAAGATTTGAAGAAACAGACAATGATAGCAGTGGGCACAATGAATCCGAACTAGGAACAACTCAATGTATTCTAATATCGCAACTGGATCACTCGGACCTCGAACAACAACCAACAAACAGCTCGAAATAAACTCGACTCCCTCAAACTCTATAGTCGAAATCCAAATCCGAAATTGGAACTGACGAAGCAGATTTCTTATTTATATTTTTTAATTGAGAATTTAAAGTTAAAAATTAGCGGAAAGATGAAATATGCAGAACAATCCCTAGAGGAAACTCTAACTTTGGTTTCTCTATTTCTATCCTGTCAAACCAATTCGCCCATAATGAGTTTCCAAAACAAAAAAATGATGAACAACGAGGAACAGAGCTACCTATAAATCTAAAACCAATCGGTGATGGAAAGGTAGGGAGGAATCTATTGTAGTTTGTTGTTGAAGAAGAAGATGGCGGTAGGCTATGGCTGTTTCTTCGGCAAGTTTGGGTTGAATCGCCGGCTGACTGTGTGCAGTGGTGTGGTGGTGACGGCGTTAGGCTGCTGAGTTTTGAGTGGAGATGGGGTCGTTTGATATGAGGTCTATTTTGGGGTGTTCCAAGGTGATGGAAACGGCTGAATTGGATTCTCGTTGGGGGGGGGGGGAGAGGGTCATGTGTTTGTTTGAAGAAGAAGCAAAACGGTGGGGGAGGGGTCTAGGTCTTTTGCGGCTGATCCTAGGGGTCTCTTGGAGAAGATGACGTTGGGGGGGGGGGTTTCTTGTGTTAAACAACGAATTTTTTCTCTTTTTGGGTCCCCAGGTCTATTAGGTTTTAGGTTAATTTAAGAAGAAGAAGAAAGGTCTGAATCTTGGGTGTTGGGTCGGGTCGACCCGGTCTGGGCTGGGTTAGGGGGAAAATTTGGGCTTCTAAAATGTTTCTCCCAATTTAATTTAAAAATCAACCTTTTTCACTTTCCTTTTCTTTTTGTTTTTTTTTCTTTCATTAATTAATTAAAAACCTAAATTAAATTTCTAAATTTATTCAAATTGTATAATTAAGATAATTATCTAACTATAATATTTATAAAAATTAGTTGATCTTGATTAAAAGAAAAAACTTAATAATCCAAAATTTAAAGATAAGAGTGTAAAAATGAGCCATTTTTGTAAATGTTTTTAATAAAGTAATTAATTAATTAATTAATCCTAAAGTGTTAACACAAAATCCAAATGCAATGCATGGTATTTTTGGTATTTGTTCATGATTTTAATAAAAGTAAACATACACAGAAATGCAAACAATTAACAAAAATCCTACAAAAATCCTATAAAATCGCAAACAATTGGGGATAAATTATTTCTTTAATTTGTAGGAGTATTTCACATAGGGCAAAAATCACGTGCTCAGAATCATCCGATGTTAGACCTCTGAATACAAGAGGCTTGTACTTCTTAATCCTCTCAAGCCTCAACTGCTCATCCTCGGAAGCCGTTGCCCTGTCATCTGGCTGATCTGGGACTGCAGGTTGTACAGGAATAATCTCAGGGACCTTCTCAACATGCACTCGCTGCTCAGGAGTGCAGGCGTCGGGAGTCTGTGCTCCTTCCCCAGCCTGAGATGTAGCTGCAGCAAGGGGAAGCAACCCTGCCTAAGCCAAAGTGGTGTACATGCTCATGAACTGTGCCAGAGTCTCTTGAAATACTGGAGTAGTAGTAGCAGTAGGCGTATCAGGTGCCTGAACTCCAGCTGGAACTACTGGTCGTACCTCAGTGGTAGCTTGCGCAGGTGCTCTGGCTGCCCCACGTGCGCGTCCTCGGCCTCTACCTCGACCTCGACCCCGGCCTTTGACGGCTATAGTACGAGGCGCGGGTGCCTGATCATCTCGGGTAGCGCGTGTCCTCACCATCTATGAGAGAATAGAAGACAAAAGTTTAGAATTGTGACATCAAATCTCGCACGACAAGGAAATCAAATGAAGTGAAATTTTCCTAACAGTTACATAGCCTCTCGCAGATAAGTACAGACGTCTCCGTATCGATCCACGGACTCCAATAAACTGGCTTGTAATTTATGACTCCTATGAACATAGAGCTTTGATAACAACTTGGCACGACCCCGGTTCGTCGTCCGTGAACCATCGTGATGGCACCTATTCCCTACGACTACGTAAGCCTATTAATACAGAAAATAAACCAATTTACGGAAGAAAACAAATAAAAAATAAAACAGTGAATAAAATAGTATTTAATAGTGCCGCTCGGCATACACAACATTAACTCTCAAAACTAATACTTTTTCCAAAACCCAAAATCTCATGAAATCACAAGCTAAGGATACTACATAGTGCTCTAACTCAAGAATGTCTAAAACAAAGTAAATATAGAAGGGTTGTAACTACAACAGAGAATGGAGAGAGACACTCCTCGGTCTGCGGGCGCGACAGATATACCTCAAAGTCTTTAAAGGATCACCTCGATTTGCGTGCACAGTCCGTGCGCATTGCCGGAAAGCCTAAATGTGAAAATCTGTGAAAATGATAAATTTTGACTATAAAATGAGTTAATTTGACTTCAGTCAACGTTTTGGATAAACGGACCCAGACCTGTGATTTGACGGTCCCGGAGGGTCCGTAGAAAAATATGGGACTTGGGCATATGCCCGGAATCGAATTCCGAGGTCCCAAGCCCGAGAAATGAATTTTTAAAGAAAATTATTTTTTGAAGTTGTTTAAAGGTTTTGGAAATGAATTTTGATTAGCACATGTTGGTATAGGGCCCGTATTTTGGTTCTGTCACTTGGTACCGGTCTTATATGTGATTTAACATAATTCTGTGAAGTTTGGTAAGAAACGGAGTCCGTTTGACGTGATTCGGACCTTAAATGCAAAATTTGATGTTTAAGGAAGTTTTGAGAAATTTCATTGAAATTGAGGTTTAATTCGATGTTTCTGATGTTATTTTGGTGATATGAGTACACGAATAAGTCTGTGTGATGTTTTGAGGTTGTGTGTATATTTGGTTTGGAGCCCCGAGAGCTCGGGTGAGTTTTGGATAGGCCACGAGGTGCATTTTGAACTTAGAAAATTGCAGGTTTTTCAACTGTTAGCAGGACTGTAGGCTTCGCATTTGCGAAGCCTGACTCCCAATTGCAAATATCGCAAATGCGAGTGGCTTATCGCAATTGTGAAAGAAGCCTAGGCCAGCTCCCTCTCGCAAATGCGAGATTATCTTTGCAAATACGAAGTTTCCCATTTGGCCAGTGATTGCAAGTGCGACCTATGTGTCGCAAATGTGACATTTTGTTCGCAAATGCGAAAGTCTATAATTTTTGAAGGGTTTGCAATACGAGCCCTGTTTCGCAATTTCGACGTTAGCAGAGCTCAGAGTTCGCAATTGCGAACCCCTGTTCGCATTTCCCATACCTGCGACCTGCAACTTTATACTTAGACGATTTTAAACCCATTTTTCACATCTTTTCAAAACACAAACTCCTCCGGGCGATTTTCCAAGAACAACTCTTCTTCCAAATCGATTGTAATTTAATTTTAACTTATTTCCTTCAATCATTAACATCTTTTAACATGATTTTAAGGTAAAATCAATTATTTTAATGGGGGAAATTGGGTGCTTTAGGTAGAACCTAAGTTTTTTAAAAATTGGGGATTTAGACCTCGATTTGAGGTTCGATTTCAAAACAAATTATAATATGGGTTCATGGGGGAATGGGTAATCGGGTTTTGGTTCGAACCTCAGGTTTTGACCATGTGGGCCCGGGGTGATTTTTGACTTTTTGGGTAAAACTTTAGAAATCTCATTTTTATGCATTCAAATTGATTCATTTGACGTTTATTGATGTAATTAAGTAACTTGTGACTAGATACGAGCGAATTAGTGGTGGAATCAAGGGGTAAAGCTATAATTGAATCTTGAATTGTGTTCGTGGCATCGAGGTAAGTGTTTGGTCTAACCTTAGCTTGAGGGATTAAGAGTTGAGTCCTATTTGCTATGTGGTAATTGTAGAGTACAACGTATAGGTATGATGAAGAGTATCTATACATTAGTGTCTAGCATGCTCGTGAGTCTTTATATTGTGATTATCATGACTTCGTTGTATCTTTCATGCCTTAGTGGTGGTTTCAAATTGTTGTATAAATTTTGTGGAAGGATTTGTGACCTATGAACATTGAGGAGCGTTAGCTCAAGTTGTATAACGAATTGTGAAAGTACGAGTGATAATTGAACCTCTAGAGCATTGGCTCGAGTTGTGAAGTGAATTGTGAAGTACAAGTGAGAAAGAGAAGAGATCATTATGTTGTCACCCTTGCCGGGCTATTGTTGATTTATTTGTTATCTCCCTTGCTGGGATGTTGTTGTTCCCTTGCCGGGATTCTTATTGAAAATTTCATTTATTCCCTTGCCCTATTGTTTGTGATTATTGTTTGGGTAAGGAAGAGAGTTAAAGCACGAAGGGTGATGTCGTGCATTGTTTTTGCGAGGAAAGACTGTAAAGCACGAAGGGTGATGTCGTGCCGCACGATGTACCATTCCATGCCTATTATATTAATTTCATGGTGATGAAAGAGTGTAAAGTGCGAAGGGTTATGTCGTGTCGCACGATGTACCATTCCATCCCTATTGTATTGATTCTTATGGTGAGTACGAGAGTAAAAGCACGAAGGGTGGTGTCGTTCACTTATCCTTGATTTCCCTGATTCTTGCTGATAATTGAGTAATGTTGTCCTTTACATTTATTTACTGATTTTCTATTGTTATTTGATTTTATTTCGAGGTTATATATTCCCTTACCCTATTTGCCTTGTGATTGTTGTTTGGGTGAGGAAGAGTGTAAAGCATGAAGGGTGATACCGTGTATTGTTTTGGTGAGAGAGTGTTAAAACACGAAGGGTGATGTCGTGTATTGTGTTGGTGAAAGAGAATAAAAGCACGAAGGCTGATGCCATGCACTTGTCTTTGATTTCCTAATTTTTATAGATAAATGTGTTATGGTTTCTCTACACTAAATTGCCGGTTTCCTATTGATACTTGTTGCACCCCGCAGCATGATTTCCCCTTCCTATTTTCAATTGAACTGTGGTAATCCTCATATTTATTTGTTGCTCTTCTGTTACTATTCGATGTTTCCCCGCAACATGTTTTCCCTCTCCCATACTTGACTGTATATAAATGTTTCTTTTTATACTTCTTTTCTGCTGTATATAGTTAAATTGCACAGGTTTATTTGGTAATCTGATCGTAGTCTCGTCACTACTTCGCCGAGGTTAGGGTAGGAACTTACCAGCACATGGGGCCGGTTGTGCTGATACTACACTTTGCACTCTTTTGTGCAACCGCAGTGGGATTGCTGATTCTTGCTCATCAGGCGACCCGAGGTAGTCCTGCAGGCATCCACATGCCTTGGCGTCTCTTTCTATCTACTATTCATGTTTCTTTCATGCATTTCCAGAGACAGTGTTGTATTTATTTCTTTCAGACCTTTAATTGTCATATTCTTAGACCGTTTGTGAAACCGTGACACCAGTTCTGGGTAGTCCAGACTCAAACAATTGTATTGGATTCATGTTTAGCTAGCTTATTACTTTTTCTTCAGCTTATGTTAGATTCCGTTTTTAAATGTTATTACCTCACAATTGTTAATGAATATAAAATTGGTAAAAAAGGTAAATTATTCACATAATTGGCTTGCCTAGCTCATATTAGTAGGTGCCATCACGACTTCCGAGAGTGAGAAATCTGGATCATGACAGGTACCTAGATATGCACATGAAAAACATGTACAGAAAGGGGCATGAGTACACCACAATGGTACTCAGTAAGTGACAAGCCTAACCTTATTCGGGTAGTAATGTGGAAGGTTAGGGCCCTACTGAGATAAATAAAAAATATAAGGTATGACAGAATAAGGTAAGCAGTATAGTTGAAAGCTGACAATAAGAATTAAATACAGGAATATAAGGAACTCAATAACCGAAATAGAGGCAAAAATAATCACAAGGAGATACCATTCTTTACAAGGATATAACCGGAGATCTCTCAGTATCTCGAAGATCTCTTAGTACCCTCACTATATGCAAGGTATCTCTTGGTATCCCGAGGATCTCTCGGTATCCTCAATATATGCTAGGAATATCTTGGTATCCCGAGGATTTCTCGGTATCCTCAATATATACTAGGGATCTCTTGGTATCCCGAGGATCTCTCGGTATCTTGAATATATACTAGGAATCTCTTGGTATCCCGAGGATCTCTTAGTATCCTCAATATACGTTCTAGGGATCTCTCGGTATCCCGCACCTCAGCTCAAATTATAAATACGTGCAGGGGATCTCCCGGGATGCTATCCTGTAGCCCCAAAGTAAAACACGCAGCAACAACACAAGGAATACTCAATTAAGCTCAATTTCGTACCAAGTAAAACGTGTAATTCTAACCTAACATTCTTCACATAATGCAATTAAGGAAGTTTAAGCATATAAGAAATTAAGTTAATTAAACATGCTTTTTCTAAGCTAACAACATGCTTAAATTGCAAGTAGTGTAAAACAGGAAAAAGGAACACAATTGAAATTACTTAAAGAAAACCAGATTTTCAAAAATTTGTACTTGTACGCACTCATCACCTCACGTACAAGGCATTTCAATTATCAAATATACCAAATCCTAAGGGGAAGATCCCCCAGACAAGGTTAGGCAAGCCACTTACCTCGAACCAGCTCAAATCAATCTGAAACCACGCTCTTGCCACGAGTACTCGACTTCAAATGGCCCAAATCTATTCAATTCAATTGCATAATATAAATAACAGTTCAAGTAACTAATTCTACAAAGAAATTCTAAGCTAAAATGCGAAATTAGGTAAAATGGCAAAAATTTCCCTCGGGCCCACATCTCGGAATCGGGTGAAATTAACATTTCTAGAATCCTCATACTCTCACGAGTTTAGTCATACCAAAAGTACCAAAATCAGACCTCAAATGGTCCCTCAAAGGTCTCTAACTAGTCAAGCCTTAACCCCCAAATTACCACTGATTTTCCTTAATTTTTCATGATTATAATGATAAGTATCACTCCAATAACAAGTTTAGGGATCAAAGACCTTACTCCAATGAACTCCTCTGAAAATGCTTCCCATGCCTTCTTCCCATTTGAAAAGAGATGGAAAATAGTTCAAATTTGCGAAGGCAAGAAATTATATGTTTTTGCCCAGCTAATCCACTTTTGCGGTCATGGGACCGCACCTGCGATCCCGCTTTTGCGGAAATAACGTCGCATCTGCGATAATTCACTTAAGGCATTGGGCCGCATCTGCACTTCTTCTACCGCACCTGCGGTCTCGCAGGTGCGCCCATACCACCGCACATGTGGAAACTGGCTTCCAAGCACTTCTCCGCATCTATGTCTCCTCAAGCGCTTTTGCGATCATGCACCTACGGTCCCCAATCCGCAAGTGCGGTTATGATTGAAGTTCAGCAGATGAAGCTACTCGAACAAATTCCAAATTCCAAATTCTTCCGACAACCTTCTGAAACCATCTCGAGGCCCCCGGGACCTCAACCAAAGGCACCAACAAGTCTAATACCACTGTTCAAACTTATACCAATCCTTAAAACACCTAAAACAACATCGAAACGATGAATCAACCGCGGATTCAAGCCTAAGAACTCCAAAACTCTAAAAATAATCTTTCGATCAAAAAGTCTACCAAACCTTGTCCGAATGACCTGAAATTTTGCATACACGTCACATTCAACACTATGGAGCTACTCCAACTTCTGGAATTCCATTCCGACCCCCGGATCAAAATCTCACTATCAAACCGAAAACTTCAAAATTTGATCTTTCAGCATTTCAAGCATAAATTAGCTACGGACCTCCAAAATACAATCCGAACACGCCCCTAAACCCGAAATCACCCAATGGAGAAAGTGGAACCATCGAATTTCCATTCTGAGGCCGTCTTCATACTGTTCCGACTACGGTCAAATTTCCAACACTTAAGCTCTCATTTAGGGACTAAGTGTCCCAAAACTCTACGAAACTCAAAACCGAACATTCCAGCAAATAAAAATAGCAGAAATAAACACGAGGAAAGCAGTTAATAGGGGATCAGGGCATAAATTCTTAAGACGACCGGACGGGTCGTCACAAATCCCCTATATGAATCTACGAACTCTCTCTGTAACTGTGGAGACAAAGGTAGGTGCATGTCTGGACAACTCACTGAGTTTGATGGCATACTCTGACACTGTTGTAGTGCCCTAATGCAGCAGCTCAAACTTTGTGTGTCATGCATCCTGAAAGGGTCAGGGAACAAACTCTCTCAAGAACATCCTTAAAAGTTATATCCATATGAGTAAAGCTGCATCAGCTAGGCTTCCCTCTTCATAAGCCCATCATTACTGATACGCCACTCCTGACGGCAGAAATATGGTAAAAGCAACTCCACTCGCCTCCACAATACCATAGTGCGCAGACTACGATGGTACTTTTCTAGAAAACCATGTGCATCTTATGTAGCTAGGCCGTTGTAACTAGGCGATGATACTTCTTGAACCTCTTAAGACTAAGATGCTTGTCCTCAGAAACCATTGCCATAACCTTAGGCTAAATAGGAACAACAAGTTGTGCTGGCCTCTCACAGCTCTAGCAGAGGGCCAAGTGTCTAAATATCGGATCCAACAGTGCATGCTCTCACTATCCGTGAGAGAATAGAAAGACAAAGATTCAGATTTCGAAGTCAACAAATTCTCTCGATAAGGAATTCGAGAAGTGGAGTTTTCCTAATAGTTCTGCAGCTTCGAGGTAAGTACCGATATCTCTATATCGATTCACAAGACTCTACTAAACCTGTTTAAGGATAAAAAAAAGTTTACCCTCAAATTCAAATAACAATTAAACTTATATTACGGTTTTAAATATATATGATTTCGTTCAATACTAATTGACAAGCAAGAAAATAAACGAGTAAATTCGAGAATAAAATAAATCAAACCAGTATTCTAGCTAGATCTCGACCTCGACTTGGGGCAATCTCGAGGTTTGATAGAAAATATAGTAAATTATAAAGCAACTCTGATGAACAGTAAGTCAAATAGCAGGAAAGTAATTAGTATATATATTCTTATCAATCAATAATCATGATCCTTACAAATGAATGGAATACCTCTTTATATAATAGAAGAGTCCTAAATAAGGTACACTTCTAATTATAGTAAGAAATTATATTAACATCTAATTAACCATTGTATTGATTCGTTCCGAGATTTACGCCACGATCTTCGACCAATTGCGAGTATCTCACCTTTTCTATTATCAAGCTATGTCGCTGCCACTCGAAGTCTGCTTCTTTCTAGCCGCAATTGATGTCGACCTCGATCCGGACTCGACATCCTAACTATTTGACATGACATTCCTATCTCGACCAAAGAATGAAATCGGATAGCCCCGATTTCTACCGCATATAACATATGAACCTAGAGTTCTGATACCAACTTATCACGATCCCAAATTCCCACTCTTGGATGTCGTAATGGCACGTTATCTCTAAGACTATGCAAGCCTAACATATATAGATAAATCGCATATAAGAATAAAATCTCAAATTTAGACCATTAAACTATTAAAATAAATCACAACAACATAGTTGACAAATAACTACCAAAATCCGGTGGAACTGAGTCATAAGCTCAACAGAATATTCTAGAATGTCTACTACAACACTCTCTGATAAAGGAAATAACAATAATGAGAAGGCAACAAAAGTCTTTGAGGCTTGCGAACGTCGGACAGGTATACCTTGAAGTCTCCTGAAAACAACCAATCAATCAATCTATAGCGACCAACATGGGCAAATGCACCTGGATCTGCAAAAATGATGTGCAGAAGCATAGTATGAGTACACCATAATGGTACCCGATAAGTATCAAGCCTAACGTCAGTAGAGTAATGACAAGGACAAGTCACGACACCCACTAGGACATGATAAACAGAACAAATATAATAACGAGAAGTAATGGAATGCAGAGACATGAATGATAACAAAGTAGTTAAGTATCGTGCACTAATAACAAAATTTTAATCAAAAAGGCAACGAAAAGAAAACACATAATGAGAACCATAAATAATCAAAGATGGACAAAACTGGTAAGACATGGAATAGTAAAAGCAACAAGAACTGTTCAACTAATAAATCTTTTCAATATGATATGATAACAAGAGTCACAACTGAGGTACCACCACGTGTTCACATTACTCAATTTTAATCACAATCTCTCTTTATAACACCACGTGAGCCTTTACATTTAATTTTAAAAAATCATTTTTTCATGAATAGCATCACGTGTTTTGGCCCACCTTATTTTATTGTGTGACTTCAAGTAGTTCCCCTAGAAGAAAGATGCATATCAATCCAATCTTATCTCACCGCATGTGTAGCAACCCTTAACCTTATACCACCACATGAGTATCAATATCATAACATAATAATTCGCACCACAAGTGCACATATGCCACAACTTGCCAAAAAATCAATAATACTAATATTTTTACAGCAAATATCCCATGGCTTAACCAAAATGTATAGAAGAATCTCAACAATAACCAATTGAATATGAATTGCTCCACAAAAAAAGATATCTCAATAGTTAACAACTTTACCTCAAATGTGAAAACATCTTTTATAGCTTCAACAACAATAACTCAACAAGATGATATTCCATGAAATAATAACTTCAAGTAAAACTAATTAAATTTTTTTAGAGTTAACAAGACAATAAGGAAGGCAATAACTTCAACTAAATCTTACAAGAGAAAAATAACATGTAAGAGGTAGAACAAGTGTTAACAATGTCAAATAAAGCATGTAAGGGTAGATTAACACATGTAAGAGTAGATTAACAATGAGGGATATAACATATTATGACAATTCAATTAAGACATGAAAAGAGTCTAAATAACCTAAACAGGTCAAATACCACATATAGCCCGTGTATGCACTCGTCATCTCGCATACAAGTTTTTCACATGACACAAGTACCACATTCAATCCAAATCAAAAGGGGTAGTTCCCTCACAAAAAGTTAGGCAAGATGCTTACCTCAAACAAGCTAAATCAGCCAACAAGTAAGCTTTTTCAGCGAGGATCCAGCTCTAGATGACTCGAATCTAGCAAAAATAACTTAATGCCATAAAAACAAACCATAGTAAACTATTCAGGATAATAAAGTTGCAATCTTTAAAGAAATTCAAAATGTCAACTCCGGGACCGCACCTCGAAAACTGACCAAACGTACAAAATCCAAATATTCATTCAATAACGAGTCCATCCATACAAAAAATATCTAATTCCGACCTTAAATTGACCTTCAAATCCACAATTTATAGTTCAGGAAAATTTTCACAAAATTCCAAATCTTCTCCAACCCAAAGCACTAGTTAAAGGTTAAAAATGATTATGAAATCAGGAATAATAAGTAAATCTGAGTAAAAAAATTTACCCCAATCCAATCCTTGGAAATTTCCTCCAAAATTGCCTAAAACCGAGCACTCCCACTCGAATTGTGAAAAATATAATAAAACCCTCGATCTCCAGTATTTCTGCCAAGTTTCTCCGCTTCTGCGGATATTTATTTGCATTTGCGACTCCGCATCTGTGGAAGAAACATCAAAGATGTGGTTCTAACTTAAGCCCAACAAATTCCACTTATGTGGTCCACAACGCGCACTGCGCTCCCGCTTCTGCAGAAGCTAACCGCACCTGCGGTCCTGAGACATCTGACCGAACTCCACTTCTGCAGAGGATATCTGCATCTGTGGATGCGCACCTATGACCCTCTCTAGGCTTCCTCCCTTTGCTACTATTATCTCCCAGCTGCACATGTGGCCAAGCCCACTGCATGTGCGATGACACCAGAAATCACTTGTTATTCAACAAATCTTCCCAAATCTAAATGTACCCGAAATCAATTTGAATCACACCTGGGGTCCCCGGGACCCCGTCCGAACATATAATCAAGTTACAAAATACATAACAAACCTAATCGAGGTCTAAAATCACACTAAACAAAATTAAATCTATGAATCGCACCCTGTTTCACGCCTATTCAATCAATGAACATCCAACTTTAAAAACCAATGCCGAAAGATACCAAATCAACTCTAGAAGACTTCAAATTTCGCACACTAGTCCTAAATTACACACATACCTATTCCAATTCCCGGGACTATAATTCAAATTAGGTATTAACAATGTCAGCTCTCGGTCAAACCTCTCAACCTTACAAACCTTAAACTTTACAACTTTTGCCAATTTAAGCCCAAATGACCATAGTCCTCCACATCAACATCTGGATATACGCCTATGTATATAATCACCGTATGAAGCTATCAGAACCATCAAAATTCTATTCCGGAGTTGTCTACAGAGAAGACATCCCGGTCAACTCTTTCAGCTTAAGATTTCAACCTTGGGACTAAGTGTCTATATTTACTCTGACATTTCCCCTAGAACCAATCCATCCCCCCCCCCCCCGGACAAGTCACATTACAACAAAGTGAATATAATAGGTGCGATTAATAGGGGAACAAGGCTATAATACATAAAATAACTGGCTAGATCGTTACAAATACGGTTCATATATTCTCGATATGTGAATCCATGTGACTTGACTTTTTTAATCATGCATATCTTTCTATATGCACTTGCAGAAGGATTAATTGAGTAATCATTCATATCTTCTCTATATGCACTTGCAGAAGGATTAATTGATATATCATACATATCTACTATATATGCAACCGCCGAAGGATTATTTGGTACTTCATGCATATCCACTCTATGGGCAACTGTAGAAGAATTATTTGTTACTTTATGGATATCTTTTGTATATACAAGTGTGGTGATTTAATGATATTGGAGGTATCTCTGCTCTATGTGCTGTGTTGTTTTAGAAGAATAGTATCCGGGAATATATTTTCTATATGCAGTTGGTTTTGTGTTATTTGTTATCAGAATCATACCTTCTTTACATGTTGAACTTTTAAGAGATTGAGCACAACTTCTCTATGTGCACTGTGTGGTACCTGTATTTCTTATTTATACTTTGTTACTGCTGCTGGGTACACGAATATGTTATTGAGCTGTGCATAGTGAGTATCCTTAACCTGAGACCTTGTCACTACTTCACCGAGATTAGTAAGGATACTTACTAAGTATACGAGGTTGGTTGTACTCATGCTACACTTCTGCACCTTGCGTGTAGATCTTGGAGTTGAGCTGCTCCAGCTGACTGAGACTATCATCAAAGATATACCTGCTTTTAAGATGTAGCTACCGCTTGTCCTTGGTAGCTTTGGATTTGTACTCTATTTGAGTATATTCCAATCAAATGATTGCTTAGTAAATCCAAATCTTAGTGGCTCATGACATATACTACCAAACCTTAGGATATTGTATGAAAATCCAGCTATTTTATTTATTAATTATTTATGATCTTCATTAAAATTGTATTAATTATTGTATAGCTTACTTAGCAGGTTGGGTTAGGTAGCATCATGACTAGGTAAAATTTGATTCGTGACAGTTAGAGGGGTTGAACTATGACCTATTGTTTACTGTTTTGACCCATCCTATTGTTGCTCAAGTAAAATTTCGAATCAATTTAGTAATTCAACTCGTTTTGAGCCCCCCAAATGCTGTCTAACCCGCACATTTGCTACCTCTAATCCTGACCATGGATGTTATTGCAGCTTTGCATCTATGATTGCAACATTAGCTGCTATGAGCTTGGCCAAATTGGCTGCGATTGTGGCCAACTATTCACAATTGCAATATTTCTTCATTTTGATCTGGTCAATGCTTGTTGTGATCACATCTTTTTTCTTGCATCGTAAAGTACAAATTCATAATCTTTCCCATAAACTATATTGTTGTGATCGTTGTTGGGATAAAATAAATAATCTCGCCCAGGAATAATATCCACAGCAAATAATAATAACACAAGAGAGTAACAATGACACCAAATATTTTAGCGGGATAAAATACAATACCCGAGTGGAGAAATATTACCACTATAATATTACAACTCAGTAGTGTCAAGAGACTACTACAACTTTGAAAGAAATAACACTCTTTATTTAAAACACCTCACTACAATATTACTACCACTCACTAGTTATCTCACATACCACAATCTGTGGATTACTCTCACTGGTTTATGCTTCTCTCGTTATTTTGGTGTGTCTTAACTGAGAGGGAATCATCTTTATTTATAGGCAAATTTGCCAACCACTTAGCAACACAAATTTGACTTATTGCATTGCAAATTGCAAATTGAAATCTTCAGCCGCCCATATGCATTCAAGCAGCCTATTTTGTCCAATTTTTTCAATCTTCTTCTTTTGGTTGGTGAGGTGTGGACCTCACAAATCTCTCCCTTAATTTTGATTTTTTTTTCTTCATTCCAAGTCTTGTTCTCAATCTCTGAAAATCTTCAAACTTGAGAGGCTTTGTGAAGATATCTGCAACTTGATCATGACATTTCACATATTTGAGCTCGACTTCCTTCTTCGCAATGCATTCTCTGATGAAGTGATACCTTGTATCTATATGCTTGCTTCGATCATGATACACTGGATTCTTTGCGAGTGCCTTTTAGGTAGCAAAGAATTCTTCTAGTGACCTTCAAGTGAGTAGAGGTAGGAGCCTCCATGAACCGGCTAACTACTCCAACTGCAAAGAGTATATCTGGCCTGGTACAAGTCAAGTACCTCAAACTTCCCACAAGACTTTTGAAGAATGTGGGATCCACTTTTTCTCCTTCATCAAACTTGGACAATTTTGTCCCACTTTCCATCGGTGTGTTCACGGGGTTGCAATCGAGCATGTTGAACTTCTTCAATATCTCCTTTGTATAGCTTTCTTGGAGATAAAAATTCTATCCTCCATCTGTTTCACTTCTAGGCCCAAGTAGTATGACATGAGCCCTACATCTGTCATCTCGAACTCATGGGACATATCTTTCTTGAAAGCTTCAAACAAACTTTGGTTATTACCCGTAAAAATAAGATCATCAACATAAAGACAAACAAGTAAGATATCTCCACTAGTATGAACTTTAAGGTAAAGAGCATATTCATGGAGACAACGAGTAAACTCATTGTCTTGAAAATACTTGTCGATGCAACTATTCTATGCTCGTGGGGCTTGCTTTAATCCATATAAAGCTTTCTTCAACCGCAACACTTTATCTTCATGGTTTTTGACCACGAAGTCCAATGATTGTTCAACATAGACTTCTTCTTCAAGATAGCCATTCAAGAAGGCTGACTTGACATCTAGTTGATGTATTTTCCACTTCATTTGTGCCGCCAAAGAGATCATCAGACGAATCGTCTCCATGCGGGCAACATGTGCATAGACTTCTTCATAGTCAATGCCTTGCCTTTGCTTGTAGCCTTTAGCCACAAGTCGTGCCTTGTATTTCTCCACATCTCCATCAGCATTCTTCTTTATTTTGTATACTCATTTCACTCCAATTGCTCGATGACCCTTGGGAAGAGTTGTTAACTCCCAAGTGTTGTTCTTCTCTATTGACTTGATCTCCTTCTCCATGGCTTGTCTCCACCTTTTGTCTGTAACAGCTTTATCAAAGTTCATTGGTTCACTGTCAGCAAAGAGACAATTAAAAAAATCAAAATTAGTAACTTCTTCAGTGTCATCATAGATCTCTTGAATGGTCCTTGTCCTTTGCGGCTGTTCATTTGAACTTTCTTGAGAAGAGGGAGATGCAACATTTGTTAGAGAAGAAGGTGGAGTTGTGTCCTACACAGGTTCCACGGTCTCTGGTTCTTCTTCATCACCAAAGTATGGAAGAAAATCATATGAAGTTTCTTCCTCGGCTTCCCAATTCCACGCCAGTTCTTCATCATATTCAACATCACGACTTACCACCACCTAACCGCTGCTTGAGTTGTATAGCTTGTAGCCCTTTGAACTCGTATCATATCCAACAAACACATGCTTGACACTTCGATCGTCAAACTTTGCTCTCCCTTGATGTGGCACATAAGCATAGGCTATGCTCCCAAAGATTCTTAAGTGCTTGACACTTGGCTTTCTTCCACTCCATGCTTCTTGAGGGGTTTGATCTCTAACATTTCTTGTTGGAGACCTATTATTCAAATAAACTGCACAAGTAACAGCTTCGGCCCAAAATTCCTTAGGCATACTTTTAGCTTTCAACATACATCTAGCCATATTAAGAATCGTTCGATTCTTTCTCTCTACAACACCATTTTGTTGAGGTGAATAAGGTACCGTTAGAGGGCGATGAATTCCATGAAGTTGATAGAAGTCATTAAATTCGTTTGAGGTGAATTCGCCTCCTCTATCGGACCTTAGAGCTTTAATTTCATATCCACTTTCTTTCTCCACAAGTACTTTAAAATTTTTAAAAGCAGCAAAAGCTTCAGATTTTTGGTTCAAGAAATAAACCCAAGTCTTTCTACTCAAGTCATCAATGAAAAGCAGAAAGTATTTTCTTTTACCAAAAGAAGGTGGATTGATTGGTCCACACACATCAGTGTGGACAAGCTGGAGCGGCTTGGTTGATCTTGACATGGCCTCCTTTGGAAAGCTCCTCCTTGCATGTTTTCCAAGAAGACAAGCTTCACACAATTGATTGGGATGGTTAATTGATGGTATCCCATGCACCATGTTCTTTTCTCCCATTGATTTGAGCGCTTCAAAATTTAAGTGCCCAAATCGCATGTGCCAACACCATGATTCATCTTGCACATTAGCCTTCAAACACTTTGCATCAATTGTTTTAAGATTCAGAGAAAACAATCTATTCTTTGCCATATGCACTTTAGCAATTAGAATTCCACTTGAATCTCTAAGCCAAAGATGCATATTTTTCATGTGGATGTCATATTCCTTTTCAAGAAGTTGGCCCAAACTTAAAATATTACTTTTTAATTTTGGCACATAATAAACATCTTGAATTAACTTGTGACTACCATCTTTACAGGAGATCAGAATCGTACCTATCCCTTCGATTTGAACCTTTGAGGTATCTCCAAAGGACACATTACCTCTCACTATTTTATTGATCTCCACAAATTTCTCTTTGCATCCACACATATGATTGCTTGCTCCATTGTCCAAATACCACGAGTTGCAATCATCTCTGTCTTCTTCCTTGAGTGCCATCAACAACGTTGACTCATTTTCTTCTTTCTTGTCGTCAACAAGGTTAGCCTTTTCTTCAACATTGCTACGACATTCCCAAGAGTAATGGCCAAATTTATGACAATTATAACATTCAATTTTTGATTTGTCATACCTTTGTCCATTATTTTCTTGGTAGTATCCACGTCCTCTTCCTCCTCTTTGTCCACAACCACGACCTCTGAATGTTTGGTGGAGTTTAACTTCATTGTTAAAGTTGTTACCATTACTTCTTCCCCTTCCATGACCTCCTCGTCCTCGTCCGTTTCCTCGATAGCTTGTTTCACCTCCATAATCCTTGAAGGATGCCTGAGTTTTAAGAAGTTGCTCCAATGGCACTTCTTGTCTCCTTTTGATCTTTTCTTCGTGGGCCTGTAAAGAACCTTCCAATTGCTCCACCATCATAGAGTCTAAATCTTTAGATTCCTCAATAGCACACACCACAAAATCAAATTTAGGTGTTAAAGTGCAAAGGATCTTTTCTACCACACGGACATCTTCTATGTCCTCCCCGTATCTTCTTAGTTGATTTACAACAGCCTCTACTTTTGAAAAATAATCTGAGGTGCATTCGGATTCTTTCATTTTTAAAACATCAAAATCAGTCCTTAGAGTTTGAAGTTTTACCTTTTTCACCTTGTCAACTCCTTGAAGAGAATTTTGTAAAATCTCCCAAGCTTCCTTTGAGGTGGTAGCATCTGCCACCTTCTCAAACATGACAACATCCAAACATTGGTGGATGAGCGTGAAGGCTTGTTGATCCTTCTTCCTTGTCTTTGCCAAGACCTCTTTTTCATTTTGGGGTAGAGCTTCCTCATTATTGGGTTTTGCATACCCTCTGTCTACGATTTCCCATACATCCTGAGAGCCAAGGATGGCTTTCATACGTAGACACCATTTCTCATAATTATCTTTTGTCAGACGGGGGTACTGAAAAGATAGCGGACCATTATTTGCCATGGCTCTGATACCACGTTGTTGGGATAAAATAAATAATCTCGCCCAGGAATAATATCCACATCAAATAATAATAACACAAGAGAGTAACAATGACACCAAATATTTTAGCGGGATAAAATACAATACCCGAGTGGAGCAATATTACTACTATAATATTACAACTCAGTAGTGTCAAGAAACTACTACAACTTTGAAAGAAATAACACTCTTTATTTAAAACACCTCACTACAATATTACTACCACTCACTAGTTATCTCACAGACCACAATCTGTGGATTACTCTCACTAGTTTATGCTTCTCTCGTTATTTTGGTGTGTCTTAACTGAGAGGGAATCATCTTTATTTATAGGCAAATTTGACAACCACTTAGCAACACAAATTTGACTTATTGCATTGCAAATTGCAAATTGAAATCTTCATCCGCCCATATGTATTCAAGCAGCCTATTTTGTCCAATTTTTTCAATCTTCTTCTTTTGGTTGGTGAGGTGTGGACCTCACAATCATGGCCTGGGGTCTATTGAGTACTATCATAGCTAGCACTAGAATGGCCTACACTAGAATTTCACCTTCAACTCAACCCAGAGCGTGGATGAATCCGCCCAATTTCACCTTAATTGACCGTCCCTATGAATCATAAACGGCTACTCCATATTAGCATTGAAATATTTTCACTCAACAATTTAGTATACTTTTTTAGTACAAAAGGATCATGGGGTTACAGTGTCTTTCGAAAGATGTGAGGGTGGCTTGAATTGTAGAATGGTGCAGGCCTTCAAAGCGGAATATTCATAATAGGTCAAAGTTAATGCAAGACATATAATAGAGATTAGTATATTTTATTCTTAATTTCTTTTAGGAAAAAAGGGGGTAAAGCCTTAATACGTGTTAATGCAGAGAAGAAGCGATCAACAAAATGATTGGTAGAATATGTAAAAATATATGTTTTGCAATTAAGAACTATTGTCTACTAGGTAAATCTGTCAAGTTTGCAACTATAGTTAAGGATAAATACAAATTTGGGAGAATTATGGGTTTCTTCTTGCAAGAGCAATTATGTAATAACTAGGTCTGTAGGAATTATCATAAAGTGGATGAACTCCTTGGTTTCTGCTGCATAGATATATGTTAGGGATTTGAGGATTTGAGAACAGATGTCTGGAGGGAAAGGTAATAAGAGAGCAGGGTATAATAAAAGGGGGGCATATGGCAGCTGATAAAGTAGTTTAGGGTTAATACTTTGTATAAATAATGGAATGGAATGTAATAAAGGATCACATGACTTAAATTAAAGGCAACGGACGACTGTGATGGTAAGAGTGAGTTAGCGAATCGTATTTGTTATAAAAATAAATAAATAAATAAAAGCTCCAAAAAAATTATCAAGTGATAGAAGCTCCAACTTCTCTCTAGATTGAACTCCCAACTCTTTGAGAAACAAGACACTATTCCTCCAAAATTACCGGACTTAGTCCATCAAAATCCTTTACAAAATGATTTGGAAAAACTAACATCCTTCAAGGACAAACTGTTGGAATCAAACCCGATGGATTTCACTCCTTCCATAGAACAAGAGGATATGCTCTACACAATAAATGCAATGGAAGCTAAGGAACTTATGCATGATCCAGAAGCTAACGCAGGAGATACCATACAAATTTTCCTTGATGCATTGTCATTGCCATACTATACTTCTTTACTTCTTGATGCATTGTCATTTCCATTGCATGGATGAATAAAGTTAATTAACCTCATTGCATTATATCATGAGAAAATAAGCATTGGAGCAAGTTTGGGTGATTTGTGAATAATGGCATAAACAAGACATTATCTTCTTATGTGAAAATGCTTGTTACACCTAAATTGTTTCTGTTCCACTCGTCCCATTAATATTTTCCTAGGAACTGGTGACGTCCAAATCCACTACTAAAAAGCAAATGGATACGGTCGCATGCAATATAATTTACCACACTATGAGTCGGGATCGAATCCCACAGAGAACAATATGTAGGCGAATAGGAATGTAAGAGAATTATTACTTATCGCGCAATGCCAAACACTTAGAATTAGTTTTTGGAAAATATTTATATCTAAATGCGAAAATATAAACTAACCTAGAAAGCAAGTAAAATGATCAATGGCTATAAGGATGAATGCATCGGGAATTACACTCAAGTAACGATCCAATGTATTTCATGATTTTACAAATATGAGCGAGTTTATGTTAATTAGCCACGAGTAATAATTCTTAATTAGATTCTTCCGAAGACTAACAAGACTTCCCAATTGAATTATCCCTAAGACAATTAAGAGATTAAGTACTCCCAGATATGGCTACAAGTAGTTAAATCCTATCCCTAGGTAGAATCTATAAAATGAAGGTTAACGCCTCAAGTTCTTGTTAATTAATCTTTTCCAACCCCAAATTATCTTTTCCAAAATTAATTCGGAGTTAATGGACGAGTCCTAGGGTTATCTAATCCCTTTGGAAACATAAAAGAACAAGAATAATTAAAGAAACAATAACTCACTTCATAAAAGGATAAAAATCATTCAATACATAAGCACAACAAGGTATTTAATCCACATTTTAAATATGAATACTTCCATAAACAACATTCAAGTGTTGAAAATAAATACTACACACTTAAATATTCAATGCAAAGCAAGGAAATGAAGAAATAAACATAAATGAGTAAGAAAATCTTAACCACAAGCTTCAAATCTTCAAGACCCAAGTGTGTGCGCAAAACCTAGCTTCAAGACTTGTTCTCTCTAGCCCTAAGAACCGAAAATTAAGCCAAAGATCCTCTATAAAGGAGCCTAGTCGGGTATTAAATGATTTGGGGATCAAAAAGGTGAAATTCCATTTCTGCCCAGATTTAATGCACCGCGATCGTGTGAAATTGATTGCGATCGCGTAGAGTCAGATTCAGAACATCTGCGATCGCAGACCCACATTTGCGGTCACGTAGAGCATTCCCAGGGTTGTAATCAATTCCTTCAACGCGATCGCATAAACAGCTTCGCGATCGCGATTATTATTTTTCTAGCATGCTGTGATCGCGTTCCAATCCTTGCGACTGCGAAGAGTATCAGGCATCAGTCAATTTTCATCATTTTGGCACATTTTGACTTGATTTCTTCCATTTCTTCTCCAAATCACATTACACTTGAAAATTGCCAATAAACCTTAGAAAATGTCCTAGTTTTATACCAAAATTATGCAAAAATTTAAATATAAAGAGGAGATAAGTTGGTAAAATACCCACTTATCAAACCCCCAAACTTAAACTATTGCTTGTCCTCAAGCAATTCAAAAACTAAGAACATCCTTCAATCAAATCATTATTTACGCTCAATGGCAAACCAAATATCATTCCAAGTCAAAAAGGGCCACTTTAAGCACAATCTAGTAACTTCGGTTGGTACCAACAATTAATCTGAGGCATATGAATCACCAACTTTTCACACATTTTATTTCCAATCAAGTGCTCAAACACTATATTAATCAAAGTAGCAACCATGTCATGAAACTAAAGATTCAAAATTGTCCTCTCTATCACATTTGTTTTCCCTCGCTCATTCCTCCCAATTTAAAATGGGATTAAATTCACAACTCAAATCTCATGTGCCCTCACACTTAAGAGAGAATCCCAAACTCACAAATTTCAATTCAAGACATCAATGGGATGACAAAAGGAAAGAATCAACTCTCTCTCTCTCAAAGATATTCAAATGCACACAAGTAATACTATAGGCTTGTCCTTTATGTATTTCTCCACTAATATAGACATACTTGGTTCAAAATCAATTAGGACTTAAAGGGTTGTAGTTTAGGCTTTTAGTTAAGGTAGGGCACAATTTGGTAAGAGTGACTCAAAACTTCCCTAAGCACTACACTTTTTTCAACAATCAAAGTCCACTTCCTTCAAGAATTTTTCCACCCTTTCTTCTCTTTTCTTTTTTGTATCACCTAGTCTTCCATTTATTCATACTTTCTCTTTTTTTTTATAACATTTTTCACTTTTTGAGAAGCCTCCATATCATAACATTTCCAACCTCCACCCCCAAACTTAGGCTTTTAGCATATATTCATACTTTAAATTACTTAGGGAGGTACGGTACCACAAGAGTAGCTTGTAACATGGTTGCCAAAGAAAAAGTTAGAAGGCTCAAAAGGGTTTACTAGGGAAAATATGCACGGGTAGGAAATTTAGGCACAATAATGGTTCAAGGAAGGCCTAATGTCATTTTTCAAGCCAAGTTAGTCTAGGATTTCACCTTGAAGCACATTCCGGGCAAGTTCTAGACTACAGATGATGCAAAAGAATTTCACAATTAAAGCTCACCACACATGGCACATGAAAACTCAAGTGAAATGCAAATCCAAAATCCAATTGAAACTAATGAATGTCAAGGAAATATCCAATTGAAACCAATGAATGTCAAGGAAATCACATATATCCTAAGAAGCTATTTAGTGAATCAAAGAGCCAAAACTAGAATCTAAAAGTCACAAAAAGGAACCTTACTTTAATAATTCAATCTCATCATATGCCAAATTTTAAATTATATTGGTACCAAACAAGTCACACGTTGGCTTGTGGGCACAAAATTACCCCCCCAAAATCAATTTATTCACGACTAGCTACTAAACTAACTACTAAAAAAAATTTACTTTCTAAAAAAACTAAAGATTAATCCCTTAAGAATGTTGTCATACCATCCATCATAGGAAAATGTCACCCAGTTCAACACAAAGAAATTCCTTGGAAAAGAACCGCGGTAGAAAGAAAAACCAATGAGTTACCTTAATACTACTAAAACAAATTTGACCAAATATTTAAACACAAAATAAAAAAATAATAAAAATAGAAACTAACAAGGAATTACTAATAAACGAATAATGTTTACCAATCTACACAAGTTCACAACCACCCAAAAACAACAACTTCATGTTCCACAAAACAAAAACTACACGTTCCATACATATTCATCATATAGGAGCCACTCCCAACCGAGAGTATTGCATTGTCCCCAATGCAACTATACAAGACAAGTCAAAATGAAAGAGGTGCTCCCGGAATGGCATCACTCATCACTGGAGGTACTGGGGGTTGCAAGCTCAAAGTCATCATCCTCAGCCTCGTCCGGTCCACATAACTTCCGCAAAGTGTTCTTGATCTTTGTAAGGAACTTGCTTTTCTTCTTTTCATGTTCCCTTTGCTTCCGCTGCCTCCTTTCAATTTTCCCCAGCTTGGCTTTGATGGCTTGTTGCTCCTTAGCAAGGTCGGATAAAGTCGGAACCTTTCCTGGGCCAACTGGACTGTAGAGGTGCCCTCTCTGGATGGTCCAAAAGAAAGACCAGCCACAAGCTGGCGTACCTGTGTATCCATGCCATAAACCTGCCTAGAGATATACCTGAGCGTAAGAGGTCCCTGCTCAACTGGTGTGATAGCTTTGGAAGTCCCAGTAGCATCTGCAGAAGTGTCGGGTATCTCCGTGATGTTGTCCATGAACTGGCCAAAGGTGGGAGATGCTACATCAATCTTCCTTTTCTTCTGTGCAGGTGTTATTCCCTTTCTCAGTAGTGGGTGGATGAGCTTCTCCGGGTTCTTTTCCTTTTCTGTAGGCTTGGGCACCATGCCTACATCATAGCATAATTGGGTGATCAGGGATGGGAAGAATAAGCTCTTGGTCCGTTCTTCTACCACCTCTGCTATCTCATCGGCAATGAGTTGCCCTATGTTCACCGGTATACCCTCCATGATAGCACATATCACTCTTGCCTTCTCAAGTGTCACCTCTGTCTCATTTTTTGAAGGCATGATGCGAGCACAGATAATGGAGAGACAACCCTTGGCCTCCGCAGTGAATTCTGAAGACTCGAACCTGGAGTGATTCTTTATCCAGTTTGGCACCTTTTCACCATGCAAATGAGTGATAAACCACTGGGTACCCATCTCCTAAGCTCGATCCATGTACATCTGATTGTTAGCATTGTTGAGACTGTACTGCGAATTGATCAACTCTGGACTAAAACGGACTTCTTTGCCTCTAACAGTAGCCACCAACTCATTATTGAAGTCCGTCTCTACAACATTCACACAAAATTCTCTAACGACTTCATGGTCGGCTGGCCTGGGCTCTTTTGCAAAGCAAACCCATCCACTTGTGATTAATCTCCCATGGAACTCGGGCCATCAATTTTCAAGGTCGGTCAGGAGGATGCCTCTTTCCCTAATCATGCTTTTGGAGAGTTTCTTGTCATAGAGTTGAGAGCACTTAAGGGATGAGAATGTGTCCGCATCAAAATAATCCTCTGCGGAAGCTTGTTCGGCATATTATTGAACATTTTCATTTGTTGTCGGATCCATTTTAGAGCTCAAAGTGCCTACAAAAAGAGTATACATGTCAAACAACCATATGGGCACTTAAAGCATTGCATTTAGAGATAATTAGGCCAAAGAAATAGGATAGAAAGCTTTTGGAACAGAATTGGTGAACACGCTATTTTTCTGCCTGGGCAGCAGTGCATTGCGATCGTAGAACAGATCACGCGATCGCGAAGAAGAAAGTTTTACAAAGCTACGCGATCGCGATGTATAATTTTTGGCACTCAACAGATTCAGACCTACGCGATTTTGGAATGAGTCATCGCGATCGCAAGGGTCTTCTTTTTCACCCAGAAAAAGTTCGTTTAGGCATTTCAGTGAACAGGTTGTGTCCCCCAATTTTCTCAGCAAGTAAACACCATCAACACAAGGATTTTACCAAATTTCACAAAGAAACTCTCTTTATCTCAACCAATCTCTCACAACAAGCAAGCACACAAAGAAACCCACAATGTATTTGACAAAGTAAAAAGAAATACAAACCCTAAAATTCAAAAATGGGGCTGCCCTTCCACTAATTTACCATAATGAGTTGAAGAAAACTGAGCATTAAGGGAGAGATTGACATACCTTGAGGATAATAAGGGAGTGATGTAGTGTAATTGAAGCAAGGTTGGTTTGGGAACTATTTTAGGGGAGCAGGGAGTTTTGTTCCTTGTTTGGAAGAAAATTGGCGTGAGTATTACCTTCAGTGGTTTTGAACTCACAAAATTACCAGTAATCGCGTTCGCATGGAAAACATTGCGTTCGCGTAGCACAAATCTACCAAAGGGTTGCGACCGCGTCAACATTACCACGATCGCGTAGAGTAAGATTGTTCTTATTCTATGCGAACGCGTACCAGTTCCTGCGATCGCGATACTTTGCATTTTTCTGCAGCTACTGGTTTGTTGCTGCCCGGTCACCCTGACCTACTCAAATCAACTCAAAAAATTATGAAACTTGGCAGATTGGTTAGTAAAAATATTCTAAGCTATTCTAAAAAAGAAAATTTCAAAAATGACTAAAAAGAATTTTGTAATACGATGGGTTGCCTCTCACCAAGTGCCGCATTTAACGTCGTGGCACGACGCAACTCAATTTTACCACTTTTCACGCCACTTGGACGATATGAACCGGGCACCTAGCTTGGAGTCAAGCTTGTGACCACGAGCGATGGGGGGTGGTAGGTTGATGATCAAGCCAAGCTTTAAATTCTTCATTTTCCACTTCTTGACTCTCATGTGAGGAATGTCATTTTGCTTTCTTGTTCCCTCAAATTGTAAGATGTATGGTTGTTGCCTTTCCTCCTCGCAATCTCTCATTGACTCGTGTAGTTCAATTCCCATATCACCACACAATTCCGATGTTGAAAAATGCTTGGAATGTGACTTCAAACCTCCAACTTGCAATTTTTCGGATTTTGATATCCTATTCTTCCCCCGTACTAGAATCAATCTCAACCAAATTTGCATTTACACCGGTTGACTCTAATTCCATATTTTTCATGGCATCACTAAGAATTATGGAGTCAGTTGGCGGAAGTACAATTCTTGATTCATCGAAGTAAAGATCACTTTCTTCCTCGGAATTGGACTCTTCTTGGCTTCCTTCCACACTCTCAAGTTGGTGGGCATAGTGAGCCTCAATCAATATTTTTATTTGATCTTTCAAAGTACGGATATGTTAATCATTATGAGCCAAGCCTTGTTTCAAGTCCTCGAGTACAAATTGTGCTTCTCTTCATTTTCAAGAATGGTCTCCAGCATGAGCAATACCTTCCCATTTTGAGCAATACCAAAGCACTTACGCTTATTTCTCAAACAACCTAAATTACGCCAAATTGTTCCCCGACAATGGTGCCAATTTTGGTGATGTCCAAATCCACTACTAAAAAGTAAATGGACATGGTCGCATGCAATATAATTTACCAAACTATGAGTTGGGGTCGAATCCCACAGAGAACAATATGTAGGCGATTAGGAATGTAAGAGAATTATCACTTATCGCGCAATGCCAAACACTTAGAATTAGTTTTTGGAAAATATTTATATCTAAATACGGAAATGTAAACTAACCTAGAAAGCAAGTAAAATGATCAATGGCTACAAGGATGAATGCATCGGGAATTATACTCAAGTAACGATCCAATGTATTTTATGATTTTACAAATGAGCGAGTTTATGTTAATTAGCCATGAGTAATAATTCTTATTTAGCTTCTTCCGAAGACTAACAAGACTTCCTAATTGAATTATCCCTAAGACAATTAATAGATTAAACACTCACAGGTATGACTACAAGTAGTTCAATCCTATCCATAGGTAGAATCTGTAAAATCAGAGTTAACACCACAAGTTCTTGTTAATTAATCTTTTCCAATCCCAAATTATCTTTTCCAAAATTAATTCGGAGTTAATGGGTGAGTCCTAGGGTTAGCTAATCCCTTTGGAAACATTAAAAAATAAGAATAATTAAAGAAACAATAACTTACTTCATAAAAGGATAAAAATCATTCAATACATAAGCACAACGAAGTATTTAATCCACACTTTAAATATGAATACTTCCATAAATAAGATTCAAGTGTTGGAAATAAATACTACACACTTAAATATTCAATAAAAAGCAAGGAAATGAAGAAATAAACATAAATGGGTAAGAAAATCTTAACCACAAGCTTCAAATCTTCAAGACCCAAGTGTGTGTGCAATACCCTAGCTTCAAGGCTTGTTCTCTCTAGCCCTAAGAACTGAAAATTAAGCCAAAGATCCTCTACATCGAGCCTAATCAGGTATTAAATGGTTTGGGGATCAAAAATATGAAATTCCATTTCTGCCCAGATTTAATGCACCACAATCGCGTGAAATTGATTGCGATCGTGTAGAGTCAGATTCAGAACATCTGCGATCGCAGACCCACCTTTGCGGTCACGTAGAGCATTCCCAGGGCTGTAACCAATTCTTTCAACGTGATCACACAAATAGCTTCACGATCGTTATTATTATTTTTTCCAGCCTTATGCGATCGCGTTCCAATCTTTGCGATCGCGAAGAGTATCAGGCATTAGTCAATTTTCATCATTTTGGCATATTTTGACTTGATTTCTTCCATTTCTTCTACAAATCACATGACACCTGAAAATTTCCAATAAACCTCAGGAAATGTCCTAGTTTCCTACCAAAATTATGCAAAAGTTTAAATATTAAGAGGAGATAAGTTGATAAAATACCCACTTATCAGGAACCCCTAATAAATTTAATATTTTAATATTTATTTTTGCTGCTTTGAAACATTAACAGGCAAACTCACCCATCAGAACTTTGGAAGAACTTAATGTTACTGAGGTTGCGTCAACTCCATATTTTCCATCAATCTCAGAGACAGGATCATTGCTTTTCTTCCACCACCCGCTTTCTTTAGAGCTAGAGCTGTTTGTAAAAGATTTTATGCCCTTCTCTATTCTAGCACTTTTCTTGAATTGTACCTCCAAGTTTATCCTCAATGCCATTGGTTCATTTTCTTCAGGCAAAAAATACCAAGAAACAATATTTTTTCAAGAACAGTAGTAATGTTTCTGGAACCTCTGATAATAGAGTTGAAGGTTACTTCTTTGGTCCTGATAATCTTTGGTAATATAATGGGAAGGAAAAGAAAATTGCTAGCTAGACTTCAAGGCATCCAAAATTTCAATAGTTATTCTACCAGCTTTTTCCTTCACAAACTAGAAATAGACCTCAAGAATAATTTCAATGATATTCTTAAAATTGAAGAGGACTATTGGAAACTTAGGTCCAGAACCTTGTGTTTTAATGACAGTGACACAAATATAAAATTCTTTCATGTCTCAGCCACTAATAGAAAAAGAAGAAACAAGATTAACTTCTTTAAAGATGAGGCTGGTAATTGGATTAATATCATAGCCAGATCATGTCCCATGTTCACAACTACTTTACCTCTACCTTTGCCTCCTCTCACCGACAATCTAGTGGGTCCAACCCTCTAATTCACTATTATAGTGGTAATAACATTAATTTAACCTTGATATCCCCCTAACATATTCTGTGATTGAAAGAGCTATTTTCTCGTTCAAACCCTTTAAATCTTCGGGTCCGGATGTATTGCATCCTTTTTTCTTCCAGAAATATTGGCATTTTATAGGTCAATCAGTTTTCAAGCTCTGTCATGACATTTTTCATAACCACGAAATCCCTTTTGAAATTAACAAAACCTTTCTCTGCCTTATTCTTAAAATCTATAATGCCAACAACATTTAAAATTTCAGGCCTATTGATTTATGCAATACAATCTATAAAATTATTACTAAGATTCTTGCAAACCGACTTAAACCATTCCTTGATCTACTGATCAGTCCATATCAAGCTAGTTTTATAAAAAATAGAAGGGCATCTGATAATGCCATCATCATTCAGGAGTTGGTCTCTAAGTTCACCAAGTTAAAAGGAAAGCAGGGCCACATAATTTTAACAATTGATCTAGAAAAAATATTTGATCGTTTAGAATGGTCTTTCGTTTGTCACACCCTTGACTACTTTAAATTCCATCCTAAATTCTCTAAATTATTACTGAGTTGTATCTCTACTAGTAGTATTGTAATTTTAGTAAATGTCTTTGTCACAAATTATTTTGCACCAAGTAGAGGAATAAAACAAGGGGACCCTATTTCCTCCTATATATTTATTCTCTGCCTGGAAATGCTCACTAGATACATTGAACACCAAGTGGATACTAGGAATTGGGATCCCATATCCTTAGATAGTAGATGTCCAAAAATCTCTCATCTATTATTTGTAGATGATCTTACTCTAATGGCCAGAGCAAATGATAAATCATGCCAAGCCATCAAACATGGCTTAGAACAATTTTGTTCCCTTTCAGGCCAAAATATCAATAATACTAAGTGAAAAATACTCTTCTCCCAAAATTGTAATCCTATTCTTATTAGAGATATTACCACTATGTTAGGAATAAAAAAATACTAACTTTGGCACCTACCTAGGTTTTTCTATCTTAAACCATAGCCCAAGACCTAGAGACTTTCAATTCCTTATTGATAAGATGAGAACCAAACTTGCCTCTTTGAAATTGAAATTCCTTAATCTTGCAAGAAGAACAACCCTTGCAACATCTCGCCTAAACTCAATTCCTAACCACTACATGTAATACACTCTTTTTCCTAAACAAACCCTAAAAGAGATTGACAAAGTCCAAAGAGATTTATATGGGGTAGCTCAACTGATAAAAAGAAAATTCATCTAGTCAACTGGCCTACCCTTTGCCAACCTAAACACACTAGTGGCTTAGGCATCCATAATGCTCTAAATAAATATCTGTGTACTCTAGCCAGCCTAAGATGGAGACTCCTTACAAGTGCCACCATCCCTTAGGCCAAACTGATCATCTCCTATTTTTGTACTGCATCCTCAGTAAATAGGTCATCCTTCGTTTGGAAAAGCATTTGCAAAGGGTGGAAAATTTGCTCAAAAGGTATCATATGGTCCCCAAACCTCCATTCAAACCTTAATATCTGAGAAGCAAATTGGATCCCCAAATTTGGCAACATAAGAAATCATGTCATAGGTCCACCATCCCCTAAAGATACTTCTATAAAAATCAAAAATATTTTTGATGGTTGCAATTGGAATCTAGACAGCCTTTCCTTCTCTCTACCTCCAGACCTTCTAACAAATATGACCAAAATAAAAATCTGTCTCAAGGGTCCCCCAAATGATCTTCCTATTTTGGTCTCTCACCAATAAGGGGGTGTTCACTAATTGGTCATGTTATACGCTTCTAGAGTTTCCTAACAGAACTGACTTAGAATATGGCTGGATTTGGAATCTAGACTGCTCAAACAAAATCAAATTTTTCCTATGGCAATGCTTTCATGATCGAATCCCTTGCAGGAAATACCTTTCACATATTGGTCTAAATATTGAACCCTTCTATCCCATCTGTAAAAGTCAAAAAGAGGAATCCATCAAGCACTTTTTTCTAGAATGCAAAGCCGTCAACCAATTTTGGGCTAGCCTCCGTTTGCAACACCACAACTACCAAAATGGTAAACACTGGATTATACAAATTTGTGACCTTAACCATCCACTACAAAAAACGGTTTTAGATTGGAAATCTTATTTTCCTTTTATAATTTGGAACATTTGGATTAATACGAACAACAATAACCATAACAATACTTCCAACCCTATTAATGATTCCCTTATCATGCAGAGGGCTTTGGAATTCAAACTTCTCATAGGGAAAATTCCTATGCACTCTCCCAAATTATTCATTAAAATCATTTGGCATAAACATCCAAATGGTTGTTTTAAACTAAATGTTGATGCCAGCTTCACAAACTATAACCAACATTGTGGCTTAGGCGGTGTTTTCAGAAATTCTAATGGCAATTAGGTTGTTGGATTTACAAAATTTTCTCATGGTAATGGTTCACTAGCAGTTGAATTAAAAGCCCTAAGAGAGGGACTCAAAACAACAAAGGAATGGAAACTCTTCCCACTTGAAATAGAGACGGACTTCTCAGAGGTAATCCAGGCGATACATGATGGTAACAAATTATTTAACAAGGTTGTTAATAATTGCAGGTGGTTAATGCACCAACAGAAGGTTATCCTCCAGCACGCCTTCAGGCAGGGGAATGGGGTTGCTCATCAACTAGCCAAAAAATGCCTGGACATGAACAATCAAGTTTTGGGAATAGCTGGAAGAAGAAATGCCCAGAAGACAAGAAAATTCTTTTTTGTTGAACATACGAGTGATGTAATAGATTTTGTGGATAGTGAAAGACTTGATATTATTACTAATGAAAAACTCCTATCTTTTGGTCTTTGCAAACTGTTAGCAAGCTTAGGTAACCAGTGTGTCCTTCGTGACACATCGTATGATAAACATGTACTAGGCATTCCTTAGTAATTAATATATATTTCCTGTTTGCTCAAAAAAAGAATCGTGTTTGTTATAAAAGAATTAAACTGGGCCAAAATCTTCAATTTTGGATTGGTACTCTTTGAACCCGTTTCCACTCTCTTTCGTTTTCTTCCTCCTCAATACTCTCCTCTTATTCTCACCTAATTCCTTTTTTCATGTGCTTGAATTTCATTAATGAAGTTACAAATTACATTTTTTGATTCGTTATACTTCCTGTGTGATATCACTTGTATCTTGAATTTGCAGAGTAATAAAATTCTTGTTGATCACTGTTTCATTGAATTTACTTTAAGAAAATATCATTTATAGTCACTCAGGCCAAACGTACAACATGCAGTAGCCCAAAATTACAATACACATTTTAAAGCCCAAAAGTAATTCTAGTGACTAGCCCAAAAGTACCGAGCCTTAGATCTGCAAAGACCGATCGCAGAAAAGAGAGGCGACCATGCCATGGCTGCAAAATCACCAATTGCATCCAAAGAAAAAATGTTTCAATTGCCGGCCGTTCATAGATGAGTTTACTTAATCTTTAAGTCACCGGTTCGAATCCGGTAGGTCAGATTTTGCTTTTTCTTTTCTTTTTTTTCGAAAGTGAATGTGGAATTATGTTCTGTGTTGTGATGCAAACAAGCAAACCCATGTATACGGTGGATAGAAAACGACATCAGAAAGGGGGAAATCATCTTTTAAGTGGAAACTACTCAAAAATCAAAATATAAATCCTTAATATTAGGTTTTATCATGTTTTGCTCAAGGAAGTCAAGGACAACAAGACCCCTGTAGCGCCCCCTTTTTCCTTCCGCAAAAACCGGGTTTATGACATTTTCGCTATGGGACAACTCTTTCCTTTTGGGAAAGGGGTTTTGCAATTTTGAAGAGTCACCATCTAATGATTTTTAAGGTGTGTTAGGGCCCCTATAGGGTTCATTTGGTAACCAGAGATAGGTAAGGGCTTGAAATTATCCTAAGGGGAAGGTGTTAGGTACCCCTCAAGATCCACTAGTGTGGTTCCCAGCCAGACAATTTTTGTGAATTTGTGCAATTAGCAAGTAGACAAGTAGGGCTAAAATAGTAGGTGATTTGAGTTTAAATACACAAGTGTTTGAAAATAATTAGTGAAAGGCGAAATTTTGAAAATGATTACAATCTAAAGCATGCTTATGAATGTAAAGGGGGTGTCATAGTTTTGTTTGTAATATGGATAACATCAATTCAATGCCCAGTATAACACTCCTCAAAAGAGGGTCTACACGTGGTATTAGCGTACCGATCATCATATCCATATCTACCCTTTCCCGCCCGTGAAGGTAATTAAAGCGAAGGTTGGTCTCGGCCCCTATTACATGCTGTTACCCATCTCTTCCTATTAGTCCCGAAGGAATTTAGGACTCCTATCGTACGAGAAGGAGGTTCTAGGCAGACCTTCAGGTTTAAAGGCATAATACTAAGGCGACATACAAAACAAGTAGGATAGCATTTAAAGGGGAAAACACAGAAACAAGTAGAAGGCTCATATATACCTCCACAAATAATGCACATAGATAGCATGACTCAAACACAATTAAGGTCCATATTTGAATGATTAAAGCATGGTATCTAAGTGATAACAGCAGAACCAGATTTATTATATGACTCAGAAAAGAAGTCTGAATCAGGTTTGCCTACTGATTTTAACAGTTGATAATTAAGCAAAGGCGGTACTAATTTTATTTAAGTTATTACCTAAGGCTTGCCTAGGCTTAAAGCAATATGCAGTTATTTAGGATTATTAAAAGACAGTTTGGAAATTATTTTACCCTAAGAGCATGTTGTTCTAGTTGATATGAATGCAGGGATTATTACCAATATTTTAAACGGGATAATCAAGTGTGAAGTTGTTTTTGCCTCTTTTATGATCAGTAGTTTACACCAAGAGTGAATGCAGGAATGAATAAGATCCTAAGACATGGTATCTAAGATGTATGTATAAAACTCATGATGTAGAATTCCTAGAGCAGGATTTCTAAATGCATATGGCAGGATTACAGAATTTTCTAAGAGCGGGATTTCTAAATGCACGTGGCAGCGTAGAACATAATAGTAAAGTGCTAATTATTAGCAGATCTTAACAGATGATTTTGTAAAGGTGCACATGCTGAAACAATAAACATGAGACCTAAGGGCATGATTTCTAATGCATGTATGAACCCTAAGCATGGTTTATATTGCGCAATTAGGAACAGAAACCTACTAACATGTTTTCTACCCTTAACAACTATAGCATGCATATTTACCCCATCACTTTTTACTAGCCACCCCAATACTTGTTTGCAACAAATTATTACAGGACAACATGAAATGAATTACATAAGTAGAAATGAAAAATAATAAGTTATACTATAGGAAGCCTGATTAGGACTTCCTTTCTGAGTTATGTAATAAACCACATCAATTGCCAATATTGTTCCATAGCCTTTCTCATATCCGGGTGTGTCAGAGTTTCCTACGGACCTTAAAGGATCCCAGGAAGTTCTCACACCCAGATTGTATAACCAAGATAGAGTAAGTGCAGTGTGGAAAGGCCAGCTTTTAGGTGTCCAAGTTCAGAGGGAGCTCAAGGGTCCCAAAGCAAGGCTTACACAATAGGGGCAGAACCTAGTGGTCTAAGAGTATATGTGAGAGTGCTCGACATAGATTTAAAGGAGTTGAGTTGGAGAACAGTTTTGAAAAAGATTAGTTTGAAATAAGTTTGCAATAACAACAGAAGAGTTGCTTAGGGAAAACATTTTTGAATAGGGGAAGGGGATAGGAGCAACAACAGCTTGGAACCAGCCAACACACACACAGAACAAGTTCAAAGAATAGTACATTCCAAAAGTTACATATAGGGAAGTAGTGGTTGGGGACATAGAGGACCCAAATCAGAAACACATAATCATGGCTGAGAAGAGATGCACATAGACCAGCAAATACAAGGAGTAAGTTGGGGCTGATTGGTCTTCAGAACACAAACAACTACTTCAAGGTAATCATGTTCGAAATTATAATATTAATAAGACATGGGACATGGTATGGGAGTAGTCAAACAGGGGGTCTATTACACATAATTAGTCATGACTTAGCATTAACCAGGTACATTGGGGGACATACTAGTTGAGGGACCTAAATAGGAACTCATATAGACATGCTCATTACATTTGAACAAGAGAGGGCAGAAGTTAAACATGCTGAGTAAAGCAGTGAATAAGAAGTGCAATTTAACAACATGATTCATTAAGTTAACGCAGAAAGAGACATGGAATGAGAAAAAATGGAGCACATAGAGTTGAGTTTCAAAATTGAACTAGGAACATACCAATTAGTGAAGCAAAGTGCATAAAAGTAAAGCAATTAGAGTCCCAATGTCTAGCCTTGGCTTTCAGCTGGTTAGACAAAGTAGTAGCACAAGTAGTAGATAAAGAAGAGAGAGTTTGAGTGTGTATGTGTGTGTTCTGAACTAATTGTTCGTGTCCTGAATTGAGAGTAGAGGAGAGTATATTGTGATGACCCGGTCGGTTGTCTTAAGAATTAACGCCCCAATCCCCTATTAACTACTTTCCCCAAGTTTATTTCTACTATTTTGATTTGCCAAGATGTTCAGTTTTGAGTTTCGGATGATTTTGGGACACTTAGTCCCTAAATGAGAGCTTAAGTGTTGGAAAGTTGGCCGTAGTAGGACTAGTGTGAAGACATCCTCGGAATGGAAATCTGATGCCTCGGTTAGCTCCATTGGGTGATTTTGGGGTTAGGAGGGTGTTCGGATTGTATTTTGCAGGTCCGTAGCTAATTTAGGATTGAAATACCAAAAGTTGAATTTTTGTAGTTTGTTCGATAGTGAGATTTTGATCCGAGGGTACAGAATGGAATTCCGGAAGTTGATGTAGCTCCGTAGTGTTTAATGTGATGTGTGTGCAAAATTTCAGGTCATTGGATGAGGTTTGATAGACTTTTTGATCGAATGTGTGTTTTTAGAGTTTTTGGAATTCTTAAGCTTGAATATGATGAAAAATACTCCCTCCGTTTCAATTTAGGTGAACCCATTTGACTGGGCAAGGAGTTTAAGAAAAGAGAGAAGACTTTTGATCTTGTGGTATAAAACGAGGCACATATATTTTGTGTGGCTATAAATCATTGTGTAAAGGTAAATTGTTTCCAAATAAGGAAAGGGGTCATTCTTTTTGGCACGGACTAAAAAGGAAATAGGTTCACATAAATTGAAACGGAGGGAGTATGTGTTTTGATGTTGATTTGAGCATTCTTAAGGTTGGAACAAGTTTTAATGATGTTTTAAGATTGGTTGGCAGGTTTTGTTGAGGTCCCGGGGGCCTCGGGTGTGTTTCGGATGATCAACGGACCATTTTTTGGACTTGGAAAACATTAGATTTTTGTTGGTATATGTTGCAAACTTTTCCTCTTTGCGATCACGTGGGGAGGTTCGCGATCGTGATGGCTTAGGCAAGGCAGAGGGAAATTTTTTCTTCACATTCGCATGGAGAGGAATGCGAATGCATAGCTTTGGGGCAGTGCTGAATCGCGAATGTGTGGACTAGGCCGCATTCGCGTAGAAGAAATGAAACGGCAGTGGTTTTTAAATGTTTCTCTACATGGTCACGTGAAGCCAACCACGATCGGGTAACTGAGGGAGCTAAACATCGCGTTTGCAAATGAAGTTCGGCGTTCGCGTAGGTTAAATCTGAGGCGCGTAGGTTTTGGTCTCCCGCGATCGCGATTAAGGGGATCCCTAGGCAGATTTTAAAATCCAAAATCAAGGGTTTGAACCATAATACATATTTTGGACTTTGGAGCTCGGGAGGTTGCAATTTTTGAAGAGATTTTCACCTGGGCGATTTGGGTAAGTGATTCTTACTCGGTTTAGACTAATTTCCATGAATCTACACTTAAAATCCATCCTTTAATTTTGAAATTTTGGTGGAAATTGGGGAAAAAGTTCTTAGACGAAGAAATTGACTTCTGATTGGGGATTTGACATTGGATTGGGATAATTTTGATATGGTTAGACTCGTGAGAGTGTGAGGATTCTGAAAATATAAATTTTACCCTAATCCGAGACGTGGGCCCGAGGGGCGTTTTGGTCATTTTACCTAATTTTGTGTACTAGCTTAGAAATTAATTGTAGAATCAGTTACTTGAAGTGTTATTTACATTATGAAATTGAATTGAATAGATTTGAGCCATTTGGAGTCGAGTACTCGTGTCAAGAGCGTGGTTTCGGGCTAATTTGAGCCGGTTCGAGGTAAGTGGCTTGCCTAATCTTGTGTGGGGGACCTTCCCCTTAGGATATGATATATTTGATAATTGAAATGTCTTGTACGTGAGGTGATGAGTGCGTACTTGAGCTAATTGTTGAAAATCCGGTTTTTCTTTAAGTATTTGAATTGAGTTCCTTTCTCCTGTTTTATTCTACTTGTGAATTTAGCCTGTTATTAGTTTAGAAAAGCATGTTTAGTTTACTTAATTGCCTGTTTGCTTAAACTGCCTTAATTGCATTACGTGAAGCATCTTAGGCTTGAATTATATGTTTCCTTAGTATGAAATTTAGCATTTATTTTAGTATTCTTGTGTTGCTGTTGTGTGTTTTTAATTTGGGACTACGATACGGCATCCCGGTAGATCCCCTGTAAGTATTTATGATTTGGACTATGGTGCGGGATACCAAGAGATCCCTGGCATGTATATTGAGGATACCAAGAGATCCCTTGTATACATAGAGGATACCAAGAGATCCTCGGGATACCAAGAGATCCTCGGTTATCATCCTTGTTATGAGTGGTATTTCCTTATGGTTTGTCTTATCTCTGTTTCCGTTATTGTACTCTTATTATCCTGTATAGATTATCACTGTAGATTCTCAATTGTACGGTTTATCTTATCCAGTCATCTTTATATTTATTTAATCTCAGAAGGGCCTTGACCTTCCTTGTCACTACCTGATCGAGGTTAGGCTTGGCACTTACTGAGTACGTTGTGGTGTACTCATGCCCTTTCTGAGCATGTTTTTCATGTGTTAATACAGGTACCTCTGCTCAGACTCCCTATCCTTGAGGCGAGGCGCTCTGTAGAGACTTAGAGGTATATCTGCCGCATCCGTAGACCGAGGAGTCCCTTTCTATTCTTGCTTTTTAGTACTTAGCCCTTTTGTATTTTCTATTCTATTTAGACATTCCAGAGTTAGAGCTATGTAGTACTTCTTAGCTTGTGATTCGTGGGTTTTCGGGTCTTGGATTTATGTATTGGTATTGAGAGTTAAACATGGTGTATGCCGAGCGGCACATTTAAACACTGTTATTACTTTATTTCTATTTTAAATAGTTTTACTTCCGCAAATTTTGGTTTTTCTTCTGCAATTTAAGCTTACCTAGTCATAGAGACTAGGTGTTGTCACGATGGTTCACGAAGGGCAAACAAGAGTCGTGACAAGTTGGTATCAGAGCTCTAGGTTCATAGGAGTCATGGATCACAAGCCGTTTTATTAGAGTCTCGCTGATCAGTACAGAGACATCTGTACTTATCTACGAGAAGCTATGTAACTGTTAGGAAAATTTCCACTTCATTTGATTTCCTTGTCGTGCGATATTTTGACATCACAATTCTAAACTTCTATCTTCTATTCTATCACAGATGGTGAGGACACATGCTACCCGAGATGATCAGGCACCCTCGCCCTCTAGTGTAGTCGTTGGAGGCGGGGCCGGGGTAGAGGCCGAGGACAAGCACGTGGTGCAGCCAGAGCACCTGTGCGATTTGCATCCGAGGTACCACCAGCAGTTCCAGCCAGAGTCCAGGAACCTGACACACCTACTACTACTACTACTCCAACACTTCAGGAGACTCTGCTGCAGTTCATAAGCATGTATACCACCTTGGCTTAGGCAGGGTTGCTTTCCCTTATTGCAGCCATATCCCAGGATGGCGGAGGAGCATAGACTCCTACCGCCTGCACTCATGAGTAGCGAATGCATGTTGATCAGGTCCCAGAGATTATTCCTATACCGCCTGCAGTGCTAGTTCAGCCCGAAGATAGGGCAGCTGCTTCAGATGATGAGCAATAGAGACTTGAGAGGTTCAAGAAGTATGATCCTCCGGTATTCAGTGTATTTGCATTGGGTAATGTCTTGAAATTTCTGGAGGAGTGCTACTGTATTCTTTATACCATGGGTATATCGGGATCGAGCGGGGTTTCCTTCACTACTTTCCAGCTTTGAGGAGTCGCTTATGAGTGGTGGTGCACCCATGAGTTAGACAGTCCAAACGAGGCTGCTTCACTGACTTGGACCAAATTTTCAGATCTGTTCCTTAGAGAGTTTATTCCTCAGAGCCTCAGGGATGCATGGCACGCAGAGTTTGAGCATTTGTGCTAGGGTGCTATGACTTTCTCAGAATATGCTGTCCATTACACTAGCTTGGACAAACATGCCCCAGTCTTGGTTTCTACTATTCGCGAGAGGGTTCGCCAGTTTATTGAGGGCCTTATTCCCAGCATCAGATCAAGCATGGCATGTGAGTTGGAGATGGATATTTCTTATCTGAAGGTGGTGAGCATTGCTAGGAGGATTGAGGGTGTGCATGCTATGGAGAGAGAGGAGAGGGAGGCCAAGAGGTCTCGAGAGTGAAGCCATTATTCTAATGCTCGTTCCCTAGCTGCAGGTCGTCATGGTAGGGGTTATATGAGTCGCCCTGTTCATTCAACTCTTCCAGCAGCCAGTAGTGCTCTAGCTCCTCCTAGGCCTCAGGAGCCTTATTATGCACCTCGGTTTTCCAGCGCGCCTCCTGCATGGGGTGCTTTCAGAGGTTAGTCTAGTAGACCTGGCTCAAGCCAGTCACAACCACAATGTCTTCCTAGGGCTTGTTTCGAGTGTGGTGACACACACCATATGGTGAGGGATTTCCCTAGACTTGGGAGGAGTGCACCTCTACAGACTTCTCAGCCACAACATGCCCCGCAGAGTTCTTAGGCTATGGTTATAGCTCCAGTTGCTACCCCACCTGCTCAGCCAGCTAGAGGTGGAGGTTGGGAGGTAGAGATCGCCCTAGAGAGGGAGGTCAGGCCAGATACTAAGCCCTTCCTGCCCGTACCGAGGCTGTTGCCTCCAATTCTCTCATCACATGTAATATACTAGTTTGTCACATAGATGCATTGGTTCTATTCGATCCAGGCTCCACTTATTCTTATGTGTCTTTTCATTTTGCTCCGCATTTGGGTGTACCTCGGGATTCTTTGAGTTCCCCTGTTTATGTTTCTACTCATGTGGGAGATTCTCTTATTGTGGACCGCGTTTATAGGTCGTGTTTGGTTGATCTTAGTGGTTTTGAGACCAGAGACGATTTATTGTTACTCAGCATGGTTGATTTTGATATTATCTTGGGCATGGACTGGTTGTCGCTCCATTATGCTATTCTTGATTTCCATGCCTAAACTGTGACGCTGGATATGCCAAGTGTACTGTGTGTTGAGTGGAGGGGTACTTTAGATCACTCTCCCAGTAGAGTTATTTCTTTCCTTAAGGATTAACGTGTGGTGGAGAAGGGGTGTGATGCGTACTTAGCTTATGTGAGAGATGTCAGTATTGATACCTCTTCAGTTGATTCAGTCCCAGTAGTACGAGATTTTCCCGATGTGTTTCCAGCTGATCTCCCAGGCATGCCGCCTGATAGAGATATTAATTTTGGCATTGATCTATTGCCGGGAACTCAGCCCATTTCTATCCCTCCGCATCATATGGCTCCTCCTATGTTGAAGGAGTTGAAGGATCAGTTACAAGCATTGCTTGATATGGGTTTTATTCATCCTAGTGTATCACCTTGGGGTGCTCCTATTGTTTTGTGAAGAAAAAGGATGGTTCTATGCGTTTGTGTATTGATTATCGCCAGCTAAACAAGGTTATAGTGAAGAACCAGTATCCTCTGCCTCGTATTGATGATTTGTTTGACCAACTTTAGGGTGCATGGGTGTTTTCTAAGATTGATTTGCGCTTAGGTTACCATCAGTTAAAGATTCGGGAGCCAGATATCCCGAAGATTGCTTTCAGGACTCGGTATGGTCATTACGAGTTTTTTGTCATGTCATTTGGGCTGACCAATTCCCCAGCAGCCTGTATGCATTTGATGCACAGTGTGTTTCGACCGTATCTTGACTCATTCCTCATTGTCTTTATTCATGATATTCTGGTGTATTCCCGGAGTTGGGAAGATCATGAGCAGCACCTGAGGACTGTGCTTCAGACTTTGAGAGGGAAGAAGTTATATGCTATGTTCTCAAAATGTGAGTTTTGGTTGGATCCAGTGGCGTTATTAGGCGATGTGGTATCGAGTGAGGGTATTCAGGTGGATCCGAATAAGATAGAGGTCGTGCAAAGTTGGCCCAAACCATTCTCAGCTACAAAGATCCGCAGTTTCCTTGGCTTGGCGGGCTACTACAATCGCTTTGTGGAGGGGTTTTCATCGATTGCAGCCCCTATGACCAGGTTGACCCAAAAGGGTGCTCCGTTTTAGTGGATGGAGGAGTGTGAGGCGAGCTTTCAGAAGCTCAAGACAACTTTGACTACAACCCCAAATTAGGTATTATCTTCAGGTTCGGGGTCTTATACGGTCTATTGTGATGCCTCGAGGAATAGCCTCGGAGCGGTGTTGATACAAGATGGTAGGGTGATTGCCCACGCAGCCAGACAGTTGAAGATACATGAGAAGAATTACCCTGTTCACGACCATGAGTTAGCTGCCATTGTTCACACCCTCAAGATCTGGTGTCATTATTTATACGGGGTTCCCTGTGAGATTTATACTGACCATCGAAGTTTGCAGTATTTATTCAAGTAAAAGGATCTAAATTTGCGCTAGAGGAGGTGGTTGGAGTTGCTGAAGGATTATGACATCATTATTTTGTATCACTCGAGCAAGGCTAATAAGGTGGCCGATGCCTTGAGTCGTCGGGCAGAGAGTTTGGGGAGTTTAGCATATGTAGCAGCATTGGAAAGGCCTATGGCGATGGATGTTCAGGCCTTAGCCAGCTAGTTTGTTAAATTGGACCTTTCAGAGCCCAGTCGGGTTCTAGCTTGCGTGGTCTCTCGGTCTTCCTTATTTGATCGTATAAGGGAGCGGCAGTATGATGACCCTTATTTGCTTGTCCTCAAGGACAAGGTTCAACACGGTAATGCCAGAGATGTGACTATTGGTGATGATTGGGTATTGCGGATGCAGGGTCGGATTTGTGTGCCCAATGTTGACGGGTTGTGAGAGTTGATTCTAGAGAAGGCCGATAGTTTGCGATATTCCATCCATCCGGGTGCCGCGAAGATGTATTAGGATTTGAGGCAGCACTATTGGTGGTGGCAGATGAAAAAAGATATAGTTGGATTCGTAGCTCGGTGTCTCAACTGTCAGGAGGTGAAGTACAAGCACTAGAGACCCGGTGGGATGCTTTAGCAGATAGAGATTCCGGAGTGGAAGTGGAAGCGGATCACCATGGACTTTGTAGTTGGGCTCCCATGGACTTTGAGGAAAGTTGATGCTATTTGGGTGATTGTGGATCGACTGACCAAGTCCGCTCATTTCATTCCTGTATATACTACTTATTCTTTGGAGCAGTTAATGGAGATTTATATCCGGGAGGTCGTTCGTCTGCATGGTATTCTAGTGTCCATCATTTTAGATAGAGCTACTCAGTTCACTTCGTGGTTCTGGAGGACCGTTAAGCATGAGTTGGGTACTCGGGTAGAGTTGAGTATAACATTTCACCCTCAGACGGATGAACAGTATGAGCACACTATTTAGATTCTTGAGGATATGCTCATGTGTGTGTGATTGAGTTTGGAGGATCTTGGGATCAGTTGTTGCCATTGGCGGAGTTTGCTTACAACAATAGCTATCAGTCCAGTATTCAGATGGCACCGTATGAGGCTTTATATGGTAGGCGGTGTAGATCTTTGGTGGGTTGGTTTGAGCCGGGTGAGGCTAGACTATTGTGCACAGATTTGGTCCAAGATACTTTGGAGAAGGTTAAGGTGATTTAGGATAGACTCCGTACAGCCTAGTCCAGACAGAAGAGTTACGCATACCGGAAGGTTTCTAATGTATCCTATATGGTTGGAGAGCGGGTTCTGGTTCGGGTTTCACCTATGAAGGGGGTTATGAGATTTGGGAAAAAAAGGAAGTTGAGTCGGAGGTTTATTGGCCCTTTTGAGATATTGAGGCATGTTGGGGAGGTTGCTTATGAGCTTGCCTTACCTCCTAGCTTGGGAGGAGTTCATCCGGTATTTCATGTTTCGATGCTCCGGAGGTATCACGGTGATCCATCGCACGTGTTGGAATTCAATTCAGTGCTGTTGGACAAGGATCTATCTTATGTTGAGGAACCAGTGGATTGGACAGGCAGGTTAGGAAGATGAGGTCAAAGAACATCGGGTCGGAAAAGGTTCAGTAGCGGAGTCAGCCGTTCGAGGAGGCGACCTGGGAGACCAAGCAGGATATGCGCAGTCGTTACCCTCATCTTTTCACTACTTCAGGTATATCTCTATGCTGGTTCGAGGACGAATGAATGTTTAAGTGTAGGAGGATGTGACGACCCGGCCGGTTGTCTTAAGAATTAATGCCCCGGTCCCCTATTAACTTCTTTTCCCAAGTTTATTTCTGCTATTTTGATTTGCCGGGATGTTCGGTTTTGAATTTCAGAGGGTTTTGGAACACATAGTCCCTATATGAGAGCTTAAGTGCTGGAAAGTTGGCCATAGTCGGAAAAGTGTGAAGACGACCTCGGAATGGAAATCTGATGGTTCCTTTAGCTCCGTTGGGAGATTTCGGGGTTAGTAGCGTGTTTGGACTGTGTTTTGGAGGTCTGTAGCTAATTTAGACTTGAAATGCCGAAAGTTGAAATTTTTGAAGTTTCTGGTTCGATAGGGAGATTTTTGATCCGAGGGTTAGAATGGAATTCTGGATATTGGAGTAGCTCCATAGTGTTTAATGTGACGTGTGCACAATTTCAGGTCATTCAGACGAGGTTTGATAGACCTTTTGATCGATAGTGTGTTTTTAGAGTTTTTGGAATTTTTAAGCTTGAATCCGATGAAAAATAGGTGTTTTGATGTTGTTTTGAGCGTTCCGAAGGTTGGAAAATGTTTGAATGATATTTTAGGATTGGTTGACATGTTTGGTTGATATCCAGGGGCCTCGGGTGTGTTTCGGATGCTCAACGGACAATTCTTTGGACTTGGAAAACATCAGATTTTTGCTTGTATGTGTTGCAGAGTTTTCCTCTTCGTGATCACGTGGGAGGTTCGCGATTGCAAAGGCTTAGGCGAGGCAGAGGGAAATTTGCTCTTCGCATCCACGTGGACTAAGCTGCATTTGCGTAGAAGAAATAAGGTGGTAGTGGTTTTTAAATGTTTCTCTATACGGTCGCATGAAGCCAACCGCGATCGCGTAAGTCTAAGAGAGCTAAGCATCGCGTTCGCGGACGGGGTTCCGTGTTCGCGTGGGGTAAATCTGAGGCGCATAGGTTTTGGTCTTCCTCGATCGTGATTAAAGGAATCCCTAGGCAGATTTTAAAACCCAAAATCGAGGGTTTGAACCATAATTTATATTTTGGACTTGAGATCTAGGGAGATTGCGATTTTTGAAGAGATTTTCACCTCTGCAATTTGGGTAAGTGATTGCTACTCGGTTTAGACTAATTTCCATGAACCTACACTTAAATCCATCCTTTAATTTCGAAATTTTAATGGAAATAGGGGGAAAAGTTCTTAGACCAAGAAATTGAGTTTTGATTGAGGATTTGACATCGGATTGGGAGTAGTCATACAGGGGGTCTATTACACATATTTATTCATGACTTAGCATTAACCAGGTACATTGGGGGACATACTAGTTGAGGGACCAAAATAGGAACTCATACAGACATGTTGATTATATTTGAACAAGAGAGGGCAGAACTTACACATGCTGAGTAAAGCAGTGAACAAGAAGTGCAATTAAACAACATGAGCCATTAAGTTAACGCAGAAAGAGACAGGGATTGACAAACAATGGAGCACATAGAGTTGAGTTTCAGAATTGTACTAGGAACATACTAGGTAGGGAAGCAAAGTGCAGAAAAGTAAAGCAATTAGAGTCCCACAGTCTAGCCTTGGCTTTCCGCCGACTAGACAAAGAAGTAGCACAAGTAGTAAAGAAAGAAGAGAGAGTTTGAGTGTGTATGTATGTGTTCTGAACTAATTGTTTGTGTCTTGATGTGAGAGTAGAGGAGAGTATATTGTGACGACCCGACCGGTCGTCTTAAGAATTAATGCCCTAATCCCCTATTAAGTGCTTTCCCTACGTTTATTTCTACTATTTTGATTTTCCAATATGTTCGGTTTTGAGTTTCGGAGGGTTTTGGGACACTTAGTCCCTAAATGAGATCTTAAGTGCTGGAAAGTTGGCCGTAGTCGAAATAGTGTGAAGACGGCCTCGAAATGGAAATCTAATGGGTATATTAGCTCTGTTGGGTAATTTCTGGGTTAGGAGCATGTTCGGATTGTGTTTTGTAGGTCCGTAGCTAATTTAGGCTTGAAATTCGAAAGTTGAATTTTTGATGTTTCCGGTTCGATAGTGAGATTTTTATCCGAGGGTCGAAATGGAATTCTGGAAGTTGGAGTACCTCCGTAATGTTTAATGTGACGTGTGTGCAAAATTTCTGGTCATTCGGACGAGGTTTGATAAACTTTTTGATCGAAAGTGTGTTTTTAAAGTTTTTGGAATTCTTATGCTTGAATCCGATGAAAAATATGTGTTTTGATGTTGATTTAAGCGTTCTGAAGGTTGGAACAAGTTTGAATAATGTTTTAAGATTGGTTGGCAGGTTTGGTTAAGGTCCCGGGGGCCTTGGGTGTGTTTCGGATGCTCAACGGACCATATTTTGGACTTGGAAAACATCAAATTTTTGCTGGTATGTGTTGCAGACTTTTCCTCATCACGACTGCGTGGGGAGGTTCGCGATCGCGAAGTCTTATGCGAGGCAGAGGGAAATTTTCTCTTCGTGTTCGTGAGGAGAGGAATACGAACGCGTAGCTTTGGGGCAATTCTAAATCACGAACGTGTGGACTAGGCCGCATTGGCGTAGAAGAAATAAAGCGGCAGTGGTTTTTAAAAGTTTCTCTACACGGTCGCGTGAAGCCAACCACGATCGCGTAAGTCTGAGGGAGCTAAGCATCGCATTCCCGGAGGGTAAATCTGAGGCGCGTAGGTTTTGGTCTTCCGCGGTCGCGATTAAGGGAATCCCTTGGTAGATTTTAAATCCCAAAATCGAGGATTTAAACCATAATTCATATTTTGGACTTGGGATCTCGGGAGATTGCGATTTTTGGAGATATTTTCACCTGGGCGATTTGGGTAAGTGATTCCTACTCGGTTTAGACTAATTTCCATGAATCTACACTTAAATCCATCCTTTAATTTCGAAATTTTGACGGAGATTGGGGGAAAAGCTCTTAGACCAAGAAATTGAGTTTTGTTTAGGGATTTGACATCGGATTGGGATAATTTTGATATGGTTAGACTCGTGAGAGTGTGATGATTCTGAAAATATAAATTTTACCCAATTTTGAGACGTGGGCATGAGGGGCATTTTGGTCATTTTACCTAATTTTGAGTATTAGCTTAGAATTTAATTGTAGAATCAGTTACTTAAAGTGTTATTTATATTATGAAATTGAATTGAATAGATTTGGGCCATTTGGAGTCGAGTACTCGTGGAAAGAGCGTGGTTTCGGGTTGATTTGAGCTGGTTTGAGGTAAGTGACTTGCCTAACCTTATGTGGGGGACCTTCCCTTTAGGGTATGATATATTTGATAATTGAAATGCCTTGTACGTAAGGTGACGAGTGCTTACTTGAGCTAATTGTTGAAAATCCGATTTTTCTTTAAGTATTTCAATTAAGTTCCTTTATCCTATTTATTCTACTTGCGAATTTAGCTTGTTGTTAGTTTAGAAAAGCATGTTTAGTTGACTTAATTGTCTATTTTATTAAACCACCTAAATTGCATTATATGAAGCATGTTAGGCTAGAATTATTTGTTTACTTAGTTCAAAATATATAATTTATTTAGTACTCTTGTATTGCTCTTGTGTGTTTTTAATTTGAGACTACGGTACTTCCTTATAGTTTGCCTTTATCTCTGTTTCTGTTATTATACTCTTATTATACTGTATAGATTCTCACTGTAGATTCTCAATTGTACTGCTTATCTTATACTGTCATATTTATATTTATTTAATCTCAATAGGGCCCTGACCTTCCTCGTCACTACCCGATCGAGGTTAGGCTTGGCACTTACTGAGTATCGTTGTGGTGTACCCATGCCCTTCTATGCATGTTTTTCATGTGCAGATCCAGGCACCTCTGCTCAGACTCATTATCTTTGAGGTGAGGTGCTCTGTAGAGACTTCGAGATATATCTGCCGTGTCCGCAGACCGGGGAGTCCCTTTCTATTCCTGCTTTTTAGTATTTAGCCCTTCTGTATTTTCTGTTCTATTTAGACATTCTGGAGTTAGAGTTATGTAGTACTTCTTAGCTTGTGATTCGTGGGTTTCCGGGTCTTGGATTTATGTATTGGTATTGAGAGTTAAACATGGTGTATGCCGAGCGGCACATTTAAACACTGTTATTACTTTATTTCTATTTTAAATAGTTTTACTTCTGCAAATTTTGTTTTTTCTTCCGCAATTTCGGCTTACCTAGTTGTAGAGACTAGGTTCCGTCACGATGGTTCACGGAGAGTGAACCGAGGTCGTGACATATATATAGTAGTTTAGGAGTGGAGCAGAATAAGGTAAAGAAATCATAATTCAGCAATCAAGAAAATTACATATGAAATTAGTATTGTCTTCCTTCAATTAAGGACAAGTACCTAATGGTTAGAGGGCATGAGTCACTTAAGGAAAGAAAATCAAATCAGACCCAAATAAAGAAGTAAGCAAACATAAGTTTAATTAAGGAAGTAATCATAAAGAATCATTGACATTACGGACAATAATGTAATAAGAATAATTAAAGTTATAAACAAGGGAACGAATCAATCATCAGCACATAATTTTAAACTAATAAATCAGTCAATCGAGATTCAAAATAATACTGATTTGAAGAGAGGGAAAATATCAGTTTTCCATAAATAGACAAATAGGCAAAAAATAGGATTTCATAAACATGCATAAACTTACCAAGGGATCGACTCAGAAACCCTAGTGGAGATGAACTAAAGTAAAAGTCACAAGATACTAAATTAGGCTAAAGGGAAAACATAATGAAAGTCAAAGAACAACACCAACAATGTAACAAGTTGCTCGGAAAGACTCAAAATTGAAGCAAAAACATAAGAAAATTAGAGCTTTAACACAAACTAGTTAGGATCCAGACAATTGTAGCAAAAATCAGTTAATAACACCTAAGAACATATGATTATCACTCTAAAATCATGAAAACTTTGAGAATACGAGTTTCAATAAACCCTAGTTTAGAAAAGAGCAACTAAAATCGAAATAATTACTCAAAACATGAGATTTTAAAAGGAAAACATTTAATAACACTTGAATCGTCTCAGATCTATAAAGATATGAGAAGAATCGAGAAGTAGTGAGCCTAGGGTTTCGAAAAATAGTAAAGATGAAGAAAATCGGTTAAAAACTCATGGATACATTAGATCTAAGACAGATCTTAAGAAAAAGTGGAAAACCTCAAGAGCTAGGGTTTCAGAGAACCCAAAGAAGATGAGAAAACATTAGATCGTTAAGTTGAACAAGATCTAGACTAGTTATCTTCGAGATCATTCAACGAAATCACAAAAACGGGCAACCAGGAGACGTAGGAGACAAGTATACATCTCGAACAGCCATGGGAATCCATGGATCGAGTCAGGATCGAAGGAATTAGGGCTAGTTTTGGATGGCGGCGGCTAGGGTCTGAGTTAGTTTTCAGAAAGAATTGGAGAGGAAAGGGGTTTCAAGGGCGACGGATTGTAGCAAATGAGTTAGGTTAGGGGGTCGTTTGGGTTAAAAAAGGTAAGGGGAAATAGGGGTCGTTGATCTCTAAGATCAACGGCCAAGATGAGACGGGTAGGTAGGGGTCCGGGTTTGGGAATGGGTAAAGAGGGTGTGGGTCGGGTGTTAATTAGAATTGGGTTGGGAAATTGGGGTCAATTTTGGGCTACAATTGAAAGCCAATCTGACTATATTTTAAATAGCCATTTTTTCCCTATTCGATTTATAATAATAGTAATAGTTTCTGAAAACTAATTTAAAGGTATAAAATGATTTATAATATATAATTAGAAATCTAAAAATACAGGATCCAATTTTATGTGTATAAAACATAATCAAATCTAAAAAAGGCTAGTATTGCAATTATGTTCTATTTAGCTTTAAAAATACTAAATAAAATTATAAAATATATAAAAATTTAATTAGCCATATTTTGGCATAAATATAGAAATACAATAGATGAATTATCAAAAAAATAAGTTTGGAAATAATTATTGGGGATTTAATGGATAAAAAGGTGAAAAAATCAATTTAAAACCTTTAAAATTATGGAAAAATAATAGAACCCTTGGACATGCTTATATATGCATACATATACTATTTTAAAAGTATTTTGCATATTGAAAAATATATAGGGAAAAATTAGGTATCAACAACTGCCCCTCTTTAACCGGGAAGGATGAAGGAGTTTTCGGGTAAAGAAATGATGGCCAATTTTGACCGAGCGAAATGGTTTGAAGAAGGTTTAGGCCACACCATGGCTTCTGAGCTGCCTACATATCCCTGGTTTCATATGAATCGGGCCGTATGTTGTTCAGGATCCATCGGTGGAGTGTACCAATGAAGTGATTCCAAGAACGAACGTAACATCAAGGGCTATGTGAGTGAGTGGTTTACGGGAATGGTTGGGTTTGATATGGCCGAGGGAACTGGAGTGGAATCTCTCCTACTGGTGTAGCTGTTGCTTGCTGTCTTACCTGCAAATAAGCAATACAAGCATATACTGTGCATAAATTTAAATATGATGCAAATTCCATTGGACCATGGATATTGTATTTAGACGGTTAGGAATGGCTTCACCAGACCATGATGTCCTGGGCCATGAAGCGTATGATAAAGGATTTGCAGGCCCTGAAATGATGTTCTCGGTCTGTGAGGATGGTGCCTCCAAACCATGACACCTTTAAATAATGATATGCAAAAGATTGAGAGAGATCCTCAGGCCATGATATGGTGTTCTCGGGCTATGAAGATGGTGCCTCCGAACGATGACGCCTTTGGATGATTTGGCGATATTTCAGCCCATGAAGGATGCAGTAGTACGATGCAGGCAAGACAGAGCTTGCGAATTGAAATGCAGAGCTTAGCTCGTAAGAGAAGCGAGATAAATAGTGCTTGGGATAGTGCTGAGTTTCGTAAAAAATGGGAGGCAGAGCTTAGCCTCGGAAGGCAGAATGATAGCATTATGCAAAGATGCGAATGCAGATGGAGGTAGAGCTTAACCTCAGAAGGCATAATGGTAACCTTATGCAGATTGAAAGGCAAAATAGTAGCCTTATGCAATACAGAATGCGGATGGAGACAACGTTTAGCCTTATGCAAGTTGGAAGGCAGAATAGTGGCCTTATGCAATGCAGATGTAGATGGAGGTAGAGCTTAACCTTGGAAGGCAGAATGGTAGCCTTAGTGTCACAACCCAAACCTATGGGCCGCGACGGGCACCAAGTACCTTACTAAACCGAGTACCAACATAACGTATCTTTCTTATTACATCATTATATATACATGACATATGGGCCTAATAGGCCAACATGATCCTTTATAAACTCATAACATAGGCCGACCAGGCCGTACAATCTTTTTTATACACGACATATGTCGACAAGCCTCTACGAGTACATAAATGTCATAAAAGTCGAGACAGAGTCCCGCCATACAAAACAATACATGCCTAAAATCATACTAACCAAACGAGCAACTCCGAAGCAAATGGAGCGCACCGACATCTTCCACTGAGCTAATAGTCTACTTGGAGGGCTCTCGACTTGTCTATCGGGACCTGCGGGCAGCGTCCCTAGGCAAAAGGGACGTTAGTACGAATAAAGTAACGAGTATGTAAGGCACATAAATAAGTACATAAGAGACATGGAAGAAATATAGAGTACATGACTCAACCTGTAAGTCTGAATAACTTTCTAGCTGAGCAAAATTACCTCTGAGGGCATCCCATCATATCATATCGGCCACTTTGGGCAAAATTATCATCGTATACCAGCTGAGCAGGTGGTGGTGCGTATATAACGCCATAGCCTTTCCCATGTCCCATATACATATATATACATACATATATACGCATATATAACGTCGTTTGAATACATACATATATACATGCATATAACGCCGTTTCGATCATATTTTAGCCACTGTGGGCAATATCATCATCATATACAAGCTGATCAGGTGGTGGTGCGTTTATAACGTCGTAACCTTTCCCATATCCCATATACATATATTTACATATATACGCGTATATAACGCCATCTGGTCATGGGTCAATGTACATGTATAAATGAGTAAAATGCATGAAAAATACATAATAATCTCGATATTACTTCCGGATAAACTTTTCCAACTGTGTATTATTCAGAGACCCATAAACAGAAGATAATAATAATTCTCATGGGGAATCAAGAATATAGATACCCCTACTATTTCTATGAATAAAGAAATTTATAGAAACTGTGTATTTGCTCGTTTCTTTAGTATAATTTTGACCATGCCAAAAGAAAGAAGGCAGGGCCTTAACATACCTAGAGTAGGGAAAAATTCGTATTATATTTTTGAGAAAGATTTCACCGTACTTCCTTAGAGACGCAAAATCTCATGTGCATGTGACAAGCACATGATTTTCATCAAATCATACTCTATTCAATTGAGCTTTCTCGCCGAAAATTCTCAATACACACACACATCAAATTACCAATCTGTGAAGAACTTAGCTTCAATCAGCCTACATCTTACTATCCGATTCAACTTCAATATAGGTAAAGAACGCATGTCTAACATGTTTGGTTTTATCATCCTAAATGAAAAATGAAAGGAATGGGTAGTGAAAACCAGATCCATTTTCATGAATTGTTTACTGGCGGCAATATAATAGCTTTTGCCACTTAATATATGCATGATCCATTCAGAATACTATCTAATGTAACTTTCTGATGAGGATGCTATAATCCAATAGGAGTCTCAATTTGTACTTTACAAAGTGACAATACCAAAAGAGTACTTTTACAAGTCAATTCAAAGTATCCATATCTTTCCAAGAAAGACTCCATTAATCATCATCTCATTACACTCTTCAACATTAAAAGAATAGTTGAGGACAAGAACAATTACCTAGTTGGACTACCAACAGAATACTACTTTTGTAATTCACTATAATATTCGTTTTCCCCTTTATATAAAACCAGTTCTTGGTGTTGGCTATTCAACTCGTATGCCATGTTTTTTAAAATGCAAGAGTCACATAGTTTGGTTAATTTAATGGCTGCCACATTCTTGGCAAGCTTATCTTATCCAAAACTTCAAAAAATCCATCACCACTTATTAATTAACTAGGTAATGTCCCGTTACCCGATAAATAATCAATTACCCACAAAATTAAGAATTATTCCCACATACTTAAAATATTACTCACTTTTCACATACCTTATACACCTTACTATTATGGTCATGTGGTATCTTGTATGGTACTAGTTCATAAATACCGAGTATTTTAGCTCGAGCTGGATTTTATCCCAACATGCCAAACTTCGACAAAATTCATTTTCGTCTATATTACTTACCCTCTTACCTTCGCGAATTTACTCATAACTTATAATCCTTATAATCCCCAAATAATCGTTTTCCTTGGACTAATTTCAATTACCTTACGACAAATTCAACGTACATTACTGCAGGGTGCAACATTGTCGTAACCTATTACTGCAAAGCGTAACGTCATCGTAATATATTACCGTAGAGCATAACATTATCGTAATATAATACTGCTGAACGTAATATCGACATAATATTGCGGGGCGTAACATCATTCCCCCCTTTGTAACATTCGTCCTCGAATGTTGACTGATGCTCTTATCATTTTCGTAACATATAACTTTTGTGAATACCTTAATACTCTTCTTTCCATATAAGCAGTTTCTCTATGAATAAATACAAAGTCTAGGGTGTTCCCCCCTTTAGTCTTTTTGGCTCATATCATGACCTGTGGTCGAAATCTTCCTAATCTTGCAACTTCTATTACCTCCTGTCATGCAGCGTGCATGACCCTAGCATTATAGGTGCACTTATGTGATTCATCGTTCCTTTTTCCTTTTATCTTTTAGTCAATCTATAGGCCTTACTTTGTATATACAAGGCTTAATAGGATACCTCTCTGGGCCTCTATAGGTATACTGAAGTCTTTTGCTCGATACTTTGTAGAACTTGCGAATATGGCCATATCTTATTTCATAGATCTGGTTACCTATTCACATGAATTTACTGCATTTACATGGGTTATACTATACCATAATATTTGCTTCAATCTACCTTTACTGAGTTGTGCTTACCAAGTTCCCAGTTACTTTTGTTGCCTACCCTTTAGGTATAGATCTCTGTCCTTCAATGCCCCTTCATTACCGTTCGTCTTAAGAATCATGGCCTAGCCTCATGTCATACTTTGTAACTTATGTCTGACCATTGTTGATTCGCCTCAATGTTGACCGATAATCCTTTGCCTAAAGACTTGAAACTTCTTACGTAATACATTATCGCTAGGGCTTACGTTGTATTGAGGAATATTTGAAGTGATTTCCATAATCATATTTCATAGTGTCTCAATGTGATTCACCTTATAGGGGTATCTTGATTTTGTGCCGCTAGCAAAATATTTTTCTCCTTCTCTTCTTCTATTTTTTTCTTCTTTTATTTTTCAAATCATTATTAAAACAAAGGCCCAAATGCCATCCTTTATCTGTCACAATTATCCCTTCATTTTATTACTAGGCCAGCATTTCATTCTTTCTAAATGCTATTATTCTTAGATTCCTTTAAGTTCATTCAGGCTATACTGAACTTTCAATAACTTAGAGAAACCATTATCTCTCTTGTTTTCATGGACTTAATCCTGAGGTCTTATCCATTATCGTCACCTTTTCACTTGCCTTTCCTCATTCTTACTCATGTTTTCTTAAAACATCGTCGCTCTACCATACTTTAGCTTGCGACATATAAATATCCATTTATAATACTCGCAACTTTCCTTCAACTTGGTTGCACCACAAATTTCCTTATGTTATTCTGGAATGTCAAGCGATACATCACATCGTCCCAACTCTTCTCTATTATCTTAACTAGATCTCTCAGTACTTAGAAACCATAGGTTGGAAGACATGCCGCCTACGATGCCGCTATCATTCTCGGTTGTTGGACTCCCGTGCTTATAGCCTTCTATCCAAAATATGGACCATTCACCACTTCTTGCATTTGAGTATCTTGTTCGCTGTTCACTTTTACCTTACTTACGTAAAATCTTGTATCATATCGTTTATCTCCTTCATAACCTCCCTTCTACCTAGGTGTAATTCACGTCCATAACTTGAAGCTCTATTATAATTCTTACACCTCTGGTGCATACACAATCCGGTGGGAGCTTTGTACTGACTTCTTATGAGGCTGGTACTCTTCAGTTTGCTTCATCATAAAGCTATTATAAAATATGGCTACTGTACTATCTTTCTTATACCTTTGCTACTTAAGAGTGATCCTAAGATCTATGGTTCTCTTGGTCCCTCTTGTTTTGCTTAGTCGATGTAACTCTTTAGTCTTCTCTTCTTTCTGATCAGCCTCTATGTAGGCTTAAGATATGTTACGAGCTATGGATTGTGGTATCAGTTATTACCTTAGCCTTTCATGGGCGTTATGGAATATCCATGGTGCAATCTTCTAATAATTCAATCCTTTGTCTATGCCCTGGGCTCAATTCTTTCTTTTAACTTATATCGGAGTATTCTATGGTTGTATGATTATCAACAAACATGCTGCTCCAAAATCTTGAGTGTATCCATAACGTACTAACTCTAGATCATTGATCGAATAATTGTTTTTGTTCTATCTTAGCTTTCTTTAAACATGTGCAATTACTTTTCCTGGTCTTTCTGCCCCTTGTTGTGTCCATACTTAGCTTATCTTAGTGCCCACACTTGCCAGAGTTTTCATACAACTCATATGACCTTTGAATATTACATTTAATTTTTCTTCCCGTTCATTATCCACGATAGGGGCCACATTCCTTTGGAGTGCTTACAATGTTGTTACACGACCCTTTCCTCTTTAGGCCGTTGTGCTTAGGCTGAAGCCTTATTCCTTATTTCCGCAGCTAGTCTTTCGTTATAGTACATAGGGAGAACCCTTGATTCCTGTAAAGTTGTGAGCTTATTATGGACCTTTTGATGTCCTTCGTTGCCTATAATTATTCGTAGTTGCTTACCTCCATGCCCTTATGCTTGTAGGGTTGCTTCTGAACTGATATTTTGACTGTGTCCCCAGTGGCACTCTCTTTTATTATCGTAACATTCATATGATACCTTTAACTACTCTGAATCCTATCTGAATATATTTCAAGTATTATAATGATATTCTCCGAGGCTAAATTCTCCATGTTGGGTTCTACTATGTTTATCTTACACGATCTGATGACTCGTCTGTAACCTCCTGTTTAGCCATAACTGAGATCTTCCTAACCAATTACTAACTACTCGTTGGCCCATTCTCATATCAATATTCCTCGTAATATTTCTTGGGTTATTTACTTTGTTTTAACTTACGTCTCGTACTGGCTCCTTATTTATTAATAACAGCTCGGGCAGGAACCTTTAATTCCTCTCCTTGACGTCGTGCTTGCACAATATTCTTGAATCGTAGTGTATTTGTAAGATTTGGATAAGTGCCATCTCATTCCTCTTTCATTTATCACATTCTTCCTTTACCACTCCATAGTCACTAGAACCACTTAATTCTGACTTAATGCCATATTACTCCATATTCCCCCCTTTAGGGGTGTACTAAAAGCTGAAGCCATGAGGATCTACCTATAGATGTTTTACCTCTTTATATTTGGTGTCGTTTCTCAACATCAATGATCCTTAATCGTCTTGAGGCAATTCTTCTATACCAAGGATGACAAATTCCCTTACTTGTGAGGGTGACACTTAGCGTAACTGGAACATACAGTCTCTTAAGCTTAACTTTGCTCACATTACTTGCTCTAGGGAAGCGTCTCCCTGAATTACTATTTTATGAATTCATCGTGAATCTTCTTCTGCGGTCCATTCTATTACCGCCGGAACGAAATCTAAAATTCCCATGATACGGAGTTCTTTCCAATCATTCAGTCCCTAATTCATATTTAGTTTATCTTGTTTACCAGTCCATGCTGATTTCTGTTACTCTAAGGATTAACTCTCCCCTCTGGTAGTCGCGTTGGAGTCACGAACTTATTTCTCGAAATAAGTATATAACCTTATGTCCTATACTCTTTTGTTGTCTTAAGGCCCATCACCTTTCGTCTCTTCCCTCATTTGACAATAGGTTCTGTAACACTACCATTTTCATCCATGTATCACACCTTATTCATAATGCTTTCTTATCCCTCTTCTAATTATTCTGCTAATATTTCTGCGACATTCTTTCGATTTTAGCTTTCCTTTGCTCCATTCAGTGGCTCTTCAAGTTGCTTCACGTTCTCACTTTACTAGGGACACGAGCAATACTACGGTAATATTTATCCCTGCAAGGCTTATAGTGCATGTATTTGTAGCACTCATATCTAGCTGCACTATTTTAGAGTGCACCATCTAGGCGTCTCATAAAGAGATCTATTAACATATTTGCAATATCCTTCGAAAATGTCAACTGAAGCAATCAATTCATCCATCATATCTTCTTATACTACTTTTGTTAACCCCTCATAGGGCATATCTAGAAGGGGTACGACCAATTGTATATACTTCTGTTACTATTTAATATAACTCAAAAAGCTTATGTTCCTTTACGTGAATTATAAACACCGTTAACCTTCATTAACTGGGTGCCTCGTACTTTTCTTCATCTTACTTCCTTTACTTGTTGACACTTGTATTTACCTTATAATCTCTCTTTGTCATTCACCATTAAGGTGGATACGTATTCTTGCCTCACGATCCTTACCAAGAGGCTTACACCTTTTAGTACGCACGTGATCTGCTGAAGACCTCATATTTACTTATCATAAACATGATGCAAAGTCAAGTTCCTCTAACTCAACTCTCTCATAGCTATATATCTTACCACCTGTCTTTCTGTATGTGGGCATCGTCGAATTATGAATAAGGTAGAGTTTAGGAAATTGAGTTCTTATAACTGAGCTCTACCACACGATCTAGAGTAAGAAAAAAGAGTGACAATCCTAAATGCCCTATAGCCTCCTACTTATAAGTACGGTGCACGACACACCCATAAACAAGACTCTACTAGACACGACTTCCAGACTCCCTAGGATAGAACTACTCTGATACCTCTTTTGTCATGACCCAAACCGATGGGCCGCGACGGGCACCCGGTACCTTACTCAACCGAGTACCAACATAACGTATCTTTCTTACTACATCATTATATACTCATGACATACGGGCCTAATAGGCCAACATGATCCTTTATAAACTCAAAACATAGGCCGACTAGGCCGTACAATCTTTTATATACACGACATATGTCGACAAGCCTCTACGAGTACATAAATGTCATAAAGGTCGGGACAAAGTCCCGCCATACCAAACAATACACGTCTAAAATCATACTAACCAAACGAGCAACTCCGAAGCAAATGGAGCGCACCAATATCTTCCGCTAAGCTGGTAGTCTACTTGGAGGGCTCCCGACTTGTCTATCGGGACCTGTAGGCATGAAATGCACTGTCCCTAGGAAAAAGGGACGTCAGTACGAATAATGTACCGAGTATGTAAGGCACATAAATAAGTACATATGAGACATGGAAAAAATATAGAGTACATGACTCAACCTGTAAGTCTGAATAACTTTCTAAATCATAAATTAATTTACCGTCATGCATATGCGTATGAATGTCATGTTGTGCATAGGTACATGTTTCATAACATCATCAGCCTTTGAGGGCATCCCAGCATATCATATCGGCCACTGTGGGCAAAATCATCATTGTATACCAGCTGAGCAGGTGGTGGTGTGTATATAACGCCATAACCTTTCCCATGTCCCATATATATATATATATATATATATATATATATATATATACGCGTATATAACGCCGTTTGAATACATACATATATACACGTATATAACGCCGTTTGGATCATATTTTAGCCACTGTGGGCAATATCATCATCATATTCCAGCTGATCAAGTGATGGTGCGTATATAACGCCGTAACCTTTCCCATATCCTATATACATATATTTACATATATACGCATATATAACGCCATCTGGTCATGGGTTAATGCACATGTATAAATGAGTAAAATGCTTGAAAAATACATAATAATCTCGATATTCCTTCCGGATAAACTATTCCAACTACATATTATTCTGAGACTCATAAATAGAAGATAATAATAATTCTCATGGGGAATCAAGAATATAGATACCCCTACTATTTCTATGAATAGAGTAATTTATAGAAATTGTGTATTTGCTCGTTTCTTCAGTATAATTTTGACCATGCCAAAAGAAAGAAGGGAGGGCCTTAACATACCTGGAGTAGGGAAAAATCCGTATTATATTCTTGAGAAAGATTGCACCGTACTTCCTTAGAATCACAAAATCTCACGTGCATGTGACAAGCACATGACTTTCATCAAATCATACTCTATTTAATTGAGCTTTCTCGCCGAAAATTCTCAATACACACACACACACATCAAATTACCAATCTGCGGAGAACTTAGCTTCCATCAGCCTGCATCTTACTATCTGATTCAACTTCAATATAGGTAAAGAACGCATGTCTAACATGTTTGGTTTTATCATCCAATATGAAAAATGAAAGGGATGGGTAGTGAAAACCAGATCCATTTTCATGAATTGTAGACTGGCGGCAATATAATAGCTTTTGCCACTTAATATATGAATGATCCATTCAGAATACTATCTAATGTAAATTTCTTATGAGGATGTTATAATCCAATAGGAATCTCAATTTGTACTTTACAAAGTGACAATACCAAAAGAGTACTTTTACAAGTCAATTCAAAGTATCCATATATTTCCAAGAAAGACTGCATTAATCATCATCTCATTACACTCTTCAACATTAAAAGAATAGTTGAGGACAAGAACAATTACCTAGTTGGACTACCAACAGAATACTACTTTTGTAATTCACTATAATATTCGTCTTCCTCTTTAGAAAAAACAAGTTCTTGGTGTTGGCTATTCAACTCGTATGCCACGTTTTTTAAAATGCAAGAGTCACATAGTTTGGTTAATTTAATGGCTACCACATTCTTGGCAAGCTTATCTTATCCAAAACTTCAAAAAATCCATCACCACTTATTAATTAACTAGGTAATGTCCCGTTACCCGATAATTAATCAATTACCCACAAAATTAAGAACTATTCCCACATACTTAAAATATTACTCACTTTTCACATACCTTATACACCTTACTATTATGGTCATGTGGTATCTTGTATGGTACTAGTCCATAAATACCGAATATTTTAGCTCGAGCTGGATTTTATCCCAACATGCCAAACTTCCACAAAATTCATTTTCGTCTATATTACTTACTCTCTTACCTTCGCGAATTTACTCATCACTTATAATCCTTATAATCCCCAAATAATCTTTTTCCTTGGACTGATTTCAATTACCTTCCGACAAACTCAACGTACATTACTGCAGGGTGCAACATTGTCGTAACTTATTACTGCAAAGCATAACGTCATCGTAATATATTACCGTAGAGCATAACATTATCGTAATATAATACTGCTGAACGTAATATCGATATAATATTGCGGGGCGTAACACTTATGCAAGTTGGAAGGTAGAATTATAGCCTTATGCAATGCAGATGCAGATGGACACAACGTTTAGTCTTGGAAGATAGAATGGTAGCCTTATGCAAGAAATGACAGTAAAGTTTTCTTAGCTGATAGTAGATTGCGACGTTGTGATTACTGGGAGCATTGTGACATACGGGACATTATTGATATGCGTTGACAATAAATGTTGGCAAGTGAAACGGTTCGGAGAGTTGTATCCTTGATCAATGTTTGTCCCATGGGCGTACAATATGTCTAATGATTTCAACATAGTGTCTACATCCAAAGAAAAATTGTGAGTTTTGTAAGGGGGGAGGTTAGTTCGTATCCCCGCTGGCTTTTGCTTGACTCTTTCGGCTTTGATCTGGTGATATTGTATGTAGTATTGGGGTAGCATTTCTAAACGAAGCAATTTCAATAATAACTTGCATGATTTTGTAAAAGCATGACATAAATTAAAAAATAGGTTTTAGATGAACTGACAACTATGACGTGGTTTAGGACATTGCAACCTCTCTTACTACGGAATTTTGAGGGTCCTTCTCAAAACTCTGCCCCAGTTTAATGGGTTGACGCTTCTGACTGCTGCTCATGCGGCGATTGGCTGAAATTACTTCAGAATTTTGAGGGTCATCCTCCGAACCCACAAGGCTGCCTATGTATCCCCTCTTAAACGGGAATCAGGTGAGGCGTAGTTCAATTTACATCATATAAGGAAATCATAAAGATTAAACATAGTAACGCTTGACTACATCTGAATTGACCAGCTTTGGCCAGACTTCTCCGTCTATTTCTGCAAGTATGAGGGCTCCTCCTGTCAAAACCCGGTGAACCATGTATGGACCCTGCCAGTTGGGAGAGAACTTCCCTTTGGCTTCATCTTGATGCGAAAAAATTTACCTAGTGCGAACTGTCTTGGCTTGACTCTTTTGTTGAAAGCTATGGATATTCTATTCTGGTAGAGATGACCATGGCAGACTGCATTCATTCTTTTTTCGTCTATAAGGGCTAGTTGCTCATAACTGCTTTTTACCCACTCTGCGTCATCGAGCTCAGCTTCTTGTATGATCCTTAGGGAATGAATTTCTACCTCAGCGGGAATGACAGCCTCTGTACCGTAAACCAGCATGTAGGGGGTTGCCCCAGTTGATATGCAGACTATGGTGAGATACCCCAGTAGAGCAAATGATAACTTCTCGTGCCACTGTTTATGCTTCTCTATCATTTTCCTCAATATCTTCTTGATATTCTGGTTGGCGACTTCTACAGCTCCATTCATCTAAGGCCTATAGGCTGTGGAATTCCTGTGTTTGATCTTGAAAGTTTCGCACATAGCTTTCATCAAGTCGATGTTGAGGTTGGATCCATTATCAGTAATGATTGACTCTAGAGTCCCAAATCGACAAACAATGCGGTCGCGAACAAAGTCTGCCACGACTTTCTTAGTCACTGCTTTGTAAGATGCTGCCTCGACCCATTTGGTGAAATAGTCGATGGTTACTAGGATAAACCTATGTCCATTGGAAGCGGAAAGCTCGATTGGTCCAATAACGTCCATTCCCCAGGCGGCGAACAGCGACGGTCAGCTTGTTGTGTTAAGCTCGCTTGGAGGTACCTTTATCATGTCGGCATGTATTTGATAGCGGTGGCATCACCGGACATGCTGGATGGAGTCTGTTTCCATAGTCATCCAAAAGTAACCATCCTGGAGTATCTTCTTTGCTAAGACAAAACCGTTCATATGTGGACCGTAGGTCCGAGCATGAATTTCCTCTAGTACACTGGATGCTTCTTTTGCGTCGACACATCTTAATAATCCTAAATTGGGAGTCCTCCTATATAGGATTCCTCCACTGTGAAAGAAGTTGTTGGACAATCTCCGAAGTGTGCGTTTCTGAGTAGGATTTGGAAGCTTTGGGTACTTTCCTTTTGGCCAAATACTCCTTGATATCATGAAACCAAGGCTTTTCGTCTGCTTCCTCTTCAACATGGGCATAGTAAGCTGGCTGATTATGGATTTTCACCAGAATGGGATCAATGAATATTTTGTCTGGATGTTGTATCATAGATGATAGGGTAGCCAATGCATCGGCAAACTCATTATGGACTTTGGGAACGTGCTGGAATTCCGTCTTCGTGAACCTTTATCTCAATTCCTGTACATGATGTAGATACGGGAGTATCTTGGAGTTCTTGGTTGCCCATTCTTCTCGTATCTGATGTATAAGTAAGTCTGAATCTCCAATTACTAGCATCTCTTGAACATTCATGTCAATGGACATTTTGAGCCCTAAGATGCAGGCTTCATATTCGTCCATATTGTTGGTGAAGGGGAACCTGAGTTTGGCAGACACCGGATAATGCTGACCGGTTTATGATATTAAGACTGCTCCTATGCTAACTACTTTGAAGTTTGTCGCTCCATCGATGAACATTCTCCAACAGTCATAGGATTTTGCAATGTCTTCTCCTATGAATGATACCTCTTCATCAATAAAATACATTTTCAGGGGTTTGTATCCTCTATCCATAGGGTTTTCGGCGAGGTGGTTTGTTAGTGCCTGTCCCTTGACCTCTTTCTGAGTTACGTAAACAATGTCGAACTCACTCAACAGGATTTGCCATTTGGCTAGCTTGCCGATGGGCATGGGCTTCTGAAAGATGTACTTCAAGTGATCCATTCTCGATATGAGATATGTAGTATAGGCACAGAAGTAATGTCTCAGCTTCTGAGCTACCCAAGTCAAAGCACAACAGGTGCATTCCAATAGAGAATACTGAGTCTCATACGGGATGAACTTCTTACTGAGATAATAAATGGCTTGTTCCTTCCTCCCTGTTTCATCATGCTGCCTAGAACGCAGTCGAAAGCTCCATCTAATACTGCAAGGTAGAGTAATAAGGGTCCACCTGGCTTGGGTGGGACTAAGAGTAGTAGTGTTGACAGGTACTCCTTGATTCTTCAAAGGCCTTTTGACAGTAATCGGTCTATTTGGTAGCGGCATCCTTCTTCAACATCTTAAAGATTGGCTCACAGATAACTATAGACTGTGCTATGAATCGGCTGATGTAGTTAAGCGTCCCCAAGAAACTCATCACATCCTTCTTGTTCTTTAGCGGTGGTAGTTCTTGAATGACCTTAACTTTTGATAGATCCAGTTCTATTCCTCGGCAACTCACAATAAACCCAAGCAATTTTCCAGCGGGAACCCCAAATGCGCACTTTGCGGGATTTAATTTCAGGTTGTACCTCCGCAGTCTATTGAAGAACTTCCTCAGATCTTCCATGTGGTTAGTGGCATTCTTGGATTTGATAATAACAACGTCCACATATACCTATATCTCCTTATGTATCATATCATGGAAAATGGTAGTAATGGCCCTTATGTAGGTGGCCCCTGCATTCTTTAGGCCGAATGGCAACATCTTGTAGTAGTACACTCCCCACGGCATAATGAAAGACATTTCCTCAGCATCTTCCTCATCCATCCAGATTTGATGATAACCAGCGAAGCAATCTATGAATGATTGTAACTCATACTTAGCGCAATTGTCAACCAGGATGTGTATATTTGGTAAAGGGAAGTCGTCTTTCGGACTGGCCCAATTAAGATCCCGGTAGTCGACACAAACTCTGACCTTCCCATCCTTCTTTGGTACTGGAACAATGTTGGCTAACCATGTCGGGTATTCTACTACCATGAGAACCTTAGCTTTGGCTTGCTTGGTGATTCCTCCTTGATTTTCAGCCTCATATCAGGCTTGAACTTTCTGAGCTTTTGCTTTACCGGTGGACACATTGGACCGGTTGGCAGTTTGTGAGCCACAATGGACGTACTTAGACCAGTCATGTCATCATATGACCAAGCGAATATGTCCTCATACTCTTTCAGAATTTCTGTATATTCTTTCTTCTCTGATGGTAATAGGTGAATGCCGATTCGTGTTTCCTTGACGTTTTCTTCATCTCCCAGGTTGAAAACTTCGGTCTCGTCCAGGTTGGACTTAGGTATGTTCTCAAAGTTCTCAACTTCTTTGACAATCTCATCGGGTATGTCATCATCCTCTGAATCAATGTACGTTTGTTGTGTTGTCTCATTGCATGTCACAGTAATTGGTTCATCAAGATAAGTAATAGTAATGTTGTATAGGCAAAGTAAGGAGAGAAAATAATAGCAATAAATATTAATTCATAAGAGAAATCAAACATGCTTTTGATAGATCGAATAATTGTTTTGAACATCGAAGATCTTATTGTGGAAGTTGAAGAATGCGAAGAGAAAATCATTTAGTAAATAAAACAGTGAATAATGCTTTATTTTAGCCTTGCTAACCCAAAACTCGTCGGGCTTTTGTTGTCCTAATAGTCTAATTATTGCGATGTACTCCTCTGCTCACAGCCTGTATGGAAGGGCCTTCCTCCCCCTCCTCCTCGAGAATAACATAATTAATCCATATCACTATCTTCTATAAACAAGTTATTCATTGCTGCAAGTGCTTCTTCTTCATATGACTCATAAATTATGTTATCCTGTTGGAAAGTATGCTCCAGATGCAATATTGGCTGCTCTAGTGGATAGTAAGGATCGTGCCATGGTGGCGACCAGTTGTTGAATTCTTCCCAGGTGTAATCATATCCCAGACCGAAAGTAGTGCCATCTTTCTTGAGTTTTATAGGGTTTAGAGATTCCTTGGAGGTTATTGCCGAGCCCTTTGCTAGGTTCATACCCACTCTAACTCAGTATACTCTTGATTTTTCTATCCCACCATTTGTCTTTGTCGATAGCATTAACTCGCTCAATATGGTGGTAAGTTTCTCCACCCAGCTTCCTTCTTCCCTCGATTGCCGGAATGGTCTTGCGACTGTATATAGGGTTGCTACCGTCACCGTGAAAGATCACTTCCTGCTGATTTCATTCAAACTTTACTGCCTGAAGTAGCGTTGATGCTAAGGCCCCAGCGACATGAATCCATGTTCATCCCGGCAGCAAGTTATAAGACGCTTGTACATTCTTCACTTGGAAATCAACCTCGAACCAGGTTGGCCCCATTTGTAAGCATAGAATAATCTCAACAATTGTGGACCTCTGAGAACCATAGAAGGCTTTCACGTTGATTGCTCCCTCTTTTATCTCATGCAACCCTTTACCCAACTTCTTGAGTGTTACCAGCGGACAAATGTTAAGATTGGAACCTCCATTGATTAGGATTCTGGTGATGAAATAATCTTTGCATTGAACGGTGATGTGCAGTGCCTAGTTGTGCCCCAACCCTTCAGATGGTAGCTCGTCCTCATGAAAGGTGATCTTATGTCTTTCCAGAACTTGTCCTACCATATTAGCCACTTCCTTTCTAGTGATGTTACTTGGTACGTATATTTCATTCAACACCTTTAACAAAGCATTCTTATGTGCCTGAAAATTTTGCAGTAAAGAGAGAATGGATATTTGGGCTGGCTTCTTGTTCAACTGGTCGATGACCGAATATTTCTTGGCCTGTATTTTCCTTCAAAGGTCACCCGAACCTATCTCAATGAGGGGTGGCTGATTGGAGGCCTTCTTGCTTGATTCAGCTAGATGTTCAGGGGTATAGACTCTACCAGTTCTTGTCATACCCTATGTTGCAACAGTTTTTTCAATCCTGACCTTGCCTTTCCTTCTCGCCTCAGCTGTATAGTCCCAGGGTACAATATTTGTATAGAATGCTGGCATGGTTGACATCACTACTGTGATCGGTGTGGCTATCCTTACTTCGAATAGAACATGTGCCTTGGGTGGCAAGACTACAACCTCAAATAGTGTAGGTGCATTTGCTAGAGACATGAATTCAACCTCAACTGGTGTCGGTGTCTTTGCGGATGATGTTACTTCAAACTCAAGAGGTACAGACATATTCACCTCAGCATGCTCAGACAGTTGGATCTGGACTATGATTGGATTGAGAGTAATTGTTGATTTCTTTGGGTTATCATCTTCTGTGATCAACCCGATTGATCCCTCGGGATCCCAGTCATATTCTATTTCAATCATGTAGATACCTCCACCATTATGGTCTGGCAGAGGATTGTTGCGGACGTTTGGAGCGGTTTCTTTTGCCACAATGATCTTGTTATCAATCAAAGACTGTATCTTGTCTTTCAAGAAATAGCACTCATCGATAGTGTGCCCTTTTATGCCAGAGTGGTATGTACATGATTTTGTTTGGGTTAACCCACTGAGAAGGATTCTCAGGGGTTGCAGCATAGATAGGGGTGACATAACCAGTAGCTTTGAGTCTCTCATACAACTTGTCAATGGGTTCAGCGATGGCTATATATTGTTTTGGAGGTATGCGATCAAAATTAGGTCGGGGTCTAGGGGAATTTTGGCGTGTAGGGGGTGATTGATAATGGGATGGTTGAGCATTATATGTTTGGTAGACATGAGCGGGTTGAGAGTATCTAGGTGAAGTAGGTTGATATGTATGAGGTGGAGATGACTGATAAGTTGGTGACGAAGCTTGGTATGAGGGTGAGGGTGCTTGGTAATTTGGGGTTGGTTGGTGTGTGAGTGGAGGTCTTGGGTAAGTTTTGTATTTGAGGGGAGACTTGGTCCTTTGTGCAACCATCACAACCCCTACGTCCCTTTTTTTGGACACACCACCGAACTGTAAAGCCTTATTCGTAGCTTGCAAGGCTTCAAAATTTGTAACTATACCACTTTTAATACCTTCTTCAATGTTTTCACCCAATTTGATAATGTCAGAGAACTTGTGGTTCTCAATTATCATCAGTCGTTCATAGTACTGCGGGTCCTAAGCCCAGACAAAGAACTTGTTCATTTGCTCCTCTTCTAAGGCAGGTCTGACCTTAGCGGCTTCGGACCTCCAGCGAGTAGCATACCTGCGAAACGTCTCCGTGGGCTTCTTCTTCAAATTCTGTATATAGAACACATCTGGTGTGTTCTCTATATTAAACTTGAATCTGTCCATAAAGTCAGATGCCATGCCTACCCAGCTTGACCACTTCTTGGGATCTTGGCTGATGTATGAAGATAATGCATCTCCTTTCAAACTCCTCATGAACAGCTTCATGCGGATCCTTTCATCCTTCCCCACTCCAACTAGCTTGTCGCAATATGTCCTCAGATGGACCCTTGGATCACCCGTACCATCAAACATTTAGAACTTAGGAGGTTTTTACCCCTCGAGCAGTTCGACATCAGGTTGTATGCAAAAATCCTCAAAGATCAGCCCCTCGATTCCTTTGCTTCCCTCAACGCCCTGAATCTGGCTGGTCAATTTCTTAAGTTCCTCGGCCAAGTTCCTAATAAGCAGATCATTTTCATCAGACTCAGGTGTGCATGAGATAGGTTGGGTGGATTGTGGCATGGTCTCCACGTAGATGGGAGTGTTATGGTGGCCTAGTGTATGGGTGTGGAAATGGTCGTTTGTGGAGTTTTGAGGTTCTGGGATGAGTAGTGGAGTGTTGTTTAGGGTATGGTAGGTGTTACATTGGTTCTTTTGTGGAGTAGCGGGATGGTGAGGAGCGGGATGATTCTGTTGTTTTAGGATATTCTGAGGAGTTATACGGTTTTGAGTTTTGGGGAAGTTGATATCTGGGGTGCTGAGGGAAAATGACAGGCTTGCCAGGTTTCAAACCTAATCGAGCTCTTCCTGGAATTTCAGTAGCTTCTATTCAAGTTGTGACACATTCTCGTTAGGAACCCGAATACCCTGGCCATTAGTGGCCTCTACCCGTTCAGCTGGATTCCCCTTCCTAATATTGTTCAAATCTTCTATCTTGCCTTTGTTCTTGCTTTTAACAGGACTAAGAGGAGGAGTGGGTGGGGGGCCCCTGGATCTTGTGAAATAAGATGATGATGTCAGAGTGCACGAACTAACCGTTGGGGAGGGGAATAATAAAAACAAAAATGAAAACAAAAGGTAATCAAGTTAGTGAGGATTATAAAAAGTATTGCAATATTTAAACACATAGTGCGGGAATGTAAAGCGTGACCTAATTTGGGAATCTCTTTGTGCCCGAGGTAGGCTTAGCGACAAATTGATTTGGAGAACCTGGAATGCTAAATGCCTCATTTTATTGATAAAAATAGGCGAATCCTAAAATGACACTAAATAAGGAAGAAATAAAATGCACTAATAGCCATTGGCCTTATTACATTCATAAAGCAAAAAAGTAAATTCCTATCTATTTGGTGCTAGAAAGACCTTCCCCAGATTCAACATTCTTGGCTCTGTCAAATAGCTTCCCCAATTCGCGAAGTCCCAGCAACATGTATGCTCTATCTAGATGTCCGCCTTCTGTCCCTTAAGCCTTTTGACAATCCTCAACCCTTTTAAGAAATTTGCTCTCTAATTCTACTGTGCCTCGCTCCAAGTATCTTATCCTTTTGTTGGCACTGATAGCCATGCCCTTCCATTCCTCAATCAGCTTCTGGTTGGACTCTTGTATCTCACGGTGTTCGCTCTCGCACTCATGGATCCTTTTGCTGGTTGTAAATGACTTGCGCCTCGACCTTTTTATCTATAATTCTTTGACCTCGAACGAACCCTGGCTGGCCCAGACCATCCCAATTGTCTTCCAACCAACCAGAATAGAAAGAAGTACAACCAGCATGATATATTTCCGGCTCGATGGTGTCTTTCCCCATTACGATATTGCAGTGGTACATGTATTGGGCTTGGCACTTGTAGGGACTATCTTCATTTTGGAAGTCAGCTCGAAAATGGATTATCTTGTCGACCCTGGGTATGACTTGCTTCCTTCCTGCTTGCCTCATAACTCGAAGAGGGACGTAAGGGTATGTTCCTCTTAGACCAATCAGTATCAGGAAAGGTGCATCTCTGGATCGGGCGATGAACTCCTCTATCGGAAACCACTCGAACATCCATTGAACATGTTCTTCAGCTAGATTATCAAAGAGCTCAACCCATCCTCTGGCATTCTTAGGCTGAGCGAACATGTCGGAGATGTAATTCATTCTCTTTGGATGGTGGAAAGCGATGTGATCATCCCAGGCCCTTCGTTGAATTTCTTGTCGGTATTCGCCCTTTTAGAGATGTTCCATAAGCCAAAGCTGAAGTAGTAGATTGCAGCCTTCGAAGTTTCTCGCTCCTCGTTGACATTTCTCTAGGGCTCGGTATATATCTGCGATGATCATGGGCATAATGCTGAATGTCTGCCCACCAATCCCCTCAATTAGGGTCTTGGTTACCATAGCCAACCTAGTATGGATTCTCCCTTTTTTCATTGGAAACACGATCAGACTCAGGAAGCAAAACATGTAGACAAAAACCCTACGATGGATGTGTCCCAAGGACGTGATGGCAAACTCATCAGGGTAGGTATGGTATGATTTGTTGTGACCGTATCTTTCATACAAGTAGTCAAAAGGGATGTATGATTCCTTCAGACATACCAATTATGCGTTCTTCTTCAAACCCATCATTTAAGGAAACCCTGGCCTGTGCGGTTCTCAGGCATTAGCCAACCCTGAGTTTCCCACACTAGATCGGCCATTCCTCCTATATCTTATAGCAAAGGTGTCATTTCAATGTCCCCAAAGCGGAAAACGGCTCTTTCAAAATCCCAAAATAATGTAGTAGCTTCTATTATCATGTTGTTAGGCTGAATCTCCAGGAGGGATGGTAGATTGCCCAGATATTTTCTGACGAGAGTTTTGTCACTGGAGTGTAAATCATCCCACTAACTTAGCAATCTTGGGTGGATGTTGGTGACCATGCCGAATCTGGGGACTTCGTGCCTCATATTTTTGCAAGACAAATAAGGTTAGGCCCTTACTCCCACCAGACTTGACTATTTAACATCAACAATTAGCATGAAGCATTTAGTTCTCCAAATAAATGCATAGAACGTGATGATGTCCATTTGGGTTTAGGGAAACCCAATGGACTTTTGGACAAGGCTATCCTAAAGGATCATTATGTGGACGACATAATTGACCTGGCTATGTTTGACCATGATGCATGCATAATTCAAACAGAGTAAGGTTTCTATAGGGTTTTAGACTGGTACCCTTGAGCGGACAACTCAAGGGGGAAGGCACGGAACTGTCGACTGCACCGCTGATCGACTAGTTTTACCCTCAAATACGCCTTTCCGAATTTAAGGGGTAATGATATAGGAAGAACACAACCACTCATCAAGCGCTGGTATAGTATTTGTTTGGCATGAGTGGAGTATGTTGTTGAGCATGATTATGCAATAATTAAAAGCATGTTGACATGTAATTGCATATTAAGAAAGCAATAAATACAACAGTTTTATAAAGTAAAGGAAGGAAACAAGAAAGATATGTCAGTTTTGCTTTCGAAGAAGAAATTAAACGAGTAATTGCACATACAGGGGTACAAATTTACAAAAAGGGTATGAAATGGTAAAAGCATAAATATCCCTAGCAGAGTCATCATGCTGTCATGCCCCCTTTTTCCTTCCGCGGATATCAGGTTTATGACATTATCGCTATAGGACACTTTTTTCCTTTTTGGGAAAGAGGTTTTACAATTTTGAAGAGTCACCATCTAACGATTTTTAAGGTGTGTTAGGGCACCTATAGGGTTTATTTGGTAACCAAAGATAGGGTAAGGGCTTGAAATTATCCTAAGGGGAAGGTATTAGGCACCCCTCAGGATCCACTAGTGTGGTTCCCGGACAGATAGTTTTTGTGAATTTGTGCGATTAGTAAGTAGACAAGTAGGGCTCAAATAGTAGGGGATTTGTGTTTAAATACACAAGCGTTTGAAAACAATTAGCAAAAAGGCAAAATTTTGAAAAGGATTACAATCTAAAGCATGCTTATGAATGTAAAGGGGATGTCCTAGGTTTGTTTGTAATATGGATCACATCAATGCAATACCCGGTATGACACTCCTCAAAAGAGGGGCTACACATGGTATTAGCGCACCGGTCATCATATCAGTATCTACCTTTTCCCATCCGTGAAGGTAATTAAAGCGAGGGTTAGTCTCGACCCCTATTGCATGTTGTTACCTTCCCCTTCCTATTAGTCCCGGAGGAATTTAGGACTCCTATCCTACAAGAAGGAGGTTTAAAGAAAACACTCAGGTTCAAATGCAAAATACTAAGGCGACATACAAAACAAGTAGGACTGCATTTAATGGGGAAAACACAGAAGAACAAGTAGAAGGCTCAAATATACCTCCACAAATAATGGACATAGACAGCATGACTCATACACAATTAAGGTCCATATTTGAATTCTTAAGCATGGTATCTAAGTGATAACAATAGAACTAGATTTATTACATGACTCAAAAAAGAAGTCCGAATTAGGTTTGCCTACTGATTTTAATAGTTGATAATTAATCAAAGGCGGTTCTAATTTTATTTAAGTTATTACCTAAGGCTTGCCTAGGCATAAAGCAATATGCAGCTATTCAGGATTATTAAAAGATAGTTTGGAAATTATTTTTCCCTAAGAGCATGTTGTTCTAGTTAATACGAATGCAGAGATTATTACCAGTTATTTTAAACGGGATAATCAAGTGTGAAGCTGTTTTTGCCTCTTTTATGATCAACAGTTTACACTAAGTGTGAATGCAGGTATGAATAAGATCCTAAAACATGTTATCTAAGATGTATGTATAAAACTCATGATTCAAAATTCCTAGAGCAGGATTTCTAAATGCATATGGCAGTGTAGAACATAATAGTAAAGTGCTAATTATTAGCATATCTTAACATATGATTTTGTAAAGGTACACATGCTGAAACAATAAACATGAGACCTAAGGGCATGATTTCTAATGCGTGTATGAACCCTAAGCATGGTTTGTATTGCACAATTAGGAACATAAACCTGATAACATGTTTTCTACCCTTAACAACTATAGCATGCATATTTACCACATCCCTTTTCACTAGCCAACCCCAATACTTGTTTACAACAAATTATTACCGACCAACATGAAATGAATTACATAAGTAGAAATGAAAAATAAGAAGTTATACTATATGAAGCCTGATTAGGACCTCCTATCTGAATTATGTGATAAACCACATCAAGTGTCAATATTGTTCCATAGCCTTTCTCATATCTCGGTGTGTCAGAGTTCCCTAAGGACCTTAAGGGATCCTAGGCAGTGCTCACACCCAGATTGTACAACCAAGACAGAGTTAGTGCAGTGTGGAATGGCCAGTTTTTATGTGTCCAAGTTTAGAGGGAGCTCAAGGGTCCCAAAGCAAGGCTCACACAAAAGGGGCAGAACCTAGTATTATAAGAGTATATGTGATAGTGCTTGACATAGATTTAAAGGAGTTGAGTTGGGAAACAGTTTTGAAAATGATTAGTTTGAAATAATTTTGCAACAACAACAGAATAGTTACTTAGGGAAAACAATTTTGAATAGGGGAAGGGGATAGGAGCAACAACAACTTGGAACCAACCCCCACACACCGAACAAGTTCAAAGAATAGTACAGTTCCAAAAGATACATATAGGGAAGTAAGGGTTGATTGGTCTTCAGAACACAAACGACTACTTCAAGGGAATCATGCTCGAAATTATAATAGAAATAAAACATGGGACAGGGTATGGGAGTAGTCATGCATGGGGTCTATTACACATAATTAGTCATGACTTAGCATTAACCAGGTATATTGGGGGACATACTAGTTGAGGGACGAAAATAGGAACTCACATAAACATGCTGATTACATTTGAACAAGAGAGGACATAACTTAAACATATTGAGTAAAGCAGTGAACAAGAAGTGACATTAAACAATATGAGCCATTAAGTTAACGCAGAAAGAGATAGTGATTGGAAAACAGTGGAGCACATAGAGGTGAGTTTCAAAATTGGACTATGAACATACCAGTTAGGGAAGCCAAATGCAGAAAAGTAAAGCAATTAGAGTCCCACAGTCTAGCCTTGGCTTTCAGTTGGCTAGACAAAGCAGTAGCACAAGTATTAGAGAAAGAAGAGAGAGTTTGAGTGTGTATGTGTGTGTTCTTAACTAATTGTTCGTGTCCTGAATTGAGAGTCGAGGAGAGTATACATAGTAGTTTAGGAGTGGAGCAGAATAAGGTAAAGAAATCATAATTCAGCAATCAAGGATATTACATATGAAATTTATATAGACTTCCTTCAATTAAGGATAAATACCAAACGGTTAGAGGGCATGAGTCACTTAAGGAAAGAAGATCAAATCAAGCCCAAGTAAAGAGGTAAGCAAACAGAAGTTTAATTAAAGAAGTAATCATAAAGAATCAGTGACAATAAGGTAATAAGAATAATTAGAGTTATAAACAAGGGAAAAAATCAATCATCACCACATAACTTCAAAACAAGCAAATCAGTCAATTGAGATTCAAAATAATACTGATTTGAAGAGAGGGAAAATATTAGTTTTCCATAAATAGACAAATAGGCAAAAAAATAGGATTTCATAAACATGCATAAACTTGCCAAGGGATCGACTCAGAAACCTTAGTAGAGATGAACTAGGGTAAAAGTCACAAGATACTAAATTAGGCTAAAGGGGAAAAATCAAGAAAGTCAAAGCACAACACCAACAATGTAACAACTAGCTCGGAAAGACTCAGAATCGAAGCAAAAACATAAGACAATTAGAGCTTTAATACAAACTAGTTAGGGTCCAGATAATTTTAGCAGAAATTAGTTAATAACACCTAAGAACATATGATTAACACTCGAAAATCATGAAAACTTTGAGAAGACAAGTTTTAGTAAACCCTAGTTTAGAAAAGAGCAACTCGTATCGAAATAGTTACTCAAAACATGAGATTTTTAAAGGAAAACATTTAATAACACTTGAATCGTCTCAGATCTATAAAGATCTGAGAAGAATCGAGCAGTAGTGAGTTTAGGGTTTCGAAAAATAGTAAAGATGAAGAAAAATCGGTTAAAGACTCATGGATACACATAGATCTAAGATAGATCTAAAGAAAAAGTGGAAAATCTCAAGAGCTAGGGTTTCAGAGAACCCAAAGAAGATGAGAAAACATTAGATCGTTACCGGTTTTAGCCGGAAAGGCCATAGATCTTACTTGAATAGTCATGAATGGCCGGGAAGTAGCATAAAAGACCATAGATAGAAGTTGAACAAGATATGGACTAGATCTCTTCGAGATCTTTCCACGAAATCACAAAAACGGGCAACCAAAAGATGTAAGAGACACGTATACGTCTTGAACAGCCATGGGAATCCATGGATCGAGTGGGAATTGAAGGGATTAGGGCTAGTTTGGGTGGCGGCGACTAGTGTTTGAGTTAGGTTTTAGAGAGAATTGGAGAGGAAAGGGTATTCAAGGGCGGCGGATTGTAACAAATGAGTTAGGTTAGGGGGTCGTTTGGGTTAAAAATGTAAGGGGAAATAGGGGTTGTTGATCTTAGAGATCAACGACACGGATGAGACGGGTAGGTGGGGTTCCGGGTTTGGGAATGGGTAAAAAGGGTGTGGGTCGGGTTTTAATTAGAATTGGGATGGAAAATTGGGGTCCAATTTTGGGCTACAATTGAAAGCCAATCTGGCTATATGTTAAATAGTCACTTTTTCCCTATTCGATTTATAAAAATAGTAAATAGTTTCTGAAAACTAATTTAAAGGGCTAAAATGATTTATAATACATAATTAAAATTTTAAAAATACAGGATCCAATTTTATGTGTATAAAATATAGTTAAATCTAAAAAATGCAAGTATTGCAATTATGTGCAATTTAGCATTAAAAATACTAATAAAATTGTAAGAATATATAAAAATTACCTTAGACATATTTTGGCATAAATATAGAAATACAATAGATGAATTATAAAAATAATAACTTTGAAAATAATTATTGGGGATTTCATGGATAAAAAGGGAGAAAATTAATTAATTTAAAACCTTTAAAATTATGAAAAAATAATAAAACCTTTGGACATGCTTATATATGCATACATATGCTATTTTTAAGGTATTTTGTATATTGAAAAATAGATAGGAAAAAATTAGATATCAACAACCCCTTTCAGACATAAAACTGATTTAGTAGCTCAAAATTAGGCCATTCTTGGTCTTTGGAGAAAGTGCTAAAGATATCTCCAATTTTTTATCACTAATAGAAAGAAAAAGAAGATAAGAAACCTATTTGATCATAATCTTTTGTTAAAAAAACTTATACATTATGACACATGTTTAGTTGCTAGAGTTACAGTCTAATGGTTGTCATTCTATTTTTATGTTACAATACAAAACATATACAAAAATTGACGGTCATTATATAAAAATATACTAAATAGAATGTCACAATATAAAATATATACAAAATAGATTGTCACTATATAAAAATATACTAAATAGACTGCCATTAAAAAATTTATATACAATAGACTGCCACTATACAAAATATATACAAATTAAATAGATTGTCACTATACAAAATTACACAAAATAGACTGTCACTATACAAAATAGGCTATCAACATACAAAGCAGATTATCACGATACAAAAAATATAAAAAATAGATATTTCGGACTATTAGATGCAATAAATTTGGGTTGGAAGGGCCATTTCGTGTCAGTGGAAAAAAAACATGAGCTATTAAAATTTTGAGGAGCTATAGAGGGTAGTTTTCTCATTTATTTTTATAAATTTTAATTTTTTCTATCACTCCATTAAAAGTTGTAAAAACTGTGTGGAGTAGCCACTTTTTAATGTGGTATTTACTTTTTATCCAACATTTTTAATGCTGAGCAAAAGTAGCTACTAGTCTATTAAAATTAATATGAAAAGACAGTGTTACCCATTCCTTCCCAAACGGAAATAGGCTTTTCTTCTCGTTGCTGAGAGTAGCAGAGTGAGAAACCTAAGATGACTTTACTACCATCAATGGAAGAATTTGAGTACTTTTCTTTGTGGGTATTGCAAAACTGACTTTTTCAAAACTTCCTTGACCAACAGCTTTACCAAGAACCCATCCATGAGATGAAATTTGGTATTATTTTAGGCTTTTGTTTGGGTAGAAGAATGTGAGAGAATAGAGTAGGCTGCAAGTCACAACGAACTCTGTTTTAACCCATGTTATTTATTTATATGGTATAGTTTTCCTATTTTATTTGGTTTTAGTTCCAAGTTCAAAAATTAAGAACATGTAGTCCTGAAGTCCTCAACTTAGAATTACAAGTTCAAAAGTTAAGGATATGTAGTCCTGAAGTCCTGAACTTAGAGTTCCAAGATCAAAAGTTAAGGACATGTAGTGTCATGACCCAAAATCCATTAAGGGTCGTGATGGCGTCGGACACCACTGTCAGGCAAGCCAACCAAAATACTTAATTAAATTCTCGTTTTAAGTATTTTCGAAATCACTTCTTTAATACGTTTAAACAATACATAGTAAATTCCTCTGAATAAACAATGAAACATTTAACAACGTTTTTAAATTTTTTTTGAATAAACTCAGAGATATCCCAGAACCCGGTGTCACAAGTGCATGAGCAATTTCTAAGAAATAATGTAATCCAATAACCGTCCGGAATACAATATTTGATAGAAAATAAATACAGTAATCTGAAAAAGACTTGCTGGTTGCGGGTCATCTCGGGAAATGCAGCTCACCTAAGTCTTTGTATCAACCATGCTGCTACGCCCACTAGGCCACTAGAGATGCATGTGCATGTGCAACAAAAATGCATAGAAGTGTAGTATGAGTACGAAAATAACGTGTACCCAATGAGTATCTCGTCTAATCTCGAAGAAGTAGAGACGAGAGGTCGACTTCGACACTTACTAGTGGTCCAATAATGGTATATCAATAATATATTAAAACGTGGATTTTTATAAACATGATTATAATTCGATAGGTTAAAGCAAGTAAACAATTCTTTCTTTTATAGGAAATTTTCAAATTCCTTTTTATCATTTATACATATATTCTTAAGCTGGGAAGAGGCAACAACACATTCAATAAGTTTCAAGGCAAGCAATACAAGCATGCGCAAATCATGCCGAGGTCGTACGACCCGATCCAACATAAATGTAAAATGTGCAATGCCGCGAGTCGAACGGCACGAACCATAGATACATCTATTAATCCGCTCGCGAATCATACATATGATGCGGTCAAATTTAAATAAACAATCACCCTGCTTGCGCATCATCCATGCGACGCAGGTACACATAGAAATACATGCTCAAACAGCCAATTAAGAATTTAGCGGTGAACATTTATCCAAATAAAAGTCAATTCTCTTTTAATGATTTAAGAAAATGATGTTTAATCCTTTTAGAAATTCATTTACCAATTTTATAGGATTTAAGCAATTCAATTGTCAACAAGATTTTAGATATTCCAAATATAGCATGCTTTAGGGTCCTAGACTACCCGAACTTACACATATTAGTAGTTACTCACGGACTCTCGTCACCTCGTGCATACGTAGCCCCCACAAATAGGAGCACAAAACTAATTATTTTACCTATGGGGACTCCCTCTTACAATGTTAGAAAGGAGACTCACCTCGCTCCGAAGATCCATAACCAACATTACACACTCTTCTAAAAACTTGAATCGATGCTAAATGCTCCAAAAATATCCAATAATTATGCATATCCATTAATATATGCTCAATTACTCATGACAATCCAATTTATAACAATTTCTAACCCCGATCAAAAAGTTGACAAAATTGCCCTCGGGCCTACGTGCTCGAATTTCGAAATTTTTCGAAAATAAAGTTTACCCATGAACTCACGAACTCAAATATATGATTTTATCTTAATTTAATACCCAAAATCATGGTCACAATTCAAGAATACGAATTTTCTAGGTTTTCCTCAAACCCCCAAATTTCTACCAATTTACATGCTAAAATCCATATATAATCAATATATTTAACTCAAGATAGGTGGAGTTAGCTTACCTTGTCGTTGATGATGAAAAACTCCACTTGAAGCTCTCCAAAATCGTCCACACCAAGAGAAAAATGAGACAAAATGGGAAAATCCCGATTTTTAAAACACTCACTGCCTCCAGTCCTTTCGTACCTGAGGTCTATTGACCGCTTCTGCGGTCCCGCAGGTGTGGACCAAATGCCGCTTCTGTGGTTTTCCCCAAGCCTTCATCTTCCGCATCTGCACTTCTCCTTCCGCAGGTGCGGTCCCACATCTGTGGCAAAATGACTGCATCTGCGATCCCAGCCTAGCCGTCCATTTTTGCTTTTGTGGCACTAAGGCCGCTTATGCGGCTCCGCTCGTGCGGCCCTAGTCTCGTAGGTGCGGTTATGCCAGCAACCAACAACTTCAACCCTTTCTAAAATTTTATTTTCGATCCGTTAACCACCCGAAATCCACCAGAGGCCCCCGGGACCCCAACCAGTCCCAAAGCATATTACAGACTTGCTCGAGGCCTCAAATCATATCCAACAATGCTAAAATCATGAATCGACCTCCAATCCAAGCTTAATGATCTTTAGAATTTCAAACTTCTTCATTTGATGCCAAAACATATCAAATCACGTCTGATTGACCTTAAATTTTGCACACAAGTCATATTCAACATTACGGACCTACTCCAACTTTCAGAATCGAATTCCGACCCTAATATCAAAAAGTCCACTTCCGGTCAAACTTCTCAAAAACCTTCAAATTTCTCTCTTTAGCCAAATGACTCCAAAATGACCCACGGACCTCCGAATTCACTTTTGATCGCACTCCCGACACTAGAATCACCATATAGAGCTACTCCCAGACTCGGAATCCCAAACGAACATTAATAACACTGAAATACACTTCAACCCAAACTTATGAAATTTCTTCCAAAATGCTAACTTCCACAATATGCGCCAAAACGCTCCCGGGTCATGCAAAATCCAATCCAGGCATTCTCCCAGGTCCCAAATCATCATACGAACCTGCTACAACCTTCGAAACTTGATTCCGATGTCGTTTAGTCAAAAATTTAATCCTAGTTAATTCTTTCAACTTATAGATTCCGAAATGAGAATTCTCTTTCCAAACCAACTCTGAATACCCAAAATTCAATTCTGACCATGCGTACAAGTCATACTACCTGAAATGAAGCTGATCATGGCCTCAAACTTCTGAACGGCGCGTTAGAGCTCAAAACAACCGATCGGGTCCTTACATGTAGTCCTACAGTCGTGAAGTCAAGTTCAAAAGTTAAGGACATGTAGTCCTGAAGTCCTGAAATTAAGTTCAAAAGTTAAGGACATGTAGTCCTAGAGTCCAGAACTTAGAGTTCCAAGTTCAAAAGTTAAGGACATGTTGTCCTGAAGTCCTGAAGTTATGTTCAAAAGTTAAGGACATGTAATCCTCAATTCCTAAAGTTATGTTCAAAAGTTAATGACATGTAGACCTGAAGTCCTCAAGTTAAGTTCAAATGTTAAGGACATGTAGTCTTGAAGTCCTAAACTTGGAGTTACAAGTTCGAAAGTTACGGACATGTAGTCCTAAAGTCCTGAAGTTAAGTTCAAAAGTTAAGGACATGTAGTCTTGAAGTCCTGAACTTAGAATTACAAGTTCAAAAGTTAAGGACATGTAGTCCTGAAGTTAAGTTCAAAATTTAAGGACATGTAGTCCTGAAGTCCTAAACTTAAAATTACAAGTTCAAAAGTTAAGGACATGTTGTCCTGAAGTCCTGAACTTAGAGTTCCAAGTTCAAAAGTTAAGGACACGCAGTCCTGACGTTAAGTTCAAAAGTTAAGGACATGAGCATAAGGGTATTTTTGTCCAGGCAGTTAAAATTTATTAATGCAGTGGCTAAATACTAAAGACATTTTAAACAGTGGCTTAAAAGTAAATACATGTGTTATTAGTGGCTAACCGTACACTTCCCTTAAAAGTTGGTATTAGAGCCCAATCCTATATAATTTATCGAAAAGATAGTCACTAAAAAGAAAAGTAAAATCTATAGAGAAAAATAGGCCAAAAAAAGTGAAATTATTACTGCAAAATTACATAGTTGAATCAAGCAGGAAATAAAAATCCACAAACGCGAAAATTGATGATTTGGTAAGGAAGCTGGATATATTTAAAGAAAAGATGTTTTTTCCACAATATACAATTTTGGGTAGCGCACGTACAGATCTTTATCCTTCTGAGGGGTCGGGAAATAGACAAAGAGCTGAGATGGTGCTACTTCCATGGAAGGGGAGAGAAATCATCACATATCTCTGATTTAATAGTGAAATTTGTTTATTTCAAGGGGAAATGATCCTTGTTCTTGGCTCATGAGGTGCGAAAGGTAATTTCATTAAAATCATATTATTGATCAACTGCAGAAGCTTGAAGAGGCAGTTCTTCATCTTACCATGAGAGCTGAATCATGGTATTTTTCCTTTCATTTAGTAAGAGAAATATTAGACAACAAGAATTTTGTAAGGAGTTGTGCAAAAGATTTCAAGATGTAAAAAATAGTAAGTTCAACTTTGTAGGAGAATATAAGAACATTTAGTAGAAGTGCACTATGAATTCATACTCGAAAAATCTTAAGGACTTAAGTTCTTAGGCTTTGATCAGAAATCCAATCATACCTAAGAGCTTCTTTCTGGAGTTTCTATGGAAGGACTCGAACAGGATATTATACCAACTGTGAAGACGATGAATTGTTTTGACTTTGAGTCAAGATGTGGAGAAGGAAAGACATAAATAGATTGTTATAGATACATAAAATAAAAAGGGGAACTTCATGGAGTGGAGAGTCGTTGCGGAAAATGAAAATTATATTTTTAGCCTACACTCTTGTCCTAGATTTAAATGGAACATATAAGGTGTGGAATTTGAGGACTGGGACTTATCAGGTTGGGAGGCAATGATATGATATTGTTGGGAATAATAGACTCGCAAAAATAATATTCACGGTATTAGTGATAAACGCGGAACACTAAGTTATTGTTAAATCAGTAAGAATAGAAATAGAACAATAATGACACCAAGGTTTTACGTGGAAACCCTTATGAATAAGGGAAAAAACCACGGCCAAGAAGAGAAACTGATATCACTATAGTGAGGAATTTTACACTGTGTAGTAACGAGTACAAATACTCCTAAGACCACTACACCCTCAAAAGAAAAAAAATATTCTTTTACTTTTTTCACCTCACTACAATATCTTTCACACTCTATTTTTCTTCACAGACTATTTTCTTATAGTCTATGGAATACCTTGCTCTCTCTCACTCAGATGTATTGTCTGAGATTTTGGTGTGTCAAAATGAGAGCCGAAGCTGTCCTTTTATAGGCAGAGCCTCGCCTACTACATTTGACATTTTTCTTCTGCAGTCCACCCTTTTTGACAATGCAGAAGGAAAAGTTATCGCCAACTTTGAAAAGCCAACAAAAGGAAGAAATGTCTTCCTTAATTTATGGGATGGACTCCACAATCTCACCCTCCAGTCCCATTCACCTGAAGGAGGTAACACCGGAGATCTTCTGCATGAGCAATATCTGGTCGAGTGCATAATATTGCATACATCAAACTTCCGACGGCAGACGAATATGGAATCTTGGACATTCTCTCTTTTTCCTCCGTTGTTGTAGAACACATCTTCTTGCTCAACATCAGATGACTAGGAAAGGGTGTGTGGACCAACTTAGCACTTTTCATATTGAACACTCCAGTACATGTTCTATGTACTTCTCCTCTCACAAGTAAAGCTTCCTTTTGTTTCTCGAACGAGTAATTCTCATGCCCAAAATCTGCTTAGTATGACCCAAGTATTTCATTGCAAAAGACTTATTCAACTGTTTCTTCAACTCGCTAATCTTGGAAGAATTTCTACCCACAATCATCATATCATCCACATATAGCAAGAGGATGATAAAATCATCAACAGAAAATCTTTGTACAAACACATAGTGATCTGCAGAAGTCTTTTTATAGCCTTGCTCCCCCATCAGAGACTCAAACTTCTTGTACCACTCTCTGGGAGCTTGCTTCAGTCCATATAGACTTTTCTTAAGTTTGCATACAAGATTTTCTTTACCTTTTGCCTTGAAGCCTTCAGGTTGTTCTATATAAATCTCTTCTTCTAAGTCACCATGAAGAAAAGCAGTCTTCCCATCCATGTACTCAATCTCCAAATCGAAGACTGGCAGTCAAACCAAGAACTGTCCGAATGGAGGACATTTTCACGACAGGAGAAAATATTTTGTCAAAGTCAATACCTTTCGTTTGATGAAATCCTTTGACAACTAGTCTAGCTTTGTATCTGGGCTTCAAACTATGCTCTTCAGCTTTAACTTTGAACACCCACTTGTTCTTCAAAGCTCTCATGACCTTAGGCAATTTCACCAACTCTTAAGTATGGTTCTCATGCTGAGATTTCATCTCATCTTGCATGGCTTCAATCCATTGATCCTTGTGCTCATCTTCTATGGCATTCACATAACATTCAGGTTCTCCCCCATCAGTGAGTAACACATACTCATTGGGTGAATAACGGGAGGAAGGAGTATGAGGTCTAGAGGACCTCCTGAGTGGAATATCTAGCTCATCCATAACTTCGTGAGTAGGAATATCTACCTCATCAACATTAGCATTGTTATGACCATCACCATCAATATGATGATCTGGATTATAGTTCTGGGCATCACCATCATCATTGAGCCCACTAACGTCATCCGCATTTGTATGAGGAACTTGATCAAGATTGACTAAACCTTCAGAACTTGGAGATTTTAGCTTCTCTGCTTTGTTAATATCTTCAATGGTTTGATCCTCCATGACGATAACATCATGGCTTCTCATGACCTTCTTCTCAATTGGATCATATAGCCTGTAACCAAACTCATCAAGGCCATAACCAATGAAAATGCATTGCTTCTTCTTGGCAGTTAATTTTGACCTCTCATCTTTAGGCACATGTACAAAAGCTTTGCAACCAAACACTTTCAAGTGGTCATAGGAAATATCCTTGCATTACCAAACTCTGTTTGGAACATCACTTTGCAAAGTAACTGCATGGGATAGATTAATAACATGTGCGGTGGTCAACAAAGCCTCACCACAAAAGGAATTCGGCAACTTTGCTTCAGAAAGCAAACATCTCACTCTTTCCATCAAGGTCTTGTTCATCCTTTCTGCTAAACCATTAAGCTGAGGAGTCTTAGGAGGAGTCTTCTAGTGTTTGATACCCTATTGCTTGCAGTATTCGTCAAACGGCCCATAATATTTACCACCATTATCAGTACGAATACACTTCAGCTTCTTCCCAATTTCTCTTTCAACTGAAGCCTGAAACTGCTTAAAGACACCCAACGCTTGGTCTTTGGTCTTGAAGATGTAGACCCAAAGTTTCCTTGAGCAGTCATCAATAAAGATAGAGAAATAAAATGCACCACCCAAAGTCCTTGTCTTCATTGGACAACATAAATCTGAATGCACCAACTCAAGCAACTCTGTCTTTCTTGAAGGAGGATGAAACTGGAAAGAAACTCTTCTTTATTTTCTAGCCAAGCAGTGCTCACATTTTTCTAATTTTGCACTTTTATAATTTGACAACAATTTCTTCTTGGCCAGAACATTTAGTCCTTTCTCGCTAATGTGGCTAAGCCTCTTATGCCATAACGTTGAAAAGTTATGGCTCTCAACGGCATTCACCATATCAACACAGGTAGAGGTCGAGTCCATTATAGCCCATGAAGCTTTTCCCCACGAGCCACAATCATGGAGCCCTTAGTGAGCTTCCATTTTCCAGCACCATTGGTAATGACATATCCCTCATCATCCAAAACACCAACAGAGATCAAGTGCAAACGAATATTAGGTGAACGTTTTACATTGTTTAAAACTAGTTTAGTTCCAATACTAGTTTCCAAACAAATCGTTCCAACACCAGCCACCCTAGATACAGTCTCATTACCCATACTCAAAGTTCCAAAGTCACCCTGAGTATAGGATGAGAAAAATTCCTTACTTGATGTCACATGAGATGCGGCACCACTATCCACAACCCAGATTGACTCATCACAAGCAATATTTATCAGATCTGCATCAAGAACGACATCAAGATCTTCTATAGTAACGGTGGCCACACGATTGCCATCTTCTTTCTTCCCGCAATGATAGGACTCAATATCTTTAAGTCTGCATCTGGATTTGCTTCTATTATGTTCTCTATTTTGAGAACTCTGATTCTTTCTTCTCCCCCTAGAGTCAGTCACCAAGACATCTGATGAGGAGGAACCTTGATATTTTCTTCTGATCTCTTCATTTAAAAGGCTGCTCTTGGCAAGATCCATAGAGATCACACCATCCGGAGCAGAATTTGATAATGAAGTTCTAATAATTTCCCAAGAATCTAGTAGGGAACGAAGTAGAAACAGGCCTTGAATTTCTTCATCAAATTTAATGCCTATAACAGATAACTAGTTCATGATCCCTTAAAAAAATTCAGATGATTTGTCATCGTGGAACCATCATGGTATTTTAAACCCAATATCTGCTTTATTAGAAATATCTTGTTGTTTCCAGTTTTCCGAGCATACAAACTTTCATGGTTCTCCCATAGGGTTCGAGCATGTGTTTCCCCAGAAATATGGTTCAAAACGTTATCGTTAACCCACTGTCTAATAATGCCGCAAACCTACTGTGTAACAGATTCCACTCTTCATCTGATTTATTATCAAGCTTTATAGTGGCGAAGAGAGGTTGATGAAAATTCTTGACATAGAGCAAATCTTCCATTTGCCCTTCCAAATGGCGTAATTTGTGCCATTCAAAGTAACCATTCTACTAGTGTTGGCTTCCATCGTTTATCACAAATACAAATACTATTTATTATGAGACCAAAGTAATTCTTTTCTGATGTGGAAGTTCAGACTGTGCTGCAACCACAGAGCATACAAAAATAAAACCTTCACTCTGATACCACTTGTTGAGAATAATAGACCCGCAAAAATAATATTCACGATATTAGTGATAAACGCGGAACACTAAGTTATGGTTAAATCAGCAAGAATAGAAATGCAACAATAATGACACCAAGATTTTACGTGGAAACCCTTCTGAATAAGGGAAAAACCCACGGCCAAGAAGAGCAACTGATATCACTATAGTGAAGAATTTTACACTGTGTAGTAAAGAGTACAAATACTGCTAAGACCACTACACCCTCAAAAGAAAGAAAATACTCTTTTACTTTTTCCACCTCACTACAATATCTCTCACACTCTATTTTTCTTCACATACTATTTTCTTATAGTCTATAGAATACCTTGCTATCTCACTCAGATGTATTGTCTGAGATTTTGGTGTATCGAAATGAGAGTCGAAGCTCTCCTTTTATAGGCAGAGTCTCGCCTACTACATTTAATATTTTTCTTCTGCAGCCTACCCATTTTGACAATGCAGAAGGAAAAGTTACTGCCAACTTTGAAAAGCCAACAAAAGGAAGAAATGTCTTCCTTAATTTATGGGATGGACCCCACAGATATTGGATGGTGATGGGATAAAGTGGTACAATCTAGTATTATTATACATTGTAAAGTATAAGGTACTGGTAACTCACAAAGAAAAGAGGGTGTAACTTAGAGGAATCTACAATCAGGGAGAATTGAGTAGTGTAACAGTTAGTTGAATTAAGTAGCTACTGAAAAAGGGGTAAATCATATAATCTCACTTGTTTACTTTATCAGCCATAGAAGTGAAGGTAGAAAATAAGATGCCTGTAGCCATCAGCAAAATCTTGGAGCAGTTTTCTAATGTATTTGCCAAGCCTACAATACTTTCTCCTAGAAGAAAACATTGACTACTTCATACCCTGAAATCAAATTGCAGTATGTTGCCTTTCACTTAGGTCACACTACTTCATACCCTAAATTCACAATACTGCAATTTGGCTTAACCAATGCATATGTTGCCTTTCAATCTCTGATGGATCATGTTTTGAAGGCATAATTAGAAAAATATGTAATCGTGGTATTTTATGACATCTCAATTTATAGTGCATCAATCAAAGAGCATATAGCACACCTTAGAACAGTATTGAAAACTCTAAGAAAAAACGCAGCTATATGCCAAACTCTCAAAATGTTCTTTCGGTCAATCAAAGGTGGAATACGTGCCACATCATAACTGGAGAAGGGGTTTCCACTAATCCATCAAAATTGAAGCCATGGCCACTTAGACAACACTTAAAGTAGTCAAGGCCTAGAGGAAATTTCTAGGAGTTCCAGTATATTATAGAAGGTTTGTCAAATCTTAATAGTATTATAAGTAAACCTCCAAGCATTTATTCAAGATGACTGCCTTAGAGTAGAATCAGAAAGTTGACGCAGCCTTTCAACAGCTCAAGCAAGCCATGACATCTGCCCCAATACTTCCATTTGCTGATTTCACCAAGTAATTCATATATATATATATATATATATATATATATATATATATATATATATATATATATATATATATGGCAGTATTGATGCAGGAAAGTAGGCCTATTGTCTTTTCCAGCTAGACTTTGTCTCCTAAATACCTAGGACTATTCACCTATGAAAAAGAGCACATAACTCTACTTTCAGTTGCAGATAGATGGAGACATTATCCATAAGGCTCCATTTCATCATTAGGACATACCACCACAGTCTAAAATACCTATTGGATCAGTGAGTAACTACTGGATTGCAGTAGAAAGGGATGACCAAACTACTTAGTCTGGAATGTAAAGTGAAGTTCAAAAAAAGGAATAGAAAATAGATTAGCAGATGCCTTATTCAGGAGGCACGACGAGGAATCCATACTATGTGATATTTTCACTATTAAGCCTACTTGATGAAGTAAGTGAATTAGAATTGTGAACATGATCATGTGGCCCTACAATTAGTTACAGAGTAAATAGTAGCTCCTACGGACAAGCCTAAGTATACTCTAACTCTAGGGGTTATCAGTACAATAAGAAGATATATATATATATATATATATATAGGCAGAAGTTCCAATCTCATAGTGAAGATTCTTGAAGCTCTTTATCAGTCTCCTCTTGGAGGGCATTATGGGCAACAAGGTACATATAAAAAAGTTAGCCTAACCTTCTATTGGCACATTGCGTATACTAAAATCTCAAAATGGGTTGTAGAGAGTAATATTCTGAGATAGTGAAGACTGAAAGTGTACTTCCTCCAGGATTTTGCACCCATTGCCTATTCCATATCTACGTTGTAAAGAAATAGTAATAGACTTCATAGAAGGGCTGCTCTCTTCAGGTAGTAATATTATTGTGGTAATTGTAGATAGACCGACCAACTATGGTCATTTCTTGTCTCTTCAACACCCATACACGGCGCAGGAAGTTGTAGAAATTTTCTTCAAGGAGGTCGACAAGTTACATGGTCTACCTAAAACAATTATTTTAGATGGGGATCCTGTTTTTGAATTGCCACTTCTGGCAGAAATTATTCAAAAGTATGGGTACCAAACTAACTGATAGGTTTTAAATGTTCTTGCCTTATGTTTTGATGATCTAACAAACCTACTGTTAAGAACCAGATAGGAAACCTGATATACTCGGACTATACTGCAAGCTTATCGAATTCCAGCTAAAGGTGAACTGCTACAGCTTCACGAGCTAGGAACCCAAAAAAGGATTTGATACCCTTGTGGTTCCCTCATCACAGTACAAGTCAATTGGTCACAGCTGAAAATGAAGTGACTGACTGCACTGTTTCTGCCGCACTGTACTGTCTCCAGCGCCCACTCATTCTCTGACCAAATAAAGTGCTCACATCATTTCAAGTGATGTGATCAAGGTGTACCTACAATGAGTTTATACAAAACATCACTTGAAGGTTTCAGTTTCTTATTCAAGCTTCTTGCCAAAAATAGAGAAATCAATCCTCACAAGATTGAAGAACAATGTTGAACACAACTACGGACCAGTTCCTAAAAGATAGCTTGTTGTTGTCCTAGTTGAGTTGTAACTTTGTGATTGTACTTATTATATCTCCTAAACTACTTAGCTACAAGCGTTTGATTAGGAATCCTCTTGTAAATCCGTAAAATCCTTGAGTTTATGTTGTGACTAGGTTTAGCCATAAGCAAAAGCCTTTGTAACTTTAGAGTTACAAAGTGGCTTGTGGTCAAAGTATCACAAGTTAGTAAAAGTCTTTGTAACTAGGAAGTCACAAAGTGGCTTGTGGTAAGAGTATCACAAGTTAGTTGAGTAAATTCTTTGTAATGGAGTCACTGCAAAGTGGCTTGTAATAGGTTTTCTACAAGTTAATGAAGTTGAAAGCCTACAGGTGTAGGTCGTGGTTTTTGATCCCCTTGTGTGGGATTTTTCCACGTAAAAATCCTTTGCCTTATTTGCATACTGTTTTATTAGCATTCTCAGCAGAATCTTTTAGAGGACCAGGTACTCTACTATTTGGTGGACTTACGCAAACTATCAATTGGTATCAGAGCAGGTTCCTCCTATTAGGCTAACACCTAGGAAGGATCTTCATGGCTGCTCCACCAAATTTTGAAGAAGGTCAATCTACATACCGACCACCCAAGTTCAATGGACAATACTATGGGTGGTGGAAAACAAGAATGCACGATTTTATCATGGCTGATGATTGTGAGTTATGAGATATCATATGTGATGGTCCTTATGTTCCAACCAAGGTACTAGAGGAACTTCCTTTTTCAATGGCCAAAACCAGCAAAGAGTACACTGAAGCAGACAAGAAAGCTGTGGAGAAGAATTTTCGTGCCAAGAAAATTCTAGTATGTGGAATATGACCTAAAGAGTACAATAGAATCTCCACCTACAACACTGCCAAGGAGATATGGGAAGCTTTGCAAACAACTCATGAGGGAACTACACAAGTAAAACAATCTAAGATTGATATGCTCACTACCAAGTATGAACTCTTCAAAATGAGGGACGATGAATCCATTCAAGATATGCACACAAGATTCACTTCCATCATAAATGAGTTACACTCACTTGGTGAAACTATTCCCAGAAACAAGCTAGTAAGGAAAATCTTCAGCTTTCTACCTAGCTCTTTGAAAGCAAGTGAATGTTGTTACTGAATCAAAGGACTTACATGAGCTGACCATAGAAGAGCTGATCGGAAACTTGAAGACCTATGAGTTGAAGAGAAAGATAAATAGTGAAAGAAAAGAACCAAAGAAGGAAAAGAACCTGGTACTTAAAGCTGATAACAATGATTCAAGTGAGGAAGACAATGACATAGCTTACTTAACCAAATGATTTCAGAAGATAGTTAGAAGAAATGGAGAAATGCTAATAAGGGACAACTTTAACAAACTAAAAAATTGTGATCTTTGTTACAGGTGTGGAAAGCCTGGATACTTCATGAAAGACTGTCCTCTCTTGAAGCAAGAATTCTCCAAGAACTACCATGAGAAAATAGCTATGACGAACCCGGTTCCTTTCAAGGACTTCAAGAGAAAAAGATCCGCTGACAATATGATGAGGCAGGCTCTTGCAGCATGGGGGGATTCCTCTAGTGAGTCTGAAGATGAACCTGATACTGGTGATAGTTCCATGATGGAAGTTGAAGGCGAGGAGACTGGATATGACTCAACTTTTGCTTTGATGGCTCAATCAGATGATGATGAAGACAATGGCAACAAAGAGGTAAATTTTAGGGATGTTCAGAGAAATCAGAAATGCTATTCTCCAAAAAAAACTCATGTCTTTAGCTGATGTATTAATCACTGCTTTTCATAGTCTCGTGGAGGATAGGGATTCTTTGACCTTAGTCTTAGGAGAATCTGAACAAACTAGAGATGAATTAGTTGACATAGTTACTGACCATAAGAAAACCATTGAAATCCTCAGAAAAGAAAAGAATGATTTGTTGGTAGAAATTGCAGACCTAAGGGAAACAATACTGAAACCATGGACTAAGTCAAAAACTGAAAATTCTGGAAAGGGAAAGGAGATAGCCAGTGAGGAACACATTAGGCTTGGAAATGAGGTGAAAGCTATGAGATCTAGGATGTGTGCTGAAATTGAGAAAAACAAGCAACTCCAAACTAATCTGGAAAGAGTAAAGAATGATCTTGAAATGTCCCTAAAGTAGACCTGGTCCACAGAAGCTATCACTGCCTTGCATACTAATGATTGTGAAAACAGGCAAGGAATAGGGTTCCAAAGGGAGAAAACTCCTCACAACCCTCACAGTAAGTACGTCACTGTCTTTGATAACTGGCCTTGTACCCAATGTAGGAGCACTCAGCGCTTCAAGGAAGATGTTCCGGATAACAATCAATCGGTTCTGAAAAACAAAGTGTTTGCTGAAATGGTTACAACAAAAGAGGGACCAGGTTCCACTCACATAAAACGTACATTACCAGCATGGACTAAGAGAACTCTTATTCATCCTCTTGCCTACTACAAGGGACCCAAACTTGCTTGGGTTCCTAAAACTAACTCTTAATCTCTTGAGTAGGGAACAATGAAAGGAAGCGGTCAACAATGGTTCATAGATAGTGGGTGTTCAAAGTACATAACTGGGATCAACACAGACTTTGTTTCACTAAAAGCCTTACAGGGAAGGAGTGTATCCTTTGGCAATGGTAAAAAGGGGAACATTCTTGGAGTTGGAAAAGTCGGGAAGTCACTCACTCATTTTATTGAAAATATGTACTATGTCAATGTCCTTAAGTACAGTCTCTTGAGTGTCTCTCAAATTTGTGATAAAGGAAACAAGGTGGAATTTTTGTCCAAAATATATACAGTCACTGACCTTGTGACCGGTGAAATAGTATTTGTGACTAAAAGATACAAGAACATCTATGTCGCTGATTTCGAGTCTTTATAGAGTGGTGATCTGAGTTGTCTATAAGCTGTTGATGATGATGCTGAACTATGGCACATAATATTGGGCCATGCAATTTTTTCTCTTCTGAACAAACTAATTCAGAAGGACCCAGTCCATGGTTTACCTATGTCACAATTCAAGATGCAAAAAGTCTGCGATGCTTGTGCTAGAGCAAAACATGTGAAGTCCTCTTTTAAGTCTAAAAGAGATGTGAGCACCTCAAAGCCACTAGAGCTTCTGCATATGGATCGGTGTGGACCTATGAGAGTGCAAAGTAGAAGAGGAAAAAGATATATTTTTGTGATAGTAGATGACTACTCCAGATTCACATGGACTCTGTTTCTCAGAACCAAAGATGAAACTGTTGAGTTGTTTATGGCCTTTGTGAAGAAAATCCAGGTGAAGATGGAGTCTAGAGTCGCATGCATTAGATCAGATCATGGGACAGAATTTGACAATGTCAAACTTGATGAATTCTGCAATGAAAATGACATCACTCACAACTTCTCACCTCCTAGAACTCCCCAGCAAAATGGAGTAGTAGAAAGGAAGAACAGAACTCTGGAAGAAATGGCAAGGACAATGCTGATCGACAGTGGAATTGCGAAGAACTTCTGGGCTGAAGCTGTCAATACTGCCTGCTACTTGGTGAATAGGTGCATGATCAGATAACTTCTGAATAAAACCCCGTATGAATTATTGAATGGAAAGAAACCCAAGCTAACTCACCTAAGAACATTTGGTAACAAATGCTATGTTCTCAACATTCAAAAGGAACAACTTGTTAAATTCGATGCCAAAAGTGATGAAGGAATATTTCTAGGCTACTCTTCTCAAAGCAAGGCTTACAAGATATATAATAAGCGGACTCAATATGTTGAGGAAAATGTCCATATTATTTTTGATGAATCTTATCCATCATGTGAGAAGAGTGCTGAGGAAGATCAAGATGGAGAACTCTTACTAGTCCCTGGTGAAGTCATTAACATGACAAACGGAAAGGCAGATATGATGAGTCAAGTAAAGGAGCTAAATAAAGACAATGCTGCCTCATCTTCAATAGAAACAAACACCTCAATTACAACCACTGAAGCTGAAGAAAGAGTGGTTGATGCAGTTAAGAGAACTTCACTAGCAACTGAGAGAAGGACAGAGGAAAATTATCCAAACATACCCTCTTCCTCTCAGAATGAACCTCAGTCGTCTAACTGGAGACACCAAAGCTCTCATCCAATAGACAACATTATTACTCCTCTAGATTCCAGAGTACAAACCAAGTCAAGAGCAAGAAATTCACTTGCCTTCTCAACCTTTCTCTCTTAGATAGAACCCAAAAATACCAAGGAAGCCTTGAAAGATACAGATTGGATTACAGCCATGCAAGACGAGCTACATCAGTTTGAGAGAACAATATGTGGCATCTGGTACCTAGACCCCCAGATCGAACCATTATAGGAACCGAGTGGGTATTCAGAAATAAGATCGATGAATATGGAATTACCACAAGAAACAAGGCCAGGCTAGTGGTCCAAGGCTACAATCAGGAGGAAGGGATTGACTATGATGAAACGTTTGCTCCAGTGGCTCGCATAGAAGCTATTATAATTCTAATCACTTTTGCATCTCATATGAAATTCACCTTGTTCCAAATGGATGTCAAGAATGCATTTTTGAATGGACTCCTTAGGGAAGAAGTCTATGTGAAGCAACCCCTAGGGTTTGAATGTCATAAGCACCCTGAATATGTGTTTAAACTGGACAAAGCTATGTACGAGCTAAAGCAGGCTCCTTGAGATTGGTATGAAAGGTTTTCAAAGTTCCTCCTGGAAAATGGATTTAAAAGAGGGAAAATTGGCAACACCCTTTTCTTAAAGAAATGAGGAAGGAACTTGCTCATTGTTTAGGTCTATGTTGATGATATCATTTTTGGAGCAACAACTGATTCTCTGTGTCAAGAATTTACAAAACTCATGGGAAGTGAATTTGAAATGAGCATGATGGGGGAACTGAACTTCTTCTTGGGTCTTCAAGTAAAACAGTCCCCAAAGGGTATGTCCATTTGTCAGCAGAAATACATCAGGGAGTTCTTGAAGAGGTTTGAAATGGAAGCGTCAAAGGTGATAGACACTCCCATTGCTACTGCCACTCGACTGGACATGGATGAAACTGGATCTCCTATAAATCAAACCATGTATAGAGGCATTATTGGGTCTTTCATCTATCTCATTGCCAGCATACCTGATATTGTTTTAAGTATGGGGCTGTGTGCAAGGTTTCAATCAAATACCAAGGAATCTCACTTGAAAGCTGCCAAATGAATACTAAGATATCTCAAAGCAACACAGGACCTGGTGTTGTATTATCCATCAGGTGACAATTTCAATCTGATTGGGTATGCTGATGCAGATTATGCAGGTTATGTTGTGGACAGGAAAAACACGTCTAGAATGGCTCACTTCTTAGGTTCATGTCTTATCTCTTGGGGCACATGGAAACAAAATTCAGTGGCTCTTTCAACAACTGAAGCTGAATATGTATCCACAGCATCCTACTATTCTCAGCTTTTATGGATCAAGAAGCAACTAGAGGACTTTGGGGTACTCACTGAGAGTGTACCCCTTCTATGTAACAACACCAGTGCACTCAACATGGCCAAGAATCTAGTTCAACACAAAAGGACAAAACATATTGATGTGAGGCATCATTTTCTGAGGGACAATGTGGAGAAAGGGCTGGTATGTATGATGTTCTGTAGCATAGAAGATCAAATTGCAAACATTTTCACCAAGGCGCTAAGTAGGGAATAGATTGAAAGAAACAGAGTGAAGCTGGGGATTTTAAAGCCCAATTAAGAACCTGATTCCTCTTTATCTGGCTTTCACCCTTAAGAAATAACTGGCTAAAAGTGTTGTCTCATCATGTCTACCTCACTTTAATACCATTCCAGGTAAACACGAATGATGAGTATAGAAGTTGTAGATGCAGTGCATGAATGATAAAGGAGGATTGATTCTTTCAAATAAAAAGGTCAAAAACCTGGTTGTTGTACCAAATGCTAGTAGTTCTGTGCATCCTTTAATACATGTCTTAAAAAGCGTACAAAACACAACTGCCATGTCATCAAATTTTCAAATCCTTCTGTCATGTCTCTTCATTACAAATTGTTCCATATCCCTCTGAAACATTGCAATTCTCCACGCCAAACCGCCATTTCAGAACCGGTGCCTATTCCTCTCTCTTTATAATTATCCTCTCCACTTAAAACCCTCTTTTTTGTTCTTCCTAACCTTAAGTCTTACATTAGAATTTCCCAAAAATATCATTACACCACTTCTTTTAATAGCTGAGACAACTTCTGATCCTCTGCCTCAGTCGTAACTACTACCGATCAATCTATGGAGCCTTCTGCTCCTACTGAGCCTTTCTCACCAACTATTACTCTTGCCGCTACAGTCACACTTCATCTAGTTTCCCAGTCTCTTCCTAATTCAGAAACCCTTAAACATGTTGCTCCGCTCTCCCCATCGTCTGAGGCTCCCACCAGTCAAAAACCAAGTGGAGGACAAGGTCAAAACCCTAAGGTCACAACGAGTTTTTCCATCGTTGCTATCGATTCCATGGTGGTGGTAGCACCATTTGAGAAAGAGAAAAATGTTGTGACCATGTTTGTGGTGTCTGCTGATGGTGTACTGCATGAGATCACCTCTAAGAAAAATGAGGCACAAAGTGTGGGGGAAGAAGGGGCCATTGTAACTGTTGAAGCGGATGCACTAGTAGATACTACTGGGGCATCACATGAGGAACCTGATCCCTCTCTGGAGGATCCAGGTCAGGTTTTTTGTTCCCAGGATAGTATTGTTCCTGCATTCGATGTTGTACCCCTGGAAATTCAAGCACCTAAAATGAGATCTAATGATGAAGAATACCTAGGTAATATGGCTCTTGATGCATTCATAAGTAAGCGGAGGGTTGTATCCACCCCTGAGTCTGAAACCAAACGACCTACTACCAGGCTTCAAGTAAAAGTGGCCTACGATTCTGCCCTTCAAAAGAGCAAGAGGAGTAGTAAGAAAAAAAGAAGAAATTTGGTAAAAGATGGTGTACTTGTAAGTGATGAGACGATCCATGTAGTCGAGGTGGAAGAGGAAACCCAGATGAACTTGGTTCACTTGTTAGATGGTTTCCAAAAAAGACGAAGCATGCTTCAATAGAGAAGGGGTCAACATCTAGGTCCAAGATGAAGGAGGTGGTGAGTGAGTTTTCAATGTCTGATGAGGATGTGTTAGTCAAATCCAAGGGAAAAGGAAAATTCAGTGGAGAGAAATCCAGCAAACGTAACTCTGAACATTTTGAAGAACCTGGTTTTGTAAATAGAATGAGAAGTGAAGGCAGCCTTGGCTGTGAATGCCTGAGGCATCAAAAAGTTCTATTGGATCATATGTTTGACCCAGCAATCTCTGAGATCGCTGGAATGCGCCAAATTCTGGAAATGGTCGAGTTTCAACGTTGGGCGCATCTATTTCAAAATGATGAACCTAAGGTATATGAGGATGAGGTACAAAGCTTCTTTGCTAGCCTCTTTCCAATTGGAACTGACCATATTTGTGCTTTGGTCAATGGGGTGGACATGGTGTTCGATGTAAAGTTTCTTGGAGAGATTCTAAAAGTTCCTACAACTGGTGTGTCCAGTGTAAAAGATGTGTGTTAGTATAACTTTAGAAATGTTGTGGTAAAAGACAATGCAAACCAGAAGGGGGACCGGATACATAAGAAAGTGTTATTCCCTGTCTATCAGATGTTGTTCGAATTGGTTAACAAAGTTCTATTGCCTCGAGCTGAGAGGAGGTCAGTGACTTCTAAGTCTGACCTATTCTTGATGGAGAAACTAGACAGTTTTACTCCTATGAATCTACCTGTTATCATGATTGAACACATGTAAAAGGTTGCCACCTTCAAAGATGGTAATCATGGCCTTCCCTATGGGTTCCTACTTACACAAGTGATCAAATTCTTTAAAGTCCCACTGGGGACAGGCAACGTGGGGACTAGGAAGCAGACTTTCTCACAGACAACTTTGGAAGAGTATGAGTGCGTGGAAAACAATGGGAGCTAGGAATTACATCAACTGTCTCACAGCTTATTAATGCTTAGAATAATGCAGCTGAGGAAATTCGTCGGTTGAAGGCCAGGAATGCTATCCTGGAAGGACAACAAGCCCAAGAGGTTCCGGTGTCAAATGATGAAGTGACCTGTTTAACAAAGGAGAATACTGATCTCAGGGCGCAAGTAGAGAACCTGAAAGTAGAACTGCTCAATGAGCAAAAGTCAGAAAATGCCCGAATAGACCTCATTCTCCAAACACTTGCTGCAGCTTCCAAGCCCTTTACTCCTAGTGCACCCTAAGTACCCCTTCAGTGACCAGTTTCTGGAAATGTTTGCTAAGTTTTATTTGATGTTTTGGTGGATGTTTTTGTTTTCTTTTTTTATGTGGTTGGGATGAAACACTACTGCTCCCGTTTTAACAAGTGCAATGTTGCCTTTCGCTTTTTCAAAGCAAAGGCATATAAAAACTTTATTAATATCAATCCTTATTTTATTATGTCAGTACTCTCCTTTTGTGTTTCTATTCTATATCATGATTGTGTGCACACATGTGGCATGAGTTAGCTTAGCTGGACTTCTTTCTACTATTATTCTGGCTGTTTTTTTAATGATGCCAAAAGGGGGAAAGATAATATAATAGCCATCAACTCAGGGGGAACACGTGTTACAAAAGGCATATAGTCAGGGGAAACCTGTGTTCCCCTGTTACTTAATCTGTTTCTTACTACTTTAAATCCACTTTATAAATATTAAGTTTGCCATCATCAAAAAGAGGGAAATTGATAGGTTTTAAGTGTTCTTGCCTTATGTTTTGATGATCTAACAAAGCTATTGTTAAGAACCAGATAGGTAACCTGACCTACTCGGACTATACTGCAAGCTTAACGAATTCTAGCTAAAGGTGAACTGCTATAGCTTCAGGAGCTAGGAACCCAAACAAGGATCTGATACCCTTGTGGTTCCCTCATCACAGTACAAGTCAATTGGTCATAGCTCGAAATGAAGTGACTGACTGCACTGTCTCTAGCGCCCACTCATTTTCTGAACAAATAAAGTGTTCACATCATTTAAAGTGATGTGATCAAGGTGTACCCTACAATGAGTTTATACAAAACATCACTTGAAGGTTTCAGTTTCTTATTCAAGCTTCTTAGCAAAAAAAAAAAGAGAAATCAATCCTCACAAGCTTGAAGAACAAAGTTGAACGCAACTACGGACCAATTCCTAAAAGATAGCTTGTTGTTGTCCTAGTTGAGTTGTAACTTTGTGATTATACTTATTGTATCTCCTAAACTGCTTAGCTAGAAGCGTTTGATTTGGAATCCTCTTGTAAATCCGTAAACTCCTTGAGTTTATGTTGTGACTAGGTTTAGTCATAAGCAAAAGTCATTGTAATTATAGAGTTATAAAGTGGCTTGTGGTGAGAGCATCACAAGTTAGTAAAGGTCTTTGTAATTAGGAAGTCACAAAGTGGCTTGTGGTAAGAGTACTACAAGTTAGTTGAGTAAATTCTTTGTAATGGAGTCATTGCAAAGTGGCTTGTAATAGGTTTTTTACAAGTTAGTGAAGTTAAAAGCCTACAGGCGTAGGTCGTGTTTTTTTATCCCCTTGTGTGGGATTTTTTCACGTAAAAATGCTCTGTCTTATTTACGTACTGTTTAATTAGCATTCTCAGCAGAATCTTGTAGAGGATCAGGTACTCTACTATTTGGTGGACTCACACAAACTAACACTAACCATGTCTACTACCTGTCACCCCCAGATAGATGGCCAAACAGAGAGGCTCAACAGATGTTTGGAGACTTACCTAAGAGACATGGTATTTGTTAGAAATTTTTGGAGACCAAGACAACTAAAAAAATATTCAAAACTCACTATCAGAGAGGTGGAGGAAAGGATGATTACTATTCATCTTCACATGCTCCAAATGGCTAGCATACATGGGTATTTATCGTAGAACTCCTACATGTATCTAGCCTAAACTTCATGTGTACATATTAATTAAGTCCACACATGTACACACTAATCCATACATGCATACACTAGTTCACACAAATTTACACATGTCCACACCTCACTCTTTTCTAACTATATGTATGAAAACATTAAATTAATGTAAACAAATCTAAGCAAATGTGGACAAATAGAAACAAGTTTATTACTATTTTTAACATCCCCTCTTAAACTTGTTTCATTACTCCAAGCCCCATCCTTAACTTTTGAAAAGCGTCAATCTTCAAAAACTTGGTGAAAATATCCGCAATTTGACTCCAGACTTCACATGCTCAAGCTCCACAACTTTATTAGATATGCAATCTCTAATAAAATGATATCTCGTATTAATATGCTTGCTTCTTTCATGAAATATCAGGTTCTTAGCTAAATCTATAGCTGATTTGTTGTCAACAAAATTTTTTGTAGCATCCTTCTGTGGTTGGTGAAGTTCTTCCAACAAGATCCTTAGCCAAATTTCATGGCAAACACACGAACAAGCTGCTACATACTCCGCTTCACAAAGTGACAAAGTCACAATTGGTTGCTTCTTAGAATTTCATGTACATGCGGAATTTCCAAGAAAAAAAACAAACCCAGTAGTACTTTTTCAGTCATTAATATCACCAGCCCAGTCACTATCATAATATCCCACAAATTAGAAGATGAATAAAGAATTCTATAACCAAGCATACATTTGATGTACCGAAGTATTTTTTGGCTACCTTTAAGTGCGAGGTAGTAGGAGTTTCCATAAAGCGACTCAGGAGTCCAACTTCAAAAAGAATATCCGACCTTGTACATGACAAATACCTTAAGCTTCCAATAAGACTCTTGAAAAATGTGGGATTGACTTTATCTCCATCTCCATGCTTGGATATTTTAACTCCATATTTAACGGGGGTGCTTACGGGATTGCAATTCTCCATCTCAAATTTCTTGAGAATTTCCTTTGCATACTCTCCTTGATAAATAAAAATGATATCCTTCCTCTGTACTACTTGAATTCCAAGACAGCAGGACATTAGGCCAATGTCCGTCATCTCAAATTCTCTAGCCAGTGCTTTCTTGAATTCTTCAAACATCTTTGGATTATTTCCAGTAAATATCAAGTCATCTACATACAAGCAAACAAGTAAGATGTCACCATTTTTAGAAATCTTTACATAGAGGGCATGTTCATGTGGACGCTTAGAAAAACCATTTGCTTGGAAATATTTGTCAATTCTACTATTCCAAGCTCGCGGGGCTTGCTTCAACCCATATAAAGCCTTCTTTAATTACAAGACTTTATCTTCTTGTCCTTCACCCTTATATCCCGAAGGTTGATCAATATAGACCTCTTCCTCAAATACGCCATTCAAGAAAGCCAACTTCACATCCATTTGGTGTATTTTCCATTGATTTTGTGCCACCAAAGCAATGACAAAGCGAATTATTTCCAAACGAGCAACTAGCGCAAATACTTCATCATAGTCAATAATGGCCTTTTGCTTGTAGCCTTTAGCTACCAATATTGCTTTGTACCTTTCTATTTCTCCCTTGGAATTCTTCTTTAGCTTGTACACCCATTTGACTCCAATGGTGTTTTTGCCTTTTGGAAGTGTGACCAACTCCCATGTATCATTCTTTTTTATAGCTTTGATTTCTTCATCCATTGCATCCCTCCATTTGGAATTTTGTCAAGCATCTTCAAAGCTTAGAGGCTCACTGTCCACCACCAAACAAAAATGAGTAAAATCATACAAGTCATTTCTTACCACTTCCGTATTTTCATACAAGTCACAGAGACTTCTACTCTTGTAACGTGTTTCACTTGAGCTTGAGCTTGATTCCCCAACTTCTTGATCTTGTGGCGGAGGTGTTGAAGGTGGTGTGATAGCCTGCTCCCCATTTTCTTCTTCATCATCTTCAAAGAATAGACTAAAAGAGTAATCTTGTTCTTTAGATTTCCACTCTCAACCATTATCTTCATCAAACTCAACATCTATACTTATGGTGACCTTGCCATTATTTGGGTTATACAATTTATAACCTTTAGAACTTTGATCATAGCCAATGAAGACATACCTCTCACTTTTGTCATCAATCTTAGACCTCTTCTCATCTGACACATGTGCATATGCAATGCTCCCAAAAACTCGCAAATGAGCGACTTTTGGCTTGAAACCGCTCCATGCCTCTTGTGGTGTTTTTATAGAACACTTTTTTGTGACACTGATTTGATAAGTACACTGCACAAAAAACAACTTCAGCCCAGAACTCTTTTGCCATATTTTTTCTCTTCAACATACTCCTCGCCATGTTGAGAATAGTTCAATTCTTTCTCTCTACGACGCCATTTTGCTGTGGTGATCTCGGAACTGTCAAGTAATGACGACTTCCATTTTTCTTACATAAAACATTGAATTCATTTGAAGTAAATTCTCCACCATTATCTGACCTAAGTAACTTAATTTGATAGCCACTTTGCTTCTCCACCATGCTCTTAAACTTTTTGAAGGTTTCAAACACCTCCGATTTTGATCTTCAAAAAATAAACCCAAATTTTTTGAGAAAAATCATCAATGAAAGGTAAAAAAATTACTTTTACCAAGTGAAGATTGCTTGATAGGTCCGCACACATCCATGTGAATTAACTTGAGAGGGCATCTTGCTCTTGTTAATGACTCTTTAGGAAAGCTTTTCCTTGCTTGCTTTCCAAAGAGACATCCTTCACAAAGTTGGTTGGGATGACCAATTGTTGGCAATCCATTCACCATGCTTTCCTTCTTAATCAACCTTAGGATATCAAAATTCAAGTGACCAAATCTCATATGCCAAAGCCAAGATGAATCGTTGGCACATGAAAGCAAGCACCTTGGAACATCATTTTGAAGATATAAGATGAACATTTTATTATTAGCCATAGGTACTTTGGCTAACAATCTTCCCTTTTCATCTCTCATATACAACTTTTTGTCTTTCAAATGAATGTCATAATTTTTCTCCAAAAGTTGTCCCAAACTTAAAATATTACTTTTCATCTCCGGCACATAAAAAACATTGGAGATTAATTGATGACTTCCATCATTTAAGCAAATTAAAATCGTACATTTTCCTTTGATTTGAACTCGCGAAGAGTCTCCAAAAGTGATTGGGCCACCATTCAGTTCCTTAAGCTCCACAAATAAATTTTTCTTTCCACAAATATGACTACTTGCACCGGAGTCAAGGTACCATTTGTTCCTTTCCACACTTTCTTCTCCTTTGCATGCAAGAAGTAGATTGTCATCTTCATCTTCATTTTTTCTCTCCATAAAGTTGTTTTTCTCCTCCGTATTATCTTTACATTCATGGGAACAATGTCCAAATTTATGACAAGTATAACATTCAACATTCGATTTGTCATACCTTCCTTGATTTTGTCTCCATCCTTTGTCTCTTCCACGACCTCATCTTTGACTATAGTATTGGCTTTTATTGTCTCTATTTGGGGGTTGACTACTACCTCTTCCTCATCTACCACTACCTATTCCATTTGCACGACCTCTTTGCTGCGAACTGCACTTTTGATATTTCTCCTTGAAGGAAAGTTTTGCTTGCAACACCTTTTCAACCGATTCTTCTTTCGGTTTCTTCAATTTTTTTTCATGGGCTTGCAAAGAACTCGAAAGCTCATGTATGGTCATGGTGTCCAAGTCTTTGGACTTTTCAATAGAAACAACATTATAATCAAATTTTGAATCTAGGGATCGTAGTATTTTTGCAACGACCCTATCATCCTTTAACTCTTCACCATATATTTTCATTTGATTGACAATAGCCAAAACTCTTGAAATGTAATCTGAAACAGATTTATTTTCTTTTATATGCAATAATTCAAACTCTCCTCTTAAGGTGTGGAGTCGAACCCTTTTCACTTTGTCCAAACCTTTAAAGGAAGTTTGAAGAATATCCCATGTTTGCTTGGAGGTTGTCGCATTTGCAACCTTCTCGAACATCTTGTCATCCAAACCTTGATGGAAGAGAGTGAGTGCCTTTTGATCTTTCTTATTTGTGGCAGCAACATCTTCCGCTCCATCAACTCCAGACTCTACCGGTTCTCAAACATCATACACACCAAGTAAGGCCTTCATTCGAATACACCAATTCCTATAGTTCTCTTTTATGAGCATAGGAACTTAGAATGGTGTTCCATTAGTGTTTGTAATATTTTCTCCAAGTTTGGTTGTCTCTCAACACACCGGCTCTGATACCAAATGTTAGAAATTTTTGGGAGAGCAAGACAACTAAACAAACACTCAAAACTCACTATTAGGAGGTGGAGGAAAGGATGATTACTATTCAACTTCACTTGCTCCACATGGCTAGCATACATGGGTATTTATAGTAGAACTCCTACATGTATCTAGCCTAAACTTTATGTGTACATATTAATTAAGTCCACACATGTACACACTAGTCCATACATGCCTACACTAGTTCACACAAATTCACACGTGTCCACACAACTCACTCTTTTCTAACTATATGTATGAAAATATTAAATTAATATAAACAAATCTAAACAAACATTGACAAATGGAAATAAGTTTATTACTAGATAGATGGACAAACAGAGAGGCTCAACAGATATTTGGAGACTTACCTAAGAGCTATGGTGTTCTCCAATCCTAAGCATTTGGTGAAATGGTTACCACCGATGGAATGGTTGAATAATACTAATTACCATATCTCACTCAAACCTACACCCTTCCAAGCTCTTTATAGATTTCGATAACTCCAAATCCCACTAGGGTCATTGCCTTATCGGGCTCACTCCTAGGCGGGGATTTGCATGGCTCAACGACAACATATGCAACAAAATTTAAAGGAAAACTTGGTTCAGGCACAAGCTCATATGAAATTCTATGCCGACCAAAGGAGAACTAATAGAGTCTTGAATGAAGGGAACTTAGTCTAACTCAAACTCCAACCTTATCAGCAAACATCACTAGCAAAAAATAAATTTAATTCTCAGCGTAAAGTATATAGACCCTAAAAGGTATTATAGAGGGTAGGTTCTGTGAAATACTGGCTCGAACATCCTCCAGGTTCTCATAATCACACAGTTTTCCACATTTCTCATTTGAAAAGCCATATTGGTCCATTTATTGTTCATCAGCAGCAGCCTCCAGCATGCGACAATAAAAGCCAAATGTTTATTCAATCTCTAGCCATTCTTCGAAGGCAAATGGTTAAGTTCAACAACGTTGTGGAAGTAAAGGTTCTCATCCAATGGACAAACATTTGGACGAAAGAAGCAATATGAGAGGACTATGGTTATATCTGAAGTTAGTTTTTGGAGTTTGCAACTCAAACGACTCAGTTCTAACATTGAGGACAAGGTCATGTGAAGGAAGGTGTATTGTCAGGGATTTGATAATTTCAGTATTGTAGACATGTCATTTTTGACCCTCCCCGAGATTTCATACATGGTAGCATAAATATTGAGTTTAGGTTTAATATCGTTATTTTAAATAATTTTGACTCTCTTACTTTATTTTATCACAAAAGATAAACATTACAAAAATATTTTTTATTTTTAGGTTTAAAGTCAATTAGTATATTTATATTTATAGTATTATAACAATTGAAAATACAAAAAACAAAATTCACTTTTAGTATTTAGTTTTATTCTAGTAATTTATTGTAATTAGGAATGATTTCACAATTATATAGTTATTTTTGTAGGAATTAATATTTTTAGTCTAGTAGAGTTAAAGGGCCAATTTTAAAGGTGAATTTGGCCAAAATTTGGCCCAATTCTGATCTAGACCATAATAATCCAAGACCAATACCCCTAAAACCCTAGAAAGACACTTAAAAACAATCATAATTTCCTAGATATAGGGGAGCCGTTTTTTCTGATTTTGGAAAAACTACACAAAACCCTAAGACCCTTCTTCTTCTTCTTCTTCCATAAACAACCCTAAAAACCCTAGAGCCATGAGATACAGATGGAGAGAGCTTCATCTTCTCCAAAAAAAGAGAGCTGCCAGTTCACCTCCTCCCAGCGACTGCTCATCGCCGCTAACCACCATCCGCGCAAACTCAACGGACAAAACCAAACCATCCAGCGACCAAACGGACACAAACCAGCTTTCCCCATCATTGTCTCACAACAGCCGGCGCCCAAGCTGGAAAACCACCCCGAAAACAGTCGCACCAGCACCCTCACGCCATCAGACCCGCTGGAAACCAGCAATAGCAGTTCGCTGGAACCCTAGCACCATTCTTATTCCTTTTTCACAACCTAAGAACACCCTAAGCTTCTTCTTCTCCATACAAAAACCAACGACAGACCTGAAGCTCCATCAATATCGACCCCTCCTCCTTTCAATGAAACCAGCCGCACGCTGTTGTTTCCCTCCAGCTCCAAGCGAATCGTATCGAGAATGAGGAATCGAGTTACAATGGAGTCGAGCTTTCAAGTGCCGATTCAAGTTTCCATCCGCAGTTTTAACTCTTGTATTTCAGAGCAGTTGCACGGTTAATTTCAGATTCGTTTGAGGTTGATTTCTCATTTCCTTCTACGTCTTATTTTTTGAACCTCGCACATTTGTTATTTCGTTAATCTATCGATTGCTCTGTTCGTTGATCGTATGAGTTACTATATCATTGTTCTGTTTTTGAGTATCTTAATAATATCTGCTCTGTAAATGATTCTTGTTTGCATGTTGTTTAGAAATAATTTTGTTTTGAATGGGTTTTTTAGGGTAAAATTGAGTTGTTGATTCCATGTTTCATCACTTCATTAAGTGGTGATTGTTTAAGGCTTCATAGTTTAAGACTTCATAGTACCGGATTTGTGGGATTTAGATTTCAAAACGCGAGGAAATTAGACTTAGATAATGCTGTTGCTCTCTTATTCTTACTCTCATGAATTTGATCGCTATGAGCATACTTAGGCCGTTAATATTCATAAACATCTTAGCTTGTTTTAGGCACGATCAATAATAAATTATCGTGGCCATGGGTACGGTTCCCGTGGTATGGTCACGGTACGTAAATCTCAAATTCGGGTGCACATTTCATGTGATCCGGCCACAACTTCTAATAATGTTAACAAATTAAACATGTCGTAGAATGTGTGTACGGTTCTCGTGACACGATTCACAATATGTACCAAACAAACAAGTGTATGACAATCGTAACTTGTTCTAGAATAATTCCATAACTAATTAGAAGCGGTCAAAGGCTAAAAATACACAATAGGTATAAAACATGTTGTTAATCAGATAATTAGGCCAATTAACAATAGTTGAGAGACCATGCTAAAACCACGGAACCTGGGAATTCCTTACTCGGATTTCTGTGTTCGCAGACCATAAATAAGTCAAGCTCACTCGATTCGAGATATTAAACCGGTGACTTGGGACACCCTAAATTATCCCAAGTGGCGACTATGAATTTGAATAAATAATCTCGTTTCGGTTATTGTCACTTTAATTGGAAAAACTCCCTTATACCCTTCTTGGGGTAGAAAAGGAGGTGTGACAGCTCTGGCGACTTCACTGGGGACCAAACCTAGAATCTCTGGTTCAGGGTTCAACAATTCGAGATTAAAATAATTGTTATATTTAGCTTTTATTTATTATCTGATTTTTATTACATGTTTGGGCCTAATGTGCTAAATACCATTTTTTACCGCTTTGATATTATTTGAACTGTATATAAACTGTTATGAAACCCTTCTCTTCTAATCTTCTGGGAATTGCACGCTGGCGTGACTTATTTTCTGTTAGTGTCATATCCCAATTTAGAACGAGGTTCAGACAAGTTGCAAAGCCTGATGATCTTTTGGTTACCGGTAGGCTCCCCTCCCCCAGCTCGAGCTGTCCGCTCGGGTAAGCCAGGTCTAGAACAATACACCTAGGTTATAAACCTAGAATAACACAGCCTCATGCCGGATTCCTAGTAGGAACGTTTGTTTGCATCATGTGCATTTGACTTTGGGGACTCAACACAGGGGTTGGGTTCGTTTAGGATAGGTGTACTCGAAAATAAAAGACCATCCTGATGAATCCTATATGCTACGTGTTGTAATCTTCAACGGTAAAAGGGGTCATTTAGCGGACCAATGATAGTTGAGGATAAATGAGAGAGAAAGAGGATGAAGTATGAGAATAAAGCAAGTAGGGCCCAGTTATGTTTTTCTCTAACATTTTTTTTAAGAAAAAGACAAAAAATATGATAAAATCCAAAAAAATATATTTTCACTTTCCCATCATTTTCGAAAAAAAATTAAAAGGGAAAAAAATCCAACAAGATTTTACATGTTTCATCATTTTTTTTTAAAAAGGCAAAAAAATATGTTTTGTCCTAATCTGTTATTTTTTATTTCTCGCCTGTATCCAATCTTCCCGAACTACGCATACCTGATTCTCATCTTTCGGGGCAGGATACGTAGTCAACCCACATAGGTTTCGGTCTTCCTAGTGAGTCTTAGGTTCTTGGCTTCGAGGGTCGTAGCCAAATCTTGCATGTCTAACCACTTTTGGCCATGTCGGTCATTTTGTAAAATATGCCTATTTTTGCAAAGTGGTTTGTTTAATTGTCTGGAGTCTTGAATCCACAATTAAGTGTCTCTTTACTTTAAGGCCCGTCCTTGTCGAATTTGCATGTCTAGCCGCTTTTGGCCACATCGGTCATTCTTGCAAAATAGGGTCATTTTCGCAAAAGTGGTTCAATGACCCATGTCTTAGAGTTCAAACTCCACAACAAGATGTTCTCTCTGTTTAAGGTCCATTGTGTTGAATTTGCATGCTTAGCCATTTTTTGTCTACATATGTCATTTCTACAAAATGGGTCATTTATGCAAAGTAATTTTCCATGTCTTAGAGGTCACTTTTGTTGAGTTTGCATTTCTAGCCACCTTTTGGCCACATAAATCATTTTGCAAAAATAGCCTCAATCATATCTTACATGTGTCCAATAGGATGTTTTATTGTCTCACATAGTGTTCTAAGTCTTTAAATCTATTTGGTCTCATTTTACTCATACAAGCGTGGATCTACTTACCAGAGCTTAAGCATGAAATGCCCAAGGACCCTTTTAGTCAGGACCGTTGTATCCAGGAGATGCTTAAGGATATTTTTTAATAATTTTTTTTTAATTTATTTTTTTGAGTCTTTTTTTTTGTTTTGTACTTTATAGTCATATTCAGTAGTACCGATTCTTTTAGTTGGTGTCAGAGTTGTCGTAGTATAGTTGAGTTTGTCAAGTCTCTCATTATCGTATTTCCTATTTTATATTTTCAAACCGAAAAAGAGATATAAATGAAAAATCCAAAAAGATTTTTTAATTTATTTTTTGATAAATTTATCCATTACTTTTCAAGAACTATGCTTGGTCTGATTCATGTGGAACATGATACGTAGGCAACCTACATAGGGTTAGATCGAATATTTTTTTAAATTAAAAGAAAAAGAAAGAAAGAAACAAAAAAAGAGATGAAATTATGGGATATGAGAAATGAGAGGAAAGAAAATAGTGTTTGTCATCTTTTATCCAAGTTTGGTTGTCTCTCAACACACCGGCTCTGATACCAAATGTTAGAAATTTTTGGGAGAGCAAGACAACTAAACAAACACTCAAAACTCACTATTGGAGAGGTGGAGGAAAGGATGATTACTATTCAACTTCATTTGCTCCAAATGGCTAGCATACATGGGTATTTCTAGTAGAACGCCTACATGTATCTAGCCTAATCTTCATGTGTACATATTAATCAAGTCCACACATGAACACACTAGTCCATACATGCCTACACTAGTTCACACAAATTCACACATGTCCACGCCTCACTCTTTTCTAACTATATGTATGAAAATATTAAATTAATGTAAACAAATCTAAACAAACGTGGACATATGGAAACAAGTTTATTACTAGATAGATGGCCAAACAGAAAGGCTCAACAGATACTTGGAGACTTACCTAAGAGCCATGGTGTTCTCCAATCCTAAGCATTTGATGAAATGGTTACCACCGATGGAATGGTTGTATAATACTAATTACCATATCTCACTCAAAACTACACCCTTTCAAGCTCTTTATACATTTCTATAACTCCAAAATCCCACTAGGGTCATTGCCTTATTGGGCTCACTCCTAGGCGGGGATTTGCATGGCTCAACGGCAACATATGCAACAAAATTTAAAGGAAAACTTGGTTAAGGCACAAGCTCATATGAAATTCTATGCCGGCCAAAGGAGAACTAATAGAGTCTTGAATGAAGTGAACTTAGTCTAACTCAAACTCCAACCTTATCAGCAAACATCACTAGTAAAAAATAAATTTAATTCTCGGCGTAAAATATATAGACCCTAAAAGGTATTATAAAGGGTAGGTTCTATAAAATACTGGCTCGAACATCCTCCAAGTTCTCATAATCAGACAGGTTTCCTCATTTCTCATTTGAAAAGCCAAATTTGTCCATTTATTGTTCATCAGCAGCAGCCTCCAGCGTGCAACGATAAAAGTCAAATGTCTATTCAATCTCTAGCCATTCTTCAAAGGCGAATGGTTAAGTTCAATAACGTTGTGGAAGTAAAGGTTCTCATCCAATGGACAAATATTTGGACGAAAGAAGCAATATGAGAGGACTATGGTTATATCTGAAGTTAGTTTTTGGAGTTTGCAGCTCAAGCGACTCAGCTCTAACATTGAGGACAAGGTCGATGTGAAGGAAGGTGTATTGTTAGGGATTTAAGAATTTCAGTATTGTAGACATGTCATTTTTGACCCTCCCCGAGATTTCATACATGTTAGCATAAATATTGAGTTTAGTTTTAATATCGCTATTTTAAATAGTTTTGACTCTCTTACTTTATTTTATCACAAAAAATAAAAATTACAAAAACAATTTTTATCTTTAGGTTTAAAGTCAATTAGTATATTTATATTTATAGTATTATAATAATTTAAAATACAAAAAACAAAATTCACTTTTAGTATTTAGTTTTATTCTAGTAATTTATTTTAATTAGGAATGATTTCACAATTATATAGTTATTTTTGTAGGAATTAATATTTTTAGTCTAGTAGAGTTAAAGGGCTAATTTTAAAGGTAAATTTAGCCAAAATTTGGCCCAATTCGGAACTAGCCTATAATAATCCAAGCCCAATACCCCTAAAACTCTAGAAAGACACTTAAAAACAACCATAATTTCCTAGATATAGGGGAGCCATTTTTTCTGATTTTGGAAAACCTACACAAAACCCTAAGACCCTTCTTCTTCCATAAACACCCCTAAAACCCCTAGAGCCATGAGATATAGATGGAGAGAGCTTCATCTTCTCCAAAAAAAGAGAGCTGCTAGTTCACCTCCTCCCACCGGTTGCTCATCGCTGCCAACCACCATCCGCGCAAACTCAACGGACAAAACCAAACCAACCAGCGATCAAACGGACACAAACCAGTTATCCCCGTCGTCGTCTCACAACAGCCAGCGTCCAAGCTAGAAAACCACCCCGAAATCAGTTGCACCAGTACCCTCACGCCATCAGACCCGCCGGTAACCAGCAACAACAGTTTGTTGGAACCCAAGCACAATTCTAATTCCTTCTTCACAACCTAAAAACACCCTAAGCTTCTTCTTCTAATACCAAAAACCAACGACAGACGTGAAGCTCCATCAACATCGACCCTGCTCCTTTCAACGAAACCAGCAGCACGCCGTCGTTTCCATCCAGCTCCAAGTGAATCGGATCGAGAATGAGGAATCGAGGTACAACAGAGTCGGGCTTTTCGATGTTGTTTCGAGTTTCTATCTGTTGTTCTAACTCTTGTGTTTCAGAGCTATTACACAGTTAATTTCTGATTCGTTTGAGGTTGATTTCTCATTTCCTTCTACGTCTTATTTGTTGAACCTCGCACATTTGTTATTTCATTAATTTATCGATTGCTCTGTTCGTTGATCGTATGAGTTACTATATCATTGTTCTGTTTTTGAGTATCTTAATAACATCTGCTCTGTAAATGATTCTTGTTTGCATGTTGTTTAGAAATATTTTTGTTTTGGATGGGTTTTTTATGGTAAAATTGAGTTGTTGATTCCATGTTTCATCACTTCATTAAGAGGTAATTGTTTAACGTTTCATAGTTTAAGACTTCATAGTACCGGATTTGTGGGATTCAGATTTAAAAACGCGAGGAAATTGAACTTAGATAATTCTGTTGCTCTCTTATTCTTACTCTCATGAATTTGATCGCTAAGAGCATAATTAGGCCGTTAATATTCATAAACATCTTAGCTTGTTTTAGGCACGATCAATAATAAATTATCGTGGCCATGGGTACGGTTCCCGTGGTATGGTCACGGTACGTATATCTCATCTTCGGGTGCACATTTCATGTGACCTAGCCACAACTTCTAATAATGTTAATAAATTAAACATGTTGTAGAATGTGGGTACGGTTCTCCGGACACGATTCACAATATGTACCAAACAAACAAGTGTACGACAATCGTAGCTTGTTCTAGAATAATTCCATAACCAATTAGAAGCGGTCAAAGGCTAAAAATGCATAATAGGTATAAAACATGTTGTTAATCAGATAATTATGCCAATTAACTATAGTTGAGAGACCGTGCTAAAACCACGGAACCCGGGAATTCCTTACTCGGACTTCTGTGTTCGCAGACCATAAATAAGAGTCGAACTTCCTCGATTCGGAATTTTAAACCGGTGACTTGGGACACCCTAAGTTATCCCAAGTGGCGACTATGAATTTGAATAAATAATCTCATTTCGGTTATTGTCACTTTAATTGGAAGACCTCCCGTATACCCCTCTCGGGGTAGAAAAAGGAGGTGTAACAGCTCTGGCGACTCCATTGGGGACCAAACCCAGAATCTCTGGTTCAGGGTTAAAGAATTCGAGATTAACATAATTGTTATATTTAGCTTTTATTTATTATCTGATTTTTATTACATGTTTGGGCCTACTGTGCTAAATACCATTTTTTACCGCTTTGATATTATTTGAAATGTATGTAAACTGTTGTGAAACCCTTCTCTTCTAATCTTCTGGGAATTGCACGCTGACGTGACTTATTTTCTGTTAGTGTCATATTCCAATTTAGAACGAGGTTCGGACAAGCTGCAAAGCCTGATGATCTTTTGGTTACTAGTACGCTCCCCTCCCCCAGCTCGAGATGTCCGCTCAGGTAAGCCAGGTCTAGAACAATACACATAGGTTTTAAACCTAGAATAACACAGCCTCATGCCGGATCCCTAGTAGGAACGTTGGTTTTCATCATGTGCATTTAACTTTGGGGACTCAACACAGGGGTTGGGTTCGTCTAGGACAGGTATACCCGAAAATAAAAGACCATCCTGATGAATCCTATGTGCTACATGTTGCAATCTTCAAGGGTAAAAGAGGTCATTTAGCGGACGAATGATGGTTGAGGGTAAATGAGAGATAAAGAGGATGAAGTGTGGGAATAAAGCAAGTAGGGCCCAATTATGTTTTTCTCTCACATTTTTTTTAAGAAAAAGACAAAAAATATGAAAAATTCCAAAAAAAATAGTTTTCACTTTCTCATCATTTTCGGAAAAAATAAAAAAGGAAAAAAATCCAACAAGATTTTACATGTTTCATCATTTTTTTTAAAAAGACAAAAAAATATGTTTTGTCCTAATCGATTATTTTTTTATTTCTCGCCCGTATCCAATCTTCCCGAACAACGCATACCTGATTCTCATCTTTCGGGGCGGTATACATAGGTAGCCCACATAGGGTCCGGTCTTCCTAGTGAGTCTTAGGTTCTTATCTTCGAGGGTCGTAGCCAAATCTTGCATGTCTAGCCACTTTTGGCCACGTCGGTCATTTTGCAAAATATGCCTATTGTTGCAAAGTGGTTTGTTTAATTGTCTGGAGTCTTGAATCCATAATTAGGTGTCTCTTTACTTTAAGGCCCATCCTTGTCGAGTTTGCATGTCTAGCCGCTTTTGGCCATATCGGTCGTTCTTGCAAAATAGGGCCATTTTCGCAAAAGTGGTTCAATGACCCATGTCTTAGAGTTCTAACTCCACAACAAGATGTTCTCTCTGTTTAAGGTCCATTGTGTTGAATTTGCATGCTTAGCCATTTTTTGTCTACATATGTCATTTCTACAAAATGGGTCTTTTATGCAAAGTAAATTTTCCATGTCTTAGAGGTCACTTTTGTTGAGTTTGCACTTCTAGCCACCTTTTGGCCACATAAGCCATTTTGCAAAAATAGCCCCAATCATATCTTACATGTGTCCAATAGGAAGTTTTATTGTCTCACATAGTGTTCTAAGTCTTTAACTCTATTTGGTCTTATTTTTCTCATACATGTGTGGATCTACTTACCAGAGCTTAAGCATGAGACGCCCAAGGACCCTCCTAGTCAGGACCGTTGTATCCAGGAGTTGCTTAAGGATATATTTTAATTATTTTTTTAATTTATTTTTTTGAGTATTTTTTTTCTTGTACTTTATAGTCATGTTCAGTAGTACCGATTCATTTAGTTTGTGTTAGAGTTTGTCGTAGTATAGTTGAGTTTGACAAGTCTCTCATTATCGTGTTTCCTATTTTATATTTGAAAACCGAAAAAGTGATATAAATGAAAAATCCGAAATGATTTTTTTTTTATTTTTTGATTAATTTATCCATTACCTTTCAAGAACTACGCTTGGTCTAATTCATGTGGAACATGATACGTAGGCAACATACACAGGGTTCGATCAAATATTTTTTTAAATTAAAAGAAAAAGAAAGAAAGAAACAAAAAAAAGAGATAAAATTATGGGATGCGAGAAATAAGAGGAAAGAAAATTGTGTTTGTCATCTTTTCTCCAAGTTTGGTTGAATCTCAACACACCGGCTCTGATACCAAATGTTAGAAATTTTTGGGAGAGCAAGACAACTAAACAAACACTCAAAACTCACTAATTGAGAGGTGGAGGAAAGGATGATTACTATTCAACTTCACTTGCTCCAAATGGCGAGCATACATGGGTATTTATAGTAGAACTCCTACATTGTATCTAGCCTAAACTTCATGTGTACATATTAATTAAGTCCACACATGTACACACTAGTCCAATCATGCCTACACTAGTTCACACAAATTCACACATCTCCACACCTCACTCTTTTCAAACTATATGTATGAAAACATTAAATTAATGTAAACAAATCTAAACAAACATGGACAAATGGAAACAAGTTTATTATTAGATAGATGGCCAAATAGAGAGGCTCAACAGATATTTGGAGACTTACCTAAGAGTCATGGTGTTCTCCAATCCTAAGCATTTGGTAAAATGGTTATCACCGATGGAATGGTTGTATAATACTAATTACCATATCTCACTCAAAACTACACTCTTTGTAACGACCCGACCGGTCGTTTTGAGATTTTGCACTTTGATCGCCAGTTCTCGGGCATGACTTGCCCCGTATGATGTATTATGACTGTTGTAAATTATTGATTTTGGTTTTCACGGAAATCGGTATGAATTTGAAAGAACAGTCTCAGTTGAAAGCTTTGAATTTGAAAGGTTTGACCAAGAGTTGACTTATTTGTATATGAGCTCGGATCGGAATTTTTATGATTTGGTTAGCTTTGTTGAGCGATTTATGACTTAGGAGCGTGATCGGAATTTGGTTTTGGAGGTCCGGTGTAGAATTTGGCTTGAATTGGCGAAGTTAGTATTTTGGCGAATTCCGGCTGATAGGTGAGATTTTGATCCGAGAGTCAGAATAGAATTTTCAGAGTTGTTGTAGCTTTGTCATGTAATTTGTGATGTGTGTGAAAAATATTAGGTCATTCGGACGTGGTTTGGGTGGGTTTTTGATCGAAAGCATATTTCGGAAGTTTTTAGAAAATCTTAGGCTTGAATTCCATGTGAATCGATGGATTTGGTGTTGTTTGAGGTGTTTTGATGATTGGAACAAGTTTGAATGAGGTTTTAGGATGTGTTGGTGCTTTTGGTTGAGGTCCCGGGGGCCTCGGGTGAGTTTTGGATGGTCAATCGGACCATTTTTGGCTTTTAAAAGTTGCAGAAAATGCAGGTTCAGCAGTTGCAGGGTTTTACTCTTTGCGTTCGCGAAGAGTCAGAAGAGGTTGAGGATTTTTGCCTTCACGTTCGCGAAGGGTTGGCTAGTGGTGTATCGCGTTTGCGACAGGAGCCTCGCGATCACGTAGATGTCAGCTAGGTGGAGTCTATTTTGCCCATCGCGTTCGCAACGGTAAGGACGCGTTCGCGAAGGGTGTTCATGTTAAAGCATCGCGTTCGTGAAGGAGAATTTTTGGTCAAAGTAAGTTTGTGCTACGCGAACGTGAGGGGTTAACCGCATTTGCGAAGAAGGAAAGTCAGACCTGGGCAGAAAGTTTATAAGTTCTTTCATCCACGATATTGAGTCATTTTTCCTCCATAGCTGAGAATTTTGAGAGCTTTTTGAAGGTGATTAAAGAGGGATTCAAGGAGAATTGGGTGGAGGTAAGATTTTTGAACCTAAAACGTTTTTCTATTGTGAAATTAACCTAGAAATTCATGGAATTTGAGCTAAAAAAATGGAAGAACTAGGGCTTGGGATTTTAAACTTTTGAGTTGGGATTTTAACTACCTTTTGAGGCGGAATTGAGAACTTTTGGTATGTATGAACTCGTGGGGTGATAAGGAATCTAATGATGTGAAAATTTCTGAGTTTCAAGAAGTGGGCCCGGGGATCGAGTTTTACTAATTTCAGGATTTTCGATATTTTTCGATTGTTTTCGCTTGGGCATTGTTCCCTTAGCATATTATGATGTATTCGTTCTAATTTTGGATAGATTTGACACGCATGGAGGCCGATTTGAGGGGCAAAGGCGTCGCGAGCTAGAGATTTCGCCGAATCGAGGTGAGTAATGATTGTAAATGATATTCTGAGTGTTTGAAACCCCGAATTCGCACATCATAGTGCTATATTGAGGTGAGACATGCGCTTGATGATGGGGTCGTTTACTATTGGGGATTGTGACTTGGTCCGTCCCGATTGACGCTTTTGCCACGTATTTGATTGAAACTTATTCGTTATCATCATTATTTGGACCGATTGCCATATTTGGGCTTCGAACCAACTAGTTGAACCCTCCGATGATTTTTTCACTATTTCCTCACTGTTTTGACCTACTAATTGAACTCAGTCGTACTGTTTTCCACTATTTTACAACTCAGCCACTTTTACTCGTTTTTGAAAATAAAATGATATAGTAAATGATGGTTTGGGCTAAGAACTACTATTTTTACTAATGCCTAAGGGGCTTATGTGATTTCTGGACTGAGCATGGCCGAGGGCCAGATGTGAGGATACTAAGGGATCGGGCTACGTACCGCAGCAATTGTTATACTGATACTGATATGAGGCTGAAAGCCTAGATTTTGATGTCACGATATGGCTTGATATTGTGCTTGGGCCGTAAGGGACCCCTCCCAGAGTCTGCATACCCCAAGTGAGTGCCATCGACGAGATATATGGATCGGGCTGCACGCCGCAGCGGTGCTAGTACTGTTTTATATGTTTACTTTATTTCCTTTGTCTGCCATTATCTTTTGTATGTGCTACTTCATATGATATCTATCTGATTGCCTGGCATTATCTGTTAATTGAGTGTTGTGCCCGAGGGGTGGATTTCCGTGCTTTTCTGCACTAATTGTTTTGCACTCACTTGTGAAACCGTTGAAAAAGTCATTTTTAAAAGAGGTTTAAATTGAGCTAAGATGTTTTTCCAAGGATTTCATAGTTTCACTGCTTTTACTCAAAGGTTTTAGACTGCTCTATACAGCATGATGGTTTGTTTTACGTGATTTCTTACTGCTCAGTTATTATTTACCTTTATTACTCACTGAGTTGGAGTACTTACTTTACTCCCTGCACCTCGTGTGCAGATGCAGGTATTTGTTCACTCGGTAGCGAGTTTTGAGCTGGTCAGAGGCTAAGTTATCAGAGTTTAGCGAGGTGACTGCCAGCGTTCGTAGCACCGCATTTCTTTCTTTTGTTTATCGGTCCTATTTTATATGTTTCAGGCCTTGTAGTTGTATTTATACTCTAATAGATGTTTGTGACTTGTGACACCTCGGTTTCAGCTGTGTTTGGGTTGTATTCCGCACTTAATAAAGAAAACTTGTGTTTAGACTGTGGTTATTTAATTATGCTAAAACAGTTTATTAATATTAACTATTTTGAAAAGGCAAAATGGGTTGGTTGGCTAGCCTTGTCTTCACGAGAGGCTCCATCACGACCGGATCGGGGTCTGGGTCGTGACAAGTTGGTATAATAGCCTAGGTAACATAGGTCTCATGAGTCATGAGCAGGTTTAGTAGAGTCTCGCGGATCGGTACGGAGACGTTTGTATTTATCTTCGAGAGGCTGCAGAACCTTTAGGAAAATTTCACATTCTTGAATTCTTATCGTGCGTCCTTGATTCAGCTTGAAAAGTAACTCTGGAAAATTCCCTCCACGCGTTCGTATGTGCGCATGAGCACTTAGTATCAGATATGCATCGATGGCTTATAATTCCCCGATCAAGGGGCAAGATACGATCTTTGTGTGTTGATGTTGGGCCAGCCTGGAGGACTTGAGGCCGGATTTTTTTTGCCTATAACTTAAGCATCGAGGTGCTGATTGTGTGAGCAAGTGCTTTTGAATTCATATGTTTGGTAGTTTTCCCTATTAGTGGAAGTGATGGCTGGATGACTATGTAATGAGAATGCTAGTGCTGCGAGATGTATTCGTATGATTTGGAAGTGACGAGAAAGTTCTGTTGGAGGATAGAAGAACTATTAGGTGCTTGATTTTCGTCTTGATTCGAATTATAGCCCGAGTTATGGGTGTGTGAAGAATCTTTTCATGTTGTGGGCATAGAGTAGATTTTATGTTGCGGTATCAGTTCAGACTTAGGAAGACTAAGTGACTACGTAATGGTTATGACAGTGGAAGGTATACATAAAAGTTAGTTTAAGGCGAAGCAGGTGGGTTATCTCATGCGAAGTGTTCTAGAGTTGTGTGATCTTTATGTTGTCTGTTAGAAGATCCCATTTACAAGTGAAACATATGTGTGAATTTAATTTGGGTCGCTTAAGAGAGTGGTTTTAATTGTTACAAGAGGAAATGCAAGATTTGTAGAAGATATGAAGTACCAGATGGTCTGTGTTCCACGAGCTTATGAAGGACTAAGTTAATCTCACTATGGTATTATGACAACAACAAAGTATATGCGTTATGAGTTATTGAGTGTGTTTTGATCTATGTCTTTGGGCCAAGTGGGGGAGTCTGCTATTGATTAGTTGATTGCACGTTTATGTGCTATGTTGGTCCCAGTTCGAGGCATTCGGGCGAATTAGTTATAGCCTATGGGGATTGAGATCAAGGATGGCTCGTGTAAAGGAAAAATTCTTAACAAGGTATATAGTATGCTTCATAAGTATGTAAGAATCACGGAATGTCTTGAGTTGTTATTGGTAAAGGATGCTCGGTGCATAGAGCAGGAAGTTGCTTGGTTGTAATGGAATGATGTCACATTTTGCGGTGTCGGAGTGCTAATGAGGCACAGGTTGATCGGTTCGTTTGATCAGAATAAATGCAGTTTGAGTAGAGTGAATAACTCGTGGGAGTGGTTCTAATGTGTTCAAGATTCTACATGTAACAATAGGGTAAGTTAAAGTTGTATATGTGGTTAAAAACTGAGTTTTCATTGGAAGGGGTCAAGACTTGTGGTATTTCTATGTTATTTATGGGATTCTATGTATCAGTATCAGGAAAGTAAAGGTAAAGGAGTTAGATTCGCAGGAAGCTCTTCGGAGTAAAGTATTCTGGGATGTGGTGTTTCTGGGAGTATTTGAGAGAGTATTTAGCGGCTTATGGGTCTTAGACAGTGTGGTTTTATGGTTGGGTCTCATGTGGTAAGCCTGGGTTGAGGAATTTTGGTGCTACAGCAAGAGAGAATATCAAGTTGAAGATGAATCAGAAGGAAATTTAGATAGATGGAGTAGCTTGATAGTAGACCGAATCGGTATAGTAAGGATATGATTCATTCCTTGTGTGTGTTCGAGCTGATGAGTTCTTACAGGTATTTCACAACAATGCTCTTAGGTTTTGATGGCTTGCTTAGTTTGGTCGAGTTAGAAGGATTCAGTCCTGGAAGGTCTGATTTGTGCGAAGGGGACTCGGAGAGTTCTTGATGGTTTTTACCGTGGTTTGGAGATATATATTTTCTATGGGCATGTGGAGCATGGGATGTATAGTGATTTTTCTTCTAGATGGGACCAATGGAAAGTTTTGACTAGTGGAGTGCGTAGTTGTCTGTGGCTCAGAAGGGAGATGAGGTTATCATGTTATCCTATGACGGTATGGTATATCAGGTGTGGTGTGAGGATCGAGATTTGTATGTGTAAAGTTACGGTCAGTTCTGAAAGGAAATTTATGAAACTCTTAGACAGTGAGTAGCCTCAGATAATTAAAGAAATGGTACTGCTAATTGGAAGTGATTTGACGAGAGTATATGTTTCAGAAAAAGGGCAATGTGATTAAGTTGATGGCACTTTGGTAGTATTGCGGCGCTTTCTGGTTAGATCGACTGCTGATATTCGAGTTTGCTTGGTGGTACAGAAGAATTTTTGAGTATCTCTCGTGAAATGATTGGGTATTTGAGGTGTGCCATGGATTCGGACGGCAAAATTGGGATCGCATATGGTGATTCATGTGCCGTGTGGATTTAGAGATGGAAGTTCCCAGATTCAGGTTATGTTATGGGTGTAGATCGTGTGTATCGGCACTATTTAGTGACTATCGGGAATTGGAGGCCCGGGCCATCTTTCGTTGCTTAATATGTTAGATATTGGATGTGATATTCGGGTTTAGACTGGTTGTCTCCGTGTTGGGTTATTCTGGACTATTGCGCTACGGGCTATGCCGGGAATGCCACAGGTTGAGTGGCGAGGTGAGTCAGAGTATGTCCTGGTAGAGTGGTTTTATATTTCGAAGACTCAGCGGACGGCTGAGAAGGATTTGTCTTTCTTATTTGGACTCGTGCACGTTCTAGCTTGAGTCGGCTTGGTTGGCCCCGAATTGTATTGTTGAGGGATAGGTTAATTCGACCGTTATTGAGCTTATTAGTGATTTGGGGAGATCTATGAGTTGTCTTTCTGTGTTGTGAGACATTATGATTTTTTGGTTATGGGCACATATGGTGTAGTTCATTTGGGGGTCTCATAGTGGAAGTCGAGCGGGAAGAGTAAATGGGTGTTGCTCGGTGAATGGCGTATCAGTTATGTCCTATCGAGTTTGCGTGGTATATGTTATTTGTTTCACCGTGGGTATGATGATTTGCTTTGGTTCCAGTCATCAAGTTGTGCATGGTGGTCGCTTTCGAGCATAGTAACTTAAGGTGTTGCATGTGGAGCGGTGTTTGTTAGGATCACGCATTTTAGCGAAGATATGTGGAGATATAACCTTGTGGGTTAGATTCATGTGTTCTATTTCTATGATGAGAGACGAGTTCTCAGCCTTGTGTTGTGGTGGTACTGGTGAGCTTGAGGTACAACACTTTCATTTGAGTCATTTTCATGATTTGATTATGTTCGGACCGTTGCTTATTGGTGCGCGTATTATGCTAATTGTGGCTTAGGCCTCTATTGATGTGTCATGTCACAAAAGTGGTGTGTTGTATTAGAGTAGATCGTTGGGATCATTAATGAATACGAACAGATTCGATTTCAGCATGTTGGAAGGTTAATATCGAGGTTCGGCTCGGAAATTTGCTATGGTATTTGTTAGAGGAGAAGTGGCTTCATGAATGGGTGATCTGAGAAAATGGGTATGGTTTACTGCGTATTTCATTTATTGTTGGCAGTATATGACAGTGTTGGAATGAGACTTTGGCTGATAAGAGGTTTTTTACCAGTATCCGGTTGTTGTGGCAGCTTTTGTGAATAGAATTATCGCTACGAGTGTTTGAGTTATGTGGTATATCATGGGATTCCTCCCGAGGTTGCAGGCATGGGTTATTACAGCTGGTTCGACTCTATTCGAAGTATAGGTGTGAGGTTTTGATCGTATTGATGGTTTCGAAAATGGAAATGTGGTTCTATGGCTTATGGGCCAGACTGGATTGTGTAATTTCAGTTGCACTGTGCTATCGGACCTATATAATATAGGGTGACATGGGATCACTATGCATGGTAAAGTTATTAAGCTACAGGTTGGCTTTTAGAACAACTCTAGGTACGTTCGAGGACGAACGTGTGTTTAAGTGGGGAGGATATAACGACCCGAGCGGTCATTTTGAGCTTTTGCACTTTGATCGCCAGTTCTCGGGCATGACTTGCCCCGTATGATGTATTATGGCTGATGTAAATCGTTGATTTTGGTTTTCACGAAAATCGGTATGAATTTGAAAGAACAGTCTCAGTTGAAAGCTTTGATTTTGAAAGGTTTGACCAAGAGTTGACTTATTCGTATATGAGCTCAGATCAGAATTTTTATGATTTGGTTAGCTTTGTTGGGCGATTTAAGACTTAGGAGCGTGATCAGAATTTGGTTTTGGAGGTCTGGTGTAGAATTAGGCTTGAATTGGCGAAGTTAGTATTTTGGCGAATTCCGGTTGATGGGTGAGATTTCGATCCGAGGGTCGGAATGGAATTCCGAGAATTGCTGTAGCTTTGTCATGTGATGTGTGTGCAAAATTTCAGGTCATTCAGACGTTGTTTGGTTGGGTTTTTGATCGAAAGCGTATTTCGGAAGTTTTTAGAAAAACTTAGGCTTGAATTCGATGTGAATCGATGGATTTGGTGTTGTTTGAGGTGTTTTAATGATTGGAACAAGTTTGAATGAGGTTTTAGGATGTGTTGGTGCTTTTGGTTGAGGTCCCAGGGGCCTCGGGTGAGTTGCAGAAAATGCAAGTTCAACAGTTGCAGGGTTTTACTCTTCACGTTCGCAAGTGGGTCTTCGCATTCGTGAAGAGTCAGAAGAGGTTGAGGATTTTTGCCTTCGCGTTCGCAAAGGGTTGGCCAGTGGTGTATCACGTTTGCGACAGGAGCCTAGCGATCGCGTAGAGGTCACTTAGGTGGAGTCCATTTTGCCCATCGCGTTCACGATGGTAATGACGCGTTTGTGAAGGGTGTTCATGTTAAATCATAGAGTTTGTGATGGGGTATCGCGTTCGCGAAGAAGAATTTTTGGTCAAAGTAAGTTTGTGCTACGCGAACTCAAGGGGTTAACCGCGTTCACGAAGAAGGAAAGTCAGACCTAGGTAGAAAGTTTATAAGTTAGTTCATCCGCGATTTCGAGTCATTTTTCCTCCATAGCTGAGTATTTTGAGAGCTTTTTGAAGGTGATTGAAGAGGGATTCAAGGAGAATTTGGAGGTAATACTTTTGAACCTAAAACGCGATTCTATTGTGAAATTAACCTAGAAATTCATGGAATTTGAGCTAAAAAAAAGGAAGAACTAGGGCTTGGGATTTTGAACTTTTGAGTTAGGATTTGAAGGACCATTTGAGGTTGGAATTTAAAAATTTTGGTATGTATGAACACGTGGGGTGATAAGGAATCTAATGATGTAAAAATTTCTGAGTTTCGAGAAGTGGGCCCGGAGCTCGGGTTTTGCTAATTTCAGGATTTTTGATATTTTTCGATTGTTTTCTCTTGAGCATTGTTCCCTTAGCATATTGTGATGTATTCGTTCTGATTTTGGATAGATTTGACGCGCGTGGAGGCCGATTTGAGGGGTAAAGGCATCGCGAGCTAGAGATTTCGCCAGTTCAAGGTGAGTAATGATTGTAAATGATATCCTGAGGGTTTGAAACCCCGGATTCGCACATTGTAGTGCTATATTGAGGTGAGGCACGTGCTTGATGATGAGCGTGTGGTCGTTTACTATTGGGGATTGTGACTTGGTCTGTCCTGATTGACGATTTTACTGCGTATTTGATTGAAACTTATTTGTTATCATCATTATTTGGATTGACTTCCATATTTGGGCTTCGAGCCAACTATTTAAACCCTCCGGAAATTTTTATCACTATTTCCTCACTGTTTTGACCTACTACTTGAACTCAGTCATACTGTTTTCCGCTGTTTTATAACTCAGCCACTTTTACTCGGTTTTGAAACTAAAATGATATAGTAAATGATATTTTGGGCTGAGAAATACTATTTTTACTAATGCCTGAGGGGCTTATATGATTTCTGGACTGAGTATGGCCGAGGGTCAGATGTGAGGATACTAATGGATCAGCTTGTTCACCGTAGCAGTGTTATACTGATACTGATATGAGGCCGAGGGTCTAGATTTTGAAGCCACGATATGGCTTGATATTGCGCTTGGGCCGTAAGGGGCCCCTCCCAGAGTCTGCACACCCCTAGTGAGCGTCGTCGACAAGATATATGTATCGGGTTGCACGCCGTAGCAATATATGGATCGGGTTGCACGTCGCAGCGGTGCTAGTATTGTTCTATGTGTTTACTTTATTTCATTTGTCTGCCATTATCTGTTGTATGTGATACTTCATGTGATATCTATCTGATTGCCTGGCATTATCTGTTAATTGAGTGTTGTGCCCGAGGGGCGGATTTCCGTGCTTATCTGCACTATTTGTTTTGCACTCACTTGCGAAACCGTTGAAAAAGTCATTTTTAAAAGAGGTTTAAATTGAGCTAAGATGTTTTTCCAAGGATTTTATAGTTTCACTGCTTTTACTCAAAGGGTTTTAGACTGCTCTATACAGCATGATGGTTTGTTTTACGTGATTTCTTACTGCTCAGTTATTATTTACCTTTATTACTCACTGAGTTGGAGTACTCACTTTACTCCCTGCACCTCATGTGCAGATGCAGGTATTTGTTCACCCGGTAACGGGTTTTGAGCTGGTCGGAGGCTAAGTTATCGGAGTTTAGTGAGGTGACTGCCAGTGTTCGCAGCACCGCATTTCTTCCTTTTGTTTATCGGTCCTATTTTATATGTTTCAGGCCTTGCAGTTGTATTTATATTCTAATAGATGCTCGTGACTCGCGACACCCCGATTTGAGCTGTGTTTGGATTGTATTCCGCACTAAATAAAGAGAACTTTTGTTTAGACTGTGGTTATTTAATTATGCTAAAATTGTTTATTAATATTAACTATTCTGAAAAGGCGAAATGGGTTGGTTGGCTGGCCTTGTCTTCACGAGAGGCACCATCATGACCGGATCTGGGTCTGGGTCGTGACACCCTTCCAAGCTCTTTATAAATTCTGATAACTCCAAATCCCACTAGGGTCATTGCCTTATCGGGCTCACTCCTAGGCGGGGAATTGCATGGCTCAACGGCAACATATGCAACAAAATTTAAAGGAAAACTTGGTTCAGGCACAAGCTTATATGAAATTCTATGCCGACCAAAGGAGAACTAATAGAGTCTTGAATGAAGGGAACTTAGTCTAACTCAAACTCCAACCTTATCAGCAAACATCACTAGCAAAAAATAAATTTAATTCTCTGCGTAAAAATATATAGACCCTAAAAGGTATTATAGAGGGTAGGTTCTGGAAATACTGGCTCAAACATCCTCCAGGTTCTCATAATCACACAGTTTTCCACATTTCTCATTTGAAAAGCCAAATTGGTCCATTTATTGTTCATCAGCAGCAGCCTCCAGCGTGCGCCAATAAAAGTCATATGTTTATTCAATCTCTAGCCATTCTTCAAAGGCAAATGGTTAAATTCAATAACGTTGTGGAAGTAAAGGTTCTCATCCAATGGACAAACATTTGGACGAAAGAAGCAATATGAAAGGACTATGGTTATATCTGAAGTTAGTTTTTGGAGTTTGCAGCTCAAGCGACTCAGTTCTAACATTGAGGACAAGGTCGATGTGAAGGAAGGTGTATTGTTAGGGATTTGAGAATTTCAGTATTGTAGACATGTCATTTTTGACCCTCCCCGAGATTTCATACATGTTAGCGTAAATATTGAGTTTAGGTTTAATATCACTATTTTGAATAGTTTTGACTCTCTTACTTTATTTTATTACAAAAAATAAAAATACAAAAATATTTTTTATCTTTAGGTTTAAAGTCAATTAGTATATTTATATCTATAGTATTATAACAATTGAAAATACAAAAAACAAAATTCACTTTTAGTATTTAGTTTTATTCTAGTAATTTATTTTAATTAGGAATGATTTCACAATTATATAGTTATTTTTGTCGGAATTAATATTTTTAGCTTAGTAGAGTTAAAGGGACAATTTTAAAGGTAAATTTGGCCAAAATTTGGCCCAATTCGGATCTAGCCCATAATAATCCAAGCCCAATACCCCTAAAACCCTAGAAAAACACTTAAAAACAACCATAATTTCCTAGATATAAGGGAGCCATTTTTTCTGATTTTGGAAAACCTACACAAAACCCTAAGACCCCTCTTCTTCCTTAAACACCCCTAAAAACCCTAGAGCCATGAGATACAGATGGAGAGAGCTTCATCTTCTCCAAAAAAAGACAGCTGCCAGTTCACCTCCTCCCACCGGCTGCTCATCCCCGCCAACCACCATCCGCGCAAACTCAACGGACAAAATCAAACCAACCAGCGATCAAACGGTCACAAACCAGCTATCCCGTCATTGTCTCACAACAGCCGGTGTCAAAGCTGGAAAACTGCCCCGAAAATAGTCGCACCAGCACCCTCACGCCATCAGACCCGCCAGAAACCAGCAACAGCAGTTCGCTGGAACCCAAGCACCATTCTTATTCCTTCTTCACAACCTAAGAACACCCTAAGCTTCTTCTTCTCCATCCAAAAACCAACGATAGACCTGTAGCTCCATCAACATCGTCCCCTGCTCCTTTCAATGAAACCAGCAGCACGTTGTCATTTCCCTCCAGCTCCAAGCGAATCGGATTGAGAATGAGGAATCGAGGTACAATGGAGTCGAGCTTTCAAGTGCAGATTCTAGTTTCCATCTACGGTTCTAACGCTTGTATTTCAGAGCTTCTACACGGTTAATTTCAGATTCGTTTGAGGTTGATTTCTCATTTCCTTCTATGTCTTATTTGTTGAACCTCGCACATTTGTTATTTTGTTAATCTATCGATTGCTCTGTTCGTTGATCGTATGAGTTACAATATCATTGTTCTGTTTTTGAGTATCTTAATAATATCTGCTCTGTAAATGATTCTTGTTTGCATGTTGTTTAAAATATTTTTGTTTTGGATGGGTTTTTTTATGGTAAAATTGAGTTGTTGATTCCATGTTTCATCACTTCATTAAGAGGTAATTGTTTAAGGCTTCATAGTTAAGAGTTCATAGCACCGAATTTGTGGGATTTAGATTTCAAAACGAGAGGAAATTAGACATAGATAATTTTGTTGCTCTCTTATTCTTACTCTCATGAATTTGATCGCTAAGAGAATACTTAGGCCGTTAATAGTCATAAACAACTTAGCTTGTTTTAGGCACGATCAATAATAAATTATCGTGGCCATGGGTACGATTCCCGTGGTATGGTCACGGTACGTAAATCTCAAATTCGGGTGCACATTTCATGTGATCCGGCCACAACTTCTAATAATGTTAATAAATTAAACATGTTGTAGAATGTGGGTACGGTTCCCATGACACGATTCACAATATGTACCAAACAAACAAGTTTACGACAATCGTAACTTGTTCTAGAATAATTCTATAACTAATTAGAAGCGGTCAAAGGCTAAAAATGCACAATAGGTATAAAACATGTTGTTAATCAGATAATTAGGCCAATTAACAATAGTTGAGAGGCCGTGATAAAACCACGGAACCCGGGAATTCCTTACTCGGATTTCTGTGTTCGTAGACCATAACTAAGAGTCAAACTTCCTCGATTCGGGATTTTAAACCGGTGACTTGGGACACCCTAAATTATCCCAAGTGGCGACAATGAATTTGAATAAATAATCTCGTTTCGGTTATTGTCACTTTAATTGGAAAAACTCCCTTATACCCCTCTCGGGGTAGAAAAATGAGTTGTGACAGCTCTGGCGACTCCATTGGGGACCAAACCCAGAAGCTCTGGTTCAGGGTTCAAGAATTCGAGATTAAAATAATTTTTATATTTAGCTTTTATTTATTATCTATTTTTTATTACATGTTTGGGCCTAATGTGCTAAATACCATTTTTTACCGCTTTGATATTATTTGAACTGTATATAAACTGCTGTGAAACCCTTCTCTTCTAATCTTCTGGGAATTGCACGCTGGCGTGACTTATTTTCTGTTAGTGTCATATCCCAATTTAGAACGAGGTTCGGACAAGTTTAAATCCTGATGATCTTTTGGTTACCGGTACGCTCCCCTCCCCCAGATCAAGTTGTCCGCTCGGTTAAGCCAGGTCTAGAACAATACACCTAGGTTTTAAACCTAGAATAACACAGCCTCATGTCGTATCCCTAGTAGGAACGTTAGTTTGCATCATGTGCATTTGACTTTGGGGACTCAACACAGGGGTTGGATTCGTCTAGGACAGGTGTACCCGAAAATAAAAGACCATCCTGATGAATCCTATGTGCTACATGTTGCAATCTTCAAGGGTAAAAGGGGTCATTTAGCGGACCAATGATGGTTGAGGATAAATGAGAGAGAAAGAGGATGAAGTGTGAGAATAAAGCAAGTAGGGCCCAATTATGTTTTTCTCTCACATTTTTTTAAGAAAAAGACAAAAAATATGAAAAAATCCCAAAAAAAAATATTTTTCACTTTCCCATCATTTTCGGAAAAATAAATAAAAAAGGAAAAAAATCCAACAAGATTTCAATTTTTGTAGATCTTAATTTCATTTTCACGAGTTATTGTATCAGACAGTGTTCTTCATTCAATTTCAGCGATTCAGCTAATTCAAGTGCTACTTTTCAGCACAACAGCTTGTTTTGATAACGTGAAAGTGTTCTCTTCTCTTCTAAGATTGGTTTGAATTCTAAGCTTCATTTAAATCGAAATTACTGTTTTTTACAATTTGGACTATGAAATTGGATTCACAGCCATAAGCAGTAAGTAACGTGAAGCTAATTCGAATTACAGTAGCATCGTTTTCTTGCAAAGTTGTTGCACCTTTGTCATATAATTAAAGTTCTAAAGAATTACAACTGTAATGGACACACAGGCAGGTGGCCAACCACCTTTTGTGGCTGCGCTGCCTACCCAACCTCCTCCAAACATTGCACAAACATCAGGGAACACAAATAACAACAAACAGCCGATGGATTACTCCAAAATTCTGAAACCTTGCACTTTAAATGCTGCAATGCATGAGCAACAAGAAGTTTAGCCAATTCCCATTCGTCCACCTACAATATTGAATGGAGAGCATGTTATTCAGTTCACAGAAGCAGAAGTAGAAAGGATGGATATCATCGAAGGATTACAGTATGCAATAGTTGGTAAATGTTCTTATGGCAGCCCAGAAATTCAACAACTGTGTAAGTTAATACCAATTCAATGCGGAATTAAAGGTGAGTGTAACATTGGATTTCTAAGGGATAGGCACATTTTGATTAGAATGACGTTAAGGTAGGACTATCTTCATTTCTCATCAAAAACTCATTACATAAAGGACAGGGATGGCTATCAATATCAGCTTAGGCCATTGATTTATGACTCAAAGTTTAGAGCAGATGAAGAAACACCCAAGGCAATGGCTTGGATTTCATTCCCAGGTCTATTGCCAACCTTTTTTGTGAAGGAATGTCTATTTTCTCTAGCTATAGCAGTAGGTAAACCTATGCATCTAGACATGGTAACAATTAATAAAACTAGACCTAGTTGTGCTAGGGTGAAGGTACTAGTTGATCTACTTGCAGATTTGCCTAAAAAGGTGAGGATGGACATATTCAATGAAGCTAAAGGAACAACAAGAACTGAATGGGTGAGAATTCAATATGACATGCTGCCTATATATTGCAAACATTGTAAACTTCAAGGGCATGATCAATTTGAATGTTGGAGGATACACCCTGAACTATATGTGGAGAAGGAGAATGCTAACCAAGCAGATACAGCTAAGAAGCAGGACATAGGGAACTCACAACCTATAATGATTTTATCTAGTGGAGAGGTCGTGGGTAATGTGAATGCTACAGCAAAAGAGCAATGGAAGGAAGTGAAGGACAACAGAGTTAGAAATGTAGTAAATCAAAATACTAGTCTCAATAATAATGGAATGGAGATGGCACCAGCTAAGCAGCTTGAAAACAATCAGAACAAGGAGGGTACAAGTACTGTAGATAGACAAGCAGGAGCACAAAGCAACAGTGGTAAGGAATTGGTGGCAGTAGAAAATGAAGATAATGATCATGTTCAAGTAGCTAACAAGTTTGCAATATTACAAGGGATGGATGAAGAGGAAGAACCTGTTAATCAATTGGCAATGGTGGCAGCTAATGCAGCAACAAACAGTCCAGCAGTTCATAACCAAGCATCTACAAAGCAAAAACCAAAACATATGGTCAATAATGAGGGAAAGCTAAATCCAGTATCACAAGCTTTTCATCTTAACTCATCGGGGATTGGTTCGACTAATGGTCAAGTCAATGGAAAGGAGGCATCAAAAGCAAAAAAAAGATATTGCACAATGGGTAGAAAGAAGTTTCAAGGATAAAACAGGAGATGGAATAGTGAAGATCAATACATCATGCCAGGAAATCTCATCACAAGATACATTAGTGAACAAGGAACTTAATAAAACTCCAAATTCTCAAGCAGAAGGGCCAAAATCGTCTACATTTAAAGAAAGAGTGCAAGGCTGTGGAGGCAGGCTATGGGATGCACAAAGGGAATATGATTTAGAGGAGAACGAAGTACCACTAGGAGCACAAGCTGATGAGGAACCAAATGAGAAGGACAAAGAAGAAGATGAGCAAAGTGTAAATGGAGAGCCCCATGCCAATGACAACAATACAACTGGTAATTTTTTAATAAAGGGAGGATCAGAAAATGTTGAGCACAACAATAATTATTAGATAGCAGAAGTCACAGAAATTAGAAACTATAAAGGAAGAGGCCCAGAGGTAAATGATCCTGGAGGAACAGAAGATGATAAACTTCAGAAATCTCAAGAAGACCCACAAGGACACAACACAACAGAGAAGGAGAAACAGCCAAAACAAAAAATAGAAATAGTAAATGTTACTGTTACATTGGAGAAAAAGCAGTTGCAACTGTTAAAAAGAGGAGAAGAGAAGGCCTTGGTCCCTAAAAAGAATGCATTTGGAGCTACATCAGGAGGGAAGGAAGACAATGAAGAAGGAGAAGAAGCTGGTAGATCAGGATATGACATGGATCAAGAATCAACTACCCAAAACCTTATGAATGCTGCAAGGCAAGATGACTTATCACCTACGCAAGTGGAAAAGGCAAAATCAGCAGCAAAAAGGTAAGAAGAAGCAACAAAAAGATAATTTTGCAGCCCAAAAGCTGGGGTGCACACAAGGAGAACGCTAACTAAATCCAACAATCAGTGATGAATGCTCTCATTTGGAATATAAGGTCAGTCAACACACATCAAGCCTTTGAAAGGTTGACAAAAATGTACAGGCAAAATCACTATGAATTTGTAGGATTAATGGAGCCAAAGCAACAAGCAAAAAAACTGGAAAGGTACAAAAACAAGATAGGACTTGCACAGGCAATTTCAAATGTTTCCAACAAGATCTGGGCTTTCATAGATGATGTATTTGAGGTAACTGTTATGTACAATATGGTGCAACACTTAACACTGCGATTGTTTCATACTGAATCGCATGTGGAGTTTGTCCTAACATTGATATATGCTAAATGTGATGCAATTGAGAGGATAGAATTATGGGATTCATTATATGCAATGGCAAGGGATATGGATGCACCATGGCTTGTAGGAGGTGATTTCAATGTAATATGGGACGAAGAAGAGAAGTTTGGTAGGTTACCTGTGTCATTGAATGAAATTGATAATTTTCGACACTGCGTCAACACTTGCAATCTCTTCGACCTTGGATTTAAAGGAAGCATATTTACATGGTGGAATGGGAGAGAAGAGGAAAACTATATATTCAAAAGTCTAGACAGATGCTTGGCCAATGTTGAGTTACAAACATTTCCAGGAATAGAGGTGCAATATTTGTCAAAGACTGGTTCTGATCATAGTCCAATATATCTGAAGTGTGATATTGAGACTCCACCAATAAAAAAACCTTTTAAGTTCTTGAATTTTTGGGTGAAACATGCGACTTTTAAAGATGTGGTGAAAGAGAATTGGACAGCTGATTTCAGTGCAAATCCTTATATTCTTTTTAATCACAAGTTAAAAAAAATTAAAGAAGGCCCTTTGATTGTGGAGTAAGGCTACATTTGGAGATATTTTCCAAAATATAGCAAGCATGGAGGAGGTAGTGATGGTTCATGAAGCAGAATTTGAAGTAAATCCTACAGGGATGAACAAGGAAAGGCTACAAAAGGTTCAGGCAGAATTGATCAAATGTCTTGCACTAAAGGAGAAATATTGGCAACAAAAGGCAAGCATGACTTGGTTCAAGGAAGGGGATAGGAACACTAAGTTCTTCCACGCAAAAGTGAAGGGTAGGAGGAAGAGACTTCAGCTTAACAGAATTAAAAATAGTGGAGGAACCTGGATTGAAGAAGAACAAGAAATTGCAGAAGAGGCTATCAAATTCTATGAGGAACAGTTCACAGAAACAGCTACTCCTTCATCATTTGATATCGTAGATCATGTTCCTAATCTGATTAACATTGAGCAGAATGCAGAATTGATTAAGCAGCCAACAAAATAGGAGGTTAAAGTGGCAGTACTTGGACTTAATGGTGATAGTGCTGGTGGGCCAGATGGTATGACAGGAAAATTCTATCATTCTTGTTGGGACATAATAGGGGATGACCTGTACGACATGGTGAGGGCTTTTTTCAATGGTCATGATCTACCCAAGTGTGTAACACACACCAACCTAGTACTGCTACCAAAGAAAAAAGAAGTTACCACCTTTTCTGATTTAAGATCAATAAGCCTCAGTAATTTTTCAAATAAGGTTATATCGAGGGTGGTACATGAAAGGCTAGTGAAATTTCTCCCAAGTCTGATATCGGAGGAACAGTCGGGTTTTGTTAAGGGTAGGAATATAGTAGAAAACATCCTTCCAACTCAGGAGATAGTGACTAACATTAGGCTTAGAACTAAGGCTAGACCTAATGTCATCCTGAAGCTAGATATGACCAAAGCTTATGATAGATTATCTTGGCTATTCCTAACCAAGGTACTGAGAAAGATGGGATTCACAGAAAGGTTGATAGGGATTGTCTTTGGATTAGTTTCAAACAATTGGTATTCTATTTTAATCAATGGTCAAGCTCATGGGTTCTTTAAGTCCTCAAGGGGAGTAAAACAAGGTGATCCTGTATCTCCAACTTTGTTTATCTTGGCAGCAGAAGCATTATCTAGGGGTCTAAATGCACTACATACTAACCTGTATTTTTGTGGATTTGGGATGCCAAAGTGGAGTCCAAAGATCAATCATTTGGCGTATGCAGATGACATGATTATTTTCTCATCCTCAGATGAAACATCTCTGATGCTGATTATGCAAGTGCTGAATGCATATGAAGTTGCATCTGGGTAGCTTGTTAACAAGACCAAATCAGTTGTGTACCTGCATCATTGAACAGACATGGAAGTGGTCAGCAAGGTGGAAAGGATCACATGCATTCATAGGAATGATTTTCCTATCATATATCTAGGTTGTCCTATATTTTATGCAAGGAGAAAGCTGGAATACTATCAGCCCCTAATTACTAAGGTAATGGACAAACTGCAATCATGGTAGGGTAAGTTATTATCAGTAGGGGGCAGGGCAGTTCTCATATCCCATATACTGCAAAGCATGCCTATGCATCTATTATCAGTTGTAAACCCTCCAAATTATGTGATAAATAGGTTGAACAAATTTTTTGCTCAGTTTTTCTGGAGCAGCTCTGTAGGAGGAACTAGTAGCCATTAGAATTCATGGAATACATTATGCATGCCAGTTGAGGAAGGAGGAATAGGTTTCAGGTCACTGCATGATGAAGCAAAGGCATTATTCAGCAAGTTGTGGTGGAATTTCATAACAAAACCAAGCCTATGGAGCTCTTTCGTATGTTAGAAATACTGTAAGAAATTGAATTCTGTAATTGTTCCATGGAAAAAGGGTCTCACATTTGGAGAAAAATGTTGTAATGCAGAGATCTTATTAAACATCAAATCTTTTGGCAAACAAAAAGGGGATCCTCACTATTGTGGTTTGAAAACTGGACAGGTCTTGGGGCACTATATTTTTTAGTTCCTCAGGACTTTGGAATTGATGAAACTGTACATAATGTATATGATGTTACCTTAGATGGTGAGTGGGATGTGGACAAGCTATTTGAACTGCTTCCTGAAGACTTAGTAGTACACATTCTGGAGAAAATCAAACCACCTTCACCTTAGCAGGTTCTTGACATGCCTTGTTGGATGCTGGAAACAAGAGGATATTTTAGTGTTAAGTCAGCATGGGATTATACGAGAAGAAGAGACGAACCAAGAACAGCTTATAGGATGATTTGGGTAAAGGGGCAGCCTTTTAAAAAAGCTTTTTTCATGTGGAAAGTGTGGAAAGCAAAGTTACCTTTAGATGATTTCATGAAAAGGGTAGGCTACTGCATGCCATCAAAATGTTGGTGTTGTGTACAGCCTGACGAGGAATCTCTTCAGCACTTGTTTTTAGATAAGAAACTGCAAAGACAACTTGGAAGTATTTTCTATCGAGGGCAGGAATAGCTATGGAGGGATTAACATTGCACTAAGCAATCACAAAATGTTGGACTGCAAATGTGTGTTTAAGGCTCAAACCAGTAATGCAAGCACTCCCCTCATGTGTAGTCTAGGAACTCTGGAAAAGAAGAAATAGTATGAGGTGTGGTGATGCTGTGACAACTAGCAGGGTGATTTATCAAGTTTCATCAAATCTGCAGGCATTGGTGAAAGTGAGAAAGCCTGGGATGGACATGGTACCTCACAAATGGCAAGATCTATTAGCTATGATGGAAAATTTCACTCCTAAACTTAAGGTTACCAAAGTCATGTGGGAATTTCCAAGTGCAGGATGGCTAAAAGTTAATACGGATGGTGCATCGAGGGGAAATCCAGGCAGGAGCTCAATAGGTTTTTGTATAAGAAATGAAAATGGTGACATAGTCAAGTCAGTAGGGAAGGAGATTGAGGAGACAACAAACACAGTAGCTGAAGCGAAGGTTATGGTAGAAGCACTAAGGTTCTGCAGATTTCAACAATACTCTCATGTATGGCTTCAAACTGACTCAATGTTATTAAAAAAGATAATGGATGGGATATGGAAACCACCATGGATCATATCTGAGCAGGTAGAGGAAATGATGCAACTAATGAATGGGGGAAATTACACAGTTACTCATATTCATAGGGAGGGCAACAAGATGGTAAATCACTTGGCTAATTATGCTTTTGATCATGGAGAAATAGAATGCCAACAATTCTGGCATCTAGATGCACAGGGAAGGAGGTTAGTTAATGAAGATAAGCTACAATGTCCAAGTCTAAGGGTGAAGGTGGACAGGAGATAAGAAGCAAAGAGAAAAGGAAGAGCAGGAGGCATGTCAACTTAATCGACCAATATATTCAAATCCTAAGGGAGGAGGATATAATGGTTGGTATTTCTAACTATCTTTTCTCTCGTGCAGGTGACACTACGAGTATATTACCATATGCTTTCAAAAAGCCAAGAATTAAAACGCATATATGGGCCATGACTTGGGAATGTCTTGTTTTTCATCAAGACAAAAGGAACGACAAAGGCAGGCACGCCTGGAGTTTTAATTTAATACAAATGCATGGGATCGGGGAGTCATCGTTAGAAGCAAAATTCAAAATTTTTTGTAAGCACGCGTCCAACAGCTTGATAGAATATGAAGGTATGCGCATTGGGATAACACCACTGGGTGTAATCTTCGACAAAACCAAAAGCTGGCACAAAAAATTGGACCACTCTTGCTGCATACATCAAAAAGAAGAGGCGTTGGGATTCCATATTCAAATGATTTTTTATTGGCAGAAGAGTGCAGCTGTTACTTTTGGATTTTTTTATTACTGGCAAGTTCATTGGCTATTCACGCCTGGCTACATGCCAAGAAAAAAGGTCCAGATGGAATCTTTGGGATATTATTGACTGAATGCTTTCAAACATTGCATGTGGAGCTTTGCACGAAAAGCTAGACATATGCTTTTTCAAATTGACAGCATGCTTCAACAAATGGAAAGAGGATATACAATCTTAAACGGACAAACTAGAAAAAGTAAGGCACACCTGGAGTGCACATGACAGAATATTTTGGAAACATGGATCATTAAAGAAAGGGACAATGCATGGGAATCATTGTAGGCATGTGCATTACTTTTGGTGCAAATGCCAAGGACCTTGGCCCCCTTAATAGTGTGGGAATCTCAAGGGGACATCACATGATCACGTGCTACAGTATCGTATGCTACAGTGACGTATGCTACAGTACCGTATGATACAATACCGTATGATACAGTACCGAGCTACCAAATTGGTGGAGTCTACGTGAAATTGTTGAAAAGGGGCTATTTACGCAAATCAAATTTCACACTTTAACTGGGACGCTTTGGACTGGAGATACAACGTCGACATGGACTCACTTGGGTTGTTTTTACAATTACAAAGTTTTAGTAGGCATAATATGATATCAATTTGAGTATTATGCTCAATTTTGATAGTACGTTAAATTAGAGTGCAAAGTCTATTTCCTTTCATTGAAGGAAGACAATGACAATTTCCTAATTGTTGTATTTTTCTTTTTTGTTATTAATAAAAAAACTAGCCCTAGGCGCTTGCCTAGCGGATTGAAAAAAAAATGTTTCATCATTTTTGTTTAAAAAAGACAAAAAAATATGTTTTGTCCTAATTAGTTATTTTTTTATTTCTCGCCCGTATCCAATCTTCCCGAACTATGCATATTTGATTCTCATCTTTCGGGGCGGGATACGAAGGTAACCCACATAGGGTCAGGTCTTCCTAGTGAGTCTTAGGTTCTTGGCTTCGAGGGTTGTAGCCATATCTTGCATGTCTAGCCACTTTTGGTCACGTCGGTCATTTTGCAACATATGCCTATTTTTGCAAAGTGGTTTGTTTAATTTTCTGGAGTCTTGAATCCACAATTAGGTGTCTCTTTACTTTAAGGCTCTTCCTTGTCGAATTTGCATGTCTAGCCGCTTTTGGCCACATCGGTCGTTCTTGCAAAATAGGGTCATTTTTGCAAAAGTGGTTCAATGACCCATGTCTTAGAGTTCTAACTCCACAACAAGATGTTCTCTCTGTTTAAGGTCCATAGTGTTGAATTTGCATGCTTAGCCATTTTTTGTCTACATAGGTCATTTCTACAAAATGAGTCATTTATGCAAAGTAAATTTTTCATGTCTTAGAGGTCACTTTTGTTGAGTTTGCACTTCTAGCCACCTTTTGGCCACATAAGCCATTTTACAAAAATAGCCTCAATTATATCTTACATGTGTCCAATAGGAAGTTTTATTCTCTCACATAGTGTTCTAAGTCTTTAACTCTATTTGGTCTTATTTTTCTCATACAGGTGTAGATCTACTTACCAGAACTTAAGCATGAGACGCCCAAGGACCCTCTTAGTCAGGACGTTGTATCCAGGAGTTGCTTAAGGATATTTTTTAATCATTTTTTTAATTTATTTTTTTGAGTCTTTTTTGTCTTGTACTTTATAATCATGTTCAGTAGTATTGATTCTTTTAGTTGGTGTCAGAGTTTGTCATAGTATAGTTGAGTTTGTCAAGTCTCTCGTTATCGTATTTCCTGTTTTATATTTGAAAACCGAAAAAGAGATATAAATGAAAATTCAAAAATGATTTTTATTTTTTTTTTATTTTTTGATTAATTTATCCATTACTTTTCAAGAACTACGCTTGGTCTAATTCATGTGGAACATGATACGTAGGTAACCTATATTGGGTTCGATCAAATATTTTTTAAATTAAAAGAAAAAGAAAGAAAGAAACAAAAAAAAAGAGATGAAATTATGGGATGTGAGAAATGAGAGGAAAGAAAATAGTGATAATTAAAAAAGAGGAAGGAAAATGAGCAAGCCAAGAAGTTCTAGAAAAGAAAAGAAAAGAAAAGATTCAGATGAACAAATTGGGATGATGCCAAGTGACCTTGTGACCCTCGAAGTCATTCTTGAACCGTTAATTGTTGCTAGGGGCATTGCACACAATGTGACATTTTTAGTTGTTAAATGCCCTAACGCTAACATGATGATCTCATTTTGTTCATTTTTGTTATCTTCATTGAGGAGAAGGGTGGTTGGTTTGTGGTTCTTAAACTGGTAACTCTTCCGTACAACACAAGGTCAAAGGGCAAGGTAGCCATGGCTGGCAAAGACTTGGACACAGGTGTTATTGATCCGTCTAAGGAGATTGTTGAATCAGAATCTAATTTGAAAGAAGAGGTCTTAATGTTGAAAGGACAGATGACTGAAATATACCAAGCCTGAATTAGTGGGCATCCTCCATCATTAGTTCCCGCTAACTGCACTGAAAGCCTCATCACCATTCTGCCACTGTCACAAATCCAGCTTCCTATTATTGCTGATATCTCCCCACAACCTTTTCACACCCCACCCGCCAAAACCACTTCGTATCCCGCTCCTTTGACCACTCATGTTTTTGTAGCTCCTCCACCATCTATTCTTCCTCGATCCTCTAGCGAGACTGTGTTCAAAGTCCTCGATGACCAACACTATGCTCCAGAACCAACATTTAAGGTCTTAGATCTATACTCTCACGCTCCTCATTTTGAGCCTCCCGATGAAACTAAAAATCCTACTAAGACAGTGGAGAAAGATGAGATATCCAGGAAGGTGAAAATCTTAGAGTAGTCTTTAAGAAACATGAAAGGGATAGGGAGCCAGATGAGCATGTCTTACAAAGACTTATGCTTGTTTCCTGACATCCAACTGTCTGCTAGGTTTAAGATGCCAAAGGTTAATTTGTATGATGGGCGTGGAGATCCAGTAGCCCATGTGAGGGGTTATTGCAGTGAAAGGAGAAGTGTTTGCGGGAAAGATGAATTGTTGATGGCATATTTCAGTGAGAGTTTGAGTGGGGAAGCCTTGGAGTGGTATACTCGTCAAGATGTCAGTAAATGGCATGCATGGGGTGACATGGCTCAAGATTTTGTTCGGCACTATTAGTACAATATAGACATTATCCCAGACTGCTCCTCCCTATCTCAGACGGAAAAGAGACCCGAGGAAAGTTTTAGGGAGTTTTGGCTCAAATGGAACGAACAAGTTGCTCGAGTCAGTCCTCCGATTGATAGAAATGTTGTTGATGAGTCCCGCCAACGACAGGATCCAGTGGCCATTCCTGTTAAACGCTTTCAACCTCAATATACCGACCCCATGAATATCCTCGTACTCCAGATAATCCTTCCCAATGCTACTTTCCTCCACAAAACCCCCAAAGTCATACCTTACTTTCCCAGTACTCTATGCACAATGTACCGCCATATGCTCCACACCCACGAGACCCGTAATGGCTTGCACCACCTCCACAAATGTCTTACCCGCCTCCTCAAGCATATCAACCACCTACCCGAAAGAGGTTCCAACAAAAGCCGGATTTCAAAATAAGAAGGTAACAGCAAAGAGAAAAGTCTTTCACTCCTATTGAATAATCATATGCCAATCTATTCCAAAGGCTGAGGCAATTGGACATGTTGTTGCCAATTCAGATAAAGATGCCAAAGCCCTTTCCAAAGAATTTTTATTGTTCCCAAAGGTGTGCATATTTCTCTAATACCCTGGGGCATAGTATAGAAAAGTGTGGGCACAGAAGCTTATTGATGCAGGTGACATTATCGTGCAAAATTCAAATGCAGTGGATACTAGCCATATTCCATTGTATGTTCATAATGATATGCATATGGTGGGTATGATTTATGTTGAAAAAGAGTACGAGAACTCTTATGGATCCCTTGAAGGGCCACTTACCGCGAAATATTCAGAGCTATCAGTCTCGGTGCCAAAAGTTGATTTTCAGAGCGAGCTGGCAAATGGGACCCAAAAGCTATTTGCTAAGGTCAACTTGATGGAGACTTGCGAAGGTTCTAGTCATATCGATGTGCGACTCAGTGGCTAAGATGTCGAGCTTGGTAATTGAAAAGACGCTCCCTTCTTGGTTACCTCGGGAGGAGTCCTGGTGCTTTATTTTGTTGTCATTTCTGTTGTCTGGGTTATTTCAGGGTTGTAATCCAGATATTATTTTGTGACTCAAACTCTTCTATCCTTTTATTTTGCCTAGTTCATTTTGTTGTAGTACCTTTTTTAGTGTTATTTAGGTTTTTCCAGGGTTGTAACCCCAGTGTGTTTTGTTTGTTTTGTTGTTCAAACCTTTTCCCCATTTGTCCAATCTAATTTTCTGTTTTTTGTTATTTCTAGTCATTTTTGTTTAGTTCTCTTTTTCTTTTATAGTTCTTTTCCTGATGACTCTAGTGACATGGCATGCACGCATAATTCTCATTCTGGTCTTAAATGTTAGTTTAGTCATGAAACAATGAAACAATTTTGAAGATGATAGGGGCACTTAAGGGAAATAAGTACAAATTTGGACATTTTGAGATCATTTCAAGCCTGAACTGTGTGAAACTAGAGAAGATAACTTGGAAAGTTAATAAGATGACAAGAATTCGTTAAAGGAGAGTGCATGCCAGACAATTTGAAGCGGGCAACTTTGAGTTCAATTGCATCTAAAGTTACAACATAAAACCAAGGGAGTTTGCTCCAAACTGACGGAGCACATCTGCTGTGAAGAAACATTACCCAACAAGAGTTCTGTACTTGACAAGGCGCTAAAAAGTGGAAGGCATATCAGTGATATCAATGTCGAAGGTGCAAAAGAAATGTTGTGCATGATCTTCCTTTTTCATCTTCAAGTTACATGTGTTGTACTTGGCATTTTCAGGGATTGGGAGACCATCTTTCCCCAAACACTTTATACCATTTGGTACCCTCTTTTGGAATTAAGTTAGAGTCATAAAAAAATAAAAAAAATGTCCCATAAGGTTTGTTTTAGAAACTTCATTAAAAAAACAAAAGAAAAGAAAAGAAAAGAAAAAACCAAAAAGTAAAGTAAAGGAAAATAGCAACAACAAAGAGTAGTCGTTTGAACTACGTTCGACCTGATTCTTGTTACCACAAGATACGTAGGCAGCCTTACGGTTTGGTCACACCAAATAAAATATTTTATAATCCCATGAAGTCGAGAGTGGGGCAGTCTTTCTTAAAAATTCCATCTCAAAAAGAAAAAAAAATCAAATTCCATTGTTTTAGAAATTGGGGCAAAGTTTTAGAATGGATTCCAAAAGTTGTAAATAAATTAACACCATTGTCTTAGTTATTTTGAACCTTTATAATATCCTTTCTTTCTAACCCTGTCCAAAAGCCACCTTACAGTCCAAAAATGACGTCCCAAATAATCTTTGAGAGTGTCGAGCTAGACAAGCTAGGAGCATATAATGTTTTTACTATGATCAATGTCTTGTCATCTATAGCATCAGAGGAAATAAAAAGAAAAAGAACAAAATGAGAGAGTCTTATCGGTAAAACCTTCTCAGACACCATAAGATGACAGTAAGTTGAGAGAGAGATCAAAATGAGAGAGGCTTGATGGTGAAAACCCTTCGGGCACTATAAGTCGAATAAGGACAGTGAATCACATAGGATAATCGTAGCGTTGAAGCCTAGTTTCACGACTCAGAGGTACAACAAGAGCTGAACATTAGACTTGCTTGACAGATTAGGCCACTTAACCCAAAAGTACATGTCATGGTCATTAGAGTTGGTATCCACATCTGATAAGTTTTTACTTTGTAATTTTCTTGTTAGGTATCATATCTTTCCATTGTACCTTGCTTTGTTCCCTTTGTTTTGTTTACTCCCTCTTCTTGAGTCTGTTTGGTCAGAACAAGTGAGAAATGACTTCAAAATTTGCTACCAACTTTCCAATTGCACAAAATGGAATCTGGCTAGCACATCAAAGTGCCATAAGTTAGGAAAGAACAGTATGCCCACTGAGTGTGTGGCAATTGACGTTCTTTGGGATTCATGTGAAATATAAAAGTTCGGTATATGTCAATTCATGAGCATAATACAACAGATAGAGGGTGTTGGGTTTGAACGGATCAGAGGTATTTTCTGTGATAATGGTGACAGAGAAAGTGGTTAGTCAATAAACAAGCAAGGTCTTTCGAATTGAAATCAAAATTATCATGGGAAGTGAAGGAGCAATCACCTTCAAATTCAAGGCCACAAACCAACTACCATGTTTGAACTCACAAGTTTTCTTTGTTTGAAATAGGGATGAAGACTATGTCCAAATTAAAGCTTGGAAGCTTGAATTTTTCAAGTGTCGTGCCCACAGTTTGTCAGCACAATGGCTGTTTGAGGAGGTTTTTAATTGCTAGGCCTTTCCCTAGTTAAGAAGGTTTTTACCTCCTGCATATTTTCCCTAGTTGAGAAGAACCGTACCTCCTTGGATTTCTCCCTAGTCATAAAAGTTTTTAGCTTTCCTTAAGTTCAGGTCCCTCCTGGATAATGAGATTTAAATTCAAGTTTTCAGAACCCTCCTGGATAATGGGATTTAATTTCAAGTTTTAAAGACCCTCTTGGATAATGAGATATGGTTTTAAGTTGTCAGGACCATCCTGGATAATGGGATTTAGTTTTAAGTTTTTAGGACCCTCATAGATAATGAGATTTAGTGTAAGTTTTAACTTTAGGAAATAGAATTTAGCTTTCAAGTTTTCACTCTTAATATGAAATTTAATTTTAGTTTTCAGGGCCCTACTTGATAATGAGATTTAGCTTTTAAATTCTCAGAGCTCTTTTGGATAACATGATTTGTAATGGTAGGCACCCACCTGGAGAACAAGGGAATTCATTTCAAGTTTAAGTTGCAGGCGCCCACCCGGACAACAATGGAATTTATTTCAAATTTTAAGTCAGCATCAGGCGCCCACCTAGAGAAAAAGGGAATTCATTTCAAGTTTAAGTTGTAGGTGCCCATCTGGAGAACAAGGGAATTCATTTCAAGTTTAAATTGCAGGTGCCCACCTGGAGAACAATGGAATTTATTTCAAATTTTAAGTCAATTGCAAGCGCCCACATGGAAAACAGAGAAATTCATTTCAAGTTTAAGTTGCAGGTGCCCACCTAGAGAACAAGGGAAGTCATTTCAGGTTTAAGTTGGAGGCGCCCTCCTGGAGAACAAGGAAATTTATTTTAAATTTTAAGTCAGCATCAGGCGCCCACCTGAAGAACGAGGAAAGTCATTTCAAGTTTAAGTTGCAGGAGCCCACCTGGAGAACAAGAAAATTTATTTCAAATTTTAAGTCAACATCAGGCGCCCACTTAGAGAAAAAGGGAATTCATTTGATGTTTAAGTTGCAGGCACCCACCTGGAGAACAACGGAATTTATTTCAAATTTTAAGTTAGTTGTACGCTCCCACCTAGAGAATAAGGGAATTCTGTGACGACCCGACCAGTCGTCTCATGAGTTACCGCTTTGTTTCCCCCAGTTCTACTTCTTATTTCTTTTTTTATCGATTTTATGCGTGATCGGGTTGGTTGGCTCGGGTTCGAAAAGGTTTTGGTAAGGTTCGAGACACTTAATCCCTTTGGAGGAAGCTTAAGTTGGAAAAGTCAACTGAACATTGACTTATGTGTTAGAGGGCTTGGATGGGAGTTATGATGGTTCGGATAGCTTCGGGAGGTGATTTGGGACTTAGGAGTGTGATCGGAATGTATTTTGGGGTCCGAAGTAAATTTAGGCTTCAATTGGCGAAATTGGAATTTTTATGTTTTCCGGTTGATAGGTGAGATTTTGATATAGGGGTCGGAATGAAATTCTGGGAGTTGCAGTAGTTCCTTTGTGTTATTTGGAATGTGTGTGCAAAATTTCAGGTCATTCAGACATGGTTTGGTAGACTTTTTGATCAAAAGCGTAATTCGGAAGATTTTGGAACCTTAGGCTTGCATTCGATGTGTTTTGGGTTATTCGATGTTGTTTGAGGGGTTTTGAGCAGTGTTACAAGTTTGAGTAGTGGTATATGATGTGTTTGTGCGTTTGGTTGAGGTCCTGGGGGCCTCGGGGTGATTTTAGATGGTTGGCGGAAAGTTTGGAAGTTGGTTTGGCAGCTGAAGTGTTGGAACTGCTGTCATAACCGCATTTGCGGTTGGGAGGTCGCAAGTGTAACCCGCGCAAATGTGAAAAAGAGACGCAGAAGCGGAAGGGGGCCAAAGAGAGCTGGAGCCTCAGAAGCGGCTAGGTAGGCGCACTTGAGGTAGTGCAGGTGCGGGAATTTCTTCGCAGATGCGGTGCATGGAATTTTAAGTGGTGACCGTACAAGCGGTGCCCAGACCGCAGAAGCAGTTTCGCAGGAGCGAGGTATGGTCCGTAGGTGCAAAAAGCTTGGGACAGAAGGTATAAAATATTTCCTTCGCGAATTATTGGGTTATTCCACCATTTCTAATTCGGTTTTGGAGCTTTTGGGAGATTTTGAAGAGGGAATTCAAGGGAGCTTCGTTGAGGTAAGATTGTTGAACCTAAAACTCTTTTGTATGGTATTATTTCATGGATTAGAGCTGTAATTATGGAAATTAAGGGTTAAAAATTGGGAGACTAGGGCTTGGTATTGGAGACCTAGACTTGAGGATTTGATGGGGCATTTATGGTCAGATTTTTGGACTTTTGATATGTATGAACTCGTGGGGAGATAAGAAATCTATTGATATAAATTTTATCAAATTCCGAGACGTGGGCCTGAGGTCGGGTTTTGGTTTATTTTGGGATTTATGTTGTAAAATGATTATTTTCGCATCAGCTTCGTTCCCTTAGCATATTTTGACATCGTGATTCTGATTTTGGATAGATTCGACGCGAGTTGAGGCCGATTCAAGGGGCAAAGGCATCGCGGGCTAGAGTTTGGACCTGATTGAGGTGAGTAATGATTTTAAATGTTTTTCTGAGGGTATGAAACCCCGGATTACACATCGTTGTGATATATTGAGGTGACGCGCACGCTAGATGACGAGCATGGGATCGTACACCGTTGGGGATTATGACTTAGTCCGTCCCGAATGACTGTTTTACCGCGTATTTGATTGACAATTGTTTGCTATCATCATGTTTTGGGCGAAATACCATATTTGGGCCTCGTGCAATCTATTTGGACCCTTAGGGGATCTTTACTGATATTTCCTCACTGTTTTGACTTTATACTTGTACTCAGTTATGGTATATTCTATTGTTTTAATAACTCGTCCATGTTTACTCTATTTTAATTCATTAAATGATATTTAAATGATAATTTGGGCTGAGCATCATGTTTTACTATTGCCCTAGTGGCTTATGATATTCTGACTAAGGCCGAGGGCCTCTATTGTGAGGATACACTGATTTATTATGAGGCCGATGGCCTGAGTTGTACGCCACGAGGTGGCTTGATATAAGGCCGAGAGCCTATTGATTATGCCACGAGATGGATTGATATTGCGCTTGGTCCATAAGGGGGCCCTCCCGAAATCTACACACCCCCAGTGAGCGCGGGTACCCATTGTGATATGAGAGATAGCCCGAGGGGCTGGTATTGTTCCATGTGTTTCCCGAGGGGTTGATTCGGTTAGAATAGTGCCCGAGGGGCAGTTATTTATGTGTTTATATTTTCTAGCTGCTTGTCATTTACTTGCTTAACTGTTAAAAAGGTATGTAAAAAAAGCTTAAACTGAACTAAGGTGACTTTCTATGTTTTCACAGTTTCATGGCTTTTACTGGCTTTAAATTGCTTCTTTATAGCATGTTGGTGTGTCGTTACGTGATTTCTTATCGCTCAGTCTTCATTTATTATTATTACTCTCTGAGTTGGAGTACTCACTTTACTCCTTCCACCCCGTGTGTAAATTCAGGCGCTTTAGGTCCTGCTTGCGAGGGTTGAGAGCTTCCAGCAGAATTCAGAGTTCACTAGGTAGCTGCTCGGCGTTCGCAGCCCAGCGTCTCTCCCTCTTATCATTATTTCTTTCCCTTGTCCTAGTTATGTAATAGTTTGTGTAGACTCTTTCAGACTTGTAGTTTTATGATAGATGCTCATGACTGGTGGCACCCCGATGTTGGGCTATGTCTATTCTGCAATTGTACTATTTCACCTTATTTTTGGGATTATTATTATGTTAAAAACTTAATTTGTATTGTTTTAATTACTTAAAATGAATTGGGTGTGTCAGTTGGCCTTGTCGTCACGAGAGGCGCCAGCACGACTAGGTCTGGGTTTAGGGTCGTGACAAAATCATTTCAAGTTTAAGTTGCAGACGCCCACCTAGAGAACAAGGGAATTTATTTCAAATTTAATTCAGCATCAGGCGCCCACCTGGAGAACAAGAGAATTTATTTCAAACTTTAAGTCAGCATGAGGCACCCACCTGGAGAACAAGGGAATTCATTCGAGTTTAAGTAGCAGGCGCCCACCTGGAGAACAAAGGAATTTATTTCAAATTTTAAGTCAGCATCAAGCGCCCACCTGGAGAACAAGGGAATTCATTTCAAGTTTAAGTTGCAAGTGCCCACCTAGAGAACAAGGGAACTTATTTCAAATTTTAAGTCAGCATCAGGCGCCCACCTCGAGAACAAGGGAATTTATTTCAAGTTTAAGTTGTAGGCACCAACCTGGAGAACAAGGGATTCATTTCAAGTTTAAGTTGCAGGTGCCCACCTGGAAAACAAGGAAATTTATTTTAAATTTTAAGTCAGCATCAGACGGCTACATGGAGAACAGGGGAATCCATTTCAAGTTTAAGTTGCAGGAGCCCACCTGGAGAACAAGGGAATTTATTTCAAATTTTAAGTCAGCATCAGGCGCCCACCTGGAGAACAAGGGAATTCATTTCAAGTTTAAGTTGCTGGCGCCCACTTGGAGAACAAGGGAATTTATTTCAAATTTTAAGTCAGCATCACTCGCCCACCTGGAGAACATGGGAATTCATTTCAAGTTTAAGTTGCAGGAGGCCACCTGGAGAATAAGGGAATTCATTCAAGTTTTAAGTCAGTTGCAGGCACCCACCTGGAGAACAAGGGAATTCATTTCTAGTTTTAAGCCATTAGCAGGCGCCCAGTTTGGAGAATGAGGAAATTAATTTCAGAATTCAATTCAGAGTCATATTAAGTTTCATGTCAGTGGCAGGAGCCCACCTGGAGAATGAGGGAATTTATTTCAAGTTTCAAGTCAGTAGTAGGCACCCACCTGGAGAATAGGAGAAGTTATTTCAGAATTCAATTCAAGTTAGAAGTAGCTGAAACTCATGGTAAGAATGCGAGTCAACAGTCCGAGATGACCAACAGAAGTAGTCTCATTCCAAAAAAAAAGAAAAAAAAAAGAAATAAGTGAATCCAAAATGCAGAAGCAGAGAAAGATGTGAACTGCTCAAGATATGGCTGAAGCTACGAGCATTATGTGACAACCCGACCGGTCGTCTTAAGAATTAATGCCCCGATCCCCTATTAACTGCTTTTCCTGTATTTATTTCTACTATTTTTATTTGCCGGGATGTTCGGTTTTGAGTTTTAGAGAATTTTGGGACACTTAGTCCCTAAATAAGAGCTTAAGTGTTGGAAATTTGACTGTAGTCGAAATAGTGTGAAGACGGCCTCAGAATGGAATTCTGATGGTTCCGTTAGCTCCATTAGGTGATTTTAGGCTTAGAGGCGTGTTCGGATTGTAATTTGGAGGTCTGTAGCTAATTTAGGCTTGAAATGTCTAAAGTCAAATTTTGAAGTTTCCGGTTCGATAGTGAGATTTTGATCCGAGGGTCGTAATGGATTTTTGGAAGTTGGAGAAGCTCCGTGGTGTTGAATGTGACGTGTGTGCAAAATTTCAGGTCATTCGGTCGATGTTTGATAGACTTTTTGATCGAAAGCGTATTTTTAGAGTTTTGGGGTTCTTAGGCTTAAATCCGTGGTGATTCATCATTTCGATGTTGTTTTAGGTGTTTTAAGGATTGGTATAAGTTTGGACAGTGGAATTAGACTTTTTGGTTCCTTTGGTTGAGGTCCCCGGGGTCTCGGGATAGTTTCGGGAGGTTGTCAGAAGAATTTGAAATTTGCATGAGCAGTTTCAGCTGCTGGTTATCTGTCATAACCACACCTGTGGTTGGTTCCTGTAGGTGTGGAGCTGCAAAAGCGGTGGTGCAATCACAGAAGAGGAATTGGGGAGGATCAGCAGGGTCCGCAGATGCCGGAGACTTACCGCAGAAGCGATACCACATCTGCGAATGGGTAATCGCAGGTGCGGAAGCTGGTCTTTAAGTGAAAGGTTGTAGATGCGACCATGTCCTCGCAGAAGAGGGACCATAGATGCGGTCCTAGTGCCGCAGAAGCGGATTAACTGGGCAAAAACTTATAAATACTTTCCTTCGCAAAATTTAGCTATTTTTCAATTCTTTTCAAACGGGGAAGCCTGGGGAGCATTTTTCAAGAGGGATTTTCAGAGGAGTTCTTGGGGTAAGGTCTTTGTTCACTAAACTCGTTATTGGAGTGATTTTGTCATTATAAGCATGAAAAATTAAGGAAAATCAGTGGTAATTTGGGGCTTAAGGCTTGACTAATTAGAGGCCTTTGAGTGATGATTTGAGGGACCATTTGAGGTCCAGTTTTGGTACTTTTGGTATAACTGAACTTTTGAGAGTGTGAGAATTCTAGAAATATAAATTTTACCCAATTCTCAGATGTGGGCCTAAGGAGCGTTTTGGCCATTTTACCTCATTTCTCGTATTAGCATAGAATTTCTTTGCAGAATCAGTTACTTGAAGTGTTGTTTATATTATGCAATTGAATAGAATAGATTTGGGCCATTTGGAGTCGAGCACTCGTGGCAAAGATGTGGTTTCAGGTTGATTTTGAGCTGGTTCGACATAAGTGGCTTTCCTAACCTAGTGTGGGGGACTTTCCCCTTAGGATTTGGTATTATGATGATTGAAATTCCTTTTATGTGAGGTGACGAGTGCGTACTTATACTAATTGTTGAAAATCTGGTTTTCATTAAGTAACTTTAATTATGTTTTCCCTTTCTATTTATTCTACTTGCACTTTTAAACCTGCTGTTAATTTAGAGAAGCATGTCTAATTGACTTTATTGCTTTAATTGCTTTAATTGCCTTATTTGTATTACGTGAAGCATGCAAGGTTAGAATTGTCTATGTTACCTTGTTATGAAGTCAAGTTTATTTGAGTATTCCGTGTGCCATTGCTGTGTGTTTTACTTTGGGAATACGGGACGGCATCTCGGGAGATCCCCTGTGCGCATTTACGATTTGAGCTTAAGTGCGGGATAGCGAGAGATCCCCAGCACATATATTGAGGATACGAAGACATTCTCAGGATACCAAGAGATCCCTAGCATATATTGAGGATACTGAGAGATCCTCGGGATACCAAGAGATCTCTATCATACATAGAGGATACCAAGAGATCCTCAGGATACCAAGAGATCCCTAGCACATATTGAGGATACCGAAAGATTCTCGGGATACCAAGAGATCCCTATCATATATTGAGGATACCAAGAAATCCCCGGCATACCAAGAGATCCCTATCACATATTGAGGATACCGAGAGATCCTCGGGATACCAAGAAATCCTTATCATACATCCTTATCATACATTGAGGATACCAAGAGATCCCTAGCATATATTGAGAATATCGAGAGATCCTCGGGATACCAAGAGATCCCTATCATATATTGAGGATACCTAGAGATCCCTAGTATACATTGAGGATACCAAGAGATCCCCGGTTGTTATCCTTGTGAAGAAAGGTATCTCCTTGTGATTGTTTTTGCCTCTATTTCAGTTATTGAGTCCCTTATATTCCTGTATTTAATTCTTATTGTTAGCTTCCAACTGTGCTGCTTACCTTATTCTGTCATACCTTACATTTTTAATCATCTCAGTATGGCCCTGACCTTCTTCGTCACTACCCGACCGAGGTTAGGCTTAACACTTACTAAGTAACATTGTGGTGTACTCATGCCCCTTTCTGCGCATGTTTTTTATGTGTAGATCCAGGTACTTCTACTCAGTCCTATCACCCTTGAGGCGAGGCGACTACTCCAGAGACTTCGAGGTATATCTGCTGCATCCGCATACCGAGGAGTCCCTTTCCACTCTATCTTGTAGTGATAGCCCTTCTATCTTTTCTGTTGATATAGAAATTCCGGAGTTAGAGCATTTTATTATATTTGTAGCTTGTGATTCATGGGTTTCCGAGTTTTGGGAGAAATGTATTAGTTTTGAGAGATAATATTGTGTATGTCGAGCAGTATTTTTAAATGCTATTTTATTATCCTATATCTGTTTTAAATTGTTTTCTTCCATAAATTAGTTTATCTTCCGCAATTTTAGGTTTACCTAGTCGTAGAGACTAGGTGTTATCATGATGGTTCACGGAGGGCGAACCGGGGTCGTGACAAGTTGGTATCAAAGCTCTAGGTTCATAGGATTCATGAATCACAAGACGGTTTATTAGAGTCTCGCTGATCGGTATGGAGACGTTTGTACTTATCTATAAGAGTCTATGTAACTATTATGAAAATTCCACTTCATTTGATTTCCTTGTCGTTCGAGATTTTGATATCACAATTCTAAACTTTTGTCTTCTATCTCTCACAGATGGTAAGGACACGCGCTACCCGAGATGATCAGGCACCCGCACCCCCTACTACAGTGTCACGACCCAAACCCCGAACCCGGTCGTGATGGCGCCTCTCGTGAAGACAAGGCCAGCCAGTCCAACACAGTACACTTCTTTAAGCAGTTAATTATCATAAAACAGTTTAAAGCATGATTTAATAGCAATAATTAGTGGAAATATAGATAACAATAGAAGAAACAATCCCGACACAGTCCAAACCGGGGTGTCACAAGTCATGAGCAACTAAGGATCCCGATACGAGTATACTAAATACAATAATTTGGTACAACTGTTTGAAGGACATAATAGTAATAAGATAAGGGACACATGGGGGCTGCGGACGGCAACAACTACCTCGTAGTCTCCGAAACACCGCCTGGACTGGAGTAAATCAGCACTCAGGAGCGGGACCTGCTACGCCTGAATCTGCACACAAGGATGCAGGGATAAAAGTGAGTACTCCAACTCAGTGAGTAATAAACATATATAATGGCTGAAAGTAAGGAATCACGTGAAAACACAAAGCGATCTATACCGAAGTAGTAAAATCACTTAAAATAGTAAATCAATGAAATATCAAGTAAATTTTCCTTTTTCAACCAGTAAAGCAAGTAATTCGGCAGGTAATTAACAAATAGAAATCTGCCCCTCGGGCAACAACTCAGAATAGTACCAGCCCCTCGGGCTCACTCTCAGAATAATATCAGCCCCTCAGGCTCACTCTCATATTAGTATCAGCCCCTCGGGCTCACTCTCAGAACAGTATCAGCCCCTCGGGCTCACTCTTAGAACAGTATCAGCCCCTCGGGCTCACTCTCATAACATAATGGGTACCCGCGCTCACTGGGGGTGTGTAGACTACAGAGGGGCCCCTTACGGCCCAAGCACAATATCAAGCCATCTCGTGGCATCATCTCTCAGCTCTCGGCCTCACATCACTCAAGCCACCTCGTGGCGTGTAAATGTATCTCAGGCCCTCAGCCTCATATCACTCAGTGTATCCTCACATCTGGCCCTCAGCCACACTCAGTCAGAAAATCATCACAAGCCCCTCAGGCATTTGTAAAACATTAGTGCTCAGCACAAAACATCATTTAGAAATATCATTTATGTCTCAAAATTGAGTAAAAGTGGTTGAGTTGTAAAATAGTGGAAAAACAACAGGAATGAGTTCAAGTAATAAATAAATATAGTGAGGAAATAGTGATAAAAATCCCTGGAGGGTTCAAATAATTGGCACGAAGCCCAAATATGGCAATCAGCCCAAACCATGATGATAACAAACAAGTTTCAGTCAAATATGAGGTAAAATCATCAATCGGGACGGACCAAGTCACAATCCCCAATAGTAAACGACTCAACGCTCATCATCAAGCGCGTGTCTCACCTCAATATAGCACTAAGATGTACAATCCAGGGTTTCAAACCCTCAGGACATTATTTACAATCATTACTCACCTCAAACCGGCTACAACTATAGCTCGCGATGCCTTTTCCCCTCGAATCGGCCTCCACGCGCGTCGAATCTATCCAAAATTAGAGCAAATACGTCACAATATGCTAAGGGAACAAAGCCCAAGCGAAAACAATCGAAAAATATCAAAAATCCCGAAATTAGCAAAACGCGAACCCCGGACCCACTTCCCGAAACTCAGAAATTTTCACATCGTTAGATTCCTTATTACCCCACGAGTTCATACATATCACAAGTTCTCCAATCCGACCCCAAATGGTACTCCAAATCCCAATTCAAAATCTCAAAATCCCAAGCCCTGGTTCTTCCATTTTTAGCTTAAGTTTCATGATTTTCTAGGTGGATTTTATAATAGATTCGAGTTTTTGGTCCGAAATCCTTACCTCCAAACGTTTCTCCTTGAATCCCTCTTCGATTTCTTTCAAAAAGCTCTCAAAAAGACCAACTATGGAGTAAATGAGATTAAAAATCATGGATGAAATGAATTAAAACATTCTGCGACCCCAAAGCCCGCTTCTACGGTACCGCTTCTGCGGTCATTTCTCCGCATCTGCGGAATTCACTTAACTAGCAAAACCACATCTGCGGTACACTGCCGCATCTGCGACTCCGTAGGTGCGGTCCTTATTCCGCATCTGCGGTTCCTGACCTCTCTCCTCAAATCCGCATCTGCGGAAAATCCTTCGCACCTGCGGTCCCCAAACCGCAGGTGCGAAAACACCAGAAGCAGCAGAAATTCTGCAATCACTCAAGTCCAAAAATCTTCCCGTTAACCATCCAAAATCACCCCGAGGCCCCCGGGACTTTAACCAAAAGCACAAACATAACCCAATACCTTATTCAAGCTTGTTCCCATCATCAAAAAACCTCAAACAACATTAAATTACCCGAAACACATCGGATTCAAGCCTAATTATTTAGAAATCTTCTGAAATACGCATTCGATCAATAACCCAACCAAACCACATCCGAATGGACTGAAATTTTGCACACATCCCAAATGACATAACGAAGCTACTGCAACTCTCGGAGTTCCATTCCGACCCCTATATCAAAATCTCGCCTATCAATTGGAAATCGTCAAAATATCAACTTCGCCAATTCAAGCCAAATTCTACTCCGGACCTCCAAAACCCATTCCAATCACACTCCTAAGTCATAAATCACCTCCGAAGCTAACCAAACCATCGGAACTCACATCCGATCCATCTAACACATAAGTCAACATCCGGTTGACTTTTCCAACTTAAACCTTCTTAAAAGAGACTAAGTGTCTCATTTCTTACCAAATCCACTCCGAACACCAATTAATCCACTCAATCACATAAAACACGGATAACAGAGCATAAAGAAGTAGAAATGGGAGAAACAGAGTGGTAACTCATGAGACGACTCGCCGGGTCGTCACATCCTCCCTAACTTAAACAAACGTTCGTCCTCGAACGAGTCAAAAAACATACCTGAAGTCTCAAATAGGTGAGGATATCTGCTCTGCATATCCCGCTCGGTCTCCCAGGTAGCCTCCTCCACGGGCCGACCTCTCCACTGCACATTCACTGAAGCTATATCCTTTTACCTCAATTTTCAAACCTGACAACCCAAAATAGCTACTTGCTCCACATCATAGGCCAAATCATCATCCAAATGAACCGTGCTGAAGTCCAAAACATGAGACGGATCCCCAATATACTTTCGGAGCATAGAAACATGAAATACCGAATGCACACTCGACAAGTTGGGAGGCAAAGCAAGCTCATAAGCCACCTCCCCAATCCTCTGAAGCACCTCAAAAGGCCCAATGAACCGAGGACTCAATTTTCATTTCTTCCCAAATCTCATAACACCCTTCATGGGTGAAACCTTCCACAGAACCTTCTCGCCAACCATCTAGACACATCTCGAACCTTCCAGTCCGCATAAATCTTCTGTCTCGACTGCGCTGTACGAAGCCTCTCCTGAATCACCTTCACCTTTTCTAAGGCATCCTGAACCAAATCTGTCCCTAATAGCCTAGCCTCGCCAGGCTCGAACCAACCAACTGGAGATCTACACCGTCTCTCATACAAAACCAAATATGGAGCCATCTGAATACTCGACTAGTAGCTATTGTTGTAAGCAAACTCTGCAAGCGATAAAAACTCATCCCATTAACCTCCGAAATCAATTGCACAAGCACGCAACATGTCCTCCAATATCTAAATAGTACTCTCGGACTGCTCGTCCGTCTGAGGATGAAAAGCTATACTCAACTCCACCTGAGTACCCAACTCTCTCTGCACAGCTCTCCAAAACTATGATGTAAACTGAGTACCCCGATCTGAAATGATAGAAACTGGAACATCATGCAGCCGAACAATCTCCCGAATGTATAACTCTGCTAACTGCTCTGAATAATAAGTAGTACACATAGGAATGAAGTGCAGGGACTTGGTCAGCCGATCCACAATCACCCAAATAGCATCGAACCTCTTCAAAGTTCGTGTAAGTCCAACAACGAAGTCCATAGTGATCATCTCCCATTTCCACTCAGGAATAACCATCTGCTGAAGCAAGCCACCCTGCCTCTGATGCTCATATTTCACCTGTTGACAATTGATACATCGAGCTACAAATCCCACAATATCTTTCTTCATTATTCTCTACCAATAGTGTTGCCTCAAATCCTGATACATCTTCGTGACACCCGGATGAATGGAATACCGCGAGCTATGGGCCTCCTCCAGAATCAACTCTCTAAGCCCATCCACATTGGGAACACAAATCCGGCCATGCATCCTCAACACCCCATCATCACCAATGGTCACATATCTAGCATTATCATGCTGAACTCTGTCCTTAAGGACAAGAAAATGCGGATCATCATACTGGCACTCTCTGATGCGATCATACAAGGAAGAGCGAGAAACTACACACACCAACACCCGACTGGGCTCCGAAATATCCAACCTCACGAACCGATTGGCCAAGGCCTAAACATCAACTGCAAGAGGTCTCTCCCCAACTGGAATATATGCCAAACTCCCCATGCTCACTGCTTTTCAGCTCAAAGCATCGGCCACCACATTGGCCTTTCCCAGATGGTATAATATAGTGATATCATAATCCTTAACCAACTCCAACCATCTCCGTTGCCTCTATTTAACATCCTTTTGCTTGAACAAATGATGAATAATGCGATGATCAGTGAATACCTAACAAGATACGCCATACAAATAATGCCTTCAAATCTTCAATGCATGAACTATGGCAGCCAACTCCATATCATGAACAGGGTAGTTCTTCTCATGGGGCTTCAACTAACGAGAAGCATAAGCAATAACTCTACCCTCCTGCATCAATACACAACCAATCCCAAGTCTCGAAGCATCACAATACATGATATATGAACCTGAAGCTGATGGCAAAACCAACACTAGAGTTGTGGTCAAAACTGTCTTGAGCTTCTGAAAGCTCTCCTCACACTCGTCCAACCATACAAATGAAACACACTTCTGAGTCAACTTGGTCAAGGGTGATGCGATAGATAAGAATCCCTGAACAAACCGACAATAATAGCCTGCCAACCCAAGAAAGCTACGAATCTCTGTGGCTGAGGTCGGTCTAGGCCAACTCTGAACCACCTCAATCTTCTTCGGATCAACCTGAATACTCTTGCTGGACACCACGTGCCACAAGAAAGCCACTGAACTGAGTCAAAACTCACACTTAGAGAACTTTGCATAAAGTTTCTCCTCTCTCAATCTCTGCAACACAACTCTCAAATGCTCCACGTGCTCCTCCTGGCTATGAGAGTACCCCAGAATTTCATCAATGAAGACTATAACGAAGGAATCAAGATAAGGACGGAACACACTGTTCATCAAATGCATGAACACTGCTAGGGCATTGGTTAGCCCAAAAGACATCACAAGGAACTCATAATGACCATATCTTGTCCTGAAAGCAGTCTTAAGAATATCTGAATCCCTGATCTTCAACTGGTGATAGCTCGAACGAAGGTCAATCTTGGAGAACACTCTCACTCCTTGAAGCTGGTCAAACAAATCATCAATTCGAGGCAAAGGATACTTGTTCTTAATTGTTACCTTGTTCAATTGCCTATAATCAATGCACATTCTCATGGTGCCATCCTTCTTCTTCACAAACAGGACTGGCGCACCCCAATGTGACACACTAGGCCAAATGAACCCCTTATCTAGGAGTTCCTGAAGCTGTTCTTTCAATTCCTTCAACTCCGTTAGCGCTATACGATATGGCGGAATAGAAATGGGCTGAGTGCCCGGCACCAGGTCAATACCAAAATCAATATCCCTATCCGGTGGCATGCCCGACAGGTCTGCAAGAAACACAACGGGAAAATCCCTCACAACTGGAACAGAATCAATACTGGGAGTCTCAGCTCCAACATCTCTCACAAACGCTAGATATGAAAGACAACCCTTCCCAACCATACGTTGGGCCTTCAAGAAAGAGACCACTCTACTAGGAACATAATCAGTCACACCACGCCACTCGATCTGCGGCACACCCGGCATAGCCAAAGTGACTGTCTTAGCATGATAGTCTAGAATAGCACAACACGGAGATAACCAATCCATGCCCAAAACGACATCAAAATCCACCATGTTCAATAACAATAGATCCACTCAGGCCTCCAGACCCCCAATAGTTACCACACATGACCGGTACACACGGTCTACAACAACAGTATCGCCCACCGGGGTAGATAGATGAATAGGTAAAGCAAGAAACTCACGGGGCGTACCCAAATAATGAGCAAAGTATGATGACACATAAGAAAAGGTGGAACCGGGATCAAATAATACAGAGGCATCTCTGTGGGAAACTGAAACAATACCTGTAATGACAGCATCTAAAGCAATGGCATCGGGTCTGCCTAGGAGTGCATAGAAACAGGCCTGATCGACCTTCCCCTCTGGGGTGACCCCTGGCTACCTAACCTCCACCCCTAGCTGGCTGGGCGAGTGGTGAAGTAACTAGAGCAGAAGTTGAGGGCTGACCCCTCTGCTGGGACGAACTAGCAACACAACGAGGACACTGCCTCCATACATGCCCAAACTCTCCACACTCAAAACAACTCCCAAGTGCTAGAGAAGGGGACTTAAGGGAACCCCTCGCACCGGAGTGACTAGCTGATGCACTTGGCATAGAAGAACCCAGAGTTGGCGGGGCACGAGATGAACTCTGAGCTGGGAGGGCGCTGAGTGAAGGCTGGCCCTGCTGAGACCCATGATAACCATGACTTGAAGATGAACTGCGATACTCTGGACGAGCTGACTGAGCAGACCTGAAAGAACGACCTCTACCATGCTGGAACTGGCCCCTCAAAGGAGCACCACTGTAACTGCCTGATCCTCGAGGCCTCTTGGCCTCCCTATCCTCTCGCTCCTGACGGCGAATAGTCTCAATCTTGCGAGCTATATCAACTACCTCCTCGAACGTAGCACCCAACACCCTCTCTCTGGTCATAAGAATACAGAGATGATAGTTAAGGCTATCAACAAATCTCCTGATCCTCTCACAATCTGTCGGAACCATCCAAACGGCATGATGAGCCAAATCAAAAAACCTTGACTCATACTATGCCACAGTCATATCCTTCTGCCTCAACCACTCAAACTATCTATGTAGCTCCTCTCTGCGAGACTTCAGCACATACTTCTCCAAGAAGAGAATAGAGAACTCCTGCCAAGTGAGGGGCGCTGCTCCCACAGGCCTACGCCTCTTATATGCCTCCCACCAAGTAAAGGCAGCCCAGAAAACTGAAAGGTGGTAAATGCCACACCACTAGACTCAAGAATCCCTGGTGTATGGAGCATCCGCTGGCACTTATATAGAAAACCTTGGACATCCTCGCCCTCAGCACCACTGAATGACAGAGGATGGAGTCTACCAAACCCCTCAAGACGACGCTGCTCATCATCCGGCAAAACTGGTACCATGAACTCCTGAGCTGGTGCAACCGGCTGGGTTGGAGGTGCCCTGGGCATCTGAAGTCCCTGCACTACCTGCTCAGGTGTGCGAGGAGCGGGGGTCTGATTACCTCTCCCGGTCTGTGAAATAGCTACTACTGTAGTGGCTGAAATTGCCGGAGCCAGGCCAGTGAAACTGATAAGATTTGTGCCAAGGCCTCATAAAGACCCAGAATCACGATCAGCACAGTTGGTGCATGAACTGGTGCTGCTGGAGCATCCATAGCTGGAGCCTGATCCGGAGCTAGGGCATCTGGTGGATCTACAGGTGCTGCCCTCGCTGCTCTGCCTCTGCCACGACCACGACCGCGTCCACAGCCTCTGGTGGTCTCAACTGGTGGCACTGGTGGTCGTCCACCTCATCCGGTAGCTCGCGTACTTACCATCTGTGAGAGAATAGAATAACAAAAGTTTAGTACTTGGAATAACAAGTTCGAACGACAAGGATTTCAAGAATGTGAAGTTTTTCCTAAAGGTTTTGATGCCTCTCGAGGATAAATACAGATGTCTCCGTACCGATCCGCGTGACTCTACTAAACCTGCTCATGACTTGTGAGACCTAAGTAACCTAGGCTCTGATACCAACTTGTCACGACCCAAAACCCGAACCCGGTCGTGATAGCGCCTCTCGTGAAGAAAAGGCCAGCCAGTCTAACACAGTACACTTCTTTAAGCAGTTAATTATCATAAAATGGTTTAAAGCATGATTTACTAGCAATAATTCATGGAAATATAGATAACAATAGAAGAAACCATCCCGACACAGCCCAAACCGGGGTGTCACAAGTCATGAGAAACTAAGGATCCCGATACGAGTCTACTAAATATAATATCTGGTACAACTGTTTGAAGGACATAAAAGTAATAAGATAAGGGAGACACGGGAGTTACAGATGCCAATAGCTACCTCATAGTCTCCGAAACACCACCTGGACTAGAGGAAATCAGCACTCAGGAGCGGGACCTGTTACGCCTGAATCTGTACACAAGGGTGCAGGGAGTAAAGTGAGTACTCCAACTCAGTGAGTAATAAACATAAATAATGGCTGAAAGCAAGAAATCATGTGAAAACACAAAGCAATCTATACCGAAGTAGTAAAATCACTTAAAAACAGTAAATCAGTGAAATATCAACTAAATTTTCCTTTTTCAACCAGTAAAACAAGTAATTCGACAGGTAATTAAAAAATAGAAATCCGCCCCTCGGGCAACAACTCTGAACAGTACCAGCCCCTCGGGCTCACTCTCAGAATAATATCAGCCCCTCGGGCTCACTCTCAGATCAGTATCAGCCCCTTGGGCTCACTCTCAGAACAGTATCATCCCCCCGGGCTCACTTTCAGAACAGTATCAACCCCTCGGGCTCACTCTTAAAACATAATGGGTACCCGCGCTCACTGGGGGTATGCAGACTCTAAAGGGGCACCTTACGGCCCAAGCGCAATATCAAGCCATATCGTGGCGTCATCTCTCGGCTCTCGGATTCACATCACTCAAGCCACCTTGTGGCGTCTAAATGTATATCAGGCCCTCGGCCTCATATCACTCATTGTATCCTCACATCTGGCCCTCGGCCACACTCAGTCAGAAAATCATCACAAGCCCCTCAGGCATTTGTAAAACAGTAGTGCTCAGGCCAAAACATCGTTTAGAAATATCATTTATGTCTCAAAACTAAGTAAAAGTGGCTGAGTTTAAAACAGTGGAAAAACAACAGGACTGAGTTCAAGTAATAAATCAATACAGTGAGGAAATAGTTATAAAATCCCCGGAGGGGTCAAATAGTTGCCATGAAGCCCAAATATGGCAATCAGCCTAAACCATGATGATAACAAACAAGTTTCAGTCAAATACACGGTAAAATCATCAATCGAGATGGACCAAGTCACAATCCCCAATAGTAAACGACTCCACGCTCATCATCAAGCGCGTGTCTCACCACAATATAGCACTAGATGTGCTATCCGGGGTTTCAAACCCTGAGGACATCATTTACAATCATTACTCACCTCAACCGGCTACAACTCTAGCTCGCGACACCTTTGCCCCTCAAATCGGCCTTCGCGCACGTCGAATCTCTCCAAAATCAGAACGAATACGTCACAATATGCTAAGGGAACAAAGCCCAGCAAAAACAATCGAAAAATATCAAAAATCCCGAAATTAGCAAAACCCGAGCCCCGGGCCCACTTCCCGAAACTCAGAAATTTTCACATCATTAGATTCCTTATCACCCCACGAGTTCATACATATCAAAAGTTCTCCAATTCGACCCCAAATGGTCCTCCAAATCCAAATTCAAAAGCTCAAAATCCCAAGCCCTAGTTCTTCCATTTTTAGCTTAAGTTTCATGATTTTATAGGTGGATTTCACAATAGATTCGAGTTTTTGGTCCGAAATCCTTACCTCCAAACGTTTCTCCTTGACTCCCTCTTCGATTTCCTTCAAAGAGCTCTCAAAAAGACAAACTATGGAGTAAATGAGCTTAAAAATTGCGGATGAAATAAATTTAAACATTCTGCCCAGGGGTTTTCGCTTCCGCGACCCCAATGCCCATTTCTACAGTACCGCTTCTGCGGTTATTTCTCCGCATCTGCGGAATTCACTTAACGAGCAAAAAACCACATCTGCGGTACACTGCCGCATCTGCGACTCCGCATGTGCGGTCCATATTCTGCATCTGCGGTTCCTGACCTCTCTCCTCAAATCCGCATCTGCAGAAAATCCTTCGCACCTGTGATGCCGCCCCTGTGGTCCCCAAACCACAGGTGCGAAAACACCAGAAGCAGCAGAAATTCTGCAATCACTCAAGTCCAAAATCTTCCCGTTAACCATTCGAAATCACCCCGAGGCCCCCGGGACCTCAATCAAAAACACAAACATAACCCAATACCTTATTCAAACTTTTTCCCATCATCAAAACACCTCAAACAACATCAAATTACCCGAAACACATAGGATTCAATCTTAATTTTTGAGAAATCTTCCGAAATAGGATTTCGATTAAAAACCCAAACAAACCACATCCGAATGAACTGAAATTTTGCACACAAATCCCAAATGACATAACGAAGCTATTGCAACTATCGGAGTTCCATTCCGACCTCTATATCAAAATTTCGCCTATCAACCGGAAATCGTCAAAATATCAACTTCGCCAATTCAAACCAAATTCTACTCCGGAATTCCAAAACCCATTCTGATCACACTGCTAAGTCATAAATCACCTCCGGAAGCTAATCGAACCATCGGAACTCACATCCGAGCCCTCTAACATATAAGTCAATATCCGACTGACTTTTCCAACTTAAACCTTCTTAAAAGAGACTAAGTGTCTCATTTCTTACCAAATCCACTCCGAACACCAATTAATCCACTCGATCATATAAAACACGGATAACGGAGCATAAAGAAGCAGAAATGGGGGGAACAGAGCGGTAACTCATGAGATGACTGGTCGGGTCGTCATATACAACCGTCAGAGGCCGGGGCCAGGGTAGAGGCCGAGGACGCGCACGTGGTGCAGCCAGAGCACCTTCGTGAGCTACCATTGAGGTACCATCAGCAGTTCTAGCTAGAGTTCAGGCACCTGATACGCCTACTGCTACTACTACTCCAGCACTTCAAGAGACTCTAGCATAGTTCATGAGCATGTACACTATTTTGGCTCAGGCAGAGTTGCTTCACCTTGTTGCAGCTACATCTCAGGCCAGGGGAGGAGCATAGACTACTGTCGCCCGTACTCCAGAGCAGTGAGTTCTCATTGTTCAGGTTCCAGGTATCATGGCAACACAGCCTGTGGTCCCATTTTAGCAAGTGGTGAGGACCTCTCGTCGAGTAGAGGACAGGTGGGTCCAGGAGAGAGAGGACATACGAGGTCAGGAGAGAGAGTATAGGGAAGTAAGGAGACCTCATAGACTGGAGAGAGCCATTGGTCGTTATCTTGGAGGAAGAGTACGGTACGGTAGAGGTTTTGTGGGTCAGCCAGCTCAGTTTGCATCTTAGACTTCATATAGTGTTTCAGGTGTTCAGGGGTCTTGGAGTACCCGTACCTCACAGATCCCACTGCCACATCCTCCCAGAGCTTGTTTTGAGTTTGATGACACACGCCATATGGTAAGGGATTGCCCTAGACTTGGGAGGAGTGTACCTCCATAGACTTCTCAGCCACGGCATGCCCGGTAAAGTTCTCAGGCTATGGTTACAGCACCAGTTGATACCCTACATACTCAGCCAGCTAGAGGGGGAGGCCAGGCCAGATACTATGCCCTTCCTACCCGTACCGAAGCTGTTGCCTCTGATTCTGTCATCACAGGTATTATACTGGTTTATCACAAAGATGCATTGGTTCTATTCGATTCAGGCTCTACTTACTCTTATGTGTCTTCTTATTTTGCTCCACATTTGGGTGTACCTCGGGATTCTATGAGTTCCCCTATTTATGTTTCTACTCCTGTAGGAGATTCTCTTGTTGTGGACAGCATTTATCGGTCGTGTTTGGTTGCTCTTAGTGGTTTTGAGACCAAAGTTGATTTATTGTTGCTCAACATGGTACATTTTGATATTATCTTGGGCATGGACTGGTTGTCTCCCCATTTTTCTATTCTTGATTGTCACGCCAAAATTGTAACGCTGGCTATGCCAGGTGTACCGCGTGTTGAGTGGGGGGGTACATTAGATCACACTCCCGGTAGAGTTATTTCTTTCCTTAAGGCTCAGTGAATGGTTGAGAAGGGGTGTGACACGTATTTTGCTTATGTGAGAGATACCAGAATTGATACCCCTTCAGTTAATTCAGTCCCAATAGTACGAGATTTTTCCGATATGTTTCCAACTGATCTTCCAGGCATGCCGCCTGATAGAGATATTGATTTTGGCATTGATCTGTTGTTGGACACTCAGCCCATTTCTATTCCTCCATATTGTATGGATCCTCCTGAGTTGAAAGAGTTGAAAGATCAGTTACATGAATTGCTTAATAAGGATTTTATTTGGCCCAGTGTATCACCTTGGGGTACTTCTGTCTTGTTTGTAAAGAAAAAGGATGGTTTTATGCGTATGTGTATTGATTATCGCCAATTGAACAAGGTTACAGTGAAGAACCGTTATCCTTTGCCTCGCATTGATGATCTGTTTTACCAGCTTCAAGGTGCACGAGTGTTTTCTAAGATTGACTTGCACTCAGGTTACCATCAGTTGAAGATTCGGGAGCCAGATATTTGAAAACTACTTTCAGGACTCGGTATGGTCATTACGAGTTCCTTGTCATGTCATTTGGGCTGACCAATGCCCCAGCAGCCTTTATGCATTTGATGCACAGTGTTTTCCGATCGTATCTTGACTCGTTCATCATTGTCTTTATTGATTATATTCTAGTGTATTCCCGGAGATGGGAAGATCATGAGCAGCACATGAGGACTGTACTTTAGACTCTAAGGGAGAAGAAGTTATATGCTAAGTTCTCCAAATGTGAGTTTTGGCTGGATTCCGTGGCATTCTTAGGCCACGTTGTATCGAGTGAGGGTATTCAGGTGGATCCGAAGAAAGTAAAGGCCGTGTAGAGTTGGCCAAACCATCCTTAGCTACTGATATCCGCAGTTTCCTTGGCTTGGTGGGTTACTACCGTCATTTTTTTGAGGGGTTTTCATCGATTGCAGCCCCTATGACCAAACTGACCCAGAAGGGTGCTCCGTTCTAGTGTACGAAAGAGTGTTAGGCGAACTTTCAGAAGCTCAAGATAGATTTGACTACAGCCCCAATTTTGATACTGCCTACAAGTTCGGGGTCTTATACGGTCTATTGTGATGCCTCGAGGATTGGCCTTGGAACGGTTTTGATGTAGGACGGTAGGATGATTGCCTATGCTTCCAGACAGTTGAAGGTGCATGAGAAGAATTATCCTGTCCACGACCTTGAGTTAGTTGCCATTGTTCACGCCCTGAAGATCTAGCGTCATAATTTGTATGGTGTGCCTTGTGAGATTTATACTGATCATCGGAGCTTGCAGTACCTGTTCAAGGAAAAGGATCTAAATTTGCACCAGATGAGGTGGTTAGAGTTGCTGAAAGACTATGATATCACTATTTTGTATCACCCGGGCAAGGCCAACGTGGTGGCCGATGCCTTGAGTCACCAGGCAAAGAGTTTGGGGAGTTTGGCTTACTTAGCAGCATCGGAGAGGCCTATGGCGATGGATGTTCAGGCCTTAGCCAGCCAGTATGTGAGATTGGATCTTGCGGAGCTCAGTCGGGTTCTAGCTTGCGCGTTTTCTTGGTCTTCCTTATTTGATCGTATCAGGGAGCGTTAGTATGATGACCCTCATTTGCTTGTCCTCAAGGACAAGGTTCAGCACGGTGATGCCAAAGATGTGACTATTGGTGATGACGGGGTATTGAGGATGCAGGGTCGGATTTGTGTACCCAATGTTGATGGGCTTTGGGAGTTGATTCTGGAGGAGGCCCATAGTTTGCGGTATTGCATTCATCCGTGTGCCGTGAAGATGTATCAGGATTTGTGACAGCACTATTGGTGGAGGCGGATGAAGAAAGATATAGTTGGATTTGTAGCTCGGTGCCTCAACTGTCAGCAGGTGAAGTATGAGCACCAGAGAGCAGGTGGGTTGCTTCAGCAGATAGAGATTCTGGAGTGGAAGTGGGAGTGAATCACCATAGACTTTATAGTTGGGCTCCCATATACTTTGAGGAAGTTCGATGCTATTTGAGTGATTGTGGATCGGCTGACCAAGTGCGCTCACTTCATTCCTGTGTGTACTACTTATTCTTCGGAGCGGTTGGTGGAGATTTATATCTGGGAGATTGTTTGTCTTTATGGTATTCCAGTTTCCATCATTTCAAATAGAGGTACTCAGTTCACATCACGGTTCTGGATGGCCATTCAGCACGAGTTGGGTACTCAGGTAAAGTTGAGTACGGCATTTCACCCTCAGACAGATGGACAGTCCAAGCGCACTATTCCGATTCTTGAGCATATGCTCCGTGCATGTGTGATTGAGCGTGGATGGTCTTGGGATGAGTTCTTTCCATTGGCGGAGTTTTCTTACAACAACAACTATCAGTCCAACATCTAGATGACACCGTATGAGGCTTTAAATGGTAGGCGATATCGATCCCCGGTAGGTTGGTTTGAGCTGGGTGAGGCCAAATTATTGGGCACAGACTTGGTTCAGGATGCTTTGGAGAAGGTTAAGGTGATTCAAGATAGACTCCGTACAGGCCAGTCCAGACAGAAGAGTTACGCAAACCAGAAGGTTCATGATGTTTCCTATATGGTTCGAGAGCGGCTTCTACTTTGGGTTTCGTCTATGAAGGGCATTACTACTGCTAATCCCTTTAATGCACTGGAATTAGAGGGCACTATTAATGCTAATCCTCCGAATGATGACCTAAAAATTTCCTCAAACAAACAAACTCTTACTCAAGCATATCTCACCCTCCCTATCTCCACGGCCCAATAACACTTGGTCCACTTTCCAGCACAACCTATCACCATGCATGCAATATTCCACGACCAACTCCCTCACATGCAAGACCTAACCCCTCTCTTACCCATTAGACGGTCAGCTTCATTTAATGATACCCAACAAAAGCCACAAACAACACACAAGCAAGACAAAAGGCATTATTCAATCACCACCTTCAAATTCTTCAAACCCTAGGCTAGTCTCCATGCAGGAACACAATCATGAGATATCCACTACCATATCTCATTCTTATTCAAATACACAACCTTCCACTTCATCAATCAAACCGCCTACATCCTTCATTCATATTCCTCCGGCTTTAGCTATACTATCATCTCCCACATCAGTCTTATCTCCTTTAAACACTGCCTCAGCAGCTCCCACTAAAGTATACAATGATTGCCAACAACTTCAACTACCTAAGAATGTCACAACCTCACCCACACAGACAGAACATCCATCGTCTACTCCGTTCACAGAACCCACTCTCATTTCCTCCCTCCCACTTGATAATGGAGCCCAACACCATAATCTACACAGCTCAGTAACCACAAGCTCCATTAACTTTAGCATCTTGGCGAGAAACGGGCCTCCAGAACCATGCCCTAACCTTCACTATGGAGGTCAATCAGCAAGAGGTGACCATCCTCATAAACAACCCAAGAAATCTTGCGCAGATAATATCGGAGGGCATGCAACTAGGGACGGAGTTATTTGCACGATACCATTGGTCTATGATGCAAGCTCCACACCTCTCCCCATATCAACCTCTAAACCTTCCAATTCCGGTATGGGACCCTACTCATTTTTACCCACATATAATTCGTGTGCCTTTTTATCCACCCCCTACCCCATCAACTCCATGGATATAGCCATATGCAAATCCACAACCCCTTCTACCTCTCTTGGAACCTCCAATACCAGCCCCATCTCCAGTCAACTCACCCTCGCCCAGTCCCAATCACGAAGAACAAGACGACAATTTACAGGCGGAACTCGACGCAACAATCGTTTACAACAGGGAAACTCGTCCAATACATGCATGGCTCAATGGGATCAAAGTGTTTGTGCAAAAGGAAGAATACGAAAGAAAAATATTCGTAAGGTGTCCCCCAACCCTAAGGAGAGTCTCTTTTTGGCTAAGGCCCACCACCAATCCAGAGGTGGGAAAATATGCAATGCTATTACTGCCAACCTTTCTCCTACATCCGGGAGAGAGCAGGAGTAATTGGATGAATCAAAGCATAAGTCCTACGGTTGACCTAGAAGATACTCATATGAATTTTATCATATGGAATTGTAGGGGAGCACTTTCCACTGAGTTTAGACGTAATTTTAGGTCTCTACTTGACTATAATAGGCCAGCGTTAGTTGTCCTTTTGGAAACACAATGTCAAACACATCAAAGTGTGAAGGATGATTTTAATTTTGATGGTATGATTGAGGTGGCCAGCACAGGCAATTCTGGAGGAATTGCTATTTTGTGGTTGGATAATGCATTAGATGTTCATCCAGTTGCCACCACTACACAAGAAATTCACTGACATGTCCAGGTAAAACCTTTACCTTTTAAATTTTTATTTACTGCTATCTATGCCAGTAATGAATTAGTTAATAGACAGTTGTTATGGGATAATCTCATGTCTGTACACGATAATTATCATGGACCTTGGTTAATTGGAGGTGACTTTAATGAAATCACTCATGCAACTTGGTGGACTTCCTTGATAATCTCATGTCTGATAAATTTGGTGGACTTCCTATAAATAACTCATGCTCAAATAAATTTTTAGACTGCCTTAATTATTGTCACATGACTGATTTAGGTTTTAAGGGTAGTCGATATACTTGGACTAATGGAAGACATAAGAAGTATACTATCCTTGAACATATTGATCGTATAGTTGCTAATTATGATTGGATTAATCAATACTCCAACGCTCTTGTTACACACCTTCCCCGTACACACTCGGATCATTGTCCCATTAAATTAGAACTTCATCATTGTCCATTACCTAGGACAAAATTATCTAGATTTGAAACTATTTGGACTAGTCATCCTGATTTTAATAATGTGGTTAAACAAGTTTGGCTGGATAATGTCACATTGCTTCATGCAATTGATAATTTCACAACAATAGTATAACAATGGAACAAATCTACCTTTGGTAACATTTTTAAGCAAAAAAAGAATATTCTTGCTAGATTAAATGGGATTCAGGCTTCTATCCACTATCCAACTAGTAAGTTCTTACAAAATTTGGAAAAAGACCTAATGTTGGATTTTAATAGAATTCTTAATTTAGAGGAAGAGTTTTGGAAACTAAAATCACGTATTGACTAGCTTAATAATGTGGATGCCAATAATAAATTTTTCCACCTCACTACTATTAATCGTAGAAGGCACAATAGAATCACAACTCTTCAAGACCAGGGGAAATTGGATAACACACCCTACAAAAATTCTTGATCATATTTTCCTTTATTATTAAAATCTATTTACCACGCAGAAAACTATCTCGATTTCAAAATCAATACTACTTCCTTCTAATATATTAACACGGGCTGACCATGATTCCTTAATACAACCTTTACAAAAATTTGAAATTCTGAATGTTATAAAGTCATTCAAGCCTATGAAAGCACCTGATCTTGATGGACTCCATCCCCTTTTTTACCAAAATTATTGGGACACTATTGGGGAATCTGTGATACAGTTCTGTCACAAGATGTTCACTAACTATAAAATTAACCCCAAAATAAATTCTACCTTTATCTGTCTTATTCCTAAAAATAATAATGCCTCCACAATTGCTCAATATAGACCTATTAGTCATTGTAATACTATTTATAAAATAATCACAAAAATAATGGTTAATAGATTAAAGGCGATATTGGAACACATCATGCATCCTACACAATCTAGTTTTCAACAAAATAAAAGAGTTGCGGATAATGCTATCATAGTTCAAGAAGTTATCAATAAATTTCAAAAAATGAAAGGGAATAAACTTAGTATGCTTCTTAAGATTGATCTAGAAAAGGCGTTTGACAAATTAGAATGGTCTTTTATTCGTAATACTTTAGTTAGTTTAAATTTTCCAGCTAAGTTTATTAAGTTAATTATGTCTTGTATTACCACCACTACTACCTCTATATTAATCAATGGTAGTCCAACTGATGCCTTTCAGCCCACAAGGGGTATAAGATAGGGTGATCCTTTGTCACCTTATCTGTTTATCCTTGTCTTGAAATGTTGTCTAGAAAAATCAATAATGTTGTTGATTATCAGGCTTGGAAACCCATATCATTAGCAAAAACTGGGCCTTCGTTATCTCATTTATTCTTCGCAGACGTTATTACCCTCACCTTGCAAATTACAGCTAGTACATGTCAATCAATGGTTAGTACTATGACACAGTTTACTAATCAATCTGGCCAATCTATTAACTTTGAAAAATCAAAAATCTACTTCTCCAAAAATTGTCAACCCAATACTAGAAATATAATTTTGCAACTTTTTTATATGAAAGAGGGTCATAGTTTTGGAAAGTACTTGAGTTTCCCAATTTTACAACCAAGCCTGCAAAATTTGACAATCAATTCTTACTTAATAATTTCAAAACAAATTGGCAGGCTGGAAAACTAATTTTCTTTCTCGAGCGGGAAGACTAACATTAATAAAATCCACCCTTAACCATCTTCCAAATCACTTGATGTTATATATAAAACTGCCTAGTTATATTCTAAGCCACCTTAATAAATACCAAAGGAATTTCCTATGGGGCACAACTGTATAAAGGAAAAAATTACATCTCCTTAAGTGGTCCACAATCACGCAACCTTTGGAACTTGGGGGTATAGGTATACAATGTCTTGATACTAAAAATAAGTCACTTCATGCAAGTCTTGCATGGAGAATGTTCAATGATCCACAACAGTTATGGCACAAGTCCTTTTACACAATTATGTACGGCCAAAGCCACTACCAAGTTACAATAGCTCTACTATATGGCATAATACTATTAACGGCTGGAAATATTATAGATTAGGTTATAACTGGAACATTGCAACGGGACAACATGTTAAGTTTGGACTGACCCCTGGCTCAAGCATAATTTCATACTTAGAGACTACATTCATGGCCCTATGCCTCAATTTGAGGAAAATAAATTAGTACCTAATTATTATTTTAATAATAGATGGCACCTAGACAACATACCCTTTGAATTACCTTTGCATATAATTTCTTTTATTAATAATATTTATATGCCAATAGAATCCACTAACTATGACAAAATTTACTGGAACTTAACGGATAATGGAATTTTCTCAGTTAATTCTATGTACAAGTGTTTAACCACCATTAATACACCCACTGGTACATGTCTGCTTAACTCCTACAAGTGGATTTGGAAACTTCCCATTCCCCCTAAAATATCTTTTTTCATTTGGTTATTATGTCATAACAGACTCCCAACAGCTGTGTATCTCTCACAAGTAGGTATTACTAACTCAGCAACCTGTCCACAATGTCACCAACATAATGAAACAATTCCTCATTTATTTCAAACTTGTGCTAATACAATACTTCTTTGAAAATCTCTTAGAATATCACCTCCCACTAGCACATTAGCTGTTCCTCAAAATGAGCTTATGCCTTGGGTGTACCAACTTATACATACACCTTTGCCTTCTACACCATACAATATCCCTTCTACAATTATAATTCCTTTTGCATTATGGGAAATATGGCTTAAAAGGAATAAGTTTGTTTATGAATAAAAAGTAAATGACTTAAATATGCTTTCTTTGTTCGTAAAGGTAGCTGAATATTACTTTTTAACAAATCAATCTAGTAAGAAGAGATAAAGTCTCATATCTATATTAAATGGCATTCACCTGATCATATGTATTAAAATTAAATATTGATGGATCTTGCTGCCCGGCTCTATGCACTTATGGAATTGGTGGAGTTATCCGCAGCCACAAAAGCAATTGGATCATAGGCTTTGCAGGATCTGTCAAAGAAGGCACCTCTATACAAATAGAACTCCTTGCACTCCTCAAAGGTTTACAAATTGCTATCCAATAAAGGCTCTTACCAATCATCATTGAGACGGATGCACAAGCAATAATTGGTATGTTAAAGTCACCAGCAATGAGCTTTATTAATATTATTAATGATTGCAGGTACTCCGACAGTTGGATAGTCCATAAGTACAAGTTATCTACAGAGAGCAGAATTGTGTAGCAGATAAATTAGCTAAATATTGTGCAACGCATGTACAGGAGCAATATTTACTTTTTCGAACACCCCCACCTTTTGTTATGTCTTGTTATGAACAAGATCACCAGGGCACACTCCACAGCAGGATGTCTCGGCAACTTATTAGGAATGTTACACAATCTCTATCTGGATCATATGTGTGAGCACGTGATTTTTGCCCTACATGAAGATAACTCCTTAAAGTAGACCAAAAATAATTTTTATTGATTTTTATGAATTTTTCTTTATTTAGTTGCATTTCATGCATTTTTAATATTTTAAAATCATAGAAAAAATCATAAAAATTGTCATTTTTACATATTTAACTTTTAGTCTTTAGAAATTAGTGTTTTACTTAGTTTTAAGTTAATTAGTTGTTTTAATAAATAAAGAATTTTAATCTCTACAAAAAATAGTTTAATTTAGGTTTTTAATTAATTAAAGAAAAGAAAAAGAAATAATAATAGAAGAAAATAGAAAAAAAATGTTTGGTCTTGTTTATCCAAAATTGGGCCAATCCTTAAGATGGACCACATTCAATTAACCCAAGTCCAACCCTTTATTCCAAGCCCATCACTCTAGCTTACCCAAACCCCTTACCCTTTAAAAAACCAAGATATAGGAGACCTAAAGGGAAGAACAAGATCAGATCCCTACCCCTAAGAAACCCAGCAAATGGCGCATCTCAGAGAAGCTCTCATTTTCCTTCTTCACTATCATCTTCAACCTTGAAGACTTAGCCACTGCTCCCCACTTTTCCACCATTTTCGTTTCTTCTCAAGCAAATAAAAGAGCCAGCTTCTTCAGTTTCTTTTCTTTACTTCAATGATCAGAAAATACAAGAAAAGATACCGAAAGAATACATAGCATAAAAGCTAAAAAATGAGATGAAATGAAAAGCAAGAGATCCTAGTTCCGACGAATTTTGGTGTAATTTGAATTTTTCGGCGAGGTCCAGGTCCGTGGAAGGTCGTACTCTGAGCTTTCCCGGGCTGATTCATTATTGTCTGCTTCATTGCTAAGCCCCAACTTTCCTTTGCCTTTACTTGACTGCTTTAGATCAAATGTTGCAATCTAGGTACGTTTATGTATTTCTGCCAACCTCTAAAGAATCATGAATAAAAATCCTACTTGTTCATTTTCTGATTCTATTCAAGATCATAAATGTAGCATGTGTAATTGTTAAATTGGTTTGAGGTTTCGTTTTTGCTAAGCTGTGAAATTACCAATATGTTAAGTTAGATACTCGAGTTGTTAAATGTTAATGGATAATTCGGTGATTTACTGTTGATGATTATTTAATTTATGAGATTATTGATTCATGCTTGAAATGCATCTTTAATTTCTTTTTTTGTGCTTTAATTTTATATTTAAAATACCTACGTTTTTTTTATTGTTTGAATGGAGTTCCTTTGTCGAATTTGCTAATGGTTAGATCATAAGTGACTTAGAAACAAAAAAAAATATATTAATGATCATTATTAGTTGTTTAGTATTTCTCTTCTAAAAAAATTGAATAAATACTGAATATTTATTTGATTTTAGGCATTATGCAATGGCAGATAATTGAAACGATTTTAGGATCAGTTGTAGTCAATGTGGGACTATTTGTCTTCTATTTCCTTGCAATGACTTCAAATTTAGAAAAATAATTAATTCATGAACATCCGTAGATTGCTTTAATTGAGTACAAATCTTTTAAAATAAATTGGGACGTGCCATGCCAAATAAAATTCCAAAACCCATGGCCCTCACTTAATTAAATTTAACCCTTTAGAAATCGAGGTGTGCCATTAGTTGAATTTTTCATGGCCCTAGCAAACTTGAAAGTGCGTAGTTGCTTTAGGCGCGCTATTAAATTAATTTACTTAAACTCGGGTATGCACTTCATGTGACCCAAATCCAAATCTCAACAACGTTAAATAAAAATATGTCAAGGACCGCAGGTGTATTTCATGTGGTGTGGTTCAAGGCGTGTTTTAAATAATGTTGAATCTTCCTAAAAATAATTTAAAAGAGGTTAATAATTTACAATTATACCATAGGTTAAAACATGTATTAAACTCAGATAATAGGCTAATTATAATAGTTTAAGCGATTGTGCTAGAACCACGGAATCCAGGGGTACCTTACACCTTCCCTCGATTAACAGAATTCCTTATTCAGAATTTCTGGTTCGCAGACTTCAAAAGGAAAGTCGAGTTTTCCTCGATTTGGGATTAAAAATAAACTGGTGACTTGGGACACCAATTAAAATATTCCAAGCGGCGACTCTGATAAATAAATAATCTCATTTCGAATAATGTCACTTAAAATGGAAAAATTCCCTGTAATACCTTCGGGTGTGTAAAAAAAAGGTGTGACAGCTCTGGCGACTCCGCTGGGGATCCGAACCCAGAACTCCGGTTCAGGGTTCAAGAATTCGAGCTTAGTATAGTTGTTATGATTGGTTTTATTTATTATCTGATTTTTGTACATGTTGGAGCCTATATGCTAAATGCCGCTTTTACCGCTTTGATATTCTGTCAACTGTATATTAACTGCTACGAAACTCTTCTTCTCTCTAAGTCTTCTAAATCATCTGGGGAGTGTGCACTTCGTGTGACTTCTCTTCTGTCTAGAGTCTTATCCAATTTTAGAACGAGGTTCAGACAAGTTGTAAAGCCGGTGAAGCTTCTGTATTTCCGGTACGCTGCCCTCCCCCCCCCCGGCTCGAGCTGTCCGCTCGGGTAAGCCAGGTCTAGAACAATAAATTCAGATTTTTAAACCTAGTATAACAAGCCTCATGTCGGATCCCTAGTAGGAACGTTTGTTTGCATCACGTGCATTTGACCTTGGAGACTCAACACAGGGGTTGGGTCTGTCTAGGACAGGTGTACCCAAATGAAAAAGACTATCCTTATGCATCTTACGTGCTACTTGCGCATCTGCTTGTTTCGGCTTGCATGTTGACCTGCTTCTACAATAGGGAAAGAAAAATAAAAAGAAAAAAAGAAAAAAAAAAGAGAAAATCAAAAAAAAAAGTGAGGTAGGTATTTAGAAAATCCTGAAAATCTGCCGAAATTCTGAAAAAAGAAAAGTCATTTCAAAATGAGCCAAAATTTTCAAGTGCCATGTTTCCCTTGTTCCGTCAAATCTGACCAAACTACGCTGGTCTGATTCTCACCGGATGTGAGATACGTAGGCAAACCTCATCGTTTCCGACCCCAATTTTCAAAAAATCCAAAAAAAAAAAATCATTAGTTCCTTCTTTAGAAATTTTTCCTTAGAAAATTCAAATAAAAAAAAGAAGAAGTTTTTAAAAAATCTCAAAAAAAAGTAGTATCCTTCTTTCTGAAGTTTTTCATACGGAAAAAGAAATAAAACGAAAATCAATAAAAATCAAAATCCAAAATACAGGTTTCCTTCATTTCGAAGTATTTTTCCCAAAAATTCAAAAAAAATCAAAAAGAAAATACTTTTTAGATGTCTTTCTTTTGTAAATGTCCATAAAAAAAATTGAAAAAAAATTAATTCCAAAAATATTTTTGCCTTTCTTTAGAAGTGCTTTTGTAAATAAATAAAAAAAAATCAGAAATCCAAAACATTTTCTTAAAAGTCTCTCTTTCGAAAATTAAGAGGCAACATCCAAAATCCAAAAATATTTTTCTTTCTTCTTTAGAAAAAGAGAAAACAAATGAAAATTCAAATAAAAATATTTTCTTTTTACTTTTAAAATTTCCAAAGTTCAAATCAAAAGCAAATGAATTTTTTAGAAGTCTTTCTTTCAAAAACAAAACAAAAATCAAATTTCAAAAGCAAAAAAAAATCAAAAATATTTCCTTTTTTCTTTTAAAGCATTTCTTTCAAAAATTCTAACCAAAAAAAAATAGTTTATTTACTCCTTTTTCGATCTTCCCGAACTACGCAAGATCTGATTCATGCGGGGTAATGATACGTAGGCAATCCTCATCGGATTCGATCATAGCTATAAAATAAATTGAGTGAAAAAATAAACTGAAAAAAAAAAGAGAAAGAAAATTGAGTGAAAAAGAGAAAAAGAAAAAATAGTGAAAAGAGAAAAAGAAAAAAAAAGTGACAAAAAATAAAAGAGTGAAAAAAAAAGAAAAAAAAGAGTGCCAAAAAATAAAGGAGCGGCAAAAACAAGAGTGATTAATGAGAGGCGGAAATGAAGAAAAGAGGAACAGAGTGAAAAGGGCTAGTTAAGGCCGGGATGAAACATGCAACCGTTCAAACACACGGTAAAAGCGTTTAACTATTAGGTGCATTGCATCCCAACGTGCGATTTTCTATATGTTAAATGTTTCAAAACTAACAAGGTTGTTGGATATGCAAGCATTTAACCAGGTTTTGGTGGTTGGTTTTGTTGTTAGTCTAGTCTCCCCTCCTTCACAAAGGCACATATGGCCTCCGCAAGCAATCTACCAATCATCGGTCCTGAGGATAGCCCAGCATCGGCTATTCTACAGCTAGAATCAGCAGCTGCTGAAGAGAACAAGATGTTGCGTCTTCGCATATTGGAAATGTGGGAAGCCTGGTCTAATGGTAGGGAACCTCCAAGTGCAATCCCTGGGTTCCCTGAATTGATCCCCAGGTCAGGTGAGGTTACCAATGCCCTTGTGCCCAACCCGCTCGTCCCATGCGGGCACCCTCCAATGCCTTCCGATGATCCTGGCATGCCTTATGTGGTTCGCCCCCAGGCACCGGCTTCAAAGGCACCGCCTCCAATGTTCATCTTTCAGGGTCCACAGCTTCAGTCAGAAATAGCATATGTGACCCCATACTCTTTCACTCAACCTCTGCAATATGACCTCTCGGCGGAGCAAGAAAAGGTTGTTGAAAATCCCGAGCAAGAAGAAATGGCTCGGAAGATGAAGAGCCTAGAACAAAGCCTGAAAAACATGCAAGGTCTGAGTGGCCAAAAGAGTGTGTCATACTCTGACCTCTATATGTTTCCCCATGTCCACGTGCCAGTTGGCTTCAAGATGCCAAAGTTTGAAAGTACGATGGGCACGGAGACCCGGTCGCTCATCTGAAATGATACTGTAACCAGTTGAGGGTTTTTAGTGGGAAAGAGGATCTGCTAATGGCCTATTTCGGGGAAAGCCTCACCGGAATCGCTTCTGAGTGGTATACAGATCAAGAAACTACTCAGTGTCATGTGTGGGACGATATGGCCAGAGATTTTGTTCGCCAGTTCCAGTATAATGTGTACATCGCTCCCAATAGAAACACTTTGTCAAATTTGAAAAAGAATATCACGGAAAGCTTCTGTGAATATGCTGTCAAATGGCGTGAGCAAGCTGCGAGGGTAAAGCCTTTGATGGACGAAGTTGAAATGGTCACGGTCTTTCTGCAGGCCCAAGAGGCTGACTACTTTCAGAACATGATGGCCGCTATGGGTAGGCCGTTTACTGAGGCTATCAAAATTGGGGAAATGGTTGAAAACGGTTTTAAAATGGGCCGAATCTTGAGTCATGCTGCCTTTAAGGCCACATCACAGGCTGCTCAGAATGGTTTGTTGGAGGGTTTGATGAACAAAAATGGGTTCGAAGAGGGAGCCATGATGGTGTCAAGCTCGAGGGGTGCGCGCAGGTCATTCAGCCAATCATATGTGCCTTCTGTCATCCCACCACATTATTATCCCCTTCAAGATGATGCTTATGCTGTGGCACCGCCTCCCTATGAGGTGATGGGTGTGCAATCTTACACGCATCCACAATATTATACACAAAATCGAGCTCCAACTCCCATAAATGCCCATCCTTACCAAGCTCCATATAATCCCCAACCAGATCTTCCCTAGTACAATCCTCGCCCAAGAGACCCTTTTAGAAAGAATCAGTTCACCCCTATTGGTGAATCGTATTCAAGCTTGTTCCAAAAGTTAATCAGGCTAAATCTATTGCAGCTAGTGGCCCCGAACCGGCTGAACCCTTAGTCCCCTCGCACCGAGCTGATGCTATATGTGAATACCACTCTAGAGCAGTGGAACACAGTACAGAGGACTGTTGGACCCTCAAAAGGGTAGTTGAGGGTTTGATTGAAGTTGAAAGAATTATTTTTCGGGAAGAAGAAGCTCCTGATGTGATAAACAATCTGTGGCCTGCCTACAACATCGGGCCAATAGTCGGAATGATTTGTGAAGCTGAGGAATTTGATTCGACATTGAAGGCCATTGCAGCCATTGCCGAGACAGGAGAAAAGCCAGAAAATGATCACCAAACATGATAGTTCCCCATTAGACGGGAGTCTCGGTAGCCAGTCTTGCTATCCTTTCTGCGTCCGGATTATCTCAGGGTGTGATCCGGACGTTTTACTTTATTGTCTTACTTTCTGCCCTTCTATCTTCAAAAATTAAAAAAAAAACAAAAATCAAATGAAATTAATATTTCATTGTCTAGGAATGTCTCTTATCTTAATCTTGTCATTTTTCTTTCTTATTCTTTTTTTAGTTTTGTTAAATGCAGATTTCAAAGATATGACATGCTTGCGGACTTCATGCCCAGATCCTGAAAGCTGTCAAACCTCGAAATAATGAATCAAGGATTAGATCGCAATGAAGATAAAGTTTAAGGAAATAAAACAAAGAGTTGGAACATCTGAAGGAAAATTGGTTCTAGATTGGAAAGGTCCATCCATTGCAACAAGAGTACTGCCAAAAGAGTGTGTTGTACTTGGGACACGTCAAAGGAAATGTCCCTGAAACAACTATCAATGCAAATGCAGTCAAAAGGTACTCTGTTTGATCCTTCATATAGCATTAATATTCTCCGATTGGGATGAAGAAGGCTTTTATTCTCACTACCCAAACACTATCAACCCTTTGCAAACCCTTTGAGTCGGCTACCGTTCTTTGACTACCCTCATTGGAACCTAAAAGTTTCATTGAAAAAAAAAAGAAAAAAAAAAAGAAAAAAAAGAAGAGCAAAAAGAAAGAATTGGAAAAATGGAAAATGAAATAGAAGGAAAAGAAAAAAAAGGAAGAAAAGACAGATAAAATGAAATGAAAAAATGAAAAGGAAAGGAAAAAGAAAGAGAAAACAAAATAGAAAAAAAAACAAAAGAAAATCCAAAAACAAAAGTTTCCTGAACTACGTTCGACTTGATTCCGAAAGGATACGTAGGCAGCATCTTTCTGGGGTTCAGTCACACCAAAATAAAAATTCAAAGTCCCCCAAAAAGTGAAACTGGGGCAGAAGTTATAATGGTTCGGCAATGATCCCGCCCAAAACGTTCCAAAGTTGTAATTCAATCCAAATTATTTTTACCCCAAACCTTGTTCAAGTCCTTCTGATCAATCGGCAAAGAGGTTCAAAATGGGAGGATGGAGTTATTTGGATCTAATACAACAAAATAAGAGGAATAAATGAGAGAGACTTATTGGTGAAAACTCACACGGGCACCGTAAGGCGATGGTAAGCAGAGAAAATCAAAATGAGAGAGTCTTGTTAGTGAAAACTCACACGGGCACTATAAGGTGCTGGTGAGAAGAGAAATGAGATAGGTTAGCTAGTGAAAACCTGCAAAGGGCCCCACTGATCGAAAAGAAGATCCTTACAGCCATCAGCATCGACAAAATCCTGGCAAGATTTCTCGAATTTTGAGGCAAAGTTGTGATGAATTTCTGAGAGTCGGATGGTTTACACAGATTTGGCATCCAGTCCAAAAGACATGTCATGTTCATTGAAGTCCGCATGTACTCCAGATAAGTCCTTCTTTCCTTTCCCCGAAAGGGATACCTCTTCTCTAAATTCGTTTATCAATTCCTTTGTCTGTTTTCTCTGATTCCTTTTCGGTCTAACACTGTTCTGAAACTAAGACAAAGAAAGGATGGCAAGGCTGATTTACAAGGCTTTCATTTGATACAAGTTAATGTCCAAAAGGCACCCAGCCTCATCAGGGGCATCAAGTCGACCTCGACTGGCCATGACGGCCGATGCTCCGAAACTGAAAACTCTTGGAAGGAGAAAATCAAATCGAAGTGCCCGTAAAGGCAAATGGAGTTGAAAACATTGAGTCCTACGTGGCCAACCATCTCGGCAAAAGTTTGAAAAGCCAAGGTACCAAAATGATCTGAAATTAACGTTGGAAGAAAGAAGCCAAAATGAAAGGCCTATGAAGGCGAAATAAAGTTGGAAAGGTTGAGTTCCACCGACCAACCGTTAAGGCGAAATCTGGAAAAATAACCCAGAGGTTCTCAGGGCCTGGAATGAAATGGGTCCCCAGGAAACAAGCAGTTGCAATTGAGATCTTCATCAAAGAAGCTAGGCCGAGATCAAGTGATTAAGACAATCAAGGCCACAAAACCAACCACCGTTTCAAACTAACAATTGTTCTTTGTTTGATAATTTGAAACAGGTGCAATCCAAAGCAACCGTTCAAGAAGCAGGTGCAACCAGAAAAAAAAAGAAGTGTGCAAGTGTTAGAAACAACTTTTTAATCCATATAAAGGGAAGTCCACTCCAATTTTTCTTTCCCGCATTTACTCATTTCAAAAAAAGGAGAAAATCCAAACAAAATGATAGCTTAGATTCCCAACCTCAATCTGTTACTCTTTTGCCAACATTAGGGCTCCAATCCCTGAGTTGAGCCTTTTTAGATATAGGGCCTCCATTCCCTAATTACCTTTTTGCCAAAATTAGGGCTCCAATCCATGAGTTGAGCCTTTTAGACATAAGGCCTCCATTCCCTAGTCGCCATTTTACCAACATTAGGGCTCCAATCCCTGAGTTGAGCTTTTTAGACATAGGGCCTCCATTCCCTAGTCGCCTTTTTGCCAACATTAGGGCTCCAATCCCTGAGTTGAGCCTTTTTAGACAAAGGGCCTCCATTCCCTAGTTGCCGTTTTGCCAACAATAGGGCTCCAATCCCTGAATTGAGCCTTTTTAGACATAGGGCCTCCATTCCCTAGTTTCCTTTTTGCCAACATTAGGGCTCCAATCCCTGAGTTGAGCTTTTTTGACATAGGGTCTCCATTCCCTACTCGCCTTTTGCCAATATTAGGGCTCCAATCCCTGAGATGAGCTTTTTAGACATAGGGCCTCCAATTCCTGAGTTGAGCCTTTTTAGACATAGGGACTCCATTCCCTAGTCGCCTTCTTGCCAACATTAGGGCTTCATTCCCTGAGTTAAGCTTTTTAGACATAGGGCCTCCATTCCCTAGTCGCATTTTTCCAATATTAGGGCTCCAATCCCTGAGTTGAGCTTTTTAGACATAGGGCCTCCATTCCCTAGCCGCCTTTTTGCCAACATTAGGGCTCCAATCCCTGAGTCGAGCCTTTTTAGACATAGGACCTCCATTCCCTAGTCGCCTTCTTGCCAGCATTAGGGCTCCAATCCCTGAGTTGAGCTTTTTAGACATAGAGCCTTCATTCCTTAGTCGCCTTTTTGCCAACATTAAGGCTTCAATCCCTGAGTTGAGCCTTTTTAGACATAGGGGCTCCATTCCCTAGTCGCTTTTTTTTTGCCAACATTAGGGCTCTAATCCCTGAGTTGAGCCTTTTAGACATAGGGCCTCCATTCCCTAGTCGCCTTCTTGCCAACATTAGGGCTCCAATCCCTGAGTTAAGCTTTTTAGACATAGAGCCTCCATTCCCTAGTCGCCTTTTGCCAATATTAGGGCTCCAATCCCTGAGTTGAGCTTTTTAGACATAGGGCCTCCATTCTCTAGTCGCCTTTTTGCCAACATTAGGGCTCCAATCCCTGAGTCGAGCCTTTTTAGACATAGGACCTCCATTCCCTAGTCGCCTTCTTGCCAACATTAGGGCTCCAATCCCTGAGTTGAGCTTTTTAGACATAGAGCCTCCATTCCTTAGTCGCCTTTTTGCCAATATTAGGGCTTCAATCCCTGAGTTGAGCCTTTTTAGACATAGGGGCTCCATTCCCTAGTCGCTTTTTTTTTGCCAACATTAGGGATCTAATCCCTGAGTTGAGCCTTTTAGACATAGGGCCTCCATTCCCTAGTCGCCTTTTGCCAACATTAAGGCTTCAATCCCTGAGTTGAGCCTTTTTAGACATAGGGCCTCCATTCCCTAGTCGCCTTTTGCCAACATTAGGGCTCCAATCCCTGAGTTGAGACTTTTTATACATAGGGTCTCCATTCCCTAGTCGCCTTTTTTGCCAACATTAGGGCTCCTATCCCTGAGTTGAGTCTTTTTAGACATAGGGCCTCCATTTCCTAGTCGCCTTTTTTGCCAACATTGGAGCTCCAATCCCTGAGTTGAGCCTTTTTAGACATAGGGCCTCCATTCCTTAGTCGTTTTTTGACAACATTAGGGCTCCAATCCCTGAGTTGAGCCTTTTTATACATAGGGCCTCCATTCCCTAGTCACCTTTTGCCAACATTAGGGCTTCAATCCCTGAGTTGAGCCTTTTTAGACATCGGGCCTCCATTCCCTAGTCGCCTTTTGCCAACATTAGGGCTCCAATCCCTGAGTTGAGCTTTTTAGACATGGGGTCTCCATTCCCTAGTTGCCTTTTTTCCAACATTAGGTCTCCAATCCATGAGTTGAGCCTTTTTAGACATAGGGCCTCCATTCCCTAGTCTCTTTTTGACAACATTAGGGCTCCAATCCCTGAGTTGAGTCTTTTAGACATAGGGCCTCCATTCCCTAGTAACCTTTTCGCCAATATTAGGGCTCCAATCCCTGAGTTGAGCCTTTTTAGACATAAGGCCTCCATTCCCTAGTCGCCTTTTCGCCAACATTAGGGCTCCAATCTCTAAGTTGACATTTTAGATATAGGGCTCCATCCCCTGATTTTTTCCTTTCTGGATAGATGCAATTCTTATTTCATTTGCTTTAAAAAAAACAAAACAAAAAAAACAAAAAAAAAGAAAGAAAAAAAAGAGAGGAATAGTTCAGACTTTTGTCACAAATAACTCACGAAATTTTCCTAGTGAAAACTGGGGCAGAAAAATTTCGTTTGTTTGTTTGTTTTGGCATCTGAGCAGGTCTGACCTCGAGGCACAGGGTTCGAGATGACCGAAAGAACGAGTCTCAATCCAGAATAAAGAAAAGAAGAAAAAGAACAAAAAAGTGAATTTAAAAGGTTGAAGCCGAGAAAGATGTGGACTTCTCAAGATATGATTGAAGTCACAAGCTTCGCATGTCCCCTCTTGACCCAAAGCTGAAGAAAGAACCAACACCTACAGCTAACGAGCATCAAGATTCAGATCGGAGTCCACATCAAGAACCAGCTAAGACTCAAGATCAAGCTTCAAGAGATTTATAGATAGGAATCTTGTAACTCGTAGTTGATAGACTTAGCTAGTTTAGCTTTTTACTTTCCCTTTTGGTGTAATAAGGAGCTCAGCAAGCAGAAACAGCAGCAACAACAGTGAAATAACAGCTTCTCGGTAGTCCCAGCTACCAAAACTTCCAGAACTACACTGACCTGATTCCTTTATAGCCAAGGATATTTAGGCAACCTCGGAAGCAAGGTTCGGTCAGATTTTTCCAAAAAATGCTTCTCATGGAGTTTTCCAAATGGGCAAAAATTGCTCATAATTGCTCATTTTATCTTTGCTCGAAAACCCTTCGTGTTCCCTAGCAAAGAGGGGCAGCTGTGAGCACGTGATTTTTGCCCTACATGAAGATAACTCCTAAAAGTAGACCAAAAATAATTTTTATTGATTTTTATGAATTTTTCTTTATTTAGTTGCATTTCATGCATTTTTAATATTTTAAAATCATAGAAAAAATCATAAAAATTGTCATTTTTACATATTTAACTTTTAGTCTTTAGAAATTAGTGTTTTACTTAGTTTTAAGTTAATTAGTTGTTTTAATAAATAAAGAATTTTAATCTCTACAAAAGTAGTTTAATTTAGATTTTTAATTAATTAATTAAAGAAAAGAAAAAGAAATAATAATAGAAGAAAATAGAAAAAAAAGATGTTTGGTCTTGTTTATTTAAAATTGGGCCAATCCTTAAGATGGACCCCATTCAATTAACCCAAGTCCAACCCTTTAGCCCAAGCCCATCACTCTAGCCTACCCAAAGCCCTTACCCTTTAAAAAACCTAGATATATGAGACCTAAAGGGAAGAACAAGATCAGATCCCTACCCTTGAGAAACCCAGCAAACGGCGCATCTCAGAGAAGCTCCCATTTTCCTTCTTCACTATCATCTTCATCCTCGAAGACTCAGCCACTGCTCCCCACTTTTCCACCATTTTTGTTTCTTCTCAAGCAAAAAAAAGAGCCAGCTTCTTCAGTTTCTTTTCTTTACTTCAAAGATCAGAAAACACAAAAAAAAGATAGAGAAAGAATACATAGCATAAAGGCTAAAAAACGAGATGAAATGAAAAGCAAGAGATTTGAGTTCCGACGAGTTTTGGTGTAATTTGAATTTTCCGGCGAGTTCCGAGTCCATGGAAGGTCGTACTCTGAGCTTTCCCAGGCTGATTCGTTGCTGTCTGCTTCATTGCTAAGCCCCAGCTTTCCTTCGCCTTTACTTGACTGCTTTAGATCAAATGTTGCAATCTAGGTACGTTTATGTATTTCTGCCAACCTCTAAAGAATCATGAATAAAAATCCTACTTGTTCATTTTCTGATTCTATTCAAGATCATAAATGTAGCATGTGTAATTGTTAAATTGGTTTGAGGTTTCGTTTTTGCTAAGCTCTGAAATTACCAATATGTTAAGTTAGATACTCGAGTTGTTAAATGTTAATGGATAATTCGATGATTTACTGTTGATGATTATTTAATTTATGAGATTATTGATTCATGCTTGAAATGCATCTTTAACTTCTTTTTTTGTGCTTTAATTTTATATTTAAAATACCTACGTTTTTTTATTTATTGTTTGAATGGAGTTCCTTTGTCGAATTTGCTAATGGTTAGATCATAAGTGACTTAGAAACAAAATATATATATATATATATATATATATTAATGATCATCGTTAGTTATTTAGCATTTCTCTTCTAAAAAGATTGACTAAATACTGAATATTTATTTGATTTTAGGCATTATGCAATGGCGGATAATTGAAACGATTTTAGGATCAGTTGTAGTCAATGTGGGACTATTTGTCTTCTATTTCCTTGCAATGACTTCAAATTTAGGAAAATAATTAATTCATGAACATCCGTAGATTGCTTTAATTGAGTACAAATCTTTTAAAATAAATTGGGACGTGCCATGGCAAATAAAATCCCAAAACTCATGGCCCTCACTTAATCAATTTTAACCCTTTAGAAATCGAGGTGTGCCATTAGTTGAATTTTTCATGGCCCTCGCAAATTTGAAAGTGCGTAGTTGATTTAGGCGCGCTATTAAATTAATTTCCTTAAACTCGGGTGTGCATTTCATGTGACCCAAATTCAAATCTCAACAACGTTAAATAAAAATGTGTCGAGGACCGCGGGTGCATTTCATGTGGCGTGGTTCAAGGCGTGTTTTTAATAACGTTGAATCTTCCTAAAATTAATTTAAAAGCGGTTAATAATTTAAAATTATACCATATGTTAAAACATGTATTAAAATCAAATAATAGGCCAATTATAATAGTTTAAGCGACCGAGCTAGAACCACGGAATCCGGGGGTGCCTAATACCTTCCCTCGGGTTAACAGAATTCCTTATTCAGAATTTCTGGTTCGCAGACTTCAAAAGGAAAGTCGAGTTTTCCTCGATTTGGGATTAAAAATAAACTGGTGACTTGGGACACCAATTAAAATATTCCAAGTGGCGACTCTGATAAATAAATAATCCTATTTCGAATAATGTCACTTAAATTGAAAAAACTCCTTGTAATACCGTCGGGTGTGTAAAAAAAAGGTGTGACAATATGGTTTAGCTAGTGTGTGTAATAGTACAACTCCCTTAGTAGCTTCTACTTCCAGTACTAGTGTTGTTTCCCAAGTAGTGGGAAACAAACAATCTAGCTCTATCTTTGTACAACGGATGCCGTATATGCATCCAAGACTCTAAACTTACGTAAATAGTTGTTATGTTATAATATTGCCTATCTTTCCGACCAAAAAAAAAGTACTGAAGTACTGTATCAACGATTGGGTCACAATTAGTTTTCACAATGGTTGCGGCACTTCGACATTATCTTACATTTATTCAGACCAATTGTAATAGCAGCAAATTAAGAAAACAGAGCCAAGAGGGGTTCCCTTTACTAGTAAATAGTACTTCATGGTTTCATTCTTCTACAAAATTTGGAGCAAAAATTCAGTTTTAATCATTCAACAGAAATGAGATCGTTGTACCTATTAGAAATGCAAGTACACAAAGGAAGAAGTAGCAGATTTCATGCTAACACCCAAACTGTAACTATTTGAAGAAAAACAACACTGTCAAACAGGAGACAGAGTTTGAACATACTGATAAGCACTAAGGCAATTACAACATACATCTCTCACAATATCACTCGGCAATTCCAAGTCAAGAATGATTTTAATCTTCCTCCGTGCAAAATTATAGGAAATGACTTTGCCAAAAATGGCTATCAGTACTACAGTATCCTTTTCCTTGTCTCCCTTGACCAAAGCAATTACAGAGAACTTGCGCTCTGTTCGATCATATTTGTGTGCCTCTGTCCCTTCCTTCGTAACTGCACGATATGCTGCTTTCGCAAGACTATAGGAAGCAAGGTAATACTTGTGCGGAATCCATTTTAAAGTAGCTTGATCCAGCTCATGCAAACTAAAATTCTCCTCACTTTTCATAACTGAATAGATAGTGTCATGCCATTGCCAGAGGGAGCCAATTTCCCATGAATGTTCCCTATCAAACACATAAACAAATGGCAATCTCATTAGCATCACCTTCTCCTCATTCGTATCGAACCGGATGTATTGTTCATGGCAAGCCCAATGAACAACACCATTTGAGAAGATTCCCGCAGCCATGTCTGGGCACATGTTCACTTTAAAAGAATTGCTAGATTTCCAGATATCCATCTCAGATAAATATATATATATCAAAAAATAGTAACTTCCAGTTGGTTCAGGTGATTCTTTCTTAATCCTCTTGAAACAAACAACTCTATAATTAGGCGATCGAGAAGGATCAAAAGCAAGTGTAAATGGACTTATCCAAGAGAATTCACCGTCAAACTTAGCGGATGGAAGAAACTTGAATTTCCCTGTTGTGGGGTTACAAACACAGAGGGTTCCACAGTTCAAATGACATAGTAAGAGGCCACTGCATGACTGTAAAATATTACAATTTTGGCCTAAAAACGAAAGGGAAGGCAAAGAAGGTTTACTTCTTTTTCTAGATAAAGAAAAAGAAAGGAATTGATTATAAAAGGAGTTATAGATGAAGAAACCAGAAGGGGAAAGAAAATTGGGGTTCTTTTTAATACTATATATGGTATGAGAGTGACAAAAGTATGGATCGGAGATAAGAGAAGACCATTGTTTGCTTACCCTACGGAATATGATTAGAGACTTCACAGGCAAACGGAGAAGAATTATGGTTAACACACTTTCATTGGTGCCGCTGATCCTTGCTGGCATGTCATTGGGTAAACTTCTTGACTTCTTCATCGCTCTGTTTTGCAAGGAAGAAAGAAGAATAAGTTGACTGAGGAAGTAAACAATGACAACCTTATTATATATACATGTGGTATAATAAAGAATAAATAACTTTTAACCAAAAAAAAAGAATAAATAACTTACTATAAAATGGGTCAATTTAATAAAGCATCCAACTTATTATTATTCAAACATCCACCTAATTTAACAAATCTCACAAATAACCCCCATTTGCTGATAAAGATTTAAGAGCATTAAATATCAAATTTTTTTTGACTAAAATGCCCTCCATTCCATTTTTATTTGATCTATGATTTTTAAATACGTATGAAAGTAACAAAAGTTGGACATTATATATGTTTCTGCAATGAAATAATAAAGTAACAGGAAGATTTTCGCTATTTTTAAAATTAAATGGGAGGTTTATTTTGTTTCGCTAAATCAAAAATGAGATTTATATCACTCACTATATATGTTTTGAAAGGATATGTTTCGAAACTAATCGGCACGTCTACGGATAACATCATTTTTGAAACTTAATATTGACTTTTGAATATTTTAAACAAAACTCTAACAAGAAATAAGTAAGTTATTTAATTAAAATATGACATATTCTTTTGATAAAATAACACCGACTTTATCATATTTTATTGTAGTTTAACAAGAAACCAAGATTAAGTGACACACAATGGGTGTGTAAAATATGGAGAAATTACAAAAATGGGTGAAAATAGTTAATTTGATGCTAAAACGTATTTACCGGTATTGAAAAAAATATTGAGATGCTTACTACACAGTTGTTTAGTGTCGTAGAACCCAATTACGGCAATAAATATGAAGAGAATGTCCTTCACTCGAAACGAATTTTATGTTTGTACTTTTTTGGTCGCATTATAATTGTAGATTTTGTTTTTGTATCTCTAATTTTTCAAATCTAAAGTTAAGAAAGAACTTTGTCAGGCATCATAACACCTTATTTTTTTTTTTATTTTTTTTTTGGTGAAAGAACGATTTTTATTCATCACCAAACAAAAACATATACATCGGCTATAGCCAAAGAGCAGAAAATAACAGCACCTATAAGACATCTCCTACAAAATTAAAGCTCTACTGCTTATTTACATGTCTATGTTGTTCTAGTGATAAAAAATTTCTCAGCCATATCCTATCATCCTCTTTCTTCCTTCGATCCAGACAGTCTCTCATCCGATGTATGCATTTTTCCTTCACTTGCTTGTATAAGCTCTGTGGCCTTGGGACTTTGTTTTTCCACAATGCTTCATTCCTTCCCTTCCATATGCCATATATCAGTGCAGACATGATGTCAAGGACAAAGTTTTTCCTTAGACGCCCTTTTACATTTCTTGTGATTCTTTTGCAAAGATCTTCCGGCTCCATGTTCTGCACTCATATCCTCAGCCATCGTAGTATCTCAATAATATATGCTTTAGAGAAAAGGCACTCAAAAAACAAATGAGATATAGTCTTTGTTGCTTGACCACATATCACACATAGGCTGTCTGAGTCCTATTCGTGCAAGCCAGTCTTTTGTTTGTAGCTTACCATGCATGGTTAGCCAACATATGCTTGGGTATATTTAAGCTATTCCACACCCAAGTTTGATGTTGCCTTAGTACCTGGCTTCCACTTAGCCATTTATATCCATTTCTTATTGTGTATTTTCCACCTTGAGAGATCTTGTGGTTATTCACATACCCCCTTGCCATTTTGTATTTGATATGGCATATCTTCTTCCAATACCAACTGTTGTCCTGAGGTACTTCGTAGTCCCACCAATCTTCTTCTTTTATATATAGGTGATTAACCCACATTACCCATAGATTATCTTCTTTCTGAGCTATATTCATACATATTTCCCTATGGCAGCATCATTCCAGCTCACACATTCTGTAACTCCTAGTCCTCCTTTCTTCTTTGGTCTAACACATCAAGTCCCAGGCTATCAATGGTACCCTGTTTGTGTTCACCTTCACATCTCAGAGGTAATCCCTATATATAGAAGTTATTCTTTTCAAGACTGCTCTAGGTAGCATAAAGATAGATGCCCAATACACAAGTGCCTGCATTGAAACTGAATTTATCAACTGCACTCTTCCAGTATATGATAGGGTTGCCGATCCCCATCCTCTAATTTTAGCAGTCAGTTTGTCCACCAACATTTCACAATCTACAGCTGATATCTTTCTTGATGTAATGGGGACTCCAAGGTACCTGAATGGGAGTTTGCCTTTTTGATATCTAGTGATCTCACATAACTCTTCCACGTGTTGCATATTTATGTTCACTGAAATTGTTTGATTTCCCTGCATTGGTGGTGAGTCCTGATGCCTGTGAAAATGTCTTCAAACCTCTGAGAATTAATATAATTGAATGGTAATCTCCTTTGCAAAATAGAAGAACAACATTTGCAAAACAGAGATGATTCAGCTTGATGACACGGCATTTTGTGTGAAATTCAAACCCCTCTTGTTGTGTAACCAGCTTGAATATTCTTGTTAGATATTCCATGCATATTAGAAACAGCAAAGGTGATACACGATCCCCTTGTCGAAGCCCCTTTTTTCCCTATAATCTTTTCATACATTCCACCATTGATTGTAACTATATACTGGGGGGTTGATATGCAAGCCATTATCCATTTGATGAACCTTGTTGGGAAGTTCAAAGCATGTAACATTTCCTCTACGAAAGCCCATTTCACATAGTAATATGCTTTTCTAAGATCAATTTTTATCAAGCAACTCTTTGTCGTACTCTTCCTATTGTATAACCTCACTAAATCCTGGCAGATTAGTATGTTTTGCACAATAGTTCTACTTGCTACAAATGCACTTTGATTCTTCGATATTATACAAGGCAATATTTGCTCGAGTCTGTTACACAACATTTTTTATATCACTTTATACACTGTGTTGCAGCACGCAATTGGACGATAATCTCCCACTTTGTCTGCATATTTTGTTTTTGGAATGACTGTTGTCACTTTGTTATTCAGTGCCTTCAACATCTTCCCTGTAACAAAGAATTCTAATACTCCCGCCGTTAGATTTTTCCCTACAGTGTTCCAGTAGTCTTTGAAGAAACTGTTCCCATATCTATCTGGCCCTTGTGCTTTTTCTCCATCAATGCCCCACGGAGCTTGCTTTACCTCTACACTTGTGAAATCAGCTTCAAACATTATCCTCTGTTCTTTATTCACAATAGGTCCTGCTCTAATTATGTTGCTGCATACATGTTTCCTGCTATCTTTTTTCGTCCCCAACAATTTTGTATAAAACTCCACAAAAGCCCTTGCAATTCCATCGATATTGTTTATTGTTTGACCGCCTTCTTCCCTTAATAGAGAATATTCTGTTTTCATTCCTTCTTGCTTTCATGAAGCTGTGAAACATTCTTGGGTTTTGATCACCTTGAGTCGGCCATTGTACCTTTCCTTTCTATCTAAGGAATAATTGATTTGCTATCTTCAGCCTACTATAGGCCTTTGATAGCTCTTGTTCCTCTCCAATGAGTGTTCTAATCATAGGATCAATTTGGATATTTTTCCGGCATTACAACAGTTTTTCTTTAGCTTGCTCTATACTGAATATTATTTTATTAAAAGAAGATATGTTTAACTCCTTTAAAAATCTTTTCAGTCTATTAAGTTTCCCCACCAATTAGTACAACTTTGTTCATGTACTCCTCATTTTCCAGCTTCTCTTAACTTTGTTTTGAAAATCTTGTGTTGTATCCACATATTAAAGTATTTGAATGGTCTGCTTATGTTTGTAACCCCATCATCCCATTGTCCCACTGCAGGACAATTATCATATAATCCTTCATTCATGAAAATTTACTTCTAAGGCTGGTGGATCAGTCATCCAAACCGTATTGACCATTACCCTATTAATTCTACTCATGACTTTGTCTTCTCCACTTTGCTTATTATTCCAAGTGTAGAAAGCTCTAGTGGACCTCAGCTCTTGAAAACAACAAGCTTCCATACATTGTCTGAAGTCTCTCATTTCTGCTAATGTAACATGGCTTCCCACTCTTTCCTCTCTGTTCAGAACACTATTGAAATCACCCATGACTGCCCGTGGACCAGGTATTTGAGTACATAGGTCCTCCAGATCTTTCCACAATCCCCTTCTCAATGCCATATCATTGTAAGCATATACTATTGTAAGATAGTATTGCTTACTAGTCCCTATGTGTTTAATTATATAATGTATGCGCTGATATGTTGTTCTTACTATACTAACTTCATGCATAGTTGTTTTCCACACCACCCAAATCCTACCTCCCTTATGCTGTGTTAGGTTTTTTGTCAAAGACCATCCATTACATATATTAAGAGTAGGTTTATCTTCTTTAGCTCTCTTATTCTTAGTCTCCATGAGTCCAAATAGTCTTACCCTACAATTGCGCATAAACAAATTGACTTCTCTCTATTTTTCCAACCTATTTAGAACCGTGACATTCCAAAAACCTATCTTATTCATTAGTAGGGCGGATTGCCCCATCCCTCTCAAGTTTGGGTCCTATATCCCCTATGTCCTCTTTGGGGTCAGGGGCACTAGGTTGGATCTTTCAACTTCCTTCCCTTGATTCTATCCCAATTCATCAAATATAATCTTAGTGCTAATCATCATTGTTTTATTGATATCTCCATTTCTAGGTCCCTTCCTGCCTTCATCACCTCTGTTTGCTCTTGTTTCCTCCATGTTATTCCATACTTTTATTCCCTTCTTCTGTTGTCCTTGTGGTACTAGTTTCTATATTTTCTTATCTGTTTGTTGCACCTCCTCTACTTGCTTACCTTTCTTATCTATCTCCGCTATCTGAAGTTTCCTGCAGTCCTGTAGCTCATTGTCCAGTGTTTTTACACTTTGGGCATAATGTAGGCTTCCATTCATGCTCGACATATTGTTCTATTATTTTACCCATTCATTTTCAAAGAACACAGAAGTTGGATATTTCTGATTAAGTGAGACTTCTACTAATACTCTTGCAAAAACTAGTCTCTCCTTGTTAGTTGTTGCCCTATCTGCTTCGAGAGGTTTTCCACCCATTCCAGCAATTTTTGTCAATGCTGATTTGCCCCAATATTTAATGTCCAACTCCCTTATACGAATCCACACAGGGATCTTATCTATTTGTTCTTTGCTCACATCAATGTCTGGTTCCATGGTTTTACAATCACTGCTTTTTATTAAATATCTGGACTCCTTCTACATCTTTAATTTTGTTTTCCCCTGAATGAAATCTAACTAGAAAAACCCCTCTATTCACTTGAGCAACCTTGTCAATGCCCATACATCCCCTAATTCTTCTGAAATAGCCATTAATTACCGATAATGGTGGATTTGAACCCAACACATAGCATATGACAGCAATTTTCCAGTATACTATTTCATCTTCGATATCTTCTATTGTGATTTAGACATTGTCTTTATTTGCCACATCGCCAGTCAGATCCAATCCCTCACCAGCCGGAATTGGACCTACTACCTTACTCCATGATTGAGCATTGGCCTTCTCTGAGGACCTAAGGTTTAGGTTAGTACCAATTTCCCCAGCACTTTCTTCTTCCTTCATGTCTGCCCAAGACGTTTTCCTATGAACAATTGCTATTGGAGTTGAATCAACTCTTCCTGTGGAGCTCCTCGCCCGAGTCATCGCCGGTGCCGTTGAGGAAGACACCTGGCTTAACCCTAGCGGAACAATTCCTTGTATGACATTGATACTCCTAGTTTTCTTAGAATCTACTGATTGCAGAACAATCCTTTTGCTTGGATTACTCCCCTGAACTGGTTGTCCCCTCCCCCCGTTCTTCATTTTCCTCGCCATTCACTCGAAACTGACAGAAAAAGTCATGTTAGAGAGACAAATTTTTCATGTATGCCTCATAACTCCTTATTTGTATCTTTGTTGTATATAAAAGTGCTTTAAGTTTCTTCCTATTCATAACCACTAATTTCATTCTAATGACAATTATACGAAGTATAGGGAAAAATATGATTTGGTCGCATCACACCTAATACTTTCTTCAAGTCTACGTTTTGGGGTATGTTCCATTCTAATCAGGTTTTGATTGCTCTAAACTCCACTTCTACTTTCTTCAATTTTTTATAACTTAGCCAAATATTTTAGTAAGTAGTATCTATGTGATTTTAAAAATTTTGTATTACTTATTGATAAGTTGAGCATTCAAAATTTTCTTGTAGAGATAAACATATACAGCTAATTACCATAAAGACATCTTCAAATACATGCATTATCTATTGTACTCTCAAAATAAAAGCATAACAATAAAGTTAGGCATGTGCGTGCATATGTTACTTTTTATATATTACTTTATTTGTCAAAAAATATTTATATTTCCATTTATATTGAAGAAAAAATATTATATGGAATGATATTATAAAGTGTGAATTTGCATGACTCAAATAATAAAAGATGTATCATTTGAAAAAATGAGATCAAAGAAGCAAAAATTAAATTGGATACTTAAAGTTAAAAGTTTATATATATCAGCAGAATACAAAAATGGAGATATATTTATTGCCATAACTTATGGATTGAATTTTTTCGTTTTATTACATTTTTATCAATATTATATCTTACTATTGAAGAGGAGCTTTGACATAACTAATAAAGTTGATGTCTTGTGATTAGGAGATCACGAGTTCGAGCTGTGGAAACAACCTCTTGTAGAAATGTAGGATAAGGTTACGTACAACAGACCCTTGTGATCCGGCCCTTCCCCGAATCCAACGCATATCATGAGCTTAGTGCAACAGACTGCCACATTAGCTCTTACGATTAATTGTACAATATTTTTCTAGGTGAATTTAATATATTACATACAATTAATCATCGCCACATAGTTAATTATAAGTAGCAAAAAGATCCTAAATGCATCTTTTGTGTTAAGAAATTTCATCATGAGTTTCCAGAATATATTTTATTTTGCGAAGAAATGTATCAAATTGAACCAGTATTTGTAATAGAATCAGAATAAGATAAATAACTTCACAAAAATTTCTGAGCATTTAATAATATCTTTGGTTTAATTTTACGTCTTTCAAATATTAAGCATGACAAATGAATAAATTTTCAAGAAATTTACACATTTAAGGATAAAAACAAACAAATCACGATCTTATAGAAATCAATCCTAAGTGAAAACAATTCATGTTTCCTTAGTTGTACTTTGTTATACAACCTATAACTTGTGAAATAAGATGTCTAAACTTCAAGAAACAAACTTATAAGAGAAAGACGTGTATAAAATCACACAACTAATCAATGAAACTTCGTATAACTTAAGTCTTTTGCTAGCTAAAGATATAACAATCGACATTTTGAAATTTGAAAATTAAAATAAAATCAAATTAAGTAAAAAAAATTAATATATATCTAATTAGATTTTCATAGTTCATCTTCGTAAGTTAAGATGATTTTCTTGAGCTCGATAAGCAAGTCATCATGCCAAAATACACATTGATAATTTGCATATCCCTTGTTCTAGGTGCACGCAAAATTTTAGGAGATTCGAGGCCGGTCGCCTGAATTCATGAAGATGGCGTGGACTAGCACACAAAAATTTGGGAATCATTCTGAATTCTTGTATTATTTTTTTAAATTATTATAAAATTGTATATTACTTGACTCGGCATACACGTGCAATGCACGTGCTGAGAAACTAGTACAGTAATAAAGTAACAAGGATATTTTGCTATTTCAAAAATTAAATGGGAGGTTTATTTGTTTCGCTAAATCAAAAATGAGATTTATATCACTTACTATATATGTTTCGAAAGAATCTGATCCGAACCTAATCGACACGTCGATAGATAACATCATTTTTGCATCTTAAGATTGACTTTTGAATTTATTTAATAAAATTCTAAGAAGAAATAAGTAAGTTATTTAATTAAAATGTGACATATTCTTTTGATAAAATGACACTGATTTCATCATATTTTAGTTTGACAAGAAACCAAGATCAAGTGACACACACATAATGGGCGCGTAAAGTGTGAAGATATTACAAAAATGAGTGAAAATAGTTTGATTCTAAAATGTACTTACCTGTATAGAAAAAAATATTGAGATGCTTACTAAACAGTTGTGTTTAGGGTGGTAGAACCATATTACGACAATAAATATGAAGAGAATGTCCTCCACTCGAAAAGAAAATAATGTTTTTACTTTTTTTGTCGCATTATAATTGTAGATTTTGTTTTTGTATCTCTAATTTTTCTAAACTAAATTAAGAAAGAACTTTGCCAGGCATCATAATTCCTTATTTGTATCTTTGTTGTATATAAAAGTGTTTTAAGTTTCTTCCCATTTGTAAACTAATTTCATTCTAATGACAGCTATATAAAGTTTAGGGAAAAAATACGATTTGATCGCATCACACCTAATACATTCTTCAAGTCTACGTTTTTGGGTATGTTCCATTCTAACCAGGTTTCAATTGCTCTAAACTCTACTTTTACTTTCTTTAATTTTTTATAACTGTAACGACCCGACCGGTTGTTTCGTGAGTTATAACACCGTTTCCCCCATTTCTACTTCCTTTTGTGTTCTTCATCTATATTTGATCGTATCGTGTTAGTTGGTTTGGGTCCGGAGTAGTTTTGGAGTAAATTAAGATACTTAGTTTCTTTTGTGAAGGCTTATGTTGGTAAAGTTAACCAGATTGTGACTTATGTGTAAACGACCTTAGATTTGAATTTTGATGATTGTGTTAGCTCCGTTAGGTGCTTTTGCACTTAGGAGCGCGTCCGGAAAGTGATTTGAAGGTCTGTGGTAGAATTAGGCATAAATTGGCGAAAGTTGAAAATTTGGCGATTTTGGTCAATTTGATATAGAGGTAGGAATGGAATTCCAAAAGTTGGAGTAGGTTCGTAGTGTCATTTGTGATGTGTGAGCAAAAATTGGGGTCATTCGGACGTGATTTGATAGATTTCGACGTCATTTGTAAAATTTGGAAATTTAGATGTTCTTAAGCTTGAATCCGAGGGTAATTTGGTATTTTGTATTTTGAGTAATTCGAAGGTTCGACAAAGTTTGAATTATATTATGGGATGTGTTGGTATTTTTGGTTAAGGTCCCGAGGGCCTAGGGTGAGTTTCTGGTGGTTGATAGATCATTGGCTTTAGAAGTTGGCTGATTTTCTGGTGTGATGTTGCAGAGATTTCCTTCATCGCATTCGCGAGAGGGCTCTCGCATTCGTGTAAGGCATTTGAGAAGCGAAGCTGAGTTGTTCTTCGCGTTCGCGAAGTACTTCCCGCGTTCGCGAAGGTGTAGGACTTTAAGGCTACGCATTCGTGCCCGGTTCATCGCGTTCGCGTAGAGTCAATGGTCATTGGAGCTTCAGGTGTATGAGCCTACGCGTTCACGAGGAGGGTTCCCCATTCGTGTAGGGTCAACCAACGTAGGCTTTGCGTTCACGAGTGAGTCCTCGCGTTCGCGAAGGAGGAATTCCTCATCAAATGTAGTTTGTGCTTTGCGAACGCGATGGCACTACTGCGTTCATGAAGAGTAAAATCTAGGCAGGCAGTGTTATATTCAAAATCGAGGGTTTGAACCCATTTTTCATATTTTGAGTTAGAGACCACGGAATTGGGCAATTTTTGAAGGAAATTTCAGAGAGCTGATTGGGGTAAGCGTTCTTCACTTGATTTTGGTTAGATTCCATGATTGTATCTTGATTTTTATCATCTAAATTTTGAATTGGGTGTAAAATTGGTGGAAAAATGGAAGAGAATTGGAGAGATGGTTTTGGGATCTGAATGGCCATTTGATGTCAGATTTGATTAATTTGGTGTGGGTAGACTCGTGAGTGAATGGACTTTCTAGTTTTATTATTTTTGTCGAATACCGAAATGTGGGCCCGGGGCTGAGTTCGAGTGGATTCAGATTTGTGTCTAAATTTGATAGTTGTTCTTGTGGAATTCATTCCATTAGCGCATATTGGTGGTATTGTTCTGGTTATGAATAGATTCAGAGCGATTGGAGGCCGAGTCGAGGGGCAAGAGCATCGCGGAGTAGAGATCTGATCGGTTTGAGGCAAGTAACGATTGTAAATCTAGTCCTGATGGTATGAAACATCGGATTTCATATCGTTTTTCTATTTTGAGGTAACGCACATGCTAGGTGACAGGCGTGTGGGCGTGCACGGTTGGGTATTATGATTTGGTCCGTCCTTTAGCAACTGTAAAGTTGCGTATTTGGTTGAAACTATATGATACTTATGTGTTTTACAAAGAATTTCTGTAAATTGGGTTGAATGCCATATTTAAGCCTTGTGCTAGAAATGTTTGGACACTTAGTGGCTTTTTTCTTACTATCCTCTCGCTGTTTTTGATTGAAAATCTATACTCAGTCATGTTAGACTTACTGATTTAATAACTCAGTCTTTATTACCCTGTTTTGATGCATATAAATATTGTTTGGGCAGAGTACCTTGTTTTTACTGAGATCCCGAGTGGCTTGAGAGGTTTATGACTGAGTGAGGCCATGGACCTGATTTGTAAGAATATTTATGGGATCAGGCTGCACGCCGCAACATGTTTTACCGATTCATTATTGAGTGAGGCCGAGGACGTGATTGATTTATGCCACGAGTTGGCTTGTTATAGCGCTTGGGCTCAAGGAGTCCCTTTGGAATTTTTGCACCTCTAGTGAGTGCATGTATATACTGAGTGCGAGTGCCGAGTGCTGAGTGACTGAGAGGCATGAGTGATGGTAAGGTATGCCTGAGGGGCTGTATATGAGTGATGTTTTGTTTGATGGTCTGCTTATGATTTTATCATTTTTGCTCACCTCTGCATTGAGCTTTTGTTTGAAAATTGTTGGAAAATATTTTTAAGTGAATTTTACTAGAACTGGGTTAAAAAGAGATGATTTGATTCAACCTTGATTTTAAAAGCCTGTTGTATATTAATGAGATTTCATGATATGAACTTTAAATGTTTTATTGGTCGTCACTACTTCTCAGCCTTTAATTACTTTGGTTACTTACTAGTTGGCGTACTCACGTGTCACGACCCTATACCCGAACCCGATCGTGGTGGCACCTCTCGTGAAGATAAGGCCAGCCAATTAAACCCAATTCACTTTTTTAAACAGTTAAACAACATAAAAGCAGTCTAAAACATGAATTAATAATTCTAAGTAGCGGATAATATCAATAAAGTGCGGAAGTACAACCCAACATAGCACTAACCGGAGTGTCATAAGTCACGAGCATCTAACAACACTGAATACTCAAATGTAACTACAGAGTTTAATACTGAACTAAGGATATAAAGGAAAAGAGATAGGGAGGAGTTCCGGGCTGCGAACGCCAACAACTACGTAAATACTCCTCGAGATCCGCCTGAAGCTGGAATGAATCAGCACTCGGGAGCGGGACCAGCTACGCCTGAATTTGCACACAGGGTGCAGGGAGTAAAGTGAGTAATCCAACTCAGTTAGTAACAAATATAAATAACGACTGAAAGTAAGAAAACACGTAAGGCACAAGGCAATCTATAATGAAGCAATAAAACTATTTAAAAACAGTAAATCAGTTAAAAGATAAGTAAAAATCCTTTTTCAACAAGTAAACATTTAATTGACAAGCAATTAAGGAGAAATAAACAAGTAAAGGTTCGCCCCTCGGGAACTGTATCAACAAAACCACTCATTGGGCAACATCTCAGAACAATACCAGCCCCTCGGGCTCAATCTCAGATCACAATGGGTACCCGCGCTCACTGGAGGTGTACAGCCTCCGGGAGGGGCCCCTTACGGCCCAAGCACAATAACAAGCCATCTCGTGGCATCATAAACAGGCCCTCACCCTCAACTCAATATCATTGTTTCCTCACAATATAGGCCCTCGGCCTTACTCTGTCACAAATCCTCATAAGCCACTCGGGCAATGATAAAACGGTGTTTCTCAGCCCAAACATTATTTAAAATATCATCTAAGTATTAAAACTGAGTAAAACATGTATGAGTATGGAAACAGTGTAAAATAACATGACTGAGTTTAAGTAAATATTTAAAACGGTGAGAAAATATCAATATAAATCCCCGAAGGGTTCAAATAGTTGGCACAAGGCCCAAATATGGAATTCAGCCTAAATCATGATGATAGCAAATAGATTTCAGGCAAATACGTGGTAAAATAGTCAATCGGGACGGACTAAGTCACAATCCCCAATAGTGCACGACCCTACGCTCGTCATCAAGCGTGTGTCTCACCTGAATATAGCACTACGATGTGCAAATTCGGGGTTTCAAACCCCCAGAACATCCTTTACAATCATTACTCACCTCGAACCGGCTAAATCTTTAGCTCGCGATGCCTTTGCCCCTCGAATCGGCCTCTACTCGTGTTGAATCTATCCAAAAATCCGAACGAGGACGTCAAAATATGCTAAGGGAACGAAGCCCAAGCGAAAATAATCAAAATATGACACAATTCCTGAAATTACCATAACCCGACCCTTGGGCCCATGTCTCGGAATTCGAAAATTTTCACATCAACGGATTCCTTATCTCCCCACGAGTTCATACATGTCAAAAACATCAAAATCCATCCACAAATGGCCCTTCAAATCCCAAATGTTTGGTCTCCAATTTCAAGCCCTAGTTCTTCAATTTTTAGACTTAGATTCTATGATTTTCTAGGTGAAATTCACATAATATCGAGCTTTAAGTCCAAAATTCTTACCTCCAAACGTTTCCCCTTGAAATCCCTCTTTCAAATCATCCACAAAGCTCCCAAGTCGAAGTAAAAATGGTGAAATAGCTCAAATTCGCGAAGGATGCAATTTATACCTTCTGTCCAGACCTTTTCGCATCTGCGGTGTCATACCTGCTTCTACGGTACCACATATACGATCCTTCCTCCGCTTCTGAGGAAATCGCTAACCAGCCTAAAATCGCATCTGTGATAAGCCTTCCGCATCTGCGACTCCGCATATGCGGCCATCCTAACCACTTCTGTGATTCCTAACATTCTTCCAAAATCCGCTTTTGCGGTTTCTCTTCCGCACGTTCGGCACCGCACCTGCGGTCCCTAATCCGCAGATACGAAAATACTAGAAGGAGTAATTTCAGCAGCTGCAACAAAAATCCAACTTCTCTGTTAACCATCCGAAATCACCCTGTGGCCCTCGGGACCTCAAACAAAAGCACAAACATACACTAATACCTTATTCAAACTTGTTCCAACCATCAAAATCCCTCAAACAATATCAAATCACCCAAAACACATCGGATTCAAGCTAAAATTTCCAAAATCTTCCAATTTCTGCTTTTGATCAAAAACCCAACCAAACCACGTCCAAATGACCTAAAATTTTGCACACACGTCCCAAATGACACAATGGAACTACTGCAACTCTTAGAATTCCATTCCGATCCCCATATCAAAATCTCGCCTAACAACCGGAAATCGCCAAAATGACAACTTCGCCAATTCAAGCCTAAATCTTCTCTAAACCTCCAAAACCCATTCCGATCATGCTCCTAAGTCCCAAATCACCTACCCAAGCTAACCGAACCATCGGAACTCACATCCGAGCCCTCTAACACATAAGTCAATATTCGGTTGACTTTTCCAACCTAAACTTACTACAAAGAGACTAAGTGTCTCAAATCATTATCAAATCCTTTCCGAACCCGAGCCAACCAACCCGATCACATATAGAACCATAATACAAAGTAATTAGAAGCAGAAATGGGGGAAACGGAGTGGTAACTCATGAGATGACTGGCCGGGTCGCCACATCCTCCCCAACTTAAACAAACGTTCATCCTTGAACGAGTCAAGAAACATACATGAAGTCTCAAACAGGTGAGGATATCTGCTCTGCATCTCCCGCTCGGTCTCCTAGGTAGCCTCCTCCACGGGCCGATCTCTCCACTGCACTTTCCCTGAAGCTATACCCTTCGACCTCAACTTCTAAACATGACGACCAAAAATAGCTACTGGATCCACATCATAAGTCAAATCATCATCCAACTGAACCGTGCTAAAATCTAGAACATGAGAAGGATCCCCAATATACTTCCGTAGCATAGAAACATGAAATACCGGATGCACACTCGACAAGCTGGGTGGCAAAGCAAGCTCATAAGCCACCTCCCCAATCCTCTGAAGCACCTCAAAAAGCCCAATGAACCACAGACTCAATTTCCCTTTCTTCCCGAATCTCATAACACCCTTCATGGGCGAAACTTTTAACAGAACATTCTCACCAAGTCTGTAGGACACATCTAGAATCTTCCTGTCTGCATAATTCTTTCGTCGCGACTGCGCTGTATGAAGCCTCTCCTGAATCACCTTCACTTTCTCTAAAGCATCATGCACCATGTCTGTCCCCAATAGCCTAGCCTCACCGGGCTCTAACCAACCAACTGGAGATCTACACCGCCTCCCATACAAAGCCTCATATGGAGCCATTTGAATACTCGACTGGTAGCTATTGTTATAAGCAAACTCTGCAAGTAATAGAAACTCATCCCATGACCCTCCAAAATCAATGACACAAGCACACAACATGTCCTCCAATATCTTAATAGTGCACTCGGACTGCCCATCCGTCTAAGGATGAAGTGATGTGCTCAACTCAACTTGAGTACCCAACTCTCGTTGGACAGCCCTACAAAATTGCAAAGTAAATTGAGTACCTCTATCTGAAATGATGGAAACCAGGACACCATACAGACGAACAATCTCTTGAATATAGATCCCTGCCAACCGCTCTGAAGAATAGGTGGTACACACCGGAATGAAGTGCGCAGACTTGGTCAGCCGATCCATAATCACCCAAATAGCATCGAACTTCTTCAAAGACTAAGGAAGTCCAATTACAAAATCCATAGTGACTCTCTCCCACTTCCACTCTGGTATATCCATCTGCTGAAGCAAGCCACCCGGTCTCTGATGCTCATATTTTACCTGCTGGCAATTGAGGCACCGGGCTACAAATCCCACAATGTCTTTCTTCATTCTCCGCCACCAATAGTGCTGCCTCAAATCCTGATACATCTTCGCGAGACTCGGATGAATGGAATACCGCGAGCTGTGGGCCTCCTCCAGAATCAAATCCCAAAGCCATTCATATTGGGCACACAAATCAGGCCCTGTATCTTCATCACTCCATCATCACCAATAGTCACATCTCTGACATCATCATGCTAAACTCTGTCCTTGAGGACAAGCAAATGCGGATCATCATACTGGCGCTCTCTGATGCGATCATATAAAGAAGACCAAGAAACCACACAAGCCAATACCCAAATGGGCTCCGAAATATCTAACCTCACGAACCGATTGGCCAAGGCCTAAACATCAACTGCAAGGGGTCTCTCTCTAACTGGAATATATGCCAAACTCCCCATACTCACCGCCTTTCGGCTCAAAGCATCGACCACCACATTGGCCTTTCCCAGATGATACAATATAGTAATATCATAATCCTTAAGCAACTCCAACCATCTTCGCTGCCTCAAATTGAGATCCTTCTATTTGAACAAGTGCTGGAGGCTACGATGATCAGTAAACACCTCACAAGACACACCATACAAGTAGTGCCTCCAAATCTTCAACGCGTGAACTATGGCAGCCAACTCTAAATCATGAACGGGGTAGTTCTTCTTATGGGACTTCAACTAACGAGAAGCATAAGCAATAACTCTACCCTCCTGCATCAAAATACAACCAATACCAACTCTTGAAGCATCACAATACATGGTATATGAACCTGAAGCTGATGGAAAAACTAACACTAGAGCTGTGGTCAAAGCTGTCTTGAGCTTCTGAAAGCTCTCCTCACACTTGTCCGACCAAACAAATAAAGCACCTTTCTGAGTCAGCTTGGTCAAGGGCGATGCAATAGATGAATATCCCTGAACAAATCGGCGATAATAACCTGCCAAACCAAGGAAACTACAAATCTCTGTGTCTTAGGACGGTCTGGACCAACTCTGAACCGCCTCTAACTTCTTTGAATCAACCTGAATACCCTCGCTAGACACCACGTGCCCCAAGAAAGCCACTGAACTGAGCTAGAACTCACATTTGGAGAACTTTGCACAAAGCTTCTCCTCCCTCAATCTCTGCAACACAACTCTCAAATGCTCCGCGTGCTCCTCCTGACTACACGAGTACACCAGAATATCATCAATGAAGACAATCACGAACGAAACAAGATAAGACCGAAACACACTGTTCTTTAGATGCATGAACATTGCTGGGGCATTGGTCAGCCCGAAAGACATAACAAGGAACTCATAATGACCATATCTGATCATGAAGGCCGTCTTGAGAATATATGAGTTCATGATCTTCAACTGGTGATAACCTGAATGGAGATCAATCTTGGAGAACACTCTCGCTCCCTGAAGCTGGTCGAATAAATCATCAATGCGAGGCAAAGGATACTTGTTCTTCACTGTTACCTTGTTCAATTGCTTATCATCAATGCACATTCTCATTGTGCCATGCTTCTTCTTCATAAATAGAACCGGTGCACCCCAAGGTGACACACTAGGCCGAATGAACCTCTTTTCAAGGAGTTCCTAAAGGTGCTCCTTCAACTCCTTCAACTCCACTGGTGCCATATGATACAGTGGAATAGAAATGGGCTGAGTGCCCGGCACCAGGTCAATACCAAAATCAATATCCCTATCCGGTGGCATGCCCGATAGGTCTGCAGGAAACACATCGGGAAAATCCCTCACACTGGAACAGAATCAACACCGGGAGTCTCAGCTCTGACATCCCTCACAAAGGCTAGATATGAAAGACATCCCTTCCCAACCATACGCTGGGCCTTCATGAATGAAATCACTCTACTAGGAACGTAATCAATCACACCTCGCCACTCAATCCGTGGCACACCCGGTATAGCCAAAGTGACTGTCTTGGCATGATAGTCCAGAATAGCACGACACAGAGATAGCCAATCCATGCCCAAAATGACATTGAAATCTACCATACACAATAATAAAAGGTACATACGGGTCTCCAGACCCCCAATAGTCACCACACACATGGTATACAACAACGGTATCTCATACTAGGGTAGATACATGAACAGGTGAAGCAAGAGACTCACGAGGTGTACCTAAATAATGAGCAAAGTATGATGACACATAAGAAAAGGTGGAACCAGGATCAAATAATATAGATGCATCTCTGTGGCAGACTGAGAAAATACCTGTGATAACAGCTTCTGAAGAAATAGTATCGGGTCTAGCTGGAAGTACATAGAAACATGCCTGACTGCCACCTGATCCACCTCCCCTCTAGGATGGCCTCTGGCTGACTGACCTCAACCCTTAGCTGATTGAGCGGGTGGTGGTGAAGTGACTAGCGCAAAAGCCGATGACTGACCCCTTATGAGATGAACTAGCAAAACGATGAGGACACTGTCTCCACATATGACCCATATTTCCACACTCAAAAAAACTCCCAGGTGCTGGAGAAGGGGGCTGAAGGGAACCACTAGCACCAGAGTGACTAGCAGATGCACCAGGCATAGAAGAGCCCTAAACTGATGGAGCACGGGATGAACTCTAAGCTAGAAGGGCAGTAAGTGATGACTGGCCTTTATGAGAACTGTGAGAACTATGACCCGACGGCTCCCCATGATAACCTGGGCGAGCTGGTTGAGCAGGCCTACATGGATAGCCTTTGCTGTACTGAAACTGACCCCTCAAAGGAGTACCACTGTAGCTACCTGAACCTTGAGGCCTCTTGGCCTCCCTCTCCTCTCACTGCTGGCAACCAACAGACTCAATCTCACGGGCAATATCCACAACCCCCTCAAACGTAGCACCAAATATCTTCTCTCTGGTCATAAGAATACGGAGCTGATAAGTAAGACCATCAACAAACCTCATAATCCTCTCTCGATCTGTCGAAACCAAACAGATGGCATTGCGAGCCAACTTAGAGAACCTCAACTCATACTGCGATATGGTCATCTCCCCCTGACGTAACCACTCAAACTGCCTACGCAACTCCTCTATGCGAGACTGCGGCAAATACTTCTCCAGAAAGAGAATTGCTACCAGGAAAGGGGTGCTGCACCAACAGGCCTATGCCTCTCAAAATCCTCCCACCAAGTGAAAGCAGCTCCTAAAAAATGATAGGTGGTAAAAGCGACCCCACTGGTCTCTCTAGAATACCCGTTGTACGAAGCATCCGCTGACACTTGTCCATAAATCCTTGGGCATCCTCGCCCTCTGTGCCACTGAAGGTCGGAGGATGCAATCTACCGAATCTCTCCAACCTACGCTGCACATCCTCTGGCATGACAGGAACCACACAGTCCTGAGCAGCTACAAATAGCTGGGCTAGATGCGCCCCCGGCATCTGAAGTCCCTGCACGACCTGCTCAGGGGTACGAGTGGTAGGAGTCTGATTGCTTCCCCCGACCAAAGAAGTAGTTGCGGTTGTAGTGGCTGAAACTGCCTGAGCAAAGCCAGTAAACTGATAAGATCTGAGCCAAGGCCTTCTGAAGACCCGGAATCACAATGGGCAAAGCTGTTGTCTGAGCTGGTGCTGCTGGAGGGTCCACAGCTGGGACCTGATCCTAAACTGGGGTAGCTGGTGGATCTGCAGGTGCTGCCTTAGCTGCTCTGCCTCTACCACGACCACAACCACATCCTCTGCCACTGGTGGCCACCGCTGGTGGTACTGGTGGTCGTCCATCCTGGCCGGTAGCGCGTGTCCTCACCATCCGTGATAGAATAGAATAACAGAAGTTTAGTACTTGGAACAACAAATTCGCACGACAAGAATTTCAAGAAGATGAAGTTTTTCCTAAAGGTTCTGCAGCCTCTAGAGGATAAATACAGATGTCTCCATACCGATTCGCGAGACTCTACTAACCTGCTCATGACTCGTGATACCTATGTAACCTAGGCTCTGATACCAACTTATCACGACCCTAAAACCAAACACGGTCATGATGGCGCCTCTCGTGAAGACAAGGCCAGCCAATTAAACCCAATTCACTTTTTTAAATAGTTAAACAACATAAAAGCAGTCTAAAGCATGAATTAATAATACTAAGTAGCAGATAATATCAATAAACTGTGGAAGAATAACCCAACACAGCCTAACCGGAGTGTCACAAGTCACGAGCATCTAACGACACTGAATACTCAAATGTAACTACAGAGTTTAATATTGAACTAAGGACATAAATGAAAAGTGATAGGGAGGAACTCCGGGCTGCGAATGCCAACAACTACCTAAAGAGTCCTCGAGATCCACCTAAAGCTGGAATGAATCAGCACTCAGGAGCGGGACCGGCTATGCCTGAATCTGCACATATAGTGCAGGGAGTAAAGTGAGTACTCCATCTCAGTGAGTAACAAATGTAAATAACGAATGAAAGTGAGAAAACACGTAAGGCACAAGACATTCTATAATGAAGCAGTAAAACTATTTAGAAACAGTAAATTAGTTAAAAGATAAGTAAAAATCCTTTTTCAACAAGTAATCATTTAATTGACAGGAAATTAAGGAGAAATAAACAAGTAAAGGTTCGCCCCTCGGGCACTATATCAACAAAACTGCTCCTCGGCCAACATCTCAGTACAATACCAGCCCCTCGGGCTCAATCTCATATCACAATGGGTACCCGCACTTACTAGGGGTGTATAGACTCCGGGAGCGGCCCCTTACGGTCCAAGCGAAATAACAAGCCATCTTGTGGCATCATAAATAGGCTCTCGGCCTCATATCAATATCAAGCCACCTCGTGGCGTACTTATCTCAGGCTCTCGGCCTCAAATCAATAACAATGTTTCCTCACAACATAGGCCCTCGGCCTTACTCAGTCACAAATCCTCACAATCCACTCGGGCAATGATAAAATGGTGTTTCTCAGCCCAAACATTATTTAAAATATCATTTAAGTATTAAAACTGAGTACAACATGGCCGAGTATGGAAACAATGTAAAATAACATGACTGAGTTCAAGTAAATATTCAAAACAGTGAGGAAATATCAATATAAATCCCTTAAGGGTTCAAATAGTTGGCACAAGGACCAGATATGGCATTCAGCCTAAATCATGATGATAACAAATAGATTTCAGGCAAATATACAATAAAATAGTCAATCGGGACGGACTAAGTCACAATCTCCAATAGTGCACGACCCCACGCTTGTCATCAAACGTGTGCCTCACCTCAATATAGCACTACGATGTGCAAATTCGGGGTTTCAAACCATCAGAACATCATTTACAATCATTACTCACCTCGAACCGGTTAAATCTCTAGCTCGCGATGCCTTTGCCCCTCGAATCGGCCTCCACTCGCGTCGAATCTATCAAAAAATCAGAACGAGGACGTCAAAATATGCTAATGGAACGAAGCCCAAGCAAAAACAATCAAAATATGACACAATTCCCGAAAATACCATAACCCGACCCCGGGCCTATGTCTTGAAATTCGAAAATTTTCACATCAACGGATTCCTTATCACCCCACGAGTTCATACATATCAAAAACATCAAAATCCATCCACAAATGACCCTTCAAATCCCAAATGTCTGGTCTCCAATTTCAAGCCCTAGTTCTTCAATTTTTAGGCTTATATTCCATGATTTTCTAGGTGGAATTCACATAATAATCGAGCTTTTAGTCCAAAATGCTTACCTCCAAACGTTTCCCCTTGAAATCCCTCTTTCAAATCGTCTACAAAGCTCCCAAGCCGAAGTAAAAATGGTGAAATAGCTCAAACTTGCGAAGGACAATTTATACCTTTTGTCTAGACCTTTTCGCATGTGTGGTTCCATACCCGCTTCTGCGGTACCGCATATGCGGTCCTTCCTCCTCTTCTGCGGAAATCACTAACTAGCTCAAAATCGCATCTGCGATAAGCCTTCCGCATCCGCTACTCCACAGATGCGACCATCTAACCGCTTCTGCAGTTCCTGACATTCTTCCAAAATCCACTTATGTGGTTTCTCTTCCGCACGTTCGGCACCGCACCTACGGTCCCCAATCCGCAGGTGCAAAAATACCGAAGCAGCAATTTTAGCAGCTGCAACAAAAATCCAACTTCTCTGTTAACCATCCGAAATCACCCCGAGGCCCCCGGGACCTCAACCAAAAGCACAAATATACCCTAATACCTTATTCAAACTTGTTCCAACCATCAAAACACCTCAAACAACATCACATCACCCAAAACACATCGGATTCAAGCCAAACATTCCAAAATCTTCCAATTTACACTTTTGATAAAAAACCCAACCAAACCACGTCCGAATGACTTGAAATTTTGCGTACACTTCAAAAATGACACAATGGAACTACTACAACTCTTAGAATTCCATTATGACCCCTATATCAAAATCTCGCCTAACAACCGGAAATCGCCAAAATGACAACTTCGCCAATTCAAGCCTAAATCTTCTCTAAACCTCCAAAACCCATTCCGATCACGCTCCTAAGTCCCAAATCATCTCCCGGAGATAACCGAACCATTGAAACTCACATCCGAGCCCTCTAACATATAAGTCAACATCCAGTTGACTTTTCCAACCTAAACTCACTCCAAAGAGACTAAGTGTTTTAAATCCTTATCAAATCCTTTCCGAACACGAGCCAACCAACCCGATCACATATTGAACCATAATACAAAGTAATTAAAAGTAGAAATGGGGGAAACAGAGTGGTAACTCATGAGACGACTGGCCGGGTCGTCACATCACGTTACTGCATGCACCTTGTCTGCAGATCCAGGCGTATCAGGACCAGTAGCAGCTATTGAATATTCCATCTATAGATCTTCTCGGAATTAGCAAGGTAGCTATTGGGAATTGCAACCCTGCTCTTCTCCCACCTATATTCCTAAAGTTGTTTGTAGTTACATTTCCAGACTGTGTTAGTCTCAGTATTTTGGGACAGATTGTAGTAGATGCTCATGACTAGTGACACCCCGATTTTGGGTTTTCTTTCGCACTTTCGTTATTTAGAATTTATTTAAGGAGTTTTATTATTGAAAAGCTTGAAGTCATCTTTAAATTGAAATATCGTGCTGTTTTTGGTAAAGAGTCGGCTTGCCTAGTACCATAATAGGCGCCATCATGACATGGTAATTTGGGTTGTGATAAGTTGGTATCAGAGCCTAGGCTACATAGGTCTCATAGATCATAAGCGGGTTTAATAGAGTCTCACGAATTGGTATAGAGACGTCTATACTTATCTTCGAGAGGCTATAGAACCTTTAGGAAAACTTCACATTCTTGAATTCTTGTCCTGCAAATCTATTGATTCTGGTACTTACATTTTTGTTATTCTATTCTCTCACAGATGGTGAGAACACGTGCTACCGGTCAGGACGGACGTCCATCAGTACCACCAGTTGGGGCCGCGAGAGGCTGAGGTCACGGTTGAAGCTGTGGTAGGGGTACAGGTGTAGCCCCCACAGTAGCTAGGAAGCACCTACAGATCCACCAGCCACCCTAGTTCATGATTAGGTCCTAGTTATGGATGCTCCAGCGGGACCAGCTCAAGCACCAATTGTGCTTATTGTTATCCTAGATCTTCAGGAGACCTTAGCTCTTTATTTTGACCGAGTGCACCAGTCATGCTCAGGCGGTCACTGTTTTTACTACAGTAGCTACTTCCCATACTAGGGGGGAGGAACTCAGACTCCTGCAACTCATACACCCGAGCAAGTTGTTCGCGAACTTCAAACATCGGAGGCACCACCAGCCCATCCAGTTACACCTGCTCAGGTTTATGTGGTACCAGTCATGCCTTTGACTTTTTGTGGTGCAGAGGGTGAGGATGCTCATGGTTTCTTGGACACGTGTTAGAGGATTCTACGTACAACGGGTATTTTGGAGACCAGTGGGATCTCCTTCACTACCATTCAGTTTACGGGAGCTGCCTTTACTTGGTGGGAGACTTATGAGAGGCGTAGGCCTATTTGTGCAACACCCCTTACCTGGTAGTAGTTCTCCTTTCTCTTTCTCCAGAAGTATGTGCCATAGTCCTGGAGGGAGGAGGTTCGCAGGCAGTTCGAGTAATTGCGCCAGGATGATATGACTATGACATAGTATGAGATGAGGTTCTTTGAGTTAGCACGTCATGCTATTTGGTTGGTTCCCATAGATAGGGAGAGGATCAGGAGGTTCGTTGATTGCTTCACATATCAGCTATGGATATTTATGACTAGGGAGAGGGTGTATGGTGCTTCTTTTGAGGAGGTTGTTGTCATGACACGAACTGTTGGGGCGAGACCGGCATCTAGTGCCTTACCTATCCTTCCATACCAATTTGCAACTAAGGGACTCTGAACATGTAAAGTCATACTTTGGCTATGGGCCACATTGCAAGACAATTGTAAATGGTGACTAAATATCAATACAAAGCTGGGTCGACAAGGCCGTCATGACTACTACAGCTGGCAAACCAACAAAATATACATAAAAGGACTATAAGTCTAACATACTGCACTAACTGACAAGATATGTCTACAAGCCTCTACTGATGGATATAGTGTGATGGGAATATGGTCGCAGCGTACTCATTATATATACATATATATATATATATATATATATATATACAAGATGTACATAAAGCTCTAGACCCGGCAAATCCGAAGGGTATGGAGCTTACCGATCAAGCTGAACTCGGGCAACACCTAATGAGGAGGTCTACCCGTCTGTCTGTATGAACCTGTACGCATGAAATGTAGCACCCCCAGATCCGTACGAAATAATATACCAAGTATGTAAGGCAATATATTGAAAGTTAAAACTGAACTGATAATATAATAACTCATAGGTGCTCGGCCATACTACGCTCTGTATCTCGACCAACTAGGCTGGCTCGTAGGCACTCGGCCACAACAGGCTTGATATATAACTCACCATCTGATCAGAGGTTGACCAATAGGGGCCTGCCCATCGATTATAGCTCGATGGTAATGAAAATACTATAATATTGTATACATAGACTCTCTGTTCTCTTGATTGGAAGAAGGAAATACTCAAATGAATATGAAGTCCCGATAAAGAGAATATTGTAACTTACAAAACTAGGAAAATATACGTAACTTGTGAGACTAACAAAATATACGTAAATACCGGGAGAATTTTTCTTTAAGCCTCGTTATCACACTTGTGTAATTAGATATCATGCCAAAGTGAAGGAAGATCTTAGCCTTAACATACCTAGAGTAGGGAAAAATTCGTATGATATTTTTGGCAAAGATTGCACCGTACTCCCTTTGAATCGCAAAATCTCACGTTGCTAATGTGCTAAGAAATCTCGTTGGATTTTGGTTGAAGAATGAAAGTCTTCACTGAACTCGAATGTTACAATCCTAAAATTATTACATGAAGTAATCTAAGAGTGAAATCATGCCAGAGAATTTAATAGATCTCTCTTTTGTTAATTTTATCCAAGTCTCACATGGCTTTTGTCGAATCAGGGAGGCATTTCATGGCTTTTTGTTGAAGTACTCTCGTTTTACTCCTCCATATCCTTGTGAATTGAGTCTTTTATGGTTTTTATCCAAGATTCCCTTTAAGTGCCACCCATCCTCACAAATAGTTAGTCATCTTAGGCTTAATTAAAGCTTCCCACATGCTGCCACCTAACCTCAAAAAATAGTTAATCACTTTAGGCTTAATTAAAACTTCCCACATTTTTGGCTTTATCCAAAAGCATTAATTAACCACCCACCAATCCTTAATTAACTAGTTAATTTTCGTTTAATCAATAATTATCCATTTATCCACATAATTAAGAATTATCTCAAATTACTTAAAATACTACTTATTTTTAAATACCTTATACATCATACTATTATGGTCATATGGTAACTTGTATGGCACTAGCCCATAAATATCGGGTATTAACGGTCGGCCCGTATTTTATCCCAACATGCCAAACTTGGACGAAAATTTATTTTCCTTGACTTGCTTCCCTTCTCACCTTTAGGAATTTACTCATTACTTGTTTGGAATAGCATAATCCTTATAATCTCCAAATAATATTTTCCTTGGACTGATGTCAATTACCTTACGACAAATTCAACGTACAATACTACAGGGTGGAACATCGTCGTAATTTAATACTGCAAAGCGTAACATTATTGTATATAATACTGCGGGACATAATATCGATGTAATATTGCAGGGCGTAACTGTTGTTAACATTGCTTGGTACATAGAGTCGATTCACCCTCAAGAGCGAGTGGAGAGGGAGGCCAAGAGTCCTCGTGGATCCGATAGTTTTGGTGGTGATCCTCATGGAGGTCAGTTCAAGCACGGCAAAGATCGTCCATTCAGACATGCTCAGTCAGCTTGCCTAGTTCACCGTGGGGCATCATCGAGCCATGGTTCTCACAGTTCTCATCAAGGCCATTCATCACTTAGTGCCCTCCCAATCCAGAGTTTGTCCTATGCTCCATCAGTTCAAGGCTCCTCCAAGCCAGGTTCTTCTATTAGTTATCCCGGTGCTAGGGGTTCCCTTTAGTCCCCGTCACCAACATCAGGGGTTGTTTTGAGTGTAGGGAGTTTGGGCATATATGGAGGTAGTGAACTCATCGTCAGGGGGGTCTGCCTCAACAGAGGAGTCAGCCTTCGACTTCAGCATCAGTTACTTCACCACCCGCCCAGGACACTAGGGGTGGGGGTTAGTCAGCTAGGGGTTGCCCTAGAGGGGAGGTCAATCAGGTGGTGGTTAGGCCCATTTTTATGCACTCCTAGCTAGGTCGGATGCTATTGCTTCAGATGCTATGATCACAGGTATTGTCTCAGTTTGCCATAGGGATGCCTTTGTATTATTTGATCTTGGTTCAACTTTTTCATATGTGTCTTCATATTTCTCATTATTAGATAGGCCCCGCGAGTCTCTTATTTCATCTGTTCATGTATCTACTCCTGTAGGCGATACAATTATTATGGACTACGTATATCGGTCTTGTGTGGTGACTATTGGGGGTTTGGAGACCCAAGTAGACCCTATGTTGCTTAGTATGGTTGATTCTGATATGATATTGGGAATAGATTGGTTGTCTCCGTGTCATGCTATTGTGGACTATTACGCTAAGGCAGTGGCGTTGGCTATGCCGGGGGTGCCATGGATTGAGTGGCGAGGTTTGTCAGATTTGTTCCCAGTAGAGTGATTTCATTCTTGAAAGCCCAACGGATGGTTGAGAAGGGTTGTCTTTCTTATTTGGACTTGGATAGGGATGTTAGTGTAGAGACTCCTACTAATGATTCAGTTCTGGTGGTGCGAGATTTTCTAGATGTATTTTCTACAGACCTGTTGGGCATGCTGCCAGATAGGGATATTGACTTTGGTATTGATTTGGTATTGGGCACTCAGCCCATTTTGATTCCACTGTATCGTATGGCACCGACGGAGTTAAAGGATTTAAAGGAGTAGCTTCAGGAACTCTTTGATAAGGGGTTTATTCGGGCTAGTGTGTCACATTGGGGTGCGCCTGTTCTATTTGTGAAGAAGAAGGATGGCACTATAAGGATGTGCATTGATTACAGACAATTGAACAATGTCACAATCAAGAACAAGTATCCTTCGCCTCGTATTGATGATTTATTTGACCACCTTTAGGGAGCGAGAGTGTTCTCCAAGATTGAACTTAGGTCAAGGTATCACCAGTTGAAGATCAGGGGCTCGGACATTCTTAAGGCATCTTTTAGGACCCGATATAGTCATTATGAGTTCCTGTAATGTCTTTTGCGCTGACCAATGCCCCAGCAGCATTCATGCATTTGATGAACAACGTGTTTCGGCCTTATCTCAACTCGTTTGTTATTGTATTCATTGACGATATTCTAGTGTACTTGCGTAGCCAGGAAGAGCACGCCGAGCATTTGAGAGTTGTATTGTAGCGGTTGAGGGAGGAGAAACTTTATGTAAAGTTCTCTAAATGTGAGTTTTGGCTCGGTTCAATTGCGTTCTTGGGGAACGTGGTGTCCGGTGAGGGTATTCAGGTTGATCCGAAGAAGATAGAGGCGGTTCAGAGTTGGACCAAACCGTCCTTAGCCATAGAGATTCGTAGCTTCCTAGGATTGTCAGGTTATTACCAGCAGTTCATTCAGAGATTTTTATTTATTGCATCACCATTGACCAAATTGACCCAAAAGGGTGCTCCTTTCAGATGGTCGGATGAGTGTGAGGCGAGCTTTCAGAAGCTTAAGACCGGCTTGACCACAACTCTAGTGTTAGTTTTGCTATTAGCTTCAGGTTCATATATAGTATATTGTGATGCTTCTAGAGTTGGCATCGGGTGTGTGTTGATGCTAAAGGGTAGAGTGATTTCTTATGCTTCCCGTATGTTGAAGCCCCATGAGAAGAACTACTTTGTTTATGATTTGGAGTTAGCTGCCATTGTTCACACGTTGAAGATTTGGAGGCATTATCTCTATGGTGTGTCTTGTAAGGTTTTTATTGATCATCATAGCCTCCAGCACTTATTCAAATAGAAGGATCTCAATTTGAGGTAGCAGAGATGGTTGGAGCTGCTAAAGGACTATGATATTACCATTTTGTATAATTTGGGAAAGGTCAATATGGTGGACGATGCCTTTAGTAGGAAGGCGGTGAGTATGGGAAGTCTTGCCTTTATTCCTGTTTGGGAGAAACCTTTTGCGGTTGATGTTCAGGCTTTGTCCAATCAGTTTGTGAGGTTGGATATTTCGGAGCCCAGTCAGGTCCTAGCTTGTGTGGTTTCTCGGTCTTCATTGCTTGATCGTATCAGAGAGCGCCAGTGTGATGATCCTCATTTGCTTCTCCTCAAGGATATTGTTCTATATCATGATGCCAAAGCTGTGACTACCGATGATAATGGGGTATTGAGGATGTAGGATCAGATATGTGTGCCCAATGTAGATGAGCTTCGAGAGTTAATTCTTGAGGAGACCCATATTTTGCGCTATTCCATACATCCGAGTGCCATGAAGATGTATCGGGATTTGAGACAACACTATTGGTGGAGGAGAATGAAGAAATATATAATGGGGTTTGTAGCTCGATGTCTCAATTGTCATTATGTGAAATATGAGCATTAAAGACCGAGTGGCTTACTTCAGCAGATAGAGATTCCAGAGTGGAATTGGGAGCGGATCACCATAGATTTCGTAGTCGGACTCCCACGGACTTTGAGGAAGATTGATATTATTTGGGTGACTATGGATTGGCTAACCAAGTCTGTGCACTTCATTCATATGTGTACTACCTATTCTTCAGAGCGGTTAACTGAGATTTATATCCGAGAGATTGTTTGCCAGCATGGTGTCCCAGTTTCAATCATTTCAGATAGATGTACTCAGTTTACATCGCATTTTTGGAGGGCCATGTAGTGAGAGTTGGGTACTTAGGTTGAGTTGAGCATAGCTTTTTACCCTCAGACGGGCAGACAGTCCGAGTACACTATTCAAATATTGGAGGACATGTTACGCGCTTGCGTCATTTATTTAGGGGGTTCATGGGACCTGTTTCTACCTCTCGCGGAGTTTGCATATAACAACAATTATCAGTAAAGTATTTTGATGGTTCCATTTGAGGCTTTGTGTGGGAGGCAGTGTAGATCTCCAGTAGGTTGGTCTGCGCAGGGCGAGGCTAGGCTTTTGGGTACAGACTTGGTACATGGTACTTTGGACAAGGTGAAAGTGATTCAGAAGCAGCTTCGTACAACTCATTCAAGACAAAAGAGTTATGCTATGTGTCTTATATGGTTAGAGAGAAGGTTCTACTGAAGGTTTCACCCATGAAGGGTGTTATGACATTTGGGAAGAAGGGCAAGTTGAGCCCTATTCATTGGGCCTTTTGAGGTGCTTCAGAGGATTGGGAAGGTGGCGTATGAGCTTGCTTTGCCAATTATCTTGTCGAGTGTGCATCCGGTATTTCATGTTTATTTGCTCTGAAAGTATATCGGCAATTCGTCTCTTGTCTTGGATTTCAGCACGGTTCATTTAGATGGTGATTTGACATATGATGTTGAGCTAGTGGCTATTTTGGAGCAGCAGGTCTGAATGTTGAGATCAAAGAATATAACTTTAGTGAAAGTGTAGTGGAGAGGTCAGCCCGTGGAGGAGGATACTTGAGAGACCGAGTGGGATATGCGAAGTAGATATCCATACCTATTTTAGGCTTCAGGTATGTTTTTAGACTCGTTCGAGAATGAACCTTTGTTTAAGAGGGGGAAGATGTAACGATCCAGACGGACATTTCATGAGTTATAGCCCCGTTTCCCCCATTTTTGCTTCCTTTTGTGTTCTTCAGCTATATTTGATCCTATTATGTTAGTTGGTTTAAGTTCGGAATAGTTATGTAGTAAATTGAGACACTCAATCTCTTTTGTGAAGGCTTAAGTTGGAAAAGTTGACTGGATGCTGACTTATATGTAAACAACCTTGGATTTGAATTTTGATGCTTCCGTTAGCTCTGTTAGGTGATTTTGGACTTAAGAGCATGTCCGGAATGTGATTTGGTGATATGTAGTAGAATTAGGCATGAACTGGCGAAAGTTAGAATTTGGCGATTTTGGTCGGCAATGGTAAATTTGATATCGGGGTCAGAATGGAATTCCGGAAGTTGGAGTAGGTTAGTAGTTTTATTTGTGATGTGTGTGCAAAATTTGAGGTCATTTGGACGTGATTTGATAGGTTTCGTCGTCGTTTGTGAAATTTGGAATATTAGATGTTCTTAGGCTTGAGTCCGAGGGTAATTTGGTGTTTTCATGTTGTTTTGAGTGATTCAAAGGTTCGACTAAGTTGAATGATGTTATGGGATGTGTTGGTATGTTCTTTTGAGGTATCGAGGGCCTCAGGTGAGTTTCGGGTGGTTGACAGATCAATTCTTGGCTTTAGAAGTTGCCAAATTTTTTGGAGTGATGTTGCAGAGATTTCCTTCATCGCGTTTGCCAGAGGGCTCTCACGTTCGCGTAAGGCATTTTAGAAGGGAAGTTGAGTTGTTATTTGTGTTCGCGAAGGTGTAGGACTTTAAGGCTACAGGCGTATAAGCCTACACGTTCGCGAGGAGGGTTCTGCGTTCGCGTAGGGTAAACCAGCGTAGGCTTCGCGTTCGCGAGTGGGTCTTTGCGTTCGTGAAGGAGGAATTCCAGGTCAGAGGCAGTTTGTGCTTCGCGAATGCGAGGGCACTACCGTGTTGGCGAAGAGTAAAATCGGGGCAGCTAGTGTTAAATTCAAAATCGAGGGTTTGAGCCCATTTTTCATATTTTGAGATAGAAACCACAGAATTGGGCGATTTTTGAAGGGAATTTCAGAAGCTGATTAGGGTAAGTGTTCTTGACTTGACTTTGGTTAGATTCCATGATTGTATCTTGATTTTTATCATCTAAAGTTGGGAATTGGGGTGTAAAATTGGGGGGAAATGGAAGATAATTGGAGAAATGATTTTGGGTATTCGAATGGCCATTTGATGTCGGATATTGAGGAATTTGGTACGGGTAGACTCGTGAGTGAACGGGCTTTCTATTTTTATGTTTTTTTAGATTCCGAGATATGGGCTCGGGGGTGTCACGACCCTAAATCCGGACTCGGTCGTGATGGCGCCTCTCATAAAGACAAGGCTAGCCGACATATTCTCATTCAGTTTTAAGCAATTAAACAATACGAATTAAGTCTAAAACATAATAAATAATCCCAAAGTATAAGCAGTGAACAGTACCGTTTGTGGAAATAAAACCCAACATTGCCCGATACCAGGGTGTGACTAGTCATAACCATCTATCAATACACTACAAGTCTGAAATGCCTACCAAGCTATTACAGAATAATTGAAAAAGAGATAGAAAATAGATAAAGGGGGAGAAACACGGGACTATGGACGCCAAATAGCTACCTTGTGAACTCCGAAGTCTACCGGGAGCTCTCAACTCATGCTAGCAGGATCCGCAATGCCTGAATCTACACACGGGGTGCAGGAAGTAAAGTGAGTACTCCAACTCAGTAACTTATAATCATAAATAAAGATTGAAAGCAAGAAATCACGTAAGGCACAATACTGGCTATAATGAAGCAGTAAAACAATGAATCAGTAAAGATATGTAGAAATCATTTTAGTTTGGTTTAAACTTCTTAAAAGGCCTTTTTAACAATTAAGCAGGTAAAGGATAGGCAATAAGGAATATAAACACATAAAGATTCGCTCCTCGGGCACAATGTCAACAAATCCGCCCCTCGGACAATATCGTAGATTAATACCAGCCCCTCGGGCTATATCTCATATAACAATAGTTGCCCACACTCACTGGGGGTGTGCAGACTTCTGGAGGGGCCCCTTACGGCCCAAGCGCAATATCAAGCCATCTCGTGGCATCATCACTAGGCTCTCGGCCTCATATCAACAAGCTACCTCGTGGCGTACATATCTCAGGCCCTCGGCCTCACAATCATAATCCGGTGTTTCTTCACAACATAGGCCCTCGGCCTTAGTCTGTCAAAATCCTCACAAGGCACTCGGGCAATAGTAAAACATGATTCTCAGCCCAAAATATTTTTTAAAGGATCATTTAAGTGTTAAAACAGAGTAAACATGGCTGAGTAATGAAAACAATGGAATATAACATGACTAAGTTCAAGTATAAATTCAAAACAGTGAGGAAATATCAATAAAATCCCCTAAGGGTTCAAATAGTTGGCACGAGGCCCAAATATGGCATTCAGCTGAAAACATGATGACAACAAATAGATTTTAGTCAAATACGCGGTAAAATAATCATTCAAGACGGACTAAGTTACAATCTCCAATAGTGCACGACCCCACGCTCGCCATCAAGCGTGTGTGTCACCTCAATATAGCATAACAATGTGCAAATCTGGGGTTTCATACCCTAAGGACATCATTTACAATCATTACTCACCTCAATTCAGTCCAAACTCTAGCTCGTGACGCCTTTGCCCCTCGAATCGGCCTCCACTCGCGTCAAATCTATCCAAAATTAGAATCATGGCGTCAAAATATGCTAGAGGAACGAAGTCCATGCGAAAGCAATCAATTTACAACAAAAATCCCGAAATTACCAAAACCCAACCTCCGGGCCCACATCTCGGAATTCGATAAAATTCACATCAATAGGTTCCTTATCTCCCCACGAATTCATACATATCAAAAGTATCAAAAACCGACCACCAATGGTCCCTCAATTCCTCAAGTCTTGGTCTCCAATACCAAACCCTAGTTTCTCCAATTTTAATCCTTAAATTCCATTAATTGTACCTTTAATCCTTGAAATAATACCATAGGAACGAGTTTTTGGTCCAAAATCCTTACCTCAATGAAGTTTCCTTGAATTCTCTCTTCAAAATTGCCCAAAACTCCAGAATTCACGTTTAAAAAATGGTGAAACCCTCTGAAAATTGCGAAGGAAGAAATATATACATTAAACCCAGGCATTTTCGCACATGTGGTCAATCCACCGCATGTGCGGTATCGCTTTTGCGGTCCAAGAGCCGCTTCTGCAGTTATCACTTAAACGTCCACTTTCACTTCTGCGATCCCTTTCCCGCACCTGCGCCATCGCAGATACGGCCACTCAGCCGCTTCTGCGGCTCCAGCCTTCCCAGGCCCTTTCCGCTTCTGTGGCCCGCTTCTTTGCATATGCGGCATCGCAGCTGCGATCCCCAAATCTACAGGTGCGGACACACCAGAAGCAGAAAATCTGCAGCTTCATAAAAATTCCAAACTCTCCGTCAACCTTCTGAAATTACCCCGAGGCCCCCGGGATCTCAACCATAAGCACAAACATAACCCAAAACCTTATTCAAACTTATACCAACTTTCAAAACACCTCAAACAACATCGAATGAACCAAAACTCATCGGATTCAAGCCTAAGTTTCCAAGATCTTCCGAATTCCGCTTTTGATTAAAAACCCAACCAAACCACGTCCGAATGACCTGAAATTTTGCACACACATCCCAAATGACACCACGGAACTACTGCAACTCTCTGAATTCCATTCCAAACCCTATATCAAAATCTCACCTATCAACCGGAAAACACCAAAAATCCAATTTCGCCAATTCAAGCCTAAATCTACTCCGGACCTCTAAACAACATTCTGATCACGCTCCTAAGTCCCAAATCACCTCCCGATGCTATCCGAACCATCGGAACTCCTATCTGAGCCTTCTACACGTAAGTCAACATCCGGTTGACTTTTCCAACTTAAGCTTCCTCAAAAGAGACTAAGTGTCTCAAACCTTACCAAATCATTTCCGAACCCGAGCCAGCCAACCCGATCACATATAGAACCAATAGACAAAGAAGTAAGAAGCAGAATGGGGAAATAGAGCGGTAACTCATGGGACGACTGGCCGGGTTGTCACATCCTCCCCCTCTTAAAAAATGTTCATCCTCGAACGAGTTAAGAAACATACGTGAAGCCTCAAATAGGTGAGGATATCTACTCCGCATCTCCTGCTCGGTCTCGCAGGGAGCCTCCTCCATGGGCCGACCTCTCCACTGCACTTTCACTGAAGCTATATCCTTTGACCTCAACTTTCAAACCTGACGACCCAAAATAGCTACTGGCTCCACATCATAGATCAAATAATTATCTAACTGAACCGTGCTGAAATCCAAAACTTGAGACAGATCCCCAATATACTTCTGGAGCATAGAAACATGAAAAAACGGATGCACAACAAAGCAAGCTCAGAAGCCACCTCCCCAATCCTCCGAAGCACCTCTAAAGGCCCAATGAACCGAGGACTCAATTTACCCTTCTTTCCAAACCTCATAACACCCTTCATGGGTGAAACCTTCAACAGAACCTTCTCGCCAACCATGTAGGATACATATCGAACCTTCCTGTCAGTATAACTCTTTTGTCTCGACTGCACTGTACGAAGTCTCTCCTAAATTACCTTCACCTTTTCCAAGGCATCCTGCACCAGGTCTGTCCCCAATAGCCTAGCCTCACCCAGCTCGAACCAACCAACAAGAGATCTACACTGCCTCCTATACAAATCCTTATATGGAGCCATCTTAATACTCGACTGGTAGCTGTTGTTATAAGCAAACTCTACAAGCGGTAGAAACTGATCCCATGACCCTCCGAAATCAATGACACAAGCACGCAACATGTCCTCCAATATCTGAATAGTGCGCTCGGACTACCCGTCCGTCTGAGGGTGAAAAGCTGTGCTCAACTCAACCTAAGCACCCAACTCTCGCTGCACAGACCTCCAAAACTGCGAAGTAAACTGAGTGCACCTATCAAAAATGATGGAAACTGGGACACCATGCAAACGAACAATCTCTCGGATATAGATCTCAGCCAACCGCTATGAAGAATAGGTAGTACACCCAGAAGGAAGTGCGCGGACTTGGTCAGCCGATCCACAATCACCTAACTAGCATCAAACTTCTTCAAAGTCCGTGGAAGTCCAACTACAAAGTCCATAATGATCCGCTCCCACTTCCACTCTGGAATATCCATCTGTTGAAGCAAGCCACCCAGTCCCTGATGCTCATATTTCACCTACTGACAATTAAGACACTGCGCTACAAATCCCACAATGTTTTTATTCATTCTCCTCCACCAATAATGCTGCCTCAAATCCTGATACATCTTCGCGGCACCTGGATGAATGGAATACCGTGAGATATGGGCCTCTTCCAGAATCAACTCCCGAAGCCCATCCACATTGGGCACACAAATACGGCCATGCATCGTCAACACCCCATCATCACCAATGGTCACATCTCTGGCATCATCACGCTGAACTCTATCCTTAAGGATAAGCAAATGTGGATAATCATAATGGTGCTCTCTGATACTATCATATAAGGAAAACCGAGAAACCACACAAGCCAATACTCGACTGGGCTCCGAAATATCTAACCTCACGAACCGATTGGCCAAGGCTTGAACATCAACTGCAACAGGTCTCTCCCCAACTGGAATATATGCCAAACTACCCATACTAACTGCCTTTTGGCTTAAAGCATCGGCCACCATATTGGCCTTCTCTGGATGGTACAGAATAGTAATATCATAATCCTTTAGCAACTCCAACCATCTCCGTTGCCTCAAATTAAGATCATTTTGCTTGAACAAGTGTTGGAGACTACGATGATCAGTAAGCACCTCACAAGACACACCATACAAGTAATGCCTCCAAATCTTCAATGCGTGAACTATGGTAGCCAACTCCAAATCATGAACGGGGTAGTTCCTCTCATGGGGCTTCAACTAACGAGAAGCATAAGCAATAACTCTACCCTCATGCATCAAAACACAACCAATACCAACTCTCGAAGCATCATAATACACGGTATATGAACCTAAATCTGATGGCAAAACTAACACTGGAGCTTTGGGTAGAGTTGTCTTGAGCTTCTGAAAGCTCTCCTCACACTCATCCGACCATACAAATGAAGCACCCTTCTGAGTCAACTTAGTCAAGGGTGATGCGATAGATGAGAAGCCATGAACAAAACGGCGATAATAGTCTGCCAAACCAAGAAAGCTGCGAATCTTTGTGGCTAAGGACCGTTTGGGCCAACTATGAACCGCCTCTATCTTCTTCAGATCAACCTGAATACCCTCACTAGACACCACATGCCCCAAGAAAGTCACTGAACTGGGCCAAAACTCACACTTGGAGAATTTTGCATAAAGTTTCTCCTCCCTCAATCTCTGCAACAAAAATCTCAAATGGTCCGCTTGCTCCTCTTGACTACGCGAATACACCAGAATATCATCAATGAAGACTATGACAAATGAGTTGAGATAAGGCCGGAACACGCTACTTATCAAATGCATGAACGCTGCTGGGGCATTGGTCAGCCCAAAACACATCACAAAGAACTCATAATGACCATATCGAGTCCTGAAAGCTGTCTTAAGAATATCCGAGTCCTTGATCATCAACTGGTGATAAAACGAACAGAGATCAATCTTGGAGAACACTCTCGCTCCTTGAAGATGGTCGAATAAATCATCAATGCGAGGCAAAGGATACTTGTTCTTAATTGTTACCTTGTTCAATTGCCTATAATCAATGCACATCCTCATAGTGTCGTCCTTCTTCTATACAAATATAACCGGTGCACCACAAGGTGACACACTAGGCCGAATGAACCCCTTATCAAGAAGTTCCTGAAGATGCTCCTTTAACTCCTTCAACTCTGCTGGTTCCATATGTTACGGGGAATAGAAATGGGTTGAGTGCTCGACACCAAGTCAATATCCCTGTCCGGTGGCATGCCTGGTAGGTCAGCAGGAAACACATCGGGAAAATCCCTCACAACTGGAACAAAATCAATACTGGGAGTCTCAGCACCGACATCCCTTACAAAGTCTAGATATGAAAGACAACCCTTTCCAACCATACGTTGGGCCTTCAAGAATGAGATTACCCTACTGGGAACATAAACAGTCAAACCTCGCCACTCAATCCGTGACATACCTGGTATAGCCAATATAATTGTCTTGGCATGATAGTCTAGAATAGCACGACATAGAGATAGCCAATCCATGTCTAAAATAACATCAAAATCCACCATACAAAATAATAAAAGATCCACTCGGGTCTCCAAACTCCCAATAGTCGCTACACACGATCGGTACACATGATCTACAACAACAATATCACCCATCGAGGTAGATACATGAACAAGTGAAGCAAGAGACTCATGAGGCATAACCAAATAATGAGCAAAGTATGATGACACATAAGAATAGGTAGATTCAGGATCAAATAATACAGAGCAATCACTGTGGCAGACTGAAACAATACCTGTAATGATAATATCAGGTCTAGCTGGAAGTGCATAGAAATGGGCCTGACTGCCACCTGATCGACCTCCCTCTCTAGGGCGACCCTTAGCTGACTGACCTCCACCCCTAGCTGGTTGGGCGGGTGGTGGTGAAGTAACTGGCGCTGAAGCTGATGACTGACCCCTCAACTAAGATGAACTTGCAAGACAACGAGGACACTGCCTCCACATATGACCCATCTCTCCACACTCATAGCAACTCTCGGGTGCTGGAGAAGGGCACTGAAGGGAACCCCTAACACTGAATGACTAAATGATGCACCTGGCATAGAAGAGCCCTAAATAAATGGAGCACGGGACGAACTCTGAGCTGGAAGGGCACTAAGTGATGACTGGCCCAGACGAGAACTGTGAGAACCATGACCCAGTAATGCCCCACGATAACTTGGGCGAGCTGGCTGAGCATGCCTAAATGGACGGCCTCTGCCGTGGTGAAACTGACCTATCAAAGGAGCACCACTATAACTACCAGATCCTCGAGGCCTCTCTCTCCTCTCACTCCTGGCGACGAACAGACTCAATCTCACGAGCAATGTCCACAACCTCCTCAAAGGTAGCACTAGTCACCCTCTCCCTAGTCATGAGAATACGAAGTTGATAAGTGAGGCCATCAACAAACCTCCTAATCCCCTCTATATCTGTCGAGACCAACCAAATCGCATGACGAGCTAACTCGAAGAACCTCATTTCATACTGTGTCACAGTCATCTCTCCTTGACGCAGCCACTCAAACTGCCTGCGCAACTCCTCTTTACGAGACTGCGGCACATACTTCTCCTAAAAGAGAATGGAGAACTGCTGCCAGGTAAGGTGTGCTGCACCAACATGCCTATGCTTCTCAAAAGCCTCCCACCAAGTGAAGGCAGCTCCAGAAAACTGATAAATAGTGAAAGAGACCCCGTTGGTCTCCAGAATATCTGCTGTACGAAGCATCTTCTGACACATATCCAAGAAACACTGGGCATCCTCGCCCTCTACACCACTGAAGGTCGGAGGCTGCAGTATACCAAACCTCTTCAACCTACAATGCTCGTCCTCTTACATGGCAGGAACTACATAGTCTTGAGCAGCTGCAACCGGCTGGGCTAGAGGTGCCTCCGGTGTCTGAAGTCCCTGCATGACCTACTCAGGTGTGCGAGCGGTGGGAGTCTAAGTGCCTCCCCCAGCCTAAGAAGTAGCTGCGGCTGTAGTAGCTGAGACTGCTTGAGCTAGGCCAGTGCAAACTGATAGGATTTGAGCCAAGGCCTCCTAAAGAGCCAGAATCATAATGGGCACAGTTGGAGCTACTAGAGCGTCCACAACTGGGACCTGATCCTAAACTGGGGCGGTTGGTGGGTCTGCAGGTGCTGCCTTAGCTGTTGTGCGGGCCACACCTCTGCCCTTATTGCGACCACGACCACGTCCTTGGTCTCTAGTGGCCATAGCTGGTGGTACTGGTAGTCGTTCGTCCTAACCGGTAGCACATTTCCTCACCTTCTGTGAGAGAATAGAATAACAGAATTTTTGTACTCGGATCAACAAATTCGCACGATAATACTTTCAAGAATATGAAGTTTTTCCAAAAGGTTTTGCAGCCTCACGAGGATAAATACAGACATCTCCGTACCGATCCGTGAGACTCTACTAAACCTGCTCATGACTCGTGAGACCTATGTAACCTAGGCTCTGATACCAACTTGTCGCGACCCTAAACCTGGACTCGGTTGTGATGGCACCTCTCGTGAAGACAAGGCCAGCTGACACATTCCTATTCAGTTTTACGGAATTAAACAAATACGAATTAAGTCTAAAACATAATAAATAATCCCAAAGTATAAGTAGTGAATAGTACAGTTTGCGGAAATAAAACCCAACACAACCCGATACCGGGGTGTCACTAGTCATGAGCATCTATCAATACACTACAAGTCTGAAATGCCTACCAAGCTATTACAAAATAACTGAAAAAGAGATAGAAATGAGATAAAGGGGGAGAAACATGGGACTGCGGACACCAAGCAGCTACCTCGTGAACTCCGAATCCTACTAGGAGCTCTCAACTCGTGCTAGAAGGATCCGCAATGCCTGAATCTGCACACGGGGTGCAGGGAGTAAAGTGAGTACTCCAACTCAGTGAGTAATAATCATAAATAAGGACTAAAAGCAAGAAATCACGTAAGGCACAATACAGGCTATAATGAAGCAGTAAAAGCCAGTAAAACAGTGAATCAGTAAAGATATGTAGAAGTTATTTTAGTTCAGTTTAAACATCATAAAAGGCCATTATAACAATTAAGCAAGTAAATGACAGGCAATAAGGAAGATAAACACATAAAGGTTCGCCCCTCGGGCACAATGTCAACAAATTCGTCCCTCGGGCAATATCTCAGAACAATGTCAGCCCCTCGGGCTATATCTCACATCATAATGGGTACTTGCGCTCATTGGGGGTGTGCAGACACTTGGAGGGGCCCCTTACGGCCCAGGCGCAATATCAAGACATCTCGTGGCATCATCACTAAACTCTCGGCCTCATATCAATAAGCCACCTCGTGGCGTACATATCTTAGGCCCTCGGCCTCATAATCATAATTCGGTTTTTTCTCACAACATAGGCCCTCGGCCTTACTCATTCAAAATCCTCATAAGCCACTCGACCAATAGTAAAACATGATTCTCAGCCCAAAGTATCATTTAAAGGATCATTTAAGTGTTATAACAGAGTAAACATGGCTGAGTTATGAAAACAGTGGAATATAGCATGACTGAGTTCAAGTATAAAGTCAAAACAGTGAGGAAATATCAATAAAATTCCATAAGGGTTCAAATAGTTGGCACGAGGCCCAAATATGATATTCAACCCAAAACATGATGATAGTAAATAGATTTCAGTCAAATACGCGGTAAAATGGTCATTCGGGACAGACTAAGTCACAATCCCCAACAGTGCACGACCCCACGCTCGTCATCAAGCGTGTGCGTCACCTTAATATTGCATAATGATGCGCAAATCCGGGGTTTCACACCCTCAAAACATCATTTACAATCATTACTCACCTCAATCCGGTCCAAACTCTAGCCCGCGATGCCTTTGCCCCTTGAATCGGCCTCCACTCGCGTCAAATCTATCCAAAATCAGAATCACAACGTCAAAAGATGCTAAGGGAACGAAGCCCACGCGAAAATAATCAATTTACAACACAAATCCCGAAATTACCAAAACCCAACCCCCAGGACCACCTCTCGAAATTCGATAAATTTCACATCAATAGGTTCCTTATCTCCCCACGAGTTCATACATATCAAAAGTACCAAAATCCGAAAACCAATGGTCCCTCAAATCCTCAAGTCTAGGTCTCCAATACCAAGCCCTAGTTTCTCCAATTTTAACCCTTAAATTCCATTAATTATAGCTCTAATCCGTGAAATAATACCATAGGAATGATTTTTTGGTCCAAAATCCTTACCTCAATGAAGTATCCTTGAATTCTCTCTTCAAAAATGCCCAAAACTCCAGAATTCGCGTTTAAAAAGTGGTGAAACCCTTTGAAAATTGTGAAGGAAGAAATATATACATTCTGATCCAGGCATTTTCGCACCTGCGGTCAATCATCCGCATCTGCGGTACGGCTTTTGCGGTCCAAGAGCCGCTTCTGTGGTTATCACTTAAACGTCCACTTCCACATCTGTGATCCCTTTCCCGCACCTACGCCATCATAGATGTGGCCATCTGCCGCTCCAGCCTTCCCAGGCCCTTTTCTCTTCTGTGGCCATCTTCTTCGCATCTGCGGCATCGCACCTGCGGCATCGCACCTGCGGTCCCCAAATCCGCAGGTGTGGAAACACCAGAAGCAGAAAATCTGCAGCTTCATCAAAATTCCAAACTCTCCATCAACCACCTGAAATCACCCCGAGGCCCACGGGACCTCAACGAAAAGCACAAACATAACCCATAACCTTAAACAACATCGAATTAACCAAAACTCATAAGATTCAAGCCTAAGTTTCCAAAATATTCCGAATTACGCTTTTGATAAAAGACCCAACCAAACCACGTCCGAATGACCTGAAATTTTGTACACACATCCCAAATGACACCGCCAAACTACTGCAACTCTCGGAATTCTATTCTGACCCCTATATCAAAATCTCAACCATCAACCGGAAAACGCTAAAAATCTAATTTTGCCCATTCAAGCCTAAATCTACTCTGGACCTCCAAACCACATTCCGATCACGCTCCTAAGTCCCAAATCACCTCCCAAAGCTATACAAACCATCGGAACTCACATCCGACCCCTCTAACATATATGTTATGATTTGGTTGACTTTTCCAACTTAAGCTTCCTCAAAAGAGACTAAGTGTCTCAAACCTAACCGAATCCTTTCTGAACCCTAGCCAACTAACCTGGTCACATATAGAACCAATAGACAAAGCAATAAGAAGAAGAAATGGGGAAACAAAGTGGTAACTCATGAGACGACTGGCAGGATCGTCATAGGGGGCTGAGTTTGAGAGGATTTCTGGATTCGTGTCTAAATTTGATTGTTTTTCTTGTGGAATTCATTCCATTAGCACATATTGATGGTATTGTTCTGGTTATGAATAGAATCGGAGTGATTGGATGCTGAGTCGAGGGGCAAGAGCATCGTGAAGTACAGATTTGATCGGTTTCATGTAAGTAATGATAGTAAATCTAGTTCCAAGGGTATGAAACCCCAGATTTCGTATCGTTTTATTATTTAGAGGTGACGCACATGCTAGGTGACGGGTGTGTGAGCATGCACCGATAGGGATTGTTACTTGGTCCGTCCCGTAGCAATTGTAAACTTGCGTATTTGGTTGAAGCTATATGATACTTATGCGTTTTAGAAAGAATTTATGTAAATTGGGCTGAATGCCATGACCAGAAATGTTTGGACCCTTAGGGGCCTTTTTCTTACTATCCTCTAACTATTTTTGACTGAAAATCTATACTAAGTCATGTTATACTTATTGATTTCATAACTCAGTCTTTATTACTCCATTTTGATGTATATAAATGTTATTTTAGGCTAAGTACCCCTTTTTTACTGAGAGCCCGAGTGACTTGAGAGTTTTTTGATTGAGTGAGGCCGAGGGCCTAGTTTGTGAGGATATTTATGAGATCGGGCTGCACGCCGCAACATGTTTTACTGATTCATGGATGAGTGAGGCAGAAGGCCTGATTGATTTATGCATCACATGGCACTCGCAACATAGTGCTTATGGTGAAGGAGCCCCTCCGGAGTCTGTATACCCCCAATGAGTGCAGGTACCTACTGAATGCGAGTATCGTGTGCTGAGTACTGAGTGGCTGGGAGGCATGAGTGATGGTAAGGTATGCCCGGGAGGCTGTATACGAGTGACTGTGAGGTTTGCCCGAGGAGTTGTTTATGAGTGATGTTTTGCCTGAGGGGTTATTTATGATTTTATCATTTTTGCTCACCTATGCATTGAGCTTTTGTTTGAAAACTGTTGGAAAATATCTTTAATTGATTTGACTAGAACTGGGTTTAAAAGAGATGATTTGATTTAACCCTGATTTTAAAAGTGTGTTGTATATTACTAAGATTTCATGATATGAACTTTAAATGTTTTATTGCTCGTCACTACTTCTCAGCCTTTATTTAATTTGGTTACATACTGAGTTGGCATACTCACGTTACTACCTGCACCTTATGTGCATATCTAGGTGTATCAGGACTCGATAGCAGCTGTTGACTAATTCAGTTGTAGATATTCTCGGAGTTAGCAAGTTAGCTGCTAGCGATCGCAGCCCTGCTCTTTTCCCTCCTATCTTCCTATAGTTGTTTGTCGTTACATTTCTAGACTATGTTAGTGTTACGCCCCGCAATATTACGTCTGTTTACCGTGAAAATGGTAACAACAATTAAATTTGTAAATGAGATTCTAAAAATACGTGATCTATTCCCGAGCTAGTTGTTAAAGCAGTTAATGCTAAGAACGTAAAGTATAATGATAAAATGCGAGCTAAGACGAGGCAATAATCAAACCAAAGGGTCCTGTTGCACGAATGTCGAGATGGTCGATGAGACCTTGAGGCCGGTGTTGGTATCGATATCGTACTATCAGGGATAACCGGGAATGGGATAACAGTTAAAGGTATAGTAAGATATGGCTCTTTCGGCCAATATTAATCTATGAAATGAAGAACAAGTTAAGAGGCAATGAAAAAGGGGGTGGCCTCAGGACAATGCCAAGTAAGAAAAATGACCAAAGATAAATGACTTTGAGCCAAGGGGAATAAGCAATTTAGAGAAGAGAGAAAAATAGAAGATATTATTGCACTTGTGGAGAAATTGAGCGATATCCGTCCCTTACAAGGTGGGGCGAGTCCCCTTTATATAGGAGGAGAGACTCGACTACAAGTATGTGGGAATTAATTACAAAGTACGGTGCTGGGATGGCTTGGCATGATGCTTCATCATAGGCTCTGGATAGGCCGGGCGTATCAGACGTAGCCAGTTTCCTAGATGGCTTCCCCCTTTGTCCTGGCTTCGTTCTTCATTTTCTCTGAGTCGGGCTTCGACGAGTCCCGAGGTAGGGAATTCGGTCGTGACCTCCTACCCTCGGGGCCCTAGGGCATGCTTCCAAAATTTCTCGATAGCGAGAAATCAAGTATTCTGATTTTGCCGCGTACAAATAGTCTCCACGTTTCCCATATCGAAGTGATGGGAAATGATTCTGACACTTGACTCCTTGAGCTTCTTTCGGTGATACCATATCGATGATGCGACCCCTGGCTCATGCTTTTCGATCTCATTCATTGCACTCCCTGATTTTTGCTTCCCAATGTACAAGTACCGCCGTCGGTTAAGTTTTTCATAAATGCATTAACCACGCCTGTCAGTCAGTCTTCCAAAGCATAGATGACCGTGTTGTAATCCCCTATAAATAGGGTGTGCCTTGGCTTTGTTTTTCCTATATCAATGCTTCCGTTGGCTTGCTTGCCTTGCATCGAGTGTCAGCGTTTAAAGCTTACCATGGCTTGACTTCTTTGGGCCGAGGTTCTTAACGAAAAATGCTGCCCCGAGCATGGAGAAAATATGAACGACCCCTTGAGTCTTGACTCCTCATTGGAGGATGCTTTCTAGATGGGGTATCGACCCATCGATCTGTATCGGGGCTGTTGGATTTTCGGGGCTTGCCTCGGGCAGGCGAATCATCGTTGCTTCTCGCATATATTTGGGGCTGTCTTAGCACCATCTGTTGGTGCGCGCCCTTGCCTTGACCTGTTAGTTTTGCCATAGTCATGGGAACCACTTCGGGGCCAATCCGGCAAATGACGGGTGCTGCTGCTCCTGGTGCTCAGGAACCGAGGGATTATGTTAAAGAGACGATGTCCTGATAAGAGACGAACATTTGGAGATGGTGAGGAGGTACTGCGGCTAGATAAAGGGGATAACACTACAGGCACTTTCCCCAGATGAGGGCATCGCGGACTCCACTAATGGGTTCTTGAGCATGTACCTATACCCTTTCGCATTTGGTCTCCCTGATAGGGTTGTGCTTGATTTTTGCTTGAAGTATCAGGTTACCCTGTCATAGATTTATCCATCATTTTGGCGAACGACACTGATGATGAGATTCTTCACGGAGAAGGCCGGGTTTGAATTCACGTTTGACCACCTTTTTAGGCTGTATCAGCCCTTTCATCATCGAGGCCTACTAACATTGAGGTGTCATTTGTCCACGCCCTTCATTGTTGATGACGAGGATGACAAGGATCGAAAGTGGGACAATTGGTTTATCCGGGTATTGACGACCGATATTATTCCTGTGGAGTTTTTGCCATTTCCCGAATGGTGGAATTATGCACGTGAGTGAAGTGTTTGGCACTTTTTCTGATTCTGCATATAGCGAAAAACAGCTGAGTAATAATGTTGTTTCCCTTGTTGCAGTAACTTCGTGGATGCCGGGTGAGGTCCAAGACCTGCCCGACTGGGTTTGGAGGCTGGTAACCTATTCATCCCGTGACGAGCGATTATGGCGAGCTGTACTTCGTACCGGATGGGGAGCGCAATACCAAGGTATGCGCATTTTCTGCCTTTGCCTTGCCTTTGTATACCCGAGGTAACCCCTTCCCCTTCCATTTATGCAGTTAACAGATATCGAGCAGTCCCTTGGGACGGGGCAATTTTCTTCGAAGAAGTGAAAGAGTCATTGGCTTTCGGGCTAAGGGGCGATGGCGACAAAAGATATCAGCACCTGCGGTGTGACGGAGTGTTAAGTGGCGCTGGTCGGTCTCACATTTCTGAGGACAGGGCGTCGCCCAAGTCTGCTGCTCCCAGAGTGCATGATTCCCGGTCGGCGATTCCTTTGAGCGAATATGCTGTGCCTGGGGTCAGTCCTTCTGGGGCCTTAGGGGTAGGATCAACAGGAGTATGTTCCGACTTTGAGGAAGTCCGTCGGCTTCCCTTTGTGGTGAGTTTTATGTACAGTTTCCCTATATCCCGTGTCCTCCTCCCTCTATTGAATCTTCCTCGTGCAGGCCTGTGATGGGATTAAGTCTGAGCTGTTCCGTCAAGGGGCCAAGCTTTAGAAAATTCTGGGTGAGGGTGAATCTCTTAGGCTCCTTAGCGAGGAGAAGGAAGTTGAGCTGCAGCATTGGCGATATGAGGCGTACTAGAGCTCAAACTATAAGAGCTATTTGATGGAGTAGGTAACTTCCTGTAGTGCGTGCTTCGCTCCTTTCTAACCTTAAGGCTAATTCCCTTTTGCCTTATCAGTTGTAGAAAAAGTCGGAGGCCTTGGGGTACCTCAAGGGCGACATCAATCGCGTCAGAGTTGCTTGTGAGGAGCTAAGGGCTCAGGTGCAGGCTCAAACTTTAGAGGAGATGAGCATCTTGGCTAAGGTCCCTGCTTTCGAGGCCCAACTTAGCTTGACTCATGACAACACCAAAGTTTAAGCGGATATGATTGGGAAATTTGAATCTGATCTCTCGAAGGTCAGAGCCGAGATAATTGATGCCCGGGCTGAAGCGGCATTAAGCCGAACCAAGGCTGATCGTGAGATGACGATTCGTATGAAAGATATGCTGATGCCCAAGCTGAACTGAAGTGAGCCCTCTACCGGAAGAAGAGAATCGAGGAATGTTGATACCCAATTTTTTTTTTGTATATATATATATATATAAATATAAAATACTTTCAAAATAGCATATGTATGCATATATAAGTGTGTCAAAATGTTTTAGTAGTTTTCCTAATTTTTTAAAGATTTTTAAATCAATTTATTGCCTATTTTAGTAGTACAAAAACCAATATTTATTCCTCAAATTATCATTTTGGTGATTAACTTATTTTATTCTTATATTTACACCAAAATATAGTTAAGGTAATTTTTACACATTTTTACAAATTTATTTAATATTTTTAAAGCTAAATTGCATATAATTGCAATTTTAGCCTATTGTAAGATTTAATTGCGTTTATAATTACAAAATTGATTCTAGTATTTTTAATTTAATATTTGTGTATTATTAATTAAATTAGTATCTTCAATTTGTTTCTAGAAATCATTTTGCTATTTTTTATAAAAATAAAAAGGGAAAAGTGGCTATTTAATACTAGCCCTGCCTATTTAAGTTTTAGCCCAAATCGGCCCCCCAATTAACCCCAATTTCAATTTCAAATGGACCGGCCCAATTCCTAAACTACCCACCCCAGATCCATATAAGTTCAACCTGCCCGACCCCCATTAAATCCGGGCCGCTGATCAAAATGATCAACGACCACAGTCCCTCCTTTCCTTTTTTAATCCACCAACACCTCTTAACCCTAAATCATTTCACCTATTCAGCCGCCTCTGAAACCCTCCCCTCTCTCAAAACACTCTCGAACCTTCTTTAACCCTAGCTGCCTCCCATCACTTCTACCTTGAAACCTACCGGGATCCATGGCTTCTCAGGTTATGGAAGTCTTATACCCACCTCCTCTTGCTCCCACGCGGCTGATACCTGAAGATTCGAGGTTCCAGGGTCATCTCCGGCCTTGCTCCGGCGTACCAAGGTTATTTGAGCCTGTTTCTGACCTCTTTGACTCAGATCGGTGGCCTTTCAAAGCCTTTCTCATTTCTAGGGTTCTTCTGAAGCCCTAACCCTTCGAGGTTTTTCTCCGATTTCTTTAGATCCGTTGTGTATCGGTGCTTTCTTTGAGTTTTCAAACGATTTCCCTAACTTTTCTTTCGAAAATTACCTTTTTTTTAAAAATCTTTCTTTCCGATTTAGGGTTTTCTGTAAAAATGTTTAAGCGTTTCTCTGACTTTCTTTTCCTTTTCTTTTGTGTATTTGCCTCTACTGTGCTACTATGTTTTTTATCCACCATGTTCTCGTATGTTCTCCTACTGTGCTCTATTCTTGTATGTTTTTCTACTGAGTGTTTATACTCCGTTATTGTATGTTCTTTTTACTGTGTTTTATATACTCCATGCTTGTATGTTCTTCTACCATATTTTCCGTACTGTGTTCTCATATGCTTTTCTATTATGTTCTTGTATTTTTCTTCTACTATGTTCCAGCATGTTTCTCCTACTGTACTTTCCTGCTAAGTTCTTAAGCTTCCTTACTTTCCTTCTACTAAGCCCTGTTTAAGTTTCTTCTGAAAAACTTCTTAAGCATGTTCACTGTTCCTATCAGTGTTTCTCCTCTATTTTTTCTTTGAGTGCTTCTACCGTGTTCTGCCTGTTACCTTGATATCATGCTTTCTCATGAGTCTTGCTGTTGATAGAAACATGCAAGAGGTTTCAGTTCTTCTCTGAAACCTCTGAGCTTGCTTCGACCACTTATCTTCTCATCTCTGTACTTGATTCAAGGCGGAAACCCTAAAATTTGGGGGTTCTGCCAGGTTTGATCATATATTTGATTGAACTAGGGTTTTATTTTAGAACGCGTAACTCTTCGAGTCTTTGAATTGAGTTTGGACTTCTTTGTTTTCATATGATTCTGACCTTTTTACTAAAATTCTTCTACACTGGTTTTTCCTATTTTTTTTATTGTGACATGAAAGTTTTCTTTCATACTTAACATGCTCACATGCTCTTTATATATGATGAATTTTCCTCTAAATGGTTTTTAAATTTGCAATTAGTGCAAACTTCCTTCTGAATGCAGCTTGATTGATTTCTTTCCATCTTTTACTTATTTCCTCTGTTACTCGACTTAAGTAAAACCCTTCTTCATCTTTTCTGACTTGGTTCATTCATACCAAATCTCAGACCTTGTGATTTACTAGCTGTTAATTGACTCCCTTATGTTATTTGCACAAACCGTGTACTGTCAAAACCCTGTCCTTAAATAACCTTTATGTATTTGCCCTCAATTGCATGTTTTACACAAAGTGTTTATTCAATTCCTTTCCTTAAATGGTTTACTCGTTTTTAATCTGAATCCCTTAATTAAGGGAAGCCTTGTGTAATTGATTGACAATCAGTTTTCAAACTATTTTCTTACCTTATTTCTGCATGTTTTCTATACTATAAAAGGCACGACCCTTTTCACAAACACACACTCCAGACTTCACAATTTCACAATCTCTTCCGAACTCACACTTATAGTATTCTGTCTTCCTGTTTGCACTTTGGCTTTTACAATATTACTGCTTTTTCTACTTATTTCTTTGAAACTGGTATGCCCTGATTTAAGTTTCAGCATCGCCCCAATGTGTTTACTTACAGTCTTTGTATCCATGACTACTTCATTATTTTCTGTAGAGTTCTACATTTAGCTTAGTATGCCTATGTTCTACTGCCTGTTTCTGTTGTGAATCTTTGCTCTCTATCCCATTACCCCTATGTGTTTGTAAATGGTGGCTTAGGGCATGTCAATAAGAGTTGTTGTCCATGAACTGAGCTTTGAACCAATGGGGTCTTAACCTCTAAACAGGCTGGAGGGTGTGCCAGCATATCCTATTGCTGGGTATGCCCATCAGCCTGCTCTTCTTGTGCTCTAGAAATCCCCCATTCCCTATATCCCTATGTGTACTATTTTCCTTCCCTTTTCCCCATCCAGAATTCTACACTTGCACTCTCTCCTAGTCTCTAAGTTCTGCCCCCCCTTTTGTGAGCCTTGCCTTGGGACCTTGAGTTCCCTCTAAACTTGGACACCTGAGGGCTGGCCCTTCCACACTGCACTTTGGCTTAATCTGGCGATACATTTGGATGTAAGCACTGCTGGGAGTTCTTATGAAACTCTTAGAGAACTCTGACACACCCAAGTGGTAGAAAGGCTTTGAAACATTATCATTGGAGTTGGTTTACTTCATACTTCAGACAGGAAGTCCGAATCAGACTCTCCTTGGTTGTAATTTTCAACTTCTGATGTATTTTCTTTACTTTATTTTTATTGGACTGTAATAACTTTGTAATAAACTATTGGTAATGGCTAGTGAAAAGGGGGGGAATAACTATGTATGTAAAAGGGGTAGATATCCTGCTCATAGGGAATTTCTAATTTCTGCTTATCATATAGATATTCTGCATATAGGAATTCTGCACTTTCATATGTAGATACTATGCCTATAAGGAATTCTGCATCCATATAGATATGCTGCCTATAGGTTTCTAAAATTCTGCATTCATATGGATATCCTGCCTATAGTTAAATTTTTGCATCTCTCATATAGATACCATGCTTATAGTTAACTGAAAATCCGAATCCTGCATATGCATCTGTCACTAGGAAAACCTGTTTACAGGGCTTAAATAACTAACTGCATTTATATAGCATATTCATAGGCTTAAACGAAGTACAATATTTAGATGCCATGTCTATAGGATTTCTGCACTCTTGCTATGTCTGTAAAAAGGCTTAAAATCAACAACGCCTAGAAAGCATGCCTATAGGAATTAATAACCAAGTCTGAAACGTCTCACTCGCCTACAAATCTAAAATCATTGTCTAACGTCTGCGGAATTTATGATCTTTTGTCAAAACTCATCTTTCCTGAATAATTGACAAACTTTTCTAAAATCAGTATACTTCATCTTTTCTGAAATCAGTAGATATCATGCCTATAGGTTTTCGTATAATACTTAGGCAAGCCATAGGACAGTTTATAAACTGAATCAAATTTTATTAACTACAACCAGCAGGCAGGCCTGATTCGGGCTTCTTATCTAAAATATGCAATAAATCAGTCTCCCCCAACTTTTAAGTTTAATCAGACCCTAATCAGTACGTGTAAGACATGCTAAACTATATGCTTTTCTTTGATTTAAGAAGGTCTGTTTGAGCCTTATTTGTTTATGTGCTTCCCCATACTTGCTATATATATGATTTGCTTGTCGCCTTAGTATTTTTACCTTTGAAACCACAAATAAGCCCGACTTTGCCTCCCTTTTAGGAATAGTAGTCCCAAGTACCTCTAGGGCTGATAGGATTGGGGCGGGTAATAGCATGCAATAAGTAAACGAGATCGATCTGCGCTTTAATACCTTAACGGGGAGGGAAGTGTAGATATGGTTATGATAACCACGCGATAATGTCACGTGTAACCCCTCATCGAGGAACGATTACCGGGCATTGTCTGGGGTGATCCATATTTTTTATAAACCTAGGACCATCTTCCCTTTACTTGTTTATTTCATTGTTTACTTTCAAATTTCAAACTATTTTTCTCAAAATTTCAGCTTTTCTTTCGTTTCTTTTAACTTCATCTATTTGCAACCATTATGTGAAACCCCCCTCTTATTTGAAAGCCTTACTTGCCTACATGTTATTTGTGCTTAAAGTCACAACCATAGCCTGGTCGGGAACCACAATAGTGGATCCTGAGGGGTTCCTAACACCTTCCCATCGGGATAATTTTAATCCCTTACCCAATCTCTGGTTTTCCAAATCAAACCCTTCTTAGTGTCCTAATGCACTTTAATCATTAGGTACTCTTTAATTCAAACCCAATTCCCAAAAGGGAACGAGTTGTCCTCCCAAATGTCATAAACCCGATTTCACGAGAAAAATGGGGCGCGACAGCGTGGCGACTCTGCTGGGGAAAACTTTTAGTCTTTTACCATTTCAAGCTATTATTGTGACTTTACATTTCTTATGTGTTTTATTTGTTTAATACCTTTAAGCATTTAATTCCCTCTTCTACTGCAAAATCTAACTTGTCTTTTGTTTCTTTCCCTTGTTTCTTTCACTGTTTTCCTTTATTGTACTCCGTTATTACTGTTTTAAATTATTGTAATTATTACTTTATGAATGTGCAAATACGTGACAACTTGTTTTAATTATTGCATAACCATGTTTTCAACATCATATTCCACTCGTGCCAAACAAATACCATAGCAACGCTTATAATGAGTGGTTGTGCTCTTCCGATTATCACCCTTTAAATCCGGCAAAGGCGTATTTGTGGTAAAACCAATCGATCAACGGTATAGTCGACGGTTCCGTGCCTTTCCCTCTTGAGTTGTCCGCTCAAGGGTACCAATCTAAAACACTATAGAAACCTTACTCTATTTAATTGTGCATGCATCATGGTCAAACCTAGCCGAGTCAGTAATGTTATCCGCATAATGACTCTTTAAGATAGCCTTGTCCAAAGTCCACTGGGTTTCCCTAAAACCCAAACGGACATCAGCATATTCTGTTCATTTATTTGGAGAACTAAGTGCTTCATGCTAATTGTTGATGTTAAATAGTCGAGTCTAGTGGGGGTAGGGTCTTAACCCCTTTGTTTTGTAGAAAATGAAGAACGAGGTACCCAGTATTGGTATGATTAGCACGCCCCCACTCTTGCTAGACTGGTGGAGGAGTCTTCCATCAAAGGAACAAATCAAGGAGTGGAAAGAAAGGGCCGCCAAAGCTAGCGAAAAGTTGGAGTATCTGGAGTACAGTCTGCTGGAACTGGAAGGGAAAGTGAGGAAGAGAGTCACCGACTGCCAGAATGCTGAAGGAAACGGAGGAGAACACATGGCAAAGGCATTTCTACTGGTGAACCTATGCGAGCTGGAGGATTTGATTAATGAGAGCATTTAACCTGAGGAAGGTCCTTCTGGGACCAAATAGATAGGAACTTGTTCTTTTGCTTTGAGAAATGTAATAAGGCCAATGGCTACTAGTGATATTTTTATTTCCTGCTATTTAAGGTCGATTTGGGATTCGTCTACTTTTTATTAATTAAATGATGCATGTAGCATTCTAAGTTCTCTAGATCAACTTGTCGCTAGTCCTACCTCGGGCACATTGAGGCTCCAAAACTAGGATGCGATTTATATTCTTACACTATGTGTTTAAATATCACAACACTTTCTTATAATCCCCACTGACCTGTTACCTTTTTTTACTTTTTGATTATTTACTCCCCTCCCCAGAGGTTAGTACACGCATTCTCGCATCATCATCATATTCCACAAGATCAAAGGGAACTCCACCCACTCCTCCTCCTAGTCCTATCAGAAGCAGGAACAAAGGAAAGATGGAAGATTTGAACAACACTAGAAAGGAAAACTTAACTGAACGGGTAGAGGTCACTCATAGTGCTCAAGTCTCCAAAGAAAGTGCATCCCAACTTGAGTAGAAACTGGTGAAATTTCAGGAGGAACTTGATCAGGTTCAGAATCTGGCAAACTTGTCATTTTGCCTCACCACTCCAGATATCAATTTTCCAAACGCTCAGAACCCCACGCCTCCACAAAATATCACAAAACCATCCCGCTCCTCACCACCACTGCAATACATGCCACACATACAACAATACTCCACTACTCATCCAGAACCTATGAATTCCACAAATGACCATTTCCACTATAACACCCCCATCTATGTGGAAACCATGCCACACTCCACCAAACTTGTCTCAAGCACACCCGAGTCTGATGATAAAGACTCCTTCATCAGGAACCTGGCTGCGGAACTCAAGATATTGACTAGTCGAATTCAGGGTGTCGAAGGAAGTAAGGGGATTGAAGGGTTGAAATACAAAGATCTTTGCATACAACCGGATGTCGAACTGCCCGAGGGGTATAAACCTCCTAAGTTCGAAATGTTTGATGGTACAGGGGATCCGAGAGTCCACTTGAGAACATACTACGACAAGCTGGTCGGTGTAGGGAAAGACGAAAGGATTTGCATGAAGTCTGAAGGGAGATGCTCTGTCATGGTACATTAGCCAAGACCCGAAGAAATGGTCAAACTAGGTAAGTATGGCGTCCGACTTTATAGACAGGTTCAGGTTCAACACAGAAAATGCACCAGATGCGCTCTACATTCAAAACTTAAAGAAGAAGCCCACGGAAACATTTCGCGAGAATGCCACTCGCTGGAGATTAGAAGCTGCTAAGGTCAGACCTGCTTTAGAAAAAGAACAAATGAACAAGTTTTTGTCTGAGCTCAAGACCCACAGTACTATGAAAGGCTGATGTTGATTGAGAGCCGGAAATTTTCCGACATCATCAAGCTAAGGGAAAGGATCGAGGAAGGCATCAAAAGTGGTATGGTTACAAACTTTGAAGCTTTGCAAGCTACTAATAAGGCTTTACAGTCTGGTGGTACATCCAAGAAAAGGGACGTAGGCGCCGTAATGGTTGCACAAAGAGCCAAATCCCCTATCAAATACCAAGCCTATCTGATACCTCCACTCACATATCAGCCTGCCCCGAATTACCAAACACTCTCACCCTTTTACCAAACTCCACCACCTAATTACCAATCACCCCCACCTCCCACATATCAACCTACTTCACCCAGATATTCCCAACCTGCACATGCCTACCAAGCCTACAATGCTCAACCATCCCACTATCAATCACCTCCCACATGTCAAAACTTTCCTAGACCTCAACCAAATTTCGACCATAGACCTCCTAAATAGTATACTGCCATTGCTTAACCAATTGACTAGCTGTACAAAAGGCTCAAAGTTGTTGATTATGTCACCCCTATCCCTGCTATAACCCTTGAAAACCCTTATCAGTGGGTCAATCCAAATAAATCCTGTGCATATCATTCCGGCATGAAGGGACATACCATTGATGAATGCTGCTCTCTGAAAGATAAGATCCAGACTCTGATCGATAATAAGATCATTATAGCAAAGGAGCCTACTCCGAATGTCCACAACAACCCTCTGCCGGACCATAAGGGTTGAGGTATTCACATGATTGAAATAGAGGATGATTGGAATCCCAAAGGATCGATCACTTTAATCATAGAAGGTGACTAACCAAAGAAGCCAATAGTCACCCTTAATTCGATTGTAGTCCAGACTCAGCCTTCTGGGGATGCCGAGGTAAACATGTCTGTACCACTTGAGTTTGAAGCACCACCCCCACAAAGACGCCAACACCAATTGAGGTCGAGTTTGGGTCTCTAGCAAACACACCCGTACCATTTGAAGTTATAGTTTTACCCTCCAAAATACATGCTCCGTTCGGAGTAAAGGGGCCCATCCCAATAACAATGTCGATCGTACCACCGTTCCATACAAATGCCATACCTTGGGATTACACAACCGAGGCAAAAAGGAAAGGGAAAGCTAAATTCGGGGAAACAATTACGGCACAGGGTATGACAAGAACCGGCAGGGTTTATACTCTGGAGCATTTAGCTGAGTGAAGTAAGCAGGCCTCTGGTCGGCCGACCATCACTGAAACCGGACCCGATGATCTCTGGAGAAAGATACAAGCCAAGGAATACTCAATCATTGATCAGCTGAACAAAACACTGGCATAGATTTCTATCCTAGTTTTGCTGCAAAGTTCCGACGTACATAAGAATGACTTGTTGAAAGTGCTAAGTGAGGCATATGTACCAAGCAACATCACTGGAGGAGAAATGTCAAACATGGTAGGGAAGGTATGGGAAAGTCATAAGATCACTTTTCATGAAGATGAGCTGCCACCAGAAGGGTTGAGTCACAACAAAGCATTGCACATCACTGTATAATGCGAAGATTATTTTATCACTAGGGTCCTAAGTGATGGAGGGTCCAGCCTCAATATTTGTCCGTTGGTAACACTCAGAACATTGGGAAAGGGTCTGTATGAGATCAAGGACAGGGCCATCAATGAAAAAGCTTTCAACGGTTCCCAAAGATCCACCATTGGGGAAATCAGCCTATGTTTGCAAATGGGGCCTACTTGGTTCGACGTTGATTTTCAAGTTATAGATGTGCCGGCATCTTACAACTTGTTATTGGGATGCCGTGGATTCATGCCCTAGGGCCGTAGCGTCAACATTGTATCAGGCGGTGAAATTTGAGTGGAACCACCAAGAGGTGATCATTCACGGCGATGGGAGTAATCCCATATACAGGCACCAAACCATCCCAGCGATTGGAGGAAGGAGTAAGGTAGGTGGGGAAACCTATAACCACATCGAGCGAGTCAACGCTGTTGACAAAGAAAAATGGCGGGACAACAAAATTGAAAGCATACTGAACTGGAGCGGATATGAGCCTGGCAACGGACTTGGCAAGAACCTCCAAGGAATTGCCAAGCCGATCAAACTAAATAAACAAGGCACCATTTTCGGTCCGGGATACGAGTATACTTGGGAGGAATTCAACAACTAGTCGCCACCATGGCATGGCCCATACTACCCGCTGGAGCAGCCAATACCACATTTGGAGCAGACTTTTTAGCCGGCCGATGTTATCTATGGGTCAGAAGAAGAGGAAGCACTGGCAGTAGTGAGGAATTTGTTCCTAGAAGAAGATGACATGGATTGTTGTGTCATTTTCGAGGAGCAGAAGGAGGAAGGCTCTTCCATACAGGCCGTAAGCCGAGGAGCATGCCTCAACAATTGGACCATCAGAACCACCAGACCTCGGAAAGTCTCGGGGTAGCAAGGCTGAAGAAAGCATCATGCACTATCTTTTATTTTTACTAGTCAATTTTCCTTTCCATTTTTGAATTTTTGCAATAAGATCTTCCAATGTTCAAAACAGTTATGAAATTTATCAAAGCATTTCAGTTTCCTTACAAATCTTACTCTTATTATTTTCTCTCATTAGTTTACTACAGCATTACTATTATCTATCTTGATGAACCAATGACTGTGACATGCAATGAGACAACGCATCAAACGGGCACAGGTTTATCCTAGTAGCGATTGATTATTTCACTAAATAGGTTGGAGCAGCATCTTACAAGGCAGTGACTAAGAAAGTCGTGGCGGATTTCGTCCGCGACTGTATCGTGTGTCAGTTCGAAATTCCAGGGTCAATCATTATTGATAATGGCTCCAACCTCAACAGTGATTTGATGGAATCCATATGTGAAACCTTCAAGATCAAACAAGAGAATTCTACAACCTACAGACCTTAGATGAATTGAGCCGTAGAGGCCGCCAACAAGAATATAAAGAAGATACTAACGAAAATGATAGAGAAGCATAAGCAGTGGCATGAGAAGCTATCGTTCGCTTTATTGGGATACCGCACCACAATCTGCACATCGACAGGAGCAACCCCCTATATGTTGGTCTTCAGTACAGAGGCAGTTATTCCCGCTGAGGTAGAAATTCCTTCCTTAAGGATCATACAGGAAGCAGAGCTCGATGACACTGAATGGGTGAAGATTTGTTACGAGCAACTAGCTCTTATAGATGGAAAGAGAATGAGTGCAGTTTGCCACGGTCAGCTCTATCAGAACAGAATGTCCAGAGCCTTCAACAAAAGAGTCAAGTCGAGACAATTCACACTGGGGCAGCTGGTGTTAAAGAAAATTCTTCCGCATCAAGATGAAGCCAAAGGGAAATTCTCTCCCAACTGGTAGGGTCCGTACATGGTTCACCGGGTTCTGACAGGAGGAGACCTAATACTTGCAGAAATGGACGAAGAAGTTTGGCCAAAGCCGATCAATTCAGATGCAGTCAAGCAATACTATGTGTAATCTTTAGGCTTTCCTTATATGATGTAATTTGAACTACGCCTGATCTGATTCCCATTTAAGAGGGGATACGTAGGCAGCCCTATGGGTTCGGTCACAATTCAATAAAATTTCCATTTCCCCCGCTATTAGAAACTGGGGTAGAATTTTGAGGAGGACCCTCAAAATTCCAAAGTTGATTCCAATCAGTTATCATTAATAGGTGTTAGAAGCAACAGCCCAGTAAACTGGGGCAAAATTTTGAGGAAGACCCTCAAAATTAGGGAACAAGATAAGTTGCAATGTCTTGAACCACGTCGCAGTTGTCGGTTCATCTAAAGAAAACTATTTTTAATTATGTATTTATATTACATTTTCTTTACTAAAATCATGCATGTTTATTTCTGAAATCGCTATGTTTAGCAACACTACCCTAATGATACGTACAGTATCACCAGATCAAAGCCGAACAGGTCAAGCAGAGCCAGCGGGGATACAAACTAACCTTTCTCCCTTTACATCTCACGATTTTTCTTTGGATGCAAGCACTTGAGTTGCAATATCATCAAAAACCCTCACTCACAAAGTTTAGGAATACAACTTTCCGAACCGTTATGCTTGCTCGCAACTGCTATCCGCACATATTAGTGTCCCTAGCGGGCACAATATCCCCAGCAATCACGATACCACAATCCCCTATCAGCTAAGAAAACTTTATTGCCCTCTGCATTTCCTACATTGCATAAGGCTACCATTCTGCCTTCCGAGGTTAAGCTCTACCTCCATCTGCATTTCCTGCATTGCATAAGGCTACCATTTTGCCTTCCGAGACTAAGCTCTGTCTCCATCTACATTCTCTGTATTGCATAAGGCGACCATTCTGCCTTCCGAGGTTAAGATCTACCTCAATCTGCATTATCTGCATTGCATAAGGCTACCATTCTGCCTTCCGAGACTAAGATTTGTCTCCATCTGCATTCTCTGCATCGCATAAGGCTACCATTCTGCCTTCTGAGGTCAAGCTCTACCTCCATCTGCATTCTTTGCATTGCATAACACTACTATTCTGCCTTCTGAGGTTAAGCTCTACCTCCATCTGCATTTCCTATATTGCATAAGGCTACCATTCTACCTTCCAAGACTAAGCTCTGTCTCCATCTACATTCTCTGCATTGCATAAGGCTACCATTCTGCCTTCCGAGGTTAGGCTCTACCTCCATCTGCATTCTTTGCATCGCATAAGGCTACCATTCAGGCTTCCGAGGTTATGCTCTACCTCCATCTGTATTCTCTGCTTTGCACAAGGCTACTATTCTGCCTTCCGAGGTTAAGCTCTACCTCCATCTGCATTCTCTACATTGCATAAGGCAACCATTTTGCCTTCCGAGGTTAAGCTCTACCTCCATCTGCCTTCTTTGCATTGCATAATGCTACCATTCTACCTTCCGAGGTTAAGTTCTTCCTCCATCTGCATTTTCTGCATTGCATAAGTGTACAATTCTGCCTTCTAAGTTTAAGCTCTACCTCCATCTTGCATGGCTGAAAGATCGGCACTTTATTTACATCTTGTATCGGCTGAAAGATTGCCACTTTATTTACATCTTGCATCGGCTGAAAGATCGCCACTTTATTCACATCTTGCATCGGCTGAAAGATCGCCACTTTATTTACATCTTGCATCGGCTGAAAGATCTCCACTTCATTTATATCTTGCATCGGCTATAAGATCGCCACTTTATTTACATCTTGCATCAGTTGAAAGATCGCCACTTTATTTACACCTTACATCGGCTGAAAGATCGCCACCTTATTTACATTGCACTGGCTAAAAGATCGCCACCTACTGCATCTCATAGGCTGATAGATCGCCAAATCATCCAAAGGCGTCATTGTTCGGAGGCACCATTTTCATAACCTGAGAACGCCATGCCATGGCCTGAGGACCCCTTTTATCTTTTACATATCATTATTCAAAGGCGTCATAGTTCAGAGGCATCATTTTCATGGCCCAAGAGCATCATTTCATGGCCTGCAAATTCTTATTATACGTTTCATGGCCCAGGACGTCATGGTATGAGGACGTCATCCTAACCGTCCAAAGACAACATTTCATGGTACGACAGTAACTGCATCATGTTTAAATTTCCACACAACATATTGTTCATTTGCAGGTAAACCGGCGAGAAATGGCCGTCTCAGCAGGAGCAATACCGCTCCAGTTCCCACAGCCCTATTAGACTTTAACCATCCATCCTAACCCAAATATTGCGCTTGTCTTGGAAAATCTACATCGGCATATTCCGCCGACGAATCCAGAACTACATATGGCCTGATTCCTGTAAGACTAGGGATATGTAGGCAGCTCAAGAGCCAAAGCTCGGTCAAATTCTTCAAACCATTCCATTCGGTCAAAATTGGCCATTATATCTTTACCAGATAACTCTTTCTTCCTTCCCGAGTAAAGAGGGGGAGCTGTTGATACCCAATTTTTCCTTGTATATTTTTTTATATATATAAATGCAAAATACTTTCAAAATAACATATTTATGCATATATAAGTGTGTCCAAATGTTTTATTATTTTTCCTAATTTTTTAAAGATTTTTAAATCAATTTATTACCCTATTTTAGTAGTACAAAAATCAATAATTATTCCTCAAATTATCATTTTGGTGATTAACTTATTTTATTTTTATATTTACACCAAAATATAGTTAAGGTCATTTTTACATATTTTTACAAATTTATTTAGTATTTTTAAAGCTAAATTGCATATAATTGCAATTTCAGCCTATTGTAAGATTTAATTGCGTTTATAATTACAAAATTTATTCCAGTATTTTTAATTTAATATTTGTGTATTATTAGTTAATTTAGTACCTTCAATTTGTTTCTAGAAATTATTTTGCTATTTTTTATAAAAATAAAGAGGGAAAAAGTGGCTATTTAATACTAGCCCTACCTATTTAAATTTTATCCCAAATTGACCCCCCAATTAACCCTAATTTCAATTTCAAATGGACCGGCCCAATTCCTAAACTACCCACCCCTGATCCAATTAAGTTCAACCCGCCCGACCCCCATTAAATCCGGGCCATTGATCAAAATGATCAACGACCACAATCCCTCCTTTCCTTTTTTTAATCCACCAACACTCCTTAACCTTAAATCATTTCACCTAACCAGCCGCCTCTGAAACCCTCCCCTCTCTCAAAACACTCTCGAACCTTCTTTAACCCTAGTCGCCTCCCATCATTTCTACCTTTAAACCCACAGGGATCTATGGCTTCTCAGGCTTTGGAAGTCTTATACCCGCCTCCTCTTGCTCCCACGCGCCTGATACCTAAAGATTCGTTGCCTAAACATGAATGGTTGGACATAGACCTCTGTCGATTCGAGGTTCCAGGGTCATCTCCGGCCTTGCTCCGGCGTACCAAGGTTATCTGAGCCTATTTCTGACCTCTTCGACTCAGATCGGTGGCCTTTCAAAGCCTTTGTCATTTCTAGGGTTCTTCTGAAGCCCTAACCCTTCGAGGTTTTTCTCCAATTTCTTTAGATTCATTGTGTATCGCTGCTCTCTTTGAGTTTTCAAACAATTTCCCTAACTTTTCTTTTGAAAATTACTTTTTTTTTAAAAATCTTTCTTTCCGATCCAGTGTTTTCTGAAAAAATGTTTAAGTGTTTCTCTGACTTTCTTTCTCTTTTCTTTTGTGTATTTGCCTCTACTGTGCTCCTACGTTTTTTATCTACCACGTTCTTGTATGTTCTCTTACTGTGTTCTGTTCTTGTATGTTCTTCTACTGAGTTTTTATACTTCGTTCTTGTATGTTCTTTTTATTGTGTTTTATATACTCCATGCTTGTATGTTCTTCTACCATGTTTTTTGTACTGTGTTCTTATATGCTTTTCTATTATGTTCTTGTATTTTTCTTCTTCTATGTTCCAGCATGTATCTCATACTGTACTTTCCTGCTAAGTTCTTAAGCTTCCTTACTTTCCATCTACTAAGCCCTATTTAAGTTTCTTCTGAAAAACTTCTTAAGCATGTTCACTGTTCCTATCAGTGTTTCTCCTCTATTTTTTCTTTGAGTGCTTCTACCGTGTTCTACCTGTTACCTTGATATCATGCTTTCTCATGAGTCTTGCTGTTGATAGAAACATGCAAGAGGTTTCAGTTCTTCTCTGAAACCTCTGAGCTTACTTCGACCACTTGTCTTCTCATCTCTGTACTTGATTCAAGGCGGAAACCCTAAAATTTGGGGGTTCTGCCAGGTTTGATCATATATTTGATTGAACTAGGGTTTTATTTTAGAACCCGTAACTCTTCGAGTCTTTGAATTGAGTTTGGACTTCTTTGTTTTCATATGATTCTGACCTTTTTACTAAAATTCTTCTACACTGGTTTTTCCTATTTTTTTTTTACAGTGACATGAAAGTTTTCTTTCATACTTAACATGCTCACATGCACTTTATATATGATGAATTTTCCTCTAAATGGTTTTTAAATTTGCAATTGTGCAAACTTCCTTCTGAATGCAGCTTGATTGATTTCTTTCCATCTTTTACTTATTTCCTCTGTTACTCGACTTAAGTAAAACCCTTCTTCATCTTTTCTAACTTGGTTCATTCATACCAAATCTCAGACCTTGTGATTTACTAGCTGTTAATTGACTCCCTTACCTTATTTGCACAAATCGTGGATTGTCAAAACCCTGTCCTTAAATAGCCTTTATGTATTTGCCCTCAATTGCATGCTTTACACAAAGTGTTTATTCAATTCCTTTCCTCAAATGGTTTACTCGTTTTAATCTGAATCCCTTAATTAAGGGAAGCCTTGTGTAATTGATTGACAATCAGTTTTCAAACTATTTTCTTACCTTATTTATGCCTACTTTCTACACTATAAAAGGTACGACCCTTTTCACAAACACACCCTTCAGACTTCACAATTTCACAATCTCTTCTGAACTCACACTTATAGTATTCTGTCTTCCTGTTTGCACTTTGGCTTTTACAAGATTACTGCTTTTTCTACTTATTTCTTCGAAACTAGTATGTCCTGATTTAAGTTTCAGCATCTCCCTAATGTGTTTACTTACAGTCTTTGTATCCATGTCTACTTCATTATTTTCTGTAGAGTTCGACATTTAGCTTAGTATGCCTATGTTATATTGCCTGTTTCTGTTGTGAATCTTTGCTCCCTATCCCATTACCCCAATGTGTTTGTAAATGGTGTCTTAGGGCATGGAAATAGGAGTTTTTGTCCATGAACTGAGCTTTGAACCAATGGTGTCTTAACCTCTAAACAGGCTGGAGGGTGTGCCAGCATATCCCATTGCTAGGTATGCCCATCAGCCTTCTCTTCTTATGTTCTCGCAATCCCTTATTCCCTATATCCCTATGTGTACTGTTTCCCTTCCCTTTTCCCCTTTCAGAATTTTGTACTTGCACTCTCTCCTAGTCTTTAAGTTCTGCCCTCCCCTCTTATGTGAGCCTTGCCTTGGGACCTTGAGTTCCCTCTGAACATGGACACCTAAGGGCTGGCCCTTCCACACTGCACTTTGGCTTAATATGGCGATACATTTGGATGTAAGCACTGCCGGGAGTTCTTATGAAACTCTTAGAGAACTCTGACTCACCCAAGTGGTAGAAAGGATTTGAAACATGATCTTTGGAGTTGGTTTACTTCATACTTCAGACAGGAAGTCTGAATCAGACTCTCCTTGGTTGTAATTTTCAACTTTTGATGTATTTTCTTTACTTTATTTTTTTGGACTGTAATGACTTTGTAATAAACTATTGGGAATGGCAAGTGAAAAAGGGGGAAATAGCTATGTATGTAAAAGGGGTAGATATCCTGCTCATAGGGAATTTCTGATTTCTACATATCATATAGATATTCTGCCTATAGGAATTCTGCACTTTCATATGTAGATACTATGCCTATAAGGAATTCTGCACCCATATAGATATGCTGCCTATAGGTTTCTGAAATTCTACATTAATATGGATATCTTGCCTATAGTCAAATTTCTGCATCTCTCATATAGATACCATGCTCATAGTTAACTAAAAATTTGAATCCTGCATATGCATCTATCACTAGGCAAACCTGTTTATAGGGCTTAAATAACTACCGACATTTAGATATAATGTTCATAGGCTTAAACGAAGTACAACATTTAGATGCCATGCCTATATGATTTCGGCACTCTTGCTATGTTTGTAAAAAGGTTTAAAATCAACAACGCCTAGAAAGCATGCATATAGGAATTAATAACCAAGTCTAAAATATCTCACTCGTATACAAATATAAAATCATTGTCTAACATCTGCGGAATTTATTATCTTTTGTCAAAACTCGTCTTTACTAAATAACTGACAACCTTTTCTAAAATTAGTATACTTCATCTTTTCTGAAATCAGTAGATATCATGCCTATAGGTTTTCGTCTAATACTTAGGCAAACAATAGGATAGTTTATAAACTGAATCAAATTTTATTAACTACAACCAGCACGCAGGCCTGATTCGGGCTTCTTATCTGAAATATGCAATAAATCAGTCTGCCCCAACTTTTAAGTTTAATCAGATCCTAATCAGTACGTGTAAGACATGCTAAACTATATGCTTTTCTTTGATTTAAGGAGGTCTATTTGAGCAGTATTAGTTTATGTGCTTCCCCATACTTGCTATATATATGTTTTTTTTGTCGCCTTAGTATTTTTACCTTTGAAACCACAAATAAGCCCGGCTTCTCCTCCCTTTTAGGAATAGTAGTCCTAAGTACCTCCGAGGATGATTGGATTGGGGCGGGTAATAACATGCAATAAGTAAACGAGACCGATTTGCGCTTTAATACCTTAACGGGGTGGGAAGGGTAGATATAAATATGATGATCACGCGATAATGTCACGTGTAACCCCTCATTGAGGAGCGATTACCGGGCATTGTGTGGAGTGATCCGTATTATTTATAAACCTAGGACCCTCGTCCCTTTACTTGTTTATTTCATTGTTTACTTTCAAATTTCAAACTATTTTTCTCAAATTTCAGCTTTTTTTTTTTTTTTTAACTTCATCTATTTGCAACCATTATGTGAAAACCCCTCTTATTTGAAAGCCTTAATTGCTTACATGTTATTTGTACTTAAAGTCACAACCATAGCCTGGCCGGGAACCACACTAGTGGATCCTGAGGGGTGCCTAACACCTTCCTATTGGGATAATTTTAATCCCTTACCCAATCTCTGGTTTTCTAAATCAAACCCTTCTTAGTGTCCTAATGCACTTTAATCATTAGGTGGAGACTCTTCAATTCAAACCCAGTTCCCAAAAGGAACGAGTTGCCCTCCCAAATGTCATAAACCCGATTTCACGAGAAAAAGGGGGCACGAAAAGGAATATGTTCATTGTAGATCCCAGAGAAAGGTACTCGAGTAGGTCAGCGCAAGGTGCTTCATTCTCTCGGAGGAATTGGCTCGAGTAAGGGCGGACGAGCATGCCGCTCGGTCACTTCTTGTTGATGTTGCGGAGGGAAAATTTGACGAGCCGTAGCCCTTTAGCGCAGAGTGTAGATTTTGTCGTTTTGTCATTTTGTCTCTGATATACGTAGGACATGCCTATAGATGGAGAATGCGCCCTTTTCGAGCGTGTAATATATAAGAAGAAATTTGTAGTTTCGTTTCTTCTGTACCTTTTTCTTTGTTATTGCTTTCGACCGGGCGGGCTGGTTTTGACGTTTGATGGGATCCTCGTAGGTCCGGAATCGATCGGGGGCTCTTAAGCATGATTTTTGACGTGAGCAAGTGTCAGGGCCTCCGTGCTTGGCACGACTGTTTAGGCTTGGTCTCCGAGTTGGGCTCCAACTTGAGCCTTCTTGTTCTTTTATTTTTTGTGCCCGTGCGGGTAGGTAGCATTTGTTTTGATCTCTTGCCCTTTGCCATTCGCCGCTCCAACTGTTTGTTGGGTCTAGTCTCTGAGTCGCATTGTGACTAGTGCTTCCATCGACCTTCAAGATCTCTTCTGCCTGCATGGGTGAATGATGATGGCTCTTTGTGCTTTGGGTCGAAGTGACCTCACGGGCATGTGGCCTGGAAATTTAATCGGTTGGCGATAGTGACATTCATGCCGCGTCCTTGGGCATATGGCAACTTTTAGGTCCAGTATCCGAGTCACATTGTGATTCGAGCTGTAATCGACCCATAAATTTTCATGATTCTCCAGCCGGCGATAGTGGCATTTATGCTGTGCCTTTGGGCATATTGCAGCTTTTGGGGCCAGTCTCCGAGTCGCGTTGCGATTTGAGCTGTAATCGACCCTTAAATTTCTTTGAGTTTCTGGCCGGCGATAGTGGTACTTACGCCATTTTGTCATTGAGACCTTTTAGAATATGGCTCGGAGGCTTGCATAGTTAAATATTTTGGATCCGATCTCCGAATCGGGTTGCGATTCGAGCTCATTTTAATCCTCAAGTTGTCAAGATTTTTTAGCTGGCGACAATGGCTCTTACGTTGTTTGGCCGTAGAGACCTTTCAATATGGGCCCCGTAGGCTTGCTTAGCTGGCAACTATGGCTGTTACACTATTTTTGCCCGTGGACTTTTTGTAGGCATTGTTTCCCCTCGTTAAGGTCTTTTTATAGTAATTTTCCCTGACCCGTCGTCGATTCCAGAGGAACCTCGATTTCGGATTAGTGGCCTGCGATTTTTTAGCGACAGCCGGGCATCCCCGAGTCGCGTTATTTTGGATGTATCTACCATTTTGGCCGCAGTCATATGTGTTTGGCCGTAGCCATTTTTGATCCCTAGTGATAGTTTAGGCATCTACATCGAGGGTATGCCCTTTAGGGATTCTTACAAATGCGATGAATAACCTAAACTTTAGGATTTTCATGCCTGTTGAGGTCTTATAGTATGTCATGCCCTTTGAGGTCTTATAGTTTGTCATGCCTATTGAGGTCTTACAGTTTTCCATGCCTATTTATGTCTTACAGTTTGTAGAATAGATCTTGTTACGCCGAGGCTGCCCGCTAGGGGTCTTACAGTTTCGGGTTTTCCAGTTGTATGGCGATTAACAACAGTCTTCGAGTCATCAAGTTTGTTTAAGCTTGAAGATAGCTTGTCGTGAGCTCGGAGTTGCCTTCCAGGGCCCTAATGAGCTCGGAGTTCTGACCTTGGGGTCATGCAAGTTGTCGGATTGTTAATACTAAGTCTCCGAGTATATCGGGACTCATTTGATGGAGAAGCATTTGCCGCGAGTATGTCGAAATCTCCTTTCCTGAAATACGAAATGCCGAAAAGGTATTCTTTATTGCTTGGCGTAAATATATGTTGGTAAATACATATTGTCCCGTTGCTGTGAGCTCGGCACGTATGGGTGCGACTCCTCTAATTATCTGATCCGTTGACATGATTTTGTTTTGGAACTTAGCCTGCCATTTATTTGCCCTTCCGAGGGGATGGTGCCCTTAAGAGGAGATCATCACACGTCGTCCGACAATAGAAGAAAGGACTACGATCTTGTCAGATATCTTTCTTGGCAGGACCTTTTAGGTTGGAAACCCAGTCGAGGAAAGAGAGCTCGGCGGGTTCTGCAGAGGCCTCAGATCTCCGAGTGGAGTTTAGAATTTCTGAATGCCTTGGCTGACTGCCTGCATGTAGGTTAGTTCTTAATCCGAAATGAAACAAAAGGAATGGATGTACCTTGAAACGAGATAGGCTAGTGGCACCTTGTTAGAAAATCCTGTCGGCAAGGAACCTGTTTCAGGGTAAAAGCCCGATTGTGGAAAAAAGAGTGCAATGCTTGCTCGAGGGCTCTCGTGGGGTTTCATGATCGGATGCCCTAACAGTAATACCGCTTGAGCATTGACACATTCCAGTTGCTCAGGAGTTGCTCGCCTTCCATGATGCCAAGCTTATAGGAGCCTTTGCTCACTATCCCGAGGACATGGTACGACCCTTCCCAATTCTGGCCTAGTTTCTCTTCATTGGGGTTTCGGGTGTTGAGAGTAACCTTCCTTAAGACCAATTCTCTGATTCCGAAATATCGGAGGTTCGTTCTTTTGTTGTAGTATCTTTTGATTTTCTGCTTCTGGGCGGCCATCCGAACCAGCGTGGCCTCCCGTCTTTCATCGAGCAGCTCGAGGGCTGTTGACATGGCTTTGTGATTTGACTCTTCGCTGGCGTGCCGAAATTTGGTGCTTTGTTCCCCGACCTCTACTGGTATTAGTGCTTCAGCACCGTACACTAGAGAGAAAGGTGTCTCCCCTGCACTTGACTTTAGAGTCGTCAGATATGCTACAACACCTCGGGCAGTGTTTCTCGCCATTTTCCCTTGGCACTTTCTAATTTCTTCTTCAGGGTTTGAATTATGGTCTTATTTGTGGATTCGTCCTAGTCGTTTGCACAGGGATGGTATGGCGTTGAAAGGATCCTTTTGATTTTGTTGTCCTCAAGGAACTGTGTTACCTTGCTCCCAATGAATAGCCTTCCGTTGTTGCATGCTATTTCGGATGGTATCCCAAACCGACATATAACGTGTTCCCATATAAAGTTTATGACTTCTTTTTCTCTTATTTTTTCGAAGGTCGGCGCTTCCACCCATTTCGAAAAGTAGTCAGTCATAAACAGAATGAATCTAGCTTTATATGGTGGCATTGGCAAAGGGCCGGCGATGTCCATTCCCCATTTCATAAATGGCCATGGTGATAAAATGGAATGTAGCTGTTCGCTGGGTTGGTGAATCATGGGCGCGAATCTCTGACACTTGTCGCATCTTCGGAGAAACTCCTTGGCATCCCTTTCGATGCTATCCCATTAGTAGCCTGTTCTGATTACCTTTCAGACTAGGGAGTCTTCCCCGAAGTGGTTTCTGCAGGTGCCCTCATGTATCTCTCGAAGCACATAATCCGTGTTGCCTGGTCCTAGGCATAATGCTAGGGGGCCATCAAACGTTCTCCTGTACAGGGCCCCATTTTCGTCGAGCGAGAACCGGGCCTCTCTGGTTCGCAAGGCCCTTGATTCTTTTAGATCGGTGGGCAGTTTCCCGTCCTTCAGATAAACGATTTATTTGTTTCTCCAATCCCATGTCAGGATAGTGGAGTTGATTTCCGCGTGACCTTCCTTGACCATGGAATTGATTAATTGGACAACAGCCCCAGGGAGCAGGTCTTCCTTCTTAGCAGATGATCCCAGGTTTACCAGGGCATCGGCCTCGCTATTCTGCTCTCAGGGTATATGGACTAAGGTCTATTCCTTGAAGCGGCGCAATGTGACTTGGATCTTATCCAGATACCTCTACATACTATCTTCCGGGGATTCGTAGCTCCCATTTACCTGACTTACCACGAGGAGCAAATCGCATTTTTCCTCAATGACCTCGGGCCCCAAGCCCTCAGCCAACTCCAAACCTGCAATCATAGGCTCATTCTCGGCTTCTTTGTTAGTTAGCTTTGCAGTTTTTATGGACTGTCGGCTTATGTCGCTGATGGGCAGCTTTAGAACTATACCGAGTCCGGATCCTCTAACTTTTGTGGCACCATCCATGAACAGGGTCCATACCCCGGAGGACATGCCTGATTTTAGTAAAAGATCCTTCTCTACCTCAGGGACGAGGGATGGCAAAAAATCGGCCACGAAATCCGGTAGGATTTGGGATTTAATGGCTGTCCGAGGTTGATACTTGATATCATAACCTCCGAGTTCAATGGCCCATTTGGTCAGTCGACCCGAAAACTCGAGTTTGTGCAGTACGATCCGGAGAGGGCTTCGATAGGACGCAAATAGGATGGCACTTAAAGTAAGGCTTCAGCTTGTGCGAGCCGCTTATTAGTGCGAGTGACAATTTTTCTAGATGGGGGTACCGGATTTCAGCATCTCCCAAGGTTCGACTTACATAATACACAGGAAATTGTGTACCTTGATCTTCTCAGACTAATACACCGCTCACCGCTATTTCGTACACGGCTAGGTACAGGTACAATGTTTCATCCTCCTTGGGCGTGTGCAGCAAAGCCGGGTTAGACAGGTACCGTTTCAGTTATTCCAGGGTGTGTTCGCATTCTGGAGTCCATTCGAAGTTGTTCTTTCTTTTGAGTAGGGCGAAAGAGTGGTGGCTTTTGTCTGACAACCTTGATATGAATCTGCCCGGGGCCGCGATCCGCCCAGTCAACCGTTGGACGACTTTCACATTGTTCACCACTGCGATTTCTTCAATGGCCCTTATTTTGTCAGGGTTGAGCTTCATGTTGTAGCTTCTGCGGATGTTGAAGGTTTCCTGCAAATGAGTCACATGGTCCTCTGCGCGCAAGGATTTAACTAGCATGTCATCAATGTACACTTGCACCGATTTACCATATTTCATGATGAATGAGGTCTTTTCCCTATCCTCGTGGTTTATCTAGATTTGATTGTACCCTGAGTAGGCATCGAGAAAGGTGAGGGTCTCGTGTCCGGCTATGGCATTGATTTGACGATCGATATTAGGCAGCGGGAAGGAATCTTTGGGGCATGCTTTGTTCAAATCTTTATAATCTGCGCACATTTTTAGCTTATTCCCCCTTATTGGTACTACCACTACGTTATCTAGCCATTCGGGATACTTTACCTCCCTAATTGATCTGATTTTAAGAAGTTTCGCTACCTCATCTTTAATGAAGGCGTGCTTTACCTCGGATTGCGATCTCCTCTTCTACTTCACGGGTTTGAATTTAGGATTGACGCTCAGTCGGTGGGAGGTTATTTTCGGTGGGATACCTGTTATATCTAGGTGGGACCAGGCAAAATAGTCGATATTATTACTAAGAAATTGAATAAATCCTGTCCCGAGTTCGGGGGTCAGCCCCGTTCCCAGGTATACCTTGCGATTCGGGAGGTTCTCAATCAAAACAGTCTGTTCCAGCTCTTCGACCATCGACTTGGTCGCATCCAATTCTTCGGGGGCGACGAAAGGGGGGGGGGGGGGGAAGAAATCTTCCTTGTTGTCTCCTAGAGTCTGCATGCTTCTCTCTTCATTTGAGGCTAAGTGTATGGGGGTTGGCATCTCATGGTTGACCGCGAAAATTTCCCTTGCTGCCCGCTATTTTCCATGTATTTTTGTGATGTCATCCCTTGTGGGGAACCTTATTACCTGGTGCAAGGTCGAGGTCAATACCCTTATATTGTGTATCCAAGGCCTGCCAAGTAAGGCGTTGTACCTCATGTTGTCGTCGATGACCTAAAACTTGGTGCTCTAGGTTGTGCCAGACGTGTTGATCGGGAAGGTGATTTCTCCTTTTGTCTCTTCTCCGACCATGTTGAAACCGTGGAGGACTCGAGGGATGGGGACAACTTGATTGAGCAACCCCAGCTATTCTACTACTTATGACCTGATTATGTTAGCCGAACTACCCGGGTCCACAAGTACGCGCTTTATCCTTACGTTGTTTAAGAGAAAGGAGATCACCAGCGCATCATTATGTGGTTCCCCCATGGCCTTGAGGTCTTCCTCGACGAATATGAGGGTTTCTTAGGATAAGCATTTTTGGGTTGGTCCCTCTTCTATATCAGATGTTTTCGTTCGTTTGGACATGGGTCCTTGGAGATCGTTAGTTCCTCCGATAATCATGTGGACACTATGCTGGGGACCCCTCCATTTCGCTCGGATTGAACCCGGAGGTGCACTGGACTCTGGGTTGGTTGTGTCCACTTCCTTGTCACTTTTGAGGTCTTGGTTTCCCATCTCACCAGGTGAGCCGGGCGTCCTGTCCTGAAAGGAAAGATCTTGGGCAAGAAGAAGTGTGAAAGATAATAATTAAAGGTATAATAAGATAGGGCTCTTTTAACCAATATTAAGCTATAAAATGAAGAACAAGTTAATAGGTAATGAATACGGGGGCAGCCTCGGGCCAATTCCAAGTAAGAAGAATGACCGAAGATAAATGACTTTTAGCCAAGGGGAATAAGCAATTTAGAGAAGAGAGAGAGACAGAGATAGAGAGAGAGAGAGAGAGAGAAGATATTATTGCACTTGTCGAGAAATGGAGCGATATCCGTCCCTTACAAGGTGGGGCGAGTCCCCTTTATATAGGAGGGGAGACTCAGCTACAAGTATGTGGGGATTAATTACAAAGTACAGTGATGGGATGGCGTGGCATGATGCTTCATCATAGGTTCTGGATAGGCCGGGCCTGTCAGACGTAGCCATATGCCTAGAGGGCTTCCCCCTCTGTCCTGGCTTCGTTATTCGTTTTCTCCGAGTCGGGCTTCAACGAATCCCGAGGTAGGGAATTTGGTTGCAACCTCCTACCCTCGGGGCCCCGGGGCATGATTTTGAAATGTCTCGACAACGAGAAACCAAGTCTTCTGATTTTGCAGCGTACAACATCGATATTACGTCTCGCAGTATTAAATTACGACAATGTTGCACCCTGTAGTATTGTACGTTGAATTTATCGTAAGGTAATTAAGATCAGTCCATACAATAGATTATTTGGAGATTATAAGGATTATGCTATTTCAAACAAGTGATGAGTAAATTCGTGAAGGTAAGAGGGGAAGCAAGTCAATGAAAATAAATTTTCGTCCAAGTTTGGCATGTTGGGATAAAATACGGTTCGAGCGTTAATACCCGATATTTATGGACTAGTACCATAAAAGGTACCATGTGAAGATAATAGTATGATATATAAAAGGGTATATTAAAAATAAGTAGAATTCTAACTAAATTGAGATAATTCTTAATTATGCAGGTAATTGACTAATTATCGGGTAACGAGACATTACCTAATTAATTAATTAATAAAATGGATAATTATTGGATAAATATTACCCTCCAAATGGCAGCAGGCCACCCTAAATATATGACTCATTAAGTCATAGGGATTATGTGGCAAGATAGAGGATATGTGTTTAAGCCACCAGATAAGGTGGGGCCACATCAATTTTAATAAAAGGCATATCTAACAAAGAGAAATCATATGTAACTTAAGATTTCCATGAGAATTTTCAGCAATATTCTCATAATTCTCTTCAACAATAGTTCAAATACTTCATGATTAGCAACGTGATTTGGCTACAAAAAGTCATACGAGACTATGTAATGTTATAGTAACGGGATTTTGCGATTCTAAGGGACTACGATGGATATTTCTTAAAGAATATCATATGGATTTTCCCTACTTCAATCCGTCGTTATGTGTTTCTGCAAAAGAGAAACGGTTCAGTTATGTTAAGGCTACCCCTTCTTTCTTTTTGGCATGATCTATAGGAACAAACGAATCGAGAAAATGCACAACTTCTATAAATTACTTTATTCGTAGAAATGCTAGAGATGTGTATATTCTTGTTCTCCCATGTGTCATATTATTCTATCATCTATTCATGGGTCTCAAAAATATGTAAGTTGGTAAAGTTTATTTCATGATATTAATCAGAAGCATAATGGTTTTATGACGTACCAAGAGGTTTTATTAACTTATTTTTAGATGCATTTCATGCATTTACATATGCACATTGACCCATGACCAGACGACATTATATACACATATATATGTATATTATATTTATATGGGATATGGGAAAAGGTTATGGCGTTATATACGCACCACCACGTGATCAACTGGTATACGTTGATGATTTTGCCCACAGTGGCCGAGATGATATGATGGGATGCCCTCAGAGGCCTGGTGTTGTTATGAAATATGTACCTATGCATGACATGAAATTCATATGGATATCCATGACACTATAATTATTTCATGATTTACAGAGTTATCCAGACTTACAGGTTGAGACATTTACTCTATAATTCTTCCATGTATGTTATGTACTTATTTATGTTCCTTACATACTCAGTACATTATTCGTACTAACGTCCCTTTTGCCTAGGGACACTGCGTTTCATGCCTGCAGGTCCCGATAAAGAGGTCGAGAGTCCTCCAAGTAGGTGATCAGCTTAGCGGAAGATATTGGTGCACTCCATTTGCTCTGAATGGACGGGCTCTGTCTCGACCTTTATGATATTATTTATTCTTAGAGGCTTGTCGACAGATGTCATGTATACGGATTCTTGTATGGCCTTGTCGGCCTATATTTTGAGTATATGAAGGATCATGTCGGCCTTATAGGCCCGTATGTCATATGTATAAGTTTGGACTACATGTTGGATCATTCAATGTCAAGTATTTCTCTATGTATTATTCTACTTATCTCACGATAGCCTCTATGACTCATTTGCCTATGATAGTATGATACGAAAAGATACGTTATGTTGGTACTCGGTCGAGTAAGGTACCGGGTGTCTGTCGCGGCCCATCGGTTTGGGTCGTGACAAAAGTGGTATCACAACAGTTCTGTCCAAAGGAATCTACAAGCCGTGTCTAGTAGAGTCTTGTTTATGGGTGTGTCGTGCACCACACTTATAAGAAGGAGGCTACAGGGCATTTAGGATTGTCACTCTTTCTTCTTACTCTAGATCGTGTGGTAGAGATCACTTATAAGAATACGAATTCCGAACTTCTACTCGTAATAAGACGATGCCTATATTCAGAAAGACGATCAATAAGAGATATAGCATGAACGTTTTGAGTTAGAAGAAATCGATTTTTGCATCTTGCTTATGATGAGTAAATCAGAGGTCTTCAGTAGATCATGCATGTATTAAAAAGTATACGGTTCTTAATAAGGAGCTTTTAGGAAAGAATACTTATCCAGTCTTACGGTAAAATGGAATAATGGAATTGGAAGTTAGACACGAGTTGCATTAAGTAAAAGAAGCAAGGGGAAGTAGGGTACGAAATACCCAGTTAATAAAGATTATCCTTATTTACCATTCAAGAAGAGAGATACAAGCATTCTGAGTTACCTTTAACAGTAATAGAGATATGTATAATTGGCCACACCGATCTAAGTTATGCTGTATGTGAGCTAATAAATATGGTTTTAGAGAAAGACATAATATCATGATCTGGCTGGGGTTAGAGTGAGCCAAAATAGTGAATGAATTGTTTGCGTTAGTTGACATTTCCGAAGGATATTACAAGTGTGCTAATATATCTCCTTGTGAGACACCCAGATGGTGCACACTAAAATAATACAACTAGATATGAGTACTACAATGATATGAACTAGAAACCTTGAAGGGATAAATATTGCCTTAGTATGGCTCTCGTCCCTAGTAGAGGGAGAATGTTAGGCAACTCGAAGAGCTAATGGATGGAGCCAGGGGAGATAAGAGCAAAGGAATATCTTGTTCGTGTTTTGAGAATAAAGTGATAGACATAAATATTAGCAGGATATAAGAAGAGAGCTAATGAAACATTAAGAGTAAGATGTGATATATGGATGACATCGGTAGTTCAAAAAGATGACACTATAACAGAGTCTATAGTCAAGTGAAGGAAATGATAAGTGGTGACAGGCCTTGAGACAACAAAAGAATATAGGCCATGAAGTCATATCCTCACTTCGAGAAATAAGTTCGCGACTCCAATGCAACTACCGAAAGGAAAAGTTAGACCCCAGAATAATAGAACATAGTATGGGCTAGTGAACAAGATAAACTAAACATGAATTAGGAATTGAGTTATTGGATAATACTCGGCATCATAAGAGTTTCAGATTTTGTTCCGGCGATAATAGAATGGACAAAAGAAGAAGATTCACGAGAAATTCAGAGAATGATCATTCAGGAAGACACTTCCCTAAAGCAAGCAAGGTGAGCCAAGTTAAGCTTAAGGGACTTTATGTGCCAGTTACACTAAGTGTCACCATTGTGAGTGAGGAATTTTTTTATCCTTGTCATAGAAGGATTATCGAAAGGCGAGTAAGGGTCATTGATGATGAAAAAGGACACCAAAGATGGAGAGGAAAAACATCTATTGGCAGGTCGTCGTAGCTCCAAGTCTTAGTACTCCCCTAAAGGGGGGAATAAAGAGTGATGTTGCATTAAGATGGAATTAAGTTATTCTAGTAACTATGGAATGGTAAAGGAAGAATGCAATAAAAATGATAAAGGAATGAGATTGAACTTATCCGAATCCTAAAGATATGTTATGATTCCATAACTTTATATAAGCACGATGTCAGAAAAAGGAAGTAAGGGTTCCTGCCCGGAAGGTTATTGATAATAAGGAGCCAGTGCGAGAGGTAAGTTAAGACAAAGGAAATAACCCAAGAAAGATTACGCGGAATATTTCTATGAGAATGCGCCAACGACTAGTAGGCAGTTGATTCAGAAAGAGCCTAGTTATGGCTAGAAAGGATGTTCTAGATGAATCAGCAGACCGTGCAAGATAAACATAGTATAACCCAATATAGTGAATTCAGCCTCGTAGTAATGTCATTATAATACTTGAGATATATTCAAATAAGAGCCAGGGTAGTTAAAGGTACCGTATAAATGTTACGGGGATAAAAAAAGAATAAAAAGTGCCACTGGGAAGATAGTTAATATATCAATTCAGAAGCAACCCTACAAGCGCAAGGACACGGAGGTAAGCAACTACAGATGATTATAGGCAAGGAAGTACATAAAAAGGTCCGTAATAAGCTCACAGCTATATGAGAGTCAAGTGTTCTCCCTAAGTAATACAATGGAAGAATAGCTATGGAAATAAGGAAGAAGGCTTCAACCTAAGCACAACGACCTAAAGAGGAAATGGTCGTGTAACAACAGTCTCACAACAACATTGTAAGCACTCCAAAGGAAAGTGGCACCTATCGTGGCTATGGATGGGAGGTAAAAATCAGAAGTGATATTCAAGATAATATGAGTGGTATGGAATTCCAATACATATGGGCAATAAGATAAGTTAAGTATGCATGCAACAAGGGGTAGAAAGACCAGGAAAAGTAATTGCCTGCGTTAAAAGAAGTTTGAGAAGGAATGAAACGAATTATTCTATCAGTAATCCAGAGTTAGTTACATCATGAACACACTTACGGTTTTGGAATATTATCCATGCATCTTATATACTAATATTCATATAGCTGTAGAAGACTCCAGTATAAGTTAAAAGAAAAAACTGAGCCCAGAGCATAGACAAAGAATTGAATTGTCAAAGGATTGTATCATGCATATTCCTCAGTGCCTATGAAAGGCTAAACAAAATAACTAATACCATGAACCACAGATCGGGAGATAACTTAAGCCGACATAAAGGCCAATCAGAAGAAAGAGGAAACTAAAGACTTACATCAACTAAGTAAATTAGGAGTCTACTTATTGGACCCAGAAAGTTACAAGCATCATGATTGAGAACATTGCAGAATTACTCTTAATATCAGAAGTACAAGAGAAATAGTACAATAGCCATATTCTATAACGGCTCTACGATAGAGCTAGTTAAAAGAGTACCAGTATAGAGCTACCACCGAATTGTGTATGCCCCAGAAGTGCAAGTATTATGATAGAACTTTAGGTTGTAAATGTTAATTATACCTATGTGGAAGAGAGGTCATGAAAGAGATAGAAGATGCGATGTGAGATTTTAAGGCAAGTAAGGTAAAAGTGAACAACGTACGAGATACTCAGGTGCAAAGGGTTGTGAAAAATCCATACTTGAGATAGAGGACTAGAAACATTGGGATTCAGTATCCAGAAATGATATCGGTGTTATTGGTGGCATATCTTCCAGCCAATTGTTTTTAGGTATCGAGAGGTTTAGTTAAAAGAGTAAAGAAGAGATTGAGACAATGTGATATCTTGCTTGATGTTCCAGAATAACATAAGGAAATCTATAAGGCAAGCAAGTTGAAGGAAGGTGGCATGTAGTATAAATAGATATGCGAAGGTCGCAAGCTAAAGTATGATAAAACGACAAGGTTTTAGAAAGACAAGAGTAAGGATAAGAAGAAGGCAAGGGTGAAGGTGACAAAAATGGATAAGTCTTCGGGATTAAGCCCGTGAAAACAAAGGAGATGATGGTTCCTCTAAGTTATAGAAAGCTCAATGTAGCCTGAGTGAACTCAAAGGAATGTAAGACTAGTAGCATTTAGAAGAGATGGAATGCTGCCCTGGTAGCAGAATAAGGGTGTAATTGTGATAAATAAAGTATTGTGCCGTCAATTGAGTAATGATTTGAAAAAAAGGAAGGGATTCATGAATTATACGGAATTAAAATACCCATGTAAGGTGAATGACATTGGGATGCTATGAAATACGATTATAGAAGCATGGTATCGCCCCCAAGTGGATCAGTCTAATCATTTTAGATGTTCCCCGATGTGACATCAGTGCTAGTGATTACGTAAGAAGTTTCAAGTTATCAATGGTAGATTCTAGATCAATATTGAGGTGAATCAATAATGGATTGGTAAAAGTTACAAAGTATGAGATAATATTAGGCCATCAGTCATAAGGATAAGCAACAAGAGTAACCTAGAGTTGGTTGCACACCTCAGTAACTATAAATTGAAGTAAACATTATGGTATAGTATGACCTACGTAAATGCAGAAGTCATACAAATGGATAACCCGATCTATTAAATAAGGTATAGCCATATTCGCAAGTTCTATAAAATATTAAGCGAAGAACTTCAGTACACCTATAGATACTCAGAGAGGCATCCTATTAAGCCTTGTATATGTTTACAAAGTAAGGCCTAGAGATTGGCTAAAAGCTGGAGGAAAAAGAAGAGAAGAGTCGCAGAGGCACACTTACAAGGTCAGTATCATAGAGGCTGCAAGATAGGAGGTAGAAACAATTACGAGATTGGAAGGAATTTGATCACAAGTCATGCGTGGGAAAGAGGCCTACAGGGGAAAATGTCCTGGCCTTTGCATTTATTCAGAGAACAACTGCCTAAATGGCAAGGAGAGTATATAGGTATTCATAAGAGCTATAAGTTATGAAAATTATAAGAGCTCGGTCAACATTCGAGGACGAATGTTCCAGTTAGTCTCAATATTTTTGGACAGATTGTGGTAGATGCTCATGACTAGTGATACCCCGATGTCGGTCTTAACTTTCCGCTCTTTCGTTATTTAAAATTTCCTTATGGAGTTTTATTATTGATCAACTTGAAGTCTTCTTTATATTGAAATATCGTGTTGTTTTTGGTAAAGAGTCGGCTTGCCTAGTACCACGATAGGCGCCATACCGACATGGTAGTTTGGGTCGTGAAAATAACTTAGCCAAATATTTTAGTAAGTAGTATTTTTGAAATATTATGTCCTATTATTGAAGAGGAGCCTTGGTGTAACTGATAAAGTTGTTGCCTTGTGACCAGGAGATCACGAGTTTGAGCCATGGAAATAGTCTCTTGCATAAATGTAGGGTAAGGTTGCGTACAATAGACCCTTGTGGTTCGGCCCTTCCTTGAATCCAGCGCATATCACAAGCTTAGCGCAACAACTGCCACATTATGGCTTACTATTAATTTTACAAAATTTTTCTAGGTGAATTTAATACAATACGTACAATTAATCATCGCCACATAGTTAATTATAACTCCTAAAAAGATCCTAAATGCATCTTTTGTGTTAAGAAATTTCATCATGAGATTTCAGTATATATTTTATTTGGTGAAGAAATGTATCAAATTAAACCAGTATTTGTAATTGAGTCAGAAGAAGATAAATAACTTAACAAAATTTCTGAGTATTTAATAATATCTTTGGTTTAGTTTTACGCCTTTCAATTTCTAAGCATGACAATTGAATAAATTTTCAAGGAGAGAAATTTACACATTTAAGGATAAAAACAAACAAAATGTGATCTTCTAGAAATCAATATGTGATGACCCAAAAAAGGTCATCTTGAGTTTTAGAACCCAATTCAGTGTTCCGAGGCCTTCAAAGCCTCACTTTATTTCTCCTCGATTTGCGTATGTAGTCCGGGCGTGTTTTCGAAAAGCCCTTATATGAAAATTTGAGAAAATAATAATTTTTGCCTTTAAAAGTTAAATTCAGTTGACTTCGGTGAACCTTTTGAGTAAACAAACCCGGACCCATGTTTGAGAATCTAGGAGGGTCCGTAGTAAAATATAGGACCTGGGCATATTCCCAGAATTAGATTCGGAGGTCCCTAGCCCGAGTAATGAATTTTTGTTAAAATTGTTAAAATGAAAATCTAAGGATTTAAAGAAATTGATTAATGTTTAATCTCATTGTATCAGGCCCATATTTTTGTTCCCCGAACCCGCTATAGGATTAATATAATATTTACGTCATGTATGTAGAATTTGGTGAGAAACGGAACTGATTTGATGTGATTCAGACCTTTGGTTGAGAAAATAGATGTTATGAAACTTTCTTGAAAATTTCATGCAATTTGGTGCTAAATTCATAGTTCTAGGTGTTATTTTGATGATTTTATCGCACGAGCAAGTTCGTATGATGTTTTAAGACTTGTGTGCATGTTTATTTTTGAGCCCCGATGGCTCGGGTGAGATTCAGATAGGCTACAAAGTGTGTTGGACTTAAGAAAAATTGCTGGTATGCTTCAGGTCTGCAGACTTCGTATTTGCAAAGTCTGGCTGTTAAATGGGAGCATCACATTTGCGAAGAAGTTTTTCATTTGCAATCAGAAGGGCTGGTAGGTGACTTTCACAATTGCAATGCTCAGGATCGCAATTGCGATAAGAAAAGGTCGCATTTGCGAACAATTGTTCGCATTTGCGATAGCAGGTCCTAGACATTCTTCGCATTTGCGATGGAATGTTCGCAGTTGCGAGGTTTGCATTTGCAAACCCCTGATAGCAAATGCGATATCTGCAACAATTGAAAAACGATTTTGGACGGGATTATTAATTCATTCTCCCATCTTTCAAAGCCTAAACCTCAAGAGGAGATTTTCCAAAGGAAATTTCTTCCCCAAATCATTGGTAAATGATTTTTAACTCATTTCATTCAATATTTTGCATCTTTTTACATGATTTCATCATAGAATCTATGGCTTTTCATGGTGGAATTGGGTGTTTTTGGGTAGAACTTAGGAACTTTGAAATTTGAGGATTTAGACCTCAAATTTAGGTAATTGAGCTTTGAGTTGGCCGTTAGATTGAGGCAAGTGTTGTGTCTAACGTTGACTTGAAGGATTAGGGATCCCCAGCTTAATTGTGTCACGACCCTGATTCGCCCTCCGTGAACCATCATGATGGCACCTAGTCTCTATGACTAGGTAAGCCTAAAATGCAGAAAAAAAAACAAATTTGCGGAAGGAAACAAGTTAAAATAGAGATAGAGTAATAAAACAACGTTTAAAAGTGTCGCTCGGTATACACAACATGAACTCTCAAAAACTAATACATATTCCCAAAACTCAGAAACCCATGAATCACAAGCTAAGGATACTACATAGTGCTCTAACTCCAGAATAATCTAAAACAAAGTAAATACAGAAGCTGTAACTACAAGAGAGAATGGAGAGAAACTCCTCAGTCTGTGGATGAGGCAGATATACCTCGAAGTCTTTGAAGGGTCGCCTGACCTCAAGGATGGTAAGTCTGAGCCTAAGTACCTAGATCTGCACATGAAAAACATGTGCAGAAAGGGCATGAGTACACCACAACGCTACTCAGTAAGTGCTAAACCTAACTTCGGTCGGGTGGTGACGAGGAAGGTCAGGGCCTTACTGAGATTAAAAAAATATAGACGTGACAGAATAAGATAAGCAGTACAATTGAGAATCTACAGAAAGAATTTAATACAGGATAATAAGGAATACAATAACTGAAGCAGAGATAAAGACAATCACAAGGAAATATCACTCATAACAAGGATGATAACCGGGGATCTCTCAGTATCCTCATTATATATGCCGGGGATCTCTTGGTATCCTCAATGTACACAAGGGATCTCTTGGTATCCTCAATATATGTGCCAGGGATCTCTTGGTATCCCGCACCTCAAATCAAATCATAAATACGTACAGGGGATCTCCCAGGATGCTGTCCCGTAGTCCCAAACTAAAACACACAGCAACAACACAAGAATACTCAATTAATCTCAATTTCGTACCAAGTAAATAGGTAAATCTAACCTAACATGCTTCACATAATGCAATTAAGGCAGTTTAAGCAAGTAAGCAATTAAGTCAATTAAACATCATTGATGTAAGCTCGGAAATGAGATTATATTTGGAAGCAAATAAAGTAAGTTAATCATGTTACCTTGGAGGTTACAAATATTTAAGATCATGAATAACGAGTACCAAGAGGGTTGGAAATCTTAGAAGCTAAACCAATTGAAGAAAATAAGTTTCGTCGAAAGTCGACAAGTTTCGAATGTTATAACATGTACTTTGGGGTGAGACTAGGGTTATTAACATGATAAGGAGGTTATTCTATGAGTTATTTTAGTCGTATGATATTCATTTTCTACATTTTGAAGGCAAGCAAGTTGTGGAACAAGAGTTGGCAAAGGTCATCACAAGTTACATTCATAAATTTGCTGAAATTTAGGTCAAATGTATCTGAGAATTTCTCCAAATATACTTGGAATAATGGGGTGTTCTACCTACCAAATTGAAGGTCTATGAGTGTAGTTTCTAACGCATTAAACCGTTTGTCAATACAATAACGAAGTAGAGAGATATTCGCATTTTCACGAGACTACACAAGCAGCTCCCAATGGGACCCACTTAGGCGGTGGTTGACCTACTTCAATTTATAAACGATTTGGACGCCTATTTTTGCTCATTTTTCAACTAAAATTCGTCTCCAAACTTCTCCTAACCCTCCTAAACATATACCACAAGGGTTTGAAGTGATTCCAAAGTGATTACACCATATTTCAACATCAAAACTTAGTTCTAGTGAAGAACAACACCTCTTTGAGGTTGTGTTGTCATTGAGGATTGTTGTGGGCTATATTTGGATGAAATTCCAAGTTGTTGCTGCTGTCTAAGGTGAGTATAACAGCCTACTAATTGTTCTTAATCTTTCTTGTATGTTGGTTAAGTTGTTAGGATGATAAACTACAAGATAATACTTGGATTAGCTTAAGTCACTTCTATGGTATTGTATTGCTATTAAGGGTTGTTGTAAACTGAATATAACTTGGATTTTGACTTGACGTTACTGTATAAGGTATGTATATTGTGATCTTGATTTTGCCTAAGGTTATCTTGATGTTGATTAAGTTAAATGGATGGGCTAGACATGAACTAGTGAATAAAATTGCTAATTGAGGATAGTTGAAGTTGTGGATTATTTTTGTTGTTATAAATATATGGTTTAAGGCTGTAATCATTGATTAATGACTTCATTATCATGTTAATGATACTTTTATGTTGAAGAAGTCTATAAGGATTGATAAGGGGTATACGGATTCCAATCGGAGCTTGCTGGTCGTCGTAATGTAGTTGTGATTTGTTGTTGTTATATGGTGTACTGATGGATTGCTCTGGTAATTGTTGTTAGTATATGGTATTGGAGGAGGCCCTTGTTACAAGGGAGATGTTGCCCAAATTTACGTAAACGAGCTACTAGCTTAAGTTATAGACTTAGCCTTTGCTTAACACTGATTTTGAATCTCCTTATACTATGATAGATTGAGTTGACTTGTTTGAAGAGTTGCTTGGAAGGGATTAGGGACTCAACAGGTTTAAGGTATGTTAAGGCACTTACTTCTTTATTTTGGCATGATCTAAAGTGACATGAACATAAACGGTACGCTAATTCATAACGGATCTACTCCTAGAAACTAAGGTTGTCCATGTTGTTCTTTCCTTATAAAGTTATTCTAAACAAGTGTGTATGATCCTTAAATCCCACTAAGGTTCATATTGATGGTAGGGATGTCCATAATGTTAATCAAAGATGCAATGACCTTACATCACTCCGAAAGGGTTAGAACGTGATCCCATGAGTCGAGCATGCATTATATATATGTATCTATTTTACTCTACCGAGCCGCGCTATAGTCAGCCGGGTATGGAACCTATTGTGCAACCACTGATCAGTTGGGTTGACCGAGCTCCACGTGGTCGGGTACTATTCTACCGAGCCTTATGATGGTCGGGTACATTTTTACCGAGTCCTCTTTGAGGCCGGGTACGATATGATGATGATGATGCCCATAGAGGCGAATGTTTTTAAAAAGTTCATGTATATATATGTATTATGCATTTCATGTCAGTAGCCCCCAGAGGCACTCAGATGTTACAGGTTGTATCTCCTCTATCTCTTCTTACATTACTGTTCTTGTTTATGCTTTCATGCCTAACATACTCGGTACTTTATTCGTACTGATGTCCCTTTTGCCTAGGGACGCTGCATTTCATACCCGCAGGTCTCGATTGATAGGTTGACAGTCCTCCAGTAGGCTATCAGCTCAACGAAGGTGTTGGTACACTCCACTTGCTCCGGAGTTGCCTATTTGGTCAGTATGCTTTGGATATGTATTGATTGGTATGGCGGGGCCCTGTCCTGACCTTTATAATTTTATGTACTCTTAGAGGCTTGTAGACAGATATCAAGTGTATGGATACTTGTATGGCCTTTTCGGCCTATGTTTCGAGTTTACTCATGGTCATGTCGGCCTTATAGGCCCGTATGTCACATATATAAGTTTGTATATCATATTGGGTCTTCATATATTGAGTATTTCCTTATGTTTAATTCTTCTAATCTCATGACGGGTTTTTTGGCTCATTTACTCATAATAATATGATAAGAAAGATATGTTACGTTGGTACTCGGTTGAGTAAAGCACTGTGTGCCCGTCGCGGCCCTTCAGTTTGGGTCGTGACAGAGTTCGCGAGAGCTTGACCACATTCGCGAAGAAGGAAAGTCAGGCCTAGGCAGAATGTTTTTAAGTCGTCTTGTCCGCGATTTTGGGTCTATTTTCACCCATGGCTGCTCGTTTTTGGAGATTTTTGAAGGAAATTAAAGAGGGATTCAAGAGGAATCGACTTGAGGTAAAAATATTGGTCTTAAAACTCGATTATATTGTGAAATCCACCTAGACATTCATGGAAACTAAGCATAAATTGAAGAACTAGGGCTTGAGAATTGGACTTTTGATTTGGGATTTGAAAGACCATTTGGGGGTCGGATTTGAGAACTTTTGGTATATATGAACTCGTGGAGAGATAAGGAATCTAATGATGTGAAAAATTCTAAGTTTCGAGAAGTGGGCCCGGGGCTCGGGTTTTGGTAATTTTGGGATTTGTGCCCGGCATTGATTGTTTTCGCTAGGGCTTTGTTCCCTTAGCATATTGTGATGTATTCGTTCTAATTGTGGATAGATTAGACGCGCGTGGAGGCCGATTTGAGGGGCAAAGGTGTCACGAGCTAGAGATTTCGCTGGTTCGAGGTGAGTAATGATTGTAAATGATACTCTGAGGGTTTGAAACCCCGGATTGCACATCGTTGTGCTATATTGAGGTGAGACACGCGCTGATAATGAGCGTGGGGTTGTTTACTATTGGGGATTGTGACTTGGTCCGTCCCGATTGACGATTTTACTACGTATTTGATTGAAACCTGTTTGTTAGCATCATGATTTGGGTTGGTTGCCATATTTGGGCTTCATGCCAACTATTTGAACCCTCTGGGGATTTTTGTCACTATTTCCTCACTGCTTTGACTTATTACTTGAACTCAGTCCTGTTGATATTTACTGTTTTACAAACTCAGCCACTGTTACTCATATTTGAAACTTAAATGATATTTCTAAATGATGTTTTGGGCTGAGAACTATTGTTTTACTAATGCCCGAGGGGCTTGTGATGATTTTCGGATTGAGTGAGGCCGAGGGCCATATGTGAGGATATGCTGAGTGATATGAGGCCGAAGACCAGAGATACTTTTATACGCCACGAGGTAGCTTGAGTGATGTGAGGCCGAGTGCCGAGAGATGATTCCACAAGGTGGCATGATATAGCATTGGGGACGTAAGGGGCCCCTCCAGAGTCTGCACAACCACAGTGAGCGTGGGTACCAATCATGTTCTGAGAGTGAGCCCGAGGGGCTGATATTATTTTGAGAGTGAGCCTGAGGGGCTGGTACTGTTCTGAGAGATTGCCCAAGGGGCAAACCTTTATGTGTTCATCTTTCATATTTACTTGGCATTTTACCTCTTATACTGTGGAATTTTTGCCCGAGGGGCGGATGTTTTGTGCTTATCGGCAATAACTGTTTTGTATTTATTTGCGTAACTGTTGAAAAAGTCATTTACGAAAGAGGTTTTAAACTAAGCTAAGATGTTTCTAAAGATTTCATAGCTTCATTGTTTTTCTCAAAGGTTTTACATTGCTTGTATACAACCTGTTGGGTTTCCCTACATGATTTCTTACTGCTCAGTTGTTATTTACCTTTATTACTCACTGAGTTGGAGTACTCACTTTACTCTCTATACCTTGTGTGCATATGCAGGTATTTATACACACGGTAGTGGGTTTTGGCTAATTGGTGGTAGAGTTATCGAAGTTTAGCAAGGTGGTTGCCAGTGTTCGCAGCACCGTTTTCTCTCCCTTTTTGCTCATCATTCCTATTTTTGTATATTTCAGACCTTTTAGTTGTATTTATACTCTAATAGATGCTCGTGACTTGTGACACCCCGGTTAGGGCTGTGTCGAGTTGGGTTTCCGTTTGTTATCTCTATTTTCACTAAACATTGCTATTGAATAATGTTTGAAGTATCTTTATGTTATTCGACTATTTAAAAGGGTGAATTGTGTAAATTGGTTGGCCTTGTCTTCATGAGAGGCGCCATCATGAGCGGGTTCAGGGTTAGGGTCGTGACAAGTTGGTATCAGAGCCTAGGTTACATAGGTCTCACGAGTCATGAGCATGTTTAGTAGAGTCTCGTGGATCGGTACTGAGACGTCTATATTTATCCTCGAGAGGCTGTAGAACCTTTAGGAAAACATCACATTCTTGAATTCTTATCGTGCATCCTTGATTCAGCTTGAAAAGTAACTCTTGAAAATCCTTCGACGCGTTTGCATGTGCGCATGAGCGCTCAGTATTAGATGTGCCTTGATGGATTGTGATCCCTTAATCGAGGGGCGAGATGTGATCTCTGTGAGTTTGACGGGAGGCCAGTCTGGGGGACTTGAGGCCGGATCTTTGCCCATGGCTTGAGCACTGAGGTGCTGATTGTGTGAGAAAGTGTTTTGAACTTATATGTTCGGTATCGTCCCTATTAGTGGGAGTGACGGTTGGATAACTATGTGATAAGTATGTTAGTACTGCGATATGTATCTATATGACATGGAAGTGACGAGGAAGGTCTGCTGGAGGATAGAAGAACCATTAGGTGCTTGATTTTCATCTTGATTCCAGGTGTAGCCCCGAGTTATGGGCGTATGAAGGATCTTTCAATGTTTCCCAGTTGAGAGTGAAGTAGATTTCATGTTGCGGTATGAGCTCAGACTCAAGAAGACTAAGTAACTGCGTACGGTTTGTGACGATGAAAGGTATACAGAAATGTTAATTGAAGGCGAAGCAGGTGGGTTATCTCCTGTGAAGAATTCTGTGGTTATGTGACCCTTATGTGACTGTTAGAAGATCTCATATGCAAGTGGAATGTAAGTGTTGAAATTTGAATTTTAGGTTGCCTGAGAGAGGGGGCTTAACTATTGCGAGAATGAGTGTGAGATTTGCCGAAGATTTAAAGTACTAGATGATATGTGTTTTCACAAGCTTGCAAAGGACCTGAGTTTAATCTCACTATGGTATTGTGGCATCAATAAAGTATAAGTGTTATGAGTTACTGAGTGTATTTTGATCCATAGCTTCGAGCCAAGTGGGGGAGTCTGTTGTGAGTAGTTGATTGCACAGGTAGGTGCTATGTTGGTTCCAGTTTGAGGCATGCGGGCGAATCAGTTATGGCTTGCGGAAATTGAGACCGAGGATGACTCTAGTAAAGGAAAATTTTGACAAAGGTTATAATATGCTTCATAGGGTAAGAAAATCACAGGATGTCTTAAGTTGTTGTTGGTAAAGAATGCTCGGTGCATAGAGCAGGAAGTTGCTTGGTTGTATTGGGATGAGGATTTAATTCTGCGGTGTCGGAGTTCCAATGAGGCATGTGTGGTTCTATTCGTTGGGTCAGGTAAATTGCAGTTTGAATAAGAGAGAATGACTTGCGAGAATGGTTCTAATGTGTTCAAGATTCTACATGTAACATTAGGGTAAGTTAAAGTTGTATATATGGTTAGAAACTGAGTTTTCATTGGAAGGGGTCGAGACTTATGGTATTTCTATGTTACTTATGGGATTTTATGTATCAGTATCAGGAAAGTAAAGGTAACAGAGTTAGATTCATAGGAAGATCTTCAGAGTAAAGTATTCTGGGATGTGGTGTTTCTAGGAGTACTTGAGAGAGTATTCAGCGGCATATGGGTCTTAGACCGTGTGGTTTTATGCTTGGGTCTCGTGTGGTGATCCTGGGTTGAGGCATTGTGGTGCTACAGCAAGAGGGAATATCCAGTTGAAGAAGAATCAGCAGGAAATTTCGACAGTTGGAATGGCTTGATAGTAGACCGGACCGGTAGGGTAAGGATATGATTAATTCCGGGTGTGTGTTCGAGGTAATGGGTTCTTGCGGGTATTTTGCAGAAATGCTCTTAGGTTTTTATGGCTTGATTAGTTTGGTTGAGTTAGAAGGATTCAGTCCTGGTAGGTCTGATTTGTGCAAAGGGAACCCGGATAGTTCTTGATGGTTTTTACCGAGGTTTGGAGATGTATATCTTCTATGGGCATGTGATGTATAGTGATTTTTATTATAGATGGGACCAATGGAAAGTTTTGACTAGTGGAGTGCGTAGTTGTCTGTGGCTTGGAAGGGAGATGAAGTTATCATGTTATCCTAGGACGATATGGTATATGCGGTATGTTGTGAGGATCGAGATTTGCATGTGTAAAGTTACGGTCAGTTCTTAAAAGAAGTTCATGAAACTCTTAAGCAGCGGGTAGCCTCGGATGATTAAGGAAATGGTACTACTAATTGGAGTAATTTGACGAGGGTATATGTTTCAGGAAAGGCAATGTGATTAAGTTGATGGCACTTCGGTAGTATTGCGGCACTTTCTGGCTAAATCGGCTACTGACATTCGAGTTTGCTTGGGGCATAGGGGAATATTTGAATATTTCTCAAGGAGTGATTTGGTATTTGAGGCGTGATATGTGTTAGGACGGTGGAATTGGGATAAGTTATGATGATTCGTGTGCTATATGGAGTTGGAGACTGGGAGTCCTCATGTTTAGGCTATATTGCGGTCGTGAGTCGCGTGTGTCAGCACTGTGTAGTGACTATCGGGGTTTGGAGACCCGAGTGGATCTTTCTTTGCTTGGTATGATGGACTTTGGATGTGATGTTGGGGTTTAGACTGGTTGTCTCGGTGATGGGTTATTCTGGACTATTGCGCTATGGGCTATGCCGGAAATGCCACTGGTTGAGTGGTGAGGTGCGTCAAATTATATTCTAGTAGAGTGGTTTATATTTCAAAGACCTAGCAGACGGCTAGGAAGGATTGCCTTTCTTAATTGGGCCTTCGTGATGGATGTCAGTGCAAAGGTTTCTACCATTGATTTAGTTCCGGTGTTGAGGGTCTTGTCGAATGTGTTTCTTGCTGTCGGGCATGTCGCCGGGCGAGGTTGTAGATTTTGGTATTGATTTGATGCCAGACATCATATCTTATGGCTTCAGCATGAGATATAGTAGTGGAAGGAGTAGCTTCAGGCTTTCCTTGATAAAGAGTTCATTGGTGGGCCGATGTGGATGCGTGTTCTAACTTGAGTCAGCTTGGTTGGCTTCGAATTGCATTGTTGAGGGATGTGTCGATTCAACTGTTATTGAGCTTATTAGTAATTTGGGGAGGTCTATGAAATACCTTTTTGTGTTGCGAGATGTATGATTTGTTGGTTATGGGCACATATGGTGCGGTTCTATTGGGGTTCACAGCCGAAGTTGAGCGGGAAGAGTAATTGGGTGTTACTCGGTGAATGACGTATTAGATATGACCTTGCGGGTTAGATTCATGTGTTCTATTCTATGATGTGATACGGGTTCTCAGCCTTGTTTTGTGGTGGTACTGGTGAGCTTGAGGTACAACTCTTCCATTTGAGTTACTTCATGATTTGAGTAAGTTCAGATTGTGGTGCACGGATTGCACAAGTTGTGGCGTAAGCCTGTATTGATGTGTCATGTCGCTAGAGTAGTGTGTTGGACTAGAGGAGATCGTTGGGATCATTAATGAATACGAACGTATCTGATTTCAGCTTGTTGGAAGGATAATATCGAGGTTCGACTCGAAAATATGCTATGCTAATTGCCAAAGGAGAAGTGGCTTCATGATTGGTTGATCTGAGAAATGGTTATGGCTCACTGTGTGTTTTAGTTATCATTTGCAGTACACATAAAAGTATTGGAATGAAACTTTAGTTGATAAGAGGTTTTTACCGGTATTCGGGCATTGTGTGTCGATGCTGTGAATGGAAGTTATCGCTACATATGTTTGAGTTATGTGGTATATTAGATAATTGCACTTGAGGTTGCATCCATGGCTTATTACAGCTGGTTCAGGCCTATTTAGGGTATAGGTGTGACGTTTTGATCGTATTGATGGTTTCAAAAGTGAGAATGTGATTCTAAGGTTTATGGGCTAGATGGGGTTGTGTAATTTCAGTGTCAATGTGTTATCGGACCTATATGAGATAGGGTGACGTTGGATCACCCCCGGTATATGCATGGTAAGATTATTCAGCGATTGGTTGGCTTTTAGAACAACTCTGGGCACGTTCGAGGACAAACGTATGTTTAAAAGGGGGAGGATGTAACGATCCGACTGGTAGTTTTGAGCTTTCGCACTTTGATCGCCAGTTCTCGGGCATGACCTTCCTCATGTGATGTATTATGACTGATGTAAATTGTTGGTTTTGGTTTTCACAAAAATCGGAATGAGTTTGAAAGAACAGTTCTCAGTTGTAGCTTGAAAATTGAAAAGGTTTGACCAAGAGTTGACTTAATTGTATATGAGCTTGGATCGAAATTTTTATGATTTGGTTAGCTTCGTTGGGTAATTTATGACTTAGGAGCATGATCAGAATTGGTTTTGGAGGCCCGGAGTAGAATTAGGCTTGAATTGGCGAAGTTGAGATTTTGGAGATTTCCGGTTGGTAGGTAACATTTTGATTGGGAAGTCGGAATGGAATTCCGAGAGTTGCAGTAGCTTCGTTATGTTATTTGGGATGTGTGTGCAAAATCTCAGGTCATTCAGATGTGGTTTGGTTGGGTTTTTGATCGAAAGCATATTTCGGAAGTTTTTAGAAAACTTAGGCTTGAATCCGATGTATTTTGAGTGATTTGTTGTTGTTAGAGGTGTTTTGATGATTGGAACAAGTTTGAAAGAGGTTTTAGGATGTGTTGGTGCCTTTGGTTGAGGTCCCGGGGGCCTTGGGTGAGTTTCGGGTGGTCAATCGGACCATTTTGGAGTTTGGAAAATTGTAGATTTTGTTCCAGCAGTTGCAGGTATCTTGGCCTTCACGTTCGTGAAGAGGATATCGCGTTCGCGAAGGGACGGGTTTCGTAAGCTTCTCTTTCACGAGTGTCCATGCCGCATTCGTGAAGTCTTGTGAGGGGACTTCATCGCGTTTGCGAGTGTGTATACGCGATCGCGAAGGAGGATTTGGTCTGATGGTCAGTTATTCATCACGTTCGCGAAGGAACGAATGCGTTCGCGAAGATCAAGGCTATGGAAGCATTGCGTTCGCGACTGGCATGTCGCGTTTACGTAAGGTAAAAGTTGGTCAACGCAATTTTGTGCTACGCGTTTGCGAGAGGTTGACCGCGTTCGCGAAGCAGGAAAGTCAGACCTCGGCAGAATGTTTTTAAGTCGTGTTGTCCACGATTTTGGGTCTATTTTCACCCATGGCTGCTCGTTTTTGGAGATTTTTGAATGAAATTAAAGAGGGATTCAAGAGGAATCGACTTGAGGTAAGAATCTTGGTCTTAAAACTTGATTATATTGTGAAATCCACCTAGAAATTCATAGAAACTAAGCCTAAAAATTGAATAACTAGGGCTTGAGAAATTGGACTTTGTATTTAGGATTTGAAAGAACATTTGGGGTCGGATTTGGGAACTTTTGGTATATATGAACTTGTGGGGAGATAAGGAATCTAATGATGTGAAAAATTCTGAGTTTTGAGAAGTGGTCCAGGGGCTCGGGTTTTTGTAATTTCAGGATTTGTGCCTGTTATTGATTGTTTTCGCTTGGGCTTTGTTCCCTTAGCATATTGTGATGTATTCATTCTGATTGTGGATAAATTCGACGCGCGTGGAGGCCGATTTGAGGGGAAAAGGCATCGTGAACTAGAGATTTCGCCGGTTCGAGGTGCGTAATGATTGTAAATGATACTCTGAGGGTTTGAAATGTCGGATTGCACATCGTAGTGCTATATTGATGTGAGACACGCGCTGATAATGAGCGTGGGGTTGTTTACTATTGGGGATTGTTACTTGGTTCGTCCCAATTAACGATTTTACTGCGTATTTGACTGAAACCTATTTGTTAGCATCATGATTTGGGCTGATTGCTATATTTGGGCTTCATGCCAACTATTTGAACCATCTGGGGATTTTTGTCACTATTTCCTCACTGCTTTGACTTATTACTTGAACTCAGTCCTGTTGATATTTACTGTTTTACAAACTCAGCCACTGTTACTCATATTTGAAACTTAAATAATATTTCTAAATGATGTTTTGGGCTGAGAACTACTGTTTTATTAATGCCCTAGTGGCTTGTGATAATTTTCGGACTGAGTAAGGCCGAGGGCCATATGTGAGGATATGATGAGTGATATGACGCCGAGGGCCTGAGATACTTTTATACGCCACGAGGTGGCTTGAGTGATGTGAGGCTGAGTGCCGAGTGATGTGAGGCCGAGTGCCGAGAGATGATGCCACGAGCTGTCTTGATAGCGCTTGGGCCGTAAGGGGCCCCTTCAGAGTCTGCACACCCACAGTGAGCACGGGTACCCATCATGTTCTGAGAGTGAGCCCGAGGGGCTAATATTATTCTAAGAGTGAGCCCGAGGGGCTGGTACTGTTCTGAGAGATTGCCCGAGGGGAAAACCTTTATTTGTTCATCTTTCATATTTACTTTGACATTTTACCTGTTATAGTGTGGTATTTGTGCCCGAGGGGCGGATGTTCTGTGCTTAACGGAACTAACTGTTTTGCATTTATTTGCATAACTGTTGAAAAAGTCATTTTCGAAAGAGGTTTTAAACTAAGCTAAGATATTTCTAAAGATTTCACAGCTTCATTGTTTTTTCTCAAAGGTTTTACACTGCTTCTATACAGCATGTTGGGTTGCCTTACGTGATTTCTTACTGCTTAGTTGTTATTACCTTTATTAATCACTGAGTTGGAGTACTCACTTTACTCCCTGCACCTTGTGTGCAGATGCAGGTATTTATACACCTGGTAGTGGGTTTTGGCTAATCGGTGGAAGAGTTATCGGAGTTTAGCAAGGTGGCTGCCAGTGTTCGTAGCATCGTTTTCTCTCCCTTTATGCTCATCAGTCCTATTTTTTTATATTTCCGACCTTTTAGTTGTATTTATACTCTTATAGATGCTCATGACTTGTGACACCCCGATTAGGGCTGTGTCGGGTTGGGTTTTCGTTTGTTATCTATATTTTCGCAAAATATTGCTATTGAATCATGTTTGAAATATCTTTATATTATTTGACTATTTAAAAGGGTGAATTGTGTAAAATGGCTGGCCTTGTCTTCATGAGAGGCGCCATCACGATCGGGTTTGGGGTTAGGGTCGTGACAACTGCGATCCATCCCACATGTTAGATTTCAGCACTGTCTAGTTGGAAAATAATTTGACCTATGAGGAGGAGACGGTAGCTACTTTAGATCGGCAGGTTCGTCAGTTGAGATCGAAGAGTTATCTTTCAGTTCGTGTGTAGTGGAGAGGTTAGACTGTTGAGGCAACTACCTAGTAGTCTGGGTTCGATATGCGGAGCAGATATCCCAATCTTCTCACCAGCTCAGGTACTTTTCTATGTACGTTCGAGGACAAACAATTGTTTTAAAGGTGGAGAATGTGATAACCCAAAAGGTCATCTTGCATTTTATAGCCCAATCCGGCATTTTGAGGCCTTCAAAACCTTACTTTGTTTCTCCTCAATCTCTGTGAATAATCCGGGCGCATTTCTTGAAAGCCTTTATGTGGAAATTTGAGAAACTAATAATTTTTGCCTTTAAAAGTTGAATTTAGTTGATTTTGATTGACATTTTGAGTAAACAGACACGGACATGTATTTTGACGGTCCCAGAGGGTCCATAGTAAAATATGGGACCTGGGCGTATGCCTAGAGTTGGATTCAGAGGTCCCGAGCACGACTAATAAATTTTGTTAAAAATTATTAAATTGAAAATCTAAGAATTTAAAGAAATTGATTAATTTGTTTGATCTTGTTGGTATCGAGCCTGTATTTTAGTTCGGAGCCTGGTACAGGTTTAATATAATTTTAAGTCACGTCTGTGGAATTTGGTGAGAAATGGAACCGATTTGACGTGATTTAGACATTTGGTTGAGAAAATAGAAGTTTTCAAGGTTCCTTGAAAATTTCATGCAATTTGGTGCTAAATTCATAGTTCAAGGTGTTATTTTGGTCATTTGATCGCGCGAGCAAGTTCGTATGATGTTTTAAGATTTGTGTGTACGTTTTGTTTGGAGCCCCGAGGCCTCGGGAGAGTTTCGGATAGTCTACAGAGTGATTTGGACTTAAGAAAAATTGGTGGTATGCATCAGGTGTGCAAACATCGCATTTGCGAAGTCTGGATCGCAAATTCGAGCATCGCATATGCGAAGAAGTTTCGCATTTGCGATCAGAATGGTTGTGAGGGCACCTTCGAAATTGCGAAGCTCAGGATCGCAATTGCAATAAGAACAGGTCGTCGAATAATTTTTCGCATTTGTAGTAGTAGTAGGTCCTGGACATTCTTTGCATCTGCTATGGAATGTTCGCATTTGCGTGGTTCGTATGTGAACCCCTGATCGCAAATACGATATCTACAACTGTTCAAAAATAATTTTGGACGGGATTTTTCATTCATTTCCCCATTTTTCAAAACCTGAACCTCAAGAGGCGATTTTCCAAAGGGAAATTTCTTCCCCAAATCATAGGGAAATGATTCATAACTCATTTCTTTCAATCTTTTGCATCTTTTTACAAGATTTCATCGTAGAATCTAGGGTTTTCATAGTGGAATTTGGTGTTTTTGGGTAGAACTTAGGAATTTCGAATTTTGACGATTTAAACCTCAAATTGAGGTTGGATCCCAAAACTCATTGTATATCCGGGCTCGGGGGTGAATTGGTAATCGGGTTTTGGGCCGAACTTCAAGTTTTGACCAAGAAGACCTAGTGTCGATATTTGACTTTTTCGGGAAAATATTGGGAAACTTATAATTATGCATTGGAATTGATTCCTTTAGTGATAATTGATGTTATTGATACGCTCAAATTACACTTTAATAAATAGTGTAAGGTGGTCGGTGTCAAATATAATAACACAACAAGGTTGGGGTCGAATCCCACAGGAAATAGGTGTGAAAAGGTTACTCTTATAGTGTGTTGCTCGACTAAAGTCGTATCTCTATTTGGTTAACAGTAACAAGAGAATGGTTTTATAGTAACAAGAGTATGAATTGAGTTTGTTTGGAAGTATCAACTAATTGGAATATTTATAGAGTAATTAATTGGATTAAAGAAACCAAGGTTGTGTCCCCTTTAATGGAGTGTAATGCTTATCGATGTTAATATGATATATTTCTAATGGAAGATTCTTTTGATATGCAAATGATGTCTAAGTGACTACCCAATATTTCCCAATAGTTGAGTAGTATTTCCTCTTTATAATTTTCCCAAATATAAAAGAGTTGCAATTTAGAACCATCAATATATGCCAAGTAAAACCCACTTATTCCTAAGCAATTCTATTAAACAAGGTTTAAAGCCTTGAGTCATTGATATTTACTTCTACCAAATTCTAACCCACTTTCCCAAGCAAAGCAAGAATTTAATGGCACTTGTTAATGTTTGCAACCACCAACAATAAATGAAGAATGAGAAGTAAACAAATATCAACCAACCATTATATATATATTCAATGTTAAACACCCATTAGCATAACACCCATTTAGGGTCCACAACCTTAGTATTTAAAGTTAGCTACTCATACTACAATACAAAAACCAAAGAGTATTTAATGTCATAAAAGCTTACAAAGTAGAGAATCTTCACCCAAAAGCTTCCAAAAGTGAGAAATATTAATGTCATGGAATGTTGTTCAAAGACTAGACAAGTTGAGCCCACAAAGACATCATAAAACTATTTATAGTGGACTCAAAATCGGGACAGAAAACAGACAAAAATGCCTTTTCAAGTCTGATATGCGATCGCATTCTTGTCTCAGAGCACGTATGCGGTCCGCATCTTGAACATCCTAATCACAGACTGGAACCCTAGTTTACAGGTCTTATTCGCATTCCAATTATGCGGATCGCATTGGAGAAATGTGATCGCATTTTGCATCGCATCTTCGTCCTTCAGTGACCTTCATGGTTGGTTTACGGTTCACTATGCGGCTCGCACGTTGGTTCTGCGGTTGCATAATGGACCGCATTCTTGACTTGAGATTTAACCCAAATCTCTGCTTTTGTCAGCGATTTGATGTGCATTCTGCGGCCCGCATGTCTTATCTGCGATCACATAGTGTATCGCAGACCAAAATTTTTGCTACATTTTGCTCTTTTCTTGTCTTTTTGCTTCCATTTCCATGTTCTTGGGTTCTTAGTCCTTATGTACTGTAGAAACAACAAAACTACATAAGTAACGGAGATAATTGCATTAAAACAAGTTAAAATCTAAGCAATTAGTATTGAAATGTGCCGAAATTCTCCGGCACATCAACACCCCCAACTTAAACTCTTGCTTGTCCTCAAGCAACTCAAACAAACTTAGCCTATTCTAGACTTTATTTACAAAACATGAAACGATAATGACTACGGGTGGTGTTCATTGCTAGTACTTCAAGCATGCATCTATAATTGTTTTACCCTTCCTGAACCAATAGTATATACAAGGAAAACTAATCAACTTGTGAACCTTGAGCCTCAGACATTGTGACAAAATGTTACCCTCAGCTGAGTGCAATTGCATTTGACTCAAAAGCTCAACTTTTGTTTAACTCCACAAATTATGTACCCTCACTAGAAAGAAGGTCCCAAAATCACAATATTTACAAGGACAACAAAAAGGGACAGTTTACAAATACACTCACTCTCAGAAAGAACTTCAAGTGTTACAACATTTCATACCATAAGCTTGCCCTTATTTTAATTCACCGCTTATTCAAGAATGTTCGGTTGGAGGTCTCATAAGGACTTTTTAAGCTTGTAATGTAGGTTTCGGGAAGGGTTGGATAGACATTTGGGTACAAGTGACTTCACCCTCCTTGAACACTACTCACAATTTTCCATTTTTTTTTTACTTTGCTTCTTTTCACACCCTCATAGCCTCATTTGCGTCTAGTTTCCAATATAGAACCACCTTACATACCTCTTCTAATTTTATTCAAGGCTCCATACTTTATATACATACACATATTTTCTCTTGTTTTTTTTTGTACGCAAATCTTTCTCTTGTTTTTTTCTGTTTTGGAGCTTGAATAATCTAAAACAAACACATTTGAGGCATGTGGTCCTAACTCAATATACAACCTTACCAATCTCCACTACAACACCACCCCCAACTTAGGCTTTTAGCCTCGTTCTCAATGTTCAAGGAGGGACGGGTTCAAGAGAGTGGATTATTTTACAAAAAAAATGGAGAGGTTTGTAATGAGTTGGCCAAAGAAAAGGCTTGAAGGCTCAAATTGGGTACTAGTGATATTATTTATGTACAGGTCGGCTTGAAAGGCTACAAAGGTCTAGCAAATAAGACAAAGAATGCCTAAGATCATCCCTCCAACCAAACATACTATCATTAGCATTGAAAGACCAACCGGGCAAGTTCTAGATGATAGAAGTAAACACGAGAGTTATATACACACAGAGAACTCACACACACATGGTACACGAACTGTTTCATTCACATAATTTGACGCTTCCGAGTCAACACTTGGCAACTCAAGGCTTTCATCATAGACACATGTATAACTCTAGGTCTCCATAGAGTCGCAGAGCGAGCCTCAAGTTCACAAAGTTGATCACAAAGACTAATTCCCTTAAGAAAGTTGTCAATCTATCCATCATTGGGAAAAGTCGACAAAAACAATATATTTTTTTATATGTGGAAGGGTATATGCTATGTACAAACACACATGCTTGATTCCTAATCACTATCTACTTGTTTTTGTTGTTTTTCTTTTATATGGACAACAATATCATATTTAACCGGGAGAAGAAAAACCAAGAGCAATTGATTCCTAATCACTATCTACTTGTTTTTGTTGTTTTTCTTTTATATGGACAACGGTATCATATTTACCCAATGCTATTATGAACACAAAACAAACACTAATATTAACATCATCACGAATTTCATAACACAACTCATGTACCGAAGTCATACTAATATATACAGAACACAAAATACACATAAGTACAGGAGTCTGATTGTAACATAAAGATATGCATATGTACAACAGTTTCCAATATCACAAAAATATCTACAATGCTACCCTCCACCCCCAACTAAAAGCATGCATTGTCCCCAATGCATAAAAACAGAGAGAGAGTTTGAGGGTGGCTCCTTGAGGCACACTAAGTGCTATGGGAGTCAGTAGCTGGCTGAGTACTGGAAGGGTCACCCTCAGATGTGGAAGCTGGGACTGATGAGAGCTCGGTCTGAGGAATGACCTCTCCTGATGGAATAATGCTCTTAGGCTGGTCCAAAGCAGGAGTTGGAGCTGGAGCTGGAGCTGGTTCTAGAGCCTGTGAGCTGCTACTCTTGCCTACTGATGGTGGGGTGACTGATGGAGCTATAGGGCTGGCCATGTCTACTAGAGACTGCTGGATCGCTGTCTGCAGATCTACTTTTTCCACTTCTGCAATAGCAGCCTCCTCAATAATAGCATCCTCGACAGAGGTATCCGCAATCTGCTTTCCTTTATCCTGAGGGCCATCATCGCTTGAATATCCAGAACTTTCTTCATCCTCGCTCCCATCTTCCTCCTCATCTTTTAATTCACCAGAACCTCCGGACTCCTCCCCGAAAAGGAGCTGGGAAGCTCCGGCAGTATGAGGGATAGTATCAGTCATCAATGTAGTAAAGTCAAGACCTAAGTCCAGAGGTATTATGCCTGTCACTTGATCACCGTCTGTGGGAAGGAGGGATGATAGATCGAACTCCAAGTTCTGCATCTTTTGGAGCTCGGTCTTCATAGAAGCAACCTCCTTCTTGAGTACAGGCAACCCACTAACTTCACCCCACTCTATCTTCTCCACCCTCAACTCAAGTTGTTGTAGACTAATCCTCATATTTTGACTGTTGTTGTTGGAGGGCTGTCACTGAGGATTTCATGAGCGTCAGGCCTTGTTTGATTAGATTTGGCAATGTCTTCAAAAGCTGATCTACTTTGGCATTGGCATGCTGAGCCAATAGACCAAGCTTCGAGACAGCAGGAGTGGTGATGGCAGGCTGGACAGTGGTGGACTGAGAAGCAGGCTCGGAAGTGGAAGTGGGGGCCACTGTAACCTGAGGAGTCACTGGTGTCTGGGAGTCACTGTGCTCTAGATCAATCAGATCTTGGACCTGAACATGTGATGGGGTAGCAACAACAGTGGTACGAGAGATATCCATGATACATGTGATATAAATATCCCTCGTTTCCTTTCCAGTTTTATCAGTTGGCAGGATGGGAACTTTCACAGCTTTACACAGAGCTGTGATCAGGCAAGGGAAAGGAAGTGAAGTTGCATGCTGCATTGCTCGGATCCCTATTTCTTGGAAGATCAACACTCCCACATCTATCTTGATACCAGTCATGATGCAAGCAATCAGAAGGGCCTTCTTTATGGCTATTTCAGTTTCATTTTGAGTTGGTACCAACAAGAAGTGACAAAACTGAGCCAATAACGACCCTCTCTCGTAAGATCTTCCTTATATATCTTGTGCTGAGGATCGACCCAAGCGGGAGTCCCTTTTGCTATCACTGAGGCAATCCATCCACATTCATTCTCCTTATTTTTGAATTTTTCAGTGTACTCAGCTGTGCCTGCTCTCCATCCTTTGACGTAGAACTCATTAAGGGCCTCAATGTTGTAGAAAACAGTCTTTCCCCAGACAAGCACTTGGTCGATGAAAACTTTGTTGCATTTGTGGTATTTCTTCCTGGAGTCCCCATAGGATGCATATAATTCCCTCACAAGGGTCTCATTATACTCCGTGGGTGGCTCAGTGAAGTTCTCCCATCTCCGTGTTTTTATGTTTTCTAGGATATGGGGGTATTTGTATTTGAGCCCGTTCAAGCTCAATTGTTTCTCGCCAAGGATTTTGCGCTTTGTGAGCCCTTTTCTAAATACCTCCCTGGACCCATCAACCCCAAATCGGAGCTGGAAATCTTCACATCGTTTCATTCTCTCTTCAGCCTCTATATTGATTAAGGGCCTAAGCTCCTCCGCCTCAGACTGGGAGGGGCTCGACACATTGTCCTCTATCCGCAATCGCTTACTGGTGGAAGCCTGCCTTGATGTAGAGGATGATAATCTCTCGTGACCCATATTTGCACAATGGTGCATAGTGAGTGATATCATTAACAATACGGAGAAGATACAGATGAATCAAAAGCAAGAAAGAAAATACGGTCTGGTCTGCGATCGCAAAACCATAATGGGACCGCATACTTGTCGTATATCTTGTAGTCTCAACTGGTGGTCTCATTCTGTAGTGAGTTACGCGGTCGCATAACCACTATGCGGACCGCATAACCATCGCAGAATTGACATTGCTATATGGTTCAAAATTGAAATCTCTATATCACTCTGCGGTGAATTTGCGGTCCGCATGTCAAATCTGTGATCGCAAAGACACCGCATTTCATCATCTTCTTCAGAAGATTTAGGGTTTAGTTGTGCGGCCAAAATGCGGACCGCATTTTCACAATGCGGGCCGCAGATGCCTTTTTCTACATAGGTCACCCAAGCTTTCAACAATGGCGGTCCTATTTCATTCTACCCCGTACCCCTAATTATTTTCAACCCAAAAGCATCTACACTACAGAGAAGCAACTACACAAGCATCTAAACACATTTTTGCACAAGATTTAAACAAAAAATCTCTGAACCTACAGTGGAAATCAAAGATAAAACGATGGAGAAACGGGTACATACCAGTAGAGTTTGATGATTGGGACAATGAGTATGACAAATGGAGTCCTTTGGTTGCACACAATTTGAGCTTGATTTGGTTCGAAGTCCGTTCGTGTTCTCCCCCCCTCTTTTTGTTTTGTTTTAAGTGAGTGAGAGACAAGAGGGTTATGCGGACTTACCTTGTCGATTCTGCGATGGATAGGACACCGCATAACACACAGTGTGACCGCATGTGTGTTATGCGATGAGGTTAAGGACCAAGTTGAAGGGAACCAAATGCGGTGCAAAATGCGGTCGCATAAATTAAATGCGGACTGCATAATGCACGACCTCACCGCATTTTCAACCACAATTTTAACCCAAATTTCTGCTTAGGTTTACGGTCGGAGTGCGGTCCGCGTAGCTAAAATGCAACCGCATTTGTGCAGCAGAATTCACCTAGTGGTTTTTCTTCCACTTTTTATGCATTCGTACCAATTGTTGTGATCTTTTGAACCCTCTGCACTCACACATGGGTTGCCTCCCATGAAGAGCTTGATTTAACGTTGTGGCACGACGAAGTTTATGTTCCTTTGGTTTCACTCAATGGTCGGGCATGGACCATCTTTGAGAGTCAGCTGCTCCACCAAATGTTTTTCTCCATCAGTGCCCAAGTAGTGCTTGATGCGTTGGCCATTTACCTTGAATGTCTGGGACCCATCTGTTGATTCTAATTCCACAACTCCATAAGGAGAGGCATTGACCACTTTGAATGGACCGGATCATTTTGATTTAAGCTTGCCCGGAAACAATTTGAGCCTTGAGTTAAAGAGCAAGACCAAATCACCCGTCTTGAACTCTCTTTTCAAGATCTTCTTGTCATGGACAAACTTCATCTGTTCTTTGTACACAGCTGCACTTTCATAAGCATGGAACCGGAATTCCTCCATTTCATTGAGTTGTGTTAACCTCAAATTTGCAGCTTCAGCCCAATCTAAGTTCAGCCTTTTCAACGCCCACATAGCTTTGTGTTCCAATTCCACGGGTAGATGACATGCTTTACCAAAGACTAACCGATAATGAGAAGTACCAATAGGGGTTTTGTAGGCCGTGCGGTATGCCCACAATGCATAATCTAGCTTCCTTGACCAGTCGGTCCTATTTGCGTTCATAGTTTTTGCTAGAATGCTCTTGATCTCCCGGTTGGAAACCTCAACTTGACCACATGACTGCGGATGATAAGGTGTGGACAACTTGTGCTTACGCCATACTTCTCAGGCAGCCCCGAGAATGCCTTGTTACAAAAATGAGATCCACCGTCACTAAGGATGACTCTAGGAGTGCCAAACTGAGTGAATATGTTTTTCTTCAAGAAGGCGGTCACACTCCTTCCCTCATTGTTTGGTAAGGCAACTGCTTCAACCCATTTGGACACGTAGTCCACAGCCACCAAGATGTATTTCATCCCGCAAGAACTTACAAAGGGGCCCATGAAGTCGATTCCCCACACGTCAAAAATCTCTATCTCCATCACAAAGTGCATTGGCATTTCATGCCTCTTAGAGATTGAACCTTGTCGTTGACATTGGTCGCAAGCCTTGACCATTTGATTGGAATCATGGTAGATGGAAGGCCAATAATACCCACATTCAAGAACTTTAGCCGCCATCCGATTTCCTCCATGATGACCCTGAACCGGTGAGTCATGGCATGCCTTGAGGATTGGCATAACCTCTTCTTCAGGAACACACCTTCTGATAATATTGTCAGCACAAACACGGAACAAGTATGGTTACTCCCAATAGTATTGCCGGCAGTCTCTCAGAAACTTCTTTCTTTGATAAGATTCCAATCTGTCCGGGATAAGGTCACTAACCAAGTAGTTAGCAATATCGACATACCAAGGAGCAAAAGTGCTAGATAATGCCATTATGTGCTCATTAGGTAATGCATCATTGATTTCAAGATCTCCCTATGGTCTCCCTTCTTCCTCAAGCCTTGACAAATGATCCGCCACTTGATTTTGATTTCCCTTGCGATCTTTGACTTCGAAGTCAAATTCTTGAAACAACAAGACCCATAAAATTAATCGAGGCTTTGCATCCTTCTTTGCCATGAGATATCGAATAGCCGCATGATCACTGTATACCACCACCTTGGACTCCAACAAATAAGCCCAGAATTTTTTAAAAGCATACACAATAGCAAGAAGCTCTTGCTCAGTTACCGTGTAGTTCATTTGTGCCCCATTGAGAGTTTTACTTGCATAGTACACCGGGTGGAGAACTTTGTTGTGACGTTGGCCAAGCATTGCTCCTATGGCTACACCACTGGCGTCATACATGAGCTACCAATCGGGCATGACAATAATGGGTGTCGTGGTGAGCCTTTGCTTTAACTCCTCAAAAGCTTTAAGATAGTTCTCATCAAACACAAACTTGGCATCCTTTTCGAGGAGTTTGCACATGGGGTTAGCAATCTTGGAGAAGTCCTTGATGAAGCGTCTGTAAAACCCGGTATGCCCTAAAAAACTTCTAACACCTTTCACGGAGGTCGGTGGAGGAAGCTTAGAAATAATCTCAATCTTTGCCCGGTCGACTTCAATACCATGCTTTGAAATTTTGTGCCAAGCACAATGCCTTCGTCAACCATGAAGTGACACTTCTCCCAATTTAGCACAAGGTTGGTCTCTTCGCATCGCTTAAGCACTTGTCTAAGATTGTTAAGACAGTGCTCAAATGAATCACCAACCACCGAGAAATCATCCATGAAGACTTTAAGAAAGTCCTCAACCATGTCGGAGAAGATGGACATCATACACCTTTGGAAAGTGGCCGGAGCATTGCACAAGCCAAATGGCATCCGGCTAAAAGCAAAAGTGCCATATGGGCAAGTGAACGTAGTTTTCTCTTGATCTTCCAAAGCGATATTGATTTGATTGTAGCCAGAGTAACCATCACGGAAACAATAAAATTACCTCCCCACTAGCCGATCAAGCATTTGATCAATAAAAGGCATAGGGAAGTGGTCCTTGTAAGTAGCACTGGTAAGTTTCCAATAATCCATACAAACTCGCCATCCAGTCACAATTCGCGTTAGAATGAGCTCATTCTTCTCATTTTCGATCACGGTCATGCCACCCTTTTTTGGCACACATTGTACCGGGCTCACCCACAAACTGTAGGCAATGGGGTAAACTACACCGGCATCCAGCCACTTGATAATCTCCTTCTTTACTACCTCTTGCATTGACGGGTTCAACCGCCTTTGATGTTCCACACTTGTCTTTGTTTCGCTCTCCAATTGGATTTTATGTTCACAAATTCCCGCGGGGATTCCACGAATGTCCGCAATGGTCCATCCAATTGCATGCCTATGTTCTTTGAAGACTTCCAACAATTGGTTTACCTGCACATCATTTAGCAAAGACGAAATGATTACGGGTAAAGTATCATTAGAGCCAAGAAATTTATACCTTAAGTGCGGCAGGAGAGGCTTGAGCTCTAGTTGTGGTGGCTCAATGATTGATGGCTTGACGCGAGGTGTGGCCCTATTATCCAAGTCAAGAGAAAGCTATGACGGAGTGTAAGTATAGGATCCAAGACTCTCCAATGCATTTACCGACTCCATGTACCCATCCATGTCCTCACCATCAAAGTTTACCAAGATAGCCGCCAATGCCTCACCAAGGCATTGTTCTTCCATTTTCAATTCGACGGCATCTTCAACCTCATCAACCACATCTATCACTGAAATGCTCTCATACTCACGGGGTAATTTCATACCCTTGCTCGCTTGAAATGTAACTTCTTCATCATTTACCCGGAACTTAATTTCATTTCGCTCCGAATCCATGAGTGCTCTTCCCGTGGCTAGGAATGATCTCCCCAAGATGATAGGGATCTCTTTATCAACAACACAGTCAAGAATTACAAAGTCGGCGGGCAAATGGAATTTTCCAACTTTCACAATCACATCATCAACAATTCCTACAGGTCGCTTAATAGATCGATCGACCATTTGTAACCTCATGCTTGTTGGCCTCGGCATCCCTTATCCCGCTTGCTTGTAGATGGAAAGTGGCATCAAGTTGATGCTAGCCCCATTGTCACAAAAGGGCTTTTGCAAAGTCACGCTCCCCGATAGTGCATGGAATAGTATATGCTCTCGTGTCCTCTTTCTTTTGGACAGGGCTTGTGGCAATAATAGAGCTAACTCACTGAGTCATGTTTACCACCTCATTCTTTGTGGTCCTCTTTTTGGTGATCAAATCCTCCAAATATTTGGCAAACCCCGACATTTCTTGAAAAGCCTCCAAGAATGGAATGTTCACCGACAATTGCTTTAGAATATCATAGAATTTTTCAAGCTTGCTATCATCAACCCTTCTAACAAGTCTTTGAGGAAAAGGCGGAGGAGGTATAGGAATAGGAGGTGGAGCTTTTGTTTTCTCCTTCTTCTTCTCCTTCAACCCTTCTTGGTTCACTTCTTGCACCTTCTCTTTTTCCGGCACCCTTTCAACTTCAACAAACCCTTGCTCTTCTGCTTCAACTTCTTGTTCAGCTTCTTCCCCAACAACCTCTTGCTCAATGTCACCTTGTAAAACCTTCCCACTTCTTGTAGTTATTGCCATGACATGAGAAGTTGAGCCACTTCCACCACTCTTCGGGTTCGAAATGGTATCACTAGGAAGTTGCCCTTTTTGCTTTGGGTTTTGCTCTCTTGAAAGGTCTCTCATTTGCATCTCTAACTTTTGGATAGATGCGGCGTGAGAGCCAACAACTTCAGTCATGTTTCTCAAGGACGCGTCAGACTTTTCTTGGTTTTGCAATACTCTTTCAAGCATGCTTTCTAACTTTGACTCACTTGACGACCCTTGATTTGCATAATGACCTTTTGGGGGAACATACGGGTTGGAGATCCGGTTTGCAAAGTTGTTGTTGTTGTTCCAATTTCCTTGATGCGAGTTACCTTGATCATTTCTCCATTGTTGGTTGCCTTGCCCTTGCGGGTTTGGCCTCCACTGGCTTTGTTTCCCTTGACCATGGTAGGGTTGCCTTTGATACCCTCCTTGAGGGTTGTTGTTATAATTTGCTTCCTCAAAATTTTCATCTAAGATGGGTTGGACATCTTCCACATCATTCACTTTCTTTGTCTAATTCTCGGTAAACATCTTTGTCAGCCCATTTACATTTGTTGCAAGCCCGGCAATCACTTGATCCCTCTATTGATTTTCCTTTATTAAGTTGCTCAAGGAAGGAGAGCCATATGAGATTCCTCCTGTAGTATCCTCTGAATGCCATGCTTGGTTGTGCTTTGCCATTTTATCCAGGATTTGTGTCACTCTTGCAAATTATTTGTCCATGAAAGATCCATCAGCTGCATTCTTGGCGATGGCTTGGTTCATGGGATCCAAACCCATATAAAATTTTTCCAATAACATGGAATCCGGAAAACCATGGTTTGGAGACCTCACCAAGTATAATTTGAAGCGATCTCATGCCTCATGCAACTGCTCTCCCTGTATCTGCTTGAAGAAGAAAATCTTATCCCGCAACTCAGACTTTTTGCTCTGCGGGAACCACTTAGACAAAAACGCCCGGACAAGTTCGGGCCAAGAATGGATAGAGTTGGGTGGCAAATTCTGGAGCCATTTCCTCGTATCCCCAGCTTGGGAATACTTGAAGCATCTCAACCTCAGGGTATCGTCAGAGACATTGTTTTGTTTGTGCATTGCACACACACCCAAGAAATTCCTAAGGTGTTGTGTTGGATCATCATCTGTAGAGTTTCTGAAAAATCCTTCTGCCTTGAGCATCAGAATTAGACCATGTTCCACTTTAAATGTTGCAGCTCCAACAGCTGGCGGTACAATGGCGTTAGTATCCTCAATGTACTCCTCGACGTCTGCGAAAGGATTCTCTCCCATTTCTATCTCCGTATCATCACCATATTCAGATATGTTTTCCTATCAACACCAAGAAAAGTGTGATAGAATAGAAATAGACATTAAGTAAAGTACACACTAAATAGTAATTTCAAAATCGTATTCCCCGGCAACGGCGCCAAAATTTGATACGCTCAAATTACACTTTAATAAATAGTGTAAGGCGGTCGGTGTCAAATATAATAACCAAACAAGGTTGGGGTCAAATCCCACAGGGAATAGGTGTGAAAAGGTTACTCTTATAGTGTGTTGCTCGACTAAAGTCGTATCTCTATTCGGTTAACAGTAACAAGAGAATGGTTTTATAGTAACAAGAGTATGGATTGAGTTTGTTTGGAAGTATCAACTAATTGGAATATTTATAGAGTAATTAATTGGATTAAAGAAACCAAGGTTGTGTCCCCTTTAATGGAGTGTAATGCTTATCGGTGTTATTATGATATATTTCTAATGGAAGATTCTTTTGATATGCAAATGATGTCTAAGTGACTACCCAATATTTCTCAATAATTGAGTAGTATTTCCTCTTTATAATTTTCCCAAATATAAAAGATTTGCAATTTAGAACCATCAATATATGCCAAGTAAAACCCACTTATTCCTAAGCAATTCTATTAAACAAGGTTTAAAGCCTAGAGTCATTGATATTTACTTCTACCAAATTCTAACCCACTTTCCCAAGCAAAGCAAGAATTTAATGGCACTTGTTAATGTTTGCAACCACCAACAATAAATGAAGCATGGGAAGTAAACAAATATCATCCAACCATTATATATATATTCAATGTTAAACACCCATTAGCATAACACCCATTTAGGATCCATATCCTTAGTATTTAAAGTTAGCTACTCATATTACAATACAAAAAACAAATATTATTTAATGTCATAAAAGCTTACAAAGTAGATAATCTTCACCCAAAAGCTTCCAAAAGTGAGGAATATTAATGTCTTGGAATGTGGTTCAAAGACTAGACAAGATGAGCCCACAAAGACATCATAAAACTATTTATAGTGGACTTAAAACCGGGACAGAAAACGGACAAAAATGCCCTTTCAGGTCTGATATGCGATCGCATTCTTGTCGCAGAGCACGTATGCAGTCCGCATCTTGAACATCCTCATCGCAGACTGGAACCCTAGTTTACAGGTCTTCTTCGCATTCCAATTATGCAGATCGCATTACAGAAATGCGATCGCATTTTGCATCGTATTTTCGTCCTTCAGTGACCTTCATGGTTGGTTTGCGATTCACTCTGCGGCTCGCATGTTGGTTCTGCAGTCGCATAATGGACCACATTATTGACTTGAGATTTAACCCAGATCTCTGCTTTTGTCTTCGATTTGATGTGCATTCTGCGGCTCGCATGTCTTATCTGCGATCGCATAGTGTATCGCAGACCAGCATTTTTGCTACATTTTGCTCTTTTCTTGTCTTTTTGCTTCCATTTCCATGTACTTGGGTTCTCAGTCCTTATGTACTGTAGAAATAACAAAACTACATAAGTAACGGAGATAATTGCATTAAAACAAGCTAAAATATAAGCAATTAGTATTGAAATGTGCCAAAATTCTCCGGCACATCAGTTATTAAGTTAATTATGACTAGATACGAGCGGATTGGAGGTGGAATCTAGAGGAAAAGTGGTAATTGGGCTTTTATTTAGCCGTTGGATTGAGGTAAGTATTGTGTCTAACTTTGAATTGAAACATTATGAATCACCGACTTCATTGCTATGTGAAAATATATGTGTGTGGTGTATAGGTGTGGTGAAGAGTACCTATGCGCCACCAAAATTATCTTTTTAGCCTATTCCCTTTCCCCGTTCCTAATATATTGTTTTACTGTGTTAACCATAACATGCTTATTGATGCTTCCATATTTAATTACTTCTTGTTAGATGTTGTTTTCATTATTGAAGGTATTAATTATTCTGTAGTTCATTACATCACATTATTTGTTTAAGTTGGTTTATCGGTTATTCATGGTACATTTTTGTTGGTCTCACTGTGTAGTATTAATTGATGAAGTTTCATAATTCTATAGATCGCCATTTGTTTTGGTTTGAGGCATAAATGTTGTGGAGAGTTTGAGCTGAATTGTGAAATCCTTGTTCTTATTGTGTGTTTGGTACTGATATGGTGGGATCGGATTCCACGCCACAACAGGAATAAGGGTGAAATGTGATTGTCTGGTGGGATCGGGTTGCACTCTACAACAGGAGTAATAAGGGTGGACTAATGGGATCGGGTTGCACGTCGCAACAGGAGGAATAAGGGTGATATATATTGAGGAGTAATAATGGTGGACTGGTGGGATCAGGTTGCACGTCACTACAAGAGTAATAAGGGTGAATGTTTTTATTGTTACTGATTATCTGGTGGGATCGGGATGTGTGCCACATCATTTTGTTGTTTATGTATTCATCTTCTGTTGTGATTTATTTCTGTAGTATTGTAACTCTATTAAGGATTGGTTATAGCTGAGTACTGGCAAGTCTGTATTTATTTTGTGCTGCAAGTTACTGTTCCATTTCGTTCCGTACTTATTTTTTGCTTTATTACATATCGTATGTAGGTTATATTATAAATGCCTCGTCGTAGCCTCGTGACTAGTCTCGGCACTTACCAGTACATGGGGTCGGTTGTACTGATGCTGCACTCTGCAATTTCTGTGCAAATTTCGGAGCTGGTAGTGGCTGATCGAGAGGTCAATTGCAGATACTTTATCCAGGAGACCCAAGGTAGTCCTGCTGGCATTCGCAGGTCCTACAGTCCCCTCCTATATTTCTATTTAACTGTTTTCTTTTCTATCAAGACGGATGTACTTCTTTCAGACCAGTATTTGTAGTTATTCGTAGTATGTTCATGGATTGTGACACCAGTTTCTGGGTGATAATAGCTTCAGCACTATTAATAATATATAGTTAGCCGAGTTATTATGAACTTCCGCATTTATTTCTATTTGATTTAGTTTTGTTAATTTTAGTTATAAAATGTAAAGGAGAAGGGTGAATAGAACTCTAACGTTGGCTTGCCTAACGAGTGAGATGTTAGGCGCCATTATAATCCCGACGGTGGGATATTCGGGTTGTGACACTATCCTAAGTGAAAACAATTCATGTTTTCTTAAATGTACATTGTTATACAACTTATAAGTTATGAAATAAAATTTCTAAACTTCAAGAAACAAACTTATATGAGAAAGTTGTGGATAAAATCAGACAAATAATCGATGAAACTTCATATGCTTAAGTCTTTTGCTAGATAAAGATATAACATTCAGCATTTTGAAAATTGAAAATTAAAATAAAATCAAATTAAGTAAAAAAAAATAATATATATATCTAATTAAATTTTCATAGTTCATCTTTGTAAGTTAAGATGATTTTCTCTAGCTCGATAAGCAAGTCATCATACCAGAATACACATTGATAATTCACCAAAACTTGCATGCCCCTTATTCTAGGTGCACGCCAAATTTTAGGAGATTCGGGATCGGTCGCCTGAATTCTTGAAGATGGTGTGGACTATAGCTTACGAAAATTTGGGAATTATGCTGAATTCTTGTATTATTTTTTTAAATTATTACAAAATTGTATTACTTGACTCGGCATGCACGTGCAACACACGTGCTGAGAAACTAGTACTATTATAAAGTAAAAAGGATATTTTTGCTATTTCGAAAATTAAATGTGAGGTTTATTTATGAGATTTATATAACTTACTATATATGTTTTGAAAGGATATGATTTGAACATAATCGGCACGTCTAAGATAACATCATTTTTGCATCTTAATACTAACTTTTGAATTTTTTTAATAAAAATTTAACAAGAAATAAGTAAGTTATTTAATTAAAATTTGATATATTCTTTTGATAAAATGACACTGATTTCATCATATTTTATTGTAGTTCGACAATAAACCAAGATCAAGTGACACACACACACACAATGGGCGTGTAAAGTGTGGAGAAATTACAAAAATGGGTGAAAATAGTTTGATGCTAAAGTGCACTTACCGGTATAGAAAAAATATTGAGATTCTTACTACACAGTTGTGTTTAGGGTGGTAGAATCTAATTACAACAATAAATATGAAGTGAATGTCCTTCACTCGAAAAGAATATCATGTTTTTACTTCTTTGGTCACATTAACATTGTAGATTTTATTTTTGTATCTCTAATTTTTCTAATCTAAAGTTAAGAAAAAACTGTTTTAGCCATCATAACTCCTTATTTGTATCTTTGTTGTATATAAAAGTGCTTTACGTTTCTTCCCATTTATAATGAATAACTTCGTTCTAATGATAGGTATATGAAGTATAGGGAAAAAATATGATTTGATCGCATCACACCTAATACCTTTTTCAAGGCTATGTTTTGGGTTATGTTCCATTCAAATCAGATTTCAATTGCTCTAAACTTTAAGAAACAAACTTATAAGAGAAATCGTAGATAAAATCAGATAAATAATCGATGAAACTTTGTATGCTTAATTCTTTTGCTAGCTAAAGATATAACATTCGCCATTTTCAAATTTGAAAATTAAAATAAAATCAAATTAAGTAAAAAAGATAATATATATCTAATTAAATTTTAATAGTTCATCTTCACAAGTTAAGATGATTTTCTAGGTGAACGCTAAGTTTTAGGAGATTCGGATCGGTCGTCTAAATTCATGAAGATGGTGTGGACTATAGCACACCGAAATTTGGGAATCCACCTAAATTCTTATTTTATTTTTTTAAACTATTAAAAAAATTTATATTACTTGAGTCGGCATACACGTGCAACGCACGTGCTAAGAAACTAGTAAAATAATAAAGTAACAAGGACATTTTGCTATTTTGAAAATTAATGGGAGGTTTATTTGTTTTGCTAAATCAAAAATGAGATTTATATCACTTACCATATATGTTTTGGAAGGATCTGATTCGAACCTAATCGGCACGTCTACAGATTACATCATTTTTGCAGCTTAATATTGACTTTTGAATTTTTCTAATAAAAATCTATCAAGAAATAAGTAAGTTATTTAATTAAAACGTAACATATTCTTTTGATAAAATGACACTGATTTCATCGTATTTTATTGTAGTTTGACAAGAAACCAAGATCCAGTGACACATACATACAATGTGCGTGAAAAGTGTGTAGAAATTACAAAAATGGGTGAAAATAGTTTTATGCTTAAACGTACTTACCAGTATAGAAAACGATATTGAGATGCTTACTACACAGTTGTGTTTAGGGTGGTAGAACCTAATTACTACAATAAATATGAAGAGAATGTCATTCACAAGAATTTCATGTTTGTACTTCTTTGGTCACAGTATAATTGTAGATTTTGTTTTATGTATCTCTAATTTTTCTAATCTAAAGTTAAGAAAGAACTTTGTCAGGCGTCATAACTCCTTATTTGTATCTTTATTGTGTATAAAAGTACTTTAAGGTTCTTCCCATTTGTAACGACTAATTTCCTCCTAATGACATCTATATGAAGTTTAGGGAAACAAATATGATTTGATCGCATCACACCTAATACTTTCTTCTAGGCTACGTTTTGGGGTATGTTCCAATCTATTCAGGATTTGTCACGAGCCAAAATCCATTAAAGGTCGTGATGGCACCAAACACCGCGGTCAGGAAGCCAATAATAAATAATAAATTTGGTTCTTATTTTAGTATTTTGAAATCATAAATTTTCCCTTTAATTAAATAATAAGAAATAATTGATGGATTAAATAATAATGTTTTTAATAATTTCCAGTACTGAACAACTCATACTTACCCCAAAACCTGGCGTCACAAGTGCATGATCATCAACTAGGACGAATAAAATAAAATACATCATCTGTCTGGAATACAACATTGGACAGAAGAGAAAAAAATATAATACCTTGAAAGAGACGTTGTAGGCTACTGATCGTAACATGAGATGCAGCTCACCTAAGTCCCCGTGTCCACCATGCCGTTGCGCCCACAAGGCACTAAATGTATATGCGTCTGTACAATAAAATATACAGCAAGTGTAGTATGAGTACGAAAATAACGCGTACCTAATAAGTATCTGGCCTAACCCCGGAGGAGTAGTGACAAGGGGTCGACACCGACACTTACTAGTGGTCCAATAATATCAGGTACAGTAATGATAAGCAGATATGAGGCAGAACAAATAAACGAAATAAACGAGTATAAATACGTGGTATAATCCTCCTATTTTCAATAAACTCAAGATCTCCGTTAGATATTCCCTCCTTAATCGGAGCATATCTATAGACATAGTGGATCTCATTAAGTAGGTTATCATAATTCAAATCAGGAAAACTCACATATACACTGGCTTCATGCCAAACATTACGCACGATTACCTGGGAATATTTTTATAGGAATGTCGAGGTGTACGGTCCGATCCATCATAATAATTGTGAACTGCCGATGGTCGAACGACACGAACCATAGATGGATCCATTAAACTGCCGAGGTGAATGACCCGCTCCCATGAGAGTGTGGTACATAAATTATATCGAGGCGAACGACCCGATCCCGTTAGAATAAGAAGCTTTGATGGGTCCTTGACCCCACTTATGAATAAACGTGTGAGTTATAATTTCTTTAACAAAAAATATTTCAATGAAACATATATATATCCTGGTATCACTTCGTAAGAGGAGTAAAATTATTCAGTCACTAATCATGGACTCGTGAAGTCTCTACAATAGCAAGTCTAGTCTCAAGTAATAATGTAAAACAAAGAAATTTAATAGGTAAGGGACTGCTCAAATAGTATAGCTATAGCATGATATGAACCTAAGCTTAACCAAACAATAACATGAATGTAGTTATGTATGGGCTCTCGTCACCTCGCTCATATGTAGCCCCCACAACAAGTAGCACACATAAATTTACAAGACCTAAGGGTAATTTTCCCCTCACAGGGTTAGACAAGAGACTTACCTCGCGCATAAGTCCCATAACCGGCTCCAACGCCACTCTAACACCTCAAAACGATACCCAATGCTACAAAAATAGTGAAACAATGTGCAAATCAATAAAAATATACTCTAATACTCATAACAATTCAATTTACCATAAATTCCAGCCCCATTCGAAAAGTCAATAAAATCACCCATGGGCCCAATTCCAATGTTTTTTGAAGATAAACTTTACCCATAACACCACGAACCCAAATATATAATTTATTCCAAATTCCATGTCCAAATTCGTTGTCAAAATCCAAAAATATCAATTTCTAGGTTTTTCTTCAAAATTCCTAGTTTCTACAAATTTTCATGTCTAAATCCATGTATAAACCTTATATTTAGCTCACAAATAGTAGAAATCACTTACCTCATGTTTGATGGGTGAAATGAACTCGCCCAACTTTTAGAACATTCTACCCAGCCCAGGTCCGCCCTTCTTCGCATTCGCGATCGGAGCTCCGCATTCACGAAGGCTAAATGGCTCTAGGCCCAGTTCCCCCTTATCCTCTACGCATTTGCGATTGGCCCTTCGCGTTCGTGTAGTTTCCTCAGGCGACCCCTCTGTGTTCGCGACTTCTGCCTCGTGTTCGCGAAGGCCAAAACCGTGAAGCCACAAAATTCCTCTTCGCGAATGTCAGAAGGAAACCAGATACCAGATATCAGCAGTTTCAAAACAGCCCGAAATTATTCGAACCCACCTCGAAACACACCCGACGCCCCCGAGACCCCATCCAATCATACCAACCAGTCACATATCATAACATAAACTTGCTCAAGGCCTCAAATAACATCCTACAATGCCGAAATCATGAATCTTACCCTAATTCAAGCTTAATTTACTTTAGAACTTCAAACTTCTACATTCGCTACCGAAACTTATAAAATCATGTCCGATTGACCTCAAATTTTGCACTGAAGTCACATTCGACATTACAGACCTGCTCCAACTTTGGGAATCAGAATTAAAACCCATCATCAAAAGTCCACTCCCGGTCAAACTTCTCAAAAACCTTCAAATTTCTAACATTCGCCAAATGACCCCAATATGACCTACTTACATCTGAATCCACTTCCAAAAACGCTCCCTATACCAGAATCACCATACGGAGTTATTCCCAAACTCGGAATTTCAAACGCATATCGATAACATAAAATACACCTCCACCCCCAAATTCAGGAAATTCTTTCAAAACGCAAACTTCCAAAATAGGCATCGAAACGCTCACGGGTCATCAAAAACCCGATCCGAACATACGCCTAAGTACGAAATCATCATACGAACCTATTAGAACTATCATGACCCAAATTCCATATTAGCCTGTGATGGTGCCCAACACCATTGTTAGGCAAGCCAACGCTAATCAACTAGTGAATTCTCATTTAAATAGTTAGTACGTGATAACTTCTCCTTATTGATAAAAAATTAGGAGTTTGAAATTTTAGCATAAATAAATGGAAGAAATAATTCGAATTTAAATAATGAGTTTACTAACATTTGTGCCAAGACCTTGTGTCACAAGTATTTTGGCAATCTAGTAGAATTTACAAAATCATACTATCCTACTGTCTAGAAAAGAAATAGACAAGAAATAAAGACATAAAAGAGACTCCAGCTGCTGAAGAATGGCTCAAAAAAGCATCTCACTAGGAAGTCTAAAGCTGAGAAGTCAAATCTACGCTCTGGACTGATGGCCAGATGCACCTGCCTCAAAGCCTGTACAATCAAGTAAAGAAGTGTAGCGTGAGTACATAAAAATATGTACCAAGTAAGTATCTCACCTAACATTGAAGAAGTAGTGACGAGGGGTCGACTCCAACAATTACTAGGGCCAACAATATAATAATATGAAGTTAAAGTTGTAAAACATGATGTGTGTAGATAAAACAACAAGCTCAAAACAAGAATAATAACTGAAAAAACCTTTCATCATGTCTAAGAACTCAAGCACCTTCTTTATTTAAAAAGTAGTAAACTTTAAAGCAGCAAATTATATGAACTATTAAGAGATTCCAGTTCAATTATCACACACAAACACCATCGAGGACGTTCGTCTCAATCCAACAGCAAATTAAACTATGCACCGGCGAGGGCCGAACGACACGAATCATAGATGCATCTATTCACCCCGCTCGCAAATCATACATACGGCGTGGTAAAAATATAACTCCGCTCACGAATCGTATGTGTGATGCGGTGAAACATAATTTTATCATTTAAATCATAACCCATCCTTACTTTTTTTTATAAAAAATGAAGACAATTCAACTTGAAGCCTTTAAATCCTTAGAATTTCCTCAACTTAATTCCTTTCGTAACAATTAGATCATAAAATCAAATAATAGTGTCAACAAAGCATGGTGTAAACTTAAAACTACCTGGACATAACAGAAATAGTAGATACGTACGGACTCTTGTCACTTCTTACGTACATAACCCCCACAATTAATCACATTTAATTAAGTTCACATATGGGGAAATTTCCCTCTTACAAGGTTAGAAAAGAGACTTACCTTATTTTCGGCCTATTTCCAACTCAAGAATGCGCTCAAACCCTCAAACCAGAGCTGAATTGTTCGTAACTATTCAAATAATGTAAAAACCAATCATTATAGGCTCAAAAGTTCATATTCTAACTGGTAAAGTGATTACCCAACCCCAAAGACAAGATTCCTAAAATTTACCCCTGGGCCCATGTGCCTAGATGTCAGATATTTTCGAAGGAAGTTGTTACCATAACCTAAGGAACATAAATATATGATTATCGCTAAGTTTCATGGCCGATTTCGTGGTAAAAATCTCGTTCTTGTCAAGCCCTAGGTTTTTCATCTAAACCTATGATTTTCACAATTTATACATGTTAATGTACCCATAATCTAAGTACTTAACTCACATATGGTAGAAATTACTTAACTCCAAAATCTAGATTAAAATCCCTCTCAAGAAGCTTAAAAATCACCCAATAATGGAGTGAAAATGAGTTAAAAAGTGCTTATGTCCCGTGTTAAATGAAGTGGTCTACCTCCAGCTTTTCCGCACATGCGGTCACTGGGCCGCATGTGCACCCCTGCTTCTGCGGTCAATGGTCCGCTTCTACGGAAGTGGTCTAGGTCGGCTGGCATAACACCTGCGGACGGGCCCCGCTTCTACAGAAAGGGAGCCGCTTCTGCGGTGCTTGGGCTGCCCTTCCTTGGCGCTTCTGCTGTGGTTGGCCCGCTTCTGCGAGTTCACACCTGCTGGTGACCAACCGCAAGTGCGGTTATGACAGAAGCTGAAGCTTCCGCTCTTGCTCAAATTTTTCAACTTAGTTTAAGCCTCGTCCGATTGAAGCTCGGGGTCCCTAAAGGCCCCGCTTGAGCTTACCAACAAGTACGGAATGATAAATCATACTCGCTCAACCCTCGGAACGCCCAAAACAACATTAAAACCAGGAATCACACCCTAAAACCAATTGAATAAAACTTATGAATTTCAAGTTCTTCAATTTACTTCCAATGTGCGAAAACGTACTTACACTACTTGGAATGATACAAAATTTTGAGTGCAAGTCTTAAATGAAATCACGGAACTATTCCTAGGCTCAGAATTCTGTTTGGACCTCGATATCACCAAAAACCACTCCAAACCAAATTTCAAAAACTTCTAAAAACCTTCAAGAACCAACTTTCACTATTATGCGCCAAAACGCTCCCGGGTCATCCAAAACCCAATCCGAACATATGCTCAAGTCCGAAATCACCATACGTACCTGTTAGAACAGTCAAATCTCGATTCCGAGGTCGTTTACTCAAAATGTTAATCGAAGTCAAACTTGCCCTTTTAAGACAACCTTAAGGAACCAAGTGTTCCGATTTCAACCCAAATTTTTCCAAATCCCGAACCAACCATCCCCGTAAGTCATAAATCAGTAAAAGCAAGTACGGGAAGTCCTATTTAGGGGAATGTGGTTCTAGAAAGCAAAACGACCGATCGGGTCATTACATTCTACACCACTTAAACAAATGTTCATCCTCAAACGGGTTTAGACTCATACTTGAAGTGCTGAATCAGTTTGGATATCTGCTCCGTATGTCCTCTTCGGATTCCCAGGTCGCCTCCCCGATAGGTTGGCCCCTCCACTAAACCTTTACCGTGGAAATCCTTTGGGATCTCAACTGGCAATCCTGTCTATCAACAATAGCAACTCGCTCCTCCTCATAACACAAGCTCTCATCTAGCTGAATAGTAGTGAAGTCCAACATATGAGACAAGTCGGCGTGATACCTTCGAAGCATAGACACTTGAAAAATTGAATGAACTCCTGATAGGCTGGGGGTAACGCAAGCTTATAATTAACCTCCCCAACTCGTCTCAACACCTCAAATGAGCCTATAAACCTGGGGCTCAACTTGCCCTTCTTCCTGAATCTCATAATACCCTTCATCGGCGAGGCTTTTAAGACAACCTTCTCACCGACCATGAATGATACATCCTACGCCTTCTGATCTACGTAACTCTTTTGTTTGGACTGTGCTATGTGAAGTCTCTCCAAAATTAGCTTTACCTTTTCCAAGGCATCTTTCAACAAATTAGTATCGTAAAATGTAGACTCACTGGGCTCAAACCACCTAATGGGAGAAGGACATCGTCGGCCATATAAAGCCTCAAATGGAGCCATCTCAATGCTGGACTAATAACTATTGTTATAAGAAAACTCAGCCAAAGGTAAGAACTGATCCCAATGTCCTCCAAAGTCAATCACCCATGCTCTTATCATGTCCTCTAATATCTGAACTGTCCGCTCTGACTGTCCGTCTGTTTGAGGATGGAATGTTGTGCTGAGCTCTATACAGCTCCCCAACTCACTCTGTACAACTCTCCAGAAATGCAATGTGAACTGAGGGCCCCTATCTAATATGATGTAAATAGGCATACCGTGCAACCAGACTAGCTCCCGAATATAATTCTGGACAACCTCTCTTATGTATAGATAGTCACAACTAGAATGAAGTGTGACGACTTGGTCAACCTATCAACAATGACCCAAACTGCATCAAACATTTGCAAAGTCTGTGGCAACCCAACTACGAAGTCCATAGTAATGCGTTCCCATTTCCACACAGGTATAATCATCTGCTGAAATAGGCCCCCTGCCCTCTGGTGCTCATACTTGACCTGCAGGCAATTTAAGCACCTAGCTACATACTCCACTATGTATTTCTTCATTCGCTGCCACTAATAATGTTGTCTCAGGTCACAATACATCTTCATAGCACCTGGGTGAATGAAATACCATGAACTAAGTGCCTCTTTTAGAATTTTCTCCCTCAAGCCATCGACATTGGGAACACATAGATGACCCTATAGTCGCAGAACACCATCCTCGCTAAGAGAAACCTCCTTGGCACCACCCTATAGTGTCGTCTCTCTGAGAACTGCCAAATGTGGATCATCAAATTGTCGAGCCTTAATCTGTCCCAATAATTAAGTCTGGGCAACAACACATGCAAGAACCCGGCTGTGCTGTGAAATATCCAATCTCACAAGTCTATTAGCAAAGGACAGAATGTCCAAAACTAGTGGCCTCTCCTCTACTAAAATGAATACCAAGATACCCATACTCTCTTCCTTCCTGCTTAAGACATCTGCGACCACATTTGCCTTGCCCGGATGATAAATAATGGTGATATCATAATTTTTCAGTAGCTTAAGCCATCTACGCTCCCTCAGATTGAGATTTCTTTGCTTGAACAAATACGGTAAGTTGCGATGATTAGTGTAAACCTCATATGACACTTCATAAAGGTAATGCCTCCAGATCTTAAGAGTATGCACAATCGCGACTAACTCTAGATCGTGCACATGGTAGTTCTTCTCATGAATCTTCAGCTGACGTAAATCATATGTAATAACTCGCCCCTCTAGCATCAATACACAACCAAATCCAATGCGTGAAGTGCCGCAATACACAATATACATCCCCGAACCGGAAGGCAACACTAGAACCGGTGTTGTAGTTAAAACTGTCTTGAGCTTCTGAAAGTCCGCCTTACAATCATCGGACCAATGGAATTGAGCACTCTTCTGGGTCAATATAGTCAAAGGTGCTTCAATGGATGAAAAGCCCTACACAAACCAGCGATAATAACCTGCTAATCCCAGGAAACTCCTGATCTCAGTCACCGAAGTGGGACGTGGCTAACTATAAACTGTCTCAATCTTCTTGGAATCCACCTTAATACCCTCTCATGATACAACATACCCCAAGAATGCCATATACTCTAGCCAAAACTCACACTTGGAGAACATCGCATATAGATTTTGTTCTCTCAAATGTCTGAAGCACAACTCTCACATGTTGCTAGTGCTCCCCAGGCTGCATCAGTAAATCAAGATGTCATCAATGAAGACGATAACAAAAAAATCAATATAAGGCCTGAACACCCGATTCATCAAATTCATAAACATCGTTGGTGTATTAATCAAGTCGAAAGACATCACTAGAAACTCATAATGGCCATATCTAGTACGGAAAGTAGTCTTCGGAACATATGAGTCCCGAATCTGCAACTGATGGTACCCCGATCTCAAGTCGATATTAGGAAACACCCTAGCACCCTGCAACTGATCAAATAAAGTATCGACACGCGACAACGGGTACTTGTTCTTGATGGTGACGTTGTTTAACTGGCAGTAATCAATGCACATCTGCATAGTCTCATCCTTCTTATTCTTCACAAATAACATTGGTTCACCCCAAGGTGATATACTTGGTCTCACAAACACATTTGTTAATAACTCCTCAAGCTGCTCCATCAACTCTTTTGGAGCCATACAGTACAGTGGGATAGATATAGGCTGGGTGGAGCCAAATCAATATAGAAATAAATATCACAATCTGGCGGCATGCCCGGAAGGTTCAAAGGAAACACATCAACGAACTCTCGGATTACTTGCACTTAATCAATCGTCGGAGACTCTTCGGTGGTGTCCCGAACATATTCTACATACACTAAACAACCCTTCTTGACCAGATGTAGAGCCTTCAGAAAATATATAACTCGACTAGATGTACTAACGGAGGAACCCTTCCACTCCAATCTCGGCAACTCTGGCATTGCTAAAGTAACGATCTTGGCATGGTAATCTAGGATAGCGTGATATGGAGATAATCAATCCATGCCCAGGATGAACTCAAAGTCGATCATATCAGGTAACAAAAGGTCTGCTCTAGTCTCATAACCACAGAATGTAACCACACAAGATCGAGAGATGTGATCCACAACCACAGAATCGCTCAGAGGAGTGGACACATAAACAAGAGTACCCAAAGACTCACGTGGAATATCTAGGAACTGAGCAAATAGAGATGGCATACATGAATAGGTAGATCCTGGATCAAATAATACTGAAGTACTCTTACTACTTGCAGAAATAATACTTGTGATCACGGTATCTGAGGCCACTGCATCTGGTCTGGCTGGAAAAGCATAGAATCTAGCTGGAGTACCGACTGGATGGCTTCCGCCTAGCTGCACAATGGTTGGCTGACCTCCCCCTACCTGGCCTCCACCTCTTGGACGACCCCTACTGGCCTGTCCCCCACTTTTGGGCGGTCGGGTGATAGGTACTGCAATCATGGGCTGATGACCCTACTGTACTACCTTGCCCGAAGTTTGGGGCAAGTCCTCTTTATATGACCCGGATCTCCACACTCATAATAACCTCTCGGTATTATAGATTGTTGACCCGAAGTTTGACCCTGATGGCCTCAATACCCATTATAAGAACCCTGAATGGTTGGTGGGCCGTAAGAAATCTCTGGCATAGCGCTAACATAGGGTCACGCAGGAGCACCCCAAGAAGGTGGTGGTGGTGCCGGATATGTCGGCCTGCTGGGCTGACCTATACCAAACTGACCTCTACCCCTAGGTAGGGCACCTCTAAACTCTCCAAATAATCGGGTCCTCTTTTCCTACTACATCTGCTCTCTACCCCTATGGAGATAGCCCTCAATCCTCCGAGCAATCTCCATGACTAGCTGATAATCAGTCCCCATCTCAACCTCTCGGGCTATGCTATCCTAAATACTAGGGTGCAACCCTACAACTAATCTTCATACTCTCACTGTGTCTGTTGGAAGCATCATAAGTGCATGCCAAATAACTCAAAAAACCTCGCCTCATAATCGGTCACTGACAACTGAACCTGCTCGAGCTTCTCAAACTGACACCGCAACTCTTTCCTCTAAGAGGGTGGAATATACATGTCCAATAGAAGCCATGTAAACTAATCCCATGTCATAGGAGGAGAACCTGCTGGTTTGCCAAGAAGGTAAGACTGCCACCATTTACGGGCCCTGCCCTCTAACTGGAAGGCGGTGAAATCTACTCCATGGGACTGCAATATCCTTATGTTATGTTGTCTGTCCCTACCACGAACAATAAATTCCCGGGGGTCCTCATGCCGCTCACCCGCGAAGATAAGAGGCTGCATCCTAGTCTATCTGTCTAGTAGCTTCCGCGGAAAGCCATCTGCAACTGGTCTAGGCTTGGGTACTGCTACAGTAACTAGCTGGGCACCACCCGCGGGTAGTGTATCTAGAGTCTGATATAGGGAAGATGCGTGCCCAAAAGCCTGAGCAGTAGGGGTTTGTGCTTCCTCTCCTATTTGAGATGTGGCTGGGTCTACTGGAACTAAACCAGCCTGAGTCATAGTGTCCACGAACCATAGCATACGACCCACGACCTCCAGAAATTTAGGTCCTATCATGAAGTCTACTAGGACTGGCCCTAGAACATGCACCTCGCCCTGCTCCTCGATGACGGGATCCTCCACTGGATCCGTTGGTGGTGCTACTAGGGCAGCTCTAGGATTCCCTCGTCCCCTACCTTGGGCCGGTGATCTCCCTCGGCCTCTGCCCTCCCTCTAGCAATGGGGGGAGCAGCTACTCCCGGGTCTGGAACGTCTGTCATATGCATCCTCACCATATGTGAGAGAATAGAAGAAGGAAATTTAGTATACCATCAATTGCGCAATAGGAGATGAATAAAGAGTAGCTTTCTAACACCCTATAGCCTCTCGAAGATAAGTACAAACGTCTCCGTACCGATCCACAAGACTCTACCAGGTTTTCTCATAACTTGTTAGACATACGTGAACCTAGTGCTCTGATACCATATTGTCATGACCCAAATTCCATATTAGTCTGTGATGGCGCCCAACACCGTTGTTAGGCAAGCCAACACTAATCAACTAGTGAATTCTCGTTTAAATAATTAGTACATAATAACTCCTCCTTATTGATAAAAATTTAGGAGTTTAAAATTTAAGCAAAAATAATTGGAAGCAACAATACGAATTTAAATCATGAAAGTAACCAAAAAATCATAAGTCCACTAACGTGTGTGCCAAGACTTGGTGTCATAAGTATGTGGGCAATCTAGTAGAATATACAAATCCATGATATCCTAGTATCTGAGAAAGAAATAGACAGGAAAATAACGAGATAAGAGATACTCCAGCTGCTGAAGAACGACTAAAAAAGCATCTTATTGGGAAGTTTGAAGCTGAGAAGTCAAATCTACGCGACAGACTGATGGTCAGATGCACCTGGCTCAAAGCCTGTACAATCAAGTACAGACGTGTAGCGTGAGTACATAAAAATATGTATCTACTAAGTATCTCTCCTAACCTTAAATAAGTAGTGATGAGGGGTCAACTTCGACAATTACTAGGGACAACATTATAATAATATGAAGTTCAAGTTGTAAATCATGATGTGTATAGATAAAACAACAAGCTCAAAACAAGAATAATAACTCGAAAATTGTCCCATCATGTCTAAGAATTCAAGCACCTTCTTTATTTAAAACAAGTAAACTTTATAGAAGCAAATTATACGAACTATGAAGAGATTCCAGTTCTATTATCACACAAAAATACCACCGATGATGTTCGACCCGATCTAACATAAAAGTAAAAATGCACTGTCGAGGGTTGAACGACACGAACCATAGATGCATCTATTCATACCGCTCGCAAATCATACATGCGATGTGGTAAAAACATAACCCCGCTCGCAAACCATACGTGCAACACGGTGAAACATAATTTTTTCATTTTCATAACCCTTCATTGATTCTTTTTTTAAAATGAAGACAATTCAACTTGAAACCTTTAAATCCTTAAATTTTTCTCAACTTAATTCCTTTCATAACAATTAGCACATATAATCAAATAATAGTGTCCACAAACCATGGTGTAAACCTAAAACTACCCGGACATAACAAAAATAGTAGCTGTGTACGGACTCTCGTCACTTCATGTGTACATAGCCCCACAATTAATTATATTTAATTAAGTTCACCTATGGAGAAATTTCCCTCTTACAATGTTAAAAGAGACTTACCTCATTCCGAGCCTACTTCCAACTCAAGAATGCGCTCAAACCCTCAAACTAGAGCCGAACAGTCCGAAATTATTCAAATAGTGTAAAAACCAATCATTATAGGCTCAAAAGTTCATACTCTAACTATTAAATTGATTACCTAACCCCAAAGGTACGATTCCGAAAGTTCACCCCCGGGACCACGTGCCTAGATTCCAAAACATTTCAAAGGAAGTTGTTACCCATAACAACATAAATATATGATTATTACTAAGTTTCATGGTCGATTTCGTGGTAAAAATCTCCTTCTTGTCAAACCTTACGTTTTTAATTTGAACCCATGATTTTCACAATTTATACATGTTGATCTACCTATAATCTAAGTACCTAACTCACATATGGTAGAAATTACTTACCTCCAAAAGCTAGATGAAAATCCCTCTCAAGAAGCTCCGAAGCCCAACAATGGAGTGAAAATGAGTTAGAAAGTGACTAAGTCTCGTATTAAATAAAGTGGAGTACCTTTAGCTTTTCTGCACCTGTGTTCACTGGGCCGCATCTGCGCCCCCACTTCAGTGGAAGTGGGTTGGGTCAGCTGGCATCGCGCCTGCGGACGGGTACCGCTCGTGTGGTCCGGCTTATGGGAAAAAGAGCCGCTTCATTGATGCTTGGGCTGCCCTTCCTTGGCCGCTTCTGCGGTGGTTAGCCCGCACCTGCGAGGTCACACCTGCGGCTGACCAACTGCATGTGCGGTTATGACAGAAAGTGGAGCTTCAACTCTTGTTGAGACTTTTCAACTTAGTCTGAGGCTCGTCCGATAGACGCTCGAGGCCCCCGGGGCCCCGCCCGAACTTACCTTGTGTAATGACCCAGCTAGTCGTTTTAATAATTTGTGCCCTGATCCCCTACTAACTACTTTTCCAGTGTTTATTTCTGCGATTTGGTTTGCCAGGACGTTCGGTTTTGAGTTTCGGAGAGATTTGGGACACTTAGCCCCTAAATTAGAGATTAAGTGTTGCAAAGTTGACTGTACTCGGAACAGTGTGATGATAGCCTCGGAATTTAAATTCGTTGATTTCTTTAGCTCCGTTAGGTGATTTCGGGCTTAGGGGCATGATTAGAATGTGTTTTTAGGCTTGAAATGACAAAAGTCGAATTTTCAAAATTTCCGGTCCGATAGTGAGATTTTAATCCGAGGGTCGAAATGGAATTTTGGAAGTTGGAGTAGCTCTGTAAGGTTGAATGTGACGTGTGTGCAAATTTTCAGGTCTTTCATACGAGGTTTGATAGACCTTTTGATCGAAAGCGTATTTTGAGAAATTTGGAGTTCTTAGGCTTAAATCCATGGTTAATTCGAGGTTTTGATGTTGTTTTAGGTGTTTTAAGGATTGGTAAAAGTTTGGATAGTGTTTTGTGACTTGTTAGTGCCTTTGGTATGGGTCTCTAGGGCCTCGAGATGAATTCGGATGGTTGACGGGGGAAATTTGAAGTTTAAGTTACAGCTCCACATGCTGGTGCTGTCATAACCACACCTACGGTTTGGGTTCCGCTGGTGCGGCACAGCAGATGCGGCTCAGCAATCGCTGGAACGAATTTGTGGAGAAGCAGCAGGTTCTGCAGATGCGGGTAGTTAACCGCAGAAGCGGTACCGCACCTGCGGACGGGTAACCGCAGATGCGGAAAATGGTCCTTTAAGTGAAAGTTGCAGATGCGACCTAGGCTCTGCAGAAGCGGGATCGCAGATGCGGTCCCAGGGCCACAAATGCGGAAATCGCTGGGCAGAGCAAATAAATTCTTGCCTTCGCGAATTTTAGCCCTTTTTCATATTTTTCAAAACGGGAAGAAGCTTGGGGAGCACTTTTCAAGAAGGATTTTCAGAGGAGTTCATTGTGGTAAGATCTTTGGTCCCTAAACCCGTTATTGGAGTGATTTTTATTTATTTAAGCATGAAAATTAAGGAAAATCAGTGGTAATTGGATGTTTAGGGCTTGTGTAATTGGAGACCTTTGATTGTCGATTTGAGGCAAAAATTGAGGTCCAATTTTGTTACTTTGGATATGATTGAACTCGTGAGAGTGTGAGGTTTTTGGAAATATAAATTTTACCCGATTCTAAGACGCGGGCCGGATGGGCATTTTGGTCATTTTACATAATTTCGCGTATTAGCATAGAATTTAATTGTAGAATCAGTTACTTGAAGTGTTATTTATGTTATGCAATTGAATTGAATAGAGTTGGTCAATTTGGAGTCGAGTACTCGTGGCAAAGACGTGATGTCAGGTTGATTTTGAGCTGGTTCGAGGTAAGTGGCTTGTCTAACCTTGTGTAGGGGACCTTCCCCTTAGGATATGATATATTTGATAATTAAAATGCCTTGTATGTGAGGTGACGAGTGCGTACTTGAGCTAATTGTTGAAATCCGGTTTTACTTTAAGTATTTCAATTGAGTTCCTTTTTTCCTATTTTAATCTACTTGCGAATTTAGCCTGTTGTTAGTTTAGAAAAGCATGTTTAGTTGACTTAATTGCGTATTTGCTTAAACTGCCTTAATTGCATTACGTAAATCATGTTAGGCTAGAATTAACTGTTTTACTTAGCGCGAAATTAGCATTTAATTGAATATTCTTGTGTTGTTGTTGTGTGTTTTTAATTTGGGACTACGGGACGACATCCCGGGAGATCTCCTTTACGTATTTGTGATCTGGACTGAGGTGCGGGATACCAAGAGATCCCTAGCATATATTGAGGATACCAAGACATCCCTAGCATATATTGAGGATACCAAGAGATCCTTGGGATACCAAGAGATCCCTAGTATACATTGAGGATACAAAGAGATCATCGGGATACTAAGAGATCCCCGGTTATCATCCTCGCTTTGAGTGGTATTTCCTTTTGGTTTGTCTTTATCTCTATTTCGTTATTGTACTCTTATTATTCTGCATAGATTCTTACTGTAGATTCTCAATTGTATTGCTTATCTTATTATTTACTTAATCTCAGTAGGGCCCTGGCCTTCCTCGTCATTACCCGACCGAGGTTAGGCTTGACACTTACTGAGTACCGCTATGATGTACTCATGCCCTTTCTGCGCATGTTTTTCATGTGCAGATCCAGGTACTCTGCTCAGACTCACTATACTTGAGGCAAGGCGCTACGTAGAGACTTCGAAGTATATCTGCCGTGTCCGCAGACCGAGGAGTCCCTTTCCATTCCTGCTTTTTAGTATTTAGCCCTTCTGTATTTTCTATTATATTTAGACATTTCAGAGTTAGAGCTATGTAGTATTTTCTAGCTTGTGATTCATGGGTTTCCAAGTCTTAGATTTAGATATTGGTTTTTGAGATTTATATATGGTGTATGTCGAGCGGCACATTTAAACATTGTTATTACTTTAATTTTGTTTTAAACTGTTTTATTTCCGCAAAATTTGGGTTTATTTCGCAATTTAGGCTTACCTAGTCGTAGAGACTAGGTGCCATCACGACAATTCACGGAGGGCGAACTGGGGTCATGACAAGTTGGTATCAGAGCTCTAGGTTCATAGGAGTCACATATCACAAGCCGGTTTATTGGAGTCTCGTTAATCGGTGTGGAGACGTCTGTACTTATCTACGAGAGGCTATGTAACTGTTAGGAAAATTTCCACTTCATTTGATTTCCTTGTCGTGCAATATTTTGACATCACAATTCTAAACTTCTGTCTTCTATTCTCTCACAGATGGTGAGGACACGTGCTACCCGAGATGATCAGGCACCCGCGCCCCCTATTGTAGCCGTTAAAGGTCAGGGCCAGGGTAGAGGCCGAGGACGTGCACATGGTGTAGCCAGAGCACCTACGCGAGCTGTCGTCGGGGTACCACCCACAGTTCCAGCCAGAGTCTAGGCACCTAACATGCCTACTGTTACTACTACTCCAGCACTTCAGGAGACTCTGGCGCAGTTCATGAGCATGTAGCCACCTTGGCTCAGGCAGTGTTGCTTCCCCTTGCCTCAGCCACATCCCAGGCCAGGGGAGGAGCACAGACTCCCTTCGCCTGCACTCATGAGCAGTGAGTGCATGTTGATCAGGTCCCAGAGATTATTCATGTACCAACTGTAATGCCAGTTCAGCCCGAGGATAGGGCGGCGACTTCAGAGGCTGAGCAGTGGAGACTTGAGAGGTTCAAGAAATATGATCCTCCGGTATTCAGTGGATTAGCATCAGATGATGCCTTGGGGTTTCTGGAGGAGTGCTATCGTATTCTCTGTACCATGGGTAAATTAGGATCGATCGGGGTTTCCTTCACTATTTTCCCACTTTGAGGAGCCGCATATGATTGGTGGTGCACCTATGAGTTAGACAGTCCGGACGAGGCTGCTTCACTGACTTGGACCTAGTTTTTGGATTTGTTCCTAAGAGAGCTTGTTTTATAGAGCCTCAGGGATGCATGGCGTGCAGATTTTGAGCATTTGTGCCAGGGTTCTATGACTGTCTCAGAGTATGCTGTTTGTTACACTCGATTGGCTAGACATGCCCCAGCTTTGGTTTCTACTGTTTGCGAGAGGGTTCGCCGGTTTATTGAGGGGTTTATTCCCAGCATCAGGTCTAGCATGGCTCGTGAGTTGGAGATGGATATTTCTTATTAGAAGGTGGTGAGCATTGCTAGGAAGATTGAGGGTATGCATGCTATGGAGTGAGAGAAGAGGAAGGCCAAGAGGTCTCGAGAGTCGGGCTATTTCTCTGGTGCCCGTTCCCCAACTTCAAGTCTTCATGGTAGGGGTTATATTAGTTGCCCTGTTCATTCAGCTCTTCCGGCAGCCAGTGGTATTCTAGCTCCTCCTAGGCCTCAGGAGCCTTATTATGTACCTCCGGTTTCTAGCGAGCCTCTAGCGCAGGGTGTTTTTAGAGGTTAGTCCAGCAGACTTGGCCCAAGCCAGTCATAGCCGCCACGTCCTCCCAGAGCATGTTTTGAGTGTGGTGACACATGCCATGTGGTGAGGTATTGCCCCAGACTTGGGAGGAGTGCACCTCCATAGACTTTTCAGCAACAGCGTGCCCCGCAGAGTTCTCAGGCTACAGTTATAGCTCCAATTGCTACCCCACCTGCTCAGCCAGCAAGAGGTAGAGGTCGGGGAGGTAGAGGTCTCCCTAGAGGGGGAGGCCAGGCCAGATATTATGCCCTTCCTACCCATACTGAGGTTGTTGCCTCTGATTCTGTCATCACAGGCATTGTCATGGTTTGTCATAGAGATGCATCGATTCTATTCGATCCAGGCTCCACTTATTCTTATGTGTCTTCTTATTTTTCTTCGCATTTGGGTGTACCTCGGTATTCCTTGAGTTCCCCTGTTTATGTTTCTACTCCTGTGGGAGATTCTCTTGTTGTGGACCACGTTTATCGGTCGTGTTTGGTTACTCTTAGTGGTTTTGAGACTAGAGCCGATTTATTGTTACTCAGCATGGTTGATTTTGATATTATCTTGGGCATGGACTGGTTGTCGCCTCATTATGTTATTCTTGATTGTCACGCCAAAACCGTGATGCTGGCTATGCCAGGTGTACCGCGTGTTAAGTGGAGGGGTGCCTTGGATCACACTCCCAATAGAGTTATTTCTTTTCTTGAAACTCAGCATATGGCTGGGAAACGGTGTGACGTGTATTTAGCCTATGTGAGAGATGTCAGTATTGATACCCCATTCAGTTGATTTAGTTCTAGTAGTACAACATTTTCCCGATGTGTTTCCAGCTGATTTTCCAAGCATGCCTCATGATAGAGATATTGAATTTGGCATCGATCTGTTGTCAGGCACTCAACCCATTTTTATTCCTCTATATCATATGGCTCCTCCTAAGTTGAAGGGGTTGAAGGATCAGTTACAGGAATTTCTTGATGAGGGTTTTATTCGTCCCAATGTATCACCTTGGGGTTATCCTATTTTGTTTGTAAAGAAAAAGGATAGTTCTATGCATATGTGTATTTATTATCGCTGGTTGAACAAGTTTACAGTGAACAATCGTTATCCTTTGCCTCGTATTGATGATCTGTTTGACCAGCTTCAGGGTGCAGGTGTTTTCGAAGATTGACTTGCGCTCAGGTTACCATCTATTGAAGATTCAGGAGCTAGATTTCCCGAAGACTGCCTTCGGGACTCGGTATGGTCATTACCAGTTCCTTGTCATGTCATTTGGGCTGACCAATGCCTCATCAACCTTTATGCATTTGATGCACAGTTTGTTCCTACCGTATCTGGATTCGTTCGTCATTATCTTTATTGATGATATTCTCGTGTACTCCCGGAGTCGGGAAGATCATGAGCAGCACCTGAGGACAATGCTTCAAACTTTGAGGGAAAAGAAGTTATACGCAAAGTTCTCAAAATGTGAGTTTTGGTTGGATTCTGTGGCTTTCTTGGGTCACGTGGTGTCAAGTGAGGGTATACGTGTGGATCCGAAGAAAGTAGAGGTAGTACAGAGTTATCCCAGACCATCCTCAGCTATAGAGATTCGTTGTTTTCTTGTATTGGCAAGTTATTATCGTTGATTTATTGAGGGGTTTTCATCCATTGCAGCACCTATGACCAGGCTGACCCAGAAGGGTGCTCTGTTCCAGTGGACAAAAGAGTGTGAGGCGAGCTTTCAGAATCTCAAGACAACTTTGACTATAGACACGGTTTTGATATTGCCTACAAGTTCGGGTTGTTATAATGTCTACTGTGATGCCTCGAGGATTGGCCTTGGAGCGGTTTTGATGCAGGACAGTAGGGTGATTGCCAACGTGTCCAGAGATTTGAAGGTGCATGAAAAGACTTATCCTTTCCATGATCTTGAGTTAGTTGCTATAGTTCACGCCTTAAAGATCTGGCGTCATTATTTTAAGGTGTGCCTTGTGAGATTTACACGGATCATCGGAGCTTGCAGCACCTGTTCAAGCAAAAAGATCTAAATTTGCGCCAGAGGAGGTGGCTTGAGCTGCTGAAGGACTATGATATCACTATTTTGTATCACCCGGTCAAGGCTAATGCCTTGAGTTGTCGAACGGAGAGTTTGGGGAGTTTGGCATATTTACCAGCATCAGAGAGGCCTATGGCGATGGATGTTTAGGCCTTAGCCAGCCAGTTTGTGAGATTGGATCTTTTCGATCCCAGTCGGGTTCTAGCTTGCATGGTTTCTTGGTCTTCCTTATTTGATCGTATCAGGGAGCGGTAGTATGATGACCCTCATTTTCTTGTCCTCAAGGACAAGGTTTAGCATGGTGATGCCAGAGATGTGACTATTGGTGATGAAGGGGTATTGAGGATGTAGGGTCGGGTCTATGTACCCAATGTTGTTGGTCTTCGGGAGTTGATTTTGGAGAAGGCCCATAGTTTGCGGTATTCCATTCATCCGGGTGCCACGAAGATGTATCAGGATTTGAGGTAGCACTATTGGTGGAGGAGGATGAAGAAAGACATAGTGGGATTTGTAGCTCGCTGCCTCAATTGTCAACAGGTGATGTATGAGTACCAAAGACTGGGTGGGTTGCTTCAACAGATAGAGATTCCGTAGTGGAAGTGGGAAATGATCACCATGGACTTTATAGTTGGACTCCTTCGGACTGCGAAGAAGTTCGATGCCATTTGGGTGATTGTGGATCGGCTGACCAAGTCCGCGCACTTCATTCCTATGTGTACTACATATTCTTCGGAGCGGTTAGCGGAGATTTATATTCAGGAGATTGTTCGTCTGCATGGTATTCCAGTTTCCATCATTTCAAACAGAGGTACTCAGTTCACATCACGGTTCTGGAGGGTCGTTCAGCAGGAGTTGGGTACTCGGGCGGAGTTGCGCACAACATTTTACCCTCAGATGGATGGACAGTTCGAGCGCACTATTCAGATTCTTGAGGATATGCTTTATGCGTGCGTGATGGAGTTTGGTGGGTCTTGGAATTAGTTTTTGCCACTGGCAAAGTTTGCTTACAACAACAGCTGTCAGTCCAGCATTCAGATGGCGCTGTATGAGGCTTTATATAGTAGGTGGTATAGATCCCCGGTGGGTTGGTTTGAGCCGAGAGAGGCTAGATTATTAGGCACCGGCTTGGTTCAGGATGCTTTGGAGAAGGTCAATGTGATTCAGGATAGACTCCATACAGCCCAGTCCAGAAAGAAGAGTTACGCGGACCGGAAGGTTCGTGATGTTTCCTATATGGTTGGTGAGTGGGTTCTGCTTCGAGTTTTGCCTATGAAGGGCATGATGAGATTTGGGAAGAAAGTCAAGCTGAGTCCGAGGTTTATTGGGCCTGTTGAGATATTGAAGCGTGTTGGGAGGTTACTTATGAGCTTGTCTTACCTCCCAGCTTGGAAGGAGTTCATCCGGTATTTCATGTTTCGATGCTCCGGTGGTATTAAGGTGATCTATCGCACGTGTTGGATTTCAGTTCAGTCCAGTTGGACAAGGATCTATCTTACGTTGAGGAGCCAGTGGCGATATTGAATAGGCGGGTTAGAAAGCTGAGGTCAAAGAACAATGCATCAGTGAAGGTTCAGTGGCGGGGTTAGCCGGTCGAGGAGGCGACTTGGGAGACCGAGCAGGATATACGCAGCTGATACCCTCTTATTTTTACTACTTTAGGTATGTCTCTATGCTCGTTCGAGGACGAATGAATGTTTAAGTGTAGGAGGATGTAACGACCCAGCCAGTCGTTTTAAGAATTTACGCCCCAATCCCCTAACTGCTTTTCCTATGTTTATTTCTGCTATTTATGTTTGTCGGGACATTCGATTTTGAGTTTCGGAGAGTTTTGTGACACTTAGTCCCTAAATGAGAGCTTAAGTGTTGGAAAGTTGATCGTACTCAAAACAGAGTGAAGACGGCCTCAGAATGGAAATCTGATGGTTCCATTTAGCTCTGTTAGGTGATTTCGGGCTTAGGGGCATGATTAGAATGTGTTTTGGAGGTCCGTAGCTAATTTAGGCTTGAAATGCCGAAAGTCAAAATTTCGAAATTTCCGGTCTGATAGTGGGATTTTGATCCGAGGGTCAAAATGGAATTCCGGATATTGGAGTAGCTCCGTAAGGTTGAATGTGACGTGTGTGCAAAATTTCAGGTCATTCGGATGAGGTTTGATAGACTTTTTGATAGAAAGTGTATTTTGAGAAATTTGGAGTTCTTATGCTTAAATCCATGGTTAATTCGAGGTTTTGATATTGTTTTAGGTGTTTTAAGGATTGGTACAAGTTTGGATAGTGTTTTGTGACTTGTTAGTGCCTTTGGTTGGGGTCCCGGGTGCCTCGGGATGAATTCGGGACGAAAATCGCTAGGCAGAACATATAAATTCTTGCCTTCGCGAATTTTAGCCCTTTTTCATATTTTTCAAAACGGGAAGATGCTTGGGGAGCACTTTTCAAGAGGGATTTTTAGAGGAGTTCATTGGAGTAAGATCTTTGGTCCCTAAACCCGTTGTTGGAGTGATTTTTATCAATTTAACCATGAAAAATTAAGGAAATTTAGTGGTAATTGGGGGTTTAGGGCTTGTGTAATTGGAGACTTTTGAGTGACGATCTGAGGGACAAATTGAGGTCCGATTTTGGTACTTTTGATATGATTGAATTTGTGAGAGTGTGATGTTTCTGGAAATAGAAATTTTAAACGATTCCGAGATGTGGGCCCGAGGGTATTTTGGTCATTTTACATAATTTCACGTATTTGCTTAGAATTTAATTGTAGAATCAGTTACTTGATGTGTTATTTACGTTATGCAATTGAATTGAAGAGATTTGGGTCATTTGGAGTCGAGTACTTGTGGCAAAGACGTGGTGTCAGGTTGATTTTGAGCTGGTTCGAGGCAAGTGGCTTGTCTAACCTTGTGTGGGGGACCTTCCCCTTAGGATATGATATATTTGATAATTGAAATGCCTTGTACGTGAGGTAACGAGTGTGTACTTGAGCTAATTGTTGAAATCCGGTTTTACTTTAAGTATTTCAATTGAGTTCCTTTTTTCCTGTTTTAATCTACTTTCAAATTTAGCCTGTTGTTAGTTTAGAAAAGCATGTTTAGTTGACTTAATTGCGTATTTGCTTAAACTGCCTTAATTGCATTACGTAAATCATGTTAGGCTAGAATTAACTGTTTTACTTAGCGCGAAATTAGCATTTAATTGAATATTCTTGTGTTGTTGTTGTGTGTTTTTAATTTGGGACTACGAGACGGCATCCCGGGAGATCTCCTTTACGTATTTGTGATCTGGACTAAGGTGCGGGATACCAAGAGATCCCTAGCATATATTGAGGATACCAAGAGATCCCTAGCATATATTGAGGATATCAAGAGATCCTTGGGATGCCAAGAGATCCCTAGTATACATTGAGGATACCAAGAGATCCTCGGGATACCAAGAGATCCCCAGTTATCATCCTTGCTGTGTGTGGTATTTCCTTTTGGTTTGCCTTTATCTCTGTTTCGTTGTTGTACTCTTATTATCCTATATAGATTCTTACTATAGATTCTCAATTGTACTGCTTATCTTATCCTGTTATCTTATTATTTACTTAATCTTAGTAGGGCCCTGACCTTCCTCGTCACTACCCGATCAAGGTTAGGCTTGGCACTTACTGAGTACCGCTGTGGTGTACTCATGCCCTTTCTGCGCATGTTTTTGATGTGCAGATCCAGGTACCTCTACTCTGACTCACTATCCTTGAGGCAAGGCGCTACATAGAGACTTCGAGGTATATCTGTCGCGTCCGTAGACTGAGGAGTCCCTTTCCATTCCTGCTTTTTAGTATTTAACCCTTCTGTATTTTCTGTTCTATTTAGACATTCCGGAGTTAAAGCTATGTAGTATTTTCTAGCTTGTGATTCGTGGGTTTTCGGTTCTTTGATTTAGATATTGGTTTTTGAGATTTATATATTGTGTATGCCGAACGGCACATTTAAACACTGGTATTAATTTAATTCTGTTTTAAACTATTTTATTTCCGCAAAATTTGGTTTTATTCTGCAATTTTGTCTTACCTAGTCGTAGAGACTAGGTGCCGTCACGACAGTTTACGGAGGGCGAACTGGGGTCGTGACACCTTCTTCATGACTTATATTTGGCAGCTATTGTTCATGCATTAAATATTTGGAGGCATTATATCTACGATATGTCTTGTGAAGTATTTATAGATAACTGGAGTTTACAACACTTATTTAAGTAGAAGGATCTAAATTTGAGGCGGCAGAGAAGGTTCAACTATTAGAAGACCATTATTTCACCATTTTGTATCATCCCGGACAGGCCAACGTGGTGGCGATGCCTTGAGTAGAAAGGCAGTAAGTATTGGTAGCCTTGCATATATTCCTATTGGTGAGAGACATCTAGCGTCAGATGTCCAGGCCTTGGCTAATCAATTCATTAGGTTAGATGTTTCGGAGCGTAGTTGGGTTCTAGCTTGCATGGTTTCTCTGTCTTATTTGTTTGAGTTCATCAGAGAGTGTCAGTATGATGACCCCCATTTGCTTGTCCTTAAGAACAGGATGTATCACGGTGATGCCAAGGAGGTTTTTCTTGGAGTTGATGGGTGTTCCGGATGTAGGGTCGAATTTGTGTGCTTAATATGGATGGGTTATGTGAGTTGATTCTTGAGTAGACCCATAATTTGTGATATTCCATAATTCCATGTGCCACGAATATGTATCGGAACTTGAGGCAACATTATTGGTAGAGGAGAATGAAGATAGATATAGTGGAGTATGTGGCCCGGTGCTTGAACTGTCAGCAGGTTAAGTACGAGCATCAAAGGTTGGGCAGTTTGTTGTAGGGACTTGAGATTCCTGAGTGGAAATGGGATCGTGTTACCATGGACTTTGTTGTTGGGCTCCCATGGACTTTTAAGAAATTCTATGCTATTTAGGTGATTGTGGACAAGTTGACTAAGTCCGCACATTTTATTCCAGTTGTGACTACCTATTCTTCAGAGCAGCTCCTTGGGATCTATATCTGCGAGATTGTTCGTCTTCGCTGTGTGCCGGTGTCCATTATTTTTTATCGGTGCACGCAGTTCACATTGTAGTTTTGGAGAGTAGTGCAGTGAGATTTGGGCATGCAGGTTGGGTTGAGTAAAACATTCCACCCTTAGTCAGACGGATAGTCCGAGCGCACTCTTCAAATTTTTGAGGATATTCTATGTGCTTGTGTTATGGATTTTGGGGGTTCTTAAGATCAGTTTTTGCCACTTGCAGAGTTTGCCTACAACAATAGATACTAATCGAGTATTCAGATGGCTCCTTATGAGGCCTTATATGGTAGACGGTGTCGATATCGAGTTGGGTGGTTTGAGCCGGGGGAGGCTAGGTTGTTGGTCATGGATCTAGTTTAGGATGCCTTATAAAAGGTCAAGTTGATTCAGGACCAGCTTCGCATGGTACAGTCTAGATAGAAGATTTATGCTGATCAGAAGGATCGTGATGTTGCGTATATATGGTGGGAGAGAAGGTATTGCTCGGAGTATTGCCCATGAAGGGTCTGATGAGGTTCGGGAACAAGGTTAAGTAGATTCCTCGATATATCGGCCCTTTTGAGGTGCTTGAGAGGATTAGAGATGTGGCTTACAAGCTTGCATTTCCACCTAGTGTATTAAGGGTTCACTTAGTGTTTCATGTTTTTATGCTCTGAAGGTATTATGGTGATTCGTCTCATGTTTTGGACTTTAGTACGGTTCTGTTAGACGGGGATTTGACTTATGATGTGGAGCCGATGGCCATTTTGGATTGACAGGTTCGAAAGCTGAGATCAAAGAATATAGCTTCAGTGAATGTTCATTGGAAAGACCAGCCAGTCTAGGAGGCTACTTGGGAGACCGAGCGTGCGATGAGGAGCAGATATCTACCTATTTGAGACTCCGTGTATGATTCTAGACTCGTTCAAGGATGAACAATTGTTTAATAGGGGGAGAAAATGACAATCCATCCGGTTGTCTTGTGTATTATAGCCTTGTTCCCCTGTTCATTTCTTATTTTATGTTCAATTGTAGTTACATGCCTTGCCGGGGTGGTTGGTTTGGTTATGGGAACGTTTCGGAATGAATGGGGACACTTAAGTTGAAAGAGTTGACTGGATGTTGACTTATGTCTAAACGATTTCGTAAAGGATTTCTGATTGTTCTGATAGCTTCGTATGGTGATTTTGGACTTAGAAGTATGTTGAGATATGGCTTTGGAGGTTTGTAGGTCATTTTGTCTTGAATTGACAAATGTTGGAAAGTTGATGGTTTGGAAGGTTAGAAAGTTTGACCAAGAGTTGACTTTAAGTTGAAATAGATCTGTTATTTAGGACTTGTGCACAAAATTTGAGGTCAATTAGAGTTGGTTTAATAGGCTTTGGCATTAGTTTTAGAAGTTAGAAATTCATTAGTTTTAATAGGCTTGAATTGTGGTGTGATTCATGATTTTGATATTGTTTGATGTGATTTAAGACTTCGATTAAGTTTGTATCATGTTTTAGGATATGTCGGTATGTTTGGGTGGGGCCCGGGGGGCCTCATGTGTGATTCAGATGGTTGATGGAGCTTAGTTGCACGCTAGAGAAGTGTTGAAGTTCTGGCAATCGCGTGTGTTCGCACCTGTGGTGGGAGTGGCCGCAGATGCGCCACCACAGGTGCGGCCCTATGACCGCAGATGTGGAGAGACGATGGGTGCAATGGGATCGTTGTTGCGAAGTTTGGCTTAGTGGATAGGTGCAGTGGCATCTTTGTTGCAAAGTTTGGCTTAGTGGATGGGTGCAGTGGGATCGTTGTGGAGGGGCGGTGTTTGCTTATCGTGAAAATGGTAATAATAATTAAATTTGTAGATGGGACTCTAAAAATACGTGATCTACTTTTTATGCTAGTTGTTAAATTAGTTGATGCTAGATATGTGAAGATAAGAGATTAAAGGCGATCTAAAATAGAGTTGTAATAGAACAGGAGGATTAACTATTCCGGCCTTGGATTGACCGATGAGGGGCCTCATGGTCGATGCCTGGGCTCGGGCTTGAGCTATCGGGGATAATCAGGGAAGAGCTAACAGTTAGAATATAATCGTTACAAGCTCTTTAAGGCCTATGGAGAAAAATGGATGAAGAACAAGTATGAAAGCAATAAATGAAAGTGATAATATCGAGCGAGTAAGTTCGAGGTCGGATACCTTCTCGGGACTGGAGACGATGTCGCTGACCTTTTGAGGCCTAACTTCCTTTTGACGGAGGTCCTCAAGGTCGGGTACCACCTCAGGACTGGAGATAATGTTGTTCTCCTTTTGGAGCCTAACTTGGGTAGGCAGACCGTTGTTGTTTCCCTACATATATATGGGGTTTCTCCCGCTCCTTGGGAGATCCCACTATTTTTAGATACCTATCCTTCCGTTTCGGCATGGAGTCCTTCGCTACCTTAGCACCAAAGTGTTTGTGTAGGTTCCAGCTTCATTTTACTAGTCCCTCCATAGTCATGACTACTACTTCAGGGTCTGCCTGGCAGAGATGGGAGAGTTCCACTCCTAGTGCTCAGGATCCACGGGAGTTCACTTTGAAGGCTATGTCTTCTACTAGAGAAGAGCACCTTCAGCTAGTGAGGAGATACTGTGGATGGGGCGAGGGGTAGTGCTGCAGGTGCTTCCCCTTGATGAGGGTATCACGGACTTTGCCAATGGATTCCTGAACGTGTACTTGTACCCTTTCGCACTAGGCCCTTTTGATAGGGTCGTGCTCGATTTTTGTTTAATGTATCGGGTTACTTTGGCGTAGATACATCCGTCGTTTTGGCAAATAGTGTTGATGATGAGGTTCTTTGCAAAGAAGGCAGGGCTTAAATTCACGCTCAGTCGTCTTGTCATGTTGTATCGGCCCTTTCATCATCGGGGTCTGCTAACCTTGCGGTGCCGTTCGTCCACGCCCTTTTTTGTTGATGATGAGGAAGATGGAGATCGAGAGTGGATTAGTCGGTTCATCTGGGTCCAGATGGCTGACGTTATCCCCATGGAACTTATGCCATTACCCGAGCAATGGAATTATATACGTGAGTGGAGCATCTCGTGCTTTCTCAGATTTTCTCATGGTAGAAACTAGTTTATTAATCGTTTTTCTCTTTTCTCTGCAGCAATTTCATGGGTGCCGGGCGAAGTTCTTGATCTGCCTGGTTGGGTCCGAAAGTTGGCGACCAATTCGACATATGATGAGTGTAGGCGGCGAGCTATATCCTGCGGCAGATGGAAAGCAAAACATCATGGTTTGTGTTTATACTTCTTTTTCTCTATCCCCCGTACATTTGGGAAGACATTTTCCCCTTTTCATGTATTAATCTTGTCGTTGTAGGTATTGGAAGGTCTCCAAGGGCGAGGTTGTGTTCCTCCGGAGAGGGAGAGGGGTTGCTATCTTTCGAGCTAAAGGACAACAATGATAAAAGGGATATATATTTGCAGTGCGATGACGCTCACAGTAGGGAAAAATGGGGCCGAGTCTTTGAGGAGGAAACATCGTCCGAGCCTGCTGCACACGAACTTTCCAGTTCTGGAGAGGTGGTTCCTCCGAGCGATCATGCTTCAACCGGGTTTGATTCTTCCATAGCCGAGGGGACTAGATTAACAGAGGTGTGCTCGGCCTTCGTGGAAGTCCGCCGACTTCACTCTGCGGTGAGCTTTGGCACAAGCCTTCTGAATCTAGTGTCTTCCCTTCCTTATTGAGTTTTTCTTTTGCAGGCCTTTGACAGACTTAGGTCTGAGCTGCTCCGCCATGGGGCTAGGCTCCGGAAATCTCGTGATGATGGTAGGTCCCTTGGGCTCCTTTGTGAGGAGAAGGAAGTTGAGTTGACACACTAGCGATATGAGGCGTACCAGAGCTCGAATTATGAGAGCTATTTGATGGAACAGGTAACTTTCCGTCCTCAAGCGCAGGTTCAAGCTTCAGAGGAGAAGGGTGCTTTGGCTAAAGTTCCTACCTTTGAGGTCCAACTCCGCTTAGCTCTTGATAAAGCTTTAGTTCAAGAGGATATGATCACGAAGCTCGAATCCAAACTTTTTAAGGTCAGGGCTGAGATTGTTGATGCTCGGACCGAAGCTGCACTAAGTCGGGCTAAGGCTAATCAGGAGATGGCAATTTATTTGAAGGATGCTACCAATGCCCAAGCTGAGTCGGAGAGGGTCCTCGATCGTGAAGAGAGGATCTAGGGATATGCTCTTTGCAAAACCAGAAGAAATGTTCTCGAGGAGATCGGTGTCAGGGACTTTGTTCCCCCGGAAGAGTTGGCGCGAGCGAGGGCGGACGAGCGCGATGCTTGGTCACTTATGTCCGATGCTGAGGAGAGTGAAGATGAGGCTGGTAGGCCTCAGCCCTCAGGGGCGGGGCGTACACTTTGCCATCTTGTATGTGATACTTTCAGAGCGTGTTTGTAGGTGGAGAATGCAGTTTTTCATGTATGTAAATAAAAGAAAACTTGAAGCATTATTTCTTATGTGAGCAGGTGGACTGATTTCGGAGTTGGTGAGAATCCTTAGATTCATGATATGGCTACGGGGCTCATTAGGTAGGCCCGGGGGCTCTTACGCGTTCGATCGATACGGCCCTTAGTGTCAGCTGGCATTAGAGCTTTTATCCTTTTGCTCAACTATTTTAGGTTTAGTCTCCGAGTCGGGCTTCTACTCGAGCTCACTCGACCCTCAAGCTTTTGTGTCTACATGGGCGGGCGACAATGGCTCTTACGCCTTGCCCTTAGGTATTTGTATTTTAACTTTTTTGGGTTCAGTCTATGAGTCGGGTTTCGACTCAAGCACAATTGACCCTCAAGTTCTGTATTTGCGTGGGCTGGAGACAAGGGCTCTTACACCTTAGGTCGAAGAGACCTTTTATGTATGTGGCCCTGATACTCATGAAGTTGGCGACAATGGCTCTTACGCTTTGGGTCAAAGCGACCTTTATGTATATGGTCTTGAGGCTCATGAAGCTGGCGACGATGGCTCCGAATTGGGTTACGACTCAAACTAACTTTGACCCTCAAGCTTTCAAATTTTAAGTTGGCAACAGGGGCTCTTACGCTTTTGGTCGATGTAACCTTTTAGTGTGTTGCCCTGAGGCTCGTTAGGTTGGCAACAATGGCTCTTACGCTTTGCCCTTAGGCCTATGTAGGCTTTGTTTTCATCTCATTAAGGTCTTTTTGCAATGATTTTGCCTGACCCGTCGTCGATTAGGGAAGAACTTGGCTTTCAAGTCGTTTGCGGCGATGTTCGAGCACCTCGAAAGGTTTGACTCGTAGGCTCAATAGCTCGAAGCCTTGTGATTTGGAGATGACATGGTCGAAGCTCATTTTCCTGTCGAGGCTAACCTGTTTAACTAGTTCTTTTCGAAGTAGATTCGAAGTAATGGCCTATGATTTTGTAGCGACTGTTGGTTGTCCCTGAGTCGTGTTAATTCGGCTGGTACAGCCATATGACCGTAGTCATTTGTGTTTGGCTGGAGCCATTTTTGATCCTGAGTGTAGTAGTTTAGGTGTCTACATCAAGGGTATGCCCTTTTGGGAGTCTTACAAATGCGACATATAGCCTAAACTTCGGGATTGAGTTTATGCATGTAGTAAGATCTTACAAAATTTGCATGCCTTTTGAGGTCTTATAGTTTAGTTGATACTTTATACAAGTATGATTCACACCTTGCTTGAGGTCTTATAGTTTTCGTCGCTGCCTTAAATGGGTCTTACTAGACCGAGTCTGCCCGCTCGGGGTCTTGTGGCCTCAGGTTTTTAAGTGATTGGCAATTGGCGACAGTCTCGGATTCATTGAGTTTTCTTAGGCTCGGGGGCCGTTACTCGTGAGCTCAGACTTGCCTCATTGATGGCTTATGATTTTGGAGATTCCGACTCTGGGGTTATGTGCTTTCTGAGTTTGCGATGCCCGTCTCTGAGTGTTTGGGACATTTTTCCCTGTTGGAGATGTTTAATGATTTAAGTACTGCCTCGTTGAGGGCTTATGAGTATGGAGTTCTGACCCTGTGGCCATACAACTGCCGATTATTGACGCTAGTCTCCGAGTATTTTGGAGCGTTCTCGGCGGAGGGATCCTTGCTATGAAAATGCTGAATTTTCTTTGGAGTACGAGATGCTTTGGCGAAAGATATTCTTTGATTATTTGTCGTAAGTACATGTTGTTTTGTTGTCGTAAGCCCCACTTATGTGGACATGGTTCGTTTGTCCGTTTGGCCCGGTACATCATTTCCTATAGGAATCTTATTTGTCGCTCTCTAGTGTTCGGGGTTGATTGCAGGAGAAACCTTGTAAGCTTGTTGGATCCTCCTTAGGTAGCGCGTGGACATTACCTCATTAAAAACCTTTCCGGTGAAACCCTCTTCAGGACAAAAGCTCGGCCGAAATAAAAGAGTCCAACAGATGTCGTTAAGGCCTTGAGATCTTCGGGTTGTGTTAGCACTTTAGACCGCCCTGATCGGGCGCCTGCATGTGGGTTAATGTTAAATAATGAAAGAGAGAGGTGGTCTTACGTTATCGTGGGATGCGCCGGCGATGATCTAAGGTCTATTGTGTCCCTATCGTTTAGAGCGAGGACTCGGTACGATCCTCGGCTGTGTTTAATTGGGCTTAGCCGAAGATGTAGTTTGATTATCCTTTGGCTCTTTAGAGACTGGAGATATCGGCGTCGACGCTACGTTACGTATCGCGAACGCTTCCCTTCCCACGTGTTGTTCCCTATAGATGGTTTTAACCTAATCCTCTATTGGAAATTTCATGATTTGGTGGAGGGTGGATGGTGCGTTCTCATGTAGTGTATCCTTGGTTGCCCGGATAAGGCATAGTATTTCATGTCTCCTTTAATAACATGGAATTTGACGTTTTGGGCCGCGCCAGCCACGCTGACCGGGAAAGTGGTCTCTCCTTTTGTTGTTTTGATTGTCGTGTTGGATCCGTTAAGGACTCGAGAGGCGGGCACGATTTGGTCTAGCAGTCTAAGCTGCTCTATTACTCTCAACCTGATAATGTTGGTTGAGCCACCTGGATTCACAAGCGCAAGTTTTATTCGAAATGAATGAATGAAGAAAGAGGTTACCAGTGCATTGTTATGAGGTTGGGGCGAGGTTTCAGAGTCTTATTTGCTGAATGTGAGGGCATCTTCGGGTATATATCCCCGGGTTTGTTTTTCTTTGGTGATGGATATTTCTGCTCTCCTCATCACGGGTTCCTGGGGAGTGTCGACGCCTCTCAAATATCATGATAACATGTCATGGCTCATTTGCTTCGTTCTTCTTGGCTACCTTTCTTTCTCGAAACTGAATCTTAACCCGGTTGTTAAAAATTCTCGGCGGTGACTTTTATTGAGTAGCTTGGCTATTTCTTTTCGGATCCGGTGGCAATCTTTGGTCCTATGGCCAAGCGTATTACAAAGTTCGCATACTAAGTTTTGATTCCTCCGGAAAGGTACCGACTGAATAGGCCTGGGCCATTTGGTGTCCCTAGTCTTGCTGACGGTGAACACGATGTCTGATATATCGATGTTGAAGTTGTATTCTAATAGGAGAGGTTCTACTGTTTGCCCTTGTGTCCCCGTCGAATCCGCCTCTGTTGATAGTTCCCCGAGGATTCTGTTCTCTGTTCACCAATCGATTGTTGCGAGGCGGATTACGTCTCGAGGTATTCCTCCTATCATTGGGGTACGACTGATATCTATCTTTGTTTGGTTTTGGTTCCTTTGCTAGGTTCCTGCTTAGGTATATTGTGCCTGAGGGGGCTCCAAACTGGTCATCCTCGGCCCTGATTTTCGACTGGTACCGGTTGTGGATGTCCGACCAGGTCACAACTGGATACTCGATCAAATTCTGTTTCAATTGTTTTGAAGCCACCGAGTTTCGTTCATTCAGACCTTGAGTGAAAGCCTGTATTGCCCAGTCATTGGAGACTGTCAGTAGCTCCATCTGTCCATTTGAAAGCGAGAAACGAATTCCCGCAACATCTCGCTCTCCCTTTTCTTAATTTTGAAAACGTTGGACTTCCTCATTGCTATTTTCATGGCACCGACGTGTAGTTTTACAAAGGAGTCTGCTAGCATGGTGAATGAATCTATGGAGTTAGAAGCCCATTTGTGATAGCACATCATGTCTCCCTTCGAGAGTGTTTCCCCGAACTTTTTCAGCAATACGGACTCGATCTCATCGTTCTTTATATCGTTTCCCTTTACTGCGCAAGTGTAGGCAGTAACGTGTTCATTGGGGTCTTAGGTCTCGTTGTACTTTGGGAGTTTCGGCATTCTGAACTTTTTTGGAATGGGTTTTAGAGCCGCTTCCTTTGGGAACAGCCATTGTACGAACTTCATTGAATCTATACCCTTCAGGACCGGGGGTGCGCTCGGGATCTAGTCGACTCTGAAGTTATAGGTTTCGACCTTCTTGTCATTGGCTGCTATCATTTTCTCTCCCGACTTGATCTTTTTGGTGAGGTCCTCTAACATTTTTACGATGGTAGGATCGGCTACCGATCCGTTGTTTCTCGATCTCTCCAGTACCTGTTCGGCCGGGGGAGTAGTTTTCGGTGCTACTATGATGGGTGTCTTCGTGTGGCTTTGTAGCTGAGCGATAGCCAATTGTTGTGCCTGCAACATTTCAAAAATAACATGAAGACTAACTTCTTGTTCTTCCCGAGCTGGGGGTTTTTGGGCTTTTTGTTGGTCGCCATGTTGTATGCTCCTGTCGATTTATGAGGTTTCATCGACCTGTTGTGCGTCTTGCGAACCCGCATCCGCTGGAATCGGTCTAAGTGCGTTATCGGGGTTCTGTGGTAGAGCGCCAACAATTGGAACAACCACACTGTTTTCACCGTGGTTTTCAAGGTTGTCATTCTCAACTCTGTTTACTGCGCCAGACATTTTGACCTGAAATCGAAGATCTTGGACAAGAAAAGCTGTGAAAGATAACTTGTGTTGTGTAACAAATGTTGATACCCAATTTTTTTCCCGATATATTTTCAATATGCAAAATACCTTTGAAATGGCATATATATATATATGCATATACAAGCATATCCAAAGTTTTTATTATTTTTCCATAATTTTAAGGTTTTAAATTGATTTGTTTTCTCCTTTTTTATCCATAAAATCCCTAATAATTATTCTCACAATTATTATTTTGATAATTCATCAATTGGATTTCTATATTTATGCCAAAATATGGATAAGGTAATTTTTACATATTTTTATAATTATATTTAGTATTTTTAAAGCTAAATTGCACATAATTGCAATATTAGCCCATTTAAGGTCTAATTATATTTTATATGCATAAAATTTGATCCTATATTTTTAAATTTCTAATTATGTATTGTAAATTATTTGAAATTATTTACTATTTTTTATAAATTAAATAGGAAAAAAACTGGCTATTTAACTTTTAGCCAAATTGGCTTTCAAATCTAGCCTAAATACAACGGACCCCCAACCCAATTTAAAAACCCACTGGACCCAATTCCAAACCCGAAACCCACCTACCCATTTAATCTCGACCGTTGATATCCCATATCAACGGTCCCCATCATTCCCTTCCATAATTAATCCCAAACGACCCCCCCCCCAAAACCCTTTCATTCTCACCACACCCCGCCGCCCTTGTTCCCTCATCCTCTCCAATTCTCTCTAAGACATAAACCTAACCCTAGCTGCTGCCACCCAAACCAGCCCTAATCCTTTCAATCCTCACTCGATCCATGGATTCCCGTGGTTGTTTGAGACGTATACTTGTCTCCTACGTATCCTGGTTGCTCGTTTTTGTGATTTCATGGAAGGATCTCAAAGAGATCTAGTCCATATCTTGTTCAAAACTCTCCAAGGGTCTATCCATGGTCTTTCATGCCATTTCCCGGCCATCCATGGCTGTTCGAGTAAGATCCATGACTTTTCCGGCTAAAACCGGTAACGTTCTAAGGTTTTCTCATCTTCTATAGGTTCTCTAAAACCTTAACTCTTGAGATTTTTCACTTTTCTTTAGATCTGTCTTAGATCTAGGTATATCCATGAGTTTTTAACCGATTTTTCTTGATCTTTACTATTTTTCGAAACCCTAGAGCCGTTGTTGTTCGATTCTTCTCAGATCTTTCTAGATTTGAGGTGATTCGAGTATTATTAAGCGTTTTCCTTCAAAAACCTCATGTTTTAACCAACTATTTTGAATTTTTAAACTAGGGTTTATCCCAAGTTGTTTTTCAAGGGTTTTTATGACTTCTAAGTGTTTTCGTGACTGATTTGTGCAAGAATATAAAACCCTAGTTGATTCTATGTGGTTCTTTCAATCTGTGCTTCAATTTTGGGTATCTTTGTGGTACCAATTGTGTTAGTTTGCTGTATCTTTGGACTGAAACATTTTTCCTGTTAAATCTAGTATTCTTTGGAATTTTGCCCCAATTGATCTATATTGATGATTCGAACCATCTTTTCTTATTAAATCCGGTATTTCTATAAGGTTTTACTTTATTGATTTCTATTTAAGGAATCTGAATAACTCTTTCCTATAAAATTAATATTCTTTGAAGATTTTACCGATTGATTCTTATTAAATGTCCTGTTAAAATCAGTGTGAGTTGAAATTTTATATGTTTCCCTATTTATGACCTTAATTGATCATACTTGCCTTAATTGGTTACTAGTACGGTTTTGGGATCTCTACTGACTCTCTACTTGGAATTTTTTTTGAATCCTTACCTTAATTGGACTCCTTGTTATGACCGTTAATTGATGCCCAATTAAGGGGTCTATTCCGGGCTCCTCTAGGGGAATTGATTATGTGAATAGTTAACTACTCCTAATTGATTAAACTGTGATTCTTTTACCTTATTTGTTTTACTCCCTAAAGTGTTATATATACACTCACATTCTTCTCCTTCAAGACACGAACAATTAGTTCAAAACACACACACACACCTAAAACTCTCTTTTCTCTCTTTGCTACTTGTGTTGATGTCTTGTCTAACCGGCTGAAAGCCAAGGCTAGACTGTGGAACTCTATTTGCTTTACTTTCTACACTTTTGCTTCCTTAATTGTTATGTTCCTAGTTCAATTCGGAAACTCAACTCCATGTACTCCTTGTCTGTTAATCCATGTCTCCTTTTGGACTAACTTAATGGCCCATATGTTTAATTGCCCTTCTTATTTACTGCTTTATTCAGCATGCTCAAGTTTTTGCCCTCTCTTGTTTAAGTGTAATTAGCATGTCTAATTGAGTTTTGTTTATTTCCCTCAACTAGTATGCCATGTTAGTATCATAGACCTCTAATGTACTTGATTAGCAATAAGTGGTGTAGACCCCTTGTCCTCAACATGACTACTCCCACCCTATCTCTATGTATTATTGCCTATTACTACTATAATTTCAAACATGATTCCTTTGTTAACATTTTGAAGTAATTGTTTGTGTTCTAAAGGCCAATCAGTCCCTACTTGTTCTTTGTACTTGCTGGTCTATATTCATCTCTTCTCAGTCATGTTTATGTGTTTCTGATTTGGCCCCTCTATGTCCCCAACCCCTTACTTCCCTACTTGTGAATGTTGGAAATATTCATTGGATTTGTTCTATGTGTGCTGGTTTGTTCCCAGGTTGTTGTTGCTCCTATTCCCTTTTCCTTTTCTAAAACTGTTTTCCCTAAGCAACTCTTCTGTTGTTTTGAAAACATATTTCAAACATGCTGTTTCAAAACTATTTTCCAATTCAACCTTTTCAAAACTATGACAAACACTCTCACATGTACCCTAGACCACTAGGTACTTCCCCTTTTGTGCGAGCCTTGCCTTGGGACCCTTGAGCTCCATCTAAACTTGGACACACAAAAGCTGGCCTTTCCACACTGCACTTTCTGTCTTGGTTATGAAATCTGGGTATGAGCACTGCCCGAGATCCGTTGAGATCCTTAGGGAACTCTAACACACCCAGATGTGAGAAAGACTAAGGGACAATCTTGGCACTTGAGGTGGTTTATTACATAACTCAGGGAAGAAGTCCTAATCAGGTGTTGAAAGTTTGGGCCTGTTTCATGTTCCATATAGTGTAATTTTTAATTTTTCTAATGTAATTCATTCACCTGGTCTGGATCAAACGTTGGGGTTTGGATAGTGAAATGGGAGGGTAGCTTATAAACCATCATGAGTTATAATTCATTCACCTATTTTAGGAATTCTGCATATAAACCATCATGAGCTTTATACATGCATCTTAGATACCATGTTTTAGGATCTCGTTCGTACTTGCATTCACACTTAGTGTAAACTACTGATTATAAAAGAGATAAAAACAACTTCACATTTGATTATCCTGTTTAAAATAAACTGGTAACAATCCCTGCATTTTATAACACCTAGAACAGCATGCTCTTCGACAAAAACGACTTATGAACTTCTAATGGTTGTGGTAAATGCTTAGGCAAGCCTTAGGTATCCAATCTCTTATAAAACTGGAAACTGCTTCTTTGTGTGTACTGCTTAATGATTAACAGGCTTAAAATCAGTAAGCAAGCCTGATTCGGACTTCTTTTCTGAGTCATGTAATAGATCTGGTTCTGATATTATCACTTAGATACCATGCTTTTGAATTCTGAGTTCAAACATGGACCTTAATTGAGTATGAGTCACGTTGTTTATGTGCATTATATGTGGAGGTATACCTGAGCCTTCTACTCGCTTCTGTGTTTGCCCCCTAAATGAAGTCTTATGTGTTCTTATTTGTCGCCTAGTATTCTTCCTTTAAACCTGAAGGTTTGCCTAGAACCCCCATTTATAGCATAGGAGTCCTAAATTCCTCCGGGATTGATAGGAAGGAACGGGTAACAGCATGCAATAGGGGTCGAGACCAACCTTCACTTTAGTTACCTTCATGGGGCGAGAAAGGGTAGATATGGCTATGATGATCGGTACGTTAATACCACGTGTAGCCCCTCTTTGAGGAGTGTCATACCGGGTATTGCATTGATGTGATCCATATTACAAACAAACCTAGGACACCCCCTTTACATTCATGAGCATGCTTAGATTGTAACTCTTTTCAAAATCTTGCTTTCATTAATTGTTTTCAAACACTTGGGTATCTGAACTTAAATCCCCTATTATGTGAACCCTGCTTGTCTATTTGCTAATTGCACAAATTCACAAAAACTGTTTCGCCGGTAACCACACTATTGGATCCTGAGGGGTGCCTAACACTTTCCCCTTGGGATAATTTCAAGCCTTTACCCTATCTCTGGTTGCCAAAACGTAGTTATAAATGAACTCTATAGGTGCCCTAACGTACCTTAAAATCGTTAGGTGGTGACTCTTCAAAAATGCAAATCCCCTTTCCTGAAAGGAATGAGTTGTCCCAACCAAAATGTCATAAACCCGATTTTCGCATAGGAAAAAGGGGGCACGACAATGAAACCAGCAAGAAAAAAAATCACTATTATTTTTAGCCCCACGGTGGGCGCCAAACTGTTTACCGTGAAAATGATAATAACAATTAAATTTGTTGATGAGACTCTAAAAATACGTGATCTAATTTTATGCTAGTTGTTAAAGTAGTAGATGCTAGATACATGAAGATAAAAGATTAAATGCGAGCTAAAATAGAGTTATAATCGAACCGGGAGAATAACTATTCTAGCCTCGGACTGACCGATGAGGGGCATCGAGGTCGATGCCTGGGCTCGGACTTGAGCTATCAGGGATAATTGAGGAAGGGCTAACATTTAGAATATAATCGTTAGAGGCTCTTTATGGCCTATGGAGAGATATGAATGAAGAACAAGTATGAAAACAATAAATGAAAGTGATAATCTCGAGCGAGTAAGTTAGAGAGAAGAGAGAGAGAGTTGTTATTGATCTTGCGTAGAATAGTTGGAGCAATAGCAGCCCTTTACAAAGTGGTGAGGATTCCCTATATATAGGAGGGGAAATCCATCATAGTACAAAATGCATTAATTGTAAAGGTATGGAGATGGGACGGCTAGATGTGACACCTTGATACAGGCTCCGGGCAGACCGGCTTTGTCAGACTTAGCTGCGTGCCTTGGGGAATCCCCTGTTTTACTCTAGCCTCGATCAATATTCTCTTTAGGTCGGGCCTCAACGATCTTCAAGGGAGGGAACTCGGTCACAGTTTCGCGTCCTCGAGGCCTCGAGGTGTTCTTCTGAAGTGACTTAATAGCAAAAAATTGGACCCCCTAATTTTGCTGCATACAGTGTTGATATCCAATTTTGCCCTCATATTTTTTTAATATATATATACACACACACACACACACACACTTTTAGAACATCATTTTTGCATTATTATTTATTTTACAAATCTATACAGGTATTTATTATAATTTTCCATAATTTTTAGAGCTTTAAATTGATTTTTCTGCATTTAAATTACTTGAATAATTATTAATCATTCCGTCAAATTATTTTGTGATGACTTAATCATCTAAATTACTATTTTGTGATGACTTCATCATCCAAATTACTATTTTGCATCCTCATATATGTTTCATAATATTTTTACTTTATTTCATATAATTATGTTTAAGTTTTTCTATTTACCTAATTTTGCAATAATATCCTATATTCATATAAAATTGCTTTTTATCTATACTACTTGTGTCAAAATAGCCTTTTACATTTTTATAATGCTATTATTGTTAATCATTTTATTGCATGAATAATATTTTTATTTATTTATTAAAGCATTTATCAATGACCCATATTCAGTCCCTCCTTTTAATTATACCCTCATCCCTCAAACCCTAATCACTCCCCTACAATCCGCCTCCCTCATATTCTCTCGAATCCCCCCCCCCTTTCTTCTTCAACTAAACCCTAGCCGTTTTCCTCCCAAATCTTTCTCCTAATCCCACCAGACATGGGATTTGATTTCTACTACTTGCCATATACGGCCTCCTCTCAGTATTGGTTACTCTCCTATGGTGCTCTCCTAAACATGACAAGCAAATCTCATCAAAATCGAACCAAAATCGGTTCAAATCCTTGACCCTTATGCTATTCCGTATATATTCTTCCTTTGTTCTATTATGGATACGAATCTCTGTGTATTTTTAGTTGATGCTTACTTACCCTAAAACTAGGGTTTTCAGACTTTGTTAGATAGAACCAAAATGGGTCCGATTCTCTGATTTAATTGTTATTATGTCTATATTCATCTTATATTCTACTGTGTATCTGATTTTTGTTATATTTTGTCAATATTCACTTTTCCTAAAAAAACTAGGATTTAATTATTTTTCCCAAAATCTGACTTTTATTGATTCTGTGTAATTGCTTCCTTATTTATGTTTGATTTTACAGTGTTTCCTTGTTTAATTTCTACACAGACAGGAATAGTTATAATCTCACTAAAGTTTAAAGCTTTATTTTGTTATTCCTTCATTATCTCGTTCTATACTTTGCTTCTTAGCCGGCTGAAAGCCAAGGACACCGAAGTTCTGGGTTCTTGTTCTTCGTTGATATTCAGAACACTACGGACTTCTGTTCTTTCATGTTTTTTTCACTTAACTGGTTAGTTACTGGACTTCGTAGTTTCATTCCTATGTATATGTGATTTGCATATGTTTCCACTCCTAGAGTTTTGCTTAACGTGTTCTTCTGAGATGTTTTTGTATGCAATTCTACTTGTTCTACTTCAATTTTTTAGCTTTCCTTAACTTTTAACTTCATATTGATAGTTTAAAGCATTCCTAAAACTGATTTGAGTAAATTACATTCTTTTCAAGCTTATCTAGCCTATGTGTTGTAACTTACTGATGTTTAGGACCTTTGCACCTCTTTGTTGTTTAATTTTCCTATAATTCATGTTACTTGAACATGATTTACTTGCATGATTCGTATCCATTTTAATAGTCTAGTTGATTGTGTTCAAAAGCAAGAATGTGTATATTAAATTTATAGCATAAATCTGTCTCCTGTCCTATTCTGAATTTGTTATGATGATATCCTGCCTATGTAGCATGTTTGATCATATTCCCTATTAGTATGCTTCTAGCATGTCTTGACTTCCCGGTAGTTGCAATGATCTGTTCTCATCCTGTCTAAATTCTGTTGACAATTAATATGATTCCTTCTTGTAACACTAACACATATGCTTAGCATAATTTGAACCTATTCTTTACTATGAGTCTGTGTATACCAATCCCGCAAACTTGTCTTGTTAATGTGTGACTACTTATACACTAGGTCTTGAACTTGTTCTTCTGAATCTTTGCTAAGTCTGTTCTTAAAACCTAAAGCATGTTCGATTATCTGCTCTATGTGCTCAACTTGACTATGTTTGTATCCTTCAGTGATGTCCCTCAACCTTAGTTTACTCTCTTTCACTTGTTACCTGGGCTATTTTGAGTTCTCATTCTTAGCCGGCTGAAAGCCAAGGCTACCTAGGTTCTATCATTGACCTCCCTAGTGCGAGCACTGCTCGGGGTCCAATTGAGACCCTTGTGAACTCTAACACAGTAGGGCTTGGTCCTTAGTCATTCCCTGAATCTCCTCGAGTAACCTCCCTAGTGTGAGCACTGCTCGGGTCCATTTTGAGACTCTTGTGAACTCTGACACACTAGGGTCTAATGTTCCTTGGCACTCTGTCCTAAATGCTCTATCCTACCCCCTTTCTACCTACTGAATGAGCCAATGGGCTTGTGCACGTGGCTATTTTCTGAATCTTTGATGGCTACTGGGTTTTGGCTATGAAGATTATTTTCTAGGCTATTATGAAACTATGTGGACTTGAGATTGAAGGCCTGGCCTGCCCGGGTAAACGTTGGGCCTGCCTTAGGCCCACTATTTCTATTTTGTAATTCTATAATTTACTTTACTCATTGGGTCTGTAATAATGTTGTAATAACAACTGGGTGTTAGTAAAATTGGGAAAATGTGTTTATTTTTAATATTTGCATGAAACAGGTAGAAATCTTCCGTATAGGTATTTAATTTGCTCGAACATGTTCTCCTACTCTGTGTGTTAGATAACCTGCACATAGGTGTTTAATTCGCTTAACATATTATGTTTCTACATGTTTATTAGATATCATGCCTATAGGAAATAAAATGATCAATCTTTCAATTGCACCATGTTCACTAGATACTATGATCATAGCATTATATTAGTTTTTGTTCGACCAATCTGCATTTTAGAAATCATGCTTATAGGGTTGTAGTTGGTTAATGTGATGTTATTATAGTTGCTCACTTAGTAGATATGCCTATAGAAGCTAAAACGAGTTTCAATTGCTAATCATAGAAATCATGCCTATAGGATGAACCCCACTTGCTTTAAGTGCTAAAATTGAACTTTCGACATTGTTTTGTTGCCACTATTAGAAAGCATGCCTATAAGAGCAAACTAAGTAAGTCAGAATATCTCCCATGGTTATCACTGGCAACTATTGCACCTAGATATCATGTCTATAGTTTAAACACATATAATCTGTAATTTTTATAATCAGTACGCAATACCATAGTCCCTATAAGTTATTCGGAAAGCATGCCTCTAAAATAGCACCTTTCATCTGAAACTGCCTGCATGTTTGAATTCCAAGGTCATGTACAAATCTTTTCTATAAGACTTAATGACTTTAACTCATCTTAGTTCTAAAACTGTCAAACGCCTAATTTGTTTGCGTGCATTTGTTTTCCAAGTGTGGAGGCTAACTTGAGCCATTATTTGCTTTTACATGAATTCCAACTTGTTTTGTATGTCGCCTAGTTTTCTCATTTTGAGCAACCTAAGTTAAGCTTAGACCTCCCCTTCCAAAATAGAGGTACAAACTCCTCCTAGACCATAGGCATGGGATGAGTAGTGAACACATAAGGCATGATTTAGAATCAACTAGTGCGCTCTAGGTAACAACTTAAAGATAGTAATCGGGTAGCAGGAGATGATAGTTTGTGCCCGCTGAATAATACGAGTAACACCCCACCTTGAGGGATTTGCGACCTATTATTTATGTTGCACGGGGTGATCCTTTAGGCTAAAAAATTTAAGACCCCCCCCCTTGTCTATAAATCAATTATTTATGTTTAGTCATGGACTTTTGGTAATAACTTCCCAAACGTCTTGCTTTCTTTGTCTGACTAAATCATATAATTTGAGTTCAGCCGGGACCCACAATTGTGGACCTCGACTAGTGCCTAACACCTTTTCTTCGAGGTAATTTGAGCCCTTACCCGATCTTTGGTGACGCAAACTGGTTAAACTAGAGTTATTTGCAAATATGGGCTCTAAAGCACCTTAAACCATTAGGTGGTGTCTCTCTCTCATGTAACACCTTCCTTAAAAGAGTTGTTACGTTTCGAAACCCGCTTTTGCGAGAAAAAGGGGCACGAGAGCATGGCGACTCTATTGGGGATATTTTTAGGCTCTTACCATAAGTGAATTTGGTGTACATGAATTAGTCTTCTCTTATAAGCGTGTCTTTATTATTTTGTTGTTACATGAATATCCCGCTCCTGTTTCCCTTTATCGCTACATGTACACCCTTTTCCATTATTTGAATTCGCATTAATATGCAAATCTCTGCCCTTAACATGCATTTTCCTTTAGACATTTTTAAGAATTGCTACATCATGTCTCTCCCCACCATCACTCCCTTGTCTACTTTATTACAATTTTCACATTGTGCGAACTAACTTCTTCCTTGTTTTCCTTTCTATTTATGTCTTTACATTTTATTTAGTACTACATTTACTGTTTTCATCATGAAAAATATTTGACATCGTGTTGTTTTATCTTTACATAAACCATGCTCCACATCATATTCCACTCGTGCGTAATTTGGAGAAAATGTGCTAATATGTTGTAACGACCCGACCTGTCGTTTCATGAATTACCACTCCGTTTCCCCCATTTCTACTTCTTATTGCCTTTCTCAGATATGTTATGTGTTATCGGTTTGGTTGGCTCGGGTTTGGAGAGGTTTTGCTAAGATTTGAGACACTTAGTCTCTTTTGAGTAAGTTTAAGTTGGAAAAGTCAACTGGATGTTGACTTATGTGATAAAGGGCTTGGATATGAGTTCTGATAGTTCGGATAGCTTTGGGAGGTGATTTTTGACTTAGGAGCATGGTCGGAATGTGTTTTGGAGGTATGGAGTATATTTAGGCTTGAATTGACAAAATTGGAATTTTGGCGTTTTCCGGTACGGAGTAGATTTAGGCTTGAGATTTTGATATAGGGGTCGGAGTGGAATTCCGGGAGTTGCAGTAGATCCATTGTGTCATTTGGGATGTATGTGCAAAGTTTCAGGTCATTCGGACGTGGTTTGTTAGACTTTATGATCGAAAGCAGAAGTTGGAAGTTTTTGGAATTCTTAGGCTTGAATCCGATGAAAATTTGGTATTTTGATGTTGTTTTGAGCATTCTGAAGGTTGGAACAAGTTTTAATGATGTTATGAGATATGTTGGTGTGTTTAGTTGAGGTCACGAGGGCCTCGGGTGAGTTTCGGGTGGTTGAATGGGTTATTTCATGTTGAAAAAGATTGCAGAAAATCTGTTGTAAGTGTTGTAGATTTTTGGCCTTCGCATTCGTGAGTGGGCCCTCACGTTCGTGAAGGGTCAGGATGAGAGGCAGGAGGTTTGGCCTTTGTGTTCGCGACGGGAGTCCTGCATTCACGAAGGGATGGGGCCAGTGAGCTTCACGTTCGCGAGAGGGCAGATGTGTCCGCGATGGTTTGTGAGGCTAAGTCTCCGCGTTCGCGTGAAGGGCGTCGCATTCGCGATGAAGAAAAAGTGGTCAACTCAAATTTATGCTTCGCGAATGGGAGGCGTTGACCGAGTTCGAGATGAAGAATTTGTAAGTGTTGGGTAGAATGTTTTAAAAGACCAATTCCGCAATTTTGGGTCTAAGTTCCTCCATTTTTGGGCGTTTTTAGAGCTTTTGAAGAGAATTGAAAAGGGAATCAAGGGGGAACACTTGGAGGTAAAATTTATGGTCTTAATACTCAATCCTAATGTATTTTTTACCTAATTAATCATGGAATTTATAGAGTTTAAGCCTAAATATTGAAGAACTAGGGATTGAAATTGGAGACCTAAAATTAGGGATTAGAGGGGTCATTTGTGGTTGGATTTTGGTGATTTTGATATAAATGTACTCGGGGAGTGATAATGAGTCTATTGATGTAATTTTTATCGGATAGCGAGACGTGGGCCCAGGGGTTGGGTTTGGCCAATTTCGGGATTTAAGTTGTAATTTGATTTCTTTCGAGTGGGCTTTGTTCCCTTAGCATATTTTAATGGTTGTGCACTGATTTTGGTTAGATATGGAGCATTTAGAGGCCGATTTGAGAGGCAAAGGCATCGCGGGCTAGAGTTTGGACCGGATAGAGGTGAGTAATGATTTTAAATATTTTTTTGAGGGTATTAAACCCTGGATTTCACATCGTTGTGCTATATTGAGGCATCACACACGCTACATGACGAGCGTGGGGTCGTGCACTATTGGGGATTGTGACTTAGTCCATCCCGAATGACTGTTTTACTGCGTGTTTGATTGAAAACTGTTTGCTATCATCATATTTTGGGCTGAATGCCATATTTGGGCCTTGTGCCAACTATTATGGACCTTTAGGGGATTTTTACTACTATTCCTCACTGTTTTGACTTTATACTTATACTCAGTCATGACATATTTTACTATTTTCATAACTCAACCACATTTACTCTGTTTTGACATCTTAAATGATATTGTGAGCTAAGCATCATATTTACTGTGCTGAGTGGCTTTTAGAGATTTCTGACTGAGTAGGGCCGAGGGCCTGTGTTGTGAGGTTGTTATAGGATCGGTCTGCGCGCCGCAACGGTATTGAGATGATCCATGATTATGAGGCCGAGAGATTGAGTTGTACGCCACAAAGTGGCTTGATATGAGGCTGAAAGCCTATTTGATTATGTCACGAGATGGCTTGTTATAGCGCTTGGGCTGTAAGGAGCCCCTCCCCAAGTTTGTACACCCCTAGTGAGCGCGGGTACCTATTGTGAGATGTGATATAGCACGAGGAGCTGATGTTGTTCCATGTTATTGCCCGGGGGGCTAGCTCTGTTGGTGTTTTTACCAAGGGGCTGATTTGTGTTTCTATTTTTTCTCCCTTTTTTCATTTACTTGCTTGAATCATTAAAAGATGTTTTAAAGAGGTTTTTGCTGCTCTAAGGTGTTTTTATAAGTTTTCACTATTTTTTTGCATTGTATTGGCTTTATACTGCCTCTTTGTAGCATGTTGCTATGTTTTACGTGTTTTATTATCGCTTAGTTGCCTTTACTTTTATTACTCACTGGGTTGGCATACTCACATTACTCCCTGCATCCTATATGTAGATCCAGGAGACTCGGGTCCTGCTAGCGAGGGATGATTGCTTCCAGCAGCCTGTCCGGCGTTCACTAGGTAACTGCTCGGTGTTTGCAGCTCAGTGCTTCTCCCTCTTATCTTACTTTCCTCGCATTAGTTCTGTAATAGACTGCATAGTCACTTTCATACTCTTAGACAGATATTTAGATGCTCATGACTGGTGACACCCCGATGTCGGGCTGTGTTTATTTCCGCACTTGTTCTATTCCACTGTATTTTGGGGCTTATCACTTATTAATAGTTTAATTATAAATTAAATAATTGTTAAATGCTATTGGGGGTTTGTGTCGGCTGGCCTTGTTTCATGATAGGTGTCATCACGACCGGGTCCGAATTTAGGGTCGTGACAAGTTGATATCAGAGCCTAGGTTACATAGGTCTCACGAGTCATGAGCAAGTTTAGTAGAGTCTCGCAGATCGGTATGGAGACATCTGTATTTATCCTCTAGAGGGTGTAGAACCTTTAGGAAAAACTTCATATTCTTGAAATTTTTGTCATGCGAATTTGTTGATCTGAGTACTAAATTTATGTTATTCTATTCTCTCACAGATGGTGAGGACACGAGTGACCGGTTAGGATGGACGACCACTAGTACCACCAATTATGGACACTAGGGGACGAGGACGTGGTCGATGTCGTGGAAGGGGCAGAGGTGTAGCTCGCACCGCATCTAGGGTAGCACCTGCAGATCCACCAGCCGCCCTAATTCATGATCAGGTTCCAGTTGTGGACGCTCCAGCAGCACCAGCTTAGGCACCAGCTGTGCCTATTGTGATTCCGGGTCTTCAGGAGGCCTTGGCTCAGATTCTATCAGTATGAACTAGCCTAGCTCAAGCGGTCTCAGTTATACAGCCGCAGCTACTTCTCAGGCTGGGGGATGCACTCAGACTCCCGCCGCTCGCGCACCTGATCAGGTCATGCAGATACTTCAGACACCGGGGGAACATCCAGCCCAGTCGGTTGTAGTTGTTCAGGACTATGTAGATCCTGCTATGCCACAGGACGAGCAGCACATGTTGGAGAGGTTTGGTAGACTTCAGCCTCCTACTTTAAGTAGTGTAAAGGGCGAGGATGCCTAGGGTTTCTTTGACAAGTGTTAGAGGATTCTTCATACAGCTGGTATTCTAGAGAGCAGCGGGGTCACTTTCACTACTTTTCAGTTTTCTAGAGCTGTTTTCACTTGGTGGGAGGATTATGAAAGGCGTAAGCTTGATGGTGCAGCATCCCTTACCTGGCAGCAGTTCTCTATTCTCTTTTTTGTGAAGCATGTGCCATAGTCTCGCAGAGAGGAGCTGCGCAGGCAGTTCGGGTGGTTGCATCAAGGAGAGATGACTGTAACGCAGTATGAGATGAGGTTCTCAGAGTTATCTCATCATGTTGTTTGGTTGGTTCCTATGGGGAGAGAGAGGATTAGGAGGTTCGTTGATGGCCTCACGTATCATCTTCAAATTCTTATGACTAGGGAGAGGGTTTCTAGTGCTACTTTTTAGGAGGTTGTCGACATTGCTTGCGAAATTGAGTCAGTTAATCGCCAGGTGCGAGATGAGAGGGAGGTCAAAAGGCCTCGGGGATTTGGTAGTTATGGTAGTGCTCCTTCAAGAGGTGAGTTTCATCATGTAGAGGTCATCCATTAAGACATGCTCAGTCAGCTCGCCCAGGTTATTGTGGGGCATCGTCGGGTTATGGCTCTCACAGTTCTAATCAAGGCCAGTCATCACTCAGTGCCTTTCATGCCCAGAGTTCGTCCCATGCTCCATCAGTTCAGGGATCTTCTATGTCAGGTGCATCTGCTAGTTATTCCAGTGCTAGGGGTTCCCTTCAGTCCCTATCTCTAGCACCCGGGAGTTGCTACGAGTGTGGAGAGATAGGTCATATGTGGAGGCAGTGTTTTTGACATCTTGGGGATTCATCTCAGCAGAGGAGTCAGCCATCGGCTTCAGCGCCAGTTACTTTACCACCACCAACCCAGCCAGCTAGGGGTGGAAGTCAATAAGCTGGGGGTCACCCTAGAGAGGGAGGTCGATCAAGTGGCCGTCAGGACCATTTCTATGCACTCCCAGGTAGACCCGATGTCATTGCTTCAGATGTCGCGATCACAGGTATTAGCTTAGTCTTCCACAGAGTTGCCTCTATATTATTTGATTCCGGTTCCACTTATTCTTATGTGTCATCATACTTTTCTCGTTATTTGGATAAGCCCCATGAGTCTCTTGTTTCATATGTTCATGTATCTACTCCGGTGGACAATATTGTTGTTGTAGACCGGTTGTACCAGTCAAGTGTTGGTGACTATTAGGGGTTTGGAGACCCGAGTGGATCTGTTGTTGTTATGTATGGTAGACTTCGATGTTATATTGGGCGTGGATTGGCTATCTCCGTGTTGTGCTATTTTGGACTGTCATGCTAAGACAATGACCTTGGCTATGCCGGGTGTGCCATAGATTGAGTGGCGAGGTTCGACTGATTATGTTCCCACTAAGGTGATTTCATTCTTGAAGGCCCAGCGTATGGTTGGGAAGGGTTGTCTTTCATATTTAGCCTTTGTGAGGGATGTCGGTGCAGAGACTCCTAGTATTGATTTTGTTCCTGTTGTAAGAGATTTTCCAGATTCATTTCCTGCTGACCTGTCGGGCATACCACCGGACAGGGATATTGATTTTGGTATTGATCTAATACCGGGCACTCAGCACATCTCTATTCCACCGTATCGTATGGCACCGTGGAGTTGAAGGAGCAGCTTCAGGAACTCCTTGATAAGGGGTTTATTCAGCCTAGTATGTCGCCTTGGGGTGTGCATGTTCTATTTGTGAAGAAGAAGGATGGCACTATGAGGATGTGCATTGGTTACAGGTAGTTGAACAAGGTTACAATTAAGAACAAGTATCCCTTGCCTCGCATTGATGATTTATTTGACCAGCTTCAAGGAGCGAGGGTGTTTTCCAAGATTGATCTCCGTTCAGGTTATCACTAGTTGAAGATAAGGGACTCGGATATTCCTAAGACGACTTCCATTACCCGATATGGTCATATGAGTTCTTGGTGATGTATTTTGGGCTGACCAATGCCCCAACAACGTTCATGCATTGAACAACATGTTTCGGCCTTATCTCGACCCATTTGTCATAGTTTTCATTGATGATATTCGGTATATTTGCATAGTCAGGAGGAGCACACAAAGCATTTGAGAGGTGTGTTGCAGAGGTTGAGGGAGGAGAAGCTTTATGCAAAGTTCTCTACGTGTGAGTTTTGGCTTGGTTCAATGGCTTTCTTGGGGCACGTAGTGTCCAGCGAGGGTATTCAGGTTGATTCGAAGAAGATAGAGGCAGTTCAGAGTTTGCCCAAACCATCCTCAGCCATAGAGATTTGCAGTTTTCTTGGTTTGGCGGGTTATTACCGCCGGCTTGTTCAGGGATTCTCATCTATCGCATCGCCCTTTACCAAGTTGACTCAAAAGGGTGCTCTATTAAGGTGGTCGGACGAGTGTGAGGAGAGCTTTCAGAAGCTCAAGACTGCCTTGACCACAACTCCAGTGATAGTTTTGTCTTCAGCTTCAGCTTCATATACCGTGTATTGTGATGCTTTGAAAGTTGGTATTGATTGTGTATTGATGCAGAAGGGTAGAGTTATTGCTTATGCTTCTCGTCAGTTGAAGCTTCATGAGAAGAACTATCATGTTCACTATTTAGAGTTGACTGCCATTATTCACGCGTTGAAGATTTGGAGGCATTATTTGTGTCACGCCCCAACTTCGGGAGGTGCGACTGGCGCTCCATCGAGTGAACCCAACTGAGCAAGCCTTATCAACACTATCTACCCAACTCGATAGGGATAAGGAAGCCATGCTTACCTTTATTTAAACTAGGAAAGATAGTACATTCAACATCTTAGTTCATTTTATATCACAACATTTAAAACGTGGTTAAACTTCCACGGTTCCATACAAGTTATAGTATAGAAGAAACCAAGACTACAAGGTTATAACATGGTCCATTGACCTATCCAATACCCATACATAACCCACACAAACGTCTACGGAGCCTCTAAGGATACAAAAAACGTGATAACAATGCCGGCAACAAGGCCCCGGCTATACCTCAAAAGTGAAAGTTCAAAATAAAAAGATGTACAATATAACCCCTTGAAGGAGAAAGGGGCTCACCAAGACTTTGAGAAGAAGGTACTCCGCTATGCGCGATCGGCACTATCCGCAATGGAGCCACCTACATTCATAAAAAATGTAGCGCCCCGGCAAAAGGGACGTTAGTGCCATCGAATAGCACTAGTATGTATAACTAAACACCATTTTACTAGAAAGAACTATAAACCAAGTACAAGTAAATCACATGAGTAAATCAAATATGCAATTCATTCAATCCTTCATATAATTCCAAAACACAGTTTGTGCCATTTCTTTCATATCTTCATCATTGTGCTCAATACCACCTCTATCTTGAGCGGAGTCCGATCACGACCCGACCGGCTAGGTTGCCTCATTGGAGGCATATATCTCAATCACTATATCATTTCCCTTATTTAGAATTCAATATCAGCACATTACCACCATGTGTGCGGCATGGTATCCGATCACGACCCGATCGGCTAGGCCGCCTTATCTTGGCGTTATTCCTTTCTCATTAGTCATCACATCTGAATCTTTATTTCATATATATCATATCAATTCCTTGGCACTCAGGGCCACCATTTTCACATCGTTTTCCATTTTCAGTATTCATCTTGCAGGTTGTGATCATAGGCATATACAAAAGTAATTCAAGTTGTAGTACATGTAAGTGGGAACATAGCTAGCATGAATAATTCTCAGTTTCTATCTTGGCTTATAGCCTAAGCATTTCAACACATAATTGTATTCTTCATACTTCTCTAATTATCAAGAATGGTACATTACTCACATTGAGGCACATCCTTCACATATATGTGTAGTTAATTGCAAATCAATTAATGTGCAATAACAATCAATACATTAACCAATTCAAATCTTACCACACTTTCGTAAATGCCAACGGAGCTCAATTTCTAATAAAAGGGGGTTTTAGCCATACATACCTGAAATTTGCCCCTTAATGATACTACAATGATCCAATACACTTAAGTAACTTCAATCTATAATACAACATTCAATAGGGCCAATATTAGTAATAAATTCCATAACTTAAGCCATTTAGGCATATTATCAAACACCTTGTAGGTATAGATATTTACACCTCTCAACTATAGTATATATTAAATTCCATAACTTAAGTCATTTAGGCATATTATCAAACACCTTGTAGGTATAGATATTTACACCTCATAACTATAGTATTGGTTCATCCAATATCACCATTAACCAACAATTCATCCCACCATTATTCTTTAACAATTTATACTCCTAACACCACATGTGTAATCAACCATTCACACCCAACCAACAAAATACCATCAAGTAATCACCTTTAAATGCCTACCATGGTCATGTATTTAAATTGGAAATTTATGCGTTCCAATCACCATACCATAAGTTGTAATACTTGATTCATACTCATAATTCCATAATAACTCCATATATGTAAGTCTAAGGGTAAAAGTTTACCTCTTGTAGACCAAATCTTGAAAGACAACTTTGGGGTGTTCTTGAGATTTTGAAGAAATCCTATGAAATCCAATCAAAATCATGTTGTAACTAGTGATTGAGAAGTGAAATCACCATGAAAACACACTTAAAAACTCACCTTAGGTGTGTAATTGGATGTCTTCGTCGGATTGGGGATGGAGAGGATGCCCTAGTCTTGAAAAATGACTTAAATCCTCTAATTTCCCATCCTTAGGTGTATATAGAGGTCTTCCACTAGTGCGCCCACGCTAAGGCCGTGCTAACGAGGCAGAATACTTCGCAATATGCGCGGCCGCGCTAACGGCCGCGCTAAGGCTGCACTAATGACACATGCCCAGTAAAATGGTCGTAACTTTCTGTATACACCTCCAAATGTCAAACGGTTTGATGCGTTGGAAACTAGACTTAATGGCTTTAATTTGATAGGCTTTACATCACACAACTCCTTATATATTTGAAATATGATTGTCCAAAGTGAGATTTTGTGCGCACTCATTTACAACTTTAGTCTATTATGAAATTTTCCAACTTGGCTTAGACTTAGGCCTCTCATTAGACCCCAATTCACTTATAATATGACTTATACGCTTATTAAGGTATCCAATTGATATCCATTATATCATGAATCCTCATCTGCATACAAAATAAAATAATTAGCCTACCTTGGCACCACGAAATCTTAAATTACTTGGAAAATTTTTCTAGGGCTTTACAATTTGTATGGAGTGTATTGTGAGGTATTTACTGATCATTGTAGCCTCCAACACTTATTCAAGAAGAAGTATCTTAATTTGAGGCAACGAAGATGGTTAGAGTTGCTAAAGGATTATGATATCTCTATTTTGTACCATCCGAGGAAGTCCAATGTGGTGGCCGATTCCTTGAGAAGGAAGGCGGTGAGTATGGGAAGTTTGGCATATATTCCAGTTGGGGAGAGACTTCTTGCAGTTGATGTTTAGGCCTTGGCCAATCGGTTCGTGAGGTTAGATATTTCGGAGCCTAGTCGGGTATTAGCTTATGTGATTTCTCGGTCTTCCTTATTTGATCGCATCAGAGAGCGCCAATAGGATGATCCTCATTTACTTGTCCTTAAGGACAGAGTTCAGCACGATGATGCCATAGATGTGACCATTGATGATGATGGGGTGTTGAGGATGCAGGGCTAGATATGTGTGCCCAATGTAGATGGGCTTTGGGAGTTGATTCTGGAGGAGGCCCATAACTCGTGATATTCCATTCATCCGAGTGCCACAAAGATGTATCAAGATCTAAGACATCATTATTAGTGAAGGAGAATGAAGAAGGACATTGTGGTATTTGTAGATCGGTGTCTCAATTGTTAGCAGGTGAAATATGAGCATCAGAGACCGAATGGCTCACTTCAGCAGATGGATATTCCAGAGTGGAAGTGGTAGTGTATCACCATGGACTTTGTAGTTGGTCTCCCATGGACTTTGAAGAAGTTCGATGCTATTTGGGAGATTGTGGATCGACTGACCAAGCCCGAGCACTTCATTCCTGTGTCTACCACTTATTCTTCAGAGCGGTTGGCAGAGATCTATTCGGGAGCTTTTTCATTTGCATGGTGTCCCAGTTTCCATCATTTTAGATAGGGGCACTCAGTTTAGTTCACATTTTTGGAGGTCCGTGCAGCGAGAGTTGGGAACTCAGATTGAGTTGAGCACAACTTTTTACCCTCAGAAAGACGGGCAGTCCGAGCGCACTATTCAGATATTGGAGGACATGTTGTACTTGTGTCATTTATTTCGAAGAGTCATGGGATCATTTTCTACCGCTCGCAGAGTTTGCTTATAACAATAGCTACCAGCTGAGTATTAAGATGGCTCCATATGAGGCTTTGTATGGTAGACGTTGTAGATCTCTAGTTGGTTGGTTGGTTTGAGCCTGGTGAGGCTAGGCTATTAGGTATAGACTTAGTGTAGGATGCTTTAGACAAGATGAAGGTGATTCAGGAAAGGCTTCGTACAACGCAGTCGAGACAAAAGAGTTATGCTGACAGGAAGGTTCGAGATGTGTCCTACATGGTTGGTGAGAAGGTTCTGTTGAAGGTTTTACCCATGAAGGGTGTTATGAGATTTGGGAAGAAGGGTAAATTGAGTCCTCAGTTCATTAGGTCTTTTGAGGTGCTTTGGAGGATTGGGAAGATGGCTTATAAGCTTGCTTTGCCACCCAGCTTGTCGACTGTGCATCCAGTATTTCATATTTCTATGCTCCGGAAGTATATTGGCGATCCGTCTCATGTTTTGGATTTTAGCACGGTTCAGTTAGATGATGATTTGACTTATGATGTGGAGCCAGTAGCTATTTTGGAGCGTCAGGTTCGAAAGTTAAGGTCAAAGCATAGCTTTAATAAAAGTGCAGTGGAGAGTTTGGCCCATGGAAGAGGCTACCTGGGAGACCGAGCGGGTGATGCAGAGCAGATATCCTCACCTGTTTGAGGCTTCAGGTATGTTCTTGACGTGTTTGAGGATGAACATTTATTTAAAAGGGGAAAAATGTAATGACCCGGCTGGTCGTTTCATGAGTTACCGCTCTGTTTCCCCCATTTCTATTTCTTATTGCATTGTTCAGCTGTATTATGTGTTATCAGGTTGGTTGGCTCGGGTTCGGAGAGGTTTTGGTAAAGTTTGAGACACTTAGTCTCTTTTGAGTAAGATTAAGTTGGAAAAGTCAATCGGATGTTGACTTATATGATAAAGGGCTCGGATACGAGTTCCGATGGTTTGAAGAGCTTTGGGAGGTGATTTGGAACTTAGGAGCATGATCTGAATGTGTTTTGGAGGTACTGACTAGATTTAGGCTTAAATTGGCGAAATTGGAATTTTGGCATTTTCCGGTTGGCAGGTGAGATTTTGATATAAGGGTCGGAGTGAAATTCTGGGACTTGTAGTAGGTGCGTTGTGTCATTTAGGATGTGTGTGCAAAGTTTCAGATCATTTGGACGTGGTTTGATAGACTTTTTGATCGAAAGCGGAATTAGGAAGTTTTTGGAATTATTAGGCTTGAATCCGATGCAAATTTGGTGTTTTGATGTTGTTTTGAGCATTCCGAAGGTTGGAACAAGTTTGAATGATGTTATGGGATATGTTGGTATGTTTGGTTGAGGTCTCGAGGGCCTCGCGTGAGTATTGGGTGGTTGAATAGATCATTTCAAGTTGAAAAAGATTGCAGAAAATCTGTTGTGAGTGTTGCAAACTTTTGGCCTTCGCATTCGCGAGTGGGCCCTCGCATTCGCGAAGGGTCAGGATGAGCGTTAGGAGGTTTGGCCTTTGCGTTCGCAATGGGAGTCCCTCGTTCGCGAAGGGGTGGGGTCAGTAAGCTTTGCATTTGCGAGAGGGCTGACACGTCCGTGATGGTTTGTGAGGCTAAGTCTTAGCGTTCACATGAAGGGCGTCGTGTTCGCCATGAACGGAAAGTGGTCAACTAAAATTTGTGCTTCGTGAATGTGAGGCATTGACTGCGTTCGCGATGAAGGATTTTTAAATGCTAGGCAGAATATTTTAAAAGACCAATTTTGGAGTTCACTAGGCAGTTGCTCGGCATTCGCAGCCCAGTGCTTCTCCCTCTTATCTTACTTTCCTTGTATTAGTTCTATAATAGACTGCGTAGTCACTTTAATACTCTTAGACGGATGTTTAGATGCTTATGACTGGTGACACCCCGATGTCGGGCTGTGTTTATTTCCGCACTTGTTCTATTCTACTATATTTTAAGGTTTAACACTTATTAATAATTTAATTATGAATTACATAACTGTTAATTGCTATTTGGGGTTTGTGTCGGCTGGCCTTGTTTCACGATAGGTGCCATCATGACCGGGTCTGGATTTAGGGTCGGGACATATGTTGATCATTAATGTGTAAATAGTCAAATCCAGAGGGGTAAAGGGCTAACTTTATTTTTTTTGCATAAATGAGGCACGAAGTCCCCAGGTTCGGTGGCAAAATCTCCCGCCAACTGAAAAAAATCATGTGAAAATGATCCTCAGAAATTTACTCTCCTTGTTAGACATTCAGCCTATCAATACATTAATTGAGGCCGCCACCATGTTCTAGGATGAGAAGAGAGCTGTTTTCCATTTTGATGACATAGAAATGACTCCCCTTTTAGAAGAAATGGGATAGCTCTGGTTTGTTGGTACCAGAAAACCGTACTTCTCGAGGTCTCTTGAAAATGATGGGTTATAGGAAAAATGATGAGTTAGTCTGTCTGAAGAAGTCTTGCATACCATTCGATTTCCTCTATGAGTGTTATGGGCACAGTAAGTCATATCGCCTTTATCATGATGAGTTTGCCATCACTTCTTTGGGTTGGACTCACCGCCATGTTTTTGTATTCATTGTTTGCATTCTAGGGATCCACACTCGCCTAGCTATGGTCACTAAGACCTTAATGGAGGGGATTGAGGGACAAACATACACTATTGTCCCTATGATTTTGGTTGATATGTACCAGGCTTTAGATCGTTGCAAAAAGGAGTATAGGCACTTCGAGGGTTGCAATCTGTTGTTGCAAGTATGGTTGTTGGAACACCTTTAGAGAGTTGAATACCTTCAAGAACTTCCACAACGACTATGGAATGACCACATAGCCTATCATTATCCGAAGAGAATGACTTTTATCCCAAATAGATTCGGCAACCAGAAAATGTTGTGAGTTGGGCACATTTCTTTGGCAATTTGACTGATGACAAAGTACATTGGATGTTCGAGTGGTTACCTAGAAGCCAATTCATCATCAGGTCAAGAGATACTCCTTATCTTGTGCTAATCGGATTAAGGGGAATATATACTTATGCTCTTATCAGGGTTGTAAGGCAAGCTGGGAGAAAACAGGTTAGACCACGAGTTCCCAAAATAGTTCAGTACAAAGCAAACTTCCAATGGAATGCCATTCCATTCAAGTTTGAGGCGCAGCACATGTGGCATCAAAAGATCATTGTGGAGAAAGATACTATCGAGTCAGATCGATATCACTCCGGCCATGTGTACTTCTATCCATTGTGGTTGGTAGATGATATATCGTGAGATGTCAAGCTAGGGACTAATCTGAAAATAGGGTTATTGACAACGCTGCTGAAACACAAGTCAAATACAGGATGTTGCGTAAAAGGGTTTTCGAGTTTGAAGCCAAGCATTTGGAGCAACATAAAGTGGACATGGAAGCGATCAACGAGTGAAGAGAAATCACTACTAAGTAAATACAGAGGTTGGAATATATAGAGTAGGGGTTGATGGAGCTTGAAAGGAAAATGAGAAAGAGGGTTGCAGGCTGTCAAAATATGGACCGCAATGAAGGAGGGCTCCTAGCAAAAACATATCTGCTGTTGGACATGCGCGACTTGGGGAATTTGATTGATGGAGCAAAGAAGGCCAAGCATGGAGAAGGTCTCTCTGGGACCAAATAGATTAGGAATGATGTTTTACTTTCTTTCTAGACTCGTTTTAGACTAAAGGTTGTAATATGGCACATGCAATTAGTGATTCTTTATAATTATTGTCGTTTTAGTAGAGTTTAGTTCATTTATAATATTAATGAAATGATGCAGTTATTGGCATCAATTTTCTCCAAATCTATATGTCGCTTAGGACTACCTCAGGCACAGTGAGGTCCCCCAAATTAGGATGCGAATTTATAATTCTGCAACATGTGTTTAAATACCGCAAACATCCTTTTAATACTCCTTACTGAATTGTTTACCTTTTTGTTTTCTTCTTTTCTTTGTTTGTTTATTCCCATCCCCTAAGGTTGGTTCGTTCATACTAGCATCATTAGCATACCATACCAGATCTAGAGGTCCTCCACCTCCTCTTCCTCCAAGTGATCCTAAAAGCAAGGAAAAAGCTAAAATGGACAATATGAGTGGTATCAGGAAAGACAACACTGCGAATGCAAAGAATGTTGAAACTTCGGATGGTGAGAGTACTCCGGCACATAATGACTTAGTTTTACGGCTAGAATAGAAGATATTGGATTTACAAGGGTAACTTGAGTAGGTCCGAAACTTGGAAAAATTTTCCCTTACGCTGAACGTCCCCGATATCAACCAACAAAACACAAACACCCAAAATCCGGCACCTCCTCAGAACTCATAAAACCCACAAAATAATCACGCACCTGACCAGTATACTACACCTCCTCAAAACCTTAATCCTCCACCAGTACATACCCCTCCACATCATCATCACCACCCAACTCAATAACCACAAACCACCACCTACCACACTCCTCAAAACGCACCACAACCTACTCCTAATCCCCAAAACTCAACCAACGACCATCACTACGTCCAAATTCTTGGAGTCCATCAAAGCAACCCCATATATGTGGAAACCTTATCCCACACTCCACAACAAAACTTATACATACCTGAAGCCACCGACAAGGACCTACTCATCAAGAATATGACGGAAGAACTCAAGAAACTTACTAGTCGATTCCAAGGTGTTAAATGTGGTAAAGCATCGAATGTTTAAATTATAAGGATTTGTGCATTCAGCCGGACGTACAACTACTAGAGGGTTACAAACCTCATAAATTCGAAATGTTCGACACGATATATGATCCAAAGGTACACTTGAGAACATATTGTGACTAGCTCGTAAGGCTTGGTAAAGATGAAAGAATACGCATGAAGCTTTTCATGACGAGCCTCACTGGAGATGCCCTGTCTTGGTACATCAGTCAAAACCCGAAGAAATAGGTTAACTGGGTAAGCATGGCATAAAATTTTATGGATCGGTTCAGGTTCAATATAGAAAAAGCACTAGACATCTTCTACAATCAGAATCTTAAGAAGAAGCCAACAGAAACTTTGTACGAGTATGTTACTCGATGGAGATTAGAAGCTACGAAAGTAAGGCCAGCACTAGAAGAGGAATAGATGAATAAGTTCTTTGTCCGAGCTTAGGATCCACAATATTATGAGAGTTTGATGGTTATTGAAAACCATAAATTTTCCGACATCATCAAATTGGGAGAAAGAATAAAAGAGGGAATTAAAAGCAGAATGGTAACAAACTTTAAGGCACTACAGGCTACAAACAAAGCCTTGCAGTCAGGAGGTATCTCGTAGAAGAAAGAAGTTGGTACAGTGATGATAGCACATGGTCCAAAGTCTTCCCTCACATACCAAATACCAACACCCACATATCAGCCTTCACATCCCAGATACCAACAACCCGCAGCCACTTACTATACTTATAACACTCATCCAGCATACTACCACTCACCATTATCCCACCAAAACTATTCGACCGTAGACCGCCCAGATAATACACTCTTATTGCTGAACCCATCGACCAGTTGTATGAGAGACTAAAGGATACCGGTTATGTCACTCTAATTCCCATTGTTGCTATGGAAATTTCCTCCCAATAGGTTAATCCAAATAAGACATATGCCTACCACTCAGGCATGAAGGGTCATATTATCGATGAACGTCATATTTTGAAGGATGAGATCCAGACGTTGATTGAAACCAAGGTTATACAAGCAAAAAAGGTTGTACCTAATGTCTGTAACAATCCCCTCCCAGATCATAGGGGTGAAGGGGTAAATGTGATCGAACTAATAAAGAATGGGATCCAAAATGATCAATCGGACTCATTCGTGAAGAGGATGAACCTAAAATGTCTCCAGTCACTCTCACACCTATTGTGGTGCAGATTTAATCACTAATTGAGATTGAAGTAGTTGCACCAACTCCGTTCGAGGTTGAAGTAACAACACCCTCAGCTAGGTCAACTTCGTTTGAGGTGGAAGTGATCACATCCTTTACCGTGATGGTAGCACCTACACCGTCCTTTATGTCTAATGCCATACCTTGGGACTATGCTGTAGAGGCAAGAAGGAAAGGAAAGGGGAAAATGGAAGAAACCGATGCAGCACAAGGTATGGCCAGGACATGTAGGGTTTACACACCAGAGAATTTGGGAGGAACAAGTAAAGAAGTCGCTCCCAAGCAGCCTATCATTGAAATTGACCCAGATGATCTTTGGGGAAAGGTGCAAACGAGAGAGTATTATGTGGTTGATCATCTGAACGAAATCCCTGCTCAAATATACATTCTATCACTACTATAAATTTCCGAGGCACATAGGAATGCATTGATGAAAGTGTTGAACGAAGCTTATCTACCCAATAACATCACTAGTGGAGAAATGGCCAATATGGTAGGACAAGTGTTGGAAAGCCACAAGATCACTCTTCACAAAGAGGAGCTACCACTAGAAGGACTGAGTAACAACAAGGCACTACATATCACAATGCAGTTTGAGGACAAATTTATCGCCAGGGTCCTGATAGATGGGGGTTCAAGTCACAACATTTGTCCCTTGACTACTTTGAAGAGATTGGTTAAAGGTTTGCATGAGATATGAGTAAGAACTATGAACGTGAAAGAATTTGATGGGTACCAAAGGGCCACAATTGGGGAGATCAACCTCAGCTTGAAGATGGGACCAACTTGGTTTGACGTTGAATTCCAAGTATTGGACATATCTGCCACATACAATCTACTATTGGGACGACCTTGTATACATGCGGATGGGGTCATAGCCTCCACTCTACATCAGACTGTAAAGTTTGAATGGAATCATCAAGAAGTAATTATCCACGGGGATGAGAACGATCCTATCTATACCAATTAGACTGTTTCAATCGTCAAGAATATAAGGAAGTTGTGTGGAGAAAGGTACCATCGCATCACGCGCGTTAATACAATTGAGAAAGACAAATGGTGGAGTAATAAGATTGAAAGCATATTATTATGGACAGGGTATGAGCCCAGCAAGGGTCTCGGCAAGAATCTCCAGGGTTTCACTAAACCAATACAACCAAAATGTCATGGCACAACCTTTGGACTTGGATACCAGTACACCTGGCAGGAGTATGACGAATGGTCGCCGCCATGGCGTGTTCCTTATTACCCTCTTGAACAATCAATAGCTTTAGCTAGCCTAATGAACGTATTTCTGGATGATAAAGACATGGATTGCAGTGTAATAGTTGAGGAGGGGAAGACCTTACAATTCAGACCATGGGAAAAGGAGATGTACTCAAGAACTGGACTGTTGCACCATCCTAGGCCCGTCGAGTTCCTGGGTAACCTGGCAATTAGCATGATCGATTTCTAAAAGCATTTTAAGCATTTAAGACAATTACAGTATTTTATTTTGAATGTACTTTGTTTTGAAGTAATTGCTCGAGTCATCAAGCCGTACTTGTTTTGATGTTTTTAAGATTTACTTAATACATTGCTATTTTAGTATTTATTATTATCCTTTAAATTTTCTCTCTGCAGCATTATTATTACTTATGCTAATGAACTGACGACTGTGACATGTAATAAGACAATGCAACATAAGGATAGTGATTTAGAGGAAATAGAAGAAGAAGAAGATATAATACTTGAGGAAATTGTCAGAGAAATCGAAAATTTTGAGAACAAGCCTAATTCTAATCTAGACAAAACCAAGATAGTCGATTTAGGAGATTTTTAAATAGTCAAAGAAACTCGCCTAAGCATTTACCTATCACCGTTAGAGAAGGAAGAATACATCCAGTTCCTGAAAGTGTATGAAGATATCTTTGCATGGTCTTATGATGATATGACCAGTTTGAGCACATTTATAGCGGCTCATAAACTACCTACCAATCCGATATGTCTGCCTGTAAAGCAGAAGCTCAGAAAGTTCAAGCCAGATATGTGTCTGAAAACAAAAGAGGATGTCACCAAGAAGATCAAAGCTAAGGTCCTCAGAGTGGCTGAATATCCTACCTGGTTGGCTATCATTGTGCCAGTTCCGATAAAGGATGGGAAGGTCAGAGTATGTGTCGACTACTGGGATTTAAATAGAGCAAGTCCAAGGGATGATTTTCCATTACCCAACATACATATATTTATTGAAAACTGGGCGAAGCATGAACTGCAATCCTTTGTGGATTGCTTCGCGGGATATCATCAGATCTGGATGATGAAGAAGATGCCGAGAAGACAGCCTTTATTACACCATGGGGAATGTATTGGTATAAAATGATGTTGTTTGGTCTGAAGAATGCTGGGTCCACTTATATGAGAGCCATGAAAACCATTTTCCATGATATGATACATAAGGAGATAGAAGTATGTGTGGACGACATCATCATCAAATCCAAGAAGGGCACATATCATATAGCGGACTTGAGAAAGTACTTTTATCGGCTTTGAAGGTATAATTTGAAACTGAATCCTGCAAAATTTGCCATTGGAGTCCCTGCTGGAAAGTTGTTAGGATTCTTCGTCAGCTGCCGAGGAATTCAGCTAGACCCGTCAAAGGTCAAGCCTATCCAGGATTTGTCACCACTTAAGAATAAGAAATATGTGATGACCTTTTTAGGGCATCTCAACTGCATCAGTCGTTTCATAGCGCAATCAACTGTGATCTGTGAACCAATTTTCAAAATGTTAAAGAAGGATGTCGCCACAAGTTGGAATGAAGACTGTCAGAAAGCTTTTGACAAAATCAAGGAATATTTGTCCACACCACCAGTCCTGGTCCCTCCAGAACCTGGGAGACCTTTGCTACTCTATTTATCTGTATTAGATGGGGCTTTTGGTTGTGTCTTGGGACAACACGACAAGACGGGAAGAAAAGAGCAGGCCACAATTATCTGAGTAAGAAGTTCACACCCTTTGAAGCACGATATTCTTTGCTAGAATGCACCTGCTACGCCCTAATGTGCATAGCTCATAAATTGAGGCACTACTTATGTGCATATCCTACATATCTCATATCAAGGATGGATCCTATGAAGTACATCTTCCAGAAACCCATGCCTAAAGGGAAGCTAGCAAAATGGCAGATACTATTGAGTGAATTTGACATCATCTATGTAACTCAAAAGGCAGTTAAGGGACAAGCATTAGCAGATCATCTTGCAGAAAATCTTGTAGGAGGAGAATACGAACCACTGAAAACGTATTTTCCCAATGAAGAAGTATCATTTATAGGAGAAGATATCACCGAAACTTATGACGATTGGCGAATGTTCTTCGATGGGGCTGCAAATTTCAAATGACTAGGTATTGGAGCTATTTTGGTGTCAAAAATAGGTCAACATTATCCGGTATCCGCAAAATTCAAATTTCCGTACACCAATAGTATTGCAGAATACGAGGCTTGCATCTTGGGGATTAATTTGGACATTGACATGAATATCCATGAATTGCTGGTAATTGGTGATTCTGACCTTCTGGTACATCAGGTTCTAGGAGAGTAGGGTACAAACAATACTAAAATATTACCATATCTATATCATGTGCAAGAGTTGATGAAGTGGTTCACAAATATACAGTTCAAACATGTTCCGAGAATCTAGAATGTGTTCGCAGACGCATTGGCCGCTTTGTCCTTCATGATACAGCACCCAGACAAGAATTTCATCGACCCTATTCCAGTAAGAATCCATAATCAGCTAGTTTATTGCGCTCATGTTGAAGAAGAAATGGATGGGAATCTGTGGTTCCATGATATCAAGGAATACTTGGCAAAAACTGAATACCCGGAGCATGCAAATCATTCTCAGAAACACACACTCCGAAGATTGTCAAACCATTCTTCCAAAGTGGACGATTATTATGTTGCTTTGACGCCTAGGAAGCTTCCAAACTGCTCGGAGAGATACATGTCGGAACTTGCGGACCACACATAAATGGTTTTATTTTAGCCAAGAAGATATTGAGAGCAGGATATTTATAGAAGACTATGGAAACGGACTATATCAGGTATGTCCAAAAGTGTCAGCAGTGTCAAATACATCCAGATATGATACAGGTACCACCAAATAAACTCAATGCAACAAGTGCCCCTTGGTCTTTTGCCACTTGGGGAATGGATGACATCGGTCCGATCGAGCCTGCTGCTTTGAACGGGCACAGGTTCATTTTAGTGGCCAAAGACTACTTCACCAAATGGGTTGAGGTTGCATCTTACAAGGTTGTAACCAAGAAAGTCATTGCAGATTTCGTCAGGGATCGTATTGTTATCCGATTCGGGGTACCAGAATCTACTATCACCAAAAATGCCGCCAACCTCAATAGTGACTTAATGAAAGCTATGTGTGAAACCTTCAAAATCAAGCATAAGAATTCCACAGCATACAGGCCTCAAATGAATGGAGTCGTAGAGGCTGCAAACAAGAATATCAAGAAAATAATGAGAAAAATGGTATACAACCACAAGCAATGGCACGAGAAATTACCATTTTCCTTATTGGGGTACCGTACCATAGTCTTCACATCAACCAGGGCATCTCCCTACTTACTGGTCTACGGTACTAAAACTGCCATTCTCGCCGTAGTTGAAATTCCTTCTTTCAGAATTATACAAGAAGCAGAACACAGTGATGCAGAATGTATACGGAGTCGGTACTTTTATTGATGGGAAAAGAATGAATGTGGTATGCCATGGTCAGCTTTATCAGAACAGAATGTCCAGATCTTTCAAAAAAAAGTTTAGACTCAGACAGTTCACACTGGGGCAACTGGTGGTGAAACGAATCTTTTCACATCAAGATGAAGCCAAAGGAAAATTTTCACCCAATTGGAAAGGGCCCTACATGGTTCACAGGGTACTAACAGAAGGACCAATCATACTTGCAGAAATGGACGGAGAAATTTGTCCAAAACATATCAACTTAAACGCAGACAAATGATACTATGCATAGATTGTTCATTTGATGTAACTGAACTATGCTTGACTTGATTCCCATTTCAAAAGGGATATGTAGGCAGCCATATGGCTTCGGTCACATCTTAATAACATCTTCATTTTGCCATGGTCAGAAAGTGGGGCAGAATTTTAGGAGGACCCTCAAAATTCCGGAGCAAGTCCAGCCAATTTCATCACATGTGGGACGGCCGAAGAATCGCTTATTAAACTGCGGCAGAATTTTGATGAGAAACCTCAATTTTTTAATGCAAGGAAGTTGCAATATCTCTAAAGTGTCACATTCATTGGTTCATCTAATTTACTTGATATTACAGACTACTATGTTTTTAAACAACTATACTAATCAAGTGCATGCATATTTTTCAAAAACTTTATTTCTATGGTAGCCAGATGTTACCCAGGGTAACTCAAATAGGATTCCCAGAGTCGAGCAAAGAAAAGAAAGCAGGCGAGGGCACGAACCAACCTTCCCACAAAACTCACAATTTTTCTTTGGATACAGGCACATTGAACATAACAGGAGTATTCGCAAATACACACAAATCAAGATCACTATCTTCATAACGACAAAATTTCCAAACGAAAACATGTCTCCGGATAAGAAAATACTCTGCTATCACTCATTATCTTTTCTTTGCATGCGTCTAAGCACTGCCTCCCATTTTGCATGAGGCTAAGCCCTGCCTCCTCAATCACATAAGGCTAAGCATTGCCTTTCATTACATGAGACTAAGCCATTTCTCCTTTCCTTGCATGAGACTAAGCATTGTCTCCCATTCTGCATGAGTCTAAGCCCTGCCTCCTCAATCGCATAAGGCTAAGCATTGCCTTCCATTACATTAGACTAAGCCATTTCTCCTTTCCTTGCATGAGACTAAGCATTGTCTCCCATTCTGCACGAGTCTAAGCCCTACCTCCTCAATTGCATAAGGTTAAGCATTGCCTTCCATTGCAAGAGACTAAGCCATGTCTTCTTTCTTTGCATAAGGCTAAGCACTGCCTCCCATTTTGCATGAGGCTAAGCCCTGCCTCCTCAATTGCATAAGGCTAAGCATTGCCTTCCATTGCATGAGACTAAGCCATGTCTCCTTTCTTGCATAAGACTAAGCATTGTCTCCCATTCTGCATGAGTCTAAAGCCTTCCTCCTCAATCACATAAGGCTAAGCATTGCCTTCCATTGCAAGAGACTAAGCCCTGTATTCTTTCTTTGCATGAGGCTAAGCACTGCCTCCCATTTTACATAAGGCTAAGCCCTGCCTCCTCAATCGCATAAAGTTAAGAATTGCCTTCCATTGCATGAGACTAAGCCATGTCTCCTTTCTTTTCAAGAGTCTAATCTTTGCCTCCCATTTTGCATGAGGCTAAGCCCTACCTCCTCAATTGCATAAGACTAAGCATTGTCTTCCATTGCATGAGACTAAGCCTTGTCTCCTTTCCCTGCATCGAGACTTAGCATTGTCTCCTCTTCTTGCATGAGGCTAAGCATTGCCTCCTCAATTGCATAAGGCTAAGCTCTGCCTTTCCTTGCATCGAGACTAAGCATTGTCTCCTATTTTGCATGAGGCTAAACCCTACCTCCTCAATTGCATAAGGCTAAGAACTACATTTCTTTGCATCGAGACTAAGCATTGTCTCATTTTCTTGCATGAGGCTAAGAATTGCCTGCCTAATTGCATAAGACTAAACTCTGCCTTTCCTTGCATAATACCATATGCTATGCTACTTGAAGTCTAGCACTATTTTCTACTTTTCTCGGGGCTAAGCTCTACCCCCAATCTCACACAAGACTAAGCTCTATCTTGTTTCGCTTCGCATATGACCAAGCATCATGTCTTTGCATCTCATGAGGTTAAATATCGCAATTTTGTCTAAAGGCGTTGTTGACACCCAATTTTTCCATCATATATTTTAAATATGCATATATGCCGTCAAAATAGTGCATGAGCATCACCAAGTATTTTTCCATAATTTTCTATCATTTTTAAAGGCTTTTAAATTAATTTATTCTTGTATTTTTATATAAATAATTATTAATTTCATCAAAAAATAATTTTATAACGTTTCATTATTTAATTTTTTCATCTTTTATATCCATATTAAGCTTTAAATATTTTTATATATACTTATTTTGCATCCTTGGGCGAAAATTGCTTATTTTGCAATAACAACACATATATATGCATAATTACAATATTTATATAAAAATGACTTTTTATATTTTAATAATGCTAAGTAATTATTTTAAATCATTTCCATGCACAAGTGATATTTTTTTATAATTATTTTTATAAACTATTTACTGATTTAATTGGGTATTTAAAATTTAGCACTTTTTCTTAATTAATTTCGGACCTATACACTACCCATTACCCCAGCCCAATACCCTAATACCCAATACCCAAATACCTATTAACCCAGATATATATCCATTTAAAAACCCAACTTAATTTCTTTTTTAAAATCATAGTCGTTGATCTCTGAAGATCAACGGCTCACAGCACCCCAACCCGTTTTAATTATATCCTACCCGGTCTAACCCTAACCCCATTTCTCCTCTGCTCTCAAACTCTCTCATCTCCCTTCCCCCCTCCCCCTCCCCCCTCCCCCTTCTCTTTTGAAACCCTAGCGACTCACTCTTATCTCCCTTATGATTCTAACCCCAGAAATGGAATCAACCTGTGATTCCTTACCTTATTTGGTACTATTTCCTTACTGGCTACCTGTTCTTTGGTGTTACATAATAGCTTGCCTTAAATGGCCTCCAAATCTAGAGAGATTCGTACCAAATCTGGTTCAAAATCTCTAACCTGTTGATTATTTCCGTCTATGTTCACTCTAACCTCTGTAAGTACGAATATTTTCATATATCTTGTGGATTCTTAATTAACCCTAAGGTTAGGGTTTCAGATCTTTCTGATTCAAAGCCAAAACTGGGTTTTACCTTATTTTTTTATGTTATTTCGTATAAATCTGCTTATTTTTTTAAATCTTTTAGTTACCCAATTTAGGGTTTCAAATCATTTTTAATCAAACCAGATCTGGTTCGATTCTATGAATAACCCCTGTCTATGTTCATTTTACTAAAATACTTGATTCTTTACCTTTGTTTTTTATCTATTTTATGGCTTACCTAAAATTAGGGTTTCAAACCTTTTTTATTCTAGGCCAGATCTGTTTCGATTGTGTATTTTGTAAACATGTTCCCGTCTATGTTCATCCTACAAAGCATGAGACTCTTGCCTTTTTATCTCTATTTATTTTATGGTTTTTGCCCGAAAATTACGGCTGAAACTTTTTATTGACTTCCGTTTACAATTTCCTTTCTAGTATAGTACTGATAATTTCCTTATTTTGTTCAACCTACCTTGTTCCTTTACTTTTTACCTTATGCGATGATTTATAATTGATTCTATATATAATACTTACCTTAATCTAAGTAGTACTTGCCTGATTACTTACTAATTGACTAAAGTCTGACTTCAATTAATTCTGGATTTATTTTCTTTCCTTATTTGTGTTTGTTTGATTTATTTCCTTATTTGTCTGCCTAATTGAACACTATTTTAACCCTTCCCCTCTTCCCATTAGGACAAAACTCGAACTCTCATACTCTCACTAAAACTTAGTTCTTTTACTCTGATTTTGTGCTCATTGTTTCTGGTCTTGGCCGGCCGAAAGCCAAGGCCAAGTGATTCTGCAACTTAACTGTTGTAGCATATCTACCTGCTTTCTTGCTTAACTGGTAATCCCTAATATCTTGTCGTTTCATTCCCCATGTTTTTCATAATCGGTGTTACTTGAACAGCATGTCTTGAACCTTACTTTTAGCATGATTCTACTTTTTATGCTCTTATGACTCTCTTCTAATCTTATGTTTAATACTGTTAGTTTAAGATTAGCTATTTTTAATAATATGAATCCTCTTATAAATTAGCTTAATGTTCAAATTTGTCCGGGCACACTGTTTGTTAATCCTAGACCTGTTTCGAACCTTGCATTCTTAAGATACTAAAAGTATGTAATTAGTTAATCTGTCATAATTTGTTGCCCATGTGCCCTGTTTGTTAATATGTCATGTGGTAATTTGACTGCTTTGCCTAATTTATTTCTATGATTAAACAATGGTTGTCTTAAATGTCAGCATGCTCCCTTTGAGCATGCTCCCTTAGTGTAATTAAGTCTCTCTTCTGAATTAACCTGTTTGAAACTATGTACTTTGCAAACTTTGCTATTTTCTTATTACAATTTTGTGTCCTAAACCCGTTTCTTCTGAAATCAAATTGTTTTGAAATCTGCCCCTACTCCCTTTTATATGTTGATTTTTAAAAACTCTCTCTTAGTCCCTTAAGTTCTTAACCACCCTAGTGTGAGCATTGCTCAGTGTCCATACGAGACTCCTGTGAACTCTAACATACTGGGAATTGGTTACCCATATCTTGTGAATCATCTACTGAATCATGGTTCTGGTGTAAGCATTGCCCTGGGTTCCTGAGGCCCTTGGGAACTTTGACACACTGGAAATCTGGTTCTATATGTGCTATGAGTGAATCACTCATGTTTTAGCTATGTTGCACTTATGAAATGAGCCTCAAAGTTGATTGGTGTGAAGGCCTGGTTCCCAGGTTCAGTTGGGCTTAATGAAGGCTCCCTATAGTTTATCTTACTACTATTATGTAATTCGTTTGCTATTCTGGTCTGTAATAACTTTGTAATAAACAGATTTTGAGGTATTTAGTAAAATTATGGGGGATTTCTTACTTTGTTTTTGTTAAATTGGGTAGAAATCCTGCCTATAGGGATTCATCCATGTTATTAATTATGCTCATTCATCAAAAATGTTAAATTTTGCAATGTGTTTTAGAAATCCTGCCTATAGGACTTTCGTTGGTCATGTTGATTCTGAGTTCTATATCTGCATATTAGCAAGCCTGCCTATAGGATTAATTGTTCTATACCTCAATGTTTGATTTAATTGTTTTTCTAGTAATATGTAAAACTTCTGCCCATATTACTTCTCAATAGATATCATGCCAGTAGGACAAAAAAATAAAATCAATTTCAAACCTAGATATCATGTTTATAGGATTAAATCAATCCAGTAATAGATACCATGCCTATAGGATTAAAATCAGTTTCAAACTAAGAAATCATGCCTATAGGATTCTATTAATTAGTTCTAAGTATAATCGCCACCGTCGACCACTTAGACAATATATGCCTATAGGACTTGATAATATTTCCTGATTCTGTAAACATTACTGTCTGAAGTACCCAGACGATATTCAGTAGTCAAATAATAGGTCCTAATACCCGCCTTAATGAAGATGCTTCTATATAACATTGCTCGCCTATTTTCTCAGATCGATATCCTATCTACTGGATTCTATATAGAAATAAAACCTGCTAATTAATTGTGTGTATTTGTTGTTTCTATGCAAATGTTAACATGAGCCCATATTTGCTTTATACTTGCAAGTCCTAACATGTTTTGTTTGTCGCCTAGTCTTATACATTTTGAGCAACCTAGGCTTAGTCTAGAACTATCCAAAATAGAGGTCCTAATACCTCCAGGGCTATAGGTAAGGGACAGGTAGTGCATGCATAGGAATGAACTAGAATCAATTAGAGCGCTTTAGGTAACAACTTAAAGATAGTAATCGGGTAGCAGGAGATGATAGTCTGTGCTCGTTGAATAATATGAGTAACACCACAACTCGAGGGAGTTATGAAGTATTATTTATGTTGCACGGGGTGATCTTTTAGGCTATAAAATTTAGGACCCCACATCCCTATTAAATAATCCTCTCGCTTCTTTATTAGACTAATTCATAAGTTAAGTTCAACCGGGACCCACCGTTGTAGACCTTGAGGGGTTCCTAACACCTTCCCCTCGAGATAATTTCGAGCCCTTATCCGATCTCTGGTGATGTAAACTGGTAACATGAGTTATCTGCTCTAGGTTCCCTAGCGCACCTTAATCCGTTAGGCGGCGACTCTTTTAATTCCATTTCCCTACCCTCTCAAAAAGGAGTAGTCCTAGAAATGTCGAAACCTGATTTTGCGAAAAAAGGGGGCGCGACAGCATGGCGACTCTGTTGGGGATATCTTTAGGCTCTTACCATTATGAACTTGATCTACTTGAATTAGTCTTTCCGATAAGCATTTGTTTGTTATCTTTCTCTTATTTCCCACATGCACATCCTTTCCCCTATTTCTCCTTTATATGAACTCACATGCAATTCTTCGTGTGTTTCCCCTTATTTCCTAATCATGTTCCCGACTTTCAACTTTGCTATACCATATCTCTCACCAATACTTACCCCATTTTATTTGTTTTATCAATTCCTTCATTTCACAAACTAACTTCTTCCCTATTTTTCTTTCGTTTACGTCTTTACGTTCACTCAATACTACATTTATTTTCAAACATGTGAAAATACTTGACAATGTATTACTCCTTGCATAATGCATGCTCAACATCATATTCCACGCGAGCGTACTAATACCATAGGGCGCTTTATGAGTGTCCGCGCTCTTCCTAAAATCGCCCTTTAAATTTGGAAAGGCTTATTTGCGGTAAAACTAGTCGATCAGCGGTGCAGTCGAGGGTTCCGTGCCTTTCCCTCTCAAGTTGTTCGCTTGAGGGTACCAGTCTAGACTTCTATAGAAACCTTACCCTGATAATGACTGTACACGCATCATGATCAAACCTAGCCTGGGTTAATATGTTGTCCGCATAACAACCCTATAAGAAAAACCTTTTCCAAAGTGCACCGGGATTTCCATAATCCTAATGGGCACAACCATGATATGTGCATTATTTGGAGAGATAAATGCCGACATGTTAATCGTTAATGTGTAAGTAGTCGAACCCGGAGGGGGCAAGGGTCTAACATTGTTTATTTTGCAGAAAATAAGGCACGAAGTCCCCAGGTTCGTCATGGTCCGAAGTATACCACCGTTATTGTTGGATTGGCGGGAAAACATCACGCCAAGAAACAAAAATCACGTGAAAAGGGTTCTTGGAAATTTACCCTCCTTATTGGACATCCAACCAAACAACATGCTGATAGAGGCTGCTACTATGCTCTTGGACGAAGAAAGGGTTGTATTCTATTTTGATAATATAGAAATGACTCCTCTTTTGGAGGAAATAGGAGGATTCGTTGGATTACATTGAGATAGTCCCGGTTTACTAGTACCGAAAAACCGCACTGCCAGGGGGTTTCTAAAGATGATTGGTCTGAGAAATAATGAAGACTTGGAGTTCCTGAAGAAGTCCTACATACCCTCGACTTCCTCTATGAATAATATGGACACAGCAAATCTTAGCGTATCTTCTATGATGAATACTCCATCATATCCCTGGGTTGGACTCATCGTAGGGTTTCTGTATTCATTGTCTGCTTTCTAGGTATGATAGTATTTCCAATCCAAGGGGATAGAATTCACACCAGGTTAGCCATGGTAACCAAAACTTTAGTGGAGGGGATTGAGGGAAAACCTATATTATTGTTCTGATGATTGTAGCAGACATATACCGGGCTCTGGATCGTTACAAGAAAAGGTTCAAGCATTTTGAAGGTTGTAACTTGCGACTGCAGATTTGGTCGTTAGAACATCTTCAGAGGGGCCAATACCGCCAAGAGTGTCCACGGAGACCATGGAATGATCACATAGATTTCCACCATCCTAAAAGAATGACCTTTATCCCAGACATGTTTGCACAGCTAGAGAATGCTACAGAATGGGCATGGTTTTTCAGCAATTTGACCGAGGACCAGGTTCATTGGATGTTCGAGTTGTTCCCTACTAATGAATTCAACATCAGATCCAGGGATGTTCCGCATTTGGTGATTATTAGGTTAAGGGGAATACATCCCTATGTTCCTATTAGGGTCATGAGACAAGCTGGTAAAAAACAAGTCATACCATGAGTCTCCAAAATGAGTCATTATAGAGCCAATTTTTAGGATGATGTCATTCCATACAAATGTGAGGCCCAGCATATGTGCCACTTGAAGATTATCGTGGAAAAGGGTACCATCGAGCCAGATCGATATCACGTAGGTTACATGTACTTCTACCCATCATGGTTGGAAGATAACATAGTAGGAATAGTTGAGAAAGGGATTGTTCAAGGAAACATGTCATAGATGAAGTTGTTGAAGCACAAGTGAAATATGAAAGGCCATGCTAATGAGTCCTTGAATCCGAATCCATGAATTTGGAACAATACAAGTTTGACATGGAGTCAATTAACGAGTGCAAGGAAATGGCTACAAGATTGATAGAAAGGCTGGAATATTTGGCGCAGGGATGGAACTGGAAGGAAAGATGAGGAAAAGGGTCGTAGACTGTTAGAATGCAGAGGGCAACGAGGGAAGACACCTAGCAAGGGCGTACCTGCGTTGGACATGCACGACCTGTGGAATCTGATCGACAAAGCCAAGAAGGTCAAATATGGAGAAGGACCCTCCAGGACCAAGTAGATTAGATTTAGCTATTTTTCTGAAATGTTTTTGAATGTAATAAGGCAAATACCATTAGTAACTCATTTATTTATTGTCGTTTTTAGGTTCGTCTTATTTACTACATTAATGAAATGAGGCATTTATCAGAATTAAATCTCTCCACATCTACTTGTCGCTAGGCTTACCTCGGGCATAACGAGGTTTCCCAAATTAGGACGCGAATTTTGCATTCCTGCAAAATGTGTTTAAATACTGCAAATACTTTTCAAAATTCTTACTGTCTTGTTTAACTTTTTGCATTTCCTTTATTTTAATTATTCCCATCCCCTAAGGTTGGCTCGCACATACTGGCATCATCAGTATATCAAACCAGATCTAGAGGCCCTCCACCTCCTCCTCCTCCAAGTAATCCGAAAGGCAATGGAAAAGCTAAGATGGATGATATGAGTGGTATCTGGAAAGACAATGTTAGACACGCTGAGAATGTTGAAACTTCAGACGGTCGGACAGAATGATATGGTCATACGGTTAGAACAAAAAATACTGGAATTACAAGGGAAACTTGAGCAGGTCTGTAACTTGGAAAACCTCTCCCTCACCCTAAACATCCTAGATATTAAGCATCAAAATGCTCAAAATCCAGCACCTTCTTAGAACACACCAAACCAATGTCCGCAAAATTCTCCCATACCCCATCAATACGCAACACCTCCCTAAAATCCTAATCCTCCGCCAGTACCTACACCTCCTCAGCAGTAGCACGTCCCTACTAAATACCCACAAACCACTTACCATACTCCTCAGAATAATCCAAAACATATCCCTGACTCACAAAATTCCACTAATAATCACCACTACGCTCAAGCCCCCGGCACCCACCAAAACAATCCCATATACGTAGAAACCTTACCCCACTCCGCTCAACTAATCTCATACACACCAGAATCTATTGAGAAGGATCTTCTCATTAAGAACATGGTAGAGGAGCTCAAGAAGCTCACAAGCCGAGTCTAGGGTATTGAATGAGGCAAAGGAATTGAGGGTCTGAATTATGAGGATCTATGCATTAAGCCAGATGTAGAACTGCCAGAGGGTTACAAACCTCTTAAGTTCGAGATGTTTGATGGAACAAGTGACCCAAAGGCACATTTGAAGATGTATTGTGACAAGCTCGTGGAAGTTGGGAAATATGAAAGAATTCGCATGAAGCTATTTATGAGGAGTCTCACTGGAGACGCCCTATCTTGGTATATCAGTCAAAATCCCAAGAAGTGTGTTAACTGGGTAAGCATGGCATCGTACTTCATGGACCGATTCAGGTTTAATACAGAGAATGCACCGGACATCTTCTACATAGAGAATCTCAACAAGAAACCAACGGAAACTTTCCGCGAGTATGCTACTCGATTGAGGTCAGATCCTGCAAAGGTTAGGACGACATTGGAAGAAGAGCAGATGAACAAATTCTTCGTCAGGGCCCAGGATCCACAATACTATAAAAGGTTAATGGTTATCGAAAATCACAAATTCTCCGACATCGTCAAGATCGGGGAAAGGATTGAAGAAGGGATCAAGAACGGGATGGTAACTAACTTTGAGGCATTGCAGGCTATGAACAAAGCATTACAATCAGGGGGTATATCAAAGAAGAAAGAAGTAGGGGTAGTGATGGTGGCCCAAGGTCCAAAATATACACTCACATACCAATCACCTCCACCCATAAACCAACCTTCACCTCCCAAATATCGTTAATCCGCTACCGCCTACCACACTTATAATACCCAGCCAGCCTATCACCATTCACCTCCAAGCGGTGAAAATTATCAAAAACCTAGACCCAAATTCGATCGCAGACCTCCTAGATAATACACCCTTATTGCTGAGCCCATCGACCAGCAATATGAAAGACTGAAGGTTGCTGGATATGTCACCCCTATTCCTGCTGTCGCCATGGAAAACTCCTCCCAATGGGTCAACCCGAATAAAACATGTGCATACCATTTCGGCATGAAGGGGCATACTATTGATGAATACCGCACTTTAAAGGATAAGATTCAAACCCTGATTAATACCAAAGTCATACAAGCAAAGGAAGCCGCACCAAATGTCTGCACCAATCCCCTTCCATATCATAAGGGTGAAGGAGTAAATGTGATAGAAAATGATGAATAATTGGATCCTGAAGGGTCAATTGAGATTATTCAAGAAGGTGACGACCATAAACCTACAGACACACTCACTCTTATTATTGTACAGATACAGCCATCGGTCGAAGTCGAAATAGCCACATCAGTTCTATTTGAAATTTAAGTGACAACACCTTCGACTACACCACACCATTTGAAGTAGAAGTAGCCACACCCTTTACTATGACGGTAGCATCCACACCACCCTTCAGTTCCAATGCTATACCTTGGGATTATGTTGCCGAAGCTAGGAGAAAAGCAAAAGCAAAGATGGAAGAGTCTGGTGCTGCACAGGGGATGAATAGAACTAGAAGAATTTATACACCTGAAAATTGAGGGGGAACAAGAAAGAAAGTTGTTGCCAAACCACCCATCATTGATACTAGTCCAAATGATCTCTAGAGGAAAGTTCAGGCAAGAGAATACTCTATTGTTGATCATCTAAACAAAAGCCCTGCTCAAGTTTCCATTCTGTCGCTGCTACAGAATTCAGAGATGTATATGAATGCGTTAATGAAAGTGTTGAATGAAGCTTATATGCCTAACAATATCGCCAGTGGAGAAATGGCCAATATGGTAGGGCAAGTACTAAAAGCCACAAGATCACCTTCCACGAAGATGAATTACCATTTGAAGGACTAAGTCACAACAGAGCACTGCACATCACAGTATAGTTTGAGGACAAATTTATCTCCAAAGTCCTAATAGATGGGGGTTTAAGCCTCGACATTTGTTTGTTGACTACTCTGAAAAGGTTGGGTAAGATTTCCATGAGATACGAGAAGGGAGTATGAATGTGAAGGCATTTGATTGGTCTCAAAGGACCACAATTGGGGAAATTAACCTTTGTTTGCAGATGGGCCCGACTTGGTTTGATGTCGAGTTTTAGGTATTGGACATATCTGCTACGTATAATCTTTTTTTGGGATGACCTTGCGGAGTCGTGGCTTCTATGCTACACTAGGCCTTGGAGTTCGAATGGAACCATCAAGAGGTAATCATTCATGGAGATGGAAGTAATCCCATTTACACTAGTCAAATCGTCCCGGTTGTCAAGAATAGAAGAAAGTTGGGTGGAGAAACTTATCACCGCATTGAGTGTGTCAATGCAATTGGGAAAGATAAATAGTGGAGCAGCAAAATAGAAAGCATACTGGAATGGTCAGGGTATGAACCCGGCAAGGTCTCGGTAAGAATCTTAAGGGAATCACTAAGCTAGTACAACCAAAACGTCACGGTACCACATTTGGACTTGGGTATCAGTACACTTGGCAGGAGTACGATGATTGGTCGCTGCCATAGAGTGGGCCCTATTACCCTCTTGAACAGCCGGTACCGCATCTGCATTAGACATTTCAGTAGATCGACGTGATATAGGGATCTGAAGAAGATGAGGCTTTAGCTGGCCTGAGGAATCTATTTCTGGATGATGAACACATGGACTGCAATGTAATAATTGAGAAGGAGGAGGAAGAAGACCTCACCATTCAGACCATGGAGAAGGAAGTTGTTCTCAAGAATTGGACTGTTGCACCATTTCGAGCACGTCGAGTTCCTGGGTAGCCTGACAATTAGCATGATCTAGTTTTAAAAGCCATTTTTAGCATTTAAGATATTTACAGTATTTTCTTCTGAAATAATTGCTCGAGTCATCGAGCCTTAAATGTTTTTATGTTTTTGAAATTTAATTAATGCATTGTTATTTTAGTATTTATTATTATCTTTTACATTTTCCTTCTACAACATTACTATTTCTTACCTTGATAAACCAAAAACTATGATATGTAATGAGACAATGCAACATAAGGATATTGACTCGGAAGAAGAAGAAGATGAGATACCTAAGGAAGTTATCAGAGAAGTTGAGAATTTCGAGAAAAAACCTAAGTCCAACCTGGACTAAACCGTGGCAATCAATTTGGGAGATTCTGACACCATCAAAGAAACTTGCATAAGTATTCACCTGTCATTGTCAGAGAAGAAAGAATACACTCATTTCCTGAAAGAATATGAGGATATTTTTGCATGGTCGTATGATGACATGACCAGTCTGAGCACATCCATAGTGGCTAATAAGTTGCATACCAACCCAACGTGTCTGCCAGTGAAATGGAAACTCAGAAAGTTCAAACTAGACATGAGCCTAAAAATCAAGGAGAAAGTCACTAAGCAGATCAAAGCCAAAGTCCTCAGAGTAGTTGAGTACCCAACTGGTTAGCTAACATCGTACCGGTTTCGAAGAAATATGGGAAAGTCAGTGTGTGTGTGTTGACTATCGGGATTTAAACAGAGCGAGTCCCAAGGATGATTTCCCACTGCCAATATACATATTTTGATCGACAAATTGTGCCAAGCATGAACTCCAATACTTTGTAGATTGCTTCGCAAGTTTATCAAATTTGGATGGACGAAGAAGACGCAGAGAAAATAGCTTTCATTATACCATGGGGGTGTACTGCTACAAAATCATGCCATTCAGTTTGAAGAATGTTGGGGCCACCTATATGAGGGTCATGATGACTATCTTCCATGATATGATACGCAAGGAAATAGAGGTATATGTTGACGACATCATCCTCAAATCCAAGAGAGCCACAGATCACATTGTAGACTTGAGGAAGTTCTTTGACAGGCTACGGAAATACAATTTAAAACTGAACCCCGCAAAATGTGCATTCGGGGTTCCTACCGGAAAATTGTTGGGATACATCATCAGCCGCCGAGGAATCGAGTTGGACCCGTCAAAGGTTAAAGCTATCTAAGAGTTACGACCACCGAAGAGTAAAAAAGACGTAATGATTTTCCCGGGATGCCTCAGTTACATCAGCCACTTCATAGCATAGTCCACAGTAATATGTGAACCTATCTTCAAAATGTTGAAGAAGGATGTTGAAACCAGTTGGACTGAGGATTGTCAAAAGGCTTTTGACAAAATTAAGGAATATCTATCCACGCTACTAGTCTTAGTCCTGCCGGAACCTGGGATACCTTGCTACTCTATTTGTCCGTACTAGATGTGGCTTTCGGATGTGTTTTGGGACAACATAATGAGACATGAAGAAAGGAGCACACCATATATTACTTGAGTAAAAAGTTCACACCTTTTGAAGCACGGTACTCTCTGCTAGAACGCACTTGCTATGCTTCGACATGGACAGCTAAAATTGAGGCATAACTTTTGTGCCTATACCATATACCTCATATCAAGGATGGACCATCTTAAATACACCTTTCAAAAACCTATTCCTACCGGAAAGTTGGCCAAGTGGCAAATATTGCTGAGTGAGTTCGATATCATCTACGTAACTCAGAAGGTAGTCAAAGGACAAGCATTGGCAGACCATTTTGCTAAAAATCCTGTAGGAGGATAATACGAACCACTAAAAACGTATTTTCCTGACGAAGAAGTGTCATTCATAGGAGAGGACATTACTGAAGCCTATGACGGTTGGAGCATGTTTTTCGACGGGGCTGCAAACTTCAAAGGAGTGGGTATTGGAGCAGTTTTGGTGTCAGACACAGGTCAACACTATCTGATATCCTCAAAGCTTCGATTTCCATGAACCAACAATATGGCAGAATATGAGGCTTGCATCATAGGACTCAATTTGGCCATCGACATGAATATATAAGAATTGCTGGTAATTGGTGATTTGGATATTCTGGTACACCAAGTTCAAGAAGAATGGGCTACGAAAAACACTAAGATACTACCATACATGTACCATGTGCAAGAACTAATAAAGAGTTTCACAAAAATAGAATTCAAACATGTTCCGAGAATACAGAACGAGTTTGCAGACGCACTGGCTACTCTGTCTTCCATGATACAACATCCGGACAAGAATTTTATCGATCCCATCCCAATTAGTATCCATAGTTAGCCAGCTTATTGTGCTCATGTTGAAGAAGAAATTAGACGAAAATCCATGGTTCCACGACATCAAGGAATATTTGGCAAAAGGAGACTACCTAGAGCAGGCGAATCATACTCAAAAATGCACACTGCATAGGCTGTCCAATCATTTCTTCCAAAGCGGAGGAATTATGTATAGGAGAACACCTGATCTAGGACTATTAAGGTGTGTTGATGCCAAAGAATCTTCCAAATTGCTCGAGGAATACATGCCGAGACTTGCGGTCCACATATGAATGGTTTTTCTTTAGCCAAGAAAATACTCACAGCTGTTTGGATGACTATGGAAGCAGATTACATCTGGTATGTCCAGAAATGCCACCAAGGCCAGATACATTGTAAAGCCCCAGAAAATTTTGCTTAGTAATTTAAGATTTCGTGGTGCCAAGGTAGGCTAATTATTTTATCTTCCGTGCAAATGAGGATTAATGATATTATGGATATCATTTGGATATGGTAATAACTGTATAAGTCTTATTATAATTGATTTGGGGTCTAAGGAGAAGTCTAAGTCTAAGACAAGTTGGAAAATTACCAAATAGACTAATGTTGTAAATGAGTACGCACAAGACCTCACTTTGGACAAGTATATCTCTATTTATATAAGATTTTGTGCGATTCACAACCTATAAAATGAAAGGTCTTTCAGTCTAGTTTCTAATGCTTCAAACCATTTGTCATTCGGACACTCATACCAGAAGTTATGACCAAATTACTAAAAGCAGCGCAGAATTTTTCACTACCGCGGCACCCCATGCGGTGCCCCATGTGGCGCGCCTGTGGGGAGGTGTAGAGAGCATCCAAAAACGTTTTCTAAGCACTTTTTTCACAACTGCGGCGCGGCTATAAAAATCGGGTTTTCTATTATAAAACGACCTCATTTCGTCAAATAGATGGAATGGACCATTTCTTGAGCAAAAATCAGATACTTTTAGAGAGAGAGGATACCCTAGAGTGGGAAAGTGTTCCTCATCAATTCTTCTACAACTCTTGCTCAAATCTTGAAGGATTAATAAGGAAAACCGCACTAGGTCTTCATCTTTGAGGTAAGATTCTATACCCTAACCCATAATTTCGCATTGTAGCTAAAGGCGAGTATTTATTAAGAAAGTTTGTGGGTATTGGAGTTGTTATCTTGTTTGCATGTGTTGTCAAAAGGTGTAGGAACATGGTTGAGGTAGAAATGGAAAAGTATGGGTTGTGGGTTGATGAAATCCTCTACAAAAAAAACCATAAATATTTAACGCTCATATGGTGTTTGATAAAATGCTCAAATTAGCAAGAATTATGAATATCATCCTAATTTGTATTCAATTTTGTTATGTCTCGAAGTAGATGGACATTGCTAGAATTTCTGGAGCGTTTAGTAACTTAAGGAAAAGCTCTTTGAGGTATGTATGGCTAAAAACCCCTTTTATTAGAAATTGAGCTCCGTTGACGTTTACGAAAGTGTGGTAAGATTTGGATGGTTAATGTATTGATGTTATTGCGCATTAATTGATTTGCAATTAACTACACATATATGTGAAGGATGTGCCTCAATGTGAGTAATGTATCATTCTTGATAATTAGAGAAGTATGAAGAATACAATTATGTGTTGAAATGCTGAGGCTATAGGCCAAGATAGAAACTGAGAATTATTCATGCTAGCTATGTGCCCTCTTACATGTACTGCAACTTGAATTACTTTTATATATGCCTATGATCACAACCTGCAAGATGAATACTGAAAATGGAAAACAATGTGATAATGGTGGCCTTGAGTGCCAAGGATGTGATATGATATATATATGAAATAAAGATTCGTATGTGATGACTAATGATAAAGGAACAACGCCTAGATAAGGTGGCCTAGCCGATCGGGTCATGATCGGACACCATGCCGCACACATGCTGGTAATGTGCTGATATGGAATTCCGGATAAGGGAAATAAAATAGTAATTGAGATATATGCCTCCAATGAGGCAACCTAGCCGGTCGGGTCATGATCGGACTCTGCTCAAGATAGCGATGGTATTGAGAACAGTGATGAAGATATAAAAGAAATGCCCCAAACTAAGTTTTGGAAATAATATGAAGGATTGAATGAAATGCATACTTGATTTACTCATGTGATTTACTTGTACTTGCTAGATAGTTCTTTCTAGCAAAATGGTGTTAAGTTATACATACTAGTGCTATTCGATGGCACTACGTCCCGTTTTGCCGGGGGCGCTACATTTTTTTATGAATGTAGGTGGATCCATTGCGGATAGTGCTGATCGCGCATAGCGGAGTACCTTCTTCTCAAAGTATTGGTGAGACCCTTTCTCCTTCAAGGGGTTATATTGTACATCTTCTTATTTTGGACTTTCACTTTGAGGTATAGCGGGAGCCTTGTTGCCGACATTGTTATCACGTCTCTTGTATTCTTAGAGGCTCCGTAGACGTTTGTTGGGTTATATATGGGTATTGGATAGGTCAATGGACCATGTTGTAACCTTTTACTCTTGCTTTCTTCTACATTATAACTTGTATGGAACCTTGGAAGTTTATCCACGTTTTAAATGTTGTGATATAAAATGAACTAAGATGTTGAATGTACTATTTTTTCTAGTTTAAATAAAGGTAAGCATGGCTTCCTTATTCCTATCAAGTTGGGTAGATAGCAGTTGATAAGGCTTGCTCAGTTGGGTTCACTCGATTGAGCGCCGGTCGCGCCTCCCGAAGTTGGGGCGTGACAAACTTGGTATCAGAGCCTAAGGTTTTAAAGTGTCCTAGGATGTCTCGGAGCCATGTCTAGTAGAGTCCTTCTTATCGGTGTGTTGTCAACCACATATATAATTTGGAGGCTACATGGACATTTAGGAATGTTACCCTTCTTCAACACTCCATATCGTGCGATAAAGCTTGACTATAAGATTGGCTTCTAACTCGTGCATTGAGATTCGAGATAAGTTTAAACACTCTTTCGTCTATTTCAAGTAATGTTGTCACATGGAATGACCAATTGGAAAGGCTTGAATATTAATGAGATGGCACGTGTATTATGTTGAACAAATTGTACGGATATATGAGATACGTACATAGTACCAGAAGCATACTTTATATGAGAAAAATGTTTAAATTGATCACCCACCTCCAAAGAGACATTGACTTGATAAATGAGATGCGAGCTTATATGGCACCTATTGATAGTTTGGGAAGCATGTATATGATCGTAAGGTGTAAAAGAAAAAGTTGTTATATAAGCATGTGATATATGTAAGGCATGACCAGGAGAGTAATGACAAACAAGTAGGTCTCTCATGGGAGACAAGAAGTCATGAAATGAGAGTCAATTGAACCCATAATGAGAAGACCCTTATGATATGAATGTTATAAGAATCCCGTAAGTGTATGAAGTTGTGTTACACTGCTAAAGGATATTTACATGAGGAATTGGAATCCCAAGTCCGTGTGGCTGAATAAGAGTAGAGAACTTATGAGGTTAATATAATGCTGACTTCAATATCCCTAATAGCCGAACATATATATGAGGGATAGAGATATGAAACATATGTCCATGAAATTGCTAAATTCAAGACTTGTGTCAAAATCCGGAGCATTCGCCCTAAGTGGGGGAGGAAGGGCCATAGTAAGGCCACTTAAATACAATGAAACAAGAGTAAGACCATGTAGCTATGATGTTTGAATATTTTGTTGAAGACATGCGTAGTCTAGAAAGGTGATAATGGATAACGTAATTATCTGAAAGGATATGTTAATGATAGACCACTAGTACCCCAAAAAAATGGAAGGTTAAGGAAGGTAAATTCTTCATACATGGCAATGTGAATGATAGGGTCAATGATCCTAGAAACTAAGAGTATGTTTGTAAAGGGATTTTATACTTATTAGAGGGTTAGGAACAATGGAACCTAAGGAAGTACTATAGGCCAAATATGGAAGGTTGCGAGTTTTTAGAATGGGTTAATCATAGATCTGTGATTTAACCAAAGTACCAAGGCATTAAGAAAGGTAAAACGAGTGGGAGAAATAAATGTGATGCTATAATAACCCAAGAGGGTATTTGGTCTTGATGGAGAGCCTCTAAAGAATCTTACAAGCAAAGAAGTGTTAAGTGATATGATGATGAACACACTTTTCCACGAATATCCTAACAAGAGTTAAGAGGTGAGCGGGTTAAAATAAATATTTAGGAAAAAGACCACGTAACATGTGGAAGAGTGTGTGGCTATTCACTAGCTAGGAATAATGAGGTGAGAAGAAATAAGAAGAAAATCTATAAATTGAGATGTCCATGGTTATCGCAAAATAGTTCGTATCAGAATGGTGGACTCGCATAGAGCACAAGTGTTAATAGGTATAAAGGACTAACCGTAATGTTACCGACTTGGGTAATACTGAATATCAACTAAAATATTTAGAGGGAGTTCATGTCTACATATTACAACGGAAAGTGAGACTACTGGTGGTGAAATAGTGGTGTGAAACTCAACAAACCAGACACAGTGATACCATGAGTCCATGGGGTGCAGACAAGTGTGTGGCACAATAAGGCTATCTACTATGTATTATAGCAAAAATGGAATGGGAATGAATGTCCCAATCACAAAGAAAAGATAGTACTAATGTACTGGCTAGACCGAAAGGGAGAATAAAAAAGGCAAAACAACACAATCTACCCAAAGAACAAAGGGAAATGTTTGAAATGTAGTGAGAGGGGATGAACATGTGTTACGAATCAAACATGTTTAACATGATAGCTCTTAAGCTACAATACAAACAAACACTATTGGTAGCTACAATATTCGAAATAAGGTGAATTACTTGTTGAGGATGGAGTAATTCTTACACTTAGAAGGAAAACAAAAAGTTTTTGTTGAAGAATATAGGAAGATTTCAAGTTATTGTTCGGGCCAGTGCTCTTTCTGAGTTGAATGTGTACTAAGGTTGTTGATACGTGTTTTGGGAAGTGTTTAACAGTATGGAGGGATCATGAGATGTTCACAAAGGAAGTGGAGTGGTTTCTTAAATCCTATAAGGCACACAAGGAGGAAAGAGGTTGACTAGGAAAGGTCTGGGCACAATGTTACATTACATTTGATGTAATGTCGTGCATTTTGATGATATTAAGGTGTGTGCGCAGGCTAGAAGATGTATTCCTTTGAAATAGAGGGTTCTATAAGAAAAATCATCCAGTAATGTCTTTGTTGAGAATTTGGAAGAGCAAGTTGCAAGTACTCACATAAGATTGTAACCATATCAAGAAAATTATTGAAGAACTCAAATCCTAGGAGGTCATAGGTAAGAGAAATGTGACATAGATGGTCCATTATTGATGTAACATGGCCAGGTGATCTTTTATGCTTCAAGGCAACCCAAGAATCATGAAAGGAACTATTCGACACATGACTTAGAACGTGCTGCGGTAGTTTTGTATAAATATTTAGCGACATTATGCGTATGGGGTCTACGTTGATGTATTTATGAACTACAAGAGCCTTCAATATATTCTTTTTAAACAAAAAGAGTTGAATCTAAGACAGAGAGGATGGCTCGGGCTATACAAGGACTATGATATCGACATTCTCTATCACCCGAGAAAGGCTAATGTCGTGGCAGATGCACTTAGTCGAAAATGTATGGGGAGTTTGGCTCATTTGGGGGCATATTAGATGTCGTTAGCGAGGGAGGTTTAGCAGTTGGCCAGTTTGGGAGTTCGCCTTGCGAACTCAAGTGAAGGAGGGGTAATTATACAGAATAGGGCCGAATCATCGCTTGTAGTAGAGGTGAAGGAAAAGCAATTCAACGATCCATTGTTAGCACAATTGAAAGAAAGGATTCACAAACACAATACCATAGCTTTTTCCTTTGGCATGAATGATGGTACTCTACGGTACCAAGACCGCCTATGTATTCCTGATATCGATGGCCTTCGGGAAAGGATCATGGCAGAAGCTCACACATCCAGGTATTCCGTGCACCCCGGTTCTACAAAAATGCATCATGATCTCAAGGAAATTTATTGGTGGAACAACATGAAGAGGGATGTGGCGGATTTTGTAGCAAAATGTCCAAATTGTCAACAAGTGAAGGTAGAACATCAAAGGCTCGGTGGATTGACTCAAAGCATAGAAATTCCAATGTGGAAATGGGAGATGATCAATATGGATTTTGTAGTAGGGCTGCCGCGCACTCCGCGCAGGTTCGACTCAATTTGGGTGATCGTTGACCGACTCACAAAATAAGTGCACTTCTTGCCAATTAAATCTACCGACACAGCAGAACAGTATGCTTAGTTGTATATCAAAGAAATATTCAGGTTGCATGGCACTCCAGTCTCAATTTTGGAAGAAATTTCAGCAAGGTTTGGGTACGCAGGTAAACCTTAGCATAGCTTTTCATCCACAAACTGATGGGCAAGCAGAGCGGACTATTCAGACGCTTGAAGACATGTTGCGTGCTTGTACTATTGATTTCAAGGGTAGTTGGGATGACCATTTGCCACTCATAGAATTTGCTTACAGCAACAGCTTCCATGCTAGTATCCAGATGGCACCATTCGAGGCACTGTATGGTAGGAGATGTAGGTCTCCCATTGGGTGGTTTGAGGTTGGAGAAGCAGAATTGATAGGGTCGGACCTCGTGTATTAGGCCATGGAGAAAGTCAAGATTATTAAGGAGAGGTTGAAAACTGCTCAGAGTCGCCAAAAGTCTTATTCAGACATTCATCGCAGAGATTTGGAGTTCAAAGAAGATGATTGGGTATTTTTGAAGGTTTCCCCATGAAGGGCATCATGCGATTCGGGAAGAAAGGGAAATTAAGTCCGAGGTATGTCGGACCGTACAGAATCATTCAGAGGATTGGTCAGGTGGCATACAAGCTTGAGCTACCACCCGAGATGTCATTAGTATATCCTGTCTTCCATGTGTCTATGTTGAAGAAGGTAGTGGGAGATCCGTCCGCTATTGTACCAATTGAAGCTATTGAGGTTAATGAATAACTATCTTATGAAGAAATTCCAGTTGCCATTCTTGATAGGCAAGTCCGGAAATTGAGAAATAAGGAAATTGCCTCTGTAAAAATGTTATGGCGGAACCAGCAGGTTGAGAAAGCCACTTTGGAAGCCGAGGAAGAAATGAGAAAGAAGTACCCATATTTGTTTGAATAGTTATGTAATAGCTTTCAAGCATTTGGTTCCGATGAACTCTTATCTTTTGATTTGATCTATGTTAAACTATTCCATTTTGGTTATATATATATGTTGCCTATGCAGCCATGGTTGGTGTTGTACAAGTTATGTTATGTCTATGGAACATGTATATGCTGTTAGGATATGTATTTGGGGCCCTCTGACATGTAAATAGCCCTAGTTACAAAGGAAACTCTGGCGAAATTTTCGGAAATTTAAGGAGTTATCCAAATTCGGGGCTGTTGATATATTTCATGATATGAAAAAAGCAGAAGTTACATAATGATGGCTAATGAATGAACCTTGGTCCTCATTCGAGGATGAATGATCTTAAGCGAGGGAGAATGTAAAGCCCCAGAAAATTTTGCTTAGTAATTTAAGATTTTGTTGGGCCAAGGTAGGCTAATTATTTTATCTTGCGTGCAAATGAGGATTAATGATATTATGGATATCATATGGATATGGTAATAAGTGTATAAGTCTTATTATAATTTATTTGGGGCCTAAGGAGAAGCCTAAGTCTAAGACAAGTTGGAAAATTACCAAATAGACTAATGTTGTAAATGAGTACGCACAAGACCCCACTTTAGACAGGTATATCTCTATTTATATAAGGTTTTGTGCGTTTCACAACCTATCAAATGAAAGGTCTTTGAGTCTAGTTTCCAACGCTTCAAACCATTCATCATTCAGACACTCATACCAGAAGTTATGACCAAATTACTAAAAGCAACGCAGAATTTTTCACTACCGCGGCGCCCCATGCGGTGCCCCATGCGGAGCGCCTGTGGGGAGGTACAGAGAGCATCCAAAAACGTTTTCTGAGCACTTTTTTCACATCCGCGGCGTGGCTATAAAAATCGGGTTTTATGTTCTAAAACGACCTCATTTCCTCAAATAGATGGAAGGGACCATTTCTTGAGCAAAAATCAGATACTTTTAGAGAGAGAGAATGCCCTAGAGTGGGAAAGTGTTCCTCATCAATTATTCTACAACTCTTGCTCAAATCTTGAAGGATTAACAAGGAAAACCACACTAGTTCTTCGTCCATGAGGTAAGATTCTATACCCTAACCCTTAATTTTGAATTTTAGCTAAAGGCAGGTATTTATCAAGAAAGTTTGTGGGTATTAGAGTTGTTATTTTGTTTGCATGTGTTGTGAAAAGGTGTAGGAACATGGTTGAGATAGAAATGGAAAAGTATGGGTTGTGGGTTGATGAAATCCTCTATAAAAGGACCATAAATATTTAACGCTCATATGGTGTTTGATAAAATGCCCAAATGAGCTAGAATTATGAATATCTTCCTAATTTGTGTTCAATTTTGTTATGTCTCGAAGTAGATGGACATTGCTAGAATTTCCGGAACGTTGTAGTAACTTATGGAAAAACTCTTTGAGGTATGTATGACTAAAACCCCCTTTTATTAGAAATTGATCTCTGTTGGCGTTTATGAAAGTGTGGTAAGATTTGAATTGGTTAATGTATTGATTGTTATTGCGCATTAATTGATTTGCAATTAACTACACAAATACATGAAGGATGTGCTTCAATGTGAGTAATGTACCATTCTTGATAATTAGAGAAGTATGAAGAATACAATTATGTGTTGAAATGTTGAGGCTATAAGCCAAGATAGAAACTGAGAATTATCCATGCTAGCTATGTGCCCACTTACATGTACTGCAACTTGAATTAATTTTGTATATGCCTATGATCACAACCTGCAAGATGAATACTGAAAATAGAAAACAATGTGATAATGGTGGCCCTAAGTGCCAAGGATGTGATATGATATATCTATGAAATAAAGATTCAGATGTGATGACTAATGAGAAAGGAACAACGCCTAGATAAGGCGACCTAGCCGATCGGGTCATGATCGGACACCATGCCGCACACATGGTGGTAATGTGCTGAAATGGAATTTCGGATAAGGGAAATGAAATAGTGATTGAGATATGTGCCTCCAATGAGGCAACCAAGCTAGTCGGGTCGTGATCGGACTCCGCTCAAGATAGCGATGGTATTGAGAACAGTGATGAAGATATGAAAGAAATGCCCCAAACTAAGTTTTGGAAATAATATGAAGGATTTAATGAAATGCATATTTGATTTACTCATGTGATTTACTTGTACTTGCTTGATAGTTCTTTCTAGTAAAATGATGTTTAGTTATACATACTAGTGCTATTCGATGGCAAAAACGTCCCTTTTGCCGGGGCGCTACATTTTTTTATGAATGTAGGTGGCTCCATTGCGGATAGTGCCGATCGCGCATAGCGGAGTACCTTCTTCTCAAAGTCTTGGTGAGCCCCTTTCTCCTTCAAGGGGTTATATTTTACATCTTTTTATTTTGGACTTTCACTTTTGAGGTATAGCTGGGGCCTTGTTGCCGGCATTGTTATCACGTCTTTTGTATTCTTAGAGGCTCCGTAGACGTTTGTGTGGGTTATGTATGGGTATTGGATAGGTCAATGGACCATGTTGTAACCTTGTACTCTTGCTTTCTTCTTCATTATAACTTGAATGGAACCTTGAAAGTTTAACCACGTTTTAAATGTTGTGATATAAAATGAACTAAGATGTTGAATGTACTATCTTTTCTAGTTTAAATAATGGTAAGCATGGCTTCCTTATTCCTATCAAGTTGGGTAGATAGTAGTTGACAAGGCTTGCTCAGTTGGGTTCACTCGATTGAGCGCCGGTCGCGTCTCCCGAAGTTGGGGCGTTACATACATGCAGATGTGATACGAGTGCCGCCGAACGAACTCAATGCAACAAGTGCACCTTGGAATTTTACTACCTGAGGAATGGATGTCATTGGTTCGATCGAACCCACTACTTCAAACGGGCACAGGTTCATTTTAGTGGTCATCGATTACTTCACAAAATAGGTACAGGCTGCATCTTACAAAGATGTAACCAAGAAAGTCATCGCAGATTTTGTCAGGGATTGTATTGTTTGTCTATTTGGGGTTCTCGAGTCCATCATCACTGATAATGCCGCCAATCTCAATAGTTATCTGATGAAAGCCATGTGTGAAACTTTCAAAATCAAGTACAAAAACTCCACAGCATACAGGCCTCAAATAAACGGAGCCATGGAAGCTGCCAACAAGAACATCAAGAAGATATTAAGGAAAAGGGTAGAAAACACTTGCAATGGCATGAGAAGTTATCATTCGCCTTATTGGGATACCATACCACAGTCCGCACATCAACTGGGGCAACCCCCTATTTGCGTGTTTACGGTACCGAAGCTGTCATTCCCGCCAAGGTAGAAATTCCTTCTTTAAGGATCATACAAGAAGCCGAACTCAGTGATGCAGAATGGATACGGAGACACTATGAGCAATTAGCCCTCATAGATTGAAAAAGGATGAACACAGTGTCATGGTCAGTTTTATCAAAACACAATGTCCAGAGCTTTCAACAAAAGGGTCAAACCAAGACAATTCACACCGGGGCAGCTAGTACTGAAGCGAATCTTCCCGCATCAAGATGAAGCCAAAGGAAAATTATCACCTAATTGGCAAGGGCCCTACATGGTTCACAGGGTACTAATAGGAGGAACGCTCATAATTGAAGAAATGGACGAAGAAGTTTGGCTAAAACCTATCAATTCAAATGCAGTCAAGAGATACTATATTTATATTGTTTATATTTTTTCATCTGATGTAACTGAACTACGCTTGACCTAATTCCCGTTTAAGAAGGGATATGTAGGCAGCCCTGTGGGTTCGATCACATCTTAATAAAATCTTCATTTTCCTAGAATCAGAAACTGGGGTAGAATTTTGAGGAGGACCATCAAATTTCCGGAGAAAATCTAGCCGACATCAACATATGTAAGACAGTCAGAAAATCGATTAAGTAACTGGGGCAGAACTTTGAGAATGATTCTCAAAATTCTGGAGAAGGTCCAACAAACTTCATTACATGCAGAACGACCAAAGGATCACTTAATAAACTAGGGCAGAATTTTGAGGAGGACCCTCAAAATCCTAACGCAAAGAAGCCGCAATGTCTCTAAAAGTGTCGCAGTCGTTAGTTCATCTAATTTACTTGATATTATATACCACTATGTTTTCTTAAAAAACTCTATTTCATCAAATAAGTGCATATTTTTCGAAAACTTTATTTCTATGGCAGCCAAATGTTACCAAGGGTAACTCAAACGGGATCTCCAGAGCAAAGCAAAGCAAAACAAGCAGACAAAGGCACTAACCAACCTCCCTACAAAACTCACGATTTTTCTTTGGATGCAGGAACAAGGAATAACCACAAGTAAATGCGCCTTAAAATCATTATCTTCATAACAACCAGACCGCCAAGCGCAAATATATCTCCAGCTAAGAAACATTATGCTCTTATTTTCTACTTGTCCATTACATGAGACTAAGCTCTGTCTCAATTCTTGCATGAGGCTGAGCCCTGCCTCCCCAACTGCATAAGGCTAGGCTCTGCCTTTTCTCTGCATGAGACTAAGCCTTGTCTCAAATCTTGCATGAGGCTAAGCCCTGCCTCACTATTTGCATAAGGCTAAGCACTGCCTTCTCTCTACATGAGACTAAGCCTTGTCTCAATCCTTGCATGAGGCTAAGCCCTTCCTCCTCAATTACATAAGGCTAAGCACTGCCTTCTCTATGCATGAGACTAAGCCCTATCTCAATCCTTGCATGAGGCTAAGCACTGCCTCCCTAATTGCATAAGGCTAAACATTGCCTTCTCTCTGTATGAGACTAAGCCCTGTCTCGATTCTTGCATGAGGCTAAGCCCTGCCTCCCTATTTGCATAAGGCTAAGTGTTGCCTTCTATTTGCATTAGACCAAGCCTTGTCTCAAATCTTGCATGAGGCTAAGCCCTACCTCCCCAATTGCATAAGGTTAAGCTCTGCCTTCCCATCGCATGAGACTAAGCATTGTCTCCCATATTTGCATGAGGCTAAGCATTTCCTCCTCAATTGATAAGGCTAAGCACTGCCTTCCATTGCATAAGACTAAGAATTGTCTCCTCCTCTTTGCATGAGGCCAAGCATTGCCTCCACATCAGCAAAAGGCTAAGCTCTGCCTTTCCTTGTGTAATGACTGAACATTAGCCTATCTAAAACCTAGAACTATTTTACCTTTTCTGGGGCTAAGCTCTAACCCCGACCCTGCACAATACTAAGCTCTGTCTTGTTTTATCTCAAGCATCATGTCTTTGCATTTCATGAGCTGATATATAGCCAATTTGCCCAAAGGCTTCATAGTCCGAAGGCATCATCCTCATACCCTACAGACATTGTGCCATGGCCTGAGGATCTCTCAATATTGCACATCATTATTCAAAGGCGTCATGGCTCGGAGGCACCATTCTCATGGCCCGAGAACATCATTTCATAGCTTGTGAATCCCTTATCTCATGATTCATGGCCCAGGACGTCATGGTCTAACGACATCATCCTCACCATCCAAAGACAACCTTCATGGTCCAAAGGGAGTCGGCATCATGTTTAAATTCTCGCAATAATCCATATATATTTGCACGCATCATGTTTTAAGTTTTGCATGTAACTCAAGAGTTAACTGTTATTCAAATAGGAGCAACCTTTGCTCTGGTTTCCGCTCATACCATTCATACCTGGCCATCATTTCAGACATAACCGACTCCCATCAATTACTCGCCTTAACTCTATGACCGTCCAGATATCTGCTCTGTGATACATCTGTTACACTTCACATTCACATTCATAACTCCGCATAAATCCATCTAATACTATCCTTCCCAAAAGAACCCTTTCCAAAACATACAACTATTCCTATAACAATTCCATCGGTTTCATTCACCGTTGTGTCCAGAACTACACACGGCCTGATTCCTATAAATCTAGGGATATGTAGGCAGCTCAGAGACCAGGGTGCGGCCTATATTTTTCAAAACACCCCATTCGGTCAAAATCGGTCATCATTTCTTTACCCGACAACTCTTTCATCCTTCTCGGGTAAAGAGCGGCAGTTATTGATACCCACTTTTTCCCTCATATATTTCAAAAATGCATATATACCTTCAAAATAGTGCATGAGCATCACCAAGTATTTTTTTCATAATTTTCTATATTGTTCTATAATTATTAAAGGCTTTTAATTAATTTATTCCTACATTTTTATATAAATAATTATTAATTGCATCACAAATAATTTATAACAATTCATTATTTAATTTTTTCATCCTTTATATCCATATTAAGCTTTAAATATTTTTATATATACTTATTTTGCATCCTTAGGCTAAGATTGCATATTTTGCAATAATAACCCATATATATGCATAATTACATTACTTACATAAAAAATAACTTTTTATATTTTTATAATATTAAGTAATTATTTTAAATCATTTTCATGCGCAAGTAATATTTTTTTTATTTTAAATTATTTTTATAAACTATTTACTAATTTAATTAGGTATTTAAAATCTAGCCCTTTTTTTAATTAATTTCGGACCTATACACTACCCATTACCACAGCCCAATACCCTAATACCCAATACCCAACTACCCAAATACCCATTAACCTAGACCCATACTCATTTAAAAACCCGATTCAATTCTTTTTTTTAAAATCACAATCGTTGATCTCTGAAGATCAACGGCTCATAGCACCCCAACCCCTGTTAATTATATCCTACCCGATCTAACCCTAACCCCATTTCACCCACTCTGCCGCCCACAAAATGTCTCAGCTCCCCCCTCCCCTTTCTTTTCTAAAACCCTAGCGACTCACTAATATCTCCCCTCTGATTCTAACCCTAGAAATGTAATCAACCTGTGATTCATTGCCTTATTTTGTCCTATTTTCTTACTGCCTACCCGTTCTTTGGTGTTACATAATATCTTGCCTAAAATGGCAAGCAAATCTGGAGATATCCAAACCAAATCTGGTTCAAACTCTCTAACATGTTGATTATTTCCGTTTGTGTTCACTCTAACTTCTGTAAGTACGAATATTTTCATATATCTTTTGAATTCTTACTTAAACCTAAGGTTAGGGTTTAGATCTTTCCTATTCAAACCCAAAACTGGTTTTAACCTTATTTTTTATGTTATTCCATATAAATCTGCATATTTTTTGTTAAATCTTTTATTTACCGAATTTAAGGTTTCAAATCTTCTTTAATCAAACCAGATCTGGTTCGATTCTATGAATAACCCCTGTCTATGCTCATTTTACTAAAATATTTGATACTTTACCTTTGTTTTTATTGATTTTATGGCTTACCTAAAATTAGGGTTTCAATCCTTTTTATTCTGGGGCTAGATCTGTTTCGATTGTGTATTCTGTAAACATGTTCCCGTCTATGTTCATCCTATGAAGCATGAGACTCTTGCCTTTTATCTCTGTTGATTTTATGATTTTTACCTGAAAATTAGTACTAAAACCTTTTACTGACTTCCGTTTACTTTTTCCTTTCTCGTATAGTACTGATATTTTCTTTATTTTGTTCACCCTACATTGTTCCTTTACTTCTTTACCTTATGCGTTGATTGATAATTGATTCTATATGATACTTACCTTATTCTAACTAGTACTTGCCTGATTACTCGTTAATTGACTGAACTCTGACTTCAATTGATTCTAGATTTATTTTCTTTCATTATTTGTGTATTTTTTATTTATTCCCTTATATATCTGCCTAATTGAACACTATTTAAACCCTTTCCCCTCTTCCCTTTGGGACAAGACTCAAACTCTCATACTCTCACTAAAACTTAGTTCTTTTACTCTGATTATATGCTCATTGTTTCTGGTCTTGGCCGGCTGAAAACGAAGGCCAAGTGATTCTCTAACTTAACTATTGTTGCATATCTACTTGCTTTCTTGCTTAATTGGTAAGCCCTAATCCCTTTTTGTTTCATTCTCCATGTTTTTCATAATCAGTGTAACTTGAATAGTATGTCTGAACCTCACTTTTAGAATGATTCTACTTTTTATGCTCCTATGACTCTCTTCTAAAATTATGGCTAATATTTTTAGTTTAAGATTAGCTATTTTGAATAATATGAATCCTCTTATAGGTTAGCTTAATGTTCAAATTTGTCCGGGCATACTGTTTGTTAATCCTGCACCTGTTTCGAACCTTGCATTCTTAGGATACTACAAAGCATGTAATTAGTTAATCTATCCTAATTTGTTGCTCATGTGCCATGTCTGTTAATATGTCATGTGGTGATCTGACTGCTTTGCATAATTTATTTCTTTGATTAAACAATGGTTGTCTTAAAGGTCAGCATGCTCCATTAGTGTAATTAAGTCTCTCTTCTGAATTAACCTATTTAAAACTATGTACTTTGCAAACTTTGTTGTTTTCTAAATACAATTCTGTGCCCTAAACCTCGTTTCTTTTGAAATCAAAATGTTTTGAAATCTGCCCCTACTCCATTTTATATGCTGATTTTTTAAAAACCTCACTCTTAGTCCCTTAAGTTCTCAACCACCCTAGTGTGAGCACTGTTCAGGTCCACACGGGACTCATGTCAAACACTGGGAACTGGTTACCCATCTCTTGTGAATCATTTGCTGAATACATGGTTCTGGTGTGAGCATTGCCCTGGGTCACTGAGGTCCTTGGAAACTTTAACACACTCGAAATCTGGTTCTATATGTGCTATGAGTGAATCACTCATATTTTGTCTATGAGGCACTTATGAAATGAGCCTCAAAGTTGATTGGTATGAAGGCCCGGTTCCCAGTTTCTTTTGGGCTTAATGAAGGCTCCCTATGGTTTATCTTACTATAATTATGCAATTCGTTTGCTATTCTGGTCTGTAATAACTTTGTAATAAACATATTCTTGGGTATTTAGTAAAATCGGAGGGGGGATTTCTTATTTTCTTTTGTTAAATTGGGTAGAAATCCTGCCTATAGGGATTCACCCATGTTATTAATTCTGCTTATTCGTCAAAACTGTTAAATTCTGCAATGTGTTTTAGAAATCCTGCCTATAGGACTTTCATTGGTGATGTTGATTCTGAGTTTTATATTTGCATATTAGCAAGCCTGACTATACAATTAAATTTGCATATTAGAAATCCTACCTATAGGTTGCATTAATATGTCCAATAACTATGTGTTAGCAATCATGCCTACAGGACCTGAATGTTTGATTTAATTGTTTTTCTAGTAACATGTACAACTTCTTCCCATATTACTACTCAATAGATATCATGCCTGTAGGACAAAAAACTAAAATCAATTTTGAACCTAGAGATCATACCTATAGGATTCTATTAATTGGTGCTGAGTATAATCTCCACTGTCTACCACTTAGACAATATGCCTACAGGACTTTATAATAATTCCTAATGTTTTAAGCATTATTTTATGAAGTACCCAGACGATATTCAGTAGGAAAATAATAGGTCCTAATACCCACCTTAATGAAGTTTCTTCTATATAACATTGCTCGCCTATTTTCTCACATAGATATCATGTCTATAGGATTAGGCAGAATAATAAAACCTGCTAATTAATTGCATGCATTTGTTGTTTATGTGCGGAGGCTAACATGATCCCATATTTGCTTTATACTTGCAATTCCTAACATATTTTGTTTGTCGCCTAGTCTTTTACATTTTGAGCAACCCAGGCTTAGTTTAGAACTATCCCAAGTAGAGGTCCTAATAGATCTAGGGCCATAGGTAAAGGACGGGTACTGCACGCATAAGAACGAACTAGAATCACTTAGAGCGCTTTAGGTAAAACTTAAAGATAGTAATCGGGTAGCAGGAGATGATAATCTATGCCCGCTGAATAATATGAGTAACACCCTGACTCGAGGGAGTTATGAAGTATTATTTATGTTGCACGGGGTGATCCTTTAGGCTAAAACATTTAGGATCCCACATCCATATTAAATAATCCTCTCGCTTCTTTATTAGATTAATTCATAAGTTAAGTTCAGCCGGGACCCACCATTGTGGACCTTAATGGGTGCCTAACACTTTCCCCTCGAGGTAATTTCGAGCCCTTACCCGATCTTTGGTGATGTAAACTGGTAATATGAGTTATCTGCTCAAGGTGCCCTAACGCACCTTAATCCCTTAGGTGGCGACTCTTTTAACTCCAATTCCCTACCCTCTCATAAAGAAGTTGTCCCAGAAATGTCGAAACTCGATTTCACGAGAAAAAGTAGGCGCAACAGGTGTCCGAAGTCATCATCGTCATAGCCTGAAGACACCATGTGGTGGCCTGACGTTCTCTCAATGTTGCACATCCTTATTCAAAGGCGTCATAGTTCAGAGGCACCATTCTCATGGCCCGAGAACATCATTTTATGGCTTACAAATTCCTTATCATGCGATTCATGGTCCAAGATGTCATGGTCTAAGGACATCATCCTCACCATCCAAAGACAAGCTTCATGGTCCAAAGGGAATTTGAATCATCTTTAAATTCTCACAATAATCTATATATTTTCACGCATCGTGTTTTAAGTTTTGCAGGTAATCCAGGAAGTAACTGTTCTTCAAACGGGAGCAATCTTTGCTATGGTTTCCATTCGTAATGTTCACATCCTGCAAATGTTTCAAACAAAACCGACCAACTTAATAACCCACCTTTTATTCTATGACCGTTCAGTTATTAGCCCCGTGATACATCCATAGTGTCTCAGATTCACATTCACGACTTCGCATAAATCCATCAAATACTTTCCTACCGCAAAAGAACCCTTTCCGATTTACACGACCATTTCTATAACAACTTCATCGGTTTCGTTCACCGTTTGATCCAGAAATACACACGACCTGATTCCTCTAACACCAAGGATATGTAGGCAACTTAGGAACCAGGGTTCGACCCATAGTTTTTCAAAATCACATTGTCCCTCATTCAATTCGGCCAAAATTGATCATCATTTATTTACCCGACAATTCTTTCATCATTCCCAGGTAAACAGGGGCAGCTGTTGATACCCAATTTTGCCCTCATATTTTTTCAAAATAGAATAATATATATATATATATATATAAACACACTTTCAAAACATCTTTTTTGCATCATAATTTAGTTTACAAATCAATACAGGTATTTTCTATTATTTTCCATAATTTTTAGAGCTTTAAATTGATTTTTCTGCATTTAAATTACTTGAATAATAATCAATTATTCCTTAAAATTATTTTGTGATGAATTAATCATCCAAATTACTATTTGCATCCTCATATATGTTTCATAATATTTTTACTTTACTTCATATAATTGTTTTTGCATTTTTAAGTTGTTTACCTAATTTAGCAGTAATAGCCTATATTCATTATAATTGGTTTTTATCTATACTATTTGTGTAAAAATAGCCTTCTTTATTTTTATAATGCTAAATTATTATTGTTAATCATTTTATTTCATAAATAACATTTTTATTTATTTATTAAAGCATTTTTAAATTATTTTGTTAAATTTTGTGTATTTAAATAATATTCCAATTTTTAAAAACCAAATTCAGACCTAAAACTACCCAAGCCATAGCCCAGTCCACCCCAGCCCATAACCCGGTCGCAACCCGCCTAAGCTTACCTGACCCAACCCTCTTAAAATCCTGGTTGTTGATCTGTAAGATTAACGACCCTTATTCAATCCCTCCTTTTAATTATACCCTTACCCCGAAACCCTAATCACTCCCCTACAATCCGCCGCCCTCATATTTTCTCAACCCCCCCCCCCTCTTCTTCAACAAAACCCTAGTCGCCTCCCCCCAAATCCCTCTCATAATCCCACGAGACATGGGATTTGATTGCTACTACTTGCCATATACGGCCTCCTCTTGGTATTGGTTACTCTTATATGGTGCTTGCCTAAAAATGGAAAGCGAATCTCATCAAAATGGAACCAGAATCGGTTCAAATACTTGACCTTTCTGCTATTCCACTTATATTCATCCTTTATTCCATTATGGGTACGAATCTCTGTGTATTTTTTGTTGATTCTTACTTACTATAAAACGAGGGTCTTAGACCTCTTTAAATCGAACCAAAATGGGTTTGATTCTCTGATTTTAAGTATTATTATGTCTATATTTGTCCTATATTCTACTGTGTATCCGATTTTTGTTATATTTTGTCAATATTCACTTTCCTTAAAAAACTAGGGTTTACCTATTTTTCCCTAAATCCGATTTTTATTGATTATGCGTGTTATTGCTTCCTTATTTATGTTTGATTTTACAGCGCTTCCTTGTTTACTTATTTAATTTCTACTACTATATAAACCCCTCCCCATTCCCCTTTAATATAGATAGGAATCGCTATAATCTCACTAAAATTTAAAGCTCTATTCAATTATTCCTTCATTATCTCATTCTATACTTTAGTTCCTCGCCGGCTGAAAGCCAAGGCCACCGAAATGTTGGGTTCTTATTCTTCGTTGATATTCTGAACACTGCGGACTTATGTTCTTTCTTTTCTTTTTTTACTTAACTAGTGAGTTACTGGACTTCGTAGTTTCATTCCTATGTATATGTGATTTGCATATGTTTTCACTCCTGGAGTTTTTCTTAATGTGTTCTTCTGAGATGTTTTTGTGTGCAATTCTACTTGTTCTACTTCAATTTTTTAGCTCTCCCTAACTTTTAACTTCGTATTAGGAGTTTAAAGCATGCCTAAACCTGATTTGAGTAAATTAGATTCCTTTCAAGCTTATCTAGCCTAGGTGTTGCAACTTACTGATGTTTAGGACCTTTGTGCCTCTTTGTTGTTTAATTTTGCTATCAATCCTGTTACTTGAACATGCTTTACTTACATGATTTGTATCCCTTTTAATAGACTAGATGATTGTGTTCAAAAGCATGAATGTGTCTATTAACTATATAGCATAAGTCTGTCTCATATCCTATTCTGAATTTGGTATAATGATATCCTGCCTATGTAGCATGTTTGATCTTGTTCCCTATTAGTATGTTTCTAGCATATGTCTTGACTTCCCAGTAGTTGCAATGATCTGTTCTCATCCTATCTAAATTTTGTTGCCAATTAATATGATTCCTTCTTGTAACACTAGCACATATGCTTAGCATGATTTGAACTTTTTCTTTACTATGAGTCTGTGTATGCCAATCCTGCAAACCTATCTTGTTAATGTGTGACTATTTATGCACTAGGTGTTGAACTTTTTCTTCTGAATCTTTGCCAAGTCTGTTCTTAAAACCTAAAGCATGTTCGATTATCTGCTCTATGTGCTCAACTTGACTATGTTTGTATCCTTCAGTATTGTCCCTCAACCTTAGTTTATTCTCTTTCACTTGTTACCTGGGCTTTTTAGAGTTCTCGTTCTTAGCCGATTGAAACCCAAGTCTAACTAGGTTCTATCATTGACCTCCCTAGTGTGAGCACTACTCGGGGTCCAATTGAAACCCTTGTGAACTCTGATACACTATGGCTTGGTCTTTAGTCATTCCCTGAACCTCCTCTATTAACCTCCCTAGTGTGAGCACTGCTTGAGGTCCATTTTGAAACCCTTGTGAACTCTGACACACTAGGGTCTAAAGTTCATTGGCACTATGTCCTAAATGCTCCAACCTACCCCCTTTCTACCTACTGAATGAGCCAATGGGTTTGTGTACATGGCTGATTTCTGAATCTTTGATGGCTACTGGGTTTTGGCTACAGAGAATATTTTCTGCGTTGTTATGAAAATATGTGGACTTGAGATTGAAGGCCTGGCCTGGCCGAGTATACTTTGGGCCTTCCTTAGGCCCACTATAGATATTTTATAATTCTATAATTTATTTCATTCATTGGGTCTGTAATAATATTGTAATAACAATTAGGGTGTTAGTAAAATTGGGAAATGGGTTTATTTTTAATATTTGCATGAAACAGGTAGAAATCCTGTCTATAGGTATTTAATTTGCTCGAACATGTTCTGATAATGTGTGTGTTAAATAACCCGCCCATAGGTGTTTAATTTGTTTGAAATATTCTGCTTCCACATGTTTGTTAGATATCATGCCTATAGGAAATAAAATGATCAATCTTTCAATTGCAGCATATTCACTAGATACCATGATCATAGGATTATATTAGTTTTTGTTCTACCAATATGCATTTTAGAAATCATGCCTATAGGGTTGTAATCGGTTAATATGATGTTGTTATAGTTGCTCACTTAGTAGACATGCCTATAGAAGCTAAAACCAGTTTTAATCGCTAATCGTAGAAATCATGCCTATAGGATGATCCCCACTATCTTTAAGTGCTAAAATAGAACTTTCAACATTGTTTCATTGCCACTATTAGAAAGCATGTCTATAGGAGCAGACTAAGTAATTCTGAGTATCTCCCATGGTTATCACTGCCAACTACTACACCTAGATATCATGTCTATAGGTTTAAACACTTATAATCTGTAATTTTAGTAATCAGTACGCAATACCAGATTCCCTAAAATATATAGTTATTCGGAAAGCATTCCTCTAAAAAGCACCTTGCTTCTGAAGCTGCCTAAATGCTTGAATTCCAAGGTCATGTAGAAATCGTGTCTATAGGGCTTACTGACTTTAACTAGTCTCAATTCTGAAACTGTCAAATGCCTAATTTGTTTGCGTCCATTTGCTGTCTAAGTGTGGAGGCTAACTTGATCCCCTATTTGCTTTTACATGAAGTCCAACTTGTTTTGTATGTCGCCTAGTTTTCTCATTTTGAGCAACCTAAGTTAAGTCTAGACCCCCCCAAAATAGAGGTCCAAACGCCTATTGAACCATAGGCATGAGACGAGTAGTGCACGCATAAGGCACGGTTTAAAATCAACTAGTGCACTTTAGGTAACAACTTAAAGATAATACGGGTAGCAGGAGATGGATGATAGTCTGTGCCTGCTGAATAATATGAGTAACACCCCACCTTGAAGGAATTACGAAGTATAATTTATGCTGCACGGGGTGATCCTTTAGGCTAAAAAATTTAGGACCCCCGCCCCCCACCTTGTCTTTAAATCAATTATTTATGTTTATTCAAGGACTTATGGTAATAACTTCCCAAAATTCTTGCTTTCTTTGTCGGACTAATTCATATAATTCAAGTTCGGCCGGGACTCACAGTTGTGGACCTCGAAGAGTCCCTAACACCTTCTCTTCAAGGTAATTTGAGCCCTTACCCGATCTTTGGTGACGCAAACTAGGTAAACCAGAGTTATTTGCAAATAGGTGCCCCAATGCACCTTAAACTATTAGGTGGCGACTCTCTCTTTTAACACATTCCTTAAAAGAGTTGTCACGTGTCGAAACCCGCTTTTGCAAGGAAAAGTGGCACGACAGGCGTGACTTAAGTTGTTTGTGTAGGTGCACATCCTTCACTGTAGAAGCGGACTTACTGGACATAGAAGCGGGATTGCTGGGCAGAAGAATAAAAATCGAGGGTTTGAGTCTTTCTTTCTTTTTGCAAATTTTGAAGTGCGGACTAGGGCGATTTTGTAGAGGCTTTCACCTAGATTGAAGACGTAACGACTTTTATTCACTTTTGTCCATGAATACTGAATACCCATTGATCGTTTCACCTATTATTCATAAATCTCAGTTAGAATTTGGAAATTTTTGGACTATGCTATTGGAGAGTAAAATTTGAGGACTTGAGGGGCGATTTATGATCGGAATTGGATGATTTTGGTATGGTTGGACTCGTTATTGAATGGATGTTCGAAATTTGTGAATTTTATCGGGTTCTGAGGCGTGGACCCGGGGTTGAATTTTTTATTTGAGTTAAAGACCTTAGCATTATCTTTTGTAATCACTTCCTATGCCTTTTATTGATCGTATTACATTATTTAAGCTAGAATCGAGCCTTCCAGAGGTTGATACATGCGGGAAGGGCTTGTTAGCGAAGTGATTTGGTTTTTTTAGGTAAGTATCTTATCCAAAATTGGTTTAGTCACTAGTTGCCTTAATTATTGTTATAGCTATGTGCTATTGGGTGCGGACATGTGTGGGTTTGAGCTCATGTGCCAACATTGGGGGATACTTATCCATGTTCGGGTTGTGCTTTGGCTATGATATGCCTAGATTTGACTGTTAAGCTTTAAGCTATGATGTTTCTCACATTTTTGACATTATTGTGAAATATTTAAGCCATGCTAGAGGTGAACTTGATAAATGCTATTCTATGATGAGATTTGCCGATACGAGCAATGATATTGCACTTTACACATACCTACACTTAGAATGTCACTTTTACCTGTCCAGGAGCATGAGATTTGATAATTATTCATCACTTACATGTATTCTTGTTATTTTCTCATGTGTTATATGATTGGACTAAGTAGGTGTGACCACGTCGGACGAATTGTGTTAGTGTGCCTGTGACAGCACCGGGCGGATTGTGTTGTTATGCATGTGACCACACCGAGCAGATTGTGTTGTTATGCCTGTGACCATACCAGACGAATTGTATTGTTATGCTTGTGATCACGCCGGGCGAATTATGTTGTTAGGCCTGTGACCATGCCAGGCGAATTGTATTGTTATTCTTGTGACCGCGTTGGGCTGGTAGTACGTTGCATTGGCCGTGCTTGCATTTAGATATAGATCCATCCCCCTAGAATCACCATCTCATGTTTCTCTCTTGATGGTGTACACATGAATATTGAGAAAATTTGATTAGTTGTTTGGTATGGAATTGGAAAGGTTGAGGAAATATGGCCAGTGATTGTTTGGATTTTGCATTTTATCTTTACTAGAAATTTTCGTGATTATTTACCTGATTTAACTGCATATCATCTCTATATATCGAACATTGACTGAGCATAGTATTTGAGAAACTGTACACATACACAAACGGATGCTTCTTCCTGTACTTCATGACTTGATTTCATTATTGCTTTGTTCTTGTTGAAATGATAAGATTGTACATGTGATAACTAGCATCATTTATAAGTTGTGCTTCTTTTATCTCGCCAAGGTTAGCTACAATACTTATTGAGTACATGGGGTCGGTTATACTCATACTACACTTTGTACTTTGTGTGCAGATCCAAGTACATCTGGACGCGGTGGTTGCTAGATTTGGTGCTAGTACATGCCCTAAGACTTTGAGGTAACTGTTATGACGCACGCGGACCTTGACTCTCCTTCTTTTCATTTTATTTAGTACTGTACTATTACTGGGACAATTGTACTAGAGTTTTAGACTATGTTGATACTTAGTAGCTCATGTACTCGTTGACACCAGATTTTGGGATGGTTATAGTAGAGTTTCCATTACTTTTATCCGATATTTATGAGATTTGTCGTTATTGAGTTATTAAACCTATTTCATTCATATGTTTAGTTGTTATATGATTGTTGGCTTGTCTGGTAAGTCTGTTAGGCTCCATCACGACAGGTTGAGATTTTGGGTCGTGACAAAAGTGCTTTTTTCTGATGTACTTTTTGTGAGAAGCAGTTTGTGTTAGGCTAATTAACTTTAAAACCACTTCCGAGCAGCAATTTGTGTTTGACCAAACTTTTAAAAAGTGCTTCTTAGTGTATTTTTCTCAAAATTACTTTTCAAAAAAGTATTTTAGGGGAGAAACTACTTTTTCTTCTTCTCCAAAACTACTTATGCTTTTACTCAAAAGTATTTTTTTTCTTCTAAAAGCTTGGCCAAATACTACAATTTTGAAAAAGCACTTTTTTGAAAAGAAAAATGCTTCGAGGTTTGGAGAAGCTTGGCCAAACAGGCTATTAATATTAATCCCCATACCCCCTATTCTCATATCATTCTTACTTCTTTTTTCTTTTTGCTACAAGCTTTCTCATGTCATCTGTTTTCCCTTTTCTTTTCTTTCTTGATTTTTTCTTTTCCATATTTCTCTCTTACAAGATTTGATTGTTAATACAAAACGTAAATTTGAAAACGTGCAGTGATTGAGCTACTGAATGAGCTTCTTTGTTTTCTTGTAGTAAAGTGAAGTTGAATTTTTCTAGAGATTAGAATAAATGGCTTCTCGGTTATAAATGTGTTTACCGTGAAAATGGTAATAACAATTAAATTTGATTATAGGACTCTAAAAATATGTGATCTATTTTTATGCTAGTTGTTAAGCAGTTGATGCTATGTGTATGAAACTTAGAAACGAAATAAAAGTTAAGGATAGGATGATAATCAAACTGATAGGCTGACAATCAGGGCCTCGAGCTTGTCGATTCAGGGGCCTCGAGGTCGATTTCGGAGCTCGGCTGTGAGCGATCGAAGGTAATCAATGTACGGCTAACAGTTATAATAAAATCAACAAAGGCTCTTTATGGCCAATGATAAGCACTAAATGATGAACAAATATGAAGATGGTAAATAGAAGCAATAATATCAAGAGAATATGCTAGAGAGCATAGAGAATGTTCTTGTATATTTCGTGTGAAGCAACTGAAGAAACAGGGATTTACAAAATGATAAAGATCCCCTTTATGGAGGAGGGGAATCTCAACATAGTGCAAAAATGCATTAATGACAAAGAAGCGGAGATGGGACAGCTGGATGACACCTTGATTCAAGGCTAGGGTAGTCCACTAGGATCCGTCAATCCTAGTCGTATACCTTGGGAACTGTCACTACCCTAAACCTAGACCCGGTCGGGATAGTGTCTCTCGTGAAGACAAGGCTAGCTGACACAAATTCTCATTTTAAATTAATAGATAATGATTCATAATCAAGTCATTAATAATAATAATTCCCATAATAGAGTGAAATATAGCAATTGCGAAAAACCAAACATAGCCCGACATCAGGGTATCACCAGTCATGAGCATCTAACATGAGTCTAGGAATACTAAAAAGGGACTACACAGTCTATTACAAAATCCAGTACAAGGAAAGAAATAATGATAAGATGGAGAAACACTGGGCTGCGAATGACGAGAAGCTACCTAGTGGACTCCGAAAATCTGCTGGAAGCTATCAACCCTCGCTAGCAGAACTTGAAGCGCATGAATCTACACACAGGGTGCAGGAAGTAAAGTGAGTACTCCAACTCAGTGAGTTATAACAATAAATAAAGACTGAGCGATAAGAAATCACATAAAAATACAACAACATGCTATAAAGAGGCAGAGTAAAATCAGTAAAGTACAATAAAATAGTGAAATCTCATAAAGACACCTTAGTTCAGTTTTAAGCTTCTTTAAAATACCTTTTTAACAGTTAAAGAAGTAAATGACAGGCAGCTACAAAAGATAAACACATAAAAACTGCCCCTCGGGCACAATACTAACAGAATCAGCCCCTCGGGCAACAACATGGAACAACACCAGCCCCTCAGGCTATATCTCATATCTTATATCACAATGGGTACCTGCACTCACTGGGGTGTACAAACTTTGGGAGGGGCCCCTTACCGCCCAAGCCCAATATCAAGCCATCTCGTGTCATAATCAATATGCTCTCGGCCTCATATCAACAATCCACCCCATGGCGTACAATCTTAGGCCCTCTCTTTAAGAGGAGCCTTCAAAACCAGGTACCATCTTGAGCTATGACGTCGATGGCCCCTTAGAGAGATCCTCGAGATCGGGTACCATCTCGGGCCTGGCGATGATGTTAAAGGCTTCCTGGAGCCTAACTTTCATTTTGAATGAGGTCCTCGAGATCGGGTACCATCTCGGGACTTGTAGTGATATTGATGTCTCTCTAGAGTCTGTCTTCTTTCTTTTTGTGGAGGTCCTCAAGGTAGGGTACCACCTCGGGACTTACGGTGAAGTTGTCGGCTTCTTAGAGTTTGACTTCTTTTTTATGGAGGTCCTCGAGGTTGGGTACCACCTCAGGACTGGCGATGATATTGTTGTCTTTTTAGATCATAACTTCTTTATGATGGAGGGCCACGATGTCGGGTACCACCTCGGGACTTGCGACGAAGCCATTGGCTTCCAAGGAAGGTGGATCATTGTCGTTTTTTCCATATATAGGGTCGTTTCTGCTTCTTTGGAGATCCAACCATTTTACGTAATTACACTTTTTTTCTACGTTAAGCCTTTCATTACTTCAGTACTAACGTACTTGCACAAATTCCTGCTTTAGTTCTCTAGTTTTGCCATAGTCGTGACTGCTGCATCAGGATCTGTCCGGCGGAGAGGGCAGAGTTCCACCTCCGTCGTTCAGGACCATCTAGAGTATACTTTGAAAACTACTTCTTTGATAGGAGAAGAGCATCTTGAGTTAGTAAGAAAAGACTGCGACTGGGGGAGAAAGTGGTGTTACAGATACTTTTCACGGATGAGGGCATCACGGATCGTGCCGATGGATTCTTGAATGTGTACACGTATCCTTTCACACTGGGACCCCTTGATAGGGTTGTGCTCGACTTCTGTTTAAAGTATCGAGTTACCTTGGCACAGATCCACCCGTCAATATGGCGAATAGTATTGATGATGAGATTTTTTGCAGAGAAAGCAGGGCTTGAATTTATGCTTAGTCATCTTATTAGGCTGTACCGGCCCATTCACCATCAAGGTCTGCTAACCTTGCAAAGCCGGTCGACCATTCCCTTCGTTGTTGATGATGAGGAAGATGGATATCGGGAGCAGATGAGTCAATTCATTCGAGTTCGTACTACTAACATTATCCATGTGGAGATTATGCCATTCCTTGAGGAGTGGAACTATACACGTAAGTGGTACATTCCGTGCATTCTTAGTTTTATTAATGACGAAGGCTGGTTTCATAATCGTGCCTTCTTTTCTTTTTCTGCAGCGGTTTCATGGGCGCCAGGCAACATTCCTGATCTGTCAGACTGGGTTTGAAAGTTGGCAACCCGCTCGACTTGTGATGAGCGTAGGTGGAAAGCTCTGTCACAGGGCTTTGGAGTGGAAGCATCGTTTGAGCCTGTCGTGCCCGTGGTTCTTGGTTCCCAGAAGGTGGTTTCTCCATTGACGTTGCCTTCTTTTTCCGTTGACAATACTTTGAGGGATACTAGAAACCAGGGTCGCATATTCCGAACGACCGTGCCTTGATCGGAGTTTGACTCTTTCAAAGCTGAGGGAGCTAGATTAACATATGTACGCTTGGCTTTCAAGGAAGCCCAGCGGCTTCACTTTGTGGTAAGTTTCGACATAGGTCTTTTGAGTTTCGTGTCTTCCCTTCCTTATTGGGTTTTCTTTTGCAGGCCTTCGATAGGCTTAAGTCCAAGCTGCTTCATCGTGAAGCTAGGCTGCAGAAAGCTCTAGATGAGGAGATATCCCTTAGGCTCCTTTGCGATGAAAAGGAAGTCGAGCTGGCACACTTGTGGTATGAGGTGAGCCGGAGCTTGAATTATGAGAGCTACTTGAAGAAGCAGGTAGTTTTTTGTCACAGGTGAGTATGCATTCCGCCTTCTAGCTTCCGAGGCTAACACTTCATCTATCTCAATTGTAGAAAAAGACGGAGGCCCTGGAGCATCTTTCGGATGAAGCTGGCCGAGCCAAGAGTGAACATAATGAGCTAAGAGCTCGGGCGGAGGTTTAGGCTTTAGAGGAGAAGGGGGCCCTGGATAAATTTCCCACCTTTGAGGTCCAACTCTGCTTAGCTCGTTAGGCTGGTAACAATGGCTCTTACGCTTTTCCCTTAGGCATATATGGTTAACTATTTTGGGTTTAGTCTCTGAGTTGAGTTCCGGCTCTAGCTCATTTGACCCTCAAGTTTTTAGATTTGTTTGGGCTTGTGACAATGGCTCTTACACCTTGGGCTGATGTGGCCTTTTATGCAGGCTGGCGACAATGGCTCTTACGCCTTGGGTCGAAGCGACCTTTTACGTGTGTGGCCCTGAGGCTCATTATGCTGGCGACTATGGCTCTTACGCTTTGCCCTTAGGCATATGTAGTTAATTGTTTTGGGTTTAGTCTCCGAATCGGGTTCCGACTCGAGCTTATTCACCCTCAACTTTTCGGATTTGTGTGGGCTGGCGATAATGGCTCTTACGCCTTGGGCCGATGCGGCCTTTTATGCAGGCTGGCGACAATGGATCTTACGCCTTGGGTTTAAACGACCTTTTATTGGCTTTATTTTTCCCTCATTAAGGACTTTTTGAAATAATTTTGCCTTACTCTTCGACGGTTCGGAAAGAACCTCAATTACAAGTCATTTTGTGGTGATGATCGAGCACCTCGGGAGGTTTGGCTTGGAGGCTGAGTATCCCAAAGCCTGTGCTTTGGAGCTAATGTGGTTGAAGCGCTTTTTCCAAGTCAAGGGTATCCTGTTTAACCGGTTCTTTTAGAAATAGATTCGAAGTAATTGAAGGCCTGTGATTTTGTAGCGACGATCAAGCGTCCCTGAGTCGCATTAGTTTGGTTGGTACAGCCTTATGACCATAGTCATTTGTGATTGTCTGGAGCCATTTTTTATCCCGTGTCAAGTAGTTTAGGCATCTATATCAAGGGTATGCCTTTTAGGGGTCTTATAAGTTCGATATATAGCCTTAACTTTGAGATCGGGTTTATGCCTTTAGTAATGTCTTACAAAATTTTCATGCCTTTGATGTCTTACAGTTTTTAGATACTTGGTACATGTATGGTTCATGCCTAGCTTGAGGTCGTACATATTTTAGATACTTGGTACAAGTATGGTTTATGCCTTGCTTGAGGTCTTATAGATATTGTTGTTGTCTTGTGTAAGTCTTACGAGACTGAGTTTGCCCCATCGGGGTCTTATGGCCTCAAGTTTTTTTTTAATGAATGATGATTGGCGACATCCCCCGACTCATTGAGGGTATTCTGTCTCGGGAGCCATTACTTGTAAAGTTCGTATTGCCTTATGGAGGGATTACGATTTCGGAGATTCCGACACTGAGGTCATGCGATATTTGAGATTTTGATGCAAGTTCCCGAGTGTTCGAGATGCTTTCAGCCTTGGAGATGTTTCGTGACTTTCTTGTTGCCTCATTAAGGGCTTATGAGTTTGGAGTTCTGACCCGGAGGTCGTTCAGGTGTTGAATTGTTGACGCCAGTCCCCGAGTGGTCGGGACCTTTTTTAACGGAAGTGTCATTTTTTGTGAAAATGCTGCGTTTCTCTTGGAGTGTGAGATGCCTTGATAAAAGGTATTCTTCGATTACTTGGTACGAGTATACATGTATTCGTTGTCGGGGGCCCGGCTGTACGAACACGGTTCGTTCAATCGTTTGGCTCGGTACATTGTTTTCCTATTAGGACCCCATTTGGCGTTTCTTGGCTTTTTCGAGTGGATGACCTTCCGAGGGGATGCCCCCCAGTGTTCGAGGTCAATTGCAAAAGAAGCCTCAAATACTTGTTGAGCGTTCCTTAGGTAGCATGTGGATGTTGCCTCATTACAAACCTTGTCGGTAAAACCCTTTTCCGGGATAAAAGCTCGATCAAAGGAAAAGAGTGCAACGGATGCCTTAAAACCTTAAGGTCTTCGGGCTGGGTTAGAACTTTGACTGCTTCGATCGGGCACCTACATAAGGTTTAGTGTGAAATATAAAATGAAAAGGGAGATGGTTATACCTTAGTGCGGGATGTGCGGGCGATGTTTCAAAGTCCGATATGTTCTAGTCGCTTGTGATGAGGACATGGTATAGTCCTTTGCTTTGTTTAATTGGGCTTAATTGAAGATGTAGTTTGATTACACTCCGGCTATTTCGTGAGTGGAGGTACTGGTGTCGGTGCCACATCGTGCACCGCGAACATTTCCCTCGCTGCATGTTGTTCCCCGTAGATGGTTTTAATCCCATCTTTTGTCGGGAATTTCATCATTTGGTGGAGGGTGGATGATACTGCTCTCATGCAGTGTATCCACGGTCGTCCGAACAAGGCGTTGTACCTCATGTCTCCTTTGATGACATGAAATTTGACATTTTGGGTTGTGCCAGCCATGTTGACTGGGAGGGTGATTTCTCCTTTCGTTGTTTCACTTGCCATGTTGAATCCATTGAGGGCTCGAGTGGCGGGCACGATTTGGTTAAGAAGTCTGAGCTACTCTATTACCCTCGACCTGATAATGTTGGTTGAGCTACCTAGATCCACGAGTACACGTTTTATTTGAAATGTATTTACGAGGAAAGAGATTACCAGTGTGTCATTGTGAGGTTGAGACAAGGGCTCAATGTCCTCTTCGCTGAATGTGAGGGCATATTCGGGTATATATCCCCGGGTTCGCTTTTCTCTAGTGATAGATATTTTCGTCCTTCTCATCACGAGTTCCTGTGGAGCATCAATGCCTCCCAAGATCATGTGGATAACATGATTCGGCTCATTTGTTTCATTCTTCTTGGCCGCCTCTCTTTCCCGTAACTGATTTTTGGCCCAATCGCCTGAGAATTCTCGGAGGTGACCTTTATTGAGTAGTTTGGCTACTTTCTCTCGGAGCTGGTGGAAATCCTCGGTCCTGTGACCGTGCATGTTGTGAAATTCACACACTAAGTTATGATTCTTTTGAGAAGGATCCGATTGTATAGGCTTGGGCCATCTGGCATCTCTGATTTTGCTGATGGTAAACACGATGTCTGATAGATCTACATTTAAGTTGTATTCTGATAAGTGAGGTGGCTCTACTGGCCCCGCGTTCCTATCGAACCCGCTCTGTCGATCAGTCCCTGAGGATTCTATCCTCGGTCTATCTTTCGATCATTGCGAGGTGGGTTATGCCTCAGGGCGTTCCTTCTATCTTTGATGTATGGCTGATATCTTTCTTTGTTTAGCTTTGGCTCCTTTGCCAGGAGCCTGCTTGGGTATACTAAGCTCGGGGGGGCTCCCAACTGGTCATCTTAGACCCTGATTTTTGACTGGTATTGATTATGGACATCCGACCAAGTCACGACGGGATATTCCACCAGATTCTCTTTCAACTGCTTCAAAGCCACCGAGCTTCGCTCATTCAGACATTGAATGAGGGCTTGCACCGCCCAGTCATCGGAGACTGGTGGTAGTTCCATTCGTTCCATTTGAAAGCGAGATACAAATTCCCTCAGCATCTCGTTCTCTCATTTCTTGATTTCGAAGACGTTGGATTTCCTTGTTTCCATCTTGATGGTCTCGGCATGTGCCTTTATGAAGGAATCTGCCAGCATGGCAAAATGAGTCTATAGAGTTTGGGACCAAGTTATGGTACCACATCATTGCCCCTTTAGAAAGTGTTTTTGCAAACTTTTTCAGCAGGACAGACTCGATCTCGTCGTCCTTCAGGTCGTTGCCCTTTACTGCACAGGTGTAAGCGGTAACGTGCTCATTTGGGTCCGAGGTACCATTATATTTCTGAAGGTCCGGCATTCTAAACTTCTTTGGAATGGATTTCGGGACCGCTTCCTGTAGGAACGGCTTCTGTGTGAACTTTTTTGAGTCCACACCTTTCACGATCGGGGGCGCTCCTGGAATTTGGTCGACCCCGGAGTTGTAAGTCTGGACCTTCTTATCATTGGATTCTATCATTTTCATGCCTGATTCGATCTTTCTGGTGAGGTACTCGAGCATCTTCATGATGATAGGATCGGCTATCGACCCGTTATTGCTCGATCTCTCTGGTACCTGTTCGGCCGGGGGGCTGTCCCCCATGCTACTGTGCTAGGAGTTTTTTGGTGACTTTGCAGCTGAGCAATAGCCGGCTATTATGCCTGCAACATTTCAAAATAACATGAAGGTTAACCTCTTGTTCTTCCCTGATTGGGGTTTTCTAGGCTTCTTGTGGATCCCCTTGGTGCACACTCCTGTTGGTGTGTGAGCTTATATCGACCTGTTGGGCATCGCGTGAAACTGTGTCCGCTGGGATCGGTCTTGGTGAGTTCTCAAGGTCTGGTGGTAGTACACCAACACCTGGAGCAGCCACACTATTCTCTCCGTTGTTTTCAAGATTGTCATTTTCAACTCTATTTACGGAGCTAGGCATTTCGACCTGAAATTTAAAGATCTTGTATAAGAGAAAGGTGTGAAAGATAACTTGCGTTGTGTAATGAAACCTGCAAGAAAATAATTACTATTATTGTTAGTCCCACGGTGGGTGCCAAACTGTTTATTGTGAAAATGGTAATAACAATTAAATTTGATTATGGGACTCTAAAAATATGTGATCTATTTTTATGTTAGTTGTTAAGCAGTTGATACTATGTGTATGAGACTTAGAAACGAATAACAAGATAAGTAATAAATGATGAAAAAATATGAAGATAGTAAATAAAAGTAATAATATCAAGAGAATATATTAGACTTGTATATTTAGTGTGGAGCAACTGAAGCAACAGGGGTTTACAAAATGATAAGGATCCCCTTTATATAGGAGGGGAATCTCAACAAAGTACAAAAATGCATTATGACAAAGAAGCGGATATGGGACAGCTGGATGACACCCTGATTCAAGGCTAGGGTAGTCCACTAGGCTCTATCAGTCCTAGCCGTATACCTTGGGAACTCCCCACTTCCATCATAGCCATTGTTGGCCCAAGTTCAGGTGAAGTTTTGAAGAATGACAAATGAACTCAGTCATGGATCGGGTTCATCATGTGAGGCATAGTATTTATCAACCTAGACATGTGAGATACACGTGAAGGAGATAAGTCTCAGTAACCAAGCAGCAATATCTCCTGAATTGATCGAAAAGGTTTCATATTGGATGAGGAGAGAAAGTCTCCTTATGGGAAGAGGACCTAATCACACAATCCGAATAAATGATAGGGTTGGAGTTTGTATTGAACAAGGACTCAACTTTGATGGAAGATCAGCAATTGAGTCTCAATCAAACTCTGATTACTAACTCATTAAATAACAGTGATTGTTCACTTTTACAGGTGTTGCACAAACGCAGAAGTTAAACGTGAATAAGGAGCAAAATAGCAATGCTTTTTGCAAGCAGTTCATGTGTAATTCAAGTGTGCAAACCTGAAGCTACTTGAACGAGATAGAAGAACCAGTTCCATTGTGTTTATTCTTATTCTAGTTCAATTGTAGTAGGTGGTTTAAAGTTGTACCTTTTCAGCTTTCATAGAAACATTTGTAACAGGTACTTTGAGTGTTCAAGTTATAGGCTAACTTGAAGGTGTCGCAATAGTTGAGGTTGTGTGCTACACAGGGATTAGAGTTAATTCTTAGGTTTACAAAGAGTTTTGTAAATGTTGTTTTGGCTCAGTGATTTTAGTGGAAGTTTGGGAAAATCCTATTGAGTAGTAGGTCGTGGTTTTTTCACCTTTTGAGCCAGGTGTTTCCCACGTAAAAATCTATGTGTTCTTTATTTTCTGTACTTTTAATTCCGCAATAGTAGCAGTTAGAACACCTAGAAGAACCAGGTTCTTCTAGATTGAAAAATTGGGTACCACACAAATCACCCCCCCCCCCTTGTGTGGTATTGACGTTTAGAACATCAATCGGTATCAGAGAAGGTTATCCTTGAAGAGGCTAACACCTTAGGAAAAGATCAACATGAGTTCACCACCTGGGAACTAGTAAGGGCAATCCACTACCAGGCCTCCACTGTTCAATGGACATTACTACTCTTGGTGGAAGAACAGGATGAAGGATCACATCATAGGAGAAGACTATGAACTCTGGGATATAGTCATTGATGGTCCTTTGACAACTACAACGAAAAATGAGGAAGGAGTGGTTGTGCCAAAGACAAGGGTTGACTGCACTGCTGAAGACCTAAAAAAGTGGGAGAAAAATGATAAGGCCAAGAAATGGCTTGTGTGTGGACTAGGTCCAGATGACTACAGTAGGATCCAAAGCTGTACTACTGCCAAAGAGATATGGGACACTTTGCAAGTAGCTCATGAAGGAACACCTCAAGTGAAAAGATCCAGAGGAACACTGTTGTGTTCTCAATATGAGAATTTTACTATGAAGGAAGGAGAAACTATCCAAGAGATGTATACTAGGTTCACTACACTGATAAATGAACTGAAGTCCTTTGGAAGGATTATTCTTGAAGAAGACAAGGTTGAGAAAATCCTGACAAGGGTTCTGTCAGTCTCATGGGAAAGCAAAATCACGGCCATTCAGGAATCCAAGAATATTGCTACTCTCTGACTGGATGAACTGATTGGAAATCTTACTGCTTATGAACTGAGAAGTCAAACCATGAAGATGAATACACCCAAGAAGAAGAGAAGCCTAGCTCTCAGAATTGTTGAAGGTTCAGATCTGGAAGATGATGAGATGGCTATGATCACTAGAGAATTCAAAAAGTACCTAATGAGAAGAAAAGGATCTTCAAGAGGTACAACCTTCAACAAGTCAAGAGCTCCTGAGAAACAAACCAATGAGGGTTGATACAAGTGTGGTAAGACTGATCACATGATCAAGAACTGCCCTCAATGGGAAATTGAGCGGAAGAAAGAAAGGGTTGAACGAAGGAACAGGAAGAAGGAACAGGTTCAACCAAAAAGGAACAAAGGTTCAACCAAGGCTATGGTTGCTACTTGGGGAGAAACTTCAGATGAAGATTCAGAAGATGAAGCTGAAGAAGAGCAAGCACTGATGGCCATCGGAGAATGAGATGATGAACAAGAGGTAAGTATCCTTCATCTCAAAAATAAGATTAAATTTTTGTCTAAAGAAAAGTTGGCTGAGCTACTACTAGACTTCATTGATGAGTTTGAGATAATTAACAATGAGAAAGAAGTTTTGTCTAGGGAATGTGTGATCCTAAAAGCAAAATGCAAAAGTCTAGAGTCTAGGGCTAATAAGTGTGATAACACAAATGCTGAGTTGAAGAACCAGGTTCTTGAACTTGATAACAGTGTCCTAGAACTTAGGTCCGAAAACTTAAAACTGAAACTACGACATCAAAGTCAAAATGAAGGCCCCTTTTTCCTGGTACAACATGCAGGGGGATGACAAGTCCAAGAGCAAGAACTTCAAGAGTACAGTTACTGCTCCAACTGGCCAATCTGAAGAGCCAGTTGTGGTAGTGACTCCTGCTAAGCCTGGCTCTACTTCCACTGCTGTCCCTCCTGGTCCTTCCACCTAAGAGGATCCGGAGATTCCATCCTCCCGGGCCCATCCTATTACTGTCCACCGACTGAGCCAGGCACTGCTTAGTATCAACAATTGGATGCAGACTACCTCATCCAAGTTGTCCACCCTTACTACCATGGTAGAGGCTCAGTCGGCACCTACAGCCCCACAGGTTCCCCAGTCAATCGAGGATTCTCTTAAGAAGATTTTGGCGAACCAGAAGAAAATCCTCAACACTCAGAAGGTGCTCATAGAGGTAGTTGGATCACATAGCAAGGCTCTCAAGGAGCTTTCTCGGGAGCACAAAAAGTTGAGGAAGACACGGGCCTCCAAGGAGTTCGTAAAGGAGTTGAGAGCTAATGTTGACAGACTAAAGGCAGACCAGCTACCTTTAGACTTACTGCTCCTGGACCCAGTACTCGCAACTCATTCCCAGCTAGAGCAGTCACAAAGGCCTCTCAAGAGGAAGAAGAGGATTCCCAGTGCGGATGATGCAGTCATCCAGTTAGCCAACCCACCGGAGGCTTCCTCCAGTCAGCCATAAGATGCACTTCAGGAGCCTGTTCAGGTCCAGGCCCAGGTCTCAGCAATAGAGCAGCAGGCCATAGGGGACCAGTCTGAGGTTTCCGAGCATAGTGAGGACCCTGGGACCACTCATGAGCCCATGCAGACAGACGGGTCATAGGGAGTTTCTATATCCTTTCCTCTTTCATTTTTGTGCTTTATTTGGTTTAGTTGGCATTGGGGACAATGCCAGCTTTCATTTGAGGGGGTAGGCCCTACATTCAGATGATTGTATATATTTGACATTTTTTATGCTTTCTTGATTTTTCATCTTTGGTCTGTATATAATTTTAATATTTCGTTACATTTATTGCACTTTTATTTTACATTGGGTATGTATATAAAGTTATGTTACATTGTATATATTCATCCCATCTATTGTATATTCAAATCCCCTCTTGTATATTTTCATTCTACTTTCCGCAAGTTTTCGTTCTTAGCTTCTTAATTGTGATTCGTAGCTTCTTGTTTTTTTGAAAGTTTGCAATAAGACTTTAGTTTTCTTAATGCCACGGTTCTTTCCAAAGGTGGAGTGTTGTGTGAACCGGGTGACTCTTCCCAATGATGGTGGCGTGACAACCTTCTTAAGGGTTTGAGTCCGTTTTTCTTTTTATTTTTAGTAGTTAGCAGTTAAGGGTGCCTCAAGCAAAGCTTCACTTGGGCCTAGAACATTTTTCTTTGATCTTATGATCAAAAACAATTTGTTGTGTTTATGATGGTAAAAGTCGTGACCTTGAGACTCTTGTGTTGACCGATAATCATCAAGTGGTTTTTCGGGATCATTGTGTGCTCAAATATTATCTGAGGTCATTGTGGGCCCCCAACTCTGTGTCTTTAGCAATCCCATAGCTTGTGTGGTGAGTAATCGTATTGCAAGCCCAAGTCCCGAGCCATTGGTCTAGAACTTGCCCTGAATGTTTGTTGAGGCGAAATCCTGAGTGAATTTTGACTTGAGAAATGATTATAGGCTCTCCTTGTTCCAAATGATAGCTTGATCACTTCCATAACCTGCCAATGATAAGATCCCTAGTCAATCCTTTTGAGCCTTAGACCTTTTTCCTTCAAGAACCATAATACAAACCTATACCCATTCTAAAAGATACCATTTCTTGGCACATGATCTTTCATTTAGCACATGGCAAAAGTATAAGTTTGGGGGGAGAGACGAGGATTGCAACAAAGTGGTAAAAAGAGCACAAAATTGAAGAAAAGCAAAGGCAATGAAAAATAAAGGAAAGCAAAAAGATAAAAAGAATGTTCAATGTGAAAAAGAATAAAAAGGGATTCAAGAAAAGCAAAGAATGAAAGGTGTAGAAAGTTGAAAAAAGAGAAAAGGTTTGAAATTCATAAGAAAGAGTGACAGTGTGTCTCTCTAACCCCTTAGAAAGAAGTGAAATGACTCAAAGAGTCAAGTGAATGTGTGCCAAATGAAACAAAAGAAGTGCTTAAGGGAAGATGGAACCTACTTAGACCAAAACATTTCCTACCCTGAACCAAAAGCCTTTACAATGTCTCCACGAAAGCCCTATATGATCTTTAGTTGAATGAAGCTTACATTAGTGGATACTCATATAAGGGGCAAGCATATGGTACCTAGAGCCGGACTTGTGGCTTTTTCTTGAGAGAGATGAGTGAACTTCCATCAACCTCGTTTTGAGTGCCACTATTCTAAAAGTGAGGTTTGCTTAGGGAGAGTTTAAGATGTGTGAGTTTGGGTTCCACAATGACCAAAGTAATAGAAAAGAGTTCTTTGATGTGTTGAGTCAATTTTTGATGCTCTTGTGTCGCACTTAATCCATGGTATTTCAAGGAGTAAAAATTGTAAATGATTCATTTGTATTGAGGGAAATTGTTAGTCCCAATTGATGCTAGATGAGGTCACTTTAGTACAACTAAAATTTTCTTGGATATTCTCTTAAGAGGTGGGTCTAATTTTGTTTGCTTGAGGATAAGCAAAAGCTTAAGTTTGGGGGAGTTGATAACTAGGGGTTTTGATGTATTTTATACTCCTTCTTGCTTATGTTTTAATTAGAAATTCATACAAAATAGTCCCAAAAGGCTCACAAGTTGTGCTTGATTGCAGGTTTGATCAACTAAGTGACAAGATGTCAAAGACTAGCTCAAAAGGAGTGAAACTTGCATAAGTGCCAAAGACAAGGCAAGCTCAGGCAAAACAGGCGCAGTGCAGCAGCACACCATTCTGTGCGGTCCGCACTAGGAGATTCAGAGAGGTTGGAAATCAGGCACAAAGGCAATGCGGCCGCACTAGGATTTGTGCGGTCCGCACTGAGATCAACGCGGCCTCACTCGATTTAGTGCAGTCCGCAGAGCCAAGAATCAGAGAGTGCCATTCTGGAGTTGTCAAGTCAATGCGGTCCGCGCTCCATTTTATGCGAACCACACAAGAAGCCTCCACGGCCGCAGTCCATTCTCTACGGTCCGCAGTGCCTGAGTTCAGAGAGTTTAATTTTTAGGATCAGAGCCCTAGTACAGCCGCACACCATTTTGTGCAGTCCGCACTAACCCCGCATGTGTATTTTTGTCCAGATTTTTCAGCTTAGTATAAATAGCTTCTTTTTCCATTTTAGAGTATCAGATATTGTAATTATGCAGCTGCGCTCGTGGGTTCGAGTTTCTTAGTTATTTTGGGCAATTTTCACTATTTTTCATCATTGATTCTTGTTATTTACCTTAGTGATTAATTAATATGAGTTGTTTTTCATCTATTTCTTGCTTTTCTTCTTTAATTATTAGTAGCTAGACCCATAATCTAGGGTTGTGGCTCAACCTTAGTATGGGTAGTTGATGGGTCTTGTATTTTAGGGCTAGATTGACTATGGGTGTTTGATACTTGGATCAATTTCATGGTTAATTGCTGAATTAGTGGTTGCAAACACTAGTTTGTGCTTAGTTGACTTGGGCTCTTCTTGAGAAAGAGAGTCGAAGTCTCCGAAATTGGTCCAACAAGGAATTGGGGCGTACTCAAGAGATTGTTAGCCCCAATTAAAGGGTTAAACCTCGAGAGAGTAATACCCGACTTGAACCCTAGTTGCTTGTGCAAATTTGCATACCCAATTGGTCTTGAGAAAGTCAATTTGGGCAAAATCACTCGAACTATCAAGAGGTGTAGAGTGGGTAAAGTCATGGAACAGTTATATCATACTCCCCAATTATGCCAGTCGTGTCTTAAATTCAATTACCCGTCAATTAACCACCTAGGTGAAAGTCACTACCCTAGTGCTTTTTAAACTATTTGAACAACCCTTTTTAGTTTTAACTCCTAGCTTAATCTAGTTTCATTTACAATTGTAGTTTTATAAAAGTAGAATTAAATCAAAAACCCCAAAAATGATTAGAAGTGTAATTTGGAACACATACACAATCCTAAACTAGATAGATACTCGATTTGAAATCTAGCTCTCTGTGGATATCGATCCCGACCCAAAATTGGGTAAAAGCTGCTCCGACCCTCTCTCGCTACTTAATTCATAGTGCGGAGTAGGCCGGGATCAGTCTCTACTTGAGAAAGAGAGATTAACTCTAGGAAAACTTGGCTAACAAGAAATTGGGGTGAACTCAAGAAGTTGATAGCCCCAATTAAAGGGTCAAATCTTGATCTAGTAAGACCTGACTTGAGCATATATCACTTGATTTGTGCAATACCCATTTGGACTTGAGAAAGCCAAATTGGGCGAAATCACTCAAACTACCGAGAGGTATAGAGTGGGTAATTGCATATGATTGCTATATTACAACCCCGGCTAATCAAACTTGCCCTAGAGTTTACAACCCGTTAGGTAACCACCTAGGTGGAAGTCACGACCTTAGATATTTTATCATTTAAAAAACAATCAAAACCAAAAATATTGTCTCCTAGTTTCATTTTTGCAAACCATAGCTTAAAGTAGAAGTAAAAACAACAAACAAGAATGTGGAAGTGTAATTTGAGGCAGATCACACAATTGTACTAAATATATACCTAATCCCAATTCTAACACCCTGAGGATTCGACCCCGACTCATGTTGGAATTTATTATTACTTCGATAGCCTCACTATCTACATTTGTGGTGTGAGTTTGGGTGACATCATGCTGCATAGACTCTGGTTGTTTCTTTGGTCGTGCATGGGGCTAGCTTACCAAGCACACTGACTAGAGTGTCAGTTATCCATGCTTCAAGGATCATTTTCATAGCGGGTGGTGCCCCCTCTCATGTGGATGTGGAGGCACCTTTTCCATTTGGTTTTGTCATGCTGCAGAAAAGTGCAGGAGACCTCTCTCATATGGGAGAGGTCGTGGGTGTTACCTCCTCATAATGGGTGTCATAGCCTTTGTTGATGGCACTCATGAGGTTGAGAGGAACATTATCTGTTGTCTTCTTTTCATTTCCTTGATTACCTACCATGGAAATTTTTGTTCACAAAGAGGACAAAAAATTGGTGGTTCGTTAGATTAACAAGTCAGCGAGTTCTGGATCTAATGAAAACTAAAAGTTTGGCTGAGAGAATCCCCACAGAAGGTAGCAAACTGTCTGACTCAAAATTTAGATCTAGGTATATTCAATCATATTTTGTTAAAAAATAGGGTTAACCTTAGCCATTATTAATATCTAGGTATATGCAATCATATTTTGATATCTTACTCACCAAGTATGGTGTCACTCATAAATTCTCAACCCCCTACCATCCTCAAGCACGTGGACAAGTTGAAGTCTCCAATCAGAAGATCAAGAGTATTTTGTGAAAGACTGTGAATGCCAATCGAACTGATTGGTCAAGAAAGCTTGATGATGCTCTTTGGGCTTGTAGGACGGCCTACAAGATGCCGATTGGGATGTCTTCATATTGATTGGTGTTTGGGAAGGCGTGTCATCTTCCGGTTGAACTTGAGCATAAGGCCATGTTGGCATTGAAGAAGCTTAATCTTGGATGGGATGTCGCTGCAAATCTAAGAGTCGCACATTTGAATGAGCTTGATGAATTCTGGTATCATGCCTACACAAGTTCATTCCTTTACAAGGAGAAGATGAAGTACCTCCATGGCAAGTGCATCCATAATAAGGAGTTAAAAGAAGGTGATCTTGTGCTATTGTTCAATTCCCGGTTACGAATGTTTCCGAAAAGGTTGAAGTCAAAATGGAGTGGCCCCTTTGAAGTGGTGAATGTGACCCCCTTTGGTGCTCTAGATTTGAAAAATAAGAATGATGAGATTTTTAGAGTCAATTGACACCGGGTTAAACATTATCTTGGCAAGGTTGATTATGGCCTCATTATGGCGGTTCTTCATTTCAAGTGATTGGTAATCTGCGTTGTGCCGCGACGTTAAATCAGGCGCTTCTTGGGAGGCAACCCATGTCTTTTTCTTTTTCTTATTTTTCTCCTTTAGATTAGACATGCTTTGTTTCATGCTAACTAGTTTTGCAGTGTATGTAGGAATGGGTATACATTGCAGGAATTGTGCAAGGAAATTTGGCTAAGTGTCACAAAAAGTGCGGATCACACCAGAATTATGTGGACCGCACCGACACTCTGCGGCTGCACAATTCTGTGTGCGGTCGCACAACTAGAAGATAAAAAAATGCATGGTCTCTGAAGTTTATCCTGTCAAAAGTCCTTAACAAATTGCGGCCACACACATTTTTGTGCGGTCCGCAACTGATTCTGCGACCGCACTAACTTTTGTGCGGTCCGCAATAATTCTTCACAGGAGCAGGTAAGGAGTGCGGACCACACACAATATTGTGTGGCCGCACTCAAGTAGGTTTGGGCCCGACGAGTCAAAAGTATAAATAGAGCCTTTCTCATCTTTTTACACTTTACGATCCTTGACCCTGCAACATAGCTAGCATAATGAATATTCCTATTGTTCTAAAATATTTTCTAATTTCATCACTGTTGAATCTCATATGCATCTTCATTACTGGTATGTTAATTTCATCTTTAGATTCTTTCTCTTTTTCTTTGTTTTGTACTTTTATCTAGGGTTAAGTTCATGCCTAATAATGTCAATAGATGGTCATTCTTGCTTAGCATCATATAGGTAGCATCATAAATATTAATTGGGGCCTGGTTAAGTAACTAATGATGTTTGATTTCTAAAACCATATCGAATTTGAGAACAGAATTTAATGAACCCTAAACTAGTGCCGCCTAAATTCAAATTGTGCGGCTGCACTCATTTTTGTGCGGTCTGCAGTTTGAGCTTTGCGGCCGCATACACTTTTGTGCGGTCCACACTTTGAGCTTTGCGACCGCACACACTTTTGTGCGGTCCGCATCTCTCTGAGTTAGGGCTTGTGTGTGAATGAGTTGTGTGGCCGCACTCACTTTTGTGCGGTCTGCACTGATGAAACATCACATACCCTAGTAGTCTAAACCTAGGGCTGTGCGGCCGCACTCAATATTGTGTGGTCCGCAATTTTAGTTGTGCGGTCGCACTCATTTTTGTGCGGACCGCACTGCCCCTTCTGAGAATGTGTTACTGCAACTTTAAATCATGCTTCTGTATATGCTATGAGCTTTAATTCTAACTGATTTCTATTACTTATATGTTACGAACAATGGTTAGATCAAGGGGCAGAGGTGATATATCAAAAGGGAGGGCAGAACCCTCCCGAGGCCGAGGTTGAGGCAAAAGCAACTTATCCCTAGCAATCCAAAGAGCAATAAGTAAAAAGGCAACCGCCAACAGAGCTCCTGAACCCTCCGAGACTAGTGAGTATCTCCCATCTGGGGAAACTTCTGAGGGTAACTCCACACAAGCACAGGCGGAATCCCAATCACAACAAATCCCGAGTAGATTCCACCTAGTAGATGATTCATCTTCTTCTACAGTTCTTCTGAAGTTTCGGAAGAGGGTAGTCAAGACTCTGAGCCCTCTTCCCCACATGCTCCAGCTGCTCCAATAAATTTAGACGATGATGATGTCCTAGATGATGGGAGAGGGGGTGATACTATAGTGGAGGTTTAGAGAGATCAAGGAGGCCAGAGCTTTGGGAAGAAATATTTGTTAGTTCCAATGCCTTTGCAAAATTTAGAGAATGGTGGACGCAGAGGTCGCTCACTATTGAGCGATAATTCTTGATGAAACATTTGAACAAGCACAACCCCAATGTCCTTAGACAATTCCAGGAAAGAAAAGGATGGAAATGTTTCACCCACAACGTTCTAGATGCAAATGAGCACCTGATCAAAGAATTCTATGCCAACATTGCTCACATAAAAAAGGGTACCAAAGTGACAAAAGTCTGAAATCTAAAAATCCATTTTGACTAATGTGCACTGAACTCATATGTAGGGTTTGAAGAAGTAGAAGCAGTGCATACTTGGAAAAGCTAGCTATGGGTGATGCAGCTCGCCCTTGGCTAGCTAAAATTCTGGCAATCTAAGGGTCAACATCTTCGTGGCTCACAAGATGGTTTACAATAGTCTGAGCCACCCTAAACTTTGAAGCTAAAGGGTGGCAGACATTCGTGTGTAGCCACATTGATCCATGCCTCAATGAGAACATCCTCCCACTTCCCCGTGCAGTTTTGGTAGCATCCATTATGTGTGGTATCCGATTAATGTTGGTGCCATCATGTCCACGAAATATCTCTTTAGTTGTCCAGAAGGGTGGCGCCGAGGCATTATGACACAGAGGTAAAGGCCAAGAAGCCTTTCTCATGGTACCAACTCCAAGAAGCTGACAACCCGATGTTCAAGGGTAAAGCTTCTACCTCCGCTGGCCCATCTGAGGAGCCACCGGTAGTGAATACCTCAATCACCTGCTTCTACTAGACTAATAATGCCATTATCAATGCCGACCTTATCTACTTATCCTTAGACTACGCTGAGAGTCTCCCAGACATTGGCGAGTCTCAACAACTGGATGCAGGCAGCTACTACAAAGCCGACTTACATATCCAGTGTTGTTGCAACACAGTCCTCAGCTCCAGCAGAGCCACAGGTACCTCCGTCAGTGGAGGAAACATGGAAGAAGATTCTGGAGAACTAGAAGACCATTACGGACACTCTAGTGATACATGGGATGGTCATTAAGGATTTGGGCAATTAGGTCAAGAAGATGCAGAGGTCTCAGGCATCAAAGAAGTCGGTGGAGAAGCTGAGCAAAGAGATTGAAAAGATTACATCTGCCGGAGATTTACCATTGGACCTGCTTATGGAGTCAGCAGTACCTGAGTCACTAGAAGTAGCAACCGCCTAGTTTGAGGAGCTGGCTATGACTCCCCACATCACTGAGGAGATGATCCGGATGCTCAACAACCATGTTGTCCCTCTGCTGGGTGATGATGGGATATAGCTAGATACCGAGGGTGCAGATCCCATGCATAGGGAGTTCTCTTAACTCTCTACCCTATCCATGTTCTTATTTTTTGTTACGCATTGGGGACAATGCTTATTTTCATTTGGGGGGTGGTTTATTTTGATTAATTGACTTTAACATTTGGCCTATAATAACTCTTATACTATTTTTTTATCTCTATTTTCCCTTTGGTATGTATATATTCTTCCCTTTAGTTTGATGTATATATTCAGTTTCCCTTATGTATATATTCATTTTACTTCGGTTTGTATATTCATTTACCTCAATTTTCATAGTTTATTTCATAGCTTCTTTAGTTTGTTTTCCTTTGTGGTATAACTTCTTACTTATGGTAGTAGCTTCTTTTTGATTTGAGTGAACAATAAGCCTTTAGTTTTCTTAATGCCACGGTTCTTTCCTAAGGCAAATTTTGTGTGAACCGGGTGACTCTTCCCAACGATGGATGGAGTGACAACCTTATTAAGGGACTGAGTCTGTTTTCTTTTATGTTTAGGAAAATATAGTAGTAATTAATAAAAGGAGTCTCAAGCATGCTTCACTTGGTACCAATATATTTACCTACAACCTTATGGTTAAAAATAAGTTGTTGGTAGAAAATAGGTTTAGTTGTGACCTTTTGACACTTGTGTTGACTTAAATAGTCATCGAGTGGTTCAGTCGAGCTATTTGTGATTCTCAATATAACTAGGGTTGTTGTGGAACCTCGACTCCATTCTCTTTAGCAATTCAACAACGTAAGAGGTGAAATATTGAATTGCAAGTCCAAGTACCCGTGCTTATAGTCTAGAACTTGCCTTGATTGTTTTTCTAGGCAAAATTCTAAGTGTAGCTTGGCTTGAGAAATGGATGTAGTCTCTATTTGACCCGATTTGAAGTTTGAAATCTTCCATAGCCTACCAATGTGATATCCCTAGTCAACCCATTTGAGCCTGAGCCCTTTTTCTTTCGATAACCATGTTACAAGCATTTATCCATTTTGTAATTACCCTCTCTTGGCACCCGATCTTTCCTTAGTATTATTGAGAAACAATTGGCAAAAACATAAGTTTGGGGGAGAAACGAGGAGTTTGAAAGTGATAAAAGGTACAAAGAAGAGAAAGAAATGAAGGAAGGGAAGGCAAAGAAAAGAAAGAAAGAACAAAAGGAAAAATGCCAAAAAGAAAGTGAATAAGGTAGAGAATTGAAGAGATTCAAAGAAAACAATGATGAAAGGCATGGAGTAAAGAAAAGAGAAGAAAAATACATGTCATTACCAAGAAAGAGTGACGTTACGTCTCTCTAGTTCCCCGGAGGAACAAGAAATTGACTCAAAGAGTCGATAAAGTACGAGCCAAAATGAGAAAATGGAGTGCTTAAGGAAAGATGAACCCATTCTATTTCATCAAGACCTACCTTAATCCAAAAAGCCTTCCTTACATCCCGAAAAGACCTTACATGATTTCAAGTTGAGTGAGCTTACATTAGTGGTGATTTACATTAGGGGCAAGCTTGTGGTACTTAGAGCCGGACTTGTGATATTCTTTTGAGAGAGATGAGTGAACTTTTCACAATCCTTGCTTTGAGTGTTACACTCTAAAGTGAGATTTGCTAATGGAGAGTAGAGGAGGAGGAATTTGGGATCCACAATGACCTAGATGAAAGAGCGAGCTTCCTTGATTAATAGAGTCAACTCTTGATGCTCTAGTGTCACATTAGAACTATTGTACTCAAAAAGTCAAATCATTGCATTATTGATAATTCATATGTGTTGTGGATAATTGTTGGTCCCAATTGATGTGTAATAAATTCACCTTAGGCTAGCTGAAATATCCATATTTCTAGTGGACGTGGGAATTGGCTTATTTGCTTGAGGACAAACAAAAGCTTAAGTTTAGCGAGTTGATAAGTAGGGATTTTGACCACTTATTTGCTCTCTTTTACTTGCGTTTTAGCTCAAAAATACTGAAAGGTATTCCCAAGAACTAATGAAATTTGCTTTTGTACAGGAATATTGGGAAACGAGCCAAAAAAGTCAAAATCAACTCATAAAAGAGTCAAAAGTGAACAAGAGCCAAAATATGGCAAAAAGACCAAAAGTAGAGAGTCAGAGAGTTAGTTTTTGGGCCAGCTGAAGGCATGCAGACCGCACCAAAATTGTGCGGCCGCAGGATGTCAAGTGCGGTCCGCAGAAGTGATGAATCGGAGAGCTGGGTTCAAGTTCAAAGTCAAGGAGTGTGGACCACATCATTTTTGTGCGGCCGCATAATCTGAAGTGTGACCGCACTCATTTTTATGCGGACCGCAAAAGTCCCAAAGTGCCAAGCCCATGTTCTAGGAATGCGGACCACACTATAGTTGTGCGGCCATAGAAGCTCATCATGCGGACCGCACTCAAAATTATGCGGCTGCACAACCTTCGCAGTGACATTTTTGTCAGATATTTTCAGCTTAGTATAAATAGAACTTTTTGTCATTTTTAGGTTAAGTTCAGTTTTGGGAAGAGCACCTGAGCCGTTTTCTTTGCTATTTGAGAATGTTTTTACTAGATTAACCTCTAAACGTTAGATTTTATTTCCCTAACCAATTATTATGCATTCTATCTTAATTTCTTCTTGTATTTCTTCATTTTCATGAGCAGCTAAATTTCTAGCTAGGGTTGTGGCCTAACCCTAGTGTGGTTACTTAATGGGTGTTTGATTTAGGGTTTGTTTGTAAGTGGGTTAGTGATATTTAGCCTTGTTCATGCTTGTATTCAAGAATTAATGGTTGCAAACATTGATTCATGCCTATTTGACTTAGTCTCTACTTGAGAAAGAGAGACTAAGTCTAGGAAAACTTGGGTAACAAGAAATTGGGGTGAACTCAAGAAATTGATAGCCCCAATTAAAGGGTCAAATCTAGAGATAGTAAGACCCAACTTGAGCATATATCACTTGATTTGTGCAATACCCATTTGGACTTGAGAAAACCAAATTGGAAAAAATCACTCAAACTACCGAGAGGTATAGAGTGGGTAATTGCGTGTGATTGCTATATTACAACCCCGACTAATCAAACTTGCCCTAGAGTTTATAACTCGTTAGGTAACCACCTAGGTTGAAGTCACGACCTTAGATCTTTTATCATTTGAAAAACAACCAAAATCAAAAATATTATCTCCGAGTTTCATATTTGCAAACCATAGCTTGAAGTAGAAGTAAAAACAACAAACAATAATGTGGAAGTATAATTTGAGGCACATCACGCAATTGCACTAAATATATACCTGATCCCAATTCTAACTCCCTGGGGATTCGACCCCGACTCATGTTGGGATTTCTTATTGCTTTGATCGCCTCACTATCTACATTTGTGGTGTGAGTTTGGGCGACATCATGCTGCATGGACTTTGGTGGTTTCTTTGGTCGTGCATGGGGCTAGCTTACCAAGCACGCTGACTAGAGTGTCAGTTATCCATGCTTCGACGATCATTTTCATAGCGGGTGGTGCCTCCTTCTCATGTGGACGTGGAGGCACCTTTCCCGTTTGGTTTTGTCGTGCTGCAGAAAAGTACAGAAGACCTTTATCGTGTGGGAGAGGCCGTGGGTGTTACCTCCTCATAATGGGTGTTATAGCCTTTGTTGATGGCACTTATGAGGTTGAGAGGAGCATTATCTGTTGTCTTCTTTTCGTTTCCTTGATTACCTGCCATGAAAATTTTTGTTCGCAAAGAGGAAAAAAAACTTTGTAGGTTCGTTAGATTAACAAGCCACGCAAGTTATAGATCTAATGAAAACTAAAAATTTGGCTGAGAGAATTCCCACATAAGGTAGCAATCTAGGTATATACAAGTATATTTTGTTAAAAAGTAGGGTTAACCTTAGCCAATATTAATATCCTATAGATAGACCAAATATTTTTGTAGTAAGATCTTACGAGTGTTGTTGAGTAGAAATAAATGACAACAATAATGGTATAATCAATGATCCAAGAATATGGAAGATAGTAATAAATAACAATTATAAATGTTATTTAAGTAAATAAATGAATGGATGTCACCCGAAAAAGATGAGATTCCTCAATAATTCCTCTGAGAATGATAGATAATGATAACCTTTGAATATTCGGATCCTCCTTGGATCGGGAAAGTAAAGATATATCAAGACACAAAAAAGATGAACTTTGTGCATATGTGATAAAGGGAGAATGTTCAGAGAATATCAATGAGTTGTTCTTTACAATGAGTGTCCAATGCCCTCTATAACTACATATATTTCTCTTCATAAGGGTACATAAGCAACAAAATCCTAAATAGTACAATTGCGAGGAATATTCTCTAGGGAACCCTCAACATAGAACTAGCCGTTACTACTCTAATAGAAGGAATGCTCGTCCTCGTCCTCGTTTTCTGTTGAGCCATCTCGGCCTCGATGACGATATATTATTTTCTCCTGACATCGACCTTTTGAAGCCAAATCATTATATCTTGTTGACGACATGTGGCAGCCTTCGAAGACTTTCTTAGTGTCGGCTTGTTCCACATATAATTATAATAATTTTTAGCCCATACAATACTTTCAATGGATGTGTTTAATTTCCTATTTTAGCACTACGGACTTGGTCAAGGAAAATCAAGTTACATTATTAATGGAATAGTGTGTCCACAATATATCTAATGCTGGCTTTTGACATTCAAGCTTCAAAGATCTTAGAGTGAAATCTGATCAATTTAGGAAGACACCTTCGCCGAGTGATGCCTGTTTGGCTATCCCTAACCTAAATCATACATTGTAACAAAGATAATGTTTCAAAATAAGAAACACAATGGGATGGAAGTTATTGTCTTCAAAGTGTCTTGCAAATTAGTCTACTTTTTCAGAATTTTTGTTTTGATGTTTAGTTAATGAGTGAAAAACATTTATTAAAGATTGATATTAGTGTTAGTAAATTTGATAGTGTTCTGATGAACATTTTGAGTATTAGAGATTTGGTTTTGAAAGTGTTTAAGAAATTAAAATACATATATTTTATAAAATATAAAAGTTGGCGAGCATTTTGGAGAGGTGCCCATGTGTTGGTAAATTTGGGAGATCGGAAACAGTTGTGAGTTACCCATGTACAGAACACGTAGCTTATTGTGCCATTTGAGGTGAATATGTATATCCTTTCACTATTCTGGAATTGAAAATCTAGACAGATTATTTCTAAAGATTACGTAGAAGAAACGAAAAGGAAAAGAAGAAGGCTGATCAGTAATAGTTTATTGTTTCCATTGTTTATTAATCATTTCAAATTACTTTTCCCCAATACTTCTTAGACGCTACCCTTTCCCTTTCCTAGACCCACCATGAACAACCTCTCACATCTCCTGATCGGAGAATCTATGTCTCTCCTCTTCAATGCCTGAACCATCTCATCCTCGATTCCCGCAATTTGTCCTCCACATATGACACTCCTATCTTCTCCCTAATAACTTCATTCATAATCCTGTCTTTCCTGATATGCCCACTCATCCATCGCAACATCCTCATTTCAGTTACTTTCATCTTCTGGATATGGGATTTCTTGACGGGCCAATACTCAACTCCATACAACATAGTCAGTCAAAACACCACACTATAGAACTTGCCCTTAAGTCTATGTGGCATATTCTTATCATACAAAACCTCTGAGGCGAGCCTCCATCTCATCCATCATACCCCAATACGATGAGTAACATCCTCGCCAATCTTCCAATTGCCTTGAATAATATACCCAAAATACTTCAAACTATCTCTTTTAGGGATGGCTTGAGTACTAATCTTCACCACCACTTCTTCTTAGCACTCAACCACTTGCACTAAAAAGGCAAGTTGATTCTCTAATCATAAAATTCATCCACTGTGGTCGTCAGATAGATCATGGAAAATAATAGAGTTGTATATCTGTACATGTTAATCATAACCGAAAAGGCTCAAACATTTCCTTCTATAAAAGAATTAAATATACTTTCCGTTATACTATTCATTCACCATTATCCCCAAAATAATAAAATTAGTCAAAAAAAAAATAAATCCTTATGCCGTTAGAGCCCTCCAACATGGCAATCCATTCTAGGTGGCCTTACAATTATGCTGAGGTGGACTCCATATGGCACCCAACCCCATTTTACCCCTTCCTCCACTTCGTTGAGTCTTTACTTTATTTTAAAGTTTTATCTCTCAAAGTTTTGACCCGTTCCATCGCTGAGTTTTTACTCTATTTTTAGTCCATCCTACTATATTTTGCATATACTCACTTTGTCCTGCTTAAGGTTTTTACCATTTCTTCATCTTTAAATTTCTACTTGACTCATTCGTACATCCTATGCAATCGAATATTTTTTTACACATGTGATTTTTTTATAAGGTATCGAACTTATGAATTTATTTTATCTATGATCTTGTGGTTAGCCTTTGAGTGAAAGAACCTTTATTGAGTAACACAAGATTAGGCTAATTCCACAATTTCAAGTAAGTACCCCAAATGAATGCTCTTCTCTACATTAATTATTTTATTTACAAAGTATAGTTTTGTAACGATTTGATCAGTCGTTTTGAGCTTTAAAATTTCGTTCGATAGTTTCAGATGTTGGGTAGCTTTATATGATGTATTATAATATGCATGTATTATTTGTTTTTATATTCTAGAGCTCCGAGATTGATTTGGAATGGTAATTCTCAATTTGGAAGCTTAAAGTTGGAAGAGTTGACCAAGGTTTGACTTTTAAATAAACAACCTTGGATTTAGGATTTGATAGTTTTAATAGGTTTGTATAGTGATTTTGGACTTGGTCGTATGTTCAGATTAAAATTTGGATGTTCCTAGAAGATTTTGGCCCTATTTGTTCAAAGTTGCTAATTTGAAGGACTGAAGGGTTATAGGTTTGACCATGAGTCGACTTTGGTGGTATCAGACTCAGATTGCTATTTTGGGACATATAATATGTTCATTTGGTGCTTTGGAGCTTGAGTGTGAAGTTTGGTTGTGATCTGGAATGTCTAAGCGTGATTCAGACATGTTCGGTGAAGTTTGAAAGTTAAAAGAATGATTTTGATATTTGATTCTTTGTTTTGATGTCATTGGTAGTGCTTTTATGCTTCGAATAAGTTTGAATAATGTATTTGGACTCGTTGGTATGATTGGAGGGGTTTCGTGGGGCTCAGGTATATTTCGGGGTGGTTTTGAACCATTTCAGTTGAGCTTTGCATCGCTGATGTGCTGGTGTATTACAGTGCATCGTGATTGCGGAGCAAGGCTCGTGATCGCGGAGAAGGATTTTGACATTTTAGAATTTGTACATCGTGTTCACGGGATGGAGCTCGTATTTTCGTGGAGTGTTGTGGGAGATGGCCACCGCGTTCGCATGCTTGGCTTCGTGCTCCTGAAGTGCTGGAGGAGGTCGAGGAGCAGATGTTCGCGATCATATCTTGTCCCTCGCGCTCGGGTAGTCGGAGGCCAGTTAGGCTTTGCATTCGCATGGTGTTGGCCGCATTCCACAGAAGGTTTCAGGGGCAGTGATTGATTTGTGAATCGTGATCGCGATGGTTGTGCCGCGATCGCGAAGAGGACTACTGGGCAAAGTATACAAGTTACCCCATTATCTTATATTTTGAGCCCTAGATTTCGAGAAGAGGAGATTTTGAAGTGCAATTTCAGTACTACCTTGGAGATAAGTTATTTGCACTTGGATTTGATTTTATATATTGATTACCCATAGATTTCTACACCTAAAACTTAGAATTTTGAAATGAACTTTGAGTTCTTTTTCAACACTTTAAGAGAATATATTTTAGGGATTTGAGTACCGATTTGGATTCGATTTTGGAAACTAATTATATATTTGGACTCGGCAAGTTTTGAGTCATTAGATTTTGGTATTGGTTCGCATGCTCGGGTTAACTTTTGTTGACCTATTGGGAATCCTTCTAAGATGAAAGCTTTATGAATTGAGATCACTTCCTATAGCATTGTTGACTTCCTTGGATGATGTTTGGCTTGGATATACATGATTTGAGGGCTAGAGCGAGGTTTTGGCGCGATTTGAGGTTGAAGCCTAGCTCGGATGAGGTAAGTGTCTTGCCTAGGTTTGGATTGAGGGTATTTCTCCATTGGTTGTGATACTTGTTATATGTTGGGGATGACATATATGCGAGGTGATGAGGGTATATGCGTGTATCATGGTTATTCATGATCCTGGTAGATCGTAGGCTATTATATGCCTTATTTTTCTATCATGCTTCTTCAATACCGTATTTTCTCTACTTGTATGACTATGTGAGCTATCATCCATGCTAGAAATCATGTCTAGGTTATCTACTTATATGTTTGATATATGATAGGTCTAGTTTTGCTATGTTGAACTATTTTCCTTAGCCATAGCCATATTTCTCTTTCATGATATTATATTTGCGTGTTATTTCTATGTCTCTATGCACTTTTTATATGTTATCTCATATGTTATTGGTGTCCTTGGACACGGGTTTGAGTTGAGTTGTCGCACGTTGGTATATTCCATACAATATATTGATTATTATATTGTGAGATGTTGACATATTAAGATTTGAACGGATTGATGAGTGATCTTGGACCATAAAATTGTGTTGATATTGATTGTGAGGTGACGTTTGCATCAAGGCCCCATATTGGGCTAAGTGACATTGATTGTTGATTTTTGATATTGATTGAGAGGTGACGCTTACGTCAAGCCCTATATTGGGTTGAGTGATTTGACCATTGACTTTTGATCCGATCAACATTTGGGCTAGGATCCCCCCTACGGGATCAGGTGATAACCCACGTTACTTTGGGCCCTGTGAGTGCATGCACTTGATATGTACTTAGTGAAAGACTTATGTCAGGCACCCATACACTACTGAGTGTATATGTGTGATGATTTAGAGGTATTGTTCCAGGCACCGTGATAGTGCTTAGATTATGATTGAGGGTACTTGTTCCAAGTACTATGAAAGTGCTGAAATTGTGTATACTTGGTGATTTTACTTAGAAATTGTTGATTTTGCATGTATATTTGACATGTTGGCATAAAGTTATATTTTTCTCATGCTAACTAGTATTTGATGTCTCGACTTGATGTTTCGAGATTGAAATCAGAGTTTATCTTGAAATCTCTATCAAAGTGATTTCTGTGAAAAAATTCATGCCTTAACTTATATTCCCGAAAAGAATGCCTATTTATCCTCTTATTGTGTTAGAGTTGAGAATGTTATTATTTGAGTTGCTTTTTACTATATGTTATTATTCTGTTATTGTTTGTTGTTAAAAGTGAATATCATACTTTGTCAATCTCGCCACTGCTTTCTCCGAGGTTAGGCTTGCTACTTATTGAGTATATGGGTAGGTTATACTCATATTATACTATGCACTTCATGTGTAGATCCAGGTGTTGCTGATAGCAGTGGCGTCTAGGGAGCTATTTATCCAGATTTGCTTGGTGATTTCGAGGTAACACTGTAGTTCTGTTCGCATTCCTTGAAGTCCCCTCCTTTGTCTGTTATTGATTGTTTATTTCTAACATTATTGTATTTTATTAAGACTTATATTTAATATTCTATAGAGGTCATGTGCTAGATGACACCAAATTTTTGGTGGTTTAAGTTGTATCGTCATTATGACTTTATTTATTTATACTATTCTTCCATTTCAGACTATATCTCATTATTGTTGGAGTTTATTCCGCATATTTATTTTTGGCTTGCCTAACAAGATGTGTTAGGAGCCGTGACTACTCCAGTTGAATTTTGGTTCGTGATAAGTTGGTATTAAAGGTCTAGATTCATATTGTGACGACCCGGCCAGTCGTCTCATGAATTACCGCTCCATTTTCCCTATTTCAGCTTCTTTACGCTTCGTTATCTGTGTTTCTTTTGTGATCGAGTTGATTAGTTCGAGTTCGGAAAGGATTTGGTAAGAAATGGGACACTTAGTCTCTTTTAAGAAGGCTTAAGTTGGAAAAGTCAACCGTATGTTGACTTATGTGTTAGAAGGCTCGGAAATGAGTTCCGATGGCCCGGTTAGCTTCGGGAGGTGATTTGTGACTTAGGAGTGCGATCAGAATGGGTTTTGGAGTTGTAGAGAATATTTAGGCTTGAATTGGCGAAATTGATATTTTGGCAAATTCCGGTTGATAGGCGAGATTTTGATATAGGGGTCGGAATGGAATTCCGAGAGTTGCAGTAGCTTCATTGTGTCATTTGGGATGTGTGTGCAAAATTTCAGGTCATTCGGACGAGATTTGATAGACCTTTTGATTGAAAGCATAATTTAAGAGTTCTTGGAGTTCTTAGGCCTGAATCCTATGTTAAATTGGTGATTTGATGTTGTTGTGAGTGTTCCGAAGTTTTGATCAAGTTTGAACGATGTCATGAGATGTGTTGGTACAATTGGTTTGAAGTTCCGGGAGTTCCGGGTAGGTTCCGGGATGTTTTAGTGCAAAAATCATAGCTGTAGCAGGCCTACAGGGGTTACAGGCCCCAGAACTCAACCATGCGGTCCACACAAAAAGAAGTGCGCCCGCGGTGAGTTCCGTGCGGACCGCACAAAGTCGGATGCGGCCGCGGTAGGTGTCATGCGGACCGCACAAAGTGGTGTGCGGCCACGTGGGGGAACGAACAGATGGTCCTACTTCATAAGCTCATATCTTGTGATACACAAGGAATTTTGAGGTTATGCAAAAACGAAAGTTGTAGCCCTTCGTGTCTAGTTTCCAGAAAGGTAAAGATATCACAATTTTCACATCTATAGCAAAGGTTATGGCTAAAATACTAAATCCTATCACTGCAGAGGGAGGCCTGTGCGGCCGCGCATTGCCTTTGTGGGGACCGTGTGCGTTTTGGTGCGGCCGCGTGAGCTGGAAACCTGAGGGGTACCTATAAATACAAGGTTTTGGGTTTTATTTAATATTTTGACCTGGAGAGCTCGGATTTTGGCGATTGTTCGAAGGTTTTTCAAGAAATTCATCAGGGCAAGTGATTTTAACTCAGATTTGGCTAGAATACATGAATCTATCAATGAATTCATTATTTAATTCGTGATTTGAGATGGAATTTGGGAAGAAAATTGTGGAACCTTTCAAAAATGTAAAATGATGATTTGAAGGACCAAATAGTATCTGAATTGGATAATTTTGGTATGGTTAGACTCATGAGGGTATGCGGATTCTGAAAATTTAAATTTTATCCGATTCCGAGACATGGGCCCGGGGCTCGGGTTTTGCTAATTTCGAGATTTTTGATATTTTTCGAATGTTTTCGCTTGGGCTTTGTTCCCTTAGCATATTGTGACCTATTTGTTCTGATTTTGGATAGATTCGACGCGCGTGGAGGCCAATTTGAGAGGCAAGGGCATAGCAAGCTAGAGTTTTGGCCAGTTTGAGGTGAGTAATGATTTTAAATGATGTCCTGAGGGTTTGAAACCCCGAATTTGCATAACGTAGTGCTATACTAAGTTGATATACACGCTGTGTGACGAGCGTGAGGTTCAATGCTATGGGGATTGGGACTTGGTCCATCCCGAATGATATTTTACTACATTTTTGATTGAGATATATACTTTATTGTTGTGAATTGGGCTTGTTGCCATACTTGGGGCCTTGTGCCGACCTGTAGAACTCTTAGGAGATTTTTGACTGGTTTTCCTCACTTACTTTGTTAAAGAATTTATATCTTCAGTCATGTTTCCAATTGTTTAAGAATGATACGAACCAAATTTTTGAAATGTTAATCATAAATAGGAGGAGATATGAGGGCCGAGATCCCGACCGTACATTATGCCTGAGAGGCTGTGATTTTTAAATGACTGAGAGGGGTCGAGGACCCAATAGTGAGGACATTTTATATGATATGGATCGGGCTGCGTGCCGCAGCAGATATATATATATATTATACATTATAGATCGGGATGCACGCCGCAGCATCTACTTATATGGATCGGGCTGCACGCCGCAACAATTATGTAGCGATTGGGCTGAAGGAGCCCCTCCAGAGTCTGCACACCCCCAGTGAGCGCAATCAACTATTATTATTATGGATCGGGCTGTACGCCACAACGATATACGGATCGGGCTGCACGCCGCAGCGGTATATATATGTTTATTGACTCGGTTATCGTGAGAAGTATATGAATTGAGAACCGAGGATAAGAACAAATAGATGAACTAAAATGCATGAGGAGCTGATTTATACTAATTACATTTGCTTTACCTGGTTAAAAGAATTTCACATGATTTCCTTATTCACTGATGTTTAAATGATTTTACTGTTTTGATATAGAACTGTTTAGTGCCTTTAAGTGATTTCATATTGTCAGCCATTATTTATTGTTATTACTCACTGGGTCGGAGTACTCATATTACTCCCTGCATCATGTGTGCAGATTCAGGTATAGCAGAGTCCGCACCTGAGCGTTGATTCCTTCCAGGCTAGGCAGTGATTTGGAGTTACGAGGTAGTTGTTGACATCCGCAACCCCTTGTCTCTCTTATCCTCTATCATTTACGTTTTCTTCAGACTATTGTATCGGATTCCGTACCTTGTAGACCTATAGCAGATTCTGTAGTAGCTCATGACTTGTGACACCCCAGTTTGGGCTGTGTCGGGATGGTTCCTGCTGTTATTATCGTTAAATTTCGCAATTTATGAGTATTATATTATATGTTATTACTGTCATGATGATTAACTATTTAAAAGAGGTATTCCATTTTGTTCTGGCTGGCCTTGTCTTCATGAGAGACGCCATCGCGATCGGGTTCGGGGATTGGGTCGTGACAAGATGGTATCAGAGCCTAGGTTACTTAGGTCTCACGAGTCATGAGTAGGTTTAGTAGAGTCTCGCGGATCGGTACGGAGACGTCTGTATTTATCCTCGAGAGGCTGTAGAACCTTTAGGAAAAATTTCATATTCTTGAAACTCTTGTCGTGCGAACTTGTTGGTCCGAGTACTAAACTTCTGATATTCCATTCTCTCACAAATGGTGAGGACGCGAGCTACCGGACGAGGTGGACGACCACCAGTGCCACCCACTGAGACCACCAGAGGCCGTAGACGCAGTCGTGGATGTGGCAGGGGCAGAGTAGCGAGGGCAGCACCTATTGATGCATCGGCTGCCCCGGCTCAGGATCAGGTTCCCGCTATGGATGCTCCAGCAGCACCAGTTCAGGCACCAGTTGTGCCTATCGTGGTTCCGGGTCTTCAGGAGGCCTTGGCACAGATCTTATCAGTTTGCACTGGCCTGGCTCAGGCAGTTTCAGCCACTACAGCAGCAGCTACTTCACAGGACGGGGGAGGCAATCAGATCCCCACTGCTCGCACACCTAAGCAGGTAGTGCAGGGACTACAGACACAGGGGGTACCTCCAGCTCAGCCGGTTGCACCAGCTCAGGAGTTTGTTGTGCTAGTCATGCCGGACGATAAGCAGCGTCGTCTTGAAAGGTTTGGTAGACTCCATCCTCCGTCATTCAGTGGTGCCAAGGGCGAGGATGCCTAGGGTTTTCTTGATAAGTGTTAGCGGATACTCCGTACAGCAGGGATTCTTGAGACTAGTGGTGTGGCATTTACCACCTTTCAGTTTACTGGGGCCGCCTTCACATGGTGGGAGGCGTATGAGAGGCGTAGGCCGGTTGGAGCAGTGCCCCTTACTTGGCAGCAGTTCTCCACTCTCTTCTTAGAGAAGTATATGCCGCAGTCCCGCAGAGAGGAGCTGTGTAGACAGTTTGAGTGGTTGCGACAGGGGGATATGACTGTGTCACAGTATGAGTCGAGGTTTTCTCAGTTGGCTCGTCATGCCATTTAGATGGTTCCGACAGATCGTGAGAGGATCAGGAGATTTGTTGATGGCCTTAACTACCATCTCCATATCTTGATGACTAGAGAGAGAGTATTGGGTGCTACATTCGAGGAGGTAGTTGATATCGCTCGGGAGATTGAGATGGTTCACTGTCATGATAGAGAGGAGAAGGAGGCCAAGAGGCCTCGAGGCTCTGGCAGTTTCAGTGGTGCTCATTCGAGGGGCCAGTTCCAGCAGGGTAGAGGTCGTTATTTTAGGCCTACTCAGTCGGCCCGTCCAGAGTATCGTGGGGCATCCTCAGGTCGTGGTTATCATGGGTCACAGCAGGGCCAGTCATCACTCAGCACCCTTCCAGCTCAGAGTTCATCTCGTGCCCCATTAGTCTAGGGTTCTTCCGTGGCAGGTCCTTCGTCTGGCCATTCTGATGCCAGGGGTTACCTTCAGTCCCCATCTCCAGCACCGGGTAGTTGTTACGAGTGCGGAGAGTTTGGGCATATGAGGAGGCAGTGTCCTCGACTTTGCGATGGTCAGTATCAGTAAAGGGGTCAGCCCTCGACTTCTGCTCCAGTTACTTCACCACCCGCCCAGCCAGCTAGGGGTGGAGGTCAGGCAGCCAGGGGTCGCCTTAGAGGGGGAGGTCGATCAGGGGGCGGTCAGGCCCGTTTCTATGCACTTCTTGGCAGGACAGATACTATTGCTTCAGATACTGTCATTACAGGTATTGTTTCAGTCTGCCATAAAGATGCCTCTGTATTATTTGATCCCAGTTCCACCTTTTCTTATGTGTCATCATTCTTTGCTCGTTATTTGGGTATGCCCCGTGAGTTTCTTGCTTTACTTGTTCATGTATCTACCCCAGTGGGCGATACTGTTGTTATAGACCGTGTGTACTGGTCATGTGTGGTGACTATTGGGGGTCTGGAGACCCGAGTGGATCTATTGCTATTGAGCATGGTGGATTTTGATGTCATTTTGGGCATGGATTGGCTATCTCCATGTCGTGCTATTCTAGACTGCCATGCTAAGACAGTCACTTTGGCTATGTCGGGTGTACCGCGGATCGAGTGACGTGGTGTGACTAATTATATCCCTAGTAGAGTGATCTCTTTCTTTGAAGGCCCAGCGTATGGTTGGGAAGGGTTGCCTTTCATATCTATCATTTGTGAGGGATGTTGGAGCTGAGACACCTAGTATTGATTCTGTCCCAGTTGTGAGAGATTTTCCCGATGTATTTCCTACAGACCTGCCGGGCATGCCATCAGACAGGGATATTGATTTTGGTATTGACTTGGTGCCGGGCACTCAACCCATTTCTATTCCGCCATATCGTATGGCACCAGCAGAGTTGAAGGAATTGAAAGAACAACTTCAGGAACTCCTAGATAAGGGGTTCATTCGGCCTAGTGTGTCCCCTTGGGGTGCACCAGTTTTGTTCGTGAAGAAGAAGGATGGCACGATGAGAATGTGCATTGATTATAGGCAATTGAACAAAGTAACAATCAAGAACAAGTATCATTTACCTCGCATTGATGATTTATTTGATCAGCTTCAGGGAGCGAGGGTGTTCTCCAAGATTGATCTCTGTTCGGGTTATCACCGGTTGAAGATCAGGGATTCAGATATTCTTAAGACTGCTTTCAGGACCAGATATGGTCATTATGAGTTTCTTGTTATGTCCTTCGGGCTAACCAATGTCCTAGCAACATTCATGCATTTGATGAACAGTGTATTTCGGCCTTATCTAGATTCGTTCGTTATTGTATTCATTGATGATATTCTGGTGTACTCGCGTAGTCAGGAGGAGCACGCTGAGCATTTGAGAGTTGTGTTGCAGAGACTGAGGGAGGAGAAGCTTTATGTAAAATTCTCCAAGTGTGAGTTTTGGCTCAGTTCAGTGGCTTTCTTGGGGCACGTGGTGTCCAGCGAGGGTATACAGGTCGATTCAAAGAAGATAGAGGCGGTTCGGGGTTGGCCCAGACCGTCCTCAGCCACAGAGATTCGTAGCTTTCTTGGGTTAGCAGGCTATTATCACTTGTTTGTTCAGGGATTTTCATCCATTACATCGCCCTTGACCAAGTTGACGCAGAAGGGTGCTCTATTCGTATGGTCAGACGAGTGTGAGGAGAGCTTTCAGAAGCTCAAGACAGCCTTGACCACAACTCCAGTGTTGGTTTTACCATCAGCTTCAGGTTCATATACTGTGTATTGTGATGCTTCAAGATTTGGGATTGGTTGTGTGTTAATGCAGGAGGGTAGAGTTATTGCTTATGCTTCTCGGCAATTGAAGCCCCATGAGAAGAACTACCCCATTCATGATTTGGAGTTGGCTGCCATAGTTCACGCATTGAAGATTTGGAGGCATTACTTGTATGGCGTATCTTGTGAGGTGTTCACTGATCATCGCAGTCTTCAGCATTTGTTCAAGCAAAATGATCTTAATTTGAGGCAGCGGAGATGGTTGGAGTTGCTTAAGGATTATGATATCACTATATTGTACCATCCGGGAAAGGCCAATGTGGTGGCCGATGCTTTGAGCTGAAAGGCAGTGAGTATGGGGAGTTTGGCATATATTCCAGTTGGGGAGAGACCCCTTGCAGTTGATGTTCAGGCCTTGGCCAATCGGTTCGTGAGGTTGGATATTTCGGAGCCCAGTTGGGTGTTGGCTTGCGTGGTTTCTCGGTCTTCTTTGCATCAGAGAGTGCCAGTATGATGATCTGCATTTTCTTGTCCTTAGGGACAGAGTCCAGCATGATGATGCCAGAGACGTGACCGTCGGTGATGATGGTGTGTTGAGGATGCAGGGCCGGATTTGTGTGCCCAATGTGGATGGGCTTAGAGAGCTGATTCTGGAGGAGGCCCATAGCTCGCGGTATTCCATTCATCCGGGTGCCGCGAAGATGTATCAGGATTTGAGGAAGCACTATTGTTGGAGAAGAATGAAGAAAGATATTGTGGGATTTGTAGCTCGGTGTCTCAACTGTCAGCATGTGAAGTGTGAGCATCAGAGACCGGGTGGCTTGTTTCAGCAGATGGTTATTCCCGAGGGGAAGTGGGAGAGAATCACTATGGACTTTGTGGTTGGACTTCCTCGGACTTTGAAGAAGTTCGATGCTATTTGGGTGATTGTGGATTGGCTGACCAAGTCTGCGCACTTCATTTTTGTGTGTACTACCTATTCTTCAGAGCGGTTGGCAGAGATTTATATCCGGGAGATTGTTCGGTTGCATGGTGTTCCTGTTTCCATCATCTCAGATAGAGGTACTCAGTTTACTTCGCAGTTTTGGAGATCCGTGTAGAGAGAGTTGGATACTCAGGTAGAGTTGAGCACAACGTTTCATCCTCAGATGGACGGACAGTCCGAGCGTACTATTCAAATATTGGAGGACATTTTTTGCGTGCTTGTGTTATTGACTTTGGAGGTTCATGGGATAAGTTTCTACCACTTGCAGAGTTTGCTTACAACAACAGCCACCAGTCGAGTATTCAGATGGCTCCATATGAGGCTTTGTACGGGAGGCGGTGTAGATCTCTGGTTGGTTAGTTCGAGCCCGGCGAGGCTAGACTATTGGGGACAGATTTGGTTCGGGATGCCTTAGAGAAGGTGAAGGTGATTCAGGAGAGGCTTTGTACAGCGCAATCACGTCAGAAGAGTTATGCGGACCGGAAGGTTCGAGATGTGCCCTACATGGTCGGTGAGAAGGTCTTGCTGAAAGTTTCGCCCATGAAGAGTGTTATGAGATTTGGGAAGAAAGGTAAGTTGAGTCCTCGGTTCATTGGGCCTTTTGAGGTGCTTCGGAGGATTGGGGAGGTGGCTTATGAGCTTGCTTCGCCACCCAGCCTGTCGAGTGTGCATCCGGTATTTCATGTTTCTATGCTCCGGAAGTATATTGGGGATCCGTCGCATGTTTTGGACTTCAGCACGGTTTAGTTGGATGACGATATAACCTTTGATGTGGAGCCAGTAGCTATTTTGGGTCGCCAGGTTCGGAAGTTGAGGTCAAAGGGTATAGCTTCAGTGAAGGTGCAGTGGAGAGGTCGGCCCGTAGAGGAGGCTACCTGGGAGACCGAGCGGGAGATACGGAGCAGATATCCTCATCTTTTTGAGGCTTCAGGTATGTTTCTTAACTCGTTCGAGGACGAACATTTGTTTAAGTTGGGGAGGATGTGACGACCCGGCTAGTCGTCTCATGAGTTACCGCTCCATTTTCCCTATTTCAGCTTCTTTACGCTTCGTTATCCATGTTTTTTTTGTGATCGAGTTGATTAGTTCGAGTTCGGATAGGATTTGGTAAGAAATGGGACACATAGTCTCTTTTAAGAAGGCTTAAGTTGGAAAAGTCAACCGGATGTTAACTTATGTGTTAGAAGGCTCGGAAATGAGTTCCGATGGTTTGGTTAGCTTCGGGAGGTGATTTGTGACTTAGGAGTGCGATCAGAATGGGTTTTGGAGGAATATTTAGGGTTGAATTGGCGAAATTGATATTTTGGCAAATTCCGGTTGATAGGCGAGATTTTGATATAGGGGTCGGAATGGAATTCCGAGAGTTGCAGTAGCTTCATTGTATTATTTGCGATGTGTGTGCAAAATTTCAGGTCATTCGGACGAGATTTGATAGACCTTTTGATCGAAAGCATAATTTAAGAGTTCTTGGAGTTCTTAGGCCTGAATCCTATGTTAAATTGGTGATTTGATGTTGTTGTGAGTGTTCCGAAGTTTTGATCAAGTTTGAACGATGTCATGAGATGTGTTGGTACAATTGGTTTGAAGTTCCGGGAGTTCCGGGATGTTTTAGTGCAAAAATCATAGCTGTAGCAGGCCTACAGGGGTTACAGGCCCCAGAACTCAACCATGCGGTCCGCACAAAAAGAAGTGCGCCCGCGGTGAGTTCCGTGCGGACCGCACAAAGTCGGATGCGGCCGCGGTAGGTGTCATGCGGACCGCACAAAGTGGTGTGCGGCCACGTGGGGGAACGAACAGATGGTCCTATTTCATAAGCTCATATCTTGTGATACACAAGGAATTTTGAGGTTATGCAAAAACGAAAGTTGTAGCCCTTCGTGTCTAGTTTCCAGAAAGGTAAATATATTGCAATTTGGACATCGGTAGCAAAATTTATAGCCAAAATATTAAAGTCTATCACTGCAGAGGGAGGCCTGTGCGGCCACGCATTGCCTTTGGGCGAACCGCACTGGCTTGCGCGGACCGCGTGCGTTTTGGTGCGGCCGCGTGAGATGGAAACCTGAGGGGTACCTATAAATACAAGGTTTTGAATTTTATTTAATATTTTGACCTACAGAGCTCGGAATTTGGCAATTTTTCGAAGGTTTTTCAAGAAATTCATCAGGGCAAGTGATTTTAACTCAGATTTGGCTAGAATACATGAATCTATCACTGAATTCATCATTTAATTCGTGATTTGAGATGGAATTTGGGAAGAAAATTGTGGAACCTTTCAAAAATGTAAAATGATGATTTGAAGGACCAAATGGTATCGGAATTGGATAATTTTGGTATGGTTAGACTCGTAAGGGTATGAGGATTCTGAAAATGTAAATTTTACCCGATTTCGAGACGTGGGCCCGGGGCTTGGGTTTTGCTAATTTCGAGATTTTCGATATTTTTCGAATGTTTTCGCTTGGGCTTTGTTCCCTTAGCATATTGTGACCTATTCGTTCTGATTTTGGATAGATTCGACGAGCGTGGAGGCCAATTTGAGAGGCAAGGGTATAGCGAGCTAGAGTTTTGGCCAGTTTGAGGTGAGTAATGATTTTAAATGATGTCCTGAGGGTTTGAAACCTCGGATTTGCACAACGTAGTGCTATACTAAGTTGAGATACACGCTGTGTGACGAGCGTGAGGTTCAATGCTATGGGGATTGGGACTTGGTCCATCCCGAATGATATTTTACTACATTTTTGATTGAGATATATACTTTATTGTTGTGAATTGGGCTTGTTGCCATGCTTGGGGCCTTGTGCCGACCTGTAGAACCCTTAGGGGATTATTGACTGGTTTTCCTCACTTACTTTGTTAAAGAATTTATATTATCAGTCATGTTTCCAATTGTTTAAGAATGATACGAAACAAATTTTTGAAATGTTAATCATAAATAGGAAGAGATATGAGGGCCGAGATCCCGACCGTACATTATGCTTGAGAGCTGTGATTTTTAAATGACTAAGAGGGGTCGAGGACCCAATTGTGAGGACATTTTATATGATATGGATCGGGCTGCGCGCCGCAACAGATATATATATATATATATATATATATATATATATATATATATATTATATACATTATGGATCGGGCTGCACGCCGCAGCAACTACTTATATGGATCGGGTTGCGCGCCGCAGCAATTATGTAGCGCTTGGGCTGAAGGAGCCCCTCCGGAGTCTGCACACCCCCAGTGAGCGCAGTCGACTATTATTATTATGGATCGGGTTGTACGCCACAACGATATACGGATCGGGTTGCATGCCGCAGCGATATATATATGTTTATTGACTCGGTTATCGTGAGAAGCATATGAATTGAGAACTGAGGATAAGAACGAATAGATGAACTAAAATACATGAGGAGCTGATTTATACTGATTACATTTGCTTTACCTGGTTAAAAGAATTTCACATGATTTCCTTATTCACTGATGTTTAAATGATTTTACTGTTTTGATATAGAACTGTTTAGTGCCTTTAAGTGATTTCATACTGTCAGCCATTATTTATTATTATTACTCATTGGGTCGGAGTACTCACATTACTCCCTGCACCATATGTGCAGATTCAAGTATAGCAGAGTCCGCACCTGAGCGCTGATTCCTTCCAGGCTAGGCAGTGTTTTGGAGTTACGAGGTAGCTGTTGACGTCCGCAACCCCTTGTCTCGCTTATCCTCTATCATTTACGTTTTCTTCAGACTATTGTATCAGATTTCGTACCTTGTAGACCTATAGCAGATTCTGTAGTAGTTCATGACTTGTGATACCCCGGTTTGGGCTGTGTCGGGATAGTTCCTGTTGTTATTATCGTTAAATTCCATAATTTATGAGTATTATATGTTATTATTGTCATGATGATTAACTATTTAAAAGAGGTATTCCATTTTGGTCTGGCTGACCTTGTCTTCACGAGAGGCGCCATCACGATCGGGTTCGGGGATTGGGTCGTGACACATATAGGTTTCACGACTCATAAGCAGGCCTAATAGAATTTTGTGGATCATTTCAGAGACTTCTGCATTTATCTTCGAGGGGTTATAGGCCTTTATGAAACTTTTCCCTTTCTTGATTCCCTATTGGTCGACTTTATCTCGGCTTGAAGCTTATATCTTAAGTTCTTCCCCATTTATCTGTATGCGGTGTTGAGTACTCAATATCAGTTGGCCACCGACAAGTTGTGATGATGATTTAGATGTAGTGCGAGATGTTTTTCCCTAGTTTATGTGGTCAGACTACTATTGCCTCTTTGTTGAGGGGTTACCATCTATTGTAGCCCTAGTATTGGGGTTTCCCACAGGGTCGGGGTCTTATGCAATGATGATTTACGTGTTGGTCTTGATGCGGTATTGGTGTAGAATGGTAGGATGATTTTTTAAGCTTGTGGTAGTAACAACCCTATGACAAGTATTATATGGTTCACGATTCGGAATTTGGCATTTGTTCCAGTGGAGATTTGGTATTCCTGAGCTTAATAGTGTTCTCTTATGTTGGTGTGTTTTCACCCTTGTTTGAACACATTAAGGATCATTAGCATAATGGATTCCATTTGCTTGTCCTCAGCGACACGATGTCGCGAGGTAGTGCTAAGGAGGTAGTCCTTAGTGTGGATGGCGTGTTGCGACTTCAGGTCAGATTTGTGTTACCAGTGTTGATAGTTCGAGGGAGAAAATCCTTGAGGAGACTTGTAGTTGTGATATTCTATCCGTCTAGGTGATACAAAGATGTATCATAATTAAAGGCTGTATTATTGGGGCGGAGGATGAGGAATGACATTATTGGGAATGTCTCACATTGTTGGAATGTCAATAGGCCGAGAATGAGCATCAGAGACTGAGTGGTTTACTTCGGAAGATAGCTATACCAGTGTGGTGAGAGTGTATCATTATGGGTTTGTGGTAGGATTGCCACGAATTTTGAGGGACTTGATGTTATATGGGTCACTATGGACAACTAGGAGCATTTTATATTAGTGGTGACTTCTTACATTTTGAGAGTTCAAATTTTACGAGAAGGGTTTGCTTGAGATATTAAGGGATTATGAATGCTTGATAATCATCTTGGTGTACGATAATATCTTGAGTTGTGATGTGTTGATGGGTCTTCTAGTTGTTCATTGGTGGGATGAAATGGATCCTCGTAGCTTGTGGATGAGTGTAAACTCGGGAGGATTAATTGATTACATAGCAGTTGCACTAATGGCATGTTATAGAAATATGTTGATATAAGGTCACACAGGTGGGAAATCTTCTGTGAGAAGGTTAGGGGTTGCATGATTTCTTATGAGGTTCCTATGAAGAGTTTTACTTTCTATCATATGGGGTGTGTGCGCTACAATATAGGTTTGGGTCTCTTGAGAAAGATGGAATGACTATCAGAAGGTTAAGTGTGAATTGGGTTGATAATTTGGGATGTGTTATGGTTGGTGCAGCATGAGCTTATGAGAAATTCAGTTGAGTAACAGTGCAGAATAATGGTGGTTAAAGAGAAACAATCATTATGGGCTCTTGAGTTATGTGATTGTGGCTTAAAACTAAGTTAGGGAGTCTACCATCAGTGATTGGGTCATCCAGTCATGTATTGTTATAGATTCTGGACTAAGTGACGCTTGTGGATTAGATATAACTTAAAGAGGATGACTTCGAGGATGACTCGAGCAAGTTATTGTTGGGTGCATGTTGTTTTTCACCTTAAGTGGGAGGACTTAGATTCAATATTCTTCTGTGGATGTAGTATGCAAGGGAAAGTTGTCAATCAGTCATTTTCATTTAGAGTATTCATGTGCTAACGGAGTACTAATCATTTAGCATTATTGGCTATGTATTGGGGACTAGGACCGAATGGGTGACTTTCGAGAAGGTTCTAATAAATTCAAGAGTCAATATGTGGTTTATAAGGAATTTCAGATTTATGTTTAAGTAAGGATTGGAGATTTGTGTTGGATCACTTGGGATGAGTTTTTATTGAGGTCCATAGTATAATGGGAAGGAGTAATGTTGTCGTGAAGGCAAGTCGTGAGTAATCTGAAGAAGTTTAGTCTGTTTAGTAGTTGTTGGAATCAGCATGGTAATAGAGACGATCGGTCCCTTTAATATAAAAGGGCTTTACAAGTGTTTTGTGATAACACTCTTGAATTTGACAGTCTGCATGACTTGGTTGATAGGGGGCTTCAATTCTGATGGATGGGTTATGTGCATATGGGTTCAGAGTAGTTTGAGATGATTATGACCACGACTTGCAGTTGGTGTCTTCTACATGCATGAAAATTTTGTTGCGTGTTGTGATTTTATCTTGAATTATCTGAGTGGAAGGTCTCTAGTCGATGGAGTGTCTATCTTATTCGTGATTTAGAGTTGATAATAAGATTCTTATATTTTTGCATATTAGCATAATAGCTGCGGTGAGTTTTGTGGAATGTCATGAGTTCTAGGCACCTTGTGATATTTCAGATGTTTAAGAGTATTCTAGCACTATTTTTTTGTATCGCCCGAGAAGCGGATGTTTTGTGAAAGATGCATTGTATATTGATTGCAGATGTTTGACTAGTACTAAAAAAGTAGCATGGTTGGTAGCCATTGATATTTAGGTTTTTCTACTCGGTGCAAAAGATTATGGGAGTATCTCCCATAGACTGATTGTATACGTGTGATGTGTCAGTCATTTAAATGGTAGAGTTAGAGACCAGATATGGAGATTCTGGTACTCTCGCACTTTGGAGATCATATTTTTGAGAGGTTGTCTATCCCTCTGGTTGTCGACTATGGAAGTGTGATCAAGATTTGACAGCTGATTGTATGTGTCATGGATAGGATCACTGTGGACTTTTGGAAGGATATTGACCTATTTTAGAATAATTCAAATTGGCTTGAGGCCCATTGGTAGGCCTAATGAGAAAGTGTATTGTACATTGGATTGGATTTATTTATTCAGTGCCACATTTGTCTATGGATGTGTCATCGGGAATAATGGATATTATTCATGTCCCAATCTATTTCATGTGTTACTCTCTTATGCCATGAGCTGTGAGACAACTTGATTATTCACACGCATGTTGTGGTTCTATTTAGGCCTTGTGGCGATATATGAGGGAAATGACTCTTGAGATGTTGATTTATTTATTGCACCTTAGTCGTGTTTGGTCTTTCCTTAGTGCATTGTGATATCCGTCTCCCTACGGTTATATTTATGCTCATTACGTGTTTATTGCTATTAGACGTGTGTTTGGTGAGTATGAGCATTATGGATCGATATGTATTCCTGTCACGACCCAAAATCCAACTAGTCGTGATAGCACTTAACCCCAACCCGCTAGGTAAGCCAATTTAATAAAAATCCAATTTCAAATGAGATTTACTGAGAAAATAATGATGAAATAACTTTTACACAACAACCCAAGGACTGGTAGTATAAATGAATACATTTTCTGTTTGAAATATACATAAACAAATTTTTATAAATCTAAAACTACCATGAACAAGAGGCAACTATAACTGAAATGCAGGTTCATCTTCAATGCCAACTCCCACCATACACAGCAACATCAACATCCAAAATTTGCACGCAAGGTGTAGAAGTGTAGTATGAGTACAACCGACCACATATACTCAATAAGTAACAAACCTAACCTTAGGTTGAAAGTAGTGTAACGACCTAACTGGTCATTTTAAGCATTTGAACATTGCTCGGTGTTTTGAGGGCATGAGTATCTCCATATGATGTATTACGACTTGTGTATATCGTCGGTTTCAGTTTCCGGGTGATTCTGAATTAGTTTGGAAGAATGAATTTCATTGTTGAAGCTTTAAGTTGGAAGAGTTGACCAAGTTTGACTTTTTTGAATATGACCCTGGAATGAAGTTTTGATGGTTCCATTAGGTCCGGATGGTGATTTCGGACTTGGAAGTATGCCCGAATTTTCATTTGGACATCTTTAGAAAGACTCGACACTAATTGGAGAAAGTTGGAAATTTGAAGGTTTGGAAAGTTCATAAGTTTGACCAAGATTTGACTTTGAGGATATCAGATTCTGATTGTGGTTTAGGGATTTGAAATAGCTTCGTTATGTCATTTATGACTTTTGTGCCAAATTTGAGATCAATCCGAGATGTTTAGGCTTGTTCGCCATTAATTTTGAATTTTGAAAGTTCATTAACTTCATTAAGTCGATTTGATGTGCGATTTGTGATTTTGATATTTTTAAGTGAGATTTGAAACATCAAGTAGGTCTACATTATGATTTGGAACATGCTTGCAAATTTCGGGGTCGTTTGGAGTTGGTTTGATTGCATTCGAACGCATGGTTCCAATTCTTGAAGTTCTTAAGTTCTCCCTTCGAATTCCATGCGTGTTGATGTCCGATTCTAGATTTGTGTGGATGTTTGGCATGGAGACCTGAGGGCTCGAGTGAGTTTCGGGTTGGTTTCGGACAATATTTAGGCCATTTTCAGTTCCTGGGTTTTAGCTACAAGGGTGTGCATCGCGATCAGAAACAGTTGGCCGCATTCGCGAAGACCAAACTTCAGTTTGGGGCCTTGTGAATCACGATCGCATAAGCCTTTTCGCGATTGCGTAGGAGAAATTTCTCTTGCACAGGGCTGACTTTGGAATCTTATATCTTACAGTCTATAAGGAATTTGGAGATGATCCAAAATAAAAGTTGTAGCCCTTGATGTCTAGTTTTCCAAAAATTAAACCATTTGTCATTTGGATTTTTGTACAAAAAGTTATGACATTATACTAGAGGCTGTTTGGAAATCGCTGTTGAAGAATTTTTTCATCGAGATTGCGAAGGGATGTCTGCGATCGCGAAGAAGGAAACCTGGGTAGTGGATTTAATGTCCAATTTTGGACCTTTGAGCCATTTATCCATATTTTGAGTTTGGGACCTCGGGATCTAGCGATTTGTGAAGAAATTTTCCACCACATGAATTGGGGTAAGTGTCCTCTACTCAATTTTGATTATATTTCGTTAATCTATCTTCATTTTTGGTAATTAGATTGTGAATTTTGAAGAGAAAATTGGGGATTTTGTCTAAAGTTTCTAGAGTGAATTTTTGAGTTTTGAGCATCGATTCAGAGTCGTATTTGAGTGAAACTAGTATGATTGGACTCGTAATTAAATGGGTTGTCGGGTTTTGTAAGTTTCATTGGGTTCCGAGGCACAGACACATAGGTTGACTTTGGGCTTTTGGTTAAAGATTCGACCTTTATCGATTCGGTTTGTTTCCTTAGGCATTATTTGATGTGTTTGAGTTACTTTGGCTAGTTTTGAGTCGTTCAGAGGTCAATACGCGCGGGATGGCATTTTTGGAGCATCGTTTGGCTTGCTCAATTTTGAATTTTGCTTGTTCGAGATATGTAACACTTCTAAACTTGGTGTTGAGGGTATGAACCCCTAAATATACGTAATATATGTTTGGTGTTAAGGTGACGCACATGCTAGCTGACGGGCGTGTGGGCATGCACCGTGTGAATTAAGACTCGGTTGATTTTATGATACGGTGCAGTTACCTAATCTTGTTGTTATACATGAAATCTCTACGTGCTAGAGTAACTGAGCTATGATTCATGTTAGAAACCATGTTTAGGCTATGTGCTTATTATATTGGGACCTACTGAGGTCATATCTACTGTTGAGTTATTTGCTTAAATTGCAATTACGTAGTCAATCATACTTATTCATTTGCATACCATATTTTAGTCTCTGTTACTTTTATTGATACATCAAATTATCATTTTGGACTGATTTTCATGACATTATGAGTCCGAGAGACTAGAGAGATTGATGATTGAGTTGGAGCTTGAGGACCAGATTATGAGTGATATTGATGGGATCGGACTGCATGCCGCAACAGTTATTATTGATTCATGATGGGATCGGGCTGCACGCCACAACATGTATTATTGATTCATGCCCTGATTGGCTTATTATATCGCTTGGGCTGGATCTGCCCCTCCAGAGTCTACACACCCACAGTGAGCGTAGTTGTTAATGATTTAGGGGCTGGATCTGCCCTGTACAGTGCTGAGTGATTGAGTGAGTTGAGTGATTGAGCGTGATAAGTGGGAGTGTGAGATAGTGATATTGAGCACTTTTAGAGTGAGTACAAGAGTTCATCACTATGATACACTGCTTTGACATGCATACTTGACATACAGTCATAGAGATGCATTTTCTCATGCTACACTATTTTGTGACATTCATGATTTCACGGGTACATTGACATGTAGTCATTGTAAGCACGTGATTTTGCCCTATATGAGAATTACTCCCAGAAAATTCAAAATAAAATGATTTTCCTTGGTGTGCAATTTTGAGAGATTTTGTGATATTTTTGGATAATTATTTGTATTTGTCTGTGTTTGTTTATTCGTTAAATTAATAAAAAATACAAAAATATGTCGCATTTGCATGTAAGATTTAATTCTATAATTGTTGCTAATTAAATTTGTTTACAAAAAATTAAAAAGTTACAAAAATAGGCATCTTTTGCATTTTTAGCATTTAATGTCCAAATATACAATTTGATGCTTAATTATTACTTAATTATGCGTTAATTGTTATTGGGAGTTAATTTGCACTTTTATAACTTAATTTAGTTATTAATAATAATTTAAGTATTTTTATAATTTCGTTTTAGAAAATAAAAGAAGAAAAGAGAACAAAAATACAAAGAAAAATCGGATTGGGCCACTTCTTCAAATTTCAACCCCAGGCCCAAATAATTGCCCAACCTTCCCCATGACCCGGTCCACTTCAAACCGGGTCGACCCGGTCCGCCCCATTAACCCAACTACCCAACACCCTTCCTCATTTTTCAAAACACAAAACAAAAACAAAAAATAAAAAAACCAAAAAAACCCTAAAACTAAGAAAAGGATCCGCCCCCCTCCCTTGGCTTCTTCTTCTCCAAAATACCAAACACCCCAAGTATCCATGGCAGCCCTTCTGCCTCCCCATCGACAACATACACACACACATCAACCACACACAAACTCCACCACCCTTGCGTCCAAATAGACCCCACCGTGTCTACCTTTTATCGTCTTCGTCGAGCTCAAGCTTGAGCTCGGCATCCATGGTCGCCACTGCTGCGTCGTCGTCGTCAACCACCATCCATGCCATAACAGTCGACACACCCTCGTCGTCCAAACAACCCGCTTCTTCTGCTCTTTCACGTCCAAACAGCTGCTGCCCGAGCTCTTCATCTTCTTCGTCCTTCGTCAAGCTCGAGTTTGAGCTCGACATCCATGGCTGCCCGGCTCCACCAAGTAGTCCGCCATTGCCCTCGTCGACCACTCGCTTCCAGGCTCCAGCTTCTCCATCGTCTCTAAGCTTTGCCCTTGTCGACCACTCGCTTCCATGTCAGCTGTTTCCACGTCTACTTCTGCCTTCCACTTCATCTTCTCCGTCCAAACAACCGAACGCACCCCAACTGCTTCTGTTTCGCGTCGACTGCTGCTACTGTTTCGACGTTACTTCTTAAATTCGTGTTCGTCGTCGTTTGTTCGAGCTTTGGTCAAGGCTCGTCAAAACAGTCCCTACGTAGTCAAGCTCGTCGTTTGTTTAGTCGTTGTTCGTCGTTTCGATCCGGTTAGTAGATTTTGAGTTTTATTTTTGTCCGTATTTCGTTTTGATATTTCTCGAATCTAAAATCGGCAAATGTTTGTCATTTGAATTAATTTTTTAGTTTGTTCATGTGCTTTGTTAAATTAATTTTTCAGATTTCAAATGAAAGTTTAATTAGTTGTTTTTCATGTTTGTATTATTGTTTAGATAAATATTTGTTAGTTTGTTAGATTCAAATTGAAATTTGATTAATTATTTCTTCAATTTATTTCATGTGTTATGTATTTTCCAGAAATTATTAATGTTGTTTGAATCATTTAATCCGTCATGTTTGTTGTTTAAAAAATAGATTTAGTTCATGTTCATCTTTGCTTGAAGTTCATGTTTAATCCAGTGATTTAATGTGAGTTTATGTTTGTTTTGATTTGTTTGATTTAGTTTGAATCATGTATTTTGTTGTTTGTATTGTTGTATCCTTGTTCATCCATTGATGGTCTAAATTAACCAGGATTGGTTCCCGATATGGTTACTTTATTTCCATTAATTTGGAGTTGTGTTGTTCATTGTGTTCATATGAGTTGTTATTGAAGATTGTTGAGAAATTGGTCATCTTGGCTATATTTTGGTTAAGTTATGATTAATTGATTGTTTAGAGCTGATGGGGGTAGTTTGGTAAATTGCAGTATGTTCAGAGGTAAAATGGTAATTGCAATAAGGTCGGAGGGGTAGTTTGGTAATTTAACATTATTGCATTTGTTTATGTTAAGCATGGGGGACAAAATATAATGGGGTGGTGTTTGATATAATTGTTTAACATAATGGGGGACAAAACATAAAGTAGTGGAGGGGAATATTGTATTTGTTTATGTTAGGCATGGGGGACAAATTGTAATGGGTTGGGGTGAATGTATTTATTTAATGTAGGCATGGGGGACAAAGTTTAAAATAAAGAAAACACTAAGTAGTGGGGACAAAGCATGCATTGGGGGAATATTTTGGGTTAGGGATTCAAGACTTGTCTTGCTATATATATAGGGTCATTTGACACATTTTAGGGGACTTGAATGAGAGAGGGGAGAGGACTGAGAGATCATTTTTGGGAAGATTTTCGAGAATTAGAGAGATTATTATTGAGAGACTTTTACACTTGAGAGAGCTTTTAGACTAAAAAAGAGAAAGACAACTTGAACTTCTACTTGAATAAATTCCATTTGTTTTTTCTCGAGTGTTATTGAAAATCAGTAAACTACTGCATCTTGTATCTGTCTCTCTTCTGCTTTGACTGCGATTGCACTTTGGTATTGCTGATTTTTCAATCCGTTACTGGGTTATTCTACTGGTTGTTACTGGTTTGCGGTGTTGCTGAACCTGCTGTTGCTGTGGTATTATTGCTGCTGACTCCTACTTCTTTTCTTCTTGTACTGCCATTTCCAGGTACACATTTGTACACTCTCGGTTTGAAGCGAAATGAAATATTAATCAGGCTTTGTTCCTGTTGAATTTCTCCTGTTCGGATTTGTGTTTGAATACAATTTTCCTTTCTTTGTATAAAAAATGTAGTTGATTGATTAATGAGTAATGATGTTGCATATGTATAACTTTTTCATCTAATGATGTTAGTTTAAATTAATCGAAGAATAACTAATCTATTTGGATATTATTGGGCGTCAATCTCATGTTCCAGTATTATTAAATAATAGAATATAGAACGGAAGCAATCTCTCTTTGTACAAACTCGATTGCAATTTTCCATTTTTGCATTAGCCGTAAATTAATAACTAATAAGTTTGACTTTTTCAGCATGTAATTAATTGAGGGATTTCCTTTAATTTTTAGAGACGAACTTAATAGAAAAATGTAGTCACTATAGGTTTATCCTTAAAATAAAATGAGACGAGCCTCGATCAACAAAAATGCACAAGCTGCGGGGCCCTCTAAATGTATATATTAAAATACTTAGAATTCGGGACAGACCGCTTAGTGAATTTTACGGCCTTCCCAAAATAACAAATACACTAGTTGCTTTAGGCGCACCTTTAATAATTTTACCTTCTTAAACTCGGGTGCACATTTATGTGACCCAAATCCAAATCTCAACGGAGTCGAAATGTGTCTCTAATCACGGGTACATTGATTGTGACGTGGTTCGAGATGCGTGTCCATGACATTGCAAATTCCTTTCAAAAAATAAGAATGAGATGAGCCTCGCCAAATAAAAATACAAAATTGCGGGCCCTCAGTAAATATTTGCTTTAAAATTGTTTAGACTTCGGGATGGACCGTTTTAGTAAAATTCCACGGCCCTACCCAAAGTAGATGATACGCTAGTCGCTTTAGGCGCGCCTTTAATAATTTAATTTCCTTAAACTCGGGTGCACATTGATGTGACCCAAATCCAAATCTCAACGGAGTCAAAGTGTGTCGACGACCATGGGTACATTGATTATAACGTGGTTCGAGATACATTTTCACAACGTTGCAATTCTTGATAAAAATAACAGTAAATGATAAAAGCGGTTAAAAGTTAAATTTTGCACATAGGTTCAACATGTATTAAATCAGATAATCAAGTCAAATATGACAGTTGAGCGACCGTGCTAGAACCACGGAACTTGGGAATGCCTAACATCTTCTCCCGGGTTAACAGAATTCCTTATCCGGATTTCTGGTGCGCAGACTGTAATATGGAGTCATTCTTTTCCTCGATTCGGGATTAAAATTGGTGACTCGGGACACCCTAAATCTCCCAAGTGGCGATTCTGAAATAAATAAATAAATCCCGGTTCGATTGTCCTTTAATTAGAAAAAACTCCCTTGTACCCTCGCGGGGTATGGAAAAAGGAAGTGTGACAGCTCTGGCAACTCTGCTGGGGACAAGAACCAGAACCACTGGTTCAGGGTTAGAAATTCGAGCTTAGATGAATTGTTATATTTGGTTTTATCTGATTTTGTTACATGATACATGCCTAATGTGCTAAATGATGCTTTTACCGCTTTGATATTATTTGAACTGTATATAAACTGTGCCGAAACCCTTCTCTTCTTACCTCCGGGGAGAAGCTCACTGGTCGAGACTCCCTATTCTGTTAGTGTCATACCTTGAAATAAGAAAGAGGCCGGACAAGTTACAAAGCTGGACGACCCCGCGGGTCCCCGGTACGTAGCCCCCTCCTCGACTCGAGTTGTCCGCTCGGGTACACAGTCTAGAACAAATACCCAGGTTATGAACCTAGAATAACTCAGCTTCATGCCGGATCCCTAGTAGGAACGTTTGTTTGCATCACGTGCATTTGACTTTGGAGGCTCAACACAGGGGTTGGGTCTGTCTAGGACAGGTGTACCAAAAAATGAAAATGACTATCCTGATGCATCTTACTTGCTACTACTTGCGCATTTATTTGATTCGGACTTGTGTGTTGACTGACTTGTGAATATCAGGAATAATATTTTAAAATTGAAAAAAAAAAAAAGAAATAGCGGTTAGGGAATTGATTGTTTATTTTTGAAAAAAACCAATACCCAAATACTATCAAAACTCTGCCGAAATTTTGAGAAAATGAAAAAAAAATGTCTTATTAGTCTGTTTTATTAAAAGCAAAGGAAAAATAGAAGAAAAAAAGTCGTTATTCTGTTTGTTTTCAAAAAAAATAGAAAAAAAAATAGTTTGTCATGAAAATGAAAATGAAAAAGAGTCTTATTTTTAAAATAGTTTTTTATTTGTTTATGAAAATGCCAAAAAATAAAAATAAAACGAGTCGTGCGTTGAATGTGGTTTTATTATTTGTTCCAATATATATATATATATATATATATATATATATATATATATATAATCCAAAAATTATTTTTCTTTACTTCCAAAATATATATATATCTTTATTTGTTGCAAAGAGTATTTGTCTTACCAAGAAAATTCAAAGTAAAATTCCAAAAAGATATGTCTTGCAAAAAATAGATATATATATATCTTTATTTTCCATTATTGATTTCTTTAGAAAGTCTTTTTAATTGTTTTATTTTTAAAAAAAAAATATAAAAAATATATAAAAATAAAAATAAAAATATTTTCGTTTTAAAAAAAAAATCCGAAAATATTTTGATTCTTCTTTCAAAATTGAAAAGAAAATTCAAAAAAATATTTATTTTTAGAAGTATTTCTTTTATTAAAGGTAAAATTCCAAAAATATATTTTCTTTCTTCTTTAGAATAAGAGAAAACAAATGAAAATTCAGACAAAAAATATCTTCCTTTTACTTTTGCAATTCTCAAAGTTCAAATCAAAAGTAAAGGAATTCTTACAAGTCTTTCTTTCAAAAAGAAAATCAATCAAAAAAAAATACTTCCTTTCTTCTTTTGAAGCAGTTCTTTTATAAATTCCAATTAAAAAAAAATGTTAGTTCATTTACTTATTCATGATCTACCCGAACTACGCGGGTTTGATTCTCACCGGATGTGAGATACGTAGGCAACCATCATCGGGTCCAACCCCTTTTTTGCTAAAATAGCCAAAAATAAATTAAAAAAAAAACATGTCAAAATTTCAATTCTGTCATAAAGAGTTCGGGTGATGCTGTTTTGTCATAAATAGCCGAATGTTCCCGAAAGGGACGCCGGAAGGCTGACTTTGCATAAACAGCCACCTTCGGGTCATTTTTTTAAAGATTTGGTCCAGTTGACCCACACAGCCTTAAAAATCTTCGTCCCCGAGACGTTGAAAGGCCGTGCTTGCAATATTGAGTTTTCTAATTTGAAAATCGATAAAAAGAGTCATAAATAAGTCAGGTGATGCTATTTTGTCATAAATAGCCGAATGTTCCCGAAAGGGACGCCGGAAGGCTGACTTTGCATAAACAGCCACCTTTTGGGTCATGTTTAGGATTTTTGTCCAGTTGACCCACACAGCCTTAAAAGTCTTCGTCCCTGAGGCGCTGAAGGGACGTGTTTGCAACACCGGATTTTATTGTAATTTGAAAAGAAAAAAAAACAAAGAGTCAGCGGTCAAGTGAATACCGTTTGAATTTTAGTCAAAAATAAGCCGAGCCAGCTTCGGCCGCGTCTTAAACCGTTCTTGCCGAAATAGCCTTAGAGTATCTCTCAGTTGTCGAAAGGCTATTTTCGTAAAAGAACGGACAAGTTTGTAAAAGTGTCATAAAATAATCCTCCCCGGCCTCAAAATTCATGTGGAATTTGGAAGGGGCCACGTTTGCAAAAAATAACCGTTCGATTGCATTTGTCAAACGGAGAAAGGAAGCTGGCCATTTGCTTTGGAGTTTGTAAATCTTTTAATTAGAATACGTAGGTTGTTTGATTTTCGAGTTTGTAGGTCATCTTCAAACATTTGAAACCCAGTTTGTTTTAATATGAAAATTAAAAAAAAATGTTGAGTATTGTTTATCTCTTATTGGTCCGAATTACGCAAGGTCTGATTCATGCGGGGTCATGATACGTAGGCAATCTCCATAAGATTCGACTACGACAAAAAAAATCAAAAAAAGAGATTGAAAAAAAAGAGAATGAAAAATGAAAAAAGAGAAAAAAAATGAAAAGAAAAAAAAATGGAAAAAAGAAAAAAAAAGAAAAACATCGAAAAAAAGAAAAAGAAAAAAGATGTTGTTAATAATGAGGACCGACTGAGTCCATTCTAACCTGTTTGTTTCGCAAATAAAGTTAAGGTGGTTGGTTTGTGGTAAGCCGGACAATGACACTCAGAATCCTTTACTTGCACCTCATGATACACACTCTGCGGGGATCAGGCCTGATAACAGAAGCACTCGAATCCTATTGGGAACTTGTTGACGGAGGTTGATGATATTGAAGCTGGTAATGGTCTTGGCAGTATTGATGCGAAGCTCAGTGGCTAAGATGCCAGTTTTGATAAAGTGGGAGGACGCTCCGTTCCTTGGTTAGCAAGAGAGAAGCTCGTGGTGGCTGATTTTGTTGTCATTTCTGTTGTTCGGATTATTAGGATTGTAATTCGGATATTGTTTTGTGTCAATATCTTTCCGCTTATCTTTCCATTTTGTCATAGCGGTTTGTTTAAGTTTTGTCCAGGTTGTTTAGGATTTTATTCCGGTTTGTTTTTGTTTTTTTTAACCATTTCACCGGTAGTCCAATGTAAAAACCGGTATTTTATTATTTCCAGTCATCTTTTTGTTTAGTCCTTTTATCATTTTTGTTCAGTGCCGATTCTAGTGACATGACATGCGCACACAGTTTGGGCCTAACCTTAAAAGTTAATCATAAACCCTGGAAAGGCGATCAGACCATTTAAAGGAAATAAGGACGGGTGAGATTATTCAGAGCTCGAGTCATATGGAACTGGGGCAAGTAAAATATAAAGAAAACCGTTAAAAGCAAGATTCGCCAAATTGGCATGATAATGAGAGTGTCGCCCAACGGTGCTTTAGAAATGACAAATGAAAAAGCAAATGCGAATATAATTGTCAAATCCAGCACCATCAGAAGAGACTGCAAATCTTTGTTTAATTGTGTTGTTTGCACTTGGCATGTTTTGAAGACTGGAATGACGAAGACATTTTGTTCTTCTACCTAAACACTTTATCCTTCGTTAGCCCTTTGAGCCTTATTTGTTTTCTTTCATACCCCTCGTTCGGAATCAGTAGCAACGACTAGAAGATGCGAACATGGAAGATAAAAAAAAAGAGAATAGCAAAACAAAAAAAAAAAAAAAAAGCAAGAAAAAAAAAGCAAAAGAAAAAAGAAAAGAAAGATAAGAAATGAGTGAAAAGAAAGTCACAAGAAAAAAGAGGAATTGGGAACTACGTTTGACCTGATTCCTCAAAGAGGATACGTAGGCGCTTCACGGCTCGGTCATAGTTTTGAAAAATGAAAAAAAAATCAATTAAAATATCCCCAAGCAAGAAACTGGGGCAAAAGTTGCGTTTGTTGTAAATAAATCTAGTTCCGAAAGTTGTAATTAATAACCCAAAATTGATGCATTTTTTAGCCTTTTATATCCTTTCTTTCCAGCCCTATCCAAAACCCACATTACGGTCCAAAGAAAGACCTTCTTATCAGTCTTCAAAAAATGCCAAGTCAGACAAATGAGAGTCTTACCGGTGAACATAACACTCTGTTCCACAGCAGAAAGGACTCTAAGCCCCGGCAGAAAGAGTCATACCGGCAACACTCCAAATCCCCAGCTGGAAAGTGATACAAATGAGAGAGTCTTATCGGTGAAAATCTTCACGGACACCATAAGGCGATGAAAGCTGAGAGGAAAACCAAAATGAGAGAGGCTTGATAGTGAAAACCCTTCGGGCACTACAAGTCGAATATGATTGAGAATCAGATGGGGAATTGCCAATTGAAGGTCTTGAAAGACGATTGACGGCGGAGGATAGGCCACATATGCATGTTATGACCATTAGAGTCGGTATCTGCGTTTGATAGGTTTTTATTTATAGTTTCTTTTGTTAAAGAGTCATCTTTTTCCTTTGTCTTTTTATTCTGTTCCCTTTTATCTTTCTCCTTTCATAGAAAAATTCCCTAGTAGAGTCTGTTTGGTCAGAACAAATGAGAAATGACTTCAAAATATGCCATCAGCTTTCCAAGATGAGATCTGACTAATACATCCAAGTGGTATAGTCAGCAAGGAACAAGCGCGAGGCCAGTGTCAAGAAAGATATCCCCAGCAAAAGGGAATTAACAAAAGGATTGACAAGTGTCAAGAGGGATACCCTTGCCGAAATCAAAGGTTATAAACCTCAAGGCCAAGGCCCGTGTACAAAGCAAGGAGAGCAGTGAGCATGATTTGGGAAATTCATACTAGACTAAAAGGTCGGGGAAATGCCAGTTTCCGAGCTATGCCACAAAAGAAGATGGATATCCCCAGCAGAAAGGGATTATCCCCAGCAAATAATATCATCCCCAACAAGTTGTGCAACGTAGAGCAGGGAAGGAGAAAGGGAAAAGCCATCCCAGTAGGAGTATCACAACCAACCACCATGTTTTAAACTAACAAATTTTGTTTGATTTGAAACAGGTAAAGGAAATGGCATTGATGCCAGAAATGCATGCCACTAGGGATATTATCAAACTGGGGCAGAAAATTTTCCTTCCATTTAGAAAATTTTCTGGAAGTCAGGTACCCCTTCGGGGAAGAATAAAGATAACGCCAGTCTCAAGGGAAGTGGTCTTAGAACCAGTGTTGCCCCCAACATAATAAGTTCCAATGGAGGAAGTTGTTCCCCAGCGGACAAAACAAAGGGATGAAACTTGAGCTCAGAAAAAGCAGAAGGTCAGTATCATTCCCAACAGCCTTCCGAAGAGTGAAACACTAGTTCTGAAGGAATCAGAATCCCCCAGCAGTGTTATCCTCGACAGCGTTATCCCCAGCTCATAACATTTTATCCCCCGACAGGTAAGTAAATAATTCCCCAACAGTGTTATCCCTAGCAGTTTCGAGGAGTCCAACACAAGTTTGGTGAAAATCGGTATCCTCAGCGGTTCTTTTCGGGGAAAGGCAAAACGAGTCTTAAGGGAGTTAGTCTTCGAAGGAAGAAGCTAAAATAAAAAAATATAAAAAAAAAAAGAAAAAGAAAAAAAGAAAAAAAAAGGGGAAGTAGTTTGCAGGGGAATGAAACATCCTACTCAAAAGGAAGTAGTTCTGGAAGGAGTAAGATAATATATTTACTCAGCAAAGTTATCTTCAGCAGTGTTATCCCCAGCAGATCATTGAGATGTAGAAGCATCTTCGACAGATTTTCGACCAAATTTCAAGGGAGTCGGACAATCCATAATGGGGAAGGAAGAAAGGGAAAATTCATCCCCAGCAAAATAATCCCCAGCAAGTTTTCGAGGTAAGACATTTTCAAGCTTTTTTCTTTGGGTTCATCCGCCCTCGAACAGGATATTTTGGGTTCATCCGCCCTCGAACAGGATATTTTGGGTTCATCCGCCCTCGAACAGGATATTTTGGGTTCATCCGCCCTAAGAATAGGATATTTTGGGTTCATCCGCCCTCGAATAGGATATTTTGGGTTCATCCGCCCTCGAATAGGATATTTTGGGTTCATCCGCCCTCGAATAGGATATTTTGGGTTCATCCGCCCTCGAATAGGATATTTTGGGTTCATCCGCCCTCGAATAGGATATTTTTGGGTTCATCCGCCCTCGAATAGGATATTTTGGGTTCATCCGCCCTCGAATAGGATATTTTGGGTTCATCCGCCCTCGAATAGGATATTTTGGGTTCATCCGCCCTCGAATAGGATATTTTGGGTTCATCCGCCCTCGAATAGGATATTTTTGGGTTTATCCGCCCTCGAATAGGATATTTTGGGTTCATCCACCCTCGAATAGGATATTTTGGGTTCATCCGCCCTCGAATAGGATTTTATTTTCAAAGTTGTTGATGAAGACAGGCGCCCACCTGAATAACGAGAGGAATACTTTTTTGTCTGTTCATTTCATATTTTAGGCGCCCACCTGTATAACAAGGGAATACATTTCATGTCTTTACCATTAGGCGCCCACCTGTATAACAAGGGAATATATTCCACGCCTTTACCAATAGGAGACGCACTTCCTAAGTCTAGTTTTGCCAATAGGAGATGCACTTCCTAAGTTTTACCCATAGGAGACGCATTTCCTAAGTTTATTTTACCCATAGGAGACGCACTTCCTAAGTTACTTTTACCCCAGAGGAGACGCACTTCCTGAATTAAGATTTCACACATAGGAGACGCACTTCCTAAGTTAAAGATTTCATTAATAGGAGACGCACTTCCTAAGTTTAGTTTTACCGATATGAGAAGCACTTCCTAAGTTCATTTTACCCATAGGAGATGCATTTCCTCCTAAGTTTACTTTTACCGATAGGAGAAGCACTTCCTAAGTTCATTTTACCCATAGGAGATGCATTTCCTCCTAAGTTTACTTTTACCCATAGGAGACGCATTTCCTCCTAAGTTTAGTTTTACCCATAGGAGATGCATTTCCTACTAAGTTTACTTTTACCCATAGGAGACGCATTTCCTCCTAAGTTTAGTTTTACCCATAGGAGATGCATTTCCTCCTAAAGTTTAGTTTTACCCATAGGAGACGCATTTCCTCCTAAGTTTATTTTACCCATAGGAGAGGCATTTCCTCCTAAGTTTAGTTTTACCCATAGGAGAGGCATTTCCTCCTAAGTTGTTATTGAAATCAGGAGCCCGCCTAAAGAGAGAAGTGGCGTTTATTTTTAAAAGTTGTTGAAATCTCGCCAACCTAAAGAAAGGAATGGTATTTTATTTTCAAAGTTGTTGAAACCAGGCGCCCACCTGTATAACGAGAGGAATATATTTCAGTCTTTAAATTTCATACCAGGCGCCCACCTGTATAACGAGAGGAATGCATTTTAGTCTTTAAATTTCATACCAGGCGACCACCTGTATAACGAGAGGAATACATTTCAGTCTTTAAATTTCATGTCAGGCGCCCACCTGTATAACGAGAGGAATACATTCAGTCTTTAGATTTTAAGTGTTGAAGTTGGGAGCCCGCCATATAACAGAGGCATACATTCAGTCTTTATATTTCCAGAGTTGAAGTTGGGAGCCCGCCCATATAACAAAGGCATACATTCAGTTTTTATATTTCCAGAGTTGAAGTTGGGAGCCCGCCCATATAACAGAGGCATACATTTCAGTCTTTACATTTCAAGTATTGAAGTTGGGAGCCCGCCCATATAACAGAGGCATACATTTCAGTCTTTACATTTCAAGTGTTGAAGTTGGGAGCCCGCCCATATAACAGAGGCATACATTTCAGTCTTTTCATTTCAAGTGTTGAAGTTGGGAGCCCGCCCATATAACAGAGGCATACATTCAGTCTTTTCATTTCAAGTGTTGAAGTTGGGAGCCCGCCCATATAACAGAGGCATACATTCAGTCTTTTCATTTCAAGTGTTGAAGTTGGGAGCCCGCCCATATAACAGAGGCATACATTCAGTCTTTTTCAAGTGTTGAAGTTGGGAGCCCGCCCATATAACAGAGGCATACATTCAGTCTTTTTCAAGTGTTGAAGTTGGGAGCCCGCCCATATAACAGAGGCATACATTTCAGTCTTTATATTTCAAGTGTTGAAGTTGGGAGCCCGCCCATATAACAGAGGCATACATTTCAGTCTTTACATTTCAAGCATTGAAGTTGGGAGCCCGCCCATATAACAGAGGCATACATTTCAGTCTTTACATTTCAAGTATTGAAGTTAGGAGCCCACCCATATAACAGAGGCATACATTTCAGTCTTTTCATTACAAGTGTTGAAGTTGGGAGCCCGCCCATAAAACAGAGGCATACATTTCAGTCTTTACATTTCAAGCATTGAAGTTGGGAGCCCGCCCATATAACAGAGGCATACATTTCAGTCTTTACATTTCAAGTATTGAAGTTGGGAGCCCGCCCATATAACAGAGGCATACATTTCAGTCTTTTCATTACAAGTGTTGAAGTTGGGAGTCCGCCCATAAAACAGAGGCATACATTTCAGTCTTTTCATTTCAAGTGTTGAAGTTGGGAGACCGCCCATAGAACAGAGGCATACATTTCAGTCTTTTCATTTCAAGTGTTGAAGTTGGGAGCCCGCCCATAGAACAGAGGCATATATTTCAGTCTTTTCATTTCAAGTATTGAAGTTGGGAGCCCGCCCATAAAACAGAGGCATACATTTCAGTCTTTTCATTACAAGTGTTCAAGTTGGGAGCCAGCCCATAGAACAGAGGCATACATTTCGAGATCAAGTCAGAAGACAATAAAACAGAGGGTTACAACAGGAATCCCCAGCAGGAAACAATAAAAATCCCCAGCACCGGGAAACAGACGGTTGCAACAAGAGGTCCCAGCACAAATTCAAGCGCCTGAGTCAAAAAGAAGAAAGGACGCGTTTTGAAAGAAGCAGCTGGTGAACATTAAATCATGCCCAGCATAACAAGTCTGATGAAGAGAGTCGTACCCACCAGAGGAACCGCCGAAAAGATTAATGAAGAAAGCCATGTCCCAGCGGACCGAGCAAAGTGATGAAAACTGGTATTCAGAAAAGCAAAGGGCCAGTGTCATTCCCAAATCCATGGAAGAAAAGCACCAGAAGAAACGCAAGCAGACAAGAAAGCAAGGCAACAAGAACAAGTTACAGTCTAGCCTAGCTTCTTGTTTTCTTTTAAACACGGTAACAAGGAGATCGGTAAGCAGTAATAACAGCATGCAACAGCAGTAACATTGCAGTCCCATGGTAGTCCTAGCTACCAAAACTTCCCGAACTACATTAACCTGATTCCCCTTTAGCCAGGGATATGTAGGAAACCTTTGAAGCAAAGGTTCGGTTAAATCTTTTTCAAAAAATGCTTCACACGGAGTGCTCGAATGGGCAAAAATCACTCGCTTTATCTTTGCGCGAAAACCCTTCGTGTCTTCGGGCAAAGAGGGGCAGCTGTAAGCACGTGATTTTTCCCTATATGAGAATTACTCCCAGAAAATTCAAAATAAAATGATTTTCCTTGGTGTGCAATTTTGAGAGATTTTGTGATATTTTTGGATAATTATTTGTATTTGTCTGTGTTTGTTTATTCGTTAAATTAATAAAAAATACAAAAATATATCGCATTTGCATGTAGGATTTAATTCTATAATTGTTACTAATTAAATTTGTTTACAAAAAATTAAAAAAATTACAAAAATAGGCATCTTTTGCATTTTTAGCATTTAATGTCCAAATATACAATTTTATGCTTAATTATTACTTAATTGTGCGTTAATTGTTATTGGAAGTTAATTTACGCTTTTATAACTTAATTTAGTTCTTAATAATAATTTAAGTATTTTTATAATTTCGTTTTAAAAAATAAAAGAAGAAAAGAGAACAAAAATACAAAGAAAAATCGGATTGGGCCACTTCTTCAAATTTCAACCCCAGGCCCAAATAATTGCCCAACCTTCCCCATGACCTGGTCCACTTCAAACCGGGTCGATCCGGTCCGCCCCATTAACCCAACTACCCAACACCCTTCCTCATTTTTCCAAAATAAAAACAAAAAATAAAAAAAAAACCAAAAAAACCCTAAAACTAAGAAAAGGATCCGCCCCCTCCCTTGGCTTCTTCTTCTCCAAAATACCAAACACCCCAAGCATCCATGGCAGCCCTTCTGCCTCCCCATCGACAACACACACACACACACATCAACCACACACAAGCTCCACCACTATCGCGTCCAAATAGACCCCGCCGTGTCTGCCTTTCATCGTCTTCGTCGAGCTCAAGCTTGAGCTCGGCATCCATGGTTTCCACTGCTGCATCGTCGTCGTCAACCACCATCTGTCGCACCTCCTTTTTCCGCGCCCGCGGGGCGCGTGGGGAGTTTTCTCCAATTAAAGGACAGTCGAAACGGGATTTGTTTGTTTGTTTTAGAGTCGCCACCTGAGAATTTTAAGGCGTCCCAAGTCACCGGTTTTAATCCCTGAATCGAGGAAAATATTACTCTGTCTATTTAACAGTCTGCGCACCAAAAATTCGGATAAGGAATTCTGTTAACCCGGGAGAAGGTGTTAGGCATTCCCGAGTTCCGTGGTTCTAGCACGGTCGCTCAACTGTTATATTCGGCTTGATTATTTTGATTTGTAAAATACATTTTTTATTGCATGATTTTATTGTTACCGCTTCTATTTAAATTGTTTATAATTAAAGACCCTTCTTCGAATCGAATCACGCGTACGTGTATTCGTTTTATATATTAATATTTTTAACGTGAAAATCGTGTCACGCGTACGTATACACAATATAATAATTATTATTTATTTATTTTTTTCGAAATTTTTTTTATTATATAAAAAAAAACTTAAGTTCGAAATTGTGCTAAAATAAAATTATGAACGTTCGTCGCTCTTGTATAATTAAATATTGAACCGCACATCTCGAGTTATATGAAATTAATATTGATATTCTCCGAAGAGCCCCCTTTTTATTAAATGTTCTTTCGAAGTTGCGCGAACGCATAATCCGAATTGCTTTTAGAAATATAATCAGGTTACGCGAACGCATCCCTAATCACGCAAAAGATTCTTAATAGTAGTATAGATTTTCCATAAATGTTTATTGCATCTATCTATTTTTAAATGTAAGAATCGTGGAGAATTACCGATTGGGATGCCACCAAATTTCTTGACAAAGAATTCAAAATTTATTAGGCGTTGCTACAAGTCTTATTTTACGCGTATGAATTATATACCTCAAAACTATTCAAATTTTAAAGAATTAATGATATGAAAAAGAAACAAACAACATGTAACTAAAAATTACTACCATTTTTATCGTGGATACAACATTAACATATCCAAAAATTGAATCGCATATAAAACTGGAAAAAGAATTAATTTGATAAACAAATTAATAGTTTCTGCAGAACTTTTATTGTTACATTTAATGCGAATTCTATTTCTACATATCCTTGACATAAAATGTTGCAATTCGTGCTTGTAAATCCCATATCCTTCTCATATACTTGTTTTTAGTCCAAAGTTATAATTGTTTGGTTAATTTGTTTACAAAGATTGAGTTTGAGATAAATAAACCAATTCTTATTCTCTGCCTATGCGACTATTTGCAAACACTTAACTCTATATTTTGTAAAAAAAAAAAAATCATTGACATTATTTCATATATTAAAAGAAATGAGTTGATCGCGTTCCTAAAATAACTAAGCCATTAGTTATTAAGAAAGAGAACTAATCTACTAATTGATTTAATACTATATTAACCAACTAAAACAAAACTGAAATTTAAACTAATAAAATCTAAATGAGTAGAAGACATCCTTATGATTCCAAACTTCATTTACTTGCCATGTTGAAGCTTTTCATGACATGAATTTTCAGATATATACCTGATATTGGAAGCAAAAGAAAATGATGATGAGAATCAGCAGCAATAATAACAGTACAATAGCAACAACTGCTCAGCAACAGTAACAACCCAGTAACAGACCGGTGGAGTAGTAATCCCAAAAAACAAAAGCTTTAAGCTTTAAATGTAACAACAACCATTAATACTAATTTCAAACAAAGAAAGAAAGCAATATATTTTTTAGCTTTTATTTTTATTTTGAAAGCTTAAATATTTTACGGAATTTTTCTCTCTTCCATTCTCTGTCCGTTTTTTTTCTCTCTATCTGTATTCTTGTTCTCCCCCCATTTGTCTTCAAGACTTCCCATATATATAATCCCATCCCATAAATCTTTTAATCAATTAAATCAATACTTTTTCTCTACCCAACCCATTATCTTTCCACTCATCCCCATTACATTAAATAAACATATCACACCACCCCATTATATTTTGTCCCCCATGCTTTATTTAAAATAATGCAAGATTCCCCTTTAATTTAAATCTTGTCCCCCCTTTATATTAAATAATCATATCACAACCCACCCCATTTCATTTTGTCCCCCATGCTTCAAATAAACAATTTCAAAATGTACAATTCCTAAACTACCCCTTCCGACCTTACTGAAATTACCAAACTACCCCTGAACGTACTACAAATTTACCAAACTACCCATCAGCTATAACACATCAATTAATCAAACTTAACCAAAATATAGACAATATGATCAATTTCTAACAATGTTCAAACAACAATATGAACATGGATGAACATCATAACAACAATATCACATGAACACGATTTTAACAACATTTCAACAACAAATCACATGAACACGAATTGAACAACAAAGAACAACTAAAACTTGATTGAACAATATTTTAGCAACAAACAATCCTATTTTCGGATTCAACAACAACAACAAACAAAGTATGAAGATTTCTAAATTCAATCATATTGAACTTAAAATCAACTCTAACAACATTACAACAAACAATTCTTATATTAAACTTTAAACAAGATTATGAGAACAATTCAAGCAATAATCATAAATGGTAAACAAGAAATCAAACTATACAAAATTCGGATTCAAGATCATCCAAACAAAGTATGAACATGAATGAATCTATTTTAAGACAACAAACATGACGGATTAAACGATTAAAACAATATATTCCTTTAATACAACTAAATTCTTTAAACAAATAACAAGATCGACGAAGAAACAATTATGAACTTAAACTTGAACTTAACAATATTAACAATTTCTAACAATACATAAACACATGAAACAAATTGAAGAAATAGTTGATTAAATTTCAATTTGAATCTAACAAACATCAAACTAACAAATACTTACTTAAACAATAATACAAACATGAAATAAACATGAAAACAACTAATTAAACTTCTATTTGAAATCTGAAAATTAATTTAACGAAACATATGAACAAACTAAAATTATTTCAACTACGGACAAACAAAACAAACATTGAATCATTTATCGATTTTGAATCCGAAAAACAACGAACAACAAAAAAATATGGACGAAATTTGGAAACATAAACCAACTAACCGATTCGAAACAACGACGAATAAACGAAGAAGATGGAGAGGAAGGAGCAGCAGTCCGCAGCTGGCCATGGCAGCATCAAAGCTTGCTCGTCCATGGCGGAAACGTGAGCAGCAGCAGTTGGGGTGTGTTTGGGAGGGTTTTCGCTAAGAATATGAAGTGACGATGCAGCCACAGTTGCGTGAACAGTAGAAGCCATGGCTAGACGCGAGAAGGAAGGCAGCAGCGACGGAATAGCAGCAACACAGTAACAAAAACGTGAACAGCAGTGCTGGTCATGGCGAAGAGGCAGCAGCGCACATCGAGCAGCAGGTGAAGGAGCAGAAATGGCTGCGTCAATGGCGGACACGGGCAGCAGCTGCGACGAAGAAGCAGCAGCGTGGTCTGCTTGGTTGACGACAAAACAGTGGCGACGGAGTGGCTTCGAACCAACTGCTCGACGTGCAGCAGCAGCAGAAGAAGCAGACGATGCAACAGAAGCGACAATGGAGGAATCGAACATGGATGGTCGTTCATGTTGGTGAAGCCGCGGATTGTGTGCGTGCTACGTCGCCGTGGTTGTGTGTGAGTGTGTGTTGTCGACGTGGTTGTGTGTGTGGTGTGGGGATGAAGGGAATGAGAGAGGGGCAGCCATGGTTTTTGGAGCTTTGGGGAAGATGAAGAAGAAGAGAGGGGATGGGGGCGGGTGAGTTAGTGTTAGGGTTTTCTTCTTCTTTGTTTTTGTTTTTTTGTTTTGTTTTTTTTTGTTTTGTAAAAAATGAAAAAATGAAAATGAAGAGGGGGAGTTGGGTTGTTGGTACTGGACTGGGTCGACCCAGTTCGAAATGGACTGGGTCGTAGGGAAGATTGGGCCATTTTTTGGGCCTATGGCTTGAAATTGAAGAAGAGGCCTAATTCCGACTTTCTTTATATTTTCGCTCTCTTTTCTTCTTTTATTTTTTCTAAAACTAAATTATAAAAATACTTAAACTATTATTAAGAACTAAATTAAGTTATAAAAGCGCAAATTAACTCCCAATAACAATTAACACACAATTAAGTATTAATTAAGCATAAAATTGTATATTTGGACATTAAATGCTAAAAATGCAAATGATGCCTATTTTTGTAATTTTTAATTTTTGTAAAACAAATTTAATTACTAACAATTGTAGAATTAAATCCTATATGCAAGATGCGACATATTTTTGTATTTTTTATTAATTTAGCAAATAAACAAACACAGACAAATACAAATAATTATCCAAAATATCACAAAACATCACAAAATTGCACACCAAGAAAAATTACTTTATTTTTTTGAATTTTTTGGGAGTAATTCTCATATTGGGCAAAAATCACGTGCTTACAGCTGCCCCTCTTTGCCCGAAGACACGAAGGGTTTTCGTGCAAAGATAAAGCGAGCGATTTTTTGCCCATCCGAGTACTCCGTGTGAAGCATTTTTTGAAAAAGATTTGACCGAACCTTTGCTTCAAAGGTTTCCTACATATCCTGGGCTAAACAGGAATCAGGTCAATGTAGTTCGGGAAGTTTTGGTAGCTGGGACTACCGTTGGACTGCAATGTTACTGTTGTTGCATGCTATTACTACTGCTTACCGATCTCCTTGTTACACCGTGCTTAAAAGAAAACAAGAAGCTAAGCTATACTGCAATTTTTCTTGTTGCCTTGCTTTCTTGTCTGCTTGCATTTTTTCCGGTGCTTTTCTTCTTTTTGACACATGCACTTGAGTTTGTGCTGTGACCTCTTGTTGCAACCTTCTGTTTCCCGGTGACGGGGAATTTTATTGTTTCCTGCTGGGGATTCCTATTGTAACCCTCTGTTTTATTGTCCTCTGACTTGATTTTAAAATATATGCCTCTGTTATCTGGGCGGGCTCCCAACATCAATAACAACTTTAGAAATAAACGCCATTCCTCTCTTCAGGCGGGCTCCTGACTTCAACAACTTTTAAAAATAAAATGCCTTTCCTCTCTTCAGGCGGGCTCCTGACTTCAACAACAACTTTGAAAATAATTCACCATTCCTCTCTTCAGGCGGGCTCCTGACTTCAACAAATACATCGCCATTCCTTTCTTTAGGTTGACGAGATTTCAACAACTTTTAAAAATGCCTTTCCTCTCTTCAGGCGGGCTCCTGACTTCAACAACTTTTAAAAATAAAATCCTATTCGAGGGCGGATGAACCCAATATATCCTATTCGAGGGCGGATGAACCCAACAATATCCTATTCGAAGGCGGATGAATCCAAAAGATCCTATTCGAGGGCGGATGAACCCAAAAATATCCTATTCGAGGGCGGATGAACCCAAAAGATCCTATTCGAGGGCGGATGAACCCAAAAGATCCTATTCGAGGGCGGATGAACCCAAAATATCTTGGAATTGTCTTACCTCCGACTGTTTTTCTTCGAATCGTGTCGTCTTGCTATCTCTTAAAACTTGAATTGATTTCCTCGTTCTTCCGAGAAAATTTTCGACCATGGCAGAAAATCTTCTGCCCCAGTTTTGGTGCTTTTCCTTGTTCTCCAGGTGGACGCCTGACTTCTGATATTTCAACTCTTCTTCCTTGTTCTCCAGGTGGATTCCTGATTGCTATTTCAACTGTCCTTCCTTGTTCTTCAGGTGGACGCCTAATTTCTGATAATTCAACTGTTTACCCTTGTTCTCCAGGTGGGCGCCTGATTTCTTCTTCGATTTTTCATCCTCATTCTCCAGGTGGACGCCTGACTTCTTTTTCAATTTTTTCATTTTTTTTAATTATTATCCTAGGAGAAAATTCATCAGACTAGGATTTGATATCTTATCTTAGGAGAAAGATTCATCTGACTAAGATTTTATCTTGGGAGAAAAATTTCATCAGACCAAGATTTTGACTCTAGGAGATAAATCGTCAGACTAGGTCCATTTGTTGTGATCTTAGGAGAAAGATTCATCCGACTAAGATTTTATCTTGGGAGAACAATTTCATCAGACCAAGATTTTGACTCTAGGAGATAAATCGTCAGACTAGGTCCATTTGTTGTGATCTTAGGAGAAAGATTCATCCGACTAAGATTTTATCTTGGGAGAAAAATTTCATCAGACCAAGATTTTGACTCTAGGAGATAAATCGTCAGACTAGGTCCATTTTGTTGTGATCTTAGGAGAAAGATTCATCCGACTAAGATTTTATCTTGGGAGAACAATTTCATCAGACCAAGATTTTGACTCTAGGAGATAAATCGTTAGACTAGGTCCATTTTGTTGTGATCTTAGGAGAAAGATTCATCCGACTAAGATTTTATCTTGGGAGAACAATTTCATCAGACCAAGATTTTGACTCTAGGAGATAAATCGTCAGACTAGGTCCATTTTGTTGTGATCTTAGGAGAAAGATTCATCCGACTAAGATTTGATATCTTATCTTGGGAGAAAAATTTCATCGGACCAAGATTGTATCGGGAGGTAAATTCATCAGACTAGGACTTTTTATCCTAGGAGAAAAATGTAGTAAAGATCAATGATTTGAGAAACTTACCTTCGTAATTTCTTCTTTTCTTTTCTCCTTCCTTTGCGCTGCTTTGTTCTTGCTTGCTGGGGATAATACCACTGTGGGAGTCTCCTTTCTTCCCCTCCTTCAAATTTGTTGTTTTTTTTTTCTTTTTTTTTTCAACACTGCTGGGGATAAAAGTGTTATCTTCTTGGGATAACGTTGTTGAGGATAACGCTGCTGGGGAATTTTATCCCTTCAAATCGATGCTTCATTCTTGTGGAAGCTGCTGGGGATGATAATGGCTTTTTGCTTTTCTGAGCACAAGCGTCATCCCTTTATTCTGTCTGTTGGGGATAACTTCCTCCATTGAAACTTATTATGTTGGGGCAACACTGGTTCAAAGACCACTTCCTTGGTGTTATCTTTATTCTTCCCCAGATGGGTACCTAATTTCCAGAAAATTTTCTAATTGAAAAGAAAATTTTCTGCCCCAGTTTGATAATCTTTTTTTTATGGCATGCCTTTCCGTCATCAATGCCATTTCCTTTACCTGTTTCAAATCAAAAATTTGTTAGCTTAAAGCGTGGTAGTTGGCTGTGATACTTCACTCGGATGGCTTTTCCCTTTCTCCTTCCTTGCTCTGCGTTCCACAACTTGCTGGGGGATGATATTATTTGCTGGGGATAATCCTTTTCTGCTGGGGATATCCCTCTTCTTTAGTGGCATGGCTCGGAGACTTTCATTTTCCCGACCTTTTAGTCTCGCATGAATTTCCCAAATCATGCTTATTGCTCTCCTTGTTTATCCACGGGCCTTGGCCTTGAGGTTTTAATAACCTCTTATTTCGGCAAGGATATCCCTCTTGACACTCGTTGATCTTTTTGTCAATTCCCTTTTGCTGGGGATATCATTTTTGATACTAGCCTCACGCTTGTTCCTTGCTGACTATATCACTTGGATGTATTAGTCAGATCTTATCTTGGAAAGCTGATGGCTTATTTTGAAGTCATTTCCCACTGGTTCTGACCAAACAGACTCTACTGGGGAATTTTCTATGAAAGGAGAAAGATAAAAAGGAACAGAATAAAAGACAAAGGAAAATGATGACTCTTTAACAAAAGAAATTATAAATAAAAACCTATCAAACGCAGACACCGACTCTAATGGTCATGACATGCATATGTGGCCTATCCTCCGTCGTCAATCGTCTTTCAAGATCTTCCCTTGACTATCCTCCATCTGATTCCCAATCTTATTCGACTTGTAGTGCCCAAAAGGTTTTCACCATCAAGTCTCTCTCATTTTGGTTTTTCTCTCAGCTTTCATCGCCTTATGGTGTCCGTGAAGATTTTCACCGATAAGACTCTCTCATTTATATCACTTTCCAGCTGGGGATTTGGAGTGTTGCCGGTATGACTCTCTCTGCTGGAGATTAGAGTCCTTTCTGCTGTGGAACAGAATGTTATGTTCGTCGGTAAGATTCTCATTTGTCTGACTTGGCATCTTTTGCAGACTGGTCAGAAGGTCTTTCTTTGGACCGTAAAGTGGGTTTTTTGGATAGGCTTAGAAAGAAAGGGTATTAAAGGCTCAAAAACAAATCAAATTTGGGGTTCAAAATTACAACCTTCGAAATCATATTTGTTTACAACAAGCGCAACATTTGCCCCAGTTTCTTGCTTGGGGATTATTTATTATTATATATATTTTAAATTTTTTTTTTTTACACTATGCATATTACGCACATTATGCGCACTATGCACCCTATGACCGAGCTGTGAAGCGCCTACGTATCCTCTTTGAGGAATCAGGTCAAACGTAGTTCCCAATTCCTCTTTTTTCATTTGACTTTCTTTTGTTTTTTTTCATTTTTTTTTATCATTGTTCTCTTTTTTCGTTTTTTGTTGATTTTTTTTTCTTTTCTTTACCTTCCAGGCTCGTATTTCCTAGTCATTGCTATTGATTCCGAACGAGGGGTATGAAAGAAAAATAAATAAGGCTCAAAAGGGGTAACGAAGGATAAAGTGTTTAGGTAGCAGAACAAAATGCCTTCGTCATTCCAGTCTTCAAAACATGCCAAGTGCAAACAACATAATTGAACATAGATTTATAGTCTCTTCCGACGGTGCTGGTCTTGACAATTATGTTAAACACTTGCTTTTCATTTGTCATCTCTAAAGCACTGCTGAGCGACATTCTCACTCTCATGAACGACCCTCATGCCAATTCGGCGAATCTTGCATTTAGCGGTTTTCTTTGTGTTTTACTTGCCCCAGTTCCACATGACTCGGGCTTCAAATAATCTCAAACCGTTCTTATTTCCCTTAAATGCTTTGATCACCTCTCCAGGGTTTTATGATTAACTTTAAAGATTAGGCCCAAACTGTGTGCGCATGTCATGTCCCTAGAATCGGCATTGAACGAAAATGACAAAAGGACTAAATAAAAAGATGACTGGAAATAATAAAAGACCGGCTTTTGTATTAGACTTCCGGCGAAATGGTTAGAAAAACAAACAAAACAACCAGAATAAAATCTTAACACAACATCAACGAGACTTAAACAAACTGATACGACAAAAATGGAAAGATAAGAAGGTTTGACACAAGACAATATTCGGATTACAACCCTAAGAATAATCCGGACAACAGAAATGACAACAAAATAAGCCACCACAAGCTTCTCTCTTGCTAACCAAGGAACGGAGTGTCCTCCCATTTTATCAAAGTTGGCATCTTTAGCCACTGAGCTTTGCAGTATTGTCCAGACCATTTCCAACTTCGATATCACTATCATCAGTTAGCGGCTTTCCGGGATGACTCTAAAATCCCATGTCACCAGGCATCCTCCCCATAAAGTGTGCATCATGATGCGCAAGTAAAGGATTCTGCGCGATATTCTGGGTGTCATTACCTTGGATCACAATCAGATTTTCCTGTATCATCCTTTCTATTTCTTTTTTCAAATCCCGACAACTTTCAACATTGTGCCCCTGGGCATTGGAATGGTATTCACACCTTTTAGAAGGGTCAAAGCTTCTTGCACGTGGGTCCAGATGATTTGGAGGAATAGATGCAATCATGTCGTGATGCTTTAACCTCTCAAATAAGCTTTCATAGGACTCTCCTATTGGTGTAAAATTATCTTTCAACCTTCGTTCCCCTTTATACTTCTGGCTTGGATGTGGGTTATAGGGCACCTGAAAGTTATGTGGAGGCTTATGGAGATTTTGTGATGCTCGTGCTCGCCTTCTGGGAAGTTTTGGTGGCCGGGCAACATACTGAGGTGGAACAATAGAGTGTTGTGGGTTCTGAGGGGGATAATATTGCTCAGGGGATTCATAGATAACTTTAGGAGGCTGCTCATACCTTCGAGATGTTCTCCTAGGACCTCTTCTTGACCCTGATGTCATCATGATTTCTTCAATCTTCTCATTTGTGTCGCAAAAATTATCAGACTCAACCCGGACAGCGTGAGTTGCAGCTTTAAAAACTGCTTGACTTATAATTTTTCCTGTCTTAAGACCATTCTCTATTATTTCTCCCATTTTGATTGCTTCTGAAAAGGATTTGCCAACTGCGGACATCATGTTCTGAAAGTAATCTGGCTCTTGCGCTTGAAGGAAGACAGTTATTAGCTCGTGGTCATCCATGGGTGGCTTAACTCGAGCTGCTTGCTCTCTCCATTTAATGGCATATTCCCTGAAACTTTCACTTGGTTTCTTCTTCAGGTTTGAAAGGGAAATGCGGTCTGGGGCAATGTCGATGTTGTATTGGAACTGTTTGACAAATGCTTGTTGCCATGTCGTCCCAGACATACCAGCGAGACGTGTCTTGATCCATAAACCATTCGGAAGCTACTCCCGTAAGGCTTTCCACAAAATAAGCCATCAATAATTCTTCATTTTTTCCCGCACCTCTCAGTTGATTGCAATACCTTTTCAGGTGGGCAATGGGATCTCCATGTCCATCGTACTTTTCAAATTTGGGAGTCTTGAAACCAGGCGGCAAGTGGACATCGGGGAACATACATAGATCTTTGAAGGCAACACTCTTTTGGCCAGACAACCCTTGCCTGTTTTTCAACCATTGTTCTAAGTTTTTCATCCTTTGGGTCATTTCTTCTTGTACCATCTTTCGGGCAGGCTCTTCAATCTTTGAAGGAAGATCTAACGAGTACGGGTGGTACTTAGGAGAGTGGTACTGCTCTTGTTGTGTCGCAAATTGTGACTCATGACGAGGCTGTCCTTGCCCACTGGCCCATGCTTGACACACTCCGGTCATTTGCTGTTTCAGTATTCTATTTTTTTCCGGCACAGTAGACTCTTGTTGAACCCTCTGAACAAACCGACCAACTCAACTTTCTTCACAATTCAAAATAAAACATGTTAGAATGGACTCAGTCGGTTCTTATTACTAGCAACATCTTTTTCTCCAATTTTTTTTTCATTCATTTTTTCATTATTTGTTGTGGTCGAATCTTATGGAGATTGCCTACGTATCATGACCCCGCATGAATCAGACCTTGCGTAGTTCGGACCAATAAAAGATAAGCAATACTAATCTTTTTTTTTCAATTTTCATATTAAAATAAACTGAAAAATCAAACAACCCACATATTCTAATTAAAGATTTGTAACCTTAAAACAAAAAGGCCAGCTTCCTTTCCCCGTTTGACAAATGCAACCAAACGGCTATTTTTTGCCAATGTGGCCTCTTCCAAATCTTGCATGAATTTTGAGGCCAGGGAGGATTATTTTGACACTTAACAAACTTGTCCGTTCTTTTACAAAAATAACCTTTCGACAACTGAAAGATACTCTAAGGCTATTTCGGCAAGAACGGTTTAAGACACTGTCGAAACTAGCTCGGCTTATTTTTGACTAAAAAAAATTCACCTGACCGTTGACTCTTTGTTTTTTTTTTCAAATTACAATAAAAACCAGGTGTTGCAACACGGACCTTCAGCGCCTCGGGGACGAAGATTTTTTAAGGCTGTGTGGGTCAACTTGACCAAATTTTAAAAAATAACCCAAAGGTGGCTGTTTATGCAAAGTCAGCCTTCCGGCGTCCCTTTCGGGAACATTCAGCTATGTCTTGATAAAACAGCGTCGCCCGACTTCTTTATGACAAAATTAAAATTTACATATTTTTTTTCGGCTATTTTTAGCAACAGGGGACGTTAGACACCACCCGACTTATTTATGACAAAATTAAAATTTTGACACGTTTTTATTTATTTATTGGTTTTTGGCTATTTTAGCAAAAAGATGGGGTTGGACCCGATGAGGGTTGCCTACGTATCTCACATCCGGTGAGAATCAAACCCGCGTAGTTCGGGCCTTGTGAATAAGTAAATGAACTAATATTTTTTTTATTGGAACTGTGAAAGAACTGCTCAAAGGAAGTATATATATTTTTTTGATTGATTTCTTTTTGAAAGAAAAACTCGTAAAAATTCCTTTTCTTTTGATTTGAACTTTGAGAATTTCAAAAGTAAAAGGAAGTTTTTTTTTTCGAATTTCCATTTGTCTCTTTTTTTTTATTCTAAAGAAAAAAAATATTTTTGGAATTTTACTTTTGATAAAAGAAATGCTTCTAAAAAATATTTTTTGAATTTTGAATTTTCTTTTCAATTTTGAAAGAAGAATCAAAATATTTTCGGATTTTTTTTCTTAAAAGGAAACATTTTTATTATTTTTGTTTTATCAACAATGGAAAATAAAGATATTTATATTATTTTTTTGCAAGACATATTTTTTTTGGAATTTTATTTTGAATTTTCTTGGCAAGACAAATACTCTTTGCAACGAATAAAGATATATATATCTTTTGGAAATAAAAAAAAACTTTCGGATTATATATATATATATATATATATATATATATATATATATATTTGCGACAAATAATGAAAGACTTTTTATTTATTTATTTTTTTATTTTTTGCATTTTCATAAGCAAATAAATAAAATAAAAAAACCATTTTAAAAATAAGACTCTTTTTTATTTTCATTTTTTATGGCAAGACAAACTATTTTTTTTTATAATTTTTTTTTAAAAACAAGACAGAACAACGACTCTTTTTTTTTCCTTTGCTTTTAATAAAACAAACTAATAAAACATTTTTTTTCATTTTCTTAAAATTTCTGCAGAGTTTTGACAGTATTTGGGCATTGGTTTTTTTTTTCAAAAATAAACAGTTAATTCCCAACCGCTATTTCTTTTTTTTTTCAATTTTAAAATATTATTCAAGATATTCAAAAGTCAGTCAACACACAAATCCGGATCAAATAAATGCGCAAGTAGCAGCAAGTAAGATGCATCAGGATGGTCATTTTTTTTGGTACACCTGTCCTAGACAGACCCAACCCCTGTGTTGAGTCTCCAAAGTCAAATGCACGTGATGCAAACAATCGCTCCTACTAGGGATCCGGCATGAAGCTGAGTTATTCTAAGTGAAAAAACCTGAGGCATATTGATCTAGCCCTGGCTTACCCAAACGGACAGTTTGAGCCGAAGCGGGGGCAACGTACCGGGAGCACGAAAGTCTACCCGGCCTAGTTACTTGTCCCAACTTCGTCTTATTTGGTATGACTTTAACAGAAAGGTGGGCCACGCGCACGTGTGCACCATAAATTTAGAAGACTCAGAAAGAAGGGGGTTTCGTAGCAGTTGTATATATTCATAATTCAAATAATATTAAAGCGGTAAAAGTGTCATTTAGCACATTGGGCATATATCATGTAAAAAAAATCAGATAATAAATAAAGCCAACTATAACAATTATTTTAAGCTCGAATTCTTGAACCCTGAACCAGTGGTTCTGGGTTTTAATCCCCAGCAGAGTCGCCAGAGCTGTCGCACCTCCTTTTTCCGCGCCCGCGGGGCGCGTGGGGAGTTTTCTCCAATTAAAGGACAGTCGAAACGGGATTTGTTTGTTTGTTTCAGAGTCGCCACCTGGGAATTTTAAGGCGTCCCAAGTCACCGGTTTTAATCCCTGAATCGAGGAGAATATGACTCTGTCTATTTAACAGTCTGCGCACCAGAAATCCGGATAAGGAATTCTGTTAACCCGGGAGAAGGTGTTAGGCATTCCCGAGTTCCGTGGTTCTAGCACGGTCGCTCAACTGTTATATTCGGCTTGATTATTTTGATTTGTAAAATACATTTTTTATTGCATGATTTTATTGTTACCGCTTCTATTTAAATTGTTTATAATTAAAGACCCTTCTTCGAATCGAATCACGCGTACGTGTATTCGTTTTATATATTAATATTTTTTAACGTGAAAATCGTGTCACGCGTACGTATACACAATATAATAATTATTATTTATTTATTTATTTTTTCGAAATTTTTTTTATTATATAAAAAAAAACTTAAGTTCGAAATTGTGCTAAAATAAAATTATGAACGTTCGTCGCTCTTGTATAATTAAATATTGAACCGCACATCTCGAGTTATATGAAATTAATATTGATATTCTCCGAAGAGCCCCCTTTTTATTAAATGTTCTTTCGAAGTTGCGCGAACGCATAATCCGAATTGCTTTTAGAAATATAATCAGGTTACGCGAACGCATCCCTAATCACGCAAAAGATTCTTAATAGTAGTATAGATTTTCCATAAATGTTTATTGCATCTATCTATTTTTAAATGTAAGAATCGTGGAGAATTACCGATTGGGATGCCACCAAATTTCTTGACAAAGAATTCAAAATTTATTAGGCGTTGCTACAAGTCTTATTTTACGCGTATGAATTATATACCTCAAAACTATTCAAATTTTAAAGAATTAATGATATGAAAAAGAAACAAACAACATGTAACTAAAAATTACTACCATTTTTATCGTGGATACAACATTAACATATCCAAAAATTGAATCGCATATAAAACTGGAAAAAGAATTAATTTGATAAACAAATTAATAGTTTCTGCAGAACTTTTATTGTTACATTTAATGCGAATTCTATTTCTACATATCCTTGACATAAAATGTTGCAATTCGTGCTTGTAAATCCCATATCCTTCTCATATACTTGTTTTTAGTCCAAAGTTATAATTGTTTGGTTAATTTGTTTACAAAGATTGAGTTTGAGATAAATAAACCAATTCTTATTCTCTGCCTATGCGACTATTTGCAAACACTTAACTCTATATTTTGTAAAAAAAAAAAAATCATTGACATTATTTCATATATTAAAAGAAATGAGTTGATCGCGTTCCTAAAATAACTAAGCCATTAGTTATTAAGAAAGAGAACTAATCTACTAATTGATTTAATACTATATTAACCAACTAAAACAAAACTGAAATTTAAACTAATAAAATCTAAATGAGTAGAAGACATCCTTATGATTCCAAACTTCATTTACTTGCCATGTTGAAGCTTTTCATGACATGAATTTTCAGATATATACCTGATATTGGAAGCAAAAGAAAATGATGATGAGAATCAGCAGCAATAATAACAGTACAATAGCAACAACTGCTCAGCAACAGTAACAACCCAGTAACAGACCGGTGGAGTAGTAATCCCAAAAAACAAAAGCTTTAAGCTTTAAATGTAACAACAACCATTAATACTAATTTCAAACAAAGAAAGAAAGCAATATATTTTTTAGCTTTTATTTTTATTTTGAAAGCTTAAATATTTTTCGGAATTTTTCTCTCTTCTATTCTCTGTCCGTTTTTTTTCTCTCTATCTGTATTCTTGTTCTCCCCCCATTTGTCTTCAAGACTTCCCATATATATAATCCCATCCCATAAATCTTTTAATCAATTAAATCAATACTTTTTCTCTACCCAACCCATTATCTTTCCACTCATCCCCATTACATTAAATAAACATATCACACCACCCCATTATATTTTGTCCCCCATGCTTTATTTAAAATAATGCAAGATTCCCCTTTAATTTAAATCTTGTCCCCCCTTTATATTAAATAATCATATCACAACCCACCCCATTTCATTTTGTCCCCCATGCTTCAAATAAACAATTTCAAAATGTACAATTCCTAAACTACCCCTTCCGACCTTACTGAAATTACCAAACTACCCCTGAACGTACTACAAATTTACCAAACTACCCATCAGCTATAACACATCAATTAATCAAACTTAACCAAAATATAGACAATATGATCAATTTCTAACAATGTTCAAACAACAATATGAACATGGATGAACATCATAACAACAATATCACATGAACACGATTTTAACAACATTTCAACAACAAATCACATGAACACGAATTGAACAACAAAGAACAACTAAAACTTGATTGAACAATATTTTAGCAACAAACAATCCTATTTTCGGATTCAACAACAACAACAAACAAAGTATGAAGATTTCTAAATTCAATCATATTGAACTTAAAATCAACTCTAACAACATTACAACAAACAATTCTTATATTAAACTTTAAACAAGATTATGAGAACAATTCAAGCAATAATCATAAATGGTAAACAAGAAATCAAACTATACAAAATTCGGATTCAAGATCATCCAAACAAAGTATGAACATGAATGAATCTATTTTAAGACAACAAACATGACGGATTAAACGATTAAAACAATATATTCCTTTAATACAACTAAATTCTTTAAACAAATAACAAGATCGACGAAGAAACAATTATGAACTTAAACTTGAACTTAACAATATTAACAATTTCTAACAATACATAAACACATGAAACAAATTGAAGAAATAGTTGATTAAATTTCAATTTGAATCTAACAAACATCAAACTAACAAATACTTACTTAAACAATAATACAAACATGAAATAAACATGAAAACAACTAATTAAACTTCTATTTGAAATCTGAAAATTAATTTAACGAAACATATGAACAAACTAAAATTATTTCAACTACGGACAAACAAAACAAACATTGAATCATTTATCGATTTTGAATCCGAAAAACAACGAACAACAAAAAAATATGGACGAAATTTGGAAACATAAACCAACTAACCGATTCGAAACAACGACGAATAAACGAAGAAGATGGAGAGGAAGGAGCAGCAGTCCGCAGCTGGCCATGGCAGCATCAAAGCTTGCTCGTCCATGGCGGAAACGTGAGCAGCAGCAGTTGGGGTGTGTTTGGGAGGGTTTTCGCGAAGAATATGAAGTGACGATGCAGCCACAGTTGCGTGAACAGTAGAAGCCATGGCTAGACGCGAGAAGGAAGGCAGCAGCGACGGAATAGCAGCAACACAGTAACAAAAACGTGAACAGCAGTGCTGGTCATGGCGAAGAGGCAGCAGCGCACGTCGAGCAGCAGGTGAAGGAGCAGAAATGGCTGCGTCAATGGCGGACACGGGCAGCAGCTGCGACGAAGAAGCAGCAGCGTGGTCTGCTTGGTTGACGACAAAACAGTGGCGACGGAGTGGCTTCGAACCAACTGCTCGACGTGCAGCAGCAGCAGAAGAAGCAGACGATGCAATAGAAGCGACAATGGAGGAATCGAACATGGATGGTCGTTCATGTTGGTGAAGCCGCGGATTGTGTGCGTGCTACGTCGCCGTGGTTGTGTGTGAGTGTGTGTTGTCGACGTGGTTGTGTGTGTGGTGTGGGGATGAAGGGAATGAGAGAGGGGCAGCCATGGTTTTTGGAGCTTTGGGGAAGATGAAGAAGAAGAGAGGGGATGGGGGCGGGTGAGTTAGTGTTAGGGTTTTCTTCTTCTTTGTTTTTGTTTTTTTGTTTTGTTTTTTTTTGTTTTGTAAAAAATGAAAAAATGAAAATGAAGAGGGGGAGTTGGGTTGTTGGTACTGGACTGGGTCGACCCAGTTCGAAATGGACTGGGTCGTAGGGAAGATTGGGCCATTTTTTGGGCCTATGGCTTGAAATTGAAGAAGAGGCCTAATTCCGACTTTCTTTATATTTTCGCTCTCTTTTCTTCTTTTATTTTTTCTAAAACTAAATTATAAAAATACTTAAACTATTATTAAGAACTAAATTAAGTTATAAAAGCGCAAATTAACTCCCAATAACAATTAACGCACAATTAAGTATTAATTAAGCATAAAATTGTATATTTGGACATTAAATGCTAAAAATGCAAACGATGCCTATTTTTGTAATTTTTAATTTTTTTAAAACAAATTTAATTACTAACAATTGTAGAATTAAATCCTATATGCAAGATGCGACATATTTTTGTATTTTTTATTAATTTAGCAAATAAACAAACACAGACAAATACAAATAATTATCCAAAATATCACAAAACATCACAAAATTGCACACCAAGAAAAATTACTTTATTTTTTTGAATTTTTTGGGAGTAATTCTCATATTGGGCAAAAATCACGTGCTTACACCATCCATGCCATAACAGTCGACACACCCTCGTCGTCCAAACAACCTGCTGCTTCTGCTCTTTCACGTCCAAACAGCTGCTGCCCGAGCTCTTCATCTTCTTCGTCCTTCGTCAAGCTCGAGTTTGAGCTCGACATCCATGGATGCCCAGCTCCACCAAGCAGTCCGCCATTTCCCTCGTCGACCACTCGCTTCCAGGCTCCAGCTCCTCCGTCGTCTCTAAGTTTTGCCCTCGTCGACCACTCGCTTCCATGGCAGCTGTTTCCATGTCTGCTTCTGCCTTCCATTTCATCTTCTCCGTCCAAACAACCGAACGCACCCCAGCTGCTTCTGTTTCGCATCGACTGTTGCTACTGTTTCAACGTTACTTCTTAAATTCGTGTTCGGCGTCGTTTGTTCGAGCTTTGGTCGAGGCTCGTCAAAACAGTCCCTACGTAGTCAAGCTCGTCGTTTGTTTAGTCGTTGCTCGTCGTTTCGATCCGGTTAGTAGATTTTGAGTTTTATTTTTGTCCGTATTTCGTTTTGATATTTCTCGAATCTAAAATCGGCAAATGTTTGACGTTTGAATTAATTTTTTAGTTTGTTCATGTGCTTTGTTAAATTAATTTTTCAGATTTCAAATGAAAGTTTAATTAGTTGTTTTCATGTTTGTATTATTGTTTAGATAAATATTTGTTAGTTTGTTAGATTCAAATTGAAATTTTATTAATTATTTCTTCAATTTGTTTCATGTGTTATGTATTTTCCAGAAATTATTAATGTTGTTTGAATTATTTAATCCGTCATGTTTGTTGTTTAAAAAATAGATTTAGTTCATGTTCATCTTTGCTTGAAGTTCATGTTTAATCCAGTGATTTAATATGAGTTTATGTTTGTTTTGATTTGTTTGATTTAGTTTGAATCATGTATTTTGTTGTTTGTATTGTTGTATCCTTGTTCATCCATTGATGGTCTAAATTAACCAGGATTGGTTCCCGATATGGTTACTTTATTTCCATTAATTTGGAGTTGTGTTGTTCATCGTGTTCATATGAGTTGTTGTTGAAGATTGTTGAGAAATTGGTCATCTTGGCTATATTTTGGTTAAGTTATGATTAATTGATTGTTTAGAGCTGATGGGGGTAGTTTGGTAAATTGCAGTACGTTCACGGGGTAAAATGGTATTTGCAATAAGGTCGGAGGGGTAGTTTGGTAATTGAACATTATTGCATTTGTTTATGTTAAGCATGGGGGACAAAATATAATGGGGTGGTGTTTGATATAATTGTTTAACATAATGGGGGACAAAACATAAAGTAGTGGAGGGGAATATTGCATTTGTTTATGTTAGGCATGGGGGACAAATTGTAATGGGTTGGGGTGGATGTATTTATTTAATGTAGGGATGGAGGACAAAGTTTAAAATAAAGAAAACATTAAGTAGTGGGGACAAAGCATGCATTGGGGGAATATTTTGGGTTAGGGATTCAAGACTTGTCTTGCTATATATATAGGGTCATTTGACACATTTTAGGGGGCTTGAATGAGAGAGGGGAGAGGACTGAGAGATCATTATTGGGAAGATTTTTGAGAATTAGAGAGATTATTATTGAGAGACTTTTACACTTGAGAGAGCTTTTAGACTAAAAAAGAGAAAGACAACTTGAACTTCTACTTGAATAAATTCCGTTTGTCTTTTCTCGAGTGTTATTGAAAATCAGTAAACTACTGCATCTTGTATCTGTCTCTCTTCTGCTTTGACTGCGATTGCACTTTGGTATTGCTGATTTTTCAATCCGTTACTGGGTTATTCTACTGGTTGTTACTGGTTTGCGGTGTTGCTGAACCTGCTGTTGCTGTGGTATTATTGCTGCTGACTCCTACTTCTTTTCTTCTTGTACTTCCATTTCCAGGTACACATTTGTACACTCTCGGTTTGAAGCGAAATGAAATATTAATCAGGCTTTGTTCCTGTTGAATTTCTCCTGTTCGGATTTGTGTTTGAATACAATTTTCCTTTCTTTGTATAAAAATGTAGTTGATTGATTAATGAGTAATGATGTTGCATATGTATAACTTTTTCATCTAATGATGTTAGTTTAAATTAATCGAAGAATAACTAATCTATTTTGATATTATTGGGCGTCAATCTCATTTTCCAGTATTATTAAATAATAGAATATAGAACGGAAGCAATCTCTCTTTGTACAAACTCGATTGCAATTTTCCATTTTTGCATTAGCCGTAAATTAATAACTAATAAGTTTGACTTTTTCAGCATGTAATTAATTGAGGGATTTCCTTTTATTTTTATAGGCGAACTTAATAGAAAAATGTAGTCACTATAGGTTTATCCTTAAAATAAAATGAGACGAGCCTCGATCAACAAAAATGCACAAGCTGCGGGGCCCTCTAAATGTATATATTAAAATACTTAGAATTCGGGACAGACCGCTTAGCGAATTTTACGGCCTTCCCAAAATAACAAATACGCTAGTTGCTTTAGGCGCACCTTTAATAATTTTACCTTCTTAAACTCGGGTGCACATTTATGTGACCCAAATCCAAATCTCAACGGAGTCGAAATGTGTCTCTAATCACGGGTACATTGATTGTGACGTGGTTCGAGATGCGTGTCCATGACGTTGCAAATTCCTTTCAAAAAATAAGAATGAGATGAGCCTCGCCAAATAAAAATACAAAATTGCGGGGCCCTCAGTAAATATTTGCTTTAAAATTGTTTAGACTTTGGGATGGACCGTTTTAGTAAAATTCTACGGCCCTACCCAAAGTAGATGATACCTAGTCGTTTTAGGGGCGCCTTTAATAATTTAATTTCCTTAAAGTTGGGTGCACATTGATGTGACCCAAATCCAAATCTCAACGGAGTCAAAGTGTGTCGACGACCACGGGTACATTGATTGTAACGCGGTTTGAGATACATTTTCACAACGTTGCAATTCTTGATAAAAATAACAGTAAATGATAAAAGCGGTTAAAAGTTAAATTTTGCACATAGGTTCAACATGTATTAAATCAGATAATCAAGCCAAATATGACAGTTGAGCGACCATGCTAGAACCACGGAACTCGGGAATGCCTAACACCTTCTCCCGGATTAACAGAATTTCTTATCCGGATTTCTGGTGCGTAGACTGTAATATGGAGTCATTCTTTTCCTCGATTCGGGATTAAAATTGGTGACTTGGGATACCCTAAATCTCCCAAGTGGCGACTCTGAAATAAATAAATAAATCCCGGTTCGATTGTCCTTTAATTGGAAAAAACTCCCTTGTACCCTCGCGGGGTATGGAAAAAGGAGGTGTGACAGTCATAGAGAAGTATTTACTCATGCTATCTGGAAATGAAACATCTTATTTACCGTTGGAAGGTTTTTGGAAAAAATCATAATTTTCTGGACTTATACATATTTTGGTGATTTCGGTGAAGGAACTAGGTTTTTACTGTTATACTTGAAAATCATGACTATTTTCCGTAATTGTGGACTAGCTGAGCATTATATCTCTGAATTATTTCTTGTACCACTTTTATTATATTGTTATGAGTTATTGTTGGCTATTGGTATTGGACTTTGGCCTTTGTTCCAGCTCGTCACTACTTTCAACCTAAGATTAGATTTGTTACTTATTGAGTACATGAGGTCGGTTGTACTCATACTATACTTCTACACCTTGTGTGTCGGTGTTGGATACTGTGTATGGCGGGAGTTGGATTTGAAGACGTACCTATATTCTGGTCATAGCTGCCTTGTGATCTTGGTAGATTTAGAATTTAATCTGTTCAAGTATATTTCAAAAAGATGATGTATTTATTTCATACTAGCTTTGTAAACTCTAAATTTTAGAAACTCATAATTTGTACTACCAATCCTTGGGAAATATATAAAGGTTCAGCTATTTTATCATTTATTTGTTTCAATAAATCTTATTAAATTGGATAGTTGTTAATTGTCTTACCTGGCGGGTTGGGTTAGGTGCTATCACGACTAGTTGGACTTTGGATCATGACGAGCTTGAAAAACAGTAAGAGTCCAACACCAACAACCAAGAACAACTCGTAACAATATAATGAAAATGATACAAATAATACTCAAAGATACGATGCTCATCTCGTTCACGGTTACGGAAAATAGGTATGCTTCCCAGATATAACAGTGAAACCCAAATCTTTCGCTGAAATTACCAAATTGTGAGCATATCAGAAAAATTGTGGTTTTCCCAAAAACTTTCAACAACAGATAAATTGTTTCATTATCGGATGGAATGAGGAAAGTAAATCTCTATACCTACATGATATTATGCGTGTGAATTCATTAATGTCACAATACCGTATAGTATGAGAAAATGCATCTCTATGTCTACATGCCAAGTATACATGTCAAATGTAATGCACCACAGTGATAAACTCATGTTCTCTTGCTCTCGGAGCAGTCAACCTCACTCAGCACGCTCAATCACTCAGTCCTCCCAGTCACTCAATCCTCCCAATCACTCGGCACTCGCAATAGGCACTCGCAATCGGCACTCGCACTCAGTAGGTACCAGTGCTCACTACTGGTATGTCAGACTCCGGAGGGGCAGATCTTGCCCAAGCGCTAATATAAGCCAATCATCACATGAATCAAGAAAACCTACTGCGACATGTAGCCCGATCCTATAAATATCACTCACAATCAAGCCCTCGGCCTCACTCACTCATCATCCTCTCCAGTCTCTCGGCCTCACAAATCTCATGCCATCAGTACAACAATGATAACATGATGTGACAACAAGTGATAACAGACAGTGAGATATGATATGCAAATGAATGAATATGTTTGAGTACGTAACTGCAATTTAAGCAAACAACTCAACAACAGAGATGACTTCAGTGGGTCCTAACTGAATAAGCATATAGCCTAAACATAATTTCTAACATGATTCATAGCTCAATTCATGTAACACACAGAAATTTCATGAGTAAAAACAAGATTAGGTAACTACACAGTATCCCAGAATCAACCTAGTCATAATTAACACGGTGCATGCCCACATGCCTGTTTCAACACCAAACACATAACATGTATTCAGGGTTTCATACCCTCAGCACCAAGTTTAGAAGTGTTACTTCCTTGAACCAGCTGAATCCAATGCCGGGCAAGTCAAACAATACTCTAGATACACCATCTCACGCGTACCGACCTACAACAGCTCGAAACTAGCCAAAAGCAACTCAAGAACATCAAATAATGCCAAAGGAAACAAATCCAATCGATAAAGGTCGAATCTTTAATCAAAAACCCAAAGTCAACCAAAAGTTCAAACCCGAACTCGCACCTCGGAACCCTATAAAACTCATAAAATCTGACAGCTCATTCAATTACGAGTCCAACCATATTAGTTTCACTTAAAGCCGACTCCGAATTGATGCTCAAAACTCAAAAATTTACTGCATGAAATTTTAGGCAAAATCCTCCAAATTCACTTTGAAATCATCAACCAAATATAAAAAATGAGGATATATTCATGAAATATAATTAAAACCGGGTAGAGAACACTCACCCAAATCTATATAGTGAAAATCGCCTAAAAATTCATTCCAATCCGAGCTCCATTGCTCTAAATATGCTAAAATGAACAAAACCCTCGATTTATAGCTTCTACGCAGACCTTTCGGCGCATCTTTTGCGACCAAAATTGCACTTCTGCGAAGAACCACTATAATCTCACCCATTGCACCTGTGGAAAAATCATCTCTTCTGCGACATCGCATGTGCGATGCAAAATGCGCATTTGCGCATAAGTCCCGCTCATGCGCCCCAACCATCGCTTATGCGATAACGCAAATGCGGCCCAAAACCTCACATCTACGATGCTCCCAAACACATCTATTTTCCGCTCCTATGACCACTATTCCACGTCTGCAGACTCGCATATGCGTCCATACTTCCGCAAATGCGGAAACACCAGCACGTTTTGAGCAATGCAACATGAGACAAAAATGATTCAAACCACGTCCGTAACTCACCTGAGCCCCTCGGGACCCCGTCCAAATATACCAACAAGTCCCATAATATAACACGAAATTACTCGAGGCCTCAAATAATGCATAACAACATCAAAACCACGAATCGCACCTCAAATCGAATTTAATAAACTTTGAATCTTTTAACTTTCAAAACTCATGACAAACCACATCAAATCAGCTCGGAATAAACTCAAATTTGGCACACAAGTCCTAGATGACACAACAGAGCTATTCTAATTCCAGTAACCATAATCCGAACATGATATCATCCAAATCAACTCCCGGTCAAACTTATGATTATTTCAAACCTTCATATTTTCAATTTTTGCCAAATAGTGCTGAAACCTTCTAGAAATATCCAAATGCAAATTTTGGGCATACGCCCAAGTCCAAAATTACCATCCAAATCTAACAGAACCAGCAAAACTCTGATCCAAGGTCAAATATCAAAAAGTCAAACTTGGTCAACTCCTCCAATTTAAAACTTCCTAGTTGAGAATCATTCTTCCAAATCAATCTCAAATCACCTGAAAACCAAAACCGATGATTTACACATGTTATAAAACATCATACAAAGCTACTCAAGACATCAAATTGCTGAACGAAATGTAAATTCTCAAAGCGACTGGTTGGGTCATTACAATTTCCATGTGGATTAGTATGTGTAGATCAGATTGCATAGCGCAACAATTTTTATGTATGGATTGGGTTGAACCTGTGGGATGGATTCATAGGATTATGCTCTTATTGTTGTATCTGTTAAACTTGTTAGATAGTTCCCTTATGGTTTTCTTTTCATTATTGATCATGTTTGAGCGGTTGCTTATTTGGCACACTGATCGCATCGTATGAGGTTCTTAATGGTATTTGAAGTGTCCTACCGGTCGAGCAGCTTGTACTGAGTGAGACAAGGTTATTGGCCATGGGATTAGTGTACTCAGATCTATATAAGGTATGTTTGGACTAAGACAACCATTAGTTAGTTCGAAATTTGACAATAGTTCTCATCAGGCGAGAGAATTTCATGACTTTTGTATCAATTGGTGATTATGAGTTCATGCACATTTCTTTATTTATTGCGACATTGCGAAGGTTTGGAAAGAGATTTTATTTGTTATGAGTTATATTACCGGTATCGGTTAGGTAATACGCAACCATTATGGTCAAAAAATATTGTTATGAGCATATGAGCGGTGAGGTACATCGTGTGGTTACATTTTGGGAGTATACTTATGGTTTGATGCAGCTTGTTGAGATTAGTACCGTGTATATAGATAATATCTGGACCTTATAAGGAGTTTCAGAAGTTGGAATTTGGTTCTAAGGCTTGTAAGCTGAGGTTAAAGAAAGAATTATCAGGTAAGATTATGTTAATGAGATTATATGGTTTGAGGTGACATGAGATCACCCACGAATATGTGTATGATGATTTATACAGTATAAAAGCAACTTTGGAACAGTTCTTGGTACGTTTGAGGATGAACGTATGTTTAAGTAGGGGAGAATGTAACGACTCGACCTATTGTTTTGAGCTTGGCATTAAATTTGATTGTTCGAGACTTTGAGTAGATTCATATGATGCATTATGACCTATGTATATGGTTGGTTTCAATATTCAAGAGATTCAGGATTGATTTTGGAAAGATAATTCTCCATTTGAAAACTTAAAGTTGGAAGAGTTGACTAAGGTTTGACTTTTGAGTAAACGATCCCGAAATTGGGATTTGATAGTTTCAATAGATTCGTATAGTTATTTTGGACTTGGGCGTATGAACATATTTAAATTTGGATGTCCCTAGAAGGTTTTTGTCTTATTTGTCGAAAGTTGGCAATTTGATGAATTGAAGAGTTTATAGTTTTGATTGGGAGCTGACTTTGGTGGTATCGGACCAAGATTATTGTTTCGGGACTTGGAATAAGTTCAGTTGGTGCTTTGGAGCTTGTGTGTGAAGTTTTGTTGATCTGGAATGTCTAAGTGTGATTCAGACACGTTCGATGAAGTTTGAAGGTTTGAAAGTTAAAAGAATAATTTTGATCTTCGATTCTTGCTTTTGATGTCATTTGTACTATTTTGAGCATTTGCATGTGAATAATGTATTTAGACTTGTTGGAATGATTGGATGTGGTCCTGTGGGGATCGAGTGTTTTTAGAGTGGTTTTAGACCATTTCGGTTGAGTTTTGCACAACTAATGTGTTGGTCTATTGTAGTGCATCACGATCATGGAGCAAGGCTCGCGATCGCGAAGAAGGATTTTTGGCAGTTTGGAATTTGTACATCGCATTTGCGGGATGAGGCTCGCTTTCCCGGAGTATTGTGAGAGATGGCCACCGCGTTTGCATGTCTATCTTCACGTTTGTGAAGAGTTGGAGGAAATGAGGCAGCAGATGTTCCCATTCATGTCTTGTACCTCGCATTCATGTAGTTGAGAGGCCAGTTGGCCTTCGCATTTGGATGGTGTGTGGCCCGTTCGCGTAGAAGGTTTCAGGGGCAGTGATTGATTTGTGAATTATGACCGAGATGGTTGTGCTGCGATCGCGAAGAGGACTTCTGGGCAGAGTATATAAGTTTCCATTTTGGGATTTTATCCATTATTTCATATGTTGATTCCTAGACTTTGAGAAAAGGAGATTTTGAAGAGCAATGTTACTACTACCTTGGAGGTAAGCGATTTTCTCTTGGATTTGACTTTATGTATTGATTACCCATTAATTTCTACGCCTAAAACTAGAATTTTGAAAGAAAAATTGGGGTTTTTGTTTACACTATAAGAGAGTGTATTTTGGAGATTTAAGAACTGATTTGGACTCAATTTTGGAAACTAATTATATCTTTGGACTCTGCAGGTTATGTAGTATCTAATTTTGGTATTTGGTTTATATTTCTAGCATATCGGGCCGGATTAACTTTTGTTTACCTTTTGGGAATCCTTCAAATATCAAAGCTTTATGGATTGGGATTGCTTCATATAGCATTGTTGACTTCCTTGGATGATGTTTAGCTTATATTTTCATGATTGGAGGGAGAGAGCGAGGTTTTGACGCGACTTGAGGTTGAAGACTAGCCCGAATAAGGTAAATATCTTTCCTAGGTTTGGGTTGAGGGTATTTTCCCATTGATTGTGATACTTTTTATATGTTGAGGGTGACATATATGCGAGATGATGAGAGTATATGTGTGCATCATATTTATTCATAATCCGGATAGATCTTCGGTTGTTATACACCTTATTTTGCTATCATGCTTCTTCAATATCTTATTTTCTCCCATTGTATTACTATGTGAGCTATTATCCATGCTAGAAGTTATGTTTAGGCTATCTACTTGTCTGTTGGAGATATAATAGGGCTATTTTTGCTATGTTAAGCTATTTGCCTTAGCCGTAGCATATTTTTCAGTCATAATATTATATATGCGTGTTATATCTCTATCTATGTATACTTTTTAAATGTTATCTTACATGGTAATAGTATCCTTGTATGTGATATGAGTTGTTGCATTTTGGTGTATTTTGTGCAACATATTAATTATGATACTATGAGATATTGGCATATTGAGATTTGAGCGGACTGATGACTAATCTTGGATTGTAGAGCCGCGTTGATATTGATTGTGAGGTGGCTTTTACGTCAAAGCCCCATATTGGTTTAAGTACCATTGATTGTTGAGTGTTGATATTTATTGAGAGGTAAAACTTGCATCAGATTCCATATTGGGTTGAGTGATATTGATCGTTGACTTTTGATCTGATCAGCGCTTGGGCTAGGATTCGTCCATCCGGAGTCAGGTGATAATCTATGTTGCTTTGGGTCCTATAAATGTAGCCACTTAATGTCTGCTTAGTGAGCGACTTATGTCAGGTACCCGTGCAATGCTGAGTGTGTGTGGTGATTCAGGGGTATTGTGCCAGGCAACGTGAGAGTGCTGAGAGTATGATTGAGGAGTACTTGTTACGACCACTATGAATGTGCTGAAATTGTGGGAACTTGATGACTTAACTGTGCAATTGTTGGTTTAGCATGCATATTTGACATGCTGACATAAAGTTATATTTTTCTCATCTTAATTGGTCTTGATATTTGGAGCTTGAAATCACAGTTTAGCTTGATAAATCTCTATCTAAGTGATTTTTGTGAAAAAGTAAATGTCTTGATTGGTATTCGAGAAAAGCATATTTCTCCTCTTATTGTGTTAGAGTTGAGCCTGTTATTATTTGATCTGCTTTTCTCTATATGCCATTATTTTGTTGTTATTATTGTTGTTGGCTATTAAAAGTCAGCATCGGACTTTGCCAACCTCGCCATTGCTTTCTCTGAGATTATGCTGGCTACTTATTGAGTACATGAGGTCAGTTGTACTCATACTACACTTTGCACTTCGTGTGCAGATCCAGATATTGTTGATAGTGGTTGTGGTAGTGAGCTTTTATTCGGATTTGTTTGGTGATTTCTAAGTAGCATTGTAGTTCCGTTCGCATGCCTTAAAATCCCCTTCTTTGTCGTTGTTCTTACTGTTTAGTCTTTCGGACAATATTGTATTTTGTTTAGACTTGAATTTAGTATTCTATACAGCTCATGCACTTGGTGACACTAGATTTTGGGTGGTTTTAGTTATATCGTCATTATGACTTCATTTTTATGCTATTTCGCCATTTGAGATTATTTCTTGTTATTATCAAAGTTTATTCACTATCTTTATTGTTAGCTTGCCTAACAAATGGTGTTTGGCGTCATCACTGCTCCGATGGAATTTTAGCTCATGACATGTTCTGTATATATATATATATACTCCCTCCGTTCCAGTTTATGTGAACCTACTTCCTTTTTGGTCTGTTTCAAAAAGAATAAGTCCTTTCTAAATTTGGAAATAATTTAGTTTAAAGTTCTAATTTTACACTTAATGAGAAGCTTTTATAACCACACAAATACTCTGGATTCATCTCTCACTTGTTTAGGATCACAAATTTCAAAAATATTCTTTTTTTCTTAAATTTGTCCCATCAAATATGTTCACGTAAATTGGAACTGATGGATTATAACTCAACTACTTCGTACTGCATAAAAATATAGACCAAGTTAGATATAACATCCCATGATATATCTTCGTGCACGTTTATTCGTTACCATTAGTATGAAAAAAGCTGCTGTGTACTTAGCAGAAAGGACTCAACCTTCACGTGTCAATAAAAGTTTTGGTCCCAATATCTTTGAAAGAATATTAACAAACTCGTGATCAGTAGTACTCTGTGTTTCTTTTATGTATGTAAAGATGAAAGGAGCTAAGGGACGGGACCCTTACAACATAAAAAGTCTGAAAATCTTCAACTGCACATGCTACTCCACTAAAATCGGCTTTTCTAATGTGCATAAAAAGTGTACTATTACCTAGAGGAAGTAGAACACTATTTAGAGAATTCGGAACCAAAATGTGATTCTTTTTGAACTCAAATAATAGAAATGCATGGAAAAAAATTTAATGACCAAAATATGTATAACGCCCTTTTAAAGGGCGTTATACCTTAACGACCGTTTGCCAAGTTAAAGTATAGTGCCCTTTAAAAGGTCGTTATACTTGAATTTCAAAAGGCATATGTATAGCGCCTTAATAAACGACGCTATACTACCTAAATAAACCAGTCCACCTTCGTTCAAAACAGAAACAGAACTCCCCCCCCCCCAAGTTAATGTTCAAAAAAGCTCGTATGGAGCCGACCCGTTCCACAAAAAGTAAAGATTCTCGGATCCACATCCTAGCTAAGACATTATTTCGTTGTGGGTTGCTCGTTTCGGCTCCAAATCACCAAGTCTTCAACTTTTCAAAAATCTTAAATCGAGGTATTCCGACTTAGTTTTTGTTAAAACTCGTATAAAAATGCATATTAGTTAATTTTAATGTGTTCTTTGTTGTTTTGCGATTTAACTATTTTGTTATTTTAATCCGGACTATGATATTAGTATGCTAACAAAATTAGTAAAAATAGAGAAATTATTATTAGTTGCAAAAAAAAAATGTTAACTAGTTACTTTATACTGTGATATATGTATTTTTGTGATTAAATTTATTTGTTGTTATTATCTGTTTTAGATTATTTATTTGCTTAAAGAATAGTAAAACAGATAAATTATTACTTAGTTCCCTCCAATGGTATCTTGTGGCCTAATGTAGTGCTTATATTTGTAATGTAGTGCCCTTTTAGCGTAGTGAAATATAATTCCCTTTAGCGTAGTATCCTTGTAGTTATTGAAATTAATCATTTAAGTATCACTTATACCCAAACATACATCAAAAAAGTTGATAGTTCAAACACAAACTATGTTCAATTCCAGTAAACGATCGTAAGAAAATAATACGAAAATACAACAACATTTCCCGGACTAAGTATGAGAAAACAACAATATTTCCAGGATACCTTGGTACTACTGGGTCTCAAATATCGAGCCCGGAATCCATATGTGAATATTTAATAATTAAATCTTATATAATTATAAAAATTATTTATTTAATTTTATTATAGTCAAAAATAAGTGAGTAATAAACAAAAATATATAATAATAAAACTAACATATAAAACAATAAAATTGACATATAAAATAATAAAACTAACACGTAACATATTAATTAGTAAAATTAACATTTAAAATAACAAACATGTTGAGTGATAAATCGGGAAAATTTTCTCATCATGAACACAAGAAGTCAAGATATCTTGGTGCTATTGGGTCTCAAATATCGAGTCTGAAACCCATATGCGAATATTTAATAATTAAATCTTGTATAGTTATGTAAAATAATAAAACTAACATTTTAAAGTAAAATAATGAAATTAATATTGTTTAATTTACAGTAGACGACATGGAGGTACCGCCTTTGCATCCCGGACCTCCCAGCCTGGAGCTACTATCGTTACAGGGCGATCATTGGTCGTCCCACATATGGGAGGGACAGTCACTTGCCCAAACGTTCCGTGCTCGAAAAGTAGATGATATGTGGGGCTTTCTCAAGGCACCATCCCCATCCCCATATAGTCAGACTCCTCAAAGATCCGGGCTTTTATAGGATTGTGGATACCGGTCGGCTGCAGCTGGATTGGTCAGTGATTATGGCCCTGATAGAGCAATGGCGACCGGAGACGCACATATTCCATTTTCCTATTGGCGAGGCCACTATCACGCTTCAGGACGTGGAGGTCCTGTATGGGCTGCCTGTTAATGGACACCCTGTTGCTTTGCCACCTGGCCTGAGAGAGTATACGGGAGATTATTACCTGGACATGTTGCAGCGGCTCACCGGTTTCCGGCCAGCGGATGAGCGTGCATTGAGTGGGGCTACTTGTCTGCAATTGACGTTTATCCAGCAACATCTGGAGGCGATGCATGATGACATGACGCATGATACACCGGATCTATATATTGACCGGTACACGAGGTTGTTGCTGCTCCTTATGTTTGGAGAGGTTTTGTTCCTAAACACTTCGGAGAACCTAATCAGCTTGAGATTTATTCATCATCTTGAGCGGCTAGATGGTTTACATTAATATAGCTGGGGTGCTGCCATTCTCAGTTACTTGTACAGGCAGATATGTCGGGCGAGCATGAGCACCCAGCACGACATTGCGGGATTTTTGCCATTGCTACATGTGAAAATATAGTCGAATACTCTATTCATTATAACATACCTAGTAAATATATACCTTAAATTTTACGTCAACTTTGTATATTAGGTTTGGGGCTGGGAGCACTTCCTGCAATTGTAGCCACCTCTACCACCCTTAGCTCCAGATGCACCACCTATGTTACTCCCTCTAGCTAGGAGGTGGGTCAAGAGGCGGGGATATGGACGAGAGTACGAGGCTCGACATAATCTCCCCTTGTGCAGGGATTTGTTGGATTTGCTGGAGGGCGCACAGGTAAACGTATACCTAAGTTTACTTGGCCTGGCCTCATATGTGTTGCGTTTACTCACATTTTCTATTATTACTTAGTAGTTCATTTGGAGGCCATACAGTGACGAGCTAATAGCTGGCTTGCCCGATTATTGCTCGGTTTGCCGACTTATGTAGAGCTCTTCCATCTCGTTGATGTGCCTTGATATTGTAGAGCATAATGCCACCGAGCGGGTACTTCACTAGTTTGGCCGCCCGCAGCTTGTACCACCACTGCCCGCCTCGCGTACCACACATTACTAGCGGGATGATCGTTCCAGGGTGGATATGACATATATGGCATGGCTAAAGGCGCAAATCGATACTTGGAACCGGCGACAAGACCTGATTCTGCCCCCCACCCAGCCGGATGAATGGTGAGCATGATTATATGGAAACATAATTTTATTGCATACATTCTTCAAGATAAACAAGTACATAAACTTATTACAACCATATTACAAACAAGATAAACAAAACACTACGTGTATCCTTGATAGTTGGGCACAATAGATGAACTTCCACCAGGAGCTGCATTACCACTGCCACCCAAACCAGCTAAATGACATTTACGATGGTCATGTCCTGTTTGCGAGAATATGCCACATTTACGCGCATAAACGATATAACTAACATCCTTTTGGTTCCATATACGCGTTCTTTTTTGGACTTGTAGCTTACGCAAATAGACCTTGTTACACACCATTTTAAATGGTTCAGGCGACCAATAATGATCAGTACCCACTGGCTGCAACTACCAACTATAGGTGTTTAAGTATGCAACAACACTATATTGCTTATCAATATAGTTGGTTGGCCCTAAATCTATATATTGAAAGCACTTGATGGCATGTGAGCACGGCATGCGGTAAATAGACCATTTCACACAAGAACACAACCTGCTGGCTTTATTTACGGTGTGTATATTATTCCCCCGATTTTGATGGATAACGGTGCAAACTTCAAAAATATTTCACTCGTAGCAATAATATAAAAATGAATGCCAATGTGCTCGCCTCCTGTATTTCTCAAATCTTTTCATTGGATTTGGCATAAATTCAACACCCCTCTCCATCAATTCTGATGCACATCTATGCCTTTCAACAAACCTCTCCGCCATCTATTTGAATGACATCTGCACCATGGCAGTGACATGCAATCCACGTGCAGACTTCAATAACCCGTTGAAAGACTATACATCTATAGTCAGGGTTACCCATCGTCTTCCACCATCCGCATGAAATGTCCATTTGTCAAGTTCATGTCGCATCAACCAATGATAGGCTCTTTCGTCTTCTTGCCTGATCGATTCCATGCACCTCCTGAATTTGCACTCCTAGTGATCAGTTGCAGCCATCCACATTAAATCATGTAAGTTCTTTTTGGGATATTTCTTTTGGAAATTGGCCTTCAAATGCCTCACACAGTAACGATGGTATGCATACGGTTCCTGCCATTCAGGCAAATGCTGTACATAACTTAAAATACCGCCATGCCAATTAGATATTAGACAAATACCTGAACGTTGTTTGACAACGTGCTCCTTCAAGTGGTTCAAAAATAGCATCCATGTCTCTTGGCTTTCATTGACACAAATGGCAATAGCTAGGGGAAATATTTGACCATTAGCATCTACTACAACGACGATCAACAGTTTAATATCATACTTTCCATAGACATGAGTACCGTCTATGGATATTACCGTCCGGCAATGCACAAAACCATCAATTGCAGGTTTAAATGCCTGGAACATGTACCTGAATATATATTCTAGCATTCCTGCACGCCGCTCAAGCTTCCATTCAACAACAGTCCCAGGGTTAAAGTGTTGCAATGCGTCCATGTACCCGGATAGAGATGCAAATGACTTATCCCAGTCACCATAAACAATTTCAAATTCACGTTTGCGCCCGAGATATGCCTTTCTTTTGGTAATGGTACACCCATATTCCTGGTGGACGAATGTAATACACTCTTTGATCTTGTACCTTATGGACGATTCAATATGTGGAATCAAGACAAGAGAAATCACATCAACATCCAAGTTGAAGTGATTCCCATTGAATGTCAATTTTACAATTGTGGGTGCCAATGTATTTACTCACTTTCCACATATTTATTTTCTTTTGGTTGCATGTAGCATCCAATCACAACCTGTAAACCATCTACGACAAACAACCTTGTATACATCTGGAGATGACTCCCATACTGTCATCTCACGATACTCTTTTATGTTGTACATTTTTATCGCCCTGCTTAGGCGCGCTTTATTAGGAAAAGCATGCCCTTTGACAGCACCGTTGGTCTGGACTCATCTCACATTGCTGTACAAATTTTGTCAAGATCCCTTGTGAGGGTATCCACATCCGACATACTTGGCAAATGATCAAGGTAGGAAATCTCCCTTGAATGAACGACACGTGAGACTCGTACACTCATGGTCTAATGGGGAGTGGAGCATGCTCCCTCGTCAAATCAGGTCCAGCATTCTTTTCCTTTTCCTCATCACCCTCATCAGGGAAGGGTATTTCATCTCCGGACTCATCGGCATTGTTGTCATAATCACTATTCTCTTCCTGACTCAGTGCATCTGCCAGATCCCGAGTAAAAATGTCGTCTTCAGGCAATTGAGTCAGGACAGGACGTTTAAGTTGCTCGTTTTCACTGCACAATCAACAAAATAATGAGTTACTCAATTTGATAAATACTTTACATATAGCTATATCACTTTACTTACAAATCGTAATGTGTTGACATTTCATGATGGACATTATCCAGTTGGTGATGACTCCCGAATGGACCAACATGATCCAACACACCAGAACTACGCATATTCCAACTTGGCGTTGATTCATAACTTATAAAATTCATATCTGGCTGGTACCCTCGGTACCCCCTGTTGAATATATGAGTGTTAATACAAATTCAACACAGTAAAAATACACATCGCAACAAAGGAAAATTGAAGTTTACCACTCCTCTTGTGTATTATGTAAAGTATGAGAGAAATTATTTCCTCGCTCCTCATTTGCACGTGGAGATAAGTTTAGATCAGGACAAACTCTTTCAACCGGAACCTGTTCGGCTAAAACTGCTCCAAAATAACCACCCGATGATTGAGGGATTTCCCTGCTTTGCGCAACCTCATTATTGCGAACGTCTTCAGCCCTGACGTACATTTCCAACAATTTTATCACAAATAAATTCCCGGTATTCATCCGGAGTCCTCAAAAAATCTCTCAGAGTTTCATCGTCTTCGATGTTAAAGTCAACATAACAAGAAACCCCTTGAGGAGTCACAGAATACGGATATCTTCCGGCTATTTTAAGGTTCACCGAATGTTTGCTCACAGTCATTTTTTTATATATCAACGATACTAATGTATCGTACTCCATGTTAAGTGGAAACTTAACAAGAGACTATGGAGATAAACTATAGCTTACTGAGTTATTCTCCACCGCAACCTCACTCCCCTCCCCCCTCCCCTTCCAATATAATGAAACCCTAATTCTTCGCTCTTCAGACATTATGACAAAATGCAAAACAACTAAGGAATAAAAATTTCACAAGACTTGAGAATTTTTCTGAATGAATTTCTACAATGTCCTTAATGTCTTTAAATAAGGCAATAAGGGTTGAATATTTTGAGGTATAACACCTTTAATAAGGGCACTATACATATTTGAATTATTGTTATGTCTGTTAAGCGCAGAAGAGTTATTGGTGGGCCCACAAAATATGTATAGCGTCGTTTATAAAGGCGCTATACCCTCATATCTTTTCATATTCAGGTATAGCGCCTTAATAAAAGGCGCTATATGTATAACGCCTTAATAAAAGGCGCTATATGTATAACGCCCTTTTAAAGGGTGCTATACCTTAACTGGGCAAACTACCATTAAGGTATAGCGCCCTTTAAAAGAGCGTTATACATATTTTGGTCACTAAATTTTTTTCCACACATTTCAGTCATTTGAGTCCAAAAAACTACATTTTAGTTCCGGACTCACTATTTTGACGTTGTACTCCTTCGTTCCTTTCGATATATATATGTCTAGTATTGTATAATCTCTCTGTTTCAATTTATGTGAATCTATTTGACTGAGATCATTTTTTTTTTTGACACGGACTAAAAAGGAAATAGGTTAACATAAATTGAATGTGAGGGAGTATTCACTTTAGCAAATCAACAGAGAATTAATTACTTTTTTTTTAGTTTTACCTTTGTCATTAAGTAATCATTTTATCCAAGCTAATTGGGTCCTAGTAGTCAAATTTAGATTTTTAAAGTGCCATTAATTTAGAAAATAAATACTTAATTAATATTTTTTAAGAGGAGTGCAAAATACAAACGGAACAAGTAAAAGGAAACCGAGGGAGTGAGCTAAAAATCAGCTACGGCAACTTGGATGCTCAAAGAAGCGTCGCAGCATGTACTAATTGTTTTCATTAATATAATCATGCTATTTACCCAAAAGACAAATTACTTTCCTATACTTGGCGTTACATCCTTCAGTTGTGGATTCCAAAACTTTCTGTCTTAGAAAATGTCCAGCGTTGTAGACATGTTTTATGTACGAAAAGATAAAAATAATGTCTTTAAAATAAAACGAAAAAAATAAAAATAAAGCGAAGGCTGAATTAGAAAGCAAAATTTTAAATTTCTGCTTGCATGAATATAGCATATTGACATCCTAAACAGGTAAATGAACAAGAAAAAACTCTCTGGTTCGGAGAAGTTTCCTTTTTGTGTTTGTATGTAGATCCAATTTTGCCCCAATTCTTAAGTTTTTTTTCTTGAATGTATAATATTAATTCTGCATTATTTGTGGTTCTTACTTGTATTTTTTTTTATCCTTTAGCTTAAAAGGAAAACTTAAGTGCTAAAAAATAACCAGGAAATTACACATTTCCATTTCAAGAACAATACAAAGCCAATAGAGAAGTACACAATGCAGGAAAAAAATGCTGAGGCAATTGTGTACATGTTTTCAAGTCTGTATGCTGGTAAAATCAGGGTTAACGCACACCCCGATTTCTCGGTGGATCAAATGAAGTAAAAGTATGAACATATGAGATCGAAATCGAAGCTTGGAGCTTTTTGTGTCAAGGCCCGAATAGAGTGCTCGTCAGCGGACCTCATAAGACAACACCCCCGAACCCAGGACGAACTACAAGACCTTGGAAAACATGGCGAACGGTTGCACACAACTAACAGAGAGCCGTGATATTCGCACCCAAAGCGGATATCACAGTGCAGATCTCGCCCGATGTCGGTAACGGATCAGTAATTGACGATAAAGGAGGATTTTACCTTTTTTAAAATTGTAATAGGGATGAAACTCTCCTATTATATAAAGGGGAAGACTTTTATTTAATAGGACACATTATAACACGCATACCAATGCAATACGAATTCATTTTTCTGTTTTCTAGTTATTGCAAAGTTATTATTTTATTATAGTTCTCCACACACCATTGGCTTCGAACCGGGGGTCCGATCGAGGGCAGAAATGCTATCCAGCCTAAATACGAGTCAGATCATAACATCACAATTGGTTTGATTATTCATTTTATCTTTGTGAGCATATGATTTTTGCCCTATATGAAATACTCCTATAAATTTTAAAAATAATTTTTTTTCCAAATTGTTTGCAATTTTATAGAATTTTAATTTTGTTAAAATCATGAAAAAAATATCAAAAATACCATGCATTTCATTTATATTTTAATTTCATAATGTTAAGATTAATTAGTTAATTAATTGTTTTGTTAAAATGAAAATCACAAAAAAATATCATTCATTTACATTTTTAGCCTTTAATGCTAAATTAGTAATTTTCTCTTCTTTAATTTAGGATCAACTAATTTTTGTAAATATTATAATAGATAATTAGTTTAATTTTAAAATTTAGATTAATTTAGAAATTTGATTTGGGATTTTAATTAAAGAAAAAGAAAAATAAAAACAAAGAAAAAGGAAATAAGAAAAGAAAAATGAAAAAAAGAGGGAATTACTTTGGCCTTGACATGCTGGGCTAATTTGGCCCAATTAAGTTCAAAATTGACCAAATCACCCAAGCCCAATTCCTTTCAAATACCCGGTCCAACCCCTATCCCCCGAAATGACCCCGTATTGCCCCCTTTGATCCCAGCCGTTGATCATCTTAAATCTAACGGCTGGGAACCGGCCTACAATTAAGTATAAGACTGTCCGAATCAGAGACCTCCCCCATCTACCCCTCTCAATTCGTCTCTCACCCCAAGCCTAGAGAAACTCTAGCCGCCCTAGGACTCTATCACCGGCTCCATCTATCTCCGTCGCTCGAAAATCGCTTTACGGCGGCGGAGCATCTTCAAACCACTCCAAATCAACACCCTGCAATCACCCTTCCCTCCCCTTTCTAAATCCCCAAACTATTTCCCTCAAATCCTTACCAAATTGCTCGAATCTTAGATCTGGAATCCACACCCAAACCCTAAATCGACCAAATCACCCCAAAATCACACCCCACACTCCTCTCACCCCTCTGAACCCTAAACGACAGTCAATTTCCATTAGTCGACTGTTCTTATTAAGAACAGTCGATTAATAGTAGTTCAAGTTCATTTCACACCGTTGAAACTTGTCCGAGTCCTTAACTGGTCAGAATTTGAAGTAAGTCCTTGGTAAATCCTTTTCCATTCTTTTTATTTTTGATTTCGTCTTTTTCATCTTCTGTCTCTTCTAGACGCATGCTGTAGGTTTGCAACCTTAGGTTTTCTCTTCTTTTGTTCAGTGTTTAATTGCTTTTGTTTTAGTAGGTTAATTAAAGTGTGTTGGAATTTCATTATTTGAAGTTTAACTTCTATTGCATGAATTTAGCTTAATTAGGGTTCATTTTTTAAGTTTGATACCTAAAACGATTAATTAACAAGTTGTTTAGTCTGTTTTGGTTAGCTGTCAAAATTGGCTGTTTCATTATTTAAGTTTGCAAACTGAGTAGGTTAAATTCTAGGTTTTCTTTGCAGTTTCTTTTTAATCTTGGTTTGATTATTGTTTAGGTGTATTTGTCGTTAAATCTATTTTTTACTTAGGGTTAATTAGATAAACACTTCTATTTACTGATTGATTTAGTTTTTAGGTTTAAATTGCAGCATCATGATTCTGTTTGGTATTTTGATTTGGATTTTTGAACCCTTCTGGTTTTGTCTTTGTTTGTCTTGATTTGTAACTCACTAGGAACTTGTAGGAGCGTAATTAAACTAAAAGAAAAACTTAGGGGGATTTAAGAACTTTTAAAAAATAAATATCTAAAAGAAGAAAGTTCTAGAAGGTACCAGCTGTCCAAAATTGGTTTTTAAAAGATGCTGAAAATGGACAGCTGGACATTTTATCCTCTGTAAATATGCTGTACTATCCAAGAATTAAGGTAGAATATTCTTTGATGCCATTTTAGGATATATACTCTATAAAAAGAAAATAAAATTGCACTCACACATACACATTTTCATCAGCATTTTCTGTATTTAAAGAGTTCTGAAAACAAAAACTCCAAAAGAAAAAAGATTTTTCCGGCTAGAACATTAGTTGCCTAATTAGAGTTTCTGGTTTGGTCTTCTGTTGAAGACTCTGATCTTAAGAATTCTGGTTGTTGGTTCTTGGTTTTTGCTTCTGGTTTGATTCTGCGTACTATTTGTCTGGGTTTTCTGTTGCTGCTTCACCTTTAAGTTCCAGCCAGCTCTTCATTTATTTGTTACTAGTTTTTGTTCAAGGTATTTGTGATGACCTAAAATGTCATCTTTAAATTAAATAATCATCTCGGTATTTTTAAGACCTTGAAAAGCGGTATCAATAATTCCTCGACTTGTGTGCGCAGTCCGTATAATTTCCGGAAGGTTTTTATGTGAAAAATGGATTAAATTGTGAACTAGAGCTTTAAAACTCAATTGAGTTGACTTCGGTCAACATTTTGAGCAAACGAACCCGGATAAAAGTTTTGACCATTCTGATAGTTCCGTATCGTGAATTGGGACTTGGTCATATGTCCGAAAGCGAATTTGGAGGTCCCTAGATCAAATTATCGCCATTTAACGGAATCTAGAAATCTAAGGTTAAAGATTTCTTAGGTTTGACCGGAGAGTTGACTTTTTGATATCGGGGTCGGAATCTAGTTCTAAAAATTTTCATAGCTTTGTTATGTCATTTATGACTTGTGTGCAAAATTTGAAGTCAATCGGACTTGATTTGATAGGTTTTTGTATCGAATATAGAAGTTGGACGTTCTTAGTTTCATTAGGCTTGAATGGGGATGTGATTCACGGTTTTAGCATTATTTGATATGATTTGAGGTTTCGACTAAGTCCGTATCATATTTTAGGACTTGTTGGTGTATTTTGTTGAAGTCCGAGGGCCTCGGGTGGATTTCGGAAGGTCAACGGGTAGAAAAAGCTGCTGAAATTCTCTTTGGGAAGCTGCTGTCTTTTTTTTTATAGCATCATGTACAGTACCGCGTGAACAGTACCGTGTACTGTACCCCGTGAACAGTACCGTGTACAGTACCCCGTGAATAGTACCGTGTACAGTACCCCATGTACAGTACCGTGAACAGTACCCCATGAACAGTCCCCTATGAACAGTACCCCGTGAACAGTACCCCCCGTGAACAGCACCATGTACAGTACCTTGATTTTAAGAGAAAACAACAGGGTAAGTGTTCTTAACTTAATTTTGGTTAGATTACCCGAATCTATTACGAGTTGGTGATTTTAATTGGGAAAATCTTGAAAACCCTCTTGGTTTAATTTGAAGATTTGAGGGTCGAGTTGATGTCGGATTTTAGTAAGATTGGTATGGTTGGACCCGTGGTTGGATGAGGTTTCATATTCCATAATTTTTGTCGGGTTCCGAGATGTGGGTCCCATGGGCGAATTTTTAGTGCAATTTCGGATTTTTAATGGAAAATGTAGAATTTCATATAGAATTAATTCCTATAATTTTTATTGACTGAATCGAATTGTTTATGACTAGATTTGAGAATTTCGGGCACGAATTCGCGAGGCAAAGGCTTGTTGGAATTTTGAATTGGTTGCAAAGCGAGGTAAGTGTTTGGTCTAACCTTAGCTTGAGGGATTAAGAGTTGTGTCTTATTTGCTACATGTTAATTGTGGAGTACGACGTATAGGCATGGTGACGAGTATCTATACGTTGGTATCAAGCATGCCCGTGAGTCTTGTATTATAATTGTTATGACTCCGTTGTGGTTTATTGCGCTTCATATGTTATTATCACCATTGTTCCCTTGCCGGGATATTTGTTTGATATTATTGTTCCCTTGCCAGGATGTTTGTTTGATATTATTGTCTCCCTTGCCGGGATGTTATTGTTTTGATGTTGTTTCGCTTGTCGTTTATTTGATTGTTGTACTATTGTTTCCTTACCGGAATTTTATTGTGATTTCATTTATTTCCTTGCCATTATTTCTTGTGATTGTTGTTTGGGTGAGGAAGAGTGTTAAAGCACGAAGGGTAATGCCGTGTATGATTTTGTGAGGAAGAGTGTAAAGCACGAAGGGTGATGCCGTACCGCACGATGTACAATTCCATGCCGATTATATTGATTTTATGGTGAGGAAGAGTGTAAAGCACGAAGGGTGATGCCGTGTAGTTTATATTGATTCTTATGGTGAGGACGAGAGTAAAAGCACGAAGGGTGATGCCGTGCACTTGTCCTTGATTTTTCCTAATTCTAATTGAGTTATGTTGTCCTGTACGTTTATTTACTGATTTTCCATTATTACTTGATTTTATTTCGATGTTATAGATTCCCTTACCCTATTTGCCTTGTGTTTGTTGCTTGGGTGAGGAAGACTGTAAAGCACGAAGGGTGATGCCGTGTATTGTTTTGGTGAGAGAGTGTTAAAGCACGAAGGGTGATGCCGTGTATTGTTTTGGTGAGAGAGTGTTAAAGCACGAAGGGTGATGTCGTGTACTTTCTGTTTGCTATGTTTACTTGTTATTAACAATTCAAGTGTATTAACTGTTTAGATCCCTTTATTGTTGTGATCCTTTGTGTTGGAATCCATAGTGTTTACAATACCTCGCCTAATTTTTTTAATATGTTCAATAATTCAAATTTCAAGAATTGTTACATTTTTAACTCAATTGATTTTTCAACTAAAATTTTCTTAAACCGTTTGAGGTTGTACTTTACTTAAAAAGGAATTTCTACTATGTTTTGATTTATTAATTTCTCGTATTAAAGGCAATGATTCCTTCAATATTGTACTTTAATTGAAAATGGTATTTTCTTTATCAAATGATTTCTAAAAATAACTTCATCTTTTCTTGTTGATTTCCTAATTGGGTTGGAAGTTGTACTCTACTTTATGTTAAGTGAATGAGGCTCCTTGAACATTCTTAATTGTATTGGGTTATGGAACCTATGAGCTGAGTAACATGAGAATATTGTTGTGCAATGTGAGACAAAAATATGTGGGCACAAGGTGCCGGGGAAAAATATTATGATTTTATTTAATGGCACGTGAGTTGTTCGTGCGGTTGTGACATAAATATGGGCACGTGGTGCCGTGAAAATATGAAAGTGGGCTGAGACCTATATTATTTATGATTATGAAATGAGGTGTCACAAGGTGACCTTTACTCGAAAGAATTATATTCGAAAGATGCTTATCTGAAAGATATTTATTTGAAGGAAATATATTCATTGAAAAGCATATTATCTTAGAGATTATTACTTGAAGGATTTATAGGCGAAAGATTTAAATTTGAAGGACTTGATTAATTGATTGCACTTGTATTTATTATTTGTTGAGAAACATTTATGGTGTTCTTGTTGTCTTCTATTTATATCACTTGTTGATCATTGTTGCCATCATTATTATCTGCTTCCTATTATTTTGTATGCTATATTGCACAGGTTTATTTGGTAGCCTGGTCCTAGCCTCGTCACTACTTCCCCGAGGTTAGGCTAGGCACTTACCAGCACATGGGGTCGGTTGTGCTAATACTACACTCTGCATTGTGTGCAGATACTGATACCAGAGTGCTTGGACCGCAGTGAGGGTGCTGTCTTCAGCCCAGACATGCGACACGAGGTAGTCCTGCAGACGTCCGCTGGCCATGGTGTCACCTCCTATCTTTTCCTTTATCTTGTTTCCTTTATTCATTTCAGAAACAGTGTTCATTTTATCTTTCAGACTTTGTATGTAGTATTCTTAGACCGTCTGTGAAGTTGTGACACCAAATTCTGGGTAGAGTTGTATTTAGACTTCCGTAGTTTTGTATTAAGATAAGTTGTCAGATTTTGTCTTCCGCTTAATTATTTTCGCTATTTTCATGATATCTACTCATCACTGATAATAGTTTAAACTGGAAAAGGTTAAGTAATTAGGATAATTTGGCTTGCCTAGCTTTCACCAATAGGCGCCATCACGACTCTCGAGGGTGTGAAATCCGGGTCGTGACAGTATTGACCTCAGCCTTTCTCCATGTAATCATGTGTTTAAATGATATAAGACTAGAGCTGCAAATTATATGTGGAAAAAAATGAGTATTTTTTCATGCTAGTTGTAGTTTTATATTGATATGGATCTGATTAGTCTTTATTATGTGAGTTTAAAGCTTGAAGTAATTTGGTATGAATAGCCTAGTTAATACATGGATGCTTTGTAGTTTTCATCTTGAAAATAACCTTGTTTGAAGATGCTTCTTTAGCCAAATATTCTGCATGTTAATGCTGATTCTGGATGTTGTTCATTGAAGTCATGTTTTCCCTTCTTCTTCTGTTAAGTGAATAATATGTTGTTTACTTGATGTCATTTGAGTTTTGTTTGCTAACCATGAGCTATAACCTGTGGATTTGGCCACTAGTTGGCCAAATCAGCAGGTTCAAAAGCTAAGAGTTGAAATTCTACTGTTGGTAACATGCTGGATCTGGTGTTTTCATGTGTTGGACCAAGCTTTGATGGATAAATCATGTCCAAAAGAGGTAGGTGTTCATTAGGTTATTAATTACATGGAAGTTGTAATAGATTAGTTACTAATGTAGTAGTTTATGTATTAATAGGTCATAATATAATGTTTTGATTTTGAAAGTTTTTATTTTCATCTGGAGTACTGTAATGAATTAGGTCCTGATTTCATGTACTGAGATTTAAAACAACTGCTTTTAGGAGTATAATTATTTTGTTTTCGTATTTTCATAAGCACAGTGGTGCAATGGCCAAGGCTGTGGGCCAGATCTTCAAGGCTAAAAGGCATGTTTCTGCGATTCAAGCTGAGCCAGAGTTGCGAATGAGCCCAAATGGGAAAAACAAATCTCGAACAAGTCTGGGCCTAGGCCATAGGGCCTGGGCATTAAACCCAATAGCTTGGCTTAGTTGTAAAGTTTCTCTTGTGAATTATAATATAAATGCATGTCTTTTATGTCTTGCAAATCATGTGTAGTGTAATTAATTTTCAAACTTAAATTGTATTTTGATTTCTAGATTCTGATTTTCCTGCTTAAAAGTGAATAGATTTACAACTTTTGACAAATGCGTATATTATGGCTTAAAACGCAAAGGTAGATAGGTCCAGCCAGTAAATATTCGCAACTGGGCCTGCCTAGAATCAGCCCAATTTGATCTATCTATGGTTTTAAAACCGGATTTGGCAATGGCCCTTGAGTTCCTCATTTCTGGGCCAAACTCTGAATCTTATACAGTTTTAACGTTCTTTTGTCCTTGACCAAATAACCCAATAGGTTACTGCTGGCCCAATTCCCTTTATCCAAAAAATGATTAAAGGTCCAATACATACACCTCCAAACATGTATATAATTAACAGCTTCATATTGAATTTCAGGATAGTTTTAAACATAAAACATCCACAGTTTGCTTTAGTGGAATACAATCTTTTGAAATAAATTGAGGTGTGCAATCCACAAATGAAATCCATAACCCATGGCCCTCATATTAATATCATCACCAGTATAGAAAATACTTTGAACATCGTAGTTTTCTTTAGGCGCATTTGTAAATAAAATTATTATGGCTATGGGTACGGTTCCGGTGACGTAGTTGTGATACATAATTTCCAAATTCGGAGGTACATTTATGTGACCTGGCCACAACTTTTAATAATGTTAATAAATTAAACATGTTGTAGATCATGGATACGGTTCCCGTGACACGATCCGCAATGCGTACCAAACAAACAAATGTACGACAATCGTAACTTGTTCAAGAAATAATTTCATAAATCCTAAAAAGCGGTTTACATAATTAAAAGCGGTTATAAAGTTAAAAATGCACAATGGGTCTAAAACATGTAGTAAATAAGATAATTAGGCCAATTATTAATAGTTTAAGCGACTGTGCTCGAACCACGGAACCCGAGAATGCCTAACATCTTCTCCCGGGTTAATAGAATTCCTTACTTAGAATTTCTGATTTCGCAGACTTTTAAATAAAGTAGAAATTCTCCTCGATTTGGGATTTAAAATAAACCGGTGACTTGGGACACCACAATAAATATCCCAAGTGGGGACTCTGAAATTAATAAAATAATTCTATTTTGATTTATGTCACTTTAATTGGAGAAACTCCCTTATATTCCCTTTCGGGTGTAAAAAAGGCGGTGTGACAATCTTTAACTCATTCATCTAACGTTCTTGATTATTTGTGTTGAATCAATCCACATATCCTTAAAATCTCGTACAAATTTAATTATCATCCATGTTTTTGGTGAACAGTTTGGCCCCCACCATGGGGCTAGGGATAATAGTAGTGGTTTGATACAACTCTCCATAGCACACTCTAGTTTATGCTTGTTCTTTAAAGTCTCAATTTTAGGTCCGCTTAAAAATGTCAAATTCTCAATCTGCTCACTTGGACGTTGATGTTGAGTTTGGCCATCATGGCGAAAATAACAATTTGGTGCCTAGCAATGAGGTGCCCCCTACTAATCCCAACGGAGTCCCAGTTGCCGATCCGATCGACACCAATTCACAGGTTGCTATCAATGTCAACCTGCAAACTTACCCCAAAAATAGCGTTCGCGGAGGCCCCGACCAACAGTTTGAGAAACTTCCGAGGGTGAAGGTGATGGGGCAAGCATGCGACTAATCTTCAAAATGTTGCAGGTTCAATAGGCGATGATGGCAGAGCTACAGAATCAAGGCCACTCCCCTGGCAGGGTCGAGCCAGAACGGTCCCGGAAAACACCCGAAGAAAAAACCACCGAGAGGTCGGGTGATGCTGAGCCCGGGGTCAACCTGAGATAATGAAAATGCTTGAAGCATTGACGAAGCAGGTGGAATCGGGTGAGAAGAAGATTGAGGACAATGACAATAAGGTGGAGACATATAATTCCAGGGTCGATCAAATCCCGGGAGTGCCCATGATAATGAAAGCTCCGGATTCCAAGAAATTTGTCCATAAGCCTTTCCCTCCGAGCGTGGCACGGAAGCTGATCCTGAAGACATTTAGTATGCTCAATATTCCAAAATTTAATGGAACCACAGATCCGAATGAGCATGTGACATCCTACAGATGTGCCATCAAAGTTAATAACTTGGAAGATGATGAAATTGAGTCGGTGTTACTAAAGAAGTTCGGGGAGACTCTATCAAAAGGAACAATGATATGGCACCACAACTTACCCCCAATTCCATTGACTTATTTGTTATGCTTGTAGTTGCTTTTGTGAAGGCTCATGTCGGGGCCATCAAGGTCGAGACAAGAAAATCAGACCTTTTCAAGGTTAAACAAAGATACAACAAGATGCTGAGGGAGTTCGTGTCAAAATTTCAAATGGAACGGATGGACCTGCCTCCGGTTGTAGATGATTAGGCCATTCAGGCATTCACTCAAGGACATAACCCCCAAAGCTCCTTGGCTTCGCAACAGCTAAAACAAAATTTGGTAGAGTACCTGGCGGTAACTTGGGCCGACGTATACAACAGGTACCAGTCAAAAATCAAAGTCGAGGATGACCAACTCGGAGCCCTTTCTGGGTCAGTTTATCCCATTAGATCAGGCGACAGGTATAAGAGACCATGAATCAAGGTTGATCCGAGATCCGTACCAACCATACAGCACAGAATGAATGGGAAATGGGTCGGGGCATCACCTTATAAGGAACAAAAAGAGAAGCGATCTAGGGCCCAATAGCCGAGGTTTGATGAGCAAAAAAAAGTTTCGATAGGCCGCTCAAGGGAAGGGAAGCACCAAAATTATCAGAGTATAGCTTCAACATTGATGTTATCAGCATCGTATCAGCCATTGGGCGCATCAAGGAAACCAAGTGGCCCCAACCATTGCAATCCGACCCTACCCAGAGAGATCCTAACTTGATGTGTAAGTATCATGGCACTCATGGCCACAGGACCGATGATTGCCGAAAATTGACAGAAGAAGTTGCTCGGTTGTTTAGTAACGTGTACCTCTAAGAATTTCTGATTGATCAAGCATAAAATCACTTTAGGAATAGGAATGCCAACAAACAGACCGAAACGAAGAACCTCAGCACGTCATCAACATGATCATTGGAGGGGTCGATGTCCCCCAAGGGCAAATGATAAAATGCACTAAGGTATCTATCACGAGGTAAAAGCGCACTCGAGTTTATGTCCTGAAGGGAACCATTTCATTCAGTGATGAGGATGCCAAGGGCATCATACAACCTCATAATAATGCACTGGTAATATATGTACTTATCAATAAATCTCAAGTTAAACGTGTATTAATTGATCCAGGTAGCGCAACCAACATCATCAAATCGAGGGACGTAGAGCAATTAGGGTTACAGGATCAAATAGTGCCAGTAGTCCAGTTGTTGAACGGATTTAACATGGCATGTGAAACCACTAAAGGGGAGATAACCCTACCAGTGAACACCGCCAGGAAAATCCAAGAGACAAAGTTTTATGCGATCAAAGGGGACATGAGACATAACGCTCTACTCGGAAGGCCATGGGTTCACAACGTGAGGGTGGTACCTTCGACCTTACACTAGGCATTTAAATTCCCTACACCGAGAGGAATGAAGACGGTCTACGGAGAACGGCCAGCTGCAAAGGAGATGTTCCCAGTCGACGAAGTACTTCCGGTGCCCGTCGTCTCGACATTAAGGAACATGGAGCCAACTAGAAAGGCCGAAGTTAAATAGCAACCGCTGATGCTGGTCCTGTCCCGACCGTAGGAACGAGGAGTAGACGAGGAGGATGATTACGGAGTTCCAAGATTTTTTATAGCTCCTGATGATACCAACGCCACCAAATCGACGGTCGAGGAGTTGGAGCAAGTCACATTGATCGAACACCTACCAGATCAAAAGGTATACCTGAGCACGGGGTGTTGATACCCAATTTTTCCCTATATATTTTTAATATGCATAAATACTTCCAAAATAGCATATATATATATAAGCATATATAAGCATGCACAAGGTTGTTATAATTTTTCATAATTTTACAGAGTTTAAATTGATTTATTTCTTTCCCTTTTCCCCAATAATTATTCCTCAAATTATTGTTGTGGTGATTCAGTCATTTAATTTCTGTATTTATGACAAAATATGGTTAAAATATTTTTTATGCATTTTATATTTTTAAAGCTAAATTGCATATAATTTCAATATTAGCCCCATTAATGTATAATTACATTTATTTGCATAAAATCGACCTTCTATATTTTTCAAATGTTGAAAATCTATTTTAAATTATTTTAGTACCTGAAATTATTTTTTTAGAAATTGTTTATCATTTATTATAAATTATATAGGGAAAATTGGCTATTTAAAATATAGCCAGATTTGCCTTTCAATTTCAGCCCAATTTAAACCGAACCTCAGCCCAATTGCTCTTGAAGCTCCTTGAAACTTTGAAACACTCTGAATAAGAGAAGGCCTTGGATTCTGGAATCTGGATTTGGTGGAACACATGTTATTGGATATTAAGATTGAATTAGGCTGCTCGGATCTAGCTGTAGGCTGTGATGTATTTTTGTTTACCCTCTTTCTTCTGGTTCTGTAATATTTTTTGTAAAAAAAGGAATTCGGGAAATATTAGTAAAGGGTATGGGAGGGGGTTTATATTTACTTGCATATGTTAAAGGGTAGATACCATGCCTATAGGATCAATATTGTTGTTTAATCACTTAGATATCATGCCTATAGGTTAAACGTATAAATCACCTAGAAATCATGTCTATAGGCTTTTGCATTCCTTTCATTCAATCATTTAGAGATCATGTCTATAGGATTTATTGTTCAACCATGTTGCCAATCATTAGAAATCCTGACTATAGGACCTAATAATCAACTAATTGCATATAGAAATCATGCCTATAGGGAACACGCGAAACGTTAGGCAAACCGTAGGGTAATCAAATACTCTTTTTCTTAACGTTTAATAACAGTAACGAGCCTTAAAAATCAAGACTTAGATACCATGCCTATAGGAGCTCAAACTCGCCTAATGTGTTTAAGTAAGAATAATATGTCAATTGGCTTCAAACTTTGTCAACAAAAACTCTTCCAAATCTGTTTGCTTTTGAAACTCTTACAAATCTGCAATGCTCTTAAATTTTCTAAACTTGCATCTTTCTTTTTTTCTGAAATGGTTCCTTTAACCCTCTGCCTGAATTTATTCATCTTATGAAGCTACTATTTTCAAACAGCCTTTAACTCACTATTCCTTTAAGGTCTTTTCACTTTCAAAAACTTTTCTTCATAACTCTACTGTAGTTTCACTTAAACAATTCTGCTGATTTTCAAGTCATCTCTGAACCTCTGCAAATTTTCAACCTTCTGTCTTAAACTATTCTGCGTTAGGCCCTTTCTGAAAACAGTGCTTTTTTTTTCTCTAAATGACTCGCTTAAAATACTTCAATCTCTGACAATTGGATCCGGGCTGCCTAATGTAGACTTTTTATCCAACTCTACGTGTTGAACCAATCTGTCCGCTGTTTAATTTTTTTTTAGACCAAATCAGTATATGCTAAGACATGCTAAACTAAGTGTTATCTGATTTAAGGGGTTTATTTGAGCCTTGTTTGATTGTTTACTCATCCCTTTATTTGATATTTGTTTTGAATGTCGAAACTAGAATTTTATCCTTTAAACTCCATAAAGGCCCCATCCCTTTCTTCCCTCTTAGGATTAGAAGTCCTAATACCCCGGGACTGATAGGTCGGGACGGGTATTAGCATGCAATAAGTAAACGATACTAAACGCGCTTTAACACCTTAACGGGGTGGGAAGGGTAGAATATGGATATGATGACCGATGCGCTAATATCTCGTGTGAGAATGATTGCTGGGTATTGCACCGAAGTGATCCATATTATAGTTAAACCTAGGACCCTTTTCTTTGCTTTTCCTTCATTTAAACTAACGTTTTCCTCAAACTAAGCTTTCTTTTTTCCAAAAAAAATCACTTGTGGCTTTCTTCTTTCAAAATTGTCAACTTGTTTATATTTCTTGTGTGCAAACATTGTCTGTTACTTCTACTCTTCTTAAAGTCACAGCTAAGTACGGCCGGAAACCACACTAGTGGATCTTGAGGGGTGCCTAACACCTTCCCCTCGAGATAATCTCAAGCCCTTACCCAAACTCTGGTTTTCTTCCAAAAAATCTTCTTCTATTCTCTAAAAGTGTCCTAATGCACTATAATCATTAGGTGGCGACTCTTCAAATTCCATAACCCGATTCCTCAAAAGGGAATAAGAGTTGTTTTACCCATAATGTCGTAAACCCGATTTCGCCTTTTTTTAGGGAGGGAAAAAGGGGGCGTCGACAGTGTTTATATGTGTTTTCCTTTGTCATCATGCCTGCAAAGTTTCAGGAATCAGTAACAACTAGATATCATGCCTATAGGGGACAACTCCAGAAATTCTGCCTATAGGTTTTAACTAGTTTAGTTTTAAATAAATCAATCCGGTTAATGATTAGCTCACTTTGAAAATGGTCTAATGACTAGTCTATTTTCCTGAAACGAGTTCTTTTAAAAACTGCCTTGATCTATCATTAGACATCATGCCTATAGGGATTGAAGAATCTGTTTCAGAATCCTTCTTGTTTCACTATATAAATGTAGTCATTAGTATTCCGTGTGTAGGCAAGCTTGTAGGGCGTTTTCAAAACTTGCAATTTTGAAACTGTTTCTGTGACTTAACGATTGTTTTGGTTTAAACAGGCTTTAAAAAATCAGTAGGCAACTAATAGGGTCATTACTTCTGAGTTTATAAAACAAGCTGCCTATTTTCTCTATATTCACTTAGACATCATGCCTTAGGATACTATTTGACAAAGGCCTTTATTTGTGTTTGAGTCGTGCTGTTTACGTGCCTTATCTGTGGAGGTAAATTGAGCATCTTATTTTCTCCTTCCTGTTCTTTTTTGCTAAGGGTCCTATGTATTATTGCTTGTCACCTTAGTATTTTCACCTTTTAAACCTTATGGGGTCTGTCTAGAACCACATATAGGTAGAGGTCCTAAATCCCTCCAGGACCATTAAGATGGGACGGGTAACAGCACGCAATAGAGATCGCTGACCAACACTCACTTTGAATGACCATTAAGGGGATGTGAAGGGTAGGTATGGGATATGATGACCACGCGCTAGTGTCACATGTAGCCCCTCATTGAGGAGTGTTTACCGAACATTATGTGGGGTGATCCTATAGGCTAACCAACCTAGGACTTCCCCCTTTCCCAAAATTCCCTTTTGTTTAAAACTTTGTTTTAAACAACTTGTCCAAAACCTTTGTCTTATTATTTGAGTTATACAAACATGCCTTGCTTGTAATTATTTGTTTCAAGTATTATTTGAACTAATTCATAAATATAAGTTCGGTCGGGACCCACAATTGTGGACCAAGAGTGGTGCCTAACACCTTCCCCTCGAGGTCATTTCGAGCCCTTACCCTAATCTCTGGTAATGTAAACCAATCCAAGAGTTAATCACTCTAGGTGCCCTAATGCACCATAACTCGTTAGGTGGGGACTCTTCAAATACCCAATTCCCAAAAGGAAATGAATTGTTACACCCCATGAAAGTCGAAACCCGGACTTCTCCCTCCGCGGAGAAAAAAAGGGGGCGCGACAGCATGGCGACTCTGCTGGGGATATCTTTAGGCTCTTACCATAACGAACTTATCTTTTTACAAATTAGTCCAAGCATGCTTTATACCGTACCCTTCTCCCTTATTTGAATTTAACTGTCCATGTTTTAAGCATTTATGGTTCTTTATCCCTGAAACTGACTTGTCACTTTGTTTTCTTTTTCCTGTAACCGTCTTTCAATTATTTAAATACTGTATTTATTTTTCCTACGTGAAAATACTTGATTACATGTTATTAATTGCTACATAAATCATGCTCCACACCATATTCCACTCGTGCGTATCAAATTCTATAGCAACACTTTAACGAGTGGTTGCGCTCTTCCTATTTACTACCCTTAAATTCGGAAAGTCTTATTTACGGTAAAACTAGTCGATCAGCGGTGCAGTCGACGGTTCCGTGCCTTCCCCCTCGAGTTGTCCGCTTGATGGTACCAGTCTAAAACCCCATAGAAACCTTACTCTGGTTAAATTGTGCATGCATCATGGTCAAACCTAGTCGGATCAGTTATGTTGTCTATATAATGATCCTTTAAGATAAGCCTTATCCAAAGACCATCGGGTTTTCCATAATCCCATCGGATACAACCACGTTCTGTGCATTAATTTGGAGAACTAAATGCCGATATGTTAACCATTAATGTATAAATAGTCGAGTCCGGTAGGGGTAAGGTCTAACCTTTTTGTTTTGCAGAAAATGAGGCACGAGGTCCCCAGATTCGGTATGGTTAGCAACATCCCACCATTTCTGCTAGATTGTTAGGAGGACCTTTGTTCAAGTGACAAGAAACATGTGAAAAAGTACCTGGGTAACCTGCCTTCCTTGCTAGATATTGAGCCAAACAACAAATTGGTCGAGGCTGTCACTTTATTCTAGGATAGCAAAAGGGCTGTGTTTTGTTTCGACGACATAGAAATGACACTGCTTCTAGAGGAAATTGGAGGGTTGGTAGGATTGACTTGGGACAGTCCCGGGCTATTGGTACCAAAAAACCGTATGGGTAGAGGATTTTTGAAGATAATGGGGCTGAAGAAGATATCGACCTAGTATGCTTGATGGAATCCTACATACCTTTCGAATACCTGTACGAGAGGTATGACCATAGCAAGTCTTTCTGCACTTACCATGATGAGATCTCTCTCACTTCATTGGGTCACATCCATTGCAGAGTATTTGTATTCATTGTGTGCTTTCTAGGCCTGATAGTGTTCCTAATGAAAATGGGAAGAATCCACACTAGGTTGGCCATGGTCGCCAAGACTCTGATGGAAGGGATTAATGGAAAGACATACACCATAGTCCCCATGATCATAGCTGACATTTACAGGGCTCTGGAGCGCTGTCAAAGATGGGTCAAGCATTTCGATGGTTGTAATTTGTTGTTGCAGTTATGGTTGCTGGAGCATTTCCAAAAGGGTCGCTATCGCCAAGAATTTCCACGAAGGGCTTGGAATGACCATATTACCTTCCATCACCCTAAGCAGATGACTTACATTCCAGATAGATTTGCTTATCCGGAAAGCACTATAGAATGGGTAGAGTTCTTCGACAATCTGACCAAGGAATAGGTACAGTGGATGTTTGAATGGTTCCCAACAGACGAGTTTATTATCAGGTTCAGGGATGCTCCGCACTTGGTGCTGATCGAGTTGAGAAGGATATACCCATATGTCCTTATGCGAGTTATGAGGCAAACAGGCAGAAAACAGGTTGTACCAAGGGTTGTCAAGATGAGTCATTTCAGGGCAGACTTCCAAGACGACGATGTCCCTTACAAGTGCCAAGCTCAACACATGTGGCATTGCAAAATCATTTTTGAGAAAAGCATCGTTAAGCCAGACATGTATCATGCAAGATACGAGCCTCTCTACCCGGCATGGTTGGAGGACAATCTTAAAGGAATGGTGACACAAGAGACCGATCGATGGAACAGAATTATAGATGAGGAAGCTGAAGCTCATGTCAAATACAACAGGATGCGCAAGAGGGTCCACGACTCCGAGAATGAGCACCGAGAAATACATGAGAGTAATGTGAGGTTGATCGAAGAGTGGAAAGAGATGGCAATTGTCACACCTCCTTTTTACCTACACCCTGCGGAAGGGTGTATAAGGTAGTTTTTCCAATTAAAGGACAATCGAAACGGGATTATTTTTATTTAAAATTCAGAGTCGCCACTTGGGATAATTTATGGTGTCCCAAGTCACCGGTTCAAATCCCGAATTGAGGAAAATATTGACTCTGTATTACAGTCCACGAACCAAAAATCCGGGTAAGGTATTCTGTTAACCCGGGAGAAGGTGTTAGGCATTCCCGAGTTCCGTGGTTCTAGAACGGTCGCTCAACTGTTATAATTGGCCTATTATCTTATTAATTACATGTTTAGCCTATAGTTCAACTTTAAACTTTATAACTGCTTTTAATTAATTAATTTTTAGGAATATTTCAACGTCACATAAAACGTGTTTTGAACCACGTCACATAAATGCACCCGCAGTCCGCAACACATTTTATCTAACGCTGTTGAGATTTGGATTTGGGTCACATAAATGCGCACCCGAGTTTAGGAAGGTAAATTATTAAAATAACGTGCCTAAAGCAACTCTGCACTTTCAAGTTTGCAAGGGCCATGAAAATTTACTAAATGGCATGCCTCGAGTTCTAAGAATTTTAAAAGATATAATTAAGCGAGGGCCACACATTTGGGATTTTATATTTTGCGTGGCGCACCTCAATTTCAATTTTACAGGATATTCAAACTAAATCCCGGAGGGCCTTAAACTATTTTTGTTATCTAGTATGGCACACCTCAATTATTTAGAAAAGAAACTCAACTATCTAAACATTAAAAGGCCCGGACTATATTATGGTGCAAACTAACAAAATATACCTTTGAGAGAAAGAATTAATGTTTTGAAAGCTAAATTTGGGCCTACTATGAGGCCCAATAGACTGTAGTACTCTTTGAATGGGAAATGATCTTCAGTCCAAGCTAAAGTTTATGAGAGAACCCAAATTAAAGCAAACCTGGCTTCAGCCAGCAAAAGGGGTTACTGGGTCGAACCCAAGCAGCGACCCAAAGGCCAAATTTCATTCAATTTTACAGCCCAAAGCACTACTTACGTTTCAGTTAGCAACTACATATAAATGGAATTGAACTTTTGTTCTTAAAGTTTGAAACTATTGATTAAACATTACAAACCCACGAGTTCCTATTACACCTGCTCATAATCAAATTAAAATGAAACTAAACCTATTATTGTAATACTACGAATCATTTTCCTTAAATCACAATTGCAATACTCAGAAGTCCAAGAACACATTCAGCCAAACTAATGGGTGAACACATGAGCAATTGAATACGACTAAAATAACACCAAACTAAAGAATAACTCAGTACTAATTTCAACAAGACCAATTACAATTATCAGACTACTTCCACATGTGTGGATACCAAAAGCTGTTTATTCAATCTTACAACAGTCTCGATTTAATTACAAATGAAGTTATCTACTTAACACACAGATTATCTAAACAATATAGCATGCTCAAATAGAAAAAAAATCCAAAGTGAAACAGAATAGAGTAAAAGACAGTTGAAATGGGGCCTTTCAAGTCCTTCTTTCTCATTTTTATTCTTCAAATCCAACATTCAATAATCAATAGCTTTACAGTGTGTACCTGAAATGAGATAGAACCAAAACCAGGCAGGGTCAGCCGGCTAGCAACTTAGTATCACAGAAACAAATTTGAGTAACAATCAGTAAAACCCAAACTCAACACAGGTTGACACACAGCAAACCCCAGGACCCAATTTTGAACTAGTTTTCAAACCCAAATCAATTCATACTCAATCTCAAGTGAACCAAAAATGCTTCAAAACTTTGAAAACTTTCAGAAACCCAAACAAAAGATCAATGGAACAATGAAAACTTCAAACAAAACTAAACTCCAAAGCTTTTCCAGCACAAGATCAAGCCATTTTCACTCAAAAGGCTTCAGAAATCATTTTGTAATATAAGAACAACTTAAAATTTAGGGCAGAATTCGAATGGAATAGTATTTTCTTCCCTAAATTTTAGTCGTCTGGTGTCTTTCTGATTTTTTAGCTCTAAAATCTCACTTGAGCTCTAAGTAACAATGCCTTTATAGGCAAGCTACTAGGGCAGCCTTAAAGGTTCAGTTTTTCATTTTTAGTCCTTTTCAAATTTTTCTTTTTGCTGCTTAGTCCTTCATTTACTGACTTGTTGGTCAAGTAAGTATATTATGCAGCTTCTGGGAAGCTTCTCAGGTAGTTACTTGAGAGATTCTCTCAGTGTATTGCCCCAATTACCCCTTTGCTAACCTGTTTTTACATCATGTCTCAGATGGGTTATGGGTCAAGTCGACCCTGGGCTGACCCATTAGAATGAACCCCATCCTTTGGGCTTTCAAAACAATTTGGATTTCAAAATTCCAAACCAAATTCATGACAAAACCTTCATAAAATGACCAAAACATTTCGAAATCAAAGAAAACCCCTAAATTAAATAGCCTTCCCCCCTCTTTAGGCCAGAATTAAAAGAAGGGCTAACAAACTAAAACACAATTAGAATGAAGACCAAATTCATGTGACCCGAACACATGCAGATGCAATTCTGAAGAAACGGATGTAGATATAATCAATAGCCTATCAAAATAAAACTAAATAAAGGAAACAATCACAAGAATCATGCAAAAACCAGAAAGAAAATTAGCAGAAATACCTAAGATGAGGGCTGACTTTCAAATTTCTTCTTTGTTTTTTTAAAAACTTGATTCTGACCAAAAAGGGGCCTCGATCATGTGTTCTCAAATTAAAACACATGACCAAGGCTCGTTTTGGTCCTAATCCACCCAATCTCTGACCTTGACACCCTACGGCCTTGACTTCAAAACGAGATTCGACAGGTTCTAGAGCCATTTGAAGGAAATAGACTATGGATTCAGAAAGAAGGAGGTGATGGGTTACTTTGGTGTTAACTTGTGGCGCCGCCACCGGAGAGAACAAGGGCGGCACTAGGGTTTCCCTTTTAAATCAAGATTCGAGGCGCTCCAGGGAGTTTCAAGGGAAGGCGATTGAAGATTCATGGTGGGGTGGAGGAGAGGATTCAGGGGTGTATTTTTGGTGGGGAAAGGGAGTGGCGTGGCCGGCGGTGGCGATGGGAACTTCAGGCGGCAGCTAGGGTTTATGTGTTGGTCTTTGAGAAAGGTTCGTGTGAGAGATGAGAGATGAGAGATGGGGTGGGTAGGGGCATTAAGGCAGTTATATACTCCAACGACCTCACTTCCCAGCCGTTGGATGAGAAAAACCTCGATGGTCCAGATTCATTTTAAGTGGAACGGGGTCGTTTCGATTAGGGGGAGACTAGATCGGGTGTTTTACTAGACTGGGCCGCGTGTGGGGCAATTTGAACGGGTAGTTAGGGTGGATTTGGCCCAAATTGGGTCTTTATATTAAAGACTCCCTTTTTCTTATCATTTTCTCTTCTTTTCTTCTTCTTTTTTTATTATGTTTTTTTAAAATTTGTTAATTACAAATAAAAAGGTAAAAATCTGATTTAATCCTGAAAATTAACTTAATAACTAATTGCTTCTCAAAAATTAATTAAGTCCTAATTTAAAAAGAAAAACAATGATAAATTCGAAAAAATTAAAAAGTAAAATGCAACAAGAGTTATTTTTGTGATTTTCTTTCAATTTTTGTAACATTAATTAACTAATAAATCTACAAATATAAAATAAAGCCCTAAATGCAAATGCAACATATTTTGTATTTTTTATGAATTATATAAACTAAATATACACACAAAAATGCAAATAAACACAAAATCATGCAATAATTCCTAAAAAATCAATTAATTAAAGGAAAAATCCTACTTTTAGGAACTATGTAGGAGTAATTCATGCGAGGCAAAAATCACATGCTCACAGCAATCACCTCAAATAGGAAATTGGAATACCTGGAGCGAGGAATAGTGGAGTTAGAAGGCAAAGTCATAAAGAGGATTGAAAATTTCCAGAACGCTGAAGGAGGACATTTGGCCAGAGCCTACTTGCTGTTAGGGATATGCGAGCTGGGGGTTCTATATGATGAAGTCCGGAAGATCGAATTTGGGGAAGGTCCTTCTGGGACCAAATAGGCTAGATTTATTTGCTTTTCCTAAAATGTAATAAGGCCAAGTGCCAATAGTGACTTAGTTTATTACTATCTTAGTGTCGTTTTGGGATTCGTCTATTTTTATTTTATGAAATGAAGCATCTATTGACAGTAAAAGTTCTCCAAGCTTATTTGTCGCTAGGCCTACCTCGGGCACAATGAGTCTCCCTAAATTAGGACGCGGAGTTACATTTCCGCAATATGTGTTTAAATATTGCAAACGTTTCAGAATCCTCACTAACTTGATACCTTTTTGTTTTTCTTCATTTTTTATTATTCTCATCCCCTTAGGTTGGTTCACTCATACTGGCCTCATCAGCATATCATACCAGATCTAGAGTCCCTCCACCTCCTCCTCCTCCAAGCAACACAAAAGGCAAAGGAAAGACGAAGATGGACGACTTAAGTGGAATCCAAAAGGAAAATGTTAAGAACGCAGAAACCTCAGATGGCCGGAGTACTCCGTCCCCAAATGATTTAGTCTTGAGACTGGGCAAATGATACTGGAACTGCAAGGAGAACTTGAGGAGGTCCGGAACTTGGCAAACATGTCACTTACCCTGAATGTCACTGACATCAACAAGAAGAACACTAAGAACCTAGCACCTCCTCAAAGCACACAAAATCCTCTCACACCGAATCAATATGCAACTCCACCCTAGAATCCCAACCCATTACCAGCTCTGCCGCAACAACACCATCAACCAATTTATTACCTGCCAACCACCACTTACCACAATCCCCAAAATACACCACCACTCATTCCCGATCCCCAAAACTCCACCAATGACCATCACTATACCCAAGTTCCTGATACCCATCAATGAAACCTTATATACGTGAAAACTATACCTCATTCTACCCAACCAATCTCCTATGCATCGGAACCCTCCGAGAAGGACTTGCTCATTAAAAACATTGTCAAAGAACTCAAGAAGTTAACAAGCCGAGTTCAAGGTGTTGAAGGCACCAGAGACATGCCCCAATGATCCATCAACTGGGAGAACTACTACACTCGGTCTTGTCCCCGTGGCCGTTATGAAGTGGGGAATGGATATCATTGGTCCCTTACCATGGGCACCTAGTAAGGCTCAATTCATACTATTCATGACCGATTATTTTTCCAAATAGGGTCAAAACTCAATTGTTCGAAAAGGCCCGAGAGAAGGAAGTCATTGACTTCATCTATGGCTACATAATATGTTGATTCGGGATACCGGCAGAGGTTGTTTGCGATAATGGAAAACAATTCATCGGTAACAAGGTAAATAAATTTTTCAAAAACCACAAGATCAAAAATATACTATCAATTCCTTATCACCCTAATGGAAACGCACAGGCGGAATGAACAAACAAGACCATTCTTCAAAACCTGAAAAAGAGGTTGAGCGATGCCAAAAGGAAACGGAAGGAAATCTTGCATGAAGTCCTGTAGGCATACTGTACGACCTCAAAGTTTAGTATCGAGGCCACCCCATTTTCATTGGTCTACAGGGCCAAAGCCTTAATACCAGTCGAAATGGGAGAATCGAGCCTCGGGTTCCAATATGCGATGGAAGTGTCAAATGACAAGGCCATGATCACGAGCCTGGAACTATTGGATGAAAGGCGGGAGAATGCCCTGGTCCGGTTGGCCACCCAAAAACAGTGAATAGAAAGATACTACAACCGAAGAGCCAACCTACAACATTTTAAGATTGGGGACTTGGTGTTCAAGAAAGTAACATTACACACCCAGAACCCGATTGAGGGAAAGCTAGGACCCAATTGGGAAGGACCATATCGCGTCGTCAAAATTACCGACAAAGGCTCGTACAAACTCAAATCAGGAAACGACATGAAACTACCGAACAACTAGAACGTGACACACTTAAAGCGGTACTATTGCTAAGGTACAAACTCAATTACTCTTTAATTATGTTATGAATCAGACTAACATTTGTAGGTAAACGGCTAAGGATGGATGTGGCTATTAGGTCTGAGAGCATGCATTGCACTCTTTTTCCCTTGAACCAGTTTTTTCCCAAAATAGGTTTTTCGGCAAGGTTTTTAATGAGGGTACAGTAAAACGTGCTAACTTAGATTCGAAGATCGATTTCAAATCGGAGTTAATGATCGTTCACTTTTATCAACAATATCCGAGCCCTCACAAGCACGACTCGAATAATGGGGGCCATTACCCTCGAATTAAGGTTTTAGCAAGGAAAAAAGAAAAACTTTGTATGTTAAAAGCTATGTCTTGGTGGTTAGGATTCATTTTAAGGGACAAATGGTCGTATGAACTGTGCTCACATAGTCCACTCTAGCCATGATACAAGTTTCTATGCACTTTTGATTAGGTACTTTACATACTAAGAAATGAAAGAAAGTTCTGCCTTACTATTACGCATTTTCTGCTTCTTCAATTCCGGATCCTAGAGCCCACGGGCTACCTCCACTCGGGGACTACCGAGCCCAGAGACTACCTCTGCTCGGGGACTATCGAGCCTAAAGGCTACCCTTATTCAGGGACTATCGCTCGAAGAAAATTTGGATGACCTGGGATAACGAATCCCAGAGGCACCAAACCTATTAGGAGGTGCCCAAAAATAAAAGGCTATGGCCACCCTAAAAATGGCTCAGAGACGTCCAAAGTTCATAATCATAAAGAAAGGCCTTTACAAAAAATTGAAACCTACCAAAAGTTTACCCTCGGTAAAAGCATCATCTAAAAACACTTAAGAATCTTGGGAACCTCCGGTCTCACCGAGGTTTCGAAGCCAGAAAAAACAAAGTTGCATCAAAATCGGGCTTCAATCGAACTTCCAGAAAATGAATACCCTGGAACTACATCTTATTCTATGCTAAGGCACCAAAAACAATACACGAATAAAAGATGCTGGAAAAGTAAAGATATGACATTGCAGAAATGGAAAATTTTCATATATATATATTCCAAAATAATTTTTCTAGTTAGAATGGATTGGTCGTACCTATCCAATCAATAATTGTTTATGACTGACTCGCTATTCACTCGGTTTTTGGGTCATAATCATTATGTAGGATAGATGGGCGAGTGGTTTAAGGTGTAGCATTGGAATTGTTATGTAGGCTTTTTTAATTACAAAGGCCCAATAAAATGGCCCCAACATTAACAAAAAAAATACATAAGAAAAAACAAAAACTGAAAAGGTACTGAGGCATCTACGCATGGTTTTCACTGGGGCCCGACTCATCGCCAGAATCATCAGAGCTCTCAGATCCCTCGGAACCCTCAGAGCCTTTGGCACCCTCAGGATTATAAACCTCCTTTGCCTCGGCCTCGAGCTTCTTAGCTTCCTCGATCTCGGACGATAAGTCAAAACCTCAAGCGTGGATCTCTTCGAGGGTCTCTCTTTGGGACAGCCGCTTCACGTATTCTGCCTTTGTCTTTAGGCGGGTCTTGGCTGCCTCCACATCGGCCCTGTACTGGGCCACCATTTCCTCAGCATCAGCGGAAGTTGTGTCCAATTTGGACTTTAGTGCCTCATATTTTTTTCCTAGGGCATCCCATTCTGTGACGGTCGAGCTCAGCTGTGCTCGGAGATTATCATTCAGCTGAGACCATTTATCATCTTTGTCGTTCGCCACTCGGAGTTGGTTCTCAACTGATGTCAGCTTCGCCTTCGCAGTTTCCTTCTCCGAAGCCAGCAGGTACATCTTGCCCTTCCACACCTCGGTTATGACCTTGACCTCGTTCATCTTTCTCGGAGATGGTTGATCAAGTCGATCTTCTGTTGAACCTGCAAGGTTGTGTTGTTAGTCACCACAACTAGATCCTCGTTTTTAGCTTCGAAAACCTTTACCTTTTCAACCAGGTTGGCATGTTCCTGCTTTAGTATTGAGGCCTCCTTCTGAGCTTTGTCCAGCTCGGCCTGGAGATCTTTAAGGGCCTCGTCCTGTTGCTCACTAAGAAGCATGTACATGTCCTTCCAGACACGTTCTTTGAGCCCGAACTCAAGCTGGCTGATTTGTAAGTGGTACCGAAAGAAGCTTTCATGATGAAGCACTGAAGCTTGTAAAGTAGTGGAGCTAGTAAGAGACATCAAAGGAAAACTTAAGCGGGATTCATAAAAGGAGTATGAAAATTTTAGAACCTTACCCAATTTAGCCCTTGTTATGCCTCGTTAAAGAGACTTGGCGTGCCCACCTCGTTCATCTTTGCTTGGTCCTCCTCGGTCACTAGGCATCAAAGGTAGTTGGTTACACCTACCAGAGCAAACATGATTCGAGCATCCTCCGGGACTGTGAGAACATCATCCTCCTGCGCTCGGGGTCCACGCTCGGTGCAGGAAATTGCTTCACCAATCTCGGGCTCGTACTAGGCCTGTCAGCTCCCGAAGGCACGTATTTCTTCGGGATCTCCAGGTGACCCAGCCCGAAGAAATATTCAATCGTGTACATGTGCATGACATCGAAGAAGGAGTGGAGATCACCTGTACCCTGAACTCCTTCACTTGACTTTTTCTTACCGGTTTGGGCCTCTTCAATCATAGACTCGGTATAGGAGGGCGTCTTGATGATAACGATCAATCCGGTTGCCTCCTTCAGAATAAGAATGGCTTCTTGGGAGTTCACAACCTCCATTTCCACTTTGTCCTCTCGAATCAGAAGGGGATTGGCCTCGTGGCCCATTTCCTCAGTCGTCACCTACTCCCCGGCAGGGGTCGATCGATGAGAGACAAAGATGTCATCTTCTTCGGGATCGTCCCTGAGCTAGTGAATGAAGTCAGAGTCCAGTAACCTAGACTTAGTATTCTTCTTGGGCTTATGAGCTCGGGTGGTCGCCCTCTTTTTTATCTTTGCCTGGGGATCCGGGGAACCCAAGGACATTCTTTTCCTCTTCTTCTCCTCCGTGGCAGTTCCGGGCTATCCTGAAATAGAGAGTTTGGTGAGTAAGGATGTATCCTCTTCCCCATCCAGCGGCCTAAGTTCAGTGGTCTTAGGAAAACCTACGAGGGAAAGGAAAAATTCAGCATTATGTAAGTTTGGGGTGTAGTAGTAACTATTCAAGGGAGGGCCTTACCATGAGAACGAGCATCCCATTTTCCCTTTGAAAGTTTGCGCCATGAGCGCTCGTAATGCCATATCTGCTTGCAAATTCCTTCTATTCTCTCCTTGAGTCGAGGGATCGCATTAGGAACCCGGACAATAGCTGCACGACCATAAATACTGGCGATGAAATAAGAAATAAAGGGAAATTGACACTTAATGAAAAACTGCACTTACGAGATGCATTCCACATCCCGGGGAATGATAAGAACTCGAAAGGGATTAGGTCTTCGGTTTTTACTAGAACAAAATGCCCATGCTACCTCGGTCTCGATGCTCGAAAAAAGGGCCTTGCTGGCTCGGCGAACAAGCTTGATTGGTCCCCTCGAAAACTTTGGGGATTGTACAGATGGAGTAGGTGGACGAGGGTGAACCGAGGAGATTCGGTGTTGTTTACAAAATATTGTAAGAGGATCACGTTCCTCCAGAGAGACGGGTAGAGTTTCTCGAGGCACACCTCGTACCTCATACACCAGGATTACTGGGTATACTAGGACCAGCGTGAAGGGGTAAGTATAAATACTTAAATATTAGTAATATTGTCCTTAGGCTTGGGGACAACCACATTATTGGCTTCCCATTTATAGTCCTCTCGGGCTATGGGAAGGGTATTTTCAGCAACGGAACATATGTATCTCCATGATCCTTCACCTCGGTCTTGGCCTTCTCGACCTTGAAGTCATTCCCGATAGAGCAGCCCCCAGGTATGAATATTTTCATGGGAGTCTCTGAAGCCACCTCAGGAGCAGCCACCTCGGCATCTACGGTTAGGTGAGAAGATGAAGGTGCAGCCTGCTGAGGCACTGACTTGAAAGTTATAGCCATCATGATCTGGGAAAGTATGAAGATTCGATGGAAAAAAATAAAGGTTTGAAGAAAAGAGCATGAAGGTTTGAAGGTAGGATGAAGATATGAAGATCTGGGTTAGAAATCTGAGAACAAATATGAAGATCTGAAGATCAGAGATGAAGATATGAAGATTTGAAAAAGTTGAAAGCCGCTAGAAAATTCGAAAGTAAAATCTAGGATCAGAAAGTGAAAGAAGTATAAAGGTCAAAGCTTTTATAGGGAAAATGCAATCATTACGCGACGTTTCGTATTTAAAGACAACCAGCCGATGATCGACACATGTCAGAAGTCCGAACGACGTGACCGATGGGACGTTTCGGCTTATCCGTCACCTCGAATGTAATGTATGAAGGAAGGAATCGCGGTTTATCTATCGTTTCGGCAAAATCTACTCTCTAGGAAATGAGAGGACTATCTGTATATGGGTAAAATCGGGGTTAACGCACACCCCCATTTCCTGGTGGATCAAATGAAGTAAAAGTATGAATATATGAGATCGAAATCGAAGTTGGGAACTCTTTGTGTCAACGCCCGAACAGAGTGCTCGCCGTTGGACTTGATAAGACAACACTCCCCGAACCCAAGATGAACTCCAAGACCTCGGAAATCATGGCGAACGGTTGCACACGACTAACATAAAGTTGTGATATCCGCACCCAAACGGATATCACAGTGCAAATCTCGCCCGATGTCAGTAACGGATCAATAATTGACGAGAAAGGAGGATTTTTACCTTTTTTAGAATTATAATAGGGATGGAACTCTCCTACTATACAAAGGGGTAGCTTTTTATTTAATAGGACACATTGCGACACGCATTCCAATGCAATACGAATTCATTTTTATGGTTTGTAGATATTGCAATGTTCTTATTTTATTGTTGTTCTCCACACACCATTAGCTTTGAACCAAGGGTCCTATAGAGGGCAGAAATACTGTCCAGCCTAAATACGAGCCACACCGTAACATCACAATTTGTTTGATTATTCATTTTATCTTTAGCTCATTTAACGTTCTTGATTATTTGTTTTGAATCAATCCACTATCCTTAAAATCGCATACAAATTTAATTGTCATTCGTTTTTTTGGGTAAACAGAGTCCATTACTCAGATAGTCACTGAACTATCTGAAATTATGGAGTAAAATAACTTTTCTTTCGTTTGTAACAAAAAAGTCATTCAACTATTCCTATTACACTCTTATGATCATTCATATGGATTTATTGATTTTCCTGGTGGAAAAAGCTGACTTGACAGTCTACATGGACGTTTTATATTTTTGGACCGAGGAGATTTGGTGATGTTCACAAAATAGTGTAAGAGGATTACGTTCCTCCAGAGGCACATGTAGATTTTCCCGAGGCACACCTCGTACCTCATACACCAGGATTACTAGGTCTACTAGGACCAGCGTGAAGGGGTAAGTATAAATACTTAAATATTAGTAATATCGTCCTTAGGCTTGGGGACAACCACATTATTGCCTTCCCATTTACAGTCCTCTCGGGCTATGGGAAAGGTATTGTTAGAAACGGAACATATGTATCTCCATGATCCTTCACCTCGGTCTTGGCCTTCTCGACCTTGAAGTCATTCCCGATAGAGCAGCCCTCAGGTATGAATATTTCATGGGAGTCTCTGAAGCCACCTCAAGAGCAGCCACCTCGGCATCTACGGTTAGGTGAGAAGATTAAGGGGCAGCCTGCTGAGGAACTAACTTGAAAGTTTTAGCCATCATGATCTGGGAAAGTATGAAGATTCGAAGGAAAAATATGAAGGTTTGTAGGAAAGAGCATGAAGGTTTGAAGGTAGGATGAAGATATGAAGATCTGGGTTAGAAATCTGAGAACAAATATGAAGATCTGAAGATCAGAGATGAAGATATGTAGATTTGAAAAAGTTGAAAGCCGCTAGAAAATTCGAAAGTAAATTCTAGGATCGGAAAGTGAAAGAATATAAAAGGTCAAATCTTTTATAGGGAAAATGCAATCATTACGCGACGTTTCGTATTTGAAGACAACCAGTCGATGATCGACACATGTCGGAAGTCCGAACGACGTGACCAATGGGACGTTTCGGTTTATCTGTCACCTCTGATGTAATGTATGAAGGAAGGAATCGAGGTTTATCTATCGTTTCGGCAAAATTTACTCTCTAGGAAATGAGAGGACTATCTGTATATGGGTAAAATCGGGGTTAACGCACACCCTCATTTCCTGGTGGATCAAATGAAGTAAAAGTATGAATATATGAGATCGAAATCGAAGCTGGGAACTCTTTGTGTCAACGCCCGAACAGAGTGCTCGCCATTGGACCTGATAAGACAACACTATCCGAACCCAAGACGAACTCTAAGACCTCGGAAAACATGGCGAACGGTTGCACACGACTAACATAAAGTTGTGATATCCGCACCCAAACGGATATCACAGTGCAAATCTCGCCCGATGTCAGTAACAGATCAATAATTGACGAGAAAGGTGGATTTTTACCTTTTTTAAAATTATAATAGGGATGAAACTCTCCTACTATATAAAGGGGTAGCTTTGTATTTAATAGGACACATTACAACACGCATTCCAATGCAATACGAATTCATTTTTATGCTTTGTAGATATTGCAATGTTCTTATTTTATTGTTGTTCTCTACACACCATTGGCTTTGAACCAAGGGTCCGATTGAGGGCAGAAATACTGTCCAGCCTAAATACGAGCCAGACCGTAACATCACAATTGGTTTGATTATTCATTTTATCTTTAGCTCATTTATCTAACGTTCTTGATTATTTGTTTTGAATCAATCCACTATTCTTAAAATCGCATACAAATTTAATTGTTATCCGTTTTTTTGGGTAAACAGTGTCCATTACTCAGATAGTCACTGAACTATCTGAAATTATGGAGTAAAATTACTTTTCTTTCGTTTGTAATAAGAAAGTCATTCAGCTATTCCTATTACACTCTTATGATCATTCATCCGGATTTATTGATTTTTCTGGTAAAAAAAGCTGACTTGACAGTCTACATGGACGTTTTATATTTTTGGACCACATAAAATAATTAGCACCCAAATAAAACATAAAAACCCAACTATACAGCCAATTCGACCTGACCCATTTATAAAGATAAAGATTCACCCAAAAGTCTTACAAAAATGTTTTTTTCCTTCTCTCGAACCTACCCAAATACAAAAACACTTGGGAAATTCACAACTTTAGTGAGTGAAATCACTTACTAATTTTAAAAGTAAAAGATTTATAAGCAATAATTTTACTTGCCTTTATAAGCAAGTAATTCAATTCTCTGGACTTGAGTTTTGTATGTACTCTAGTATTCATCTTTTCCCCCGGCTGGACAGATTTGAATTTTGGAGAGTAAAACATTTGTATTGATTATTGTAAAAAGATTTCACAATGTGAAATTAGACAAACTGGTTGTAAATGCATCTTGTCGAATTTGACTTATAAAGTAGTAGTATTGGTTTATCAGATTCGAAAACTTGTTACGGCCAAACGCATAGGGGGAGCTCAGTGCATCGGCACACGCAAGCATGTACTGTCGTCAAGTAATAAAGTGAGAAATCGGATGTCGAATCCACAAAGACTTGTTATCAACTATTAACCAAATTAAACGGTCCTAATTATCTAAACAAGGATTAACCCCAAAAGTATTTAAATCTAAACTAATTAAAATAAAAGAAAACAAATAGTAAACTCCCAACAAAAGAAGAGCAGATTTTTTTATGTTATCAATGCGATGAAAAAGATCTAGGGTCATGGGCTATCTAATAATCCTATGGTATTCTTCAACGGATTTGACTAATTAATTTATCTAGTTTATTGGTTATCGGGGTTAATATTTCTCATAAGAATCTATCGTGTTCTTAGTTGCTTATTCAAGCTAACCTAACTCGTATATGTCTATAGAGTTAGAATCAACAAAATGCATCTAAACTCTTGTATAATAACCAAGCAAGACAATTAGCATATGCCTATTCTAACTGCGAATTCATTCCCCGATGCCCGGGTTCAAGAACTTGCTCTACTCAATCCTATGTGCAATCTAGAATCCTCACTTTCGAGTTCAACTCTAGATTCGTAGATAGTATTCAATTGGTGATCAAGCAATTAAATAATGAGGCGCAAGATTGAATAAATAAACCAATACGATAAATCAAGAAATCAAAATCAATATTCGAATAACAATTATAATGAAAGAACCACAACCCTAGAACATAAAGTTTAGCTCCACATAGACATGGTAGCCAAACGACAAATCATCCAAAGAAATATAAAAATTATTAAGTTAGGTGGAAGAAAGATGAAACTCGGCCTCCACGTCAGCTTTATACTCTCCCTTGATCAAAAGTAGTATAAAAATAGTGTTTAATGACTATTTATAAAAATAGGGGAAAAGTCTAAACGAAATAATTGTCCAAAGACCAAAAAAATAGACTCGGAATCAGGACTCGCGCTGGACTGCGCGCCGCGGGGCTTAACCCGCCGAGAATTGCTCGCGTCGCCTTCTTCCTTTCTGTTTCGCTGCTTCAATTCATTCCTTGCCTAACTTTTCCATTTTTTCTCGTTGCTTTGTGTGCTTGTAACCAAACTTTGATGCCTTCGATTAATCAAATTCCAATTTGTCTTTTCCAATCACATTTTTAGTTGCTGCCACATACTATTTGGACTTAGCTTAATTTAACTCTCGTATTGATTCTCCAATTTGAGAATAAAGAGTTCCATATTCAATTCTTTAACTAAAATCTCCAATACCTCAAATTTTAATTGAGTTGTCATGTATAACTAACTTTTACTTCTTTATTTTGCTCTAAATTTCATCTTCAAAGTACCTACACTATTCATTAACAGCCAAATAAATATAAAGCTCATATTCAAGCTAAGTTGTGTATATGCAATATCAAATTTAATAAAAAAGGGTAAAAATGCGAGTAAATTAATATCGAAACATATAAAAATATGTTCAATATCACCACCCACACTTAAACCTTTGTTCATCCTCGAACAAAACACAATTATAAGAGACGAAATAAAATTAAACTTCTACCAATCAAATCACACTATACATATGACTGTGGTTGATAGTAATAATTAAGCTCTAGCATATTCATTCAGCACACACATCCCCTTACTAATGCCATGCTTAAAAAATATTCACGATAAAGATCACATGCTCATAACAGTCCTAACCTCAAAAACTGACTCGACGTCACAATGCACTCATGACATGAACAACCACATCATAGAGAAGTCTAATAACGTTACCTATCCCTCGTGAAACCATGTGCCCTCAATAAGAATAAGAGAGTAAATTGAATCCACACATTTGAAATTAAATGCCCAACTATATTTTAAGGACTCACATATATCAAAGAAATAAATGTTCACTCTCGCTAAGAAGTCACCTGTATACACTTGGTGCCATAGGCTTGCCCTAATATAAACCTCTAATAATGTAGGCTCGCTTGATCTAAAATCAATTAGGACTTTTTCATGATTGTAATGTGGGTTAAGGAACGGGTAGAATATATTTCGGAATAGTGGCTAACCCTCCTAAGCACTTTAACACATCACATATGTTATATCTCTACCGGCTATTTTTAGTTTAAGCGGTTGGATGAGCGGTTATTTTGTCTTAGTTTATCTGGGCACAAACTTTAATAAAGAAGGAAGAACTTTTGATACATATATATATATAGTCTTAAATAAGCCATAGCATTTGTGTGGTTATAAAACTTTTAAAATTTGTGATCTGAAATATGTCATTGTGTGATAATAAATTGTTGGCCCAAGTACAGGTGACGTTTTGAAGACTAACAAAAGAACTCCATGGACCAGATCCTTCTTGTGAAGCACAGTCATGATCAACCCAAACATGTGAGATACACGTGAAGGAGATAAAGTTAACTTATGAGAAGTAATATCTCCTGATCTGATCGAAAAGGTTGCATATTGCATAAGGAGAGAAAAACTCCTTACATGAAGAGAACACAATTTAGGAAGGGGATAATGTTAGAGTATGAGATCAACTTGAACTCTTCTACGATAGAAGAGTAGCATCTGTATCCCAGTCAATCTCTAATTACTAACCCATTAAATATCAGTATTGTTCTCTTTTACAGGTAATGCATATAAGCAGAAGTTAAACGTGAATTGAGAGCAAAATAGCAAGGCAATTTTGCAAACAATTTATGTGTGATTCAAGCGTGCAATCCTGAAGCTACTTGAACTAGATAGAAGAACAAGTTCCAAGTGTCTATCTTTTATTCTAGTTCAATTGTAGTAGGTGATTTTACATTGTACCTTTCAACTTTTATAGAAGCAATTATATTAGGTACCTAGAGTATTCAAGTTAGAGTTAATTTGAAGTTGTCGCAACAATTGAGGTTGTGTGCCACACCGGTATTAGAGTTAATCCTTGGTTTACAAAAGAGTTTTTGTAAATGCAGTTTCTGGCTTAGTGATTTTAGTGGAAGTTTGGGAAAATCCTACTGAGTAGTAGGTCGTGATTTTTTCACCTTTTGAGTCAGGTGTTTTCCACGTAAAAATCTTTGTGTTTTTTATTTTCTGTACTTATTAGTCTGCAAACAGTAGTAATTGGAACATATAGAAGAACCAGGTCCCTCTATAATTCAATTAAGCAAAAATTGGGTACCACACAAATCACCCCCTCCCCTCTTGTGTGGTATTGAAGTATAAAACATCAATTGGTATCAGAGTGGGTTATCCTTGAAGAGGTTAACACCTTAGGAAAAGATCAAGATGAGTGCACCACCTGAAAACTAGGAAGGGCAATCCACTACTAGGTCCCCACTCTTTAATGGTCAGTACTATTCTTGGTGGAAGAATAGGATGAGATATCAAATCATAGGAGAGGACTATGAACTCTAGGACATAGTCACTGATGATCCCCTGGCTACTACAAAGAAGAATGCTGAAGGAGTGGACGTGCCAAAGACAAGAGCTGACTGCACTGCTGAAGACTTGAAGAAATGGGAAACGAATGCCAAGTCCAAGAAATGGCCTGTGTGTGGACTGGGTCCAGACGAGTACAACAGGATTCAAAGTTGTACCACTGCTAAGAAGATATGGGACATTTTACAAGTGGCTCATAAAAGGAACTCCTCAAGTAAAGAGATCAAGAGGAACACTGCTATATTCTCAATATGAGAATTTCACTATGAAGGAAGGAGAAACTATCAAGAAGATGTACACAAGGTTCACAACACTAACAAATGAACTTAAATCTCTTGTGAGAATTATCTTTGAAGAAGACAAGGTTGAAAAAATCTTGACAAGAGTTTTACCAGTAACTTGGGAAAGCAAAATCACTGCTATTCAGGAATCAAAGAACATTGCTACTCTCATGTTGGATGAACTGATTGAAAATCTCACTGCCTATGAACCGAGAAGGCAAACCATGAAAATGGATACACCCAAGAAGGAAAGGTGTCTGGCTCTCAGAATAGCTGAAGGTGCAGATCTGGAGGATGATGAAATGACCATGATCATAAGGGATTTCAAAAAGTACCTAATGAGAGGAAAGGGTTCTTTAAGAGGTACAACCTTCAACAAACCAAGGGCTCCTGAGAAACAGACCAACGAGGGTTGCTACAAATGTGGCAAGACTGATCACATGATCATGAATTGTCCTCAGTGGGAAATTGAATGGAAGAAGGAAAGGGCTGAATGAAGGAATAGGTTCAACCCAAAAGGAACAAAGGATCATCAAAGGCTATGGTTGCTGCTTGGGGAGAAACATCAGATGGGGGATTCAAAAGATGAAGCTGGAGATGAACAAGCACTTATGGCCATCGGAGAATCAGATGATGAACAAGAGGTAAGTGTGATTCTTCTCAAAGATAAGATTAAATTTATGTCTAAAGAAAAGTTATCTAAACTATTGCTAGACTTCATCGATGAGTTTGAGATAATTAACACTGAGAAGGAACATTTGTCTAGGGAGTGTGTGATCTTAAAAGACAAGTGCAAAAATCTAGAATCTAAGGCTAATGAGAGTGACATTAAAAATACTGAGTTAAAGAACTAGGTTCTTGAACTCGACACCAGCGTCTTAGAACTTAGGTCTGGAAATTTAAAACTGAAATTAGGAACAGGTAAGAAGAAAGTTGATCACACACATCTCACCTTAGAAGTAAATCTAGGAAAGATGAAGGATGAGTTGTACAATAAAGATAAGCAGATAAGAGTCTTAAAAGAAGACCTAGGGAAGGTAAAGCATGAACTAGACAGAACTTGCAAATGGAATAAGGCTTCTGATGCACTATCCTGGCTACAAGAACATCACAGTAGCAATAAGAGAAGACTTGGCTATGGGACCCAAGAACCTAAGTGGGACCCCAAAAGCAAGTACATCACTCTTCCTGAAAATAAAATCTGCACACACTGTGGCACGAGTGGTCATTACAAAAATGAATGTAATGCAAAAGAAAAGGCCAGTCAAAAGAACAAAACCTTTATTCAAGAGAAAAATAGGCTGCCTAGGTGGGCCAAAAGGAATTTAATTTACTCATTTGCCTAAAGAAAGGGACCCAAACTACTTTGTGTTCCTAAGACTAACCCTTGATTTCATTTTGCAGGTCCAAGTGAAGGGAAGTAGCCAAATATGGTACATGGATAGTGGCTACTCAAAACATATGACTGGAAGTAAGAACTAGTTCCTTTCACTTGAGGACTTAAAAGGAGGTAATGTCTCCTTTGGAAATGGAAAGAAAGGTGAGATTATTGGGGTTGGAAAGATAGGTAAGACAAACTCACATTCCATTGAGAATGTCTACTTGATAGATGTCTTGAAATATAGCCTAATCAGTGTATCACATCAGTGTGACAGAGGTAACCTTGTAGCATTTACCTCTACCAAATGCTTTGTGATTAATCTTACCACTGACAAGATTGTTTTGTAGGGAAAAAGAGTTAACAATATTTACATTGTAGATTTGTCCACTCTTTTAGAAAATGAACTAACTTGCCTGAGTGTGTTGGACAATGATCCCCTCATGTGACATAAAAGACTTGGTCATGCAAGTCTGAATCAACTCAACAAATTAGTCTCTAAGGACCTGGTGATAGGGTGACCTGACATCAAGTTCAAGGAAGACAAAGTTTGTGAGGCCTGTGCAAGAGGGAAGCAGGTTAAGATCATCCTTTAAAAGCAATAAAATGGTAAGCACAACTAGGACAATGAAACTGGTTCATATGGATCTCTGTGGTCCAATGAGAACTTTGAGCAGAGGTGGTAAGAAATATGTGATGGTACTTGTTGATGATTACTCTAGGTTTACCTAGGTACTGTTTTTAACATCTAAGGATGAAGCATTTGACATGTTTACTGCCTTTGTTAGAAAAACTTAGAAACAACTAGGTAATCAACTTGCATCAATCAGGTCTGATAATGGAACTGAATTTGAAAATGCTAAGTTTGCTGAATTTTGTGATGAGCATGGTATAGATCATAATTTTTCTGCCCCTAGGACTCCTCAACAAAATGGAGTAGTTGAAAGAAAGAATAGGACTCTTGAAGATATGGCTAGGACTATGCTTCTTTCTAGTAAACTGCCCCATAGCTTCTGGGCAGAGGCTGTAAATACGGTATGTTACATCATTAATAGATGCATGAGTAGACCTCTTGTAGAGAAGACTCCCTATGAGTTACTTAAAGGGAGAAAAACAAATATATCCCATCTTAGGGCATTTGGATACAAGTGCTTTGTGCACAATAATGGAAAGGACTCCCTAGGTAAGTTTGATCCCAGAGGTGATGAGGAAGTATTCTTGGGATATTCTTCATATAGCAAAGCTTATAAAGTGTTCAATAAAAGAACTTTGTGTGTAGAAGAAAGTGTACATGTAGTTTTTGATGAAACTAACATTCTTTTGAGAGACAGGAACATGAAGATGAAGCTATTGGGATGGTAAAAGATTTGAGTAAAGTCTCAGCTCAAGCTAAAGTTGCACCAAAAGAAGGAACAGGTGATGGAACAGGTTCTTCCATCTAGGGCAACTTGACCGGGGGAACTGAACAAAGAGGAACAAAAACCAATCCCCTAAAGGAACCTGTTCATGACCCTGTTCCTCAGCAACAGAACATAGGAGAAACATCAAGCAGAAATTAGTTAGTTGTGAAACCTCACAAGTATCAAAGTTCTCATCCCATTGAGAACATAATCACTGATCCAACGTCTAGAGTTAAAACTAGATCACAATTAAAGAATCTATGTGCTTTTGATGCTTTTCTATCTCTTATTGAACCTAAAAATATTGTTGAGGCTTTGCAGGATGTAGATTGGGTAAATGCAATGCAAGATGAACTCAATCAGTTTGAGAGAAGCCATGTTTGGCATCTAGTTCCAAGACCCAAGGACAGATCAGTAATTGGCACTAAATGGGTCTTCAGAAACAAGCTTGATGAAGATGGAACAGTCACAAGAAACAAGGCAAGACTGGTGGTCCAAGGTTATAGCCAAGAGGAGGGTATAGATTATGATGAGACCTTTGCTCTAGTTGCAAGACTGGAGGCAATAAGACTCCCCATAGCCTCTGCAGCACACATAGAATTCACTCTTCATCAGATGGATGTCAAAAGTGCCTTCCCGAATGGCTACCTAAAAGAAGAAGTGTTTGTTAAACAACCTCCAGAGTTTGAGAGCAAAGAGTGTCCGAAACATGTGTACAAATTAGACATGGCTCTCTATGGACTCAAGTAGGCTCCTAGAGCATGGTATGAACGACTGTCCAAATTCCTGCTTGAACATGGCTACAAAAGAGGTAAAATTGACAGTACTCTATTCCTGAGGGAAAATGACATAATTTTTTGGGCAACCACTGACAAGCTAAGTAAGGATTTTGCCAAATTAATGGGGAGTGAGTTTAAAATGAGTATGATGGGTGAGCTTAACTTTTTCTTAGGCGTATAGATCAAATAAAACCCAAATGGAACCATGATCTATCAGCAGAAATATGCAAAAGAGTTGATTAAAAAGTTTAAAATGGATGAATCAAAGGGAATAAACACTCTCATTGCAACAGCTACTAAATTAGACATAGATGAACCTGGTTCATCTGTTTATCAGAAGTTGTATAGGGGTATGATTGGTTCACTTTTGTAGCTTACTGCTTGCAGACCTGACATAGTTTTCAGTGTAGGGCTTTGTGCTCATTTTCAGGCAAATCCTAAGGAATCTCACTTGACTGTTGTCAAGAGGATACTGAGATATTTGAAAGGCACTGTTGATCTGTGTCTTTGGTACCCTAAAGGTAGTAATTTCAATCTAGTAGGGTATGCTGATGCTGACTATGTAGGTTTCCTTGTGGATAGGAAGAGCACCTCAGGTATGGCTCATTTTCTTGGTTCATGTCTTATATCATGGGCCACTAAAAAGCAGAATTCAATGTCCTTATCCACTGCTGAGGCTGAATATGTTGTTGTTGCCTCTTGTTGTGCTCAATTGCTGTGGATCAAACAGCAGTTGATAGATTTTGGCATTGAAGTTGGTTGCATTTCTATCTTCTGTGATAACACTAGTGCTATAAGTATGACAAAGAACCTTGTTCATCATAAGAGGACTAAGCACATAGATATTAGACATCACTTCTTAAGAGATAACTATGAGAAAGGATTGACCACCATAGAATTCTACGCTACTAATAAACAAATTGCTAACATCTTTACTAAAGCAATGAGTAGAGAAATCTCTGAAAGGAACATGTTGGAATTAGGGATAATTAAGATCACCTAATAGGACCAGCTTAGAATGCACAATGAAAAAGAATTAATGAAAAAAATAAAAAAAAAATTGGCTAGGAAATCTGAACTTGTGTAAATATCTAGATTAATTTTTACTCAGCTTCATACTGTAAATAGTATACTCCTGTGACATGTGTTAATATGAATCACTGATCTCTTATAAAACATTTTCTATTGTGGTAAATTGAGGCATGATCAAGAGAATTCTAAATGAAGAACCTGGTTCATCAGTATTGGTTCATTTGAATGTCAAGGTATGTTTTCTATACTCTGCACAATTAGAAATATAAATATTTAAATCATGAGTAGAGTCCTAAAATTGTTCAACTCCCTAGAAAATCCTATCCGTTTGTTTTTGAACCAGTTCCGTCCTCATTAGAATTCTAACCACAAAAATTGCCTAAAATCTAGGGAAGCCTAACCATTCGTTCAACCTGCAATTTCAGGTTGATTAGACCTCAAATTGATTGCTAAAGCTACTGTTATCTATTAAATGAGTCTTTCCCTTTAGATACTCATCATTACTTCCTGCCACCCTCATAATTCAAAACTGTCAAAACCTTCTTCACTCTCAATTGCTTTCTTCTCCAAAGTTCTAACTCACTAATTCTCTCAATAAATCAGCTATAATGACGAACCCATAAGACATTCCTGGAACTCCTCCACAACCCACTCCCTCTTATTCATCTACCCCTCCTCCACCTAGCACGACTCCCAAACCCAGACTAAGAAGAGTAAAAATGCTTACTCGCAAAACGTTGGCATCTGGTGCTCTCTCAAAGAAATTGAATGAGCAATTAAAGGCAAGTGAGGCTCAAGACTCTAATTCTAACTTTGATTTTGAGTCATACAAGTTTGCTAGTGAGGGGGAAGGACTGGGTCTTCTGACTCTGAGAAGGCTCAAGATTCCCCTTCTAAGGTAAGTTCTTCTTTGATTGAGAATTTAAAAAATAGGTTTGTTTTGGTTGGGCCTATCAGGGATGTGGAATTACCTGAGTTAAGAAGGAGTGGAGGTAAAAAGAAATTTGAAAAAGAGAGAGAGGGTGAATGTGGTGACGAGAAGGGAAAAGGGAAAGGAGTGGTTGATCATTCACCCACTGTTGATTTGTCTGTACCTGCTATTTGTGGGGTTATACAAGAAAATGTTGAAGAAAGTGGAAAGAAGTCGGGGGGGGGAAGTGGTTCTGGTGAAGCTACTGAAGGGTTAGTTAATCTAAGTTCACAGGGAGATGAACCTGCTTCATCAAATGAAGAGACCCTAGCAGACCTTTTGAAAAAGGTAGGTGCAAGTTACGATCCAAAGAAAAGGAGAACTCCCACACCAAATGCCCCTAGTGCTCCTAAACCTTCCAAGAAACGAAAGGCTTCCTCCCCAAAACCTACTGAAACTTCCTTGACAAAGGGAAGAGCCACAAGAAGCAGGGTGAAACAGAGTAAGAGTGATCTACAAAAGGCTTTAGCTGAAAGTAAGAAGAAAGGGATGGATAAAGAAAAAGGTAAGGTTGCAGAGTCCTCAGAAGCTGTTGACGTTGAGGAGATGGAACAGGTCCATCAAGAGAAAGTTACAATAGCGGAGGTTTAGACCACCAAGCCCAAAAATCCCAAGACTTCTTCCAAGAAATCTTTCTTTGTGTCTGAGGCTGCTGAAACTTCATTGGCTAAGAGGACAAGGTCTGCAGTGAAAAGTAAACAAGTTAGAGTTTCTGAAGATGAGGAATGGAGTGGTGAAGAAGAAAATGAGTCTGATGGTGAACAAGATAAACTTGCCATGTTTGGCAAAAGAAATTTTTTGAAGGGAAGATTGGTGAAAGATTTGGTAGAACCAGGGATGGTTCATTTGGTTGACACACTAGCTGCTCAGGGCTGGAAGTACATGGTCCTTCAAATGGATAGGAGATTGGCTAGAAATAAAATCATTGAATTCATGGCAAATGCTGACGTCAAAGATGGCAGAGTTACAAGCAAACTCAAAGGAGTTCAAGTGACATTTGATGCAGAGAAACTGGGAGAGATACTAGACATCCCTGCTGAGGGATATGATGATTACACCAGACAGAGATGGCCAGGTCTGGATTCCTTTCCATCTGCCCTTACAATCACTAGGAGATTTTTTTGATGTTGCAGAGGTGAATGAGGCCAAGTTTGTGCATAAGAGTGAAATGAAGCCACAAAACAATGTCATTTTTGAGTTTGTCAACAAGTGCCTACTGCCTAGGCAGGAGAGAAGGCATATTGCAAATTATATGGACTTAGTTATGATGGAGTGACTTGAAAGTGGAAGGCAAATTAATTGTCCTGCATTCATCATCAAGCTACTAGATAGGGTTATCAATGGCTCCAAGGCTCATACTACCACCTATGGCTTTATTCTGACTACAGTTCTGGATATGTGCAATGTGCCTCTGAAGAAATGGGAAATGGCTCCAAGCAAGGATTACTTTGGTATTAATACTTTGCTTACTTGTGACTACTTAGTCAATGCCATCCCAAATGAACCTGGTTTATCCAAGAAGACTCCTATCAACAGTAAAGTCAGGGATTTTGTTGAGGAAAGTGAAGCCAAGGATGTTGAGATAGCTAGGCTAAAGGCTCGTGTGGCAGAGGTGGAATCTAAGAGGGATGCTCTCAGAACTGAGCTCACCAGGGAAAAGGAGAAGAATGATGGAATTCTTCACAATATGCTGAATCTTCTCCAAGCCCAAAATCAACCCTCTAGCTCTCCCAAGCCTTAGGAATTCTAGCCTTTATCTCCTAAACCTGTCTAGTATCTTCAGTAACCCAGATTAGGGATTTTCTTTCTTTTTGCTCATGTTTTGAATATTTTTGCTTTCTGGTTGTGGATTGTGGTAGAAATATATCTTCTATCAATGATATGTACTATTTTTACTCTTGTTAAATGTTAATATTTCCTTGATAGTATAAATATGTTTGCTTGATTACTGATGATTAATCCATGTTTGCACTTGCAGTTGCCCCAGTGGCCATGAGTACTTATTAAAATCTAGGACTCACACTTTGTATGCAACTTTTTGATGATGCCAAAAGGGGGAAGAGATATTGTGCTTTACATATTCTGAATAAGTGATATTTATAACCTAATTAACATAGTCCTTGGTGATAAGTGAATTTTCTAAACTTTGTATTGATGGTTAAGCTGAGTTCTTACAAGATCCAAGTAAGTAAAAAGCATAGAGTTTGTCATCATCAAAAAGGGGAAATTTGTTGGCCCAAGTACAGGTAAAGTTTTGAAGACTGACAAAAGAACTCAGACATGGACCAGGTCCATCTTGTGAAGCGTAGTCATGATCAACCCAAACATGTGAGATGCACGTGAAGGAGATAAAGCTAACTTATCAGAAGTAATATCTCCTGATCTGATCGAAAAGGTTGCATATTGGATAAGGAGAGAAAGACTCCTTACATGAAGAGAACACAGTTTAGGAAGAGGATAGTGTTAGAGTATGAGATCAACTTGAACTCTTTTATGATAGAAAAGTAGCATCAGTATCCCAGTCAATCTCTAATTACTAACCCATTAAATATCAGTGTTGTTCTCTTTTACAGGTAATGCACATAAGAAGAAGTTAAATATGAATTGAGAGCAAAATAGCATGGCAATTTCGCAAGCAATTTATGTGTGATTCAAACGTGCAATCCTGAAGCTACTTGAACCAGATAGAAAAACTAGTTCCAAGTGTCTATCTTTTATTCTAGTTCAATTGTAGTAGGTAATTTTACATTGTACCTTTCATCTTTTATAGAAGCAATTGTATTAGGTACCTAAGTGTTTAAGTTAGAGTTAACTTGAAGTTGTCGCAATAGTTTCTGTGTGCCACAACGGGATTAGAGTTAATCCTAGGTTTACAAAAGAATTTTTGTAAATGCAGTTTTTGGCTAACTGATTTTAGGGGAAGTTTGAGAAAATCCTACTAAGTAGTAGGTCGTGGTTTTTTCACCTTTTGAGCCAGGTGTTTTCCACGTAAAAATCTATGTGTTCTTTATTTTCTTTACTTATTAGTCTGCAAACAGTAGTAGTTGGAATAAATAGAAGAACCAGGTCCTTCTATAATTCAGTTAAGCGAAAATTGGGTACCACACAAATCATCCCCCCCACCCCCCGTGTGGTATTGAAGTATAAAACATCATAAATGTTTCTTATTAAGAAAATACTAGTAGTCATACCCACGCAATGCGCAGTCAATATTAAAAAAATATTAATTAAATTAAATTATGACCGGGCTTGTTTGATCCTATTAGACTGTATTGCTTAAATAAATTTCAATTGTCATCTTATTTGTCAATACGATATACCCAATAATAAAATCTCTATTAAATTAAAGGTACTTATATAGTCAGTGAATAAATTTTTTGTTCTATATTTTTCTTTATTACATTATCCATTGTTTATTATAATTATATTGTTAATAGAATTTTTTATTAGTATATTACTTTGTTTATTATTTTTGTCTGCTCGCTCTCTTTTTGTAATATAAGAGAAGATATATAATTTATTACTGTTGAAATATTATTTTATTTTGAATTTTTTTTCTGTTGTACTTAATAATATTATCTAAATTTTAATGAATAAATTCTCTATTAAACTAAAGGGACTTATACAGGCAGTGAATTACTTTTTGTTTTGTATTTTTCTTTATTATATCATCCAATATGTAGTATTATTACATTGTTAATAAAAATATTTATTAGCATATTACTTTATTTAATATTTTTCTCTGCTACTTTATTTTTGTAATATAATAGAAGATATATATTTTATTACTCTTGAAATAATTTTTTATTTTAAATTTTATTCTATTGTTCTCAATAATATTGTCTGAATTTTTATGAACAAATTCTCGATTAAATTAAAGGGACTTATGTAGACATCGAATAACTTTTTTTTATACATTTATCTTTATTATATCACCCATGTTTGAGTAGTTAATTTTAGGTAGTTAATTTCATTGTGTCTTTTTTTATAAATTATTTTTGTAAATAATTTTTGAATCACCAAATTTGTTGGAGCTTTGTCCTAAAATTTGTCACTTTGTTAATTTCTTGATGTTACATTTGGAATTATCACAATGATTTGCTTCTCCTATTCTATATAAATAGAATAGATATTGTCTAAATTTAATGAATAAAATCTCTATTAAATTAAAGGGACATATATAGTCATCAAATAACTTTTTTGTTATGTATTTTTGTTTATTATATCATCCAATGTTTAGTATAATTATATTGTTAATAGAAATTATTAGTATTTTACTTATTAATATTTTTGTCTACTAATTTTTTGTAATATAATAGAATATATATATTTTATTACTCTTGAAAATATTTTGTATTTTAAATTTTATTATATTTTTCTCAAAAATATTGTTTGAATATATTTCAAAAAGAAAACGAAAATGATTTTTAAAAATGAAATAAAGAAATTAACAAAGCTAAACCAAACCTCACCCATGTTTCAGTAGTTAATTTAGGTAGTTAATTTCTTTGTTAATTTTCAATAAATATTTTTTTTGTTATTAACGAATTATATCATGTGACGTTTTTCTAGGCTACCACTTTGATTAATGTGGTGCCTTTTTCTTTGGCTTTTAATGATGTATAGATAGATTATTAACATATTACTTGTTTAATATTTTTGTCTGCTAATTTTTTTGTAATGCAATAGAAGATATATATTTTATTACTCTTGAAATTATATATTTTTATTTTAAATTTTATTATACTTTTCTCAATAATATTGTTTGAATTTTAATGAATAATTACACTTTTTATTTAAAAAAAGAAAACAAAAATGATTTTAAAAAACGAAATAAAGAAATTAACTAACCTAAACTAACCTTCAACTTGAGTAGTTAATTTCTTTATTAATTTTCAATAGATAATTTTTTTGTTATTAACTAATTATGCCATGTGAATTTTTTCTAGGCTACCACTTGGATTAATGCGGTGCCTTTTTTGGGGTTTTAATAATATACAGATATAGATATAGATTTGAATTAGCAATTTTTTATTTTTTTATATTTCGATCTTTATTGTAAATTAATTTTAAAGTTCCAACTTTGTTGGAGCTTTGTCACTTGTTGTCTTATGATTATACCACTTGACATCATATAATTAGTTACTTCTCTTTATATATATATATACACACATACACACTACACTATTAGAAAGAAATGTGACGACCCAAAAGATCGTCACTTATTTTAAAAGTAAATTCTGTGTTCCAAGGCTTTAAAAACCTCTTTATGTCTTACCTTGATTTGCGTGCACAGTCCGGGCGCGTATTCGAAAAGCCAATATGTGGAAATCTGTGAAAAAATGATAAATTTTGACTATAAAATGAATTAAGTTGACTTCGGTCAACATTTTGGGTAAACGGACCCGGAATCGTGATTTAATGATCCCGCAGGGTCCGTGAGAAAATATGTGACTTAGGCGTATGCCTGGAATTGAATTCCGAGGTCCCAAGCCCGAGAAATAAATTTTTAAAGAAAATTATTTTCTGAAATTATTTATGAGATTTGAAAATGAATTGTGATTAGAGCTTGATGGTATCGGGCCCGTATTTTGGTTCCGATGCACGGTATAGGTCTTATTTGTGATTTAAGATAAGTCTGTAAAATTCGGTAAGAAATGGACTTGAAACGACGTGAATCGGATCGTTTTTTGAGAAAATTGGAAATTTGAAGTTCTTAAGAAAATTTCATGATTTTGATACTAAATTCATAGTTGTTGGTATTATTTAGTGATTTTAATGCGAGTCTGTATGATGTTTTTAGGTTGGCGTGCATGTTTGGTTTGGAGCCCCGAGGGCTCGGGTGAGTTTTGGATGGGCCATGGAGTGGATTTTGGACTTGAGGAATTGCAGATTTTCAGTTGTTGCGTTGCAGGCTGCAAGCTTCGCATTTGCGAAACCTGGCTCACAAATGAGAGATCGCAAATTTGAGAGGCATGTCACAAATGCGAAAGAATCTCAGGCCAGCCTATCCTAGCAATTGCGAGTATTCTATCGCAAATGTGATTCCCTCCCTTTAAGTCAGTTGTCGCAAATGCGACGCATCCTTCGCAATTCCCAGCTCGCAAATGCGAGACCTTTTTCGCAAATGCGAACCTAGCAGAGATCGGGGTTCGCAATTGCGAACCCTGTTCACAATTCCCATACCTGCAACCTGCAATTTTTATACTTAGCCGAAAATCAACCATTTTTCACATCTCTTCAAAACATAAACTCCTTAGGGCGATTTTTCAAGAACAACTCTTCTTCCAAATCGATTGTAAGTCAATTTCAACTCGTCTCCTTCAATCATTACCACACAGAGATCCAAGGTATACCTGCAGGTGTCCGCAGGCCCTGGCGTCTCCTTCTATCCCTTTATTCCTGTTTCATTTCCCTAGTTCAGAAACAATGTATCGTTTATTTTCAAACTTTGTATGTAGAACTCTTAGATCGTCTGTGGTACTGTGACACCAGTTCTGGGTGCTTAAACAGTTGTATTAGACTCATATTTTAGATATTTTACTGCATTTCTTCTGACGTTTACACGTCATTGCTTTATAATTGTTAAAGGTATAAAATGGATAAAGAAGTAAATTGCTCAAATAATTGGCTTGCCTAGCTCACATTAGTAGGCGCCATCACGACTCCCCAGGGTGAGAAATTTGGGTTGTGACAAGTTGGTATTAAAGCTCTAGATTACATGGGTCTCATAGTTCACAGACAAGCTTAGTAGAGTCTGAGGGATCGGTACAGAGACGTCTGTATTTATCCTCCAGAGGCTACAAAGTTAGGAAAAACTTCACATTTATTCTTTCATATCGTGCGGTTTGGTTTTTCAATGCTAATTAAATTTCTACTCTATTCTTTCACAGATGGCGAGAACACGCGCTTCCTCATCCACTGACCAGCAGCCCGAGCCCCCAGCAGTAGCTCCCACAAGGGGCAGAGGGCAAGGCCGAGGTAGGGGCAGAGCTCATCCTAGAGCAGCAGCACCAGCAATGGAGCCTCAGGTTGATTTTGATGATGAGGTTCCGGCCCTGGCAGTTCCGGTGGGCCCAGCTCAGGTCCTAGAGAGGTTTATTGCTATCCTAGTACTCCAGGATGCTCTAGTCCGTCTAGTGGTCCTTATGGAGAGTGTTACCCGGGAAAGCTTGCTTCCTGCAACAGCAGCCGCCTCTCAGGTTGGAGGAGGATCCCAGACTCCTGCTACACGCACTCCGGAGCAGGTAGCTCCCCAGTTCTAGATCCAACAGTTCAGCTAGCTGGGGCAGTTCAGCCGGGTGTGGTAGCTCAAACCGGTGATGAAGCAGTTATGTCTGCCGATGCTTTGTGGAGATTGGACATATTCACCAAGCTCTTCACTACTACTTTCAGTGGCGCATCTTCTGAGGATCCCAGGATTATCTAGACAGTTGTCATGAGGTTCTCAGGAACAAGGGGATAGTTGAGACCAATGGGGCAGATTTTGCTACTTTTCGCTTGTCTAGATCCGCCAAGACTTGGTGGAGAGATTATTGTTTGGCTAGACTAGCCGGATCGCCAGCTTTGACCTGGGACCAGTTTACACAGCTATTAAAGGAGAATTTTCTCCCCATCACTCAAAGAGAGGCCTATTGGAGGCAGTTTGAGCGTCTCCAGCAGGGTTCTATGACCGTTACCTAGTATAAGACTAGATTCATTGACTTGGCTCGTCATGCTCTTATCATACTTCCCACCGAGAGAGAGAAGGTGAGAGTTTCATTGTTGTACTTATTCATCCGATTCGTCTTCAGATGGCTAGGGAGATAGTTAGTGAGATTTCCTTCCAGGAGGTGGCCAATATGACCAGGAGAGTTGAGATGGTTCTATCGCATGGAGGTGGTCAGGGATCCGACAAGAGGCCTCGTCATTCAAGCTGATTCAGTGGTACCTCGTCTGGAGATAGGGATTCATATGGTAGAGGCCATCCTCCTAGGCCTTTTCGGTCAGCACTCCAGGTTTCTCACGGTGCTTCAGTTGGCTGTGGTCCTCAGATGTAGTATTTTGATCAGCAGTCCTACAGTGCACCACCATCTCCTATCAGTACATCGCCGCTCCAAAGTATTCGGGGTGGTCATTCAGGTCGTTAGGGTCAGCAGTCTCAGCAACCGAGGGCTTGTTACACTTGTGGCGATATGGGTCACATTGCTAGGTTTTGCCCTCGAGCATCGAACAGCTCTCACCATCAGGGTTCCCGTGCCATGGTTCAGGCACCGAGTGTTCCACAGCCAGCCCAGCCAGCTAGAGGTGGGGGTAGAGGTGCTAGAGGTGGAGGTAAAGGTGTTAGAGGTGGAGCTCAGGCCGCTAGAGGTGGAGGCCTGCCAGCCGCAGGCCATCCCAGAGATGTAGTTCAGGGTGGTGGGGCCCAGTCCCATGTTATGCTCTTCCAGCCAAGCCCGAGGGTAAGGCTTCCGATGTAGTTATCACAGGTACTATTCTGGTTTGTAGCAGAGATGCTTCAGTTTTATTTGATCCAGGATCTACATACTCCTATGTGTCATCTTATTTTGCACCGTATTTGGTCATGCCTAGTGATTCTTTGAGTGCACCTGTTTATGTGTCTACACCGGTGGGTGATTCTATTGTGGTAGATCGAGTCCATCATTCATGTATAGTTGTAATTGGGAGTTTTAAGACTCGTGTAGATTTGCTTCTTCTGGACATATCATATTGGGGATGGACAGTTTATCACCTTACCACGCTATCTTGGACTGTCATGCCAAGACTATGACCTTAGCCTTACCGGGTTTGCCTCGTTTAGATAGGATAGGGACTCCTAGTCATTCTACCTGTAGTGTCATCTCTTATGTGAAGACTCAGTGTATGGTCGAGAAGGGGTGTTTGGCCTATTTGGCCTATGTTCGTATTTCTAGTGTTGAGGTTCCTTCTATTGATTCTGTGCCCATTGTTCATGAGTTTCCTGAGGTATTCCCTTCAGACCTGTCGGGTATGCCACCCGATAGAGATATTGACTTTTGCATTGATTTGGCTCTGGGCACTCAGCTCATTTCTGTTCTGTCGTATCGCATGGCCCCGCCTGAGTTGAAAGAGTTGAAGGAGTAGTTGCAAGACTTTCTTAAGAAGGGTTTCATTAGATCGAGTGTTTCGCCTTGGGGTGCGCTGGTGTTGTTTGCTAAGAAGAAGGACGGATCGATGAAAATGTGTATTGATTACCGACAGTTGAACAAGGTTACAATCAAGAATAAGTATCCATTTCCGAGGATCGATCATTTTTTTGACCAGCTTCAGGGTGCCAAGGTATTTTCGAAGATTGACTTGAGATCTGGCTACCACCAGTTGAGGATTAGGGCATCCGATGTCCCTAAGACAGCTTTCCGCACTCGGTACGTGCATTATGAGTTCTTGGTGATGTCATTCGGGTTGACAAATGCCCCAATAGCTTTTATAGATTTGATGAACCGAGTGTCCAGGCCTTACTTGGATTCGTTCGTAATAGTCTTCATTGATGATATTTTGATATATTCTCGCAGCTCGTAGGAGCACGAGCAACATCTTATAGTGGTTCTTCAGACTTTGAGGGATAGTCAGTTGTATGCTAAGTTTTTGAAGTGTGAGTTCTAGTTGAGTTCGGTTGCATTCCTGGGTCATGTTGTATCAACAGAGGGTATTCAGGTTGATCCGAAGAAGATTGAGGTAGTCAATAACTGGCCTAGACCAGCATCAGCTACAGAGATTCGGAGTTTCTTGGGATTGGCAAGCTACTATCGTCGGTTTGTGGAGGGGTTTTCATCTACAGCCCCGATGACTAGGTTGACCCAGATGGTCAGATGAGTGTGAGGCAAGCTTTCAGAGGCTCAATACAGCTTTGACTACGGCACCGATATTGGTTTTGCACACAAGTTCAGGGCCTTATACAGTTTATTGTGATGCATCTCGTATTGGTCTTGGTGCGGTGTTGATGCAGGATGGAAAGGTCATTACCTATGCTTCACGGCAGTTGAAGATTCATGAGAAGAACTATCCGGTTCATGATTTGGAGTTATCAGCCATTATTCATGCGTTGAAGATTTGGAGGCATTATCTGTATGGTGTGGCATGTGAGGCGTTCACGGATCACAAGAGTCTTCAGTACTTGTTCAAGCAGAAGGAGTTGAATTTGAGGCAGAGAAGGTGGTTGGAGCTGTAGAAGGACTATGATATCACCATCTTATATCATTCGGGAAAGGCCAATGTGGTGGCCGATGCTTTGAGTAGGAAGTCAGCCAGCATGGGCAGTCTTGCTTATATTCCGATCGGTGAGAGACTGTTTGCTTTGGATGTTCAAGCTTTGGTCAATTAGTTCGTGAGGTTGGATGTTTCTGAGCCTGGCTGTGTGTTAGCTTGCACAGTCACTCTTTCTTCATTATTGGAGCGTATCCGAGATCGACAGTATGATGATCCTCATTTGTGTGTCCTTAGAGACACGGTCAACGTGGAGGTTCCAAGCAGGTTACCTTAGGAGATGATGGAGTTTTGAGATTGTAGGGTTGAGTTTGTGTGCCTAATATAAATGGGCTTCAAGAGTTGATTTTAGAGGAGGCCTATAGTTCCTGGTACTCTATTCATCCGGGAGCCGCTAAGATGTATCAGAATTTGTAGCAGCATTATGTAGCTCGGTGTTTGAATTGTCAGCAGGTTAAGTACGAGCATCAGAGGACCGGTGGTTTATTTTAGAGGATTGAGCTTCACGAGTGGAAGTGGGAGCAGATCACCATGCACTTCGTTGTTGGACTCCTATAGACTCGGAGGAAGTTCGATGCCGTGTGGGTTATTGTTGATAGGCTGACCAAGTCAGCGCATTTCATTCCTGTGGCAATCTCATATTCATCCGAGAGGTTAGCTGAGATCTATATCCGGGAGATTGTTTGTCTTCATGGTGTGATGATCGAAGCCAACCCTGCAATACTATTGAGTAGCGAGAGTGGTCGAAGTAGCTTTTACCCGATTAAGGTCGGGATCGATTTCCACAGTGAGCTAGAAGTTGGAGTCGGGTGTCTATATAAAGTGGAGTTGTGTATTTGCTCCAAATTGCACTTCTATCTATTTTTGGTTTTTGATTATGATTCTAATTTTATAAATCTACAATGCTCAATTAAACTAAAGTAAGCTAAGATTAAACTATTGCGAGTTGTTCAAATGATTAAAGGCACTAGGGTAGTGACTTTTGCCTAGGTGGTCAATTGACGAATACTTGAGTCTAAGGCATTATTGTCACATTTGGAGAGTATGATATAATCATTGCACGATTCTACTCACTCTACACCTCTCGGTAGTTCGAGTGATTTTGCCCGAATTGACTTTCTTAAGACCAATTGGGTATACAAATTTGGACAAGCAATCAAGTTTCAAGTCGGGTATTACTATCTCTAGATTAACCCTTTAATTAGGGCTATCAATCTCTTGAGTACGCCCCAATTCCTTATTGGACCAATTTCAGAGACTTAGGCTCTCTTTCTCAAGAAGAGCCAAAGTCAACTAAACACAAACTAGTGTTTTCAACCACTAATTCAGCAATGAAACATGAAATTAGTCCTAATATCAAACACCCATAGCCAATTAAGCCCTAAAACACAAGACCCATCAATTATCCACACTAGGGTTGAGCCACAACCCTAGCTTATGGGTCTAGCTACTCATAATTAGAGAAGAAAACAAAGAAATAGATGAAGAAAAACTCATATTAATTAACTGCTAAATTAAACTTGAAGATTCAATGTTGAAATGAAACTAAAATTACTCAAAATAGCTAAAATAATCAAAGTCACGAGCGCAGCCAGTGTACAAAACTATCTGATGACCTAAAACTGGGAAAAGAAGCTATTTATACTATGCTGAAAATTTTGGATAAAAATACCCCTGTGGGGTTAGTGCAGACCGCACAAAATCACGTGCGGCCGCACTAGGGCTCTGAAAATGAATAAACGGCTCTCTGAACTTGGGCAATGCGGACCATACAGAATCGAGTACCGCCGCGGTGGCTTCTAGTGCAGTTCGCATGAAATGGAGCGCGGACCGCATTGGGCTCCAAAATTGGAACTAGCAACTCTCTGAACCTTGGCTCTGCGGACCGCACAAAATCGAGTGCGACCGCATTGATCCCAATGCAGACCGCACAAAACCCCTTTCGGCTGCATTGCCTTTGTGCCTAAATAGCAGCCTCTTTGAACTTCACTTTGCGGACCGCACAGAATGGTGTGCGGACGCACTGGCCCTATTTTGCCTGAGCTTTATCTTGTCTTGGTACTCGTGCAAGTTTCACTCCTTTTTGAGCTGATCTTTGACATCTTGTAATCTTATTGATCAAACTTGCAATCAAGCACAACTGGTGAGCCTTTTGGGACTATTTTGTACACATTTCTAATCAAAACTTAAGAATGAAGGAATATAAAATGTATCAAAATTCCTAGTTATCAACTCCCCCAAACTTAAGCTTTTGCTTGTCCTCAAGCAAACAAAATAAGACTCACCCCTTAAGAGAAAATCCAAGAAAATTCAGTTGTCCTAAAGTAACCTCATCTAGCATCAATTGGGACTAAGAATTTCCCTCAATACACATGAATTATTAACAACATTTACTCTTTTAAACACCATGTATTAAGTGTGACACAAGAGCATCAAGAGTTGACTCAACACATCAAAGAACTCTTTCTATTACCTTGGTCATTGTGGAACTCAAACTCACACATCCTAAGCTCTCCCTAAGCAAACCTCACCTTTAGAATAGTAGCACTCAGAACGAGGTTAATGGAAAATCACTCATCTCTCTCAAGAAAATGTCACAAGTCCGGCTCTAAGTACCATATGCTTGCCACTTATGCGAGTCACCACTAATGTAAGTTTCATTCAACTCAAGATCATATAGGGATTTTGTGGAGACATAATGAAGGCTTTTGGTTTAGGGTAGGAAATGTTTGGTCTAAGTAGGTTCCATCTTCCCTTAAGCACTTCTTTTGCTTTATTTTGGCACACATTCACTTGACTTTTTAAGTCATTTCACTTCTTTCTAAGGGGTTAGAGAGACACATTATCACTCTTTCTTGTTCATTTCAAGTCTTTTCTCCTTTCTCAATTTTCCACACCTTCCATCCTTTGCTTTTCTTGAATCCCTTTTATTTATTTCTACATTGAACATTCTTTTTTGTTTGTTTGCTTTTCTTTTCTTTTTCATTGCCTTTCCTTTTCTTCATTTTGTACCTTTTTACCACTTTGTTGTCATCCCCGTCTCTCCCCTCAAACTTATACTTTTGTCATGTGCTAAGGAAAGATCGGGTGCCAAGAGAGGGTATCTTTTAGAACGGGTAAAGGCTTGTATCATGGTTCTTGAAGGAAAAAGGTCTAAGGCTCAAAAGGGTTGACTAGAGATTTTATCATTGGTAGGCTATGGAAGTGTTCAAGCTATCATTTGGATCAAGGAGAGCCTATAATCATGTCTCAAGTCAAAATTCACTTAGGATTTTCCCTCAACAAACATTCAGGGCACGTTCTAGACCAATGGCTCGAGACTTAGATTTGCAATGCAATTTCTCACCATACAAGCTATGGGATCACTAAAGACTTAGAGTTGGGGGCCCACAACGACATTAGATAAGATTTGAGCACCCAATGGTCCCGAAAAACCACTTGATGATTATCGGTCAACACAAGAGTCTCAAGGTCACGACTTTCACCATCCTAAACACAACAATTTGTTTTTGACCATGAGATCAAAGTCAAATGTGCTAGGCCCAAGTGAAGCTTTGCTTGAGGCACCCTTACCACTAACTACTAAAAAGCAAAAAGAAAAACGGACTCAAACCCTTAAGAAGGTTGTCACGCCATTGTCACGACCCAACCCCCGAACCCGGTCGTGATGGCGCTTCTCGTGAAGACCAGGCCAGCCAGACCAAAACGGAACACCTCTTTTAAATAGTCAATCATCATAAACAGTAATAACATATAATATAATACTCATAAATTGTGGAATTTAACGATAACAACCGCAAGAACCATCCCGACACAGCCCAAACTGGGGTATCACAAGACATGAGCTACTACAAAATCTGCTATAGGTCTACAAAGTACGGAATCCGATACAACAGTCTGAAGAAAACATAAATGATAGAGTATAAGAGAGACAAGGGGTTGCAGACGTCAACAGCTACCTCGTAACTCAAAATCACCGCCTAGCCTGGACGGAATCAGCGCTCAGGTGCGGACTCTGCTATGCCTGAATCTGCACACACGGTGCAGAGAGTAATGTGAGTACTCCGACTCAGTGAGTAATAATTATAAATAATGGCTGAAAGTATGAAAACACGTAAAGGCACAAAGCAATTCCATATCAAGCAGTAAAAATCACTTAAAGCAGTAAATCAGTGAAGAAATCAAATGATATTCCTTTTAAAACAAGTAAAACCGGTAATTTAACAGGTAAATAACAAGTAGAAATCCGCCCCTCGGGCACAGTATCAATCGCTCAGCATAGTATCAGCCCCTCGGGCTCACTCTCAGTACAGTATCAGCACCTCGGGCTCAGTATCAATCACTCAGAACAGTATCAGCCCCTCGGGCTCAATCTCAGAATAGTATCAGCCCCTCGGGCTACCTCACAATCACTCATATCAGCCCCTCGAGCATAGCATAAATCACTCAGAACAATGGGTACCTGCGTTCACTGTGGGTGTGCAGACTCCGGAGGGGCCCCTTACGGCCCAAGCGCTATATCAAGCCACCTCGTGGCATCATCACTCGGCACTCGGCCTCACATCACTCAAGCCACCTCGTGGCATATAAAGTATCTCAGGCCCTCGGCCTCATATCACTCAGCATATCCTCACATATGTACCTCGGCCTCACTTAGCCAAAAAATCATCACAAGCCCCTTGGGCATTAGTAAAACAGTAGTTCTCAGCCCAAAACATGAATGTAGAAATATCATTTAAGTTTCAAATCTGAGTAAAAGTGGCTGAGTTTGTAAAATAGTAGATATCAACAGGACTGAGTTCAAATAATAAGTCAAGTAGTGAGGAAACAGTGATAAAAATCCCCGAAGGGTTCAAATAGTTGGCAATCAGCCCAAATCATGATGATAACAAATGAATTTCAGTCAAATGTTCGGTAAAATCATCAATCGGGATGGACCAAGTCACAATCCCCAGTAGTGAAAGACCCTGCGTTCATCATCCAGCGCGTGTCTCACCTCAATATAGCACTACGATGTTCAAATCCGGGGTTTCAAACCCTCAGGACATCATTTACAATCATTACTTACCTCGAACTGGCTAATTCCCTAGCTCGCGACGCCTTTGCCCCTCGAATTGGCCTCCACATGCGTCGAATCTATCCAAAATCAGAACGAATACATCACAATATGCTAAGGGAACAAAGCCCAAGCGAAAACATTCGAAAAATATCAAAAATCCTGAAATTAGCAAAACTCGAGCCCTGGCCCCCCATCTTGGAATCGAGTAAAATTTACATTTTCAGAATCCTCATACCCTCACGAGTCTAACCATACCAAAATTATCCAATTCCGATACCATTTGGTCCTTCAAATCATCATTTTACATTTTTGAAAGGTTTCACAATTTTCTTCCCAAATTCCATCCCAAATCACGAATTAAATGATGAATTTAGTGATAGATTCATGTATTCTAGCCAAATCTGAGTTAAAATAACTTACCTCGATGAATTTCTTGAAAAACCTTCTAAAAATCGCCAAAATCCGATCTCTCTACGTCAAAATTTTAAATAAAATCCAAAACCTCGTATTTATAGGTACCCCTCAGATTTCAGCTACCACGGGCCTCACCAAATCGACCGCGGTCCGCACAAGCCAATGCGGTCCGCGCAAACACAACCGCGGCCGCACAGGCCTTCCTCTGCAGTGACAGACTTTAGTATTTTGATCATAACTTTTGCTACATATGTCTAAATTGCAATATCTTTACCTTTACAGGAACTAGACACGAAGGGCTACAACTTTCGTTTTTGAATAACCTCAAAATTCCTTTTAAATCAAAAGATATGAGCTTCCGAAGTTGGACTAGCGGGAAGGTTCTTCACCGCGGCCGTGCCCACTTTTGTGCGGTCCGCGCGACGCCTACCGCGGCCGCGCCAGCTTTTGTGCAGTCCGCACAGCACTCACCGCGGGTGCACTCATTTTTGTGCGGACTGCGTGGGTGAGTTCTGGAGCCTGCAACCCTCCTGGACCTGCTACAACTATGATTTTCGGCCTAAAACAACCCGGAACCTACCCGGGATCCCCGAAACTTCAAATTAATTGTACCAACACATCCCATGATATCGTTAAAACTTGTTCAACACTTTGGAATGCTTATAAAAACATTAAATCACCAATTTAACATAGGATTAAAGCTTAGGAACTCCAAGAACTCTTAAATTATGCTTTCGATCAAAAGGTCTATCAAATCTTGTCCGAATGACCTGAAATTTTGCACACACATCCAAAATGACACAACGAAGCTACTGCAACTCTTGGAATTCCATTCCAACCCCTATATCAAAATCTCGCCTATCAACCGGAATTTGCCAAAATCTCAATTTTGCCAATTCAAGCCTAAATCTTCTCTACAACTCCAAAACCCATTCCGATCGCGCTCCTAAGTCACAAATCACCTCCCGAAGCTAACCGAACCATCGGAACTCACTTCCGAGCCTCTAACACATAAGTCAATATCCAGTTGACTTTTCCAACTTAAGCCTTCTTAAAAGAGACTAAGTGTCTCATTTCTTACCAAATCCTCTCCGAACTCGAACTAATCAACCCGATCACATAAAACACGGATAATGAAGCGTAAAGAAGCTGAAATAGGGGAAACGGAGCGGTACTCATACGACGACTGGCCGGGTCGTCACATCCTCCCTAACTTAAACAAACGTTCGTCCTCGAACGAGTCAAGAAACATACCCGAAGCCTCAAACAGATAAGGATATCTGCTCCGTATCTGCCGCTCGGTCTCCCAGGTAGCCTCTTCTACGGTCCGACCTCTCCACTGCACTTTCACTGAAGTTATATCCTTTGACCTCAACTTCCGAACCTGGCGACCAAAAATAGCTACTGGCTTCACATCAAAGGTCAAATCATCATCCAACTGAACCGTGCTGAAGTCCAAAACATGAGACGGATCCCCAATATACTTCCGGAGCATAGAAACATGAAATACCGGATGCACACTCGATAGGCTGGGTGGCAAAGCAAGCTCATAAGCCACCTCCCCAATCCTCCGAAGCACCTCAAAAGGCCCAATGAACCGCGGACTCAACTTGCCTTTCTTTCCAAACCTCATAACACCCTTCATGGGCGAAACTTTCAGCAAGACCTTCTCACCAACCATATAAGACACATCTCGAACCTTCCAATCCGCATAACTCTTCTGACGCGACTGCGCTGTACGAAGCCTCTCCTGAATCACCTTCACCTTCTCTAAGGCATCCTGAACCAAATCTGTCCCCAATAGTCTAGCCTCGCCGGGCTCGAACCAACCAACCGGAGATCTACACCGCCTCCCGTACAAAGCCTCATACGGAGCCATCTGAATACTCGACGGGTAGCTGTTATTGTAAGAAAACTCTTCAAGCGGTAGAAACGCATCCCATGAACCTCTATAGTCAATAACACAAGCACGCAACATGTCCTCTAATATCTGAATCATACGCTCGGACTGTCCGTCCATATGAGGATGAAAAGCTGTGCTTAACTCCACCTGAGTACCCAACTCTCGCTGAACAGATTTCCAAAACTGGGAAGTAAACTGAGTACCTCTATCTGAGATGATGGAGACCGGAACACCATGCAACCGAACAATCTCCCGGATATAAATCCCTGCCAACTGCTCTGAAGAATAGGTAGTACACATAGGGATGAAGTGCGCGGACTTGGTCAGCCGATCCACAATCACCCAAATAGCATCGAACTTCTTAAATGTTCGAGGAAGACCACTCATAAAATCTATGGTGACTCTCTCCCACTTCCACTCGGGAATAACCATCTGCTGAAGCAAGCCACCCGGTCTCTGATGCTCATATTTCACCTGCTGACAATTGAGACACCGAGCTACAAATCCCACGATATCTTTCTTCATTCTTCTCCACCAATAGTGCTGCCTCAAATCCTAATACATCTTCGCGGCATACGGATGGATAGAATACCACGAGCTATGGGCCTCTTCCAGAATCAACGCTCTAAGTCCATCCACATTGGGCACACAAATCCGGCCCTGCATCATCAACACGCCATCATCACCAATGGTCACATCTTTAGCATCACCATGCTGAACTCTGTCCTTAAGGACAAGCAAATGCGGATCATTATACTGGCGCTCTTTGATGCGATCATATAAGGAAAACCGGGAAACCACACAAGCCAACACCCGACTAGGCTCTGAAATATCCAATCTCACAAACCGATTGGCCAAGGCCTGAACATCAACTGCAAGGGGTCTCTCCCCAACTGGAATATATGCCAAACTCCCCGTACTCACTACCTTTCGGCTCAAAAGCATCGGCCACTACATTGGCCTTTCCCGGATGATACAGAATAGTGATATCATAATCCTTAAGCAACTCCAACCATCTCCGCTGCCTCAAATTAAGATCCTTTTGCTTGAACAAATGCTGAAGACTGCGATGATCAGTGAACACCTCACAAGATACGCCATACAAGTAATGCCTCCAAATCTTCAATGCATGAACTATGGCAGCCAACTCCAAATCATGAACATGGTAGTTCTTCTCATGGGGCTTCAACTAACGAGAAGCATAAGCAATAACTCTACCCTCCTGCATCAACACATAACCAATCCCAACTCTCGAAGCATCACAATACACAGTATATGAACCTGAAGCTGATGGCAAAACCAACACTGGAGCTGTGGTCAAGGCTGTCTTGAGCTTCTGAAAGCTCTCCTCACACTCGTCCGACCATACAAATGGAGCACCCTTCTGAGTCAACTTGGTTAAGGGAGATGCAATGGATGAAAGTCCCTGAACTAACAGGCGATAATAGCTTGCTAACCCAAGAAATCTACGAATCTCTGTGCTTGAGGAGGTTCTAGGCCAACTATGAGCCTCTATCTTCTTTGGGTCAACTTGAATACCCTCGCTGAACACCACGTGTCCCAAGAAAGCCATTGTACTGAGCCAAAACTCACACTTGGAGAACTTTGCATAAAGCTTCTCCTCCCTCAATCTCTGCAACACAACTCTCAAATGCTCCGCGTGCTCTTCCTGACTACACGAGTACACCAGGACATCAATGAATACTATAACGAACGAATCAAGATAAGGCCAGAACATGCTGTTCATCAAATGCATAAATGCTACTGGGGCATTGGTTAGCCCGAAAGACATAACATGAAACTCATAATGACCATATCTGGTCCTGAAAGCAGTCTTAAGAATATCTGAATCCCTGATCTTCAACTGGTGATAGCCCGAACGGAGATCAATCTTGGAGAACACTCTCGCTCCCTGAAGCTGATCAAATAAATCATCAATGCGAGGCAAAGGATACTTGTTCTTAATTGTTACTTTGTTCAATTGCCTATAATCAATGCACATTCTCATTGTGCCATCCTTCTTCTTCACAAACAGAACGGGCGCACCCCAAGGTGACACACTAGGCCGAATGAACCCCTTATCTAGGATTTCCTGAAGTTGTTCTTTCAATTCCTTCAACTCTATTGGTGTCATACGATACGACAGAATAGAAATGGGCTGAGTGCCCGGCACCAGGTCAATACCAAAATCAATATCCCTTTCCATTGGCATGCCCGACAGGTCTACAAGAAAAACATCGGGAAAATCCCTCACAACTGGAACAGAATCAATACTAGGAGTCTCAGCTCCAACATCCCTCACAAATGCTAGATATGAAAGGAAACCCTTCCCAACCATACGTTGGGCCTTCAATAAGGATATCACTCTACTAGGAACATAATCAGTCACACCACGCCACTCGATCCGTGGTACACCCGGCATAGCCAAAGTGACTATCTTAGCATGATAGTATAGAATAGCACGATGTAGAGATAGCCAATCCATGCCCAAAATGACATCAAAATCCACCATGCTCAATAGCAATAGATCTACTCGAGTCTCCAGACCCCCAATAGTCACCACACATGACCGGTATACACAGTCTACAACAATAGTATCGCCCACCAGGGTAGATACATGAACAGGTAAAGCAAGAAACTTACGGGCCGTACCCGAATAACGAGCAAAGTATGATGACACATAAGAAAAGGTGGAACCGGGATCAAATAATACAAAGTCATCTCTATGGCAGACTGAAACAATACCTGTAATGACAGCATCCGAAGCAATGGCATCGGGTTTGCCCAGGAGTGCATAGAAACGGGCCTGACCGCCCCCTGATCGACCTCCCTTTCTGGGGAGACCCCTGGTTGCCTGACCTCCACCCCTAGCTGGCTGGGCGGGTGGTGAAGTAACTGGAGCAGAAGTCGAGGGCTAACCCCTCTACTGGGATGAACTAGAAACACGACAAGGACACTGCCTCCACACATGTCCAAACTCTCAACACTCAAAACAACTCCCAGGTGCTGGAGAAGGGGACTGAAGGGAACCCCTCACACCAGAGTGACCAGCTAATGCACTCGGCATAGAAGAACACTGAGCTGACGGGGCACGAGATGAACTCTGGGCTGGAAGGGCACTGAGTGATGACTGGCCTCGCTGAGATCCATGATGACCATGACCCGAAGATGCCCCGCGATACTCTGGGCAGGCTGACTAAGCAGGCCTAAAAGAATGGCCTCTACTATGTTGAAACTGGCCCCTCAAAGAAGCACCACTATAATTGCCAGATCCTCGAGGCTTCTTGGCCTCTCTCTCCTCTTGATCCTGATGGTGAACCGTCTCAATCTCGCGAGCGATATCGACCACCTCCTCGAACGTAGCACCCAACACTCTCTCTCGGGTCATAAGAATACCAAGGTGATAGTTAAGGCCATCAACAAATCTCCTAATCCTCTCACGTTCTGTCGGAACCATCCAAATGGCATGATGAGCCAACTCAGAAAACCTCGACTCATACTGTGACACAGTCATATCCCCCTGTCACAACCACTCAAACTGTCTATGCAGCTTCTCTTTGCGGGACTGCGGCACATACTTCTCCAAGAAGAGAGTGGAGAACTGCTGCCAAGTAAGGGGCGCTGCTCCAACCGGCCTACGCCTCTCATACTCCTCCCAGCATGTGAAGGCAGCCCCAGTAAACTGAAAGGTGGTAAATGCCACACCACTAGTCTCAAGAATCCTTACTGTACGGAGCATCCGCTGACACTTATCAAGAAAACCTTGGGCATCCTCACCCTCGGCACCAGTGAATTACGGAGGCTGGAGTCTACCAAACCTCTCAAGACGATGCTGCTCATCATCCGGCATAACTGGCACAACAAACTCTTGAGCTGGTGCAACCGACTGAGCTGGAGGTGCCCCCAGTGTCTGTAGTCCCTGCACCACCTACTCAGGTGTACGAGCAGCGGGGGTCTAATTGCCTCCCCCGGCCTGTGAAGTGGCTGAAACTGCCTGAGCTAGGCCAGTGTAAACAGATAAGATCTGTGCCAAGGCCTCCTGAAGACCTGGAACCACGATAGGCACAGTTGGTGCCTGAACTGGTGCTTCTAGAGCATCCATAGCTGGAGCCTGATCCGGAGCCGGGGCAGCTGGCGGATCAATAGATGCTGCCCTCACTGCTCTACCTCTGCCACGTCCATGACCGCGTCCACGGCCTCTGGTGGCCTCAGTGGGTGGCACTAGTGGTCGTCCACCTCATCCGGTAGCGCGAGTCCTCGCCATCTACGAGAGAATTGAATAACAGAAGTTTAGAATTCGGATCAACAAGTTCGCACGACAGGAGTTTCAAGATTATGAAGTTTTTCCTAAAAGTTCTGCAGCCTCTCGAGGATAAATACAGACATCTCTGTACGGATCCGCGAGACTCAACTAAACCTGCTCATGACTCGTAAGACCTATGTAACCTAGGCTCTGATACCAACTTGTCACGACCCAACCCCCGAATCCGGTCGTGATGGCGCCTCTCGTGAAGACCAGGCCAGCCAGACCAAAACGGAACACCTCTTTTTAATAGTTAATCATCATAAACAGTAATAACATATAATATAATACTCATAAATTGCGGAATTTAACGATAACAACTGCAAGAACCATCCCGACACAGCCCAAACCGGGGTGTCACAAGTCATAAGCTACTACAAAATCTGCTATAGATCTACAAAGTACGAAATCTGATACAACAGTCTGAAGAAAACATAAATGATAGAGGATAAGAGAGACAAGGGGTTGCGGATGTCAACAGCTACCTCATAACTCCAAATCACCGCCTAGCCTGGACGGAATCAGCGCTCAGGTGCTGACTCTGCTATGCCTGAATCTGCACACACGGTGCAGGGAGTAATGTGAGTACTCCGATTCAGTGAGTAATAATTATAAATAATGGCTGAAAGTATGAAAACACGTAAAGGCACAAAGCAATTCCATATCAAGCAGTAAAAATCACTTAAAGCAGTAAATCAGTGAACAAATCAAATGATATTCCTTTTATAACAAGTAAAATCGGTAATTTAACAGGTAAATAACAAGTAGAAATCCGCCCCTCGGGCACAGTATCAATCGTTCAGCATAGTATCAGCCCCTCGGGCTCACTCTCAGTACAGTATCAGCCCCTCTGGCTCACTCTCAATACAGTATCAGCCCCTCGGGCTCACTCTCAATATAGTATCAGCCCGTCGGGCTACCTCACAATAACGCATACCAGCCCCTCGGGAATATCATCAATCACTCACAATAATGGGTACCCGCTCTCACTGTGGGTGTACAGACTCCGGAGGGGCCCCTTACGGCCCAAGCGCTATATCAAGCCACCTCGTGGCATCATCACTCGGCACTTGGCTTCACACCACTCAAGCCACCTCATGGTATATAAAGTATCTCAGGCCCTCGGCCTCATATCACTCAGCATATCCTCACATATGGCCCTCGGCCTCACTCAGACCAAAAATCATCACAAGCCCCTTGGGCATTAGTAAAACAGTAGTTCTCAGCCCAAAACATGAATGTAGAAATATCATTTAAGTTTCAAATCTGAGTAAAAGTGGCTGAGTTTGTAAAACAGTAGATATCAACAGGACTGAGTTCAAATAATAAGTCAAGTAGTGAGGAAACAGTGATAAAAATCCCTGAAGGGTTCAAATAGTTGGCACGAAGCCCAAATATGGCAATCAGCCTAAATCATGATGATAACAAATGAATTTCAGTCAAATATTCGGTAAAATCATCAATCGGGATGGACCAAGTCACAATCCCCAGTAGTGAAAGACCCTGCGCTCATCATCCAGCGCGTGTCTCACCTCAATATAGTACTACGATGTGCAAATCCGGGATTTCAAACCCTCAGGACATCATTTACAATCATTACTCACCTCGAACTGGCTAATTCTCTAGCTAGCGACGCCTTTGCCTCTCGAATTGGTCTACACATACGTCGAATCTATCCAAAATCAGAACGAATACGTCACAATATGCTAAGGAAACAAAGCCCAAGCGAAAACATTCGAAAAAATATCAAAAATCCTGAAATTAGCAAAACTCGAGCCCCGGGCCCCTGTCTAGGAATCGGGTAAAATCTAAATTTTCAGAATCCTCATACCCTCACGAGTATAACCATACCAAAATTATCCAATTCCGATACCATTTGGTCCTTCAAATCATCATTTTACATTTTTGAAAGGTTTCACAATTTTCTTCACAAATTCTATCCCAAATCACGAATTAAATGATGAATTCAGTGATAGATTCATGTATTCTAGCCAAATTTGAGTTAAAATAACTTACGTTGATGAATTCAGTGATAGATTCATGTATTCTAGCCAAATTTGAGTTAAAATAACTAACCTCGATGAATTTCTTGAAAAACCTTCTAAAAATCGCCAAAATTCGAGCTCTCTACGTCAAAATTTTAAATAAAATCCAAAACCTCATATTTATAGGTACCCCTCAGATTTCAGCTACCACGGGTCGCACCAAATCGACCGCAGTCCGCACAAGCCAGTGCGGTCCGCGCAAACACAACCGCGGCCGCACAAGCCTTCCTCTGCAGTGATAGGCTTTAGTATGTTAGCCATAACCTTTTCTAAAGATGTCCAAATTGTGATATCGTTACCGTTCTGGAAACTAGACATGAAGGGCTACAACTTTCATTTTTGAATCACCTCGAAATTCCTTGTATATCAAAAGATATGAGCTTCCGAAGTTGGACCAGCGGGAAGGTTCTTCACCGCGGTCGCGCCCACTTTTGTGCGGTCCGCGCGACGCCTACAGCGGCCGTGCCCGCTTTTGCGCGGTCCACAAAGCACTCACCACAGGCGCACTCATTTTTGTGCGGACCGCGTGGGTTTGTTCTGGGGCCTGCAACCCTCCTGGACCTGCTACAGCTATGATTTTCGGCCTAAAACATCCCGGAACCTACCCGGGATCCCCGAAACTTCAAACTAATTGTACCAACACATCCCATGACATCGTTGAAACTTGTTCAACACTTCGGAATGCTTACAACAACATCAAATCACCAATTTAACATAGGATTCAAGCCTAAGAACTCCAAGAACTCTTAAATTATGTTTTCGATCAAAAAGTCTATCAAATCTTGTCCGAATGACCTAAAATTTTGCACACACATCCCAAATGACACAACGAAGCTACTGCAATTCTCAGAATTCCATTCCGACCCCTATATCAAAATCTCACCTATCAACCGGAATTTGCCAAAATCTCAATTTCGTCAATTCAAGCCTAAATCTTCTCTACAACTCCAAAATCCATTCCGATCGCGCTCCTAAGTCACAAATCACCTCCTGAATCTAACCGAACCATCGGAACTCACTTCCGAGCCTTCTAACACATAATTCAACATCCGGTTGACCTTTCCAACTTAAGCCTTCTTAAAAGATACTAAGTGTCTCATTTCTTACCAAATCCTCTCCGAACTCGAACTAATCAACCCGATCACATAAAACACGGATAACGAAGCGTAAAGAAGCTGAAATGGGGGAAACGGAGCGGTACTCATGAGACGACTGGCCGGGTCGTCACAACCATCCATCATTGGGAAGAGCCACCCGGTTCATACAAACTCCACCTTTGGAAAGAACCGTGGCATTAAGAAAATCAAAAGCTTATTTCAAACGTTCAAAACAAGAAGTTACAACATAAGTAAGAAGCTACGGAAAGGAAAAATTGCGGGAAGTAGAATGAATATGTACAAGAGGGGATTGAATCAAATATACAATATGGGGATGAATATATACAATGTAACACAATGTTTATATACAAACCCAAAATGAAAAGTACGAAAAATGTAATGAAGTACTAAAATTATATACATACCAAAGATGAAAAATAAAGAAAAGTCATGAAATCTGTTAAATATATACATTCATCCAAATCAATAAAAGTAGGGCCTACCCCCTCAAATGAAAGTTGGCATTGTCCTCAATGCCAACTAAACAAAATAAGCACCAAAAATAAAAGGGAAAAAGATATAGAGACTCCCTATGACCCGTCTGTCTGCATGGGATCCTGAGTGGTCCCTGGGTCCTCAATATGATCGGTAACCTCAGACTGGTTCCCTATGGCCTGCTGCTCTACTGCTGGGACTTGGGCATGGACCTGGACAGGCTTCTGGGCTGCATCCTGTGGCTGACTGGAGGAGGTCTCTGGTGGGACTGCCAACTAGATGACTGCATCATCTGCTCGGGAAATCATCCTCTTCCTCTTGGGAGGCCTCTAGGACTACTCTGGCTGGGGATGAGCTGCTGGCACAGGGTCCTGTAGCAATAAATCCAAAGGCAGATGATCTGCCTTCATCCTGTGAACCTCAACCCTCAACTCTTTCACGGACTCCTTGGAAGACCGCGTCTTTCTCATCTTCTTGGCCTCCCTAGAAAGATCCTTGAGAGCTTTTCCATGAGGCTCCACAACATCCGTAAGAACTTTCTGAGTGTCAAGGATTTTCTTCTAGATGTCCAGAATATCCTTGAGGGCATCCCCAATAAACTGTGGGACCTGTGGAGGCGGAGGTACCGACTGAGCTGCTACTGTAGAAGTGAGGACAGGCAACTTAGAGGAAGCTGTCTGTATCCAGTTGTTAATACTGAGAAAATCTTGGCTCACACGGTGAGCAGTCACTGGGTAGGCCGGGGTAGAGGGTATATCTGGAGCTGCTGAAGTAGATGGACTAAGGGGCATGTCGGCTGAGATGGAAACAGGCTGAGTAGGAGCCACTACCACTACTGGCTCTTCAGACTGGCCAGTTGGAGTAGTGGTTGTTCCCTTGTAGTTCTTGCCTTTTGGGTTGTCATCACCCTACATGCTGTAACATGAGAATGGGGCCTTTGCTTTCATTTTGATATCAAATGGCCGCATTTCAACTTTGAGGTTCCTAAAGTACATGGTCAAGAAGCTGTAGAAGGGATAAATTCTATCACCCTCACTAACTATCTGTGTAATCACTCGCGGCATCACATTCCCGACGTTAATCGTGTACCTCGCCATGATTGATGCTACCAATACTGCCCGGTGAAGAGGGAGGGAGTTGTCATGAGTAGTGGGGTCCAATCTGCTGCACATGAATGTTTCCCACCCCTTGTCCTCGAAATTCAAACTTCTTCTCAAAATTTTCACTCCTGCATTCAACCAATCGGGGGTGGTACCTGGGATTGCCAGATACTGTGCCAACCAAGGACGAACCTCCTCACCTAATTCCATCTTTGACAAATACAGAGTCTCATCCTCCTCATCAAAGTCCAAGTAGTCATTTATGGTTTTCCCATCAAACAACACTTTCAAATTTCGCACCTTGGTCACTTTGGTGCCCTTTTTGATGTGGGCAGCATTGGTGTAGAATTCCTTGACCAGGTGCTCATTTGCATCTACACATTCACCCAAAAAGTACTCCAAGCCTACTTTCTCTCTAAACTGCCTCCTCACATTAAGGTTGTGAGGCAAGAGCTCTCTATCAACAAAACTTCTCTCCGGAATCAATTTCCCCACAGGCCACCATTCCCTGAATTTATGGTAGGCCACCTCACTCACAAACCGGTCTTGCCACACTTCCGGTTTTCTAGTTCTAGCAATTCCTCCCACCTGAGGTTCACCCCCTTCTCCTACTACCTCATTTGTTCTTAATGCCTCATATTCTCCTACTGCACCCTCTCCGGATAATGAAGTTGTGAGAGAGGTGGAGTATTCATCCACACTACCTTCAGCTGAGCTCTCAGACAACCCAGAAGATACATTTACTGAAGCTTGAGCAGTGGGGGAAGGTGGAGAAGTGTCTCTTAGTCTGTCTCTCTCCGGCCAGTCAGGGATGTAATCTGGCACGGAGTCTGAAGATATATCCCGTGAGGGCTCATACTCACTCCCAAACTGGTCAATGGCCCTATCAGCAGCTTTAATGAGCTTCCTTGTGTTTTAATATTTTGCCGGGCTTGGGGAGTCAATCTTGGCATCTTCTGTTTCCCTCCCAAGGAGGATTCTCCTCTACGGCTTGTTTAGAACTCTTGCCTCTTTGTTTCACCATTATCTGCAAATATCAGTCATTAAGTTTGTTACTATCCAGAAAGACAGTGAAGTTCGCAGTTGCAGGAAATAAAATGTTGCAGACAGTATCAAATGTTGCAGAGTGCGGACCGTACAAAATGTGGTGCGGCCGCACAGAGGCAAATGCAGACCACACAAAATGCCAATGCACTCCACACAGAGGTAGGGTTCAGACTATGCACTCTTTGAAGAATTGCTCTGCGAACCGCACAAAATGGTAACACGGTCCGCATTGAGGCACCGCGGACCGCACAAAATGCAATGCGGCCGCGGTTCTCAATGATCAGGCTTTAGGACTTTCAGCAATGCGGTCCGCACAAAATGTAATTGCAGACCGCACAAAGGCACCGCGGACCGCAAAATATCCACTACGGTCCGCACTGAGTGCCCAATTGCAGCACTAACTTAGGGTTTATGAAATGTTCGCATTTAAGTCCATTTTTCAACTAAGAAAGGTCCCTAATTGTTTGCCCAGTGTTTTTAACTACCTAAGTCTACATTAAACAAGAAAATAACTAACCTAATTCTACCAAATTGAAAGAAATACGAGAAGAACAGAAGAAAAGCTAAGAAAATAAAAATTTAATGAAAAATAATAAAATTAATAATTGCAAAGAGATGAAAGTACCAGAAGTAAGATGATGTGATGATGATTATGCCTTAGTGATCAGTTACGTGCAATAAGTGGGAATGAATAGTAATTTTTAAAGGTCTGAGAGTTGAAAGATCGAAAAGTTCAAAATGAGGGCCTCAGGTACTATTTATAGAAAAAGTCCTGGGGCCCATCTCACCTACCCAATGCGGACTGCACAAAATGCAGTGCGATTCGCACCACACATCCTTAAACAAAGTTTGATAAGGCAACCTATTGCGGTCCGCACAAAATGCTTTGCGGCCGCAGTGGTCCATCGCAGACCGCACAAAATGTAATGCGGCTGTGGTGGAAAATTTCAGAGACTTGGTATTTTCATCCATCATTAGTGCGGTCCGCACTGATTTTTTGCCCCCCGCATTGAGTTCTTTGCGGCCGCATACAATGTAGTGTGGTCCGCATTGAAAATATCAGAGACTTGAACAATTTTCCACCATGTCCTGCACTACATCAACACAGACCTGTAACATCTCACAACCAGTCAGTCCAAAAATAAATCCTATCCTACAATGAAAATCAAAGAAAAACACGAAGAAAAACACATGGGTTGCCTCCCAAGAAGCGCCTGATTTAACGTCACGGCACGACGCACGTTACAGTCAAATCATTTGAGATGAAGAAGTGCCACACGTGGCTATCATCAATTTTTCCCAAGTAGTGCTTGACCCTATGCCCATTCACTCTAAAAACTTTTCCATTTTTGTTCTTTAAATCAAGTGCACCAAACGGGGTCATACACACCACTTCAAAAGGTCCACTCCATTTTGACTTAAGCTTTCTCAAAAATAGACGTAACCGAGAGTTGAACAAGAGAACCAAATCACCTACTTTGAACTCCTTGCTACGAGCATATTTATCATGAAGGTACTTCATCTTGTCCTTGTACAAGGAAGAACTGGAGTAGGCATGGAATCGGAATTCATCAAGTTCATTAAGCTGCTCCACACGAAGATTGGCTGCAACATCCCACTCAAGATTTAGCTTCCTCAAAGCCCACATGGCCTTGTGCTCTAACTCAACCGGTAGATGGCAAGCTTTTCCAAACACCAACCGATACGGAGACATACCAATCGGAGTCTTGTAGGCAGTCTGATAAGCCCATAGAGCATCATCCAACTTCTTTTACCAATCAGTCCTATTAGCATTGACCGTCTTTGACAATATGCTCTTGATTTCCCTGTTGGAGACTTCAACTTGCCCACTTGCTTGAGGATGATAGGGAGTAGAAACTTTGTGATTGACACCATACTTTGCAAGCAAAGTGTCAAAAGTTCTATTGCAAAAATGAGACCCCCCATCATTTATGATTGCACGAGGAGTACCAAACCTTGTAAAAATGCTCTTCTTGAGAAATGCAACAACACTCTGGGCCTCATTGTTGGCAAAGCCACGGCTTCAACCCACTTTGAAACATAGTCCACCATTATAAGAATGTATGTGTTCCCACACGAGCTAACAAATGGGCCCATAAAATCAATGCCCCATACATCAAAAATATCAACCTCGAGGATGGTATTAAGAGGCATCTCATCTTTTTTCGAAATTCCGCCCGCTCTTTGACATTCATCACACCTCTTCACAAGTTCACTCGCATCTTTCTACAAAGTTGGCCAATAAAACCCAGAACTAAGAACTTTGGAAGCCATCCTCACCCCGCCATGATGGCCACCATAGGGAGAGGAATGACAAGCCTCCAAGATACTCAATTGCTCTTCTTCCGGGACACACCTTCGGATCACTCCATCCGTGCAAATCTTGAACAAGTACTACTCATCCCAATAGAAATCCAAACTATCCCGCTTGAGCTTCTTCCTTTGGTTAGAAGAGAGCTCACACGTGATTATACCAGTCACAAGGAAATTAGCAACATCGGCAAACCATGGCATATCATTCATCGACACCGAAAGGAATTGTTAGTCGGGAAATGAATCATTGATCTCTAGGCCATCACGAGGCCTCCCCTCCTCGTCCAAGCGGGACAAGTGGTCTGCCACTTGGTTCTCACTACCCTTCCGGTCCACAATCTCCAAATCAAACTCTTGAAGTAACAGGACCCATCGCATCAGTGTAGCTTTGGAATCCTTTTTCGTCATCAAGTACCGGAGTGCGGCATGGTCGGTATGAATTATAACCTTAGCACCCATGAGATACGGCCTAAATTTTTTCATTGCGAACACAATAGCCAAAAGTTCTTTCTCGGTCACTGTGTAGTTCACTTGAGCATCATTCATTGTCTTACTCGCATAGTACACCGGATGAAACATTTTGTTCACTCTTTGACCCAAAACCGCCCCAACCGCAACATCGCTCGCATCACACATGAGCTCAAAGGTCAATCTCCAATTAGGTGTGGTAATGATAGAGTGGTGGTCAACTTATGCTTGAGAAGTTCAAAGGCTTGCGTACATTTTTCATCAAACAGGAACTTGGCATCTTTTTCCAACAACTTGCACAAGGGATTCACTACCTTCGAAAAGTCTTTGATATATCTCCGATAGAACCCCGCATGCCCAAGAAAACTTCTAACTCCCTTGACAGAGGTAGGGGAGGGAGCCTTGAAATCACATCAATTTTTGCTTTGTCTACCTCAATACCATGCTTTGAAATTTTATGCGCAAGAACTATGCCCTCTTCCATCATAAAGTGGCATTTCTTGCAATTGAGAACAAGATTGGTTTCTTCACAACGGGCCAAAACTCTATCAAGATTCTTCAAGCACTCATCAAATGAGTCTCCCACTACACTAAAGTCGTCCATGAACACATCTAAAATGTCTTCCACCATATTAGTGAAAATGGCCATCATACACCGCTAACATGTGGCTTGTGCATTACACAACCCAAAAGGCATCCTAGAAAAGGCAAAAGTGTCATATGGACAAGTGAATGTGGTTTTCTCCTGATCTTCCGGAGCAATCAAGATTTGATTGTACCCAGAATACCCATCCAAGAAATAGTAGAAGGCATGCCCAGCAAGTCAGTCTAGCATCAGATCAAGAAAAGGCAAAGGAAAGTGATCCTTGCGGGTAACATTATTCAACTTGAGGTAGTCCATGCATACCCTCCACCCGGTGACGGTTCTTGTAGGAATCAACTCATTTTGTGAATTTGCAACCACGGTCATGCCACCCTTCTTTGGTACACATTGCACCACTTAAGTCCAAGAGCTATCAGAGAAGGGGTACACAACCCCAGCATCCAACCACTTGATCACCTCCTTTTTCATAACTTCTTGCATTGCCTCGTTCAACCTCCTTTGATACTCCAAGGAGGGCTTTGCATCATCTTCCAGAATAATCTTGTGCATAAAGAATGTGGGGCTTATCCCCCCAATATCAGCTAAAGTCCATCCAATTGTCTTTTTCCGCTTTTGAAGAACCACTAATATGGCATCAACCTGCATATTAGTAAGACAAAAAGAAAGAATAACTAGCAAACTAGAATTTGAGCCTCAGAACTCATACCCAAGGTGTGGAGGCAACAGTTTTAACTCCAATACTGGAGGCTCCTCAATTGAAGGTTTTGTTTGTGGAGTCTTCCTATTCTCGAGGTCCAAAGATAATTTCCTAGGCTAATAAGAGTAAGATCCCATTCCATGTAAAGCATTCACGCACTCCACTCAGCCCTCTTCATCATTGACATCAAGATTAAACAATACAGCCTCCAATGAGTCCTCCACATTGATCATTGCACTGGTGTCATCAACTATCACTACTGTGACGAGGTCCACAAAAGAGTACACCTTCGTACTTTTGGGCTGCTTCATTGATTTGCACACATGAAAGATCATTTTTTCGTCACCTACCCGGAAGGTGAGTTCCCCTGCTTCCACATAAACTAAGGCCTTCCTTGTAGCAAGGAAAGGTCTCCCTAATATGATAGGAACTTCATAATCTACCTCGCAATCCAAGATCACAAAGTCAGCTGGTAAGATAAATTTGTCCACCCGGACAAGCACATCATCAATAATACCTGATGGTCTCTTAATCATTCTATCCGCCATTTATAATCTCATGGAAGTCGGCCTAGGTTGCCCAATACCCAATGTTTTGAAAATCGAGTAGGGCATCAAATTGATATTAGCCCCCTAAGCACATAGAGCCTTAGAAAAATCCGCACTTCCAATGGTGCAAGGAATGGTGAAAGCACCGGGATCTTCAAGCTTTAGGGTCATTGAATGCACTATTGCACTAACTTGGTAAGTCATCTTTATAGTTTCACAATCCATAGATCGCTTCTTTGTCACCAAGTCCTTCCTAAATTTAGCATAGCCCGACATTTGTTCAAGAGCCTCCACCAAAGGCACATTAATTGATAAGCTTTTCATCATGTCAATGAACTTTTTAAACTAATTCTCATTTTTCTGCTTCATGAGCCTCTGAGGATAAGGCGGAGGTGGCCTTGGAAAAGAAGCCTTCACTTTAGGCACAACCGGCTCCAGCATGTCTATTATGTGTTCCCTAGACAGGTTCACATCATTTTGAGTTTCCACCTCGGCATCTTGAATACCAATCCTCACTTTTTCATTCACAATCTCATCAATCATATCTTCAACCACCAAAGGAACTTCATCTTCTTGCAACTCAACATCATCACTCAAAATTTGCTTTTGTTTGGAGGCATTCACATCACCACCTCATCCACTTCTTGTAGTTATCGCCATAACATGATTGTCCCCATCCTTCGGATTCACTACCGTATCACTTGGTAGAGCACCCTTAGGGCGTGTATTCAAGGACTGAGAGATTTGGCCTAACTGAACCTCCAAATTTCTGATTGAGGTATTGTGGGAAGCCAACTGCGCATCAGAGTCCGCATTCTTCATCATCATTTGTTCGAACATCATTTCAATTCTACCCATATCATTGCTAGAAGAACTAGGACCTTGAGATGGAAATGGGGGTGGATTGTTCGGTTGTTAGTAAATTGGGGGCCTTTGAAACCCTTGCCCCCAGTTTCCTTGGTTTCCATTATTCCATCCACCTTGATTGTTGTTACCACCCCAATTGTTGTTGTTACCACTCCGATTTCCTTGATTGTTTTGATTGTTGTTCTGATTACCCCAGTTGTTGTTTTGATTGTTGTTCCCCCAATACCATTACCTTGTTGTTGATTGCCCCAATTGCCTTGAGATCTCTATTGTTGTTGGTTGGAAGAATTGCCCCTTTGGCCTTGATAATTGTTTACATATTGCACCTCTTCGTTTTGTCCATCATAACTATCATCTTGAAATCCACCACAATCATTGTCAAATTGCTCTGAATTTCCTTGATTCTGTTGACCTCTTTGTCTTCTTTTGTTGACAAGCATTTTGACACCCTCCATGGCATTTACTTGGCGAGGATTTTGAACTTGTTGCAACTGTGCCTTTGCTAGTTGGTTCATCGTAGTTGTCAACTCAGCTATAGCATGCCCATGATCATGTAACTCCTTGTGCAAATGAGTAACCATGGGGTCACCCTGGGGCACATTGGCTCTACTTTTCCCCAAAGAAGAAGTGTCAGCCATCTCGTTAAGAGTGTCACAAGCTTCATCATAAGACAACTTTATAAAGTTGCCCCCAGCAAGTTGGTTCACTATGCATTGGTTTATTGTATTAATGCCCCGGTAGAAGGTTTGTTGGATCATCGCCTCGGTCATATCATTGTTGGGGCATTCCTTCACCATTGTCCTATAACGCTCCCAAATCTCATGCAAAGGTTCTGTGGGCTCTTGCTTGAAGGCCAATATCTCATCTCTCAATGCAGCCATATGCCCCGGTAAGAAAATTTCTGCAATGAACTTGTCTGCCAACTCATCCCAAGTAGTGATGGAATGGTTGGGAAGTCGCTCGAGTCAATCCAATGCCTTCCCTATAAGTGAGAATGGGAAAAGTCTCAATCGAAGAGCATCCTCGGACACATTAGTCTTCTTGCTCCCCCAACATGTATCCACGAACCCCTTGAGATGTTTGTAAGCATTTTGATTTGCAGCGCCCGTGAAATACCCATGCTGCTCTAGCAAAGTCAGCATCACATTGGTTATTTGAAAATTGCCCGCCCGGATTCGGGGTGGGATAATAGCACTTGCATAGCATTGGATCGAAAGCACTCTAGGAGCCACTCTTGGAGGTGGCAGAGGAGGGTCTAGAATATTGTCATTAAAATTAGCATTAGCCTGGCGGCCTCTACGTTGTCCTTGAGGTACAAGAGGCATCTCATCATCTCCGAAATCATCTACCTCCTCCCCCGCAATCATATTTCCAAGAGGGTCATTGGCGTTGTTTGCTGCCATTTGGAACCTGAAGTTGTGACACACACAAATTAGTAACAAAGAAGGAAAGAAGAACAATACACAAAACTATTTAGATTGATAGCCAAAACCGTTAGCTCCCTGGAAACGACACCAAAAAGTGATCGAAGCCAACCCTGCACTATTATTGAGTAGCGAGAGAGGTCGAAGCAGCTTTTACTCGATTAAGGTCAGGATCGATTTCCACAGGGAGCTAGAAGTTGGAGTCGGGTGTCTATCTAAAGTGGAGTTGTGTATTTGCTCCAAATTGCACTTCTATCCATTTTTAGTTTTTGATTATGATTCTAATTTTATAAATCTACAATGCTCAATTAAACTAAAGTAAGCTAAGATTAAACTATTGCGAGTTGTTCAAATGATTAAAAGGCACTAGGGTAGTGACTTTCTCCTAGGCGGTCAATTGACGGATACTTGAGTCTAAGGCATGATTGTCACATTTGGGGAGTATGATATAACCATTGCACGATTCCACTCACGCTACACCTCTCGGTAGTTCGAGTGATTTTGCCCGAATTGACTTTATCAAGACCAATTGGGTATGCAAATTTGCACAAGCAATCTAGGTTCAAGTCGGGTATTACTATCTCTAGGTTTAACCCTTTAATTGGGGCTATCAATCTCTTGAGTACGCCCCAATTCCTTGTTGGACCAATTTCAGAGACTTAGGCTCTCTTTCTCAAGAAGAGCCAAAGTCAACTAAACACAAACTAGTGTTTGCAACCACTAATTCAGCAATTAAACATGAAATTAGTCCCAATATCAAACACCCATAGCCAATCAATCCCTAAAACACAAGACCCATCAATTACCCACACTAGGATTGAACCACAACCCTAGCTTATGGGTCTAGCTACTCATAATTAGAGAAGAAAACAAAGAAATAGATGAAGAAAAACTCATATTAATTGATTGCTAAATTAAACTTGAAGATTCAATGTTGAAATGAAGCTAAAATTACTCAAAATAGCTAAAGTAATCGAAGTCAGGAGTGCAGCCAGTGTACAAAACTATCTGATGATCTAAAAATGGGAAAATAAGCTATTTATACTAAGCTAAAGAATCTTGAGAAAAATACCCCGGCGGGGTTAGTGCGGACCGCACAAAATCACGTGTGGCCGCACTAGGGCTCTGAACTTGAATAAATGGCTCTCTGAACTTGGGCAATGCGGACCGCACAGAATCAAGTGTCGCTGCGGTGGCTTCTAGTACGGTCCACATGAAATGGAGCTCGGACCGCATTGAGCTTCAAACTTGGAACTGCAACTCTCTGAACCTTGGCTCTGCGGACCGCACTAAATCGAGTGCGGCCGCATTGATCCCAATGTGAACCACACAAAACCCCTTGCAGTTGCATTGCCTTTGTGCCTGAATAGCAGCCTCTCTAAACTTCACTTGTGTGGACCGCACAGAATGGTGTGCGGCCGCACTGGCCCTGTTTTGCCTGAGCTTTGTCTTGTCTTGGTACTCATGCAAGTTTCACTCCTTTTTGAGCTGATCTTTGACATCTTGTAACCTTGTTGATCAAACCTGCAATCAAGCGCATCTTGTGAGCCTTTTGGGACTATTTTGTACACATTTCTAATCAAAACTTAAGTATGAAGGAATATAAAATGTATCAAAATTCCTAGTTATCATGTGCCCGTGTCTATTATTTCGGACCGAGGTACGCAGTTTACCTCATGTTTCTGAAGGATAGTTCAGTGAAAGTTGGGCACACAAGTCGAGTTGAGCACAGCATTTCATCCGCAGACGGATGGTCAATCCAAACGGACTATTCAGATTTTAGAGGATATGCTCCAAGCTTGTGTCATTGATTTTGGAGGCTCGTCAGATCAGTTTTTGCCGTTAGCAGAGTTTGCCTACAACAACAGCTACCAGTCAAGTATCCAGATGTCTCCTTATGAGGCTTTGTATGGTAGGCGGTGTCGGTCGCCGGTTGGATGGTTTCAGCCAGGAGAGGCTCGGTTGTTGGGTACGGATCTGGTTCAGGATGCCTTGTACAAGGTCAGGATCATTTAGGATACGCTTCGTACAGCTTAATCCAGGCAAAAGAGTTATGCCGACCGCAAGGTTCATGATTTGGAATTCATGGTCGGTGAGCGGGTATTGCTTCGAGTGTCGCCTATGAAGGGCGTGATGAGATTTGAAAAAAAGGGCAAGCTTAGCCCTAGGTTCTATGGCCTGTTTGAGATTTTTTATTGAGTGGGAGAGGTGGCTTACAGACTTGCATTGCCGCCGAGCTTATCAACCGTGTATCCAGTGTTTCATGTGTCCATGCTTCGAAAATACCACGGCGATCCATCCCACGTATTAGATTTTAGCACTGTCCAGTTGAACAAGGACTTGTCTTACGAGGAGGAGCCGGTAGCTATTCTAGACCAGCAGGTTCGTCAATTGAGATCGAAGAGTTTTCCTTCTGTTCGTGTTCAGTGGAGAGGTCAGCCTGCTGAGGCATCGACCTGGGAGTCCGAGTCCGATATGCGGAGCCATTATCCCTATCTTTTCCCCAACTCAGGTACTTCCTTCTTCTGTCCGTTCGAGGACGAACGATTGTTTTAGAGGTGGAGAACATGATGACCCAAAAGGTCATCACTTGTTTTAAAAACAAATTCTACATTTTGAGGCCTTAAAAACCTCTTTCTGTCTCGCCTCGATTTGCATCCGCAATCCAGGCGCGTAGCCGGAAAGCCAATATGTGAAAATCTATGAAAAATATAATAAATTTTGACTATAAAATGAATTAAGTTGACTTCATTCAACATTTTGGGTAAACGGAGTCGGACCCATGATTTGATGGTCTCGGAGGGTCCGTCGGAAAATATGGGACTTGGGCGTATGCTTGGAATCAAATTTCGAGGTCCCAAGCCCGAGAAATGAATTTTTAAAGAAAATTATTTTCTGAAATTATTTATGAGATTTGGAAATGAATTGTGATTAGAACTTGATGGTATAGGGCCCGTATTTTGGTTTCGGCACCCGGTACAGGTCTTATATGTGATTTAAGATAAGTCTGTAAAATTCGGTAAGAAATGGACTTGAAACGACGTGAAATTCATGATTTTGATGCTAAATTCATAGTTGTTGATGTTATTTTAGTGATTTGAATGCACGAGCGAGTCCGTATGATATTTTTAGGTTGATGTGCATGTTTGGTTTGGAGCCCCGAGGACTCAGGTGAGTTTTGGATAGGCCACGGGGTGGATTTTAGACTTGAGGAATTGCAGATTTTCAGTTGTTGCATTGCAGGCCTGCAGGATTTGCATTTGCGAAGCTTGGCTTGCAAATGCGAGAGGCATGTCACAAATGCAAAAGAAGCGCAGGCCACTCTATCCTCGCAATTGCGAGGATTCTATCGCAAATGTGATTCCCTCCCTTTAAGCTAGTCGTCACAAATGCGACGCATCCTTCACAATTCCCAACTCGCAAATGCAAACCTAGCAGAGGTCGGGGTTCGCAATTCCATACCTGCAACCAGCAATTTTTATACTAAGCCGAAAATCAACCATTTTTCACATTTCTTCGAAACATAAACTCCGTAGGGCGATTTTTCAAGAACAACTCTTCTTCTAAATCGATTGTAAGTTAATTTCAACTCATTTCCTTCAATCATTACCATCTTTTAACATGATTTCAACTCAAAATCAATGATTTTCCTGGGGGAAATTGGATGTTTTGGGTAGAACCTAGGTTTTTTTAAAATTGGGGATTTGGACCTAAATTTGAGGTCCGATTTCAAAACAAATTATATATTTGGTTTCATGGGAGAATGGATAATCAGGATTTGGTTCGAACCTCGGGTTTTAACCATGTGGTCCTGGGGGAGATTTTTGAGTTTTTGGGCAAAACTTTGGAAAACTCATTTTCACACATTGGAGTTGATTCATTTAGCATTTATTGATGTAATTAAGTAACTTGTGGCTAGATACGAGCGAATTGGTGGAATCAAGAGGTAAAGCGATAGTTGAGACGTGAACTGTGTTCGTGGCATCGAGGTAAGTGTTTGGTCTAACCTTATCTTGAGGGATTAGGAGCCGAGTCCTATCTGCTATGTGGTAATTGTTGAGTATGACGTATAGGCATGGTGACGAGTATCTATACGTTGGTTTCAAGCATGCCCGTGAGTCTTATATTGTGGTTATTATGACTTCGTTGTATTTTTCATGCCTTGATTAATGCTTTCTATTATTGGGCAATGTTTGTGGAAGTAATTGTGACACTTGAACTTTGAGGAGCGCTGGCTCAAGTTGTATAATGAGAAGTGAAAGTATAAATGATAATTGAACCTTTAGAGCATTGGCTCGAGTTGTGAAGTGAATTGTGAAGTAAAAGTGAGAAAGAGAAGAGATCATTATGTTTCTTCCCTTGCCAGATATTGTTGCTTTATTTGTTATCTCCCATGCTGGGATGTTAATGTTATGTAATAACCCAAGATGTCATCACTTGTTTAAAAATGAAATTTTACGTTCTGATGCCTTAAAACCCTCTCTTAGCATCACCTCGATTTGCGTGCACAATCCGAACGAGTAGCCGGAAAGCCTAAATGTGAAAATCTGTGAAAATGATAATTTTTACTATAAAATGAACTAATTTGACTTTGGTCAACATTTAAGATAAACGGACCCAGACCCATGATTTGACGGTCCCGGAGGGTCCGTAGGAAAATATGGGACTTGGGCGTATGCCCCGAATCGAATTTCGAGGTCCCAAGCCCGAGAAATAAATTTTTAAAGAAAATTATTTTCTGAAATTGTTTAAAGGATTTGGAAATGAATTTTGATTAGAACATGTTGGTATCGGGCCCGTATTTTGGTTCCGGCGCCCGGTATAAGTCTTATATGTGATCTAAGACAATTCTATGAAGTTTGGTAAGAAACGGAATCCATTTGACGTGATTCGGACCTTAAATGCAAATTTGATGTTTAAAGGAGTTTTGAGAAATTTCATTGATATTGAGGTCTAATTCGATGTTCATAATGTTATTTTGGTGATTTGAGTACACGAATAAGTCCGTAGGAGGTTTGAGGTTGTGTGTATATGTGGTTTGGAGCCCCGAGGGCTCATGTGAGTTTTGGATAGGCCACGGAGTGCATTTGAACTTAGAAATTGCAGGTTTTTATTGTTGGTGTTTCAGACCTGCAGGCTTCGCATTTGTGAAGCCTGTCTCGCAAATGCGAGCCTTGCATCGCAAATGCGAGAGGTGACCTGGGCAGCTATCTTCGCAAATGCGATGTATCCATCGCAAATGCGACAGCCGCCTAGATCCTCTATGTTCGCAAATGCGAGTCCCCAAGTCGTAAATGCGACTTCGCAATTTCTACTCCTTCTTCACATTTCCCAACCCATTGCGAACCCCTATTCGCAATTCCCATACTTGCGACCTGCAACTTTTATACTTAGCCGATTTTAAACCCATTTTTCATATCCTCTCAAAACATAAACACATTAGGGCGATTTTTTAAAGGCTTCTTCTTCTTCAAATCAATTATAAGTCATTTTTAACTAGTTTTCTTCAATTATTAACATCTTTTAACATGATTTCAACTTCAAATCAATGATTTTCATGGGGAAAAATTGGGTGTTTTGGGTAAAACCTAGGTTTTTCAAAACAATTAGGGATTTGGACCTTGATTTGAGGTCCGATTTCAATACAAATTATATATTTGAGTTTGTGGGGGAATGGGAAATCGGGTTTTGGTTTGAACCTTGGGTTTTGACCATGTGGGCCCGGGGGTGATTTTCGACTTTTTGGTCAAAACTTTGAAAAACTCATTTTTATGCACTCAAATTGATTCATTTGGCATTTATTGATGTAATTAAGTAACTTGTGACTAGATACGAGCAAATTGGTGGGGGGAATCAAGGGGTAAAGCTATAATTGAATCGTGAATTGTGTTCGTGCCATCGAGGTAAGTGTTTGGTCTAACCTTAGCTTGAGGGATTAGGAGTTGAGTCTTATTTGCTTTGTGGTAAATGTTGAGTACGACGTATAGGCATGGTGACGAGTATCTATACGTTGGTGTCTAGCATGCCCATTGTCACACCTCCTTTTCACTACACCCTGTAAAGGGTATAAATATAAGGGAGTTTTTCTAATTAAAGGACAATCGAAACGGGATTGTTTATTTATTAAAAATCAGAGTCGCCACTTGGGGTAATTTATGGTGTCCCAAGTCACCGGTTAAAATCCCAAATCGAGGAAGTTGACTCTTATTTATGGTCCACGAACACAGAAATCCTGGTAAGGAATTCTGTTATCACGGGAGAAGGTGTTAGGCATTCCCGAGTTCCGTGGTTCTAGCACGGTCGCTTAGAAATTTATACTTGGCCTAAATTGTTTAAATATTCATTTTTAGGACCTATGTGCATTTATCTATTAACCGCTTTTTATTTAAGAAAATTATCTTGAAACGGGTCACGCGTATGTGTACCCATTTGTTTGGCGTGTGAAAAATCATGTCACGCGAACGTGTCCACAATTAATAACACTTTATTAAAAAAAGAAAGATTTGGCCAAAGTTGCACGTGTCTAAAGCAAACTACAAACATTTGTTATTTTTGTATGATTAAATGGTAGACGGCGCACCTCGGACTATATGAGCTAATTTAATTAATAACCTACGAAAACCCATTTTTATTATTAAGAATGTTTGTTCGAAGTTGCGGGAACGCATACTCCGAATTGGTTTTTTAGAATTTTAATCATATCACGCAAACGTGTACACAATCACAATTGTATTTTAAACGGCCCTAAAGGTTTCTCTACGAATATTCAACAATTATTCTTAAAATCAAGTTAGGATTCCTAAGGCCACGAGTTACGGGCTAACTACACTGTGAAAAGCAAACGGGATAACTCAAGGCACATGGATATACAGCCCAGAAGCATTAACGTGGAGAAGGGCTTGGCAGCTCATTTGCTGAGCCCATATTCTTTTGCTTGAAATTACTCTCTTAAATTTGGCCACATGATCAGTTCAAAGATCCTGGACAAAGACAAACAAACACAAGCAATTCTGCAAAATGCATGCTAGGGTCTGCAAAACTCTATGTAGCAATACAAATGAGTAAACAGTATGAAGTCGACGACTGTAACCCCTGTTGTCCCCTCCTAATCACTTAACTTCCTCTAAATTTGGTTGCTTGACTCAACTCGCGTTGTTCTGCATCACAACGGTTCCAACGCAATAGTGAATATGCAAATGTCTCAAGCAAACATCAATATCTCTGAATAATAGACTTAGTCTATCAGAGAAACTGAGGCCAACAAAATAATTTTCTCTTTTTATTCCTTTTCTTGTTCAAATGAGTGGACAAAACAAACAGATTCTCTATAAACTTCCATCAGTACTAGCACGAAAGAAGAAGAAGTGTGTTTCAATGGAAATGCAAAAGAAGCTCGAGTTCTAGTTATGCATACTATGGTGGAAATTCATTTAACAAAGTTATTAAGGAGGACAGTGGTTGTAAGTCTTCTTATCCAGTGAATGATGAAGCTCGTGGTGTGACCATTAAGTATGAGACTAATGCAACCGGATGCTAAGACAGGCAACCACGAACTAGGTGATTCACATTTTAAATAGCATTCCCAATTTCCTAGCTGCCAATGCAAGCCTTTCGTTTCAGTAGGTTATGCACACAGTGGACAGAAGAATGAAGTGCAACAGCCCTATTCGCAATCTGAAATCTGGAAGGAACAAGTGATGCACAGCTGCTATACAGCTTCTATACAAAAACTGGTCTGCTGAATCCAGCTGTGACTGGAGTTTTGCATGCCAGGCATTATAAGAATGCCAACAGGGGTCTCCTGAACTCTCACACAAAAGGCAGCTCAAGATTTGTGATAAGAAACTCTCAGTTCAAAGGAACCAATTTAGTTTATACATTTTCAGAATAGCAACTTGAATTTGAGTCGCTGTTGCCACCATCGACTAAAATGCATTCAGTAACAGTCCCCAAAACATTCGATCACAAGTAAAATTATATCCCCAACAAGCAGTTTATGTTCGAACTCACATTTCAGCTACAATGCATCAGAAAAATCGACACAACTTGAACAGACTTTACCCTAAAATCTCAGCTAGTCGCAATTCAATAAGATTTTAAATTGAACTTACTAATTTAAGAATGAACTAAGCACACAAGTTACTTGGTGCTTAAACTATGGCCAGACCAACAAAATGATCGAACAAGCAGGTTCCAACCCTTAAAACCTCATGACTCTATTTCAGTGCTCAAATTTTAAAAAAATGAGTGAGACGATGTTACACAACCACAACCATTACATCATTGTGTGCAATCACTCGTCCGATGTAGAATAACCAAGAATACAAAAAACCTGAACCAAGGCCAAAGAAACTCAGCATTCAAAATCAAACAATGAGCACTAACTCTCAAGTAGTCTTAAACAAAATCATAACAAACATGAACACATGAAACAGAACCATGAGTAATGGAAAGACGGAGAAGAGATGAACCTGAAATTGCAAATCTCCTTTATAACAATAACAGACTTGACAATACACCTCTCGACTCCAAATCTTAGCGAGGTTCAGCAGCAAATCAACAAGACGACAGTAGAAAACCAAACTCGAACTTCAATTTTATCTCCTTGGAACTCAAATCCGGATTTAGAAAGAAAAAAAATAAAGAGTTGTATGCGTCTTTCTCTGATACTTTGAAAGGATTCTTCAAAGGAGAAAACAAACCAAAAACCATCAGTTTTAGAGCCTTTTTCAACCCTTTTTCAGAAAATTCTTTTTTTTTGAGTCCCCCCTCACAAATCGGATAAGGCTTCTTTTGAAGACCAATCCTTGATGAATGTGGGGCTTGGATTGAGTGAAATCAATCCAACGCCTCTCACTCATACAGCATATCGTCTCCAGATCCTTCCAATCGTGCGATAAAACTCGAATTCGAGCGAGTGAGAGGAGAGGGGAATCTTTGGTGTCAGAAACTGTTAGAAATGGTGATGAGGAGAGAGGGGGAACGCGTGAGGCGAGATTTGGGATTCACTCTCCCGAATTTGGACTGAATTTGGTTCCTGGTTCGAGCAATTTGGAGAAGAAGAACAATAGGCATCGTTTGGGACTATAGGGATCATCCGCTTGTGTCATTTGGGTTTAACCCATTATTTGGGGGCGGGTCGGGTTGCAAACGGGTTGGCCGGGCGGGTTTGGCGTAATTGGGCTGGGATGGAGGATTTCAATTTGGGCTTGGACAAGAAAATTGGGGATGGGTCCAATTGGTATTGCTCTTCCTTTTATTTTCACCTACTTCAATTTTTCCAAAAGTTCTCTTTGTTTTGTTGTTTTTTTTTCAAGATTAAATAAAATTCTAAATTAATTCCTAGAACTTAATTCACCTAACAAACACTAATTAAACCCAAATGATAATTGTCACAATTAAAAAAAACAAATTAAAGGGAAAGCTACTTAAAATCAAAATTAAAAATTAAAAATGCAAATTAAACTATTTTTGTGTAATTTTCCTTTTATAAACAACCTAATTGCTTAATTGGCCCTAAAATATTAAATTAAATCCTGAATGCAAACGCACATATATTTTTGTATTTTTCATTAATTAAAATGCACATTCTCAAAAAATGCAAACAATTAACAGAAATGCTACAAAAATCTACGAAATTTTCAAATAATGAAAGAAATTATTTTGTTTTAAATTTGTGGGAGTAATTCATATAGGGCAAAAATCACGTGCTCGCAGCTGCCCCTCTTTGCCCGGAAACACAAAGAGTTTTCGTGCAAAGATCAAGTGAGCGGATACGAGCGATTTTTGCCCGTCTGAACACTCCGTGGGAAGCATTTTTGAAAGAGTTGACCGCACCCTGCTTCTGAGGTTGCCTATATATCCTCGGCTAAAAAGGAATCAGGCCAGTGTAGTTCAGGAATGTCTGGTAGCCGGGACTACCATGAAGCTGGGATTTCACTGTTGCTGTTGTTGCTGCTATTGCTTGTTGAACCTCCTTATTACACCATGTGAAAATAAAACAAGAAGCTAGACTAGACTATGCTCTATGGATTACAAAAATCCTATCTATATCTTCAAACTTGATCTTGTGCTTCTTGTTGCCTTGTTGTTCTCCATTCTTTCGGAGACATCCGTTTGTTGCCATCTTGAATTGTAAACTGAGATGTTTTTCCCTTCTTCAGGTGGGTGCCTGACTGCTGAACTTGATATGTATCCCCTGCTCTCCAGGCAGGCTCCTAACTGCTGACTTGAAAGTATTCCCTGCTTTCCAGGCGGGCTCCTGACTTCATCTTGAAATGTATTCCCTACTCTTCAAGCGGGCTCCTGACTTCAAAATAAACAAAACAAATAATTTGAAAACGAAAACTTTAAATTGTACTCCCTTGTTCTCCAGGCGGGCTCCTGACTGCTGCGCTTGAATGTATTCCCTGCTCTCCAGGCGGGCTCCTGATTGCTGACTTGGATGTATTCTCTGCTCTTCAGGCGGGCTCCTGATTGCTGAACTTGAAATATATTCCCTGATCTCCAGTTGGGCTCCTGACTTCAGAATAAACAAAGCAAAGAATTTGAAAACTAAAACTTTAAATTGTACTCCCTTGTTTTCCAGGCGGGCTCCTGACTGCTATGCTTGGAAGTATTCCCTACTCTCCAGGCGGGCTCCTGACTTCAACTTGAAATGTATTCCTTTGTTCTCCAGGCGGGCTCCTGACTTCAACTTGACAAAAACAAAGAAAATTTTCTGCCCCAGTTTGGTGGCTGAGGACAGATTGTGATTGTAAAACTAAATCATATTACCAAGTATTACTAAGAATTGAAAGCTAAATCCCATTATTCAGGGGGTCCGGACAACTCTTAACTAAACGACAATTTAGAATCTAAGTTATATCTTCTACAGGTGTGACTTCTGCTAAATCTTGCTATCTAAGAGGATCTTTAAACTACTCCCCATTATCCAGGAGGGTCCTGAAAATCAAAAGTTCAATTTTATCTTAAGAGTGACAACTTTTATGGCTGAATTATACTACCCTACAGCAGACTTTACGCTAAATGTTATTATCTAATTGAACTCTTAAACTAAGTCCCATTATTCATGAGGGTCCTGAAAACTCCTAATTGAATCCTATCTCAAACACGCACACTTCTAAGCCAACTTATGTTCCTTTGGGATACATTTATGCTAGATTATGCTATTTCTGAACTTTAAACTAGGTCCCATTTTCCAGGAGGGTCCTGAAAATCAAAAAAGAATCAAACCTGTTTGGTGACTGCCTTTCTCCACGGAGAGCTTCTCCGAATCCAATGAATTTTCTGCCCCTATTTCAATCAAAGAAAATTTTGTTAGTTTAAAGTGGTGGCTAGCTAATGGCATTCTTGCTGAAGATCTTTCTGCTGCAATGTTTTGTTCTGACCGGCTTCTCCGAACTGGCCCTAAACCACTTTGACTTTCTGACTGACTCTCACACCCCATGACCTTTGACGAACCGAGTGTTCTATACCCATGTTGTTGTTTTACCTCTGACCTTTTATCTGAACCTTTGCATCTCCCATGACATTACCAGTCCATTCCATCGATGAAACTTCTGGTGATTCCTTGTGCCCCTCTCTTGCATCATGTTATCCCTAGTATGCTTTGACAATTCCGTGCTTTGCAATTTTGGAAGTTTGCAGTGAGCTTTGAAATCCTTTTCACTTGATTTGGACAAGACTGACATTGAAACATCTTTAGATAAATACCGAAAAGAAAATGAAATGCAATGACTTTGCGGGTTAAGGATAAGAAGAATCCAAAACTAGATGATTGCTACAAAGGGAAAAAGAAAAAGAAACTTATCTGAGTGGAACAACTAGTACCAATGATCATGACATGCATTTCGGATTAATCGGTCCAATCTGTCCAACCAATCAACTTTCAGTTGTCGTACTTCGTTGCCCCCAAAATTTCCATGACCTGATTACTTTACCCAAACCTTCACCTTGTTCATCCTGCGGTGCCTTGAAAGGTTTTCACCAGCATACCTCTTTCATTCGTTCATCTCCCAGCTCACTTTCGCCTTACGGTGCCCGTGAAGGTTTTCACCAATAAGACTCTCTCATTTTTATTTCTCTCAACTCTCGTCGCCTTACGGTGCCTGTGAAGGTTTTCACCAATAAGACTCTCTCATTTTTATTTTTCCTGCTTGAACCAGAGTGTTGCCCCTGATATGAATTACATTTACCTGCTCGACTTGGCATCTCTCAAAGACTGATCGAAAGGTCTTTATTTGGACCGTAACGTGGGCTTTTGGATAAGGTTAAAAAGAAAGGATATCAAAGGCTCAAACCAATTCACAGGGTTTAGAATTACAACTTTCAGAATCGTATTTCTTACAACAACCACAACTTCTGTCCCAGTTTCCTGTTTGGGGACTTTTGGATTTTTATTTTGATGGGACCGAACCGTGAGGCTGCCTACGTAACCTTAAAAGGAATCAGGTCGAACGTAGTTCATGTCATAGAAACTACTTTGTTGTCGCGATTTTTCTTTTCTCTCTTTCTTTTCCTCCTGTCTTTTTCTTCTGTTATTCTTCTTTTCTCTTTTTTCCTCTTTTTTTTCTTTTTGCTTTTCTCTTTTCCCTTTAATTGTTTTTCTTCTTCTTTTCTCTTTTCTTCTTTTTTTCTCTCTTTTTTCTTTCTTTCTTTCTCTTTCCTTTTCTTTTTCTTCTTCTTTCTTCCTTTTCTTATCTTTCATGCTTATGTTTCTGATATTCGCTACTGATTCCGAAAGAGGGGTATGAAAGAAAATAAATAAGGCTCAAAAAGGGTGACAAGGGATAAAGTGTTTAGATAGCAGAACAAAATGCCTTCGTCATTTCAATCTTCAAAATATGTCAAATACAAACAAGTAAAATCAAAGAAAGAAATCATACATAGTATCTCTAGACTGCATCGGAATTGATAGTCATTTCTACACATTTACCTTCTACATCTTTCAAATATAACGCGCCATTGGACAACACTCTAGTTACAACAAATGGCCCCTGTCAGTTCGGGGCGAACTTTCCTTTTGCTTCAGCCTGATGAGGCAAGATACGTCGCAATACTAGTAACCTACTTTGAACTTCCGTGGACGTACCTTCTTGTTATATGCTCTTGCCATTCTCTGTTGGTACAATTGGCCATGGCATACTGCCGCCAATCTCTTTTCATCAATCAGACTTAACTGCTCCAAGCGGGTTTTGACCCATTCAACGTCATCAATTTCTGCCTCAGCAACAATTCGAAGGGATGGGATTTCAATTTCTGTGGGTATTACTGCCTCCGTGCCATACACCAACAAATAAGGAGTAGCCCTTACTGAAGTGCGGACAGTAGTGCGATAACCCAACAATGCAAACGGTAGCTTTTCATGCCACTGCCTAGAACCTTCCACCATTTTTCGAAGTATCTTCTTTATATTCTTGTTGGCTGCCTCGACTGCTCCATTCGCCTTAGGGCGATATGGGGTGGAATTGCGATGTATAATCTTAAGCTGCTGACATGTCTCTGTCATCAGATGACTGTTGAGATTGGCACCATTGTCCGTGATGATTACCTTCGGAATCCCAAACCGACAAAGGATATTTGAATGAACAAAATCGACCACTGCTCTCTTGGTCACAGATTTGAAAGTTTTCGCTTCAACCCACTTGGTGAAATAATCAATGGCTGCCAGAATAAACATGTGTCCATTTGATGCTGCTGGCTCGATTGGCCCAATGACATCCATGCCCCAAGCGACAAAAGGCCATGGCGCGGACATTGTATGTAACTCAGATGGTGGAGAATGAATCAAATCTCCATGCACATGGCACTGATGGCATTTACGCACAAAACTGATGCAATCCCGCTCCATAGTGAGCCAGTAATAACCTGCTCGGAGAGTTTTCTTTGCCAGAACGTACCCACTCATATGCGGTCCACAAACTCCGGAATGTACTTCGGTCATGATAGTTGTGGCATGTCTTGCATCTATGCATCTTAGCAACCCCAGATCTGGAGTTCTTTTGTACAATATCCCTCCACTAAAGAAAAATCCGCTTGCCAATTGTCGAATTATTCTTTTCCGATCACCTGTGGCCTGTACCAGATATACTCCCATCGTAGGTATTCTTTGATATAATGGAACCATGGCTCCCCATCAAGTTCTTCTTCTACCATATTAGAGTAAGCATGTTGATCACGGACTTGAATCTGCAAAGGGTCCATATAAGCCTTATCTGGATGATGTAACATTGACGCCAGAGTGGCCAAAGCATCGGCGACTTCATTATGTATTCTTGGGATATGTCTGAACTCTATTGTCTAAAACCGCTGGCAAAGATCATGCAAACATTTTCTGTACGGTATGAGTTTCAAATCCCGTGTTTCCTATTCTCCCTGAATTTGGTGCACCAGGAGGTCTGAGTCACCCAAGACTAAGACTTCCTGGACACCCATATCCACAGCTAACCTCAAACCCAAGATACATGCCTCGTACTCAGCCATGTTGTTGGTACAGTAAAAATGAAGTTGAGCCGTAACAGGGTAGTGCTGCCCTGTTTCAGAAATAAGTACTGCTCCTATCCACACGCCCTTCATGTTTGCAGCTCCGTCAAAGAAAAGCTTCCATCCAGGCTTCTCGCCTTGTTCTAACTCATCAATGTGCATCACCTCTTCATCAGGGAAATAAGTTTTCAAAGGTTCATAATCTTCATCAACCGGGTTCTCGGCCAAATGGTCCGCCAAGGCCTGTGCTTTCATTGTAGTTCGAGTCACGTAGATAATGTCACACTCTATAAGCAGGATCTGCCACTTTGCAAGCCTCCCTGTGGGCATAGGCTTCTGAAAGATATACTTCAATGGATCCAAGCGATATATGAGGTAAGTAGTATAAGATGACAAATAATGTTTCAACTTCTGCGCCACCCAAGTTAGGGCGCAACATGTCCTCTCAAGCTGGGTGTACTTAACCTCGTACGGTGTGAATTTCTTGCTGAGATAATATATGGCCTTCTCCTTCCTGCCAGTGATATCATGTTGACCCAATACACAACCGAATGAATTGTCCAATACCGTCAAATATAGAAACAAAGGTCGCCCTGGTTCTGGCGGGGCCAACACGGGTGGATTTGACAAATACCCTTTTATCCTATCAAATGCCTCTTGACATTCATCTGTCCACCTGACCACAACGTCTTTCTTTAACATTTTGAAGATGGGCTCACAAGTTGTCGTGAGCTGAGTGATGAACCTGCTAATATAATTCAATCTCCCCAACAAACTCATCACCTCGGTCTTGTTCTTCGGAGGTGGCAATTCCTGGATGGCCTTGACTTTTGATGGGTCTAATTCAATACCTCGGCGGCTGACTACCCCAGTAACTTTCTAGATGGCACCCCAAAAGCACACTTTGCAGGATTAAGCTTGAGATTGTACCTGCGAAGCCTTCGGAAGAACTTCTTCAGATCCCTGACATGGTTAGACTGCTTCCTAGACTTCACGATCACATCATCCACATACACCTCGATTTCCTGGTGTATCATATCATGGAATATTGTTGTCATTGCCCTCATGTAGGTTGCCCCAGCATTTTTCAAATCGAATGGCATGACCCGATAGCAATGCATTCCCCACGGCGTGATGAATACCGTCTTTTCAGCATCTTCCTCGTCCATTAAGATCTGATGATAACCTGCGTAACAATCCATAAAAGAACCAATCTCATGTTTGGCACAATTGTCAATCAATATATGGATGTTTGGCAGGGGAAAATTATCCTTCGGACTGGCTTTGTTGAGATCTTGATAATCAACGCACACCCTGGTCTTGCCATCCTTCTTTGGAACAGGCACAACATTGGCTAACCAGGTGGGATACCGCGTGACCCGAATAACTTTCGCATCAAACTTCTTGGTGACCTCTTCTTTGATCTTTACACTCATATCCGTTTTGAATTTTCGCAGCTTCTGTTTGACAGGAGGGAATGTTGGGTCAGTGGGAAATTTGTGAACCACTAAATCAGTGCTCAGACCCGGCATGTCGTCATAAGACCATGCAAAAATGTTTTTGTATTCGAACAGTGCTTTAATTATCTCCTCCCTGAGTTGAGGTTCCAGATGGACACTTAGTTTAGTTTCACGGACATTTTCTTGGTCCCCTAAATTAACTGCTTTTGTATCGTTCAAATTAGGTTTGGGCTTTTCCTCAAAATGACTTAGTTCCTTACTAATTTCTTCATAGGCCTCATCATCATCAAATTCCAACTCGTCATCACACTCAATTTCTTGTATTATTACTTTAGAGTTAGATTGACTTTTAAAACTGGGCCGAAGATTCCTTATGCATGTTATGTCATTGATATCAACATAAAAAGAACTGTACAAAAGAAGAAAACAAAAATAAAATTAGAAGAAATGAAGGAAAAGGAACAATTGCATTTCATTGAATGTAAAGATAACAGGGTTTTAACACATCCAACTGGACGGAACATAACATCTGAATTACAGACCCTGGAATAATCCAGACAACTAAAAGAAAATCAAAACCCACTACCAAGATCCCTCCGGATAGGAAGAGGAGTAGCTTCCCAGTTGTTGACTTTTGCACGTGGTCCCACAAATTGCACATCTGCCTTGCTGGACCCTTCCCCAGCCTGAACCACATTGATCTCGGCGAATAACCTTTTGAAACCCTTCTCCAAATCTCCATCAGCTCCAATCAGTGGTCCAGGGACCCTTGACAACAGTTGCTTTCTGGTACCTGGACTGACGAATGACCTAGACAGACGCGGGACTGGCTTTGGCAATGCCCATGCTTTTTTTTCATTTTCCTAGCTCTTCTCATGTCTGCAATGGTAGGTTTGAACCCCAGATCAAAAGTATCTAGATTCCTTGGAAGGGAGACTAGCTGCACAATACCTTGCAGAGATGTACCCAAACCCTTGCCCGGTAGGAAACCGTTTTTCAACATTTCGACGGCTACCATGACTGATGTCGCAGCCATCTTTGGACTTGGCACGCACTTGCCTTCTGGAATTTTCTCTACCGATACTGTGTGGGAAACCTGATAAACCCATGGTCCCTTGACATCATCAACCTCTATGAATGGCACAATGGCACCGTTGGGCACACACAAATTATCTTCGCCATGTACAACAATTTCCTGTCGATCCCATTCAAACTTGACCATTTGATGCAGAGTAGACGGGACTGCTTTGGCATTATGGATCCAGGGTCGTCCCAACAACAGATTGTATGAAATAGCCACATTGAGCACCTGGAATTCCATAGTAAATTCAACTGGCCCTATTGTGAGCTCAAGCACTATGTCCCCGACTGAATCCTTCCCTCCACCGTCGAATCCCCGGACGCAAATACTGTTCTTGTGAAACCTTTCATCCTTCACTTGCAATTTGTTCAATGTGGAGAGAGGACAGATGTTTGCAATAGATCCATTATCAACCATCACCCGAGTAACCACGGAATCTTCGCATTTCACCGTCAGATAGATGGCTCTATTGTGCTCGGTACCCTCCATGGGTAACTCATCATCAGAAAGGGTGACTCGGTTTACCTCAAATATCTTGTTAGCTATCTTTTCCAAGTGGTTTACTGATATTTTGTCAGGAACGTGGGCTTCGTTCAAGATCTTCATCAAAGCTCGACGGTGCTCGTCGAAATGGATCAGTAATGACAAGAGCGAGATCTGAGCCGGTGTTTTCCTCAACTGCTCCACAATGGAATAATCCTGTACTTTCATCTTTTTCAAAAATTCCTCTGCTTCTTCCTCGGACACAGCTTTCTTCACCGACACTGGATTGTCTTTAGAAGTTTTAGCTTTTCTCAACTCTTCGGGGGCAAAGCATCTCCCCGATCGAGCCAAACCATGGGTCTCACACACTTCTTCTCTAACCTTTTTCCCCTGGTAAGTTACTGTCACTCGTTCATAATTCCACGGGACCACCTTGCTGCTGATTACTAGAAGCTGAGTTACTGGCTTTATAATAACAGACTCTGTGCGAGCACCCTTCACGACCACGACAGGTTTACTTGTAACCCCTGGTACCACCACTTTAGCTTTCTCTGGTTTCACTACAACAGTACTTGACGACCCTTTCTCGGCTACCACAGCTGGCCTGTTGTCTACCTCTTTCTGCTGGACCACTGATTTCCCACTGATTACCTTTTCCTTTGAATTGGTTTCACTGGAGCGGATCATCATCACCGTCTGTGAGGGTTTCTTAGCCTCCCCTCCCTTATGTATCAACTCAATCATATGGGTTTCATGGTGAGCTGGTAGCAGATTCTGGTTGATGTTTGGTGTTTCTAGGGCTTGAACCTTGATCCGGTGAGTATCAATGAGCTCTTGTACAACTGTTTTTAGTTTCCAGCATTTCTCTGTGTCATGGACCAGGGCCCCTGAACAATACTCACAATTTATCGAGCGATCAAGATTTCTGAGAAGGGGATTCGGCATTTTAGGCTCGATCGGATTCAACATGCCAAACTATCTCAATCTGTGGAATAGGCTGGTATATGATTCTCCCAATGGAGTGAAAGTCTTCTGCTTCTGCACCCTTTCATTCTTAAAGGCTTGATTAGGTCGAAAACTTGTTCCAGGGGGTTTTTTTAGGCTTTTGGGGGTGTATGGGTATTTTGTGGAGTTTGGTAGGGACTCTGTGGAGCTGGCACATGCCATTGTGCGTGAGCGGGAGGTTGGGTATAGGTTTGTGCGTGATAGACAGAAAAATGGGGATCTGGCGGTGGGTAGTAGTGTTGTGGTGGGCTATATGGAGTGTGGGGGTATGTTTGGGGATAGGGTCGAGGCTGGTTGTAGAATGGTGGAAGGTTCCTAGATCCACCCCAAGCTGCCGACTCGATCATTGCAACATCCTCTTTCTTCTTCTTTCCGAGCACACCCCCAGTACCGTTTTAAATGGCCTGAGTGGTTGCTTTGATTGCTGAATAACTCATAATCTTATTGGACTTGAGTCCCTCCTCAACCATGCCTCCCATTTTCACAACTTCATTAAAGGACTTGCCTACTGCTGACACCAAATGACCAAAATAAATGGGCTCCAAAGCCTGCAAGAAATAATCAACCATCTCGCTTTCTTTCATCGGGGGGTCAACCCTCGCTGCTTTCTCTCTCCAACGGAACCAATATTCTCGGAAACTCTCACCGGGCTTCTTCTCAATCTTCGTCAATGACAGATGATCTGGGATGATTTCGAGATTATACTGAAAATGACAGGCAAAGGCATGGGCCAAATCATCCAATGTGTACCACCTGCTATGATCTTATCTGGTGTACTATTCTAGCACTGATCCACTCAAACTTTGGTTAAAATATGCCATCAGCAATTCGTCTCTTCCACCTGCCCCTCTTATCTTGCTACAGAACCCTCTTAAGTGTGCTACCGGGTCGCCATGCCCACCGTACAGATCAAACTTGGGCATTTTGAACCCCGCTGGCAACTGAACATCTGGGAACAGACATAAATCCTTATAGGCCACACTTACTTGGCCTCCCAGCCCCCTCATATCTCAGAATGATTACTCTAAGCTTTTGACCTTTCTGATCATCTCTTCATGCTCAGGATTTCTGGGCGGTTTCTCGGTCTCTGTTGGGATATCAAGATGATGAGTGTAAGGATATGGTTCTGGAACTTTAAAGGTGGGTTCAGGGGGATAGTACTGGTTATCGTGAGTTTGGAACAGGGGCTCACTGGAAGATCGGTGTAATATAGCAGGTGGTGGTGCCACAAAAACAGGTGTAATTGGCGGGGAAGGGTACCGGACTTGTTTGGGTGGTGGATCTTGAGAGGTATGGAAAGTGGTGCCTTGGCATTGTTGGTAGAGGGGAAAGGCTGGAGATGAGTTCACAGTGGGAGGTTCCTGAGGTTGGGCTGATGGTGGGATATAAGCAGGATTGGCGGGATAAACCGGTGGTGGATGCCCCTTCGCCCAAGCTTGGTACATTTCAGCCATCTGATGTTTCCGCTTATACATTTCCTCCCTCATTGCATTAACATCCATTTCTTCCACCTCTTTCGATGGGTCGATAATACTTATTTCCAATTCCTGGTCGACCATATTCAGCCTGTCATTCGATCGGGTGTTGTAAGAGTGAGTTGCCAGAATGCCAGTCAACTAACCACCTGCCTGAACTTAATACATCAAACAAACAACCTTGTTAGTGATTAGGCTTTAACAGATTGGCAACCGCACATTGGGCATGAATGCACCTAGACAGTTAACTGTCTCTATTATGTTTTTGATCGGTTGCATGCGTCATCCCGGTCTTTTCTTTCGTTTAATTGCAAACATCCCCTTTTCTTTTCTTTTCTTTTCTTTCCTTTCCTTCTGGCCTCTGTTCTCTCTTTGTTTTTACTCTCTCTTATTTTCTCTTTTTCTTTCTTGTTTTTCCGCTCTTTCCTTTTCTTTACTCTCTTGTTTTTCCTCTTATTTCTTTCCCCCTTTTTTCTTTCTTTTTCTTTCTTTTCTTTCTTTTAGTTATGGTCGAATCCTGTGGAGATTGCCTACGTATCATGACCCCGCATGAATCATACCGAGCGTAGTTCTGGTGGATAAGTGTAAAATAAAGTAAAAACATTTGGGATTTTCAATTTTCGTATAAAAACTCTATTACAAAGACTGAAACTAACAGACTCGAAAGAAACTAATAGACTCGAGATACAGACTCAAAAACAAACAAACTGTATGCTCTAATAATAGAAATACAGACTCCAAAACAACTGGCAGACTTTAACGGAAAGAAAACACAAACTCAAGAAATCACGAATACATCAATGCCTCAACTGTCCCTAGGACCTGTGGGGCGGCATTCGGCCTTGCTGTGGGCCGACTTGCTAAATCCTCCTGAAGGTGGTAGAGATCTTCCATTACCCGGCGAACAAAAATCATCACAGTGGCGAAGAACATGGATCTCGTCATATCCTCACATTCACTCGCTCTCTTATGACGCCCTTCTCTTGCAACAAACACCCTATTTGCTCGGTTCTGGCTTCCAAAGTTCGTTCGGCTACCTGGTTCTGCTCTTGGAGTTGTTGCAAGTCCTTTTCTAGCCGTGCCATTAAGGCATAACAATGTTCTCTTTCAGCCTTAAAATTTTTGGCTTGTTTAGCCATTTCCCCCTCGAGGTTGCTGATTGCCTTTTCCCAACCTGTGACCCCTCTTTCATATCTTTCTTTCATCTGTTGAATGAAAGCTGCATGCCCCTCGGTGCTTTTGGCCAACCTTGCCCGTGCTTTTGCTAGTTCAGACTCAGCTTTCTGCAGGTCATCTTCGTAGTCACGTACCTTTTGAGTGAGGTTGTAAATGAGCCTCTCGTCTTTCCTACTTCGGCCTAGGTTCTCGGCTTCAATTTTCAACTGTCGAACCTGAGCTCTGAGGGCCTCGTTTTCTCGCACCAATCTTCTCCTTTCCCCTTCGGCCTCTTGTGCCTGCAAATCATTGTTCAAGGTGACATTTCTCAATTCTTCTCGCAAACCGTGGATAATGGCCTTATATTCCTTCTCCTTCTCCCCCCAAGCTAACCTTTCTTGGATTTTATCATCAAACGCTTGAACATGAGGCCTTTTGGCGGGCCTCTCGGGCTTTGGCTCGTTGTTTACATAAGACATTTCCTCAAACCAAGCAGCATAATTTGGATCTACTTCCCCCTTGGCGACGTCTGTACCTGGGTGCCCTTTTTGAGATACCGGCAGCTATTCCAATCCTGCTGAACTACAGCCTCAGGCAATGCGGCTTCTGGATGCAACTCTATGACCTGGATGCTTAGATCTTCATCTTCAGGCACAATCTGATACCTCCCCAATTGCCTCAAGACCCTCTGCGGTGCATATGGCTGAATAATCCTTACGCCCATTATCCTCAGGTATCCTTTGGTAGCAGTCATATAGATGGCTTCTGTCCTCGGGAGCCATCCTATAGTCCACTCAACCTGACCTGCATCAAGAGCTTTCAAATGAGAAACCCATGCTTCAAATCCTTCTGGTGTGTTGTAATCTTTTATCCTCTCATCGTAACTAATGATGAAGTTGTTTGGGCTCGAACCGTAACTCATGAATCTGGGATGATGGCAAAGATGCTCAATCAACCACATTTGCAGAATGATACTGCAACCCTCAAAAAACTGAGCCCCTGCTTTGCATACAGTCAATGCGCGATAGATATCTGCTAGTACCAACGGGGCAAGTGTATGATCTTCCTTGGTAGTGAGGATTTGTGCAATTCTAGCCATACGAATATCCACCGTTCCTTTCTCATTTGGAAAAACCATGATCCCCAAGAATGCCACAATAAATGCGAACCGACGATGAATTTGCCAAAGGCCCTTGTTCTGTTTGTTGCTCAAGCCCTTTTCATGCGTTTCAAAACCAGAGGAATGCCCGAACCTGAAGTATAAGAAATGGAAAGCACAACACTCGTTGCTCACACGTTCCTTATTTGTCTGTTTACTAATATTCAAGAGGTCAAAGAACTTGTGCATCGATGAAGCCTTTGGAAATATGAGTTGTTGCTTCCTCAAGTCCCGTCCGAATTCAATGTACCCAGCTATCTCCTCCAAAGTAGGGGTGATCTCGAAATCTGAGAAACGAAAGATATTGTGGACTGGATCCCAGAATGTTACCAAAGCTTTGATCAGATCTTCCCGTGGTTTGATTTCAAAGATGTCTATAAGAGCACCCAAGTGCTTTTTCACCCATTTCTGACCATCTTCGTCTAGATCATTCCACCATATACGCAAGTGTAGCCGAGCTTGTTCCCTGACCACTTCTGGCGGTTCTTAGATGGTACTCATTGTTCCTATGGAGGATTAAGGTTAGGGTTTGACTCAAGTTGACCCTTTTGTAAACAGTTTTTCGAAAAAGAAAAGAAAAAGAACAAATAAAAGAAGAAAAGAACCATAATCTCTTCCCCTGTATGCCAACTTTAGCCAAATGGTTGTTTTCGTAAATGCAGCCCCTTCTCGATTTCACGGAAATTTTGAGGCCGGGGGAATTATTTTATGACCCCTCACAAGCTTGTCCATTCTTTTACGAAAATAGCCTTTCGACAACTGAAAAATACTCTGAGGCTACCTCGGCAAGAACGGTTTAAGACATAGCTGAAGCTGGATCGACTTATTTTGACCAAAATCAAGATTGCATTCATTCGACCACCGACTCTCTTTTTCTTGTTTTTCTTTTCTCTTATTTTCAAAAATAAGGACGAACCTTATGTAGGTTGCCTACGTATCCCACATCCGGTGAGAATTAGACCTTCGTAGTTCGGTCAGTTTTGACACATTTGAAAGAACACAGTGTTTGACTCTTTTAAAAATAACCCCTTTTTGAAAAAAAAATGGGCAGAGTTTCAGCACGCTTTGCAAATACCGGGATGTTTTAGAACCGGGTCTTATTTCCTTCCCTATATCATTCTTGGTTTTCCTCTCTTCTTTTTTCGCTTTATTTTCCCCAGTCGGTCAGCATGCAAGCCAAAACAAATAAAGGTTCACATAGCACATAGGATGCATCAGGATGGTCTGTTATTTCGGGCACACCTGTCCTAGACGGACCCAACCCCTATGTTGAGTCCCCTAAGTCAATTGCACATGATGCAAACAAATGTTCCTACTAGGGATCCGGCATGGGGCTGTATTTTTCTAGGTTTAAATCCTGGGGTTTTGGTCTAGACTTGGGGTACCCGAGCAGACAACTGGGGCCGAGGAGGGGGCGACGTACCGGGAACACTGAAGTCTACCCGGCCTTGTCGCTTGCCCAGCCTCGTCCTATTTGGTAGCATTTCTACAGAAAAAGCGGGCTACGCGAACGTATGCACCATTTTCCATAAGACTCAGATGGGTGGCGTAAGAAGACAGTTATGTACAATCCAAATAATATTAAAGCGGTAAACAGACAGCAAATAAAGCGAAGTAAAAATTATGTTAACAAGCTCGAATTCTTGAACCCTGACCCAGCAGAGTCGCCAGAGCTGTCGCACCTCCTTTTTACTACACCCCGTAAAGGGTATAAATATAAGGGAGTTTTTCCAATTAAAGGACAATCGAAACGGGATTGTTTATTTATTAAAAATTAGAATCGCCACTTGGGATAATTTATGGTGTCCCAAGTCACCGGTTAAAAACCCGAATCGAGGAAGTTGACTCTTATTTATGGTGCGCGAACACAGAAATCTGGGTACGGAATTCTGTTAACACGGGAGAAGGTGTTAGGCATTCCCGAGTTCCGTGGTTCTAGCACGGTCGCTTAGCAATTTATACTTGGCTTAAATTGTTTAAATATTCATTTTTAGGACCTATGTGCATTTATCTATTAACCGTTTTTTAATTAAGAAAATTATCTTGCAACGGGTCACGCGTACGTGTACCCATTTGTTTGGCATGCCAAAAATCATGTCACGCAAACGTGTCCACAATTAATAACACTTTATAAAAAAAAGAAAGATTTGGCCAAAGTTGCGCGTGTCTAAAGCAAACTACAAACATTTGTCATTTTTGTATGATTAAATGGTAGACGGCGCACCTCAAACTATATGAGCTAATTTAATTAATAACCTACGAAAACCCATTTTTATTATTAAGAATGTTTGTTCGAAGTTGCGCGAACGCATACTCCAAATTGGTTTTTTAGAATTGTAATCATATCACACGAACGTGTACACAATCACAATTGTATTTAAACGGACCTAAAGGTTTCTCTACGAATATTCAACAATTATTCTTAAAATCGAGTAAGGATTGCTAAGGCTACGAGTTACGGTCTAACTACACTGTGAAAAGCAAACGGGCTAACTCAAGGCACATGGATATACAGCCCAGAAGCATTAACGTGGAGAAGGGCCTGCCAGCTCATTCGCTGGGCCCATATTCTTTTGCTTGAAATTACTCTCTTAAATTTGGCCACATGACCAGTTCAAAGATCCTGGACAAAGACAAACAAACACAAGCAATTCTGCAAAATGCATGTTAGGGTCTGCAAAACTCTATGTAGCAATACAAATGAGTAAACAGTATGAAGTCGACGACTGTAACCCCTGTTGTCCCCTCCTAATCACTTAACTTCCTCTAAATTTTGTTGCTTGACTCAACTCGCGTTGTACTGCATCACAACAGTTCCAGCGCAATAGTGAATATGCAAATGTCTCAAGAAAACATCAATATCTCTGAATAACAGACTTAGTCTATCAGAGAAACTAAGGCCAACAAAATAATTTTCTGTTTTTATTCCTTTTCTTGTTCAAATGAGTGGACAAAGCAAATAGATTCCCTATAAACTTCCACCAGTACTAGCACGAAAGAAGAAGAAGTGTGTTTCAATGGAAATACAAAAGAAGCTCGAGTTCTAGTTATACATACTATGGTGGAAGTACATTTAACAAAGTTATTAAGGAGGACAGTGGTTGTAAGTTTTCTTATCCAGTGAATGATGAAGCTCGTGGTGTGACCATTAAGTATGAGACTAATGTAACCAGATGCTAAGATAGGCAGCCACGAACTAGGTGATTCACATTTTAAACAACATTCCCAATTTCCTAGCTGCCAATACAAGCCTTTCATTTCAGTAGGTTATGCACACAGTGGACAGAAGAATGAAGTGCAACAGCGCTATTCGCAATCTGAAATCTGGAAGGAACAAGTGATGCACAGCTGCTATACACCTTCTATACAGAAACTGGTCTGCTGAATCCAGCTGTGACTGGAGTTTTGCACGCCAGGCATCATTAGAATGCCAACAGGGGTCTCCTGAACTCTCAGACAAAAGGCACCTCAGGATTTGTGATAAGAAACTCTCAATTCAAAGGAACCAATTTAGTTTATACATTTTCAGAATAGCAACTTGAATTTGAGTCGTTGCTGCCACCATCGACTAAAATGTATTCAGTAACAGTCCCCAAAACATTCAATCACAAGTAAAATCATATCCCCAACAAGCAGTTTATGTTCGAACTCACATTTCAGCTACAATGCATCAGAAAAATCGACACAACTTGAACAGACTTTACCCTAAAATCTCAGCTAGTCGCAATTCAATAAGAAGTTAAATTGAACTTACTAATTTAAGAATGAACTAAGAACACAAGTTACTTGGTGCTTAAACTATGGCCAGACCAACAAAATGATTGAACAAGCAGGTTCCAACCCTTAAAACCTCATGACTCTGTTTCAGTGCTCAAATTTTAAAAAAACGAGTGAGACGATGTTACACAACCACAACCATTACATAATTGTGTGCAATCACTCGTCCGATGTAGAATAACCAAGAATACAAAAAACCTGAACCAAGGCCAAAGGAACTCAGCATTCAAAATCAGACAACGAGCACTGACTCTCAAGTAGTCTTAAACAAAATCATAACAAACATGAACACATGAAACAGAACCATGAGTAATGGAAAGACGGAGAAGATATGAACCTGAAATTGAAAATCTCCTTTATAACAATTACAGACTCGACAATACACCTCTCGACTCCAAATCTTAGCGAGGTTCAGCAGTAAATCAACAAGACGACAATAGAAAACCAAACTCGAACTTCAATTTTATCACCTTGAAACTCAAATCCGGATTCAGAAAGAAAAAAAAAAGAAAGAGTTGTATGCGTCTTTCTCTGAAACTTTGAAAGGATTCTTCAAAGGAGAAAACAAACTGAAAACCATCAGTTTTAGAGCCTTTTTCAACCCTTTTTCAGAAAATTCTTTTTTTTTTTTTAGTCCCCCCTCACAAAATCGGATAAGGCTTCTTTTGAAGATCAATCCTTGATGAATGTGGGGCTCAGATTGAGTGAAATCAATCCAACGCCTCACACTCATCCAGCATCTCGTCTCCAGAGCCTTCCAATCGTGTGATAAAACTCGAATTCGAGCGAGTGAGAGGAGAGGGGAATCTTTGGGTTGCAAACGGGTTGGCTGGGCGGGTTTGGCGTAATTGGGATGGGGTGGAGGATTTCAATTTGGGCTTGGACAAGAAAATTGGGGATGGGTCCAATTGGTATTGCTCTTCCTTTTATTTTCACCTATTTCAATTTTTCCAAAAGTTCTCTTTGTTTTGTTATTTTTTATTCAAGATTAAATAAAAATCTAAATTAATTCCTAGAACTTAATTCACCTAACAAACACTAATTAAACCCAAATGATAATTTTCACAACTAAAAAAACAAATTAAAGAGAAAGCTACTTAAAAACAAAATTTAAAATTAAAAATGCAAATTAAACTATTTTTGTGTAATTTTCCTTTTATAAACAACCTAATTGCTTAATTAGCCCTAGAATATTAAATTAAATCCTGAATGCAAACGCACATATATTTTTGTATTTTTCGTTAATTAAAATGCACAGACAAAACAAAAAATGCAAACAATTAACAGAAATGCTACAAAAATCTACGAAATTTGAAAATAATGAAAGAAATTATTTTGTTTTGAATTTGTGGGAGTAATTCATATAGGGAAAAAAATCACGTGCTCACAACCGTGAGTCTTTATATTGTGATTATCATGACTTCATTGTATCTTTCATGCCTTAGTGATGGTTTCTAATTGTTGTATAAAGTTTGTGGAAAGAATTGTAACCTATGAACATTGAGGAGCGTTGGCTCAAGTTGTATAATGAATTATGAAAGTATAAGTAACAATTGAACTTTTAGAGCATTGGCTCGAGATGTGAAATGAGTTGTGAAGGTATAAGTGATAATTGAACCCCTAGAGCATTGGCTCGAGTTGTGAAGTGAATTATGAAGTAAAAGTGAGTAAGAGAAGAGATCATTATGTTGTCACCCTTGCCGGGCTATTGTTGATTTATCTGTTATCTCCCGTGCCGGGATGTGGATGTGATTAATGCAGTTCCCTTGCCGGGATTTAATTGTTGACTTGTTGCTCCCTTGCCGGGATTCTTAATGAAAATTTCATTTATTTCCTTGCCTTATTATTTGTGATTGTTGTTTGGGTGAGGAAGAGAGTTAAAGCACGAAGGGTGATGCCATGCATTGTGTTTTGTAAGGAAAGAGTGTAAAGCACGAAGGGTCATGTCGTGTCGCACGATGTACCGTACCGTGCCTATTATATTGATTTCACAGTTAGGATGAGAGTAAAAGCATGAAGGGTGATGCAGTGCAATTTATATTGATTCTTATGGTGAGGACGATAGTAAAAGCACGAAGGGTGATGCCGTGCACTTGTCCTTGATTTTCCTGATTCTTGCTGATAATTGAGTTATGTTGTCCTTTACATTTATTTACTGATTTTCTGTTGTTACTTGATTTTATTTTGATGTTATAGATTTCCTTACCCTATTTGCCTTGTGGTTGTTGCTTGGGTGAGGAAGAGTATAAAGCACAAAGGGTGATGTCGTATATTGTTTTGGTGAGAGAGTGTTAAAGCACGAAGGGTGATGTCGTGTATTGTTTTGGTGAGAGAGAGTAAAATCACGAAGGGTGATGTCGTGCACTTGTCTTTGATTTCCTAATTTTTATTGATAACTGTGTTACGGTTTTTCTACACTAAATTATTGGTTTCCTGTTGATACTTGTTGTATCCCGCAGCATGATTTCCCATTCCTATTTTCAATTGAACTGTGGTGATCCTCATATTTATTTGTTGCTCTTCTATTACTATTCGATGTTTCCCCGCAACATGTTTTCCCCCTCCCATACTTGACTGTATAAGATTGTTTCTCTCTGTACTTCTTTTCTGCTGTATATAGTTAAATTGCACAGGTTTATTTGGTAGTCTGGTCCTAGCCTCGTCACTACTTCACTGAGGTTAGGCTAGGCACTTACCAGCACATGGGGTCGGTTGTGCTGATACTACACTCTGCACTCTTTTGTGCAGACCCCAGTGTTGTGGACTTCGAATCATAGTGAGATTGCTGATTCTTGATCATCAGGTGACACGAGGTAGTCCTGCAGGTGTCCGCAGGCTTTGGCATCTCCTTCTATCTACTATTCCTATTTCTTTCATGCATTTCTAGAGATAGTGTCGTATTTATTTCTTTCAGACCCTTTATTTGTAGTATTCTTAGACCGTCTGTGAAACTGTGACACCAGTTCTGCGCAGTCGAAACTCAAACAGATGTATTAGATATTCATGTTCAGATAGCTTATTGTTTCTTTTTTCCGCTTATGTTAAATTTCGTTTTTTAAATATTATTATTTCGAAATTGTTAATGAATATAAAATGGGTAAAAAGGTAAATTGTGCAATTAATTAGCTTTCCTAGCTTGTATTATTAGGTGTCATCACGGCTCCCGACGGTGGGAATTCCGGTCGTGACAAGTTGATATCAGAGCTCTAGGTTACATGGGTCTCACAGTTCACAGACAAGCTTAGTAGAGTCTGAGGGATCGGTACGGAGACGTCTGTATTTATCCCCTAGAGGCTACACAGTTAGGAAAAGTTTCATTTCTATTCTTCCCTGTCATGCGATTTTGTTCTCTCAATGCTAAATTGAAACCTCTACTCTTGTCCTTTCGCGAATGGCGAGGTCACGTACCGCTTCTTCAGCCGAACAGCAGCACTGACCAGTGATAGATCAGCTACGTGTCCGGAGGCTTTGTGGAGGTTAGATAGGTTTCACCAAGCTCTTCACTACTACTTTCAGAGGTGCATCTTCTGAGGATCCCCAAGATTTATCTAGACAACTGTCATAAGGTTCTCAGGAACATGGGGATCGTGGAGACCAATGGGGTCGATTTTGCTACCTCTCGCTTGTCTAGATCCGCCAAGACCTCTTGGAGAGATTATTGATTGGCTATACCAGTTAGGTCACCAGCTTCGACTTGAGAATGGTTCACGCAGCTATTTCTAAAAAAGTTTCTCCCCATCACTCAGAGAGAGGTCTATCGGAGGCAGTTTAAGCATCTCCAACAGGGTTCTATGACTGTTACTCAGTACGAGGTCAGATTCATCGACTTGGCTCATCATGCTCTTATCATAATTCCCACTGTGAGAGAGAGTGAAGAGGTTCATTGAGGGACTCGTCCAGCTCGCTCAGTTATCTAGAGGTGGAGGTAGAGGTATTAGAGGTGGAGGTAAAGATGCTAGAGGTGGAGGTAAAAGTATTAGAGGTAGAGGTGCAGGTACTGTTTTGGTTTGTGGTAGAGAAGCTTCGGTTTTATTTTGCACCATATCTGGTCATGCCTAGTGATTCTTTGAGTGCTCCTATTTATGTGTCTATGCCGGTGGGCGATTCTCTTGTGGTGGATCATGTCCATTATTCATGAATAGTGGTAATGGGAGGTCTTGAGATCGTGTAGATTTGCTTCTTCTGGATATGGTTGATTTCGATGTTATATTGGGGATGGAGTGGTTATCACCTTACCACGCTATCTTGGACTGTCACACTAAGATTGTGACCTTAGCCTTACCGAGTTTACCTCGTTTAGAGTGGAGAGGGACTCTCGGTCATTCTACCCATAGTGTTATCTCTTATGTGAAGGCTCGGCATATGGTCGAGACGGGGTGTTTGGCCTATTTGGCATATGTTCGTGATTCTAGTGCTGAGGTTCCTTCTATTGATTTTGTGCCCGTTGTTCGTGAGTTTCTTAAGGTATTCCCTTCAGACCTGCTGGGTATACCACCCGACAGAGATACTCATTTTTGCATTGATTTGGCTCTGGTCCCTCAGCGTATTTCTATTCCGCCGTATCATATGGCCCCGCCTGAGTTGAAAGAGTTGAAGAAGCAGTTGCAGGACTTGCTTCAAAAGGGTTTCATTAGACCCAGTGTTTCGTCTTGGGGTGCACCGGTGTTTAGAAGAAGGATGGATCGATGATAATGTGTATTGATTACCGGTAGTTAAACAAGGTTACAATCAAGAATAAGTATCCATTGCCGAGGATTGATGATTTGTTTGATCAGCTTCAGGGTGCCAAGGTATTTTCGAAGATTGATTTGAGATATGGCTACCATCAGTTGAGGATTAGGGCATCCAATGTCCCTAAGACAGCTTTCCGCACTCGGTACGGGCATTATGAGTTCTTGGTAATGTCATTCGGGTTAACAAATGCCCCAATAGCTTTTATGGATTTGATAAACCGAGTGTTCAGGCCTTATTTGGATTCGTTCGTGATAGTCTTCATTGATGATATTTTGATCTATTCCCGCAGCTGGGAGGAGCACGAGCAGCATCTTAGAGTGGTTCTTCAGACCTTGAAGGATAGTCAGTTATATGCTAAGTTCTTGAAGTGTGAGTTTGGGTTGAATTCAGTTGCATTTCTGGGTCATGGTTGTATCAGCAGAGGGTATTCAGGTTGATCCGAAAAAGATTGAGGTAGTCAAGGACTGGCCTAGACCAGCATCAGCTACAGAGATTTGGAGTTCCTTTGGATTGGCAGGCTACTATCGTCGGTTCGTGGAGGGGTTTTCATCTATCGTAGCCCCGATGGCCAAGTTTACCCAGAAGGGTGCCCAATTTAGATGGTCGGACGAGTGTAAGGCGAGCTTTCAGAAGCTCAAGACAGTTCTGACTACGACACTGGTATTGGTTTTACCCACAGGTGCAGGGCCTTATACAGTTGATCGTGATACATATCGTATTGGAATTGGTGCAGTGTAGATGCAGGATAGAAAGGTCATTTTCTATGATTCCCGGCAATTAATGATTCACAAGAAGAACTATCCGGTTCATGATTTGGAATTGGCAGCCATTGTTCACGCGTTGAAGATTTGGAGGCATTATCCGTATGGCGTGGCATGTGAGGTGTTCACAGATCACAAGAGTTTTTAGTATTTGTTCAAGTAAAAGGAGTTGAATTTGCGGTAGAGGAGGTGGTTGGAGTTGTTGAAAGATTATGATATCACTATCTTATATCATCCGGGAAAGGCCAATGTGGTTGTCGATGCCTTGAGTAGGAAGTCAGCCAGAATGGGTAGTCTTGCTTATATTCCGGTCAGTGAGAGACCGCTAGCTTTGGATTATCAGGATTTGGCCAATCAGTTCGTGAGGTTGGATGTTTCTGAGCCCAGCCGTGTGTTAGCTTGCACAGTCACTCGTTTTTCATTATTGGAGCGTATCCGAGATCGGTAGTATGATGATCCTTATTTGTGTGTCCTCAGAGACATGGTACAGCATGGAGGTGCCAAGCAGGTTACCTTGGGTGATGATGGAGTTTTGAGATTGCAGGGTCAAATTTGTGTGCCTAATATGGATAGACTCCGAGGTACTCTATTCATCCATGCGCCGCGAAGATGTATCAGGATTTACGACAGCATTATTGGTGGCGGAGAATGATGAAGTATATCGTTGCATATATGGCTCGGTGTTTGAATTGTCAGCAGGTTAAGTATGAGCATCAGAGGCCTGGTGGTTTGTTTCAGAGGATTGAGCTTCCCGAATGGAATTGGGAGCGGATCATTACGAATTTCGTTGTTGGACTCCCACAGACCCGGAGGAAGTTCGACGCAGTATTGACCAAGTCCGTGCATTTCATTCCTGTAGCAGTCTCCTATTCTTCTGAGAGGTTAGCTGAGATCTATATCTGGGAGATTGTTCGCCTTCATGGTGTGCCCGTGTTTATCATTTCGGACTAAGGTACGCAGTTTACCTCGCATTTTTTGAGAGCAATTCAGCCAGAGTTGGGCACGCGGGTTGAGTTAAGCACAACATTTCATCCTCGGATGGATGGGCAGTCTGAGCGGACTATTCAGATTTTTGAGGATATTCTCCGAGCTTGTGTCATTGATTTTTGGAGGCTTGTGGGATTAGTTCTTGCCTTTAGCAGAGTTTCCTACAACGACAGCTACCAGTCGAGTATTCAGATGGCTAATTATGAGGCTTTGTATGGTAGGCGATGTCGGTCTCTGGTTGGATGGTTCGAGCCGGGAGAGGCTCAGTTGTTGGGTACGGACCTGGTTCAGGATGCCTTGGACAAGGTCAGGATTATTCAAGATAGGCTTCGTACAGCTCAGTCCAGGAAAAAGAGTTATGCAGACCGCAAGGTTTGTGATTTGGCATTCATGGTCGGTGAGCGGGTATTGCTGCGAGTGTCGCCTATGAAGGGCGTGATGAGATTTGGGAAGAAGGGCAAGCTTAGACCTAGGTTCATTGGCCCGTTTGAGATTCTTGATCGAGTGGGAGAGGTGGCTTATAGACTTGCATTACTGTCGAGCTTATCAGTCGTGCATCCAGTATCTTACGTCTCCATGCTTCGGAAGTATCACGGCGATCCATCCCACGTGTTAGATTTCATGTCCAGTTGGACAAGGACTTGTCTTATGAGGAGGAGTCGGTAGCTATTCTAGATTGGCAGGTTCATCAGTTGAGATAAAAGAGTTTTCTTTCTATTCGTGTTTGGTGGAAAGGTCAGTCTACCGAGGCATCAACCTGGGAGTCCGAGTCAGATATGCGGAGCCGTTATCCCTATCTTTTCCCCAACTCAGGTACTTTCTTCTTCTGTCCATTCAAGGACGAACGGTTGTTTTAGAGGTGGAGAATGTAAATGAAATTCTACGTTCTAAGGCCTTAAAAACCTCTCTTAGCATCACCTCTATTTGTGTGCGCAGTCCGGGCGCGTAGCCGAAAAGCCTAAATGTGAAAATCTGTGAAAAATGATAAATTTTGACTATAAAATGAATTAATTTGACATCGGTAAATATTTTATATAAACGGACCCGGACCCGTGATTTGACGATCCCGGAGGATCCGTAGGAAAATATGGGACTTGAGCGTATGCCCGGAATCGAATTCCGAGGTCCCAAGCACGAGAAATGAATTTTTAAAGAAAATTATTTTTGAAATTGTTTAAAGGATTTGGAAATGAATTTTGATTAGAACATGTTGGTATCGGGCCCGTATTTTTGTTTCGGCGCCCGGTACAGGTCTTACATGTGATTTAAGACAATTCTGTGAAGTTTGATAAGAAACGGAATACATTTGACGTGATTCGGACCATAAATGCAAATTTGATGTTTAAAGGAGCTTTGGGAAATTTCATTGATCTTGAGATTTGATTCGATGTTCATAATGTTATTTTGGTGATTTGAGTACACGAATAAGTTTGTAGGAGGTTTTTGAGGTTGTGTGTATATGTGGTTTGGAGCCCCGAGGGCTCGAGTGAGTTTTGGATAGGTCACGGAGTGCATTTTGAACTTAGAAACTGCAGGTTTTTACTGCTGGTGTTTCAGACCTGCATACTTCGCATTTGCGAAGCCTGTCTCGCAAATGCGAGCCTTGCATCGCAAATGCGAGAGGTGACCTGGGCAGCTATCTTCGCCAATGTGAAGTATTCGTCGCAAATGCGACACCCGCCTAGATCCTCTATGTTCGCAAATGTGAGTATTTCGACTCCTTCTTCGCATTTCCCAACCCATCAGAGGCCAGGGTTCACAATTCCCATACCTGCGACCTACAACTTTTATATTTAGTCGATTTTAAACCCATTTTTCATATCCTCTCAAAATATAAACACATTAGGGCGATTTTTCAAAGGCTTCTCTTCTCCAAATCAATTGTAAGTCGTTTTTAACTAGTTTTCTTCAATCAGTAACATCTTTTAACATGATTTGAACTTCAAATCGATGATTTTCATGGAGAAAAATTGGGTGTTTTGGGTAGAATCTAGGTTTTTCAAAAAAAATTGGGGATTTGGACCTCGATTTGAGGTCTGATTTCAAAACAAATTATATATTTGGGTTCGTGGGGGAATGGGTAATCGGGTTTTGGTTCGAACCTCGGGTTTTGACCATGTGGGCCCGGGGGCGATTTTTGACTTTTTGGGCAAAACTTTGGAAAACTCATTTTTATGCATTCAAATTGATTAATTTGGCGTTTATTGATGTAATTAACTAACTTGTGACTAGATACGAGCAAATTGGTGGGGGAATCAAGGGGTAAAGCTATAATTGAATCGTGAATTGTGTTTGTGGCATCGAGGTAAGTGTTTGGTCTAACCTTAGCTTGAGGGATTAGGAGTTGAGTCTTATTTGGTATGTGGTAACTGTTGAGTATGACGTATAGGCATGGTGACGAGTATCTATACGTTGGTGTCTAGCATGCCCGTGAGTCTTTATATTGTGATTGCCATGACTTCATTGTATCTTTCATGCCTTGGTGATGGTTTTTAATTGTTGTATAAAGTTTGTGGAAAGAATTGTGACCTATGAACATTGAGGAGCGTTAGCTCAAGTTGTCTAACGAATTGTGAAAGTATAAGTGACAATTGAACTTTTAGAGCATTGGCTCGAGTTGTGAAATGAGTTGTGAAGGTATAAGTGATAATTGAGCTCCTAGAGCATTGGCTCGAGTTGTGAAGTGTATTGTGAAGTAAAAGTGAGAAAGAAAAGAGATCATTATGTTGTCACTCTTGTCAGGCTATTGTTGATTTATTTGTTATCTCCCTTGCCGGGATGTGGATGTGATTGATGTTGTTCCCTTTCCGGAATTTAATTGTTCACTTGTTGCTCCCTTGCCAGGATTCTTAATGCAAATTTTCTTTATTTCCTTGCCCTATTATTTGTGATTATTCTTTGGGTGAGGATGAGAGTTAAAGCACGAAGGGTGATGTCGTGCCGCACGATGTACCATTCTGTGCCTATTATATTTATTTCATAGTGAGGATGAGAGTAAAAACACGAAGGGTGATGCCGTACAATTTATATTGATTCTTATGGTGAGGACGAGAGTAAAAGCATGAAGGATGATGTCGTGCAATTTATATTGATTCTTGATTTTCCTGATTCTTGCTGATAATTGAGTTATGTTGTCCTTTACATTTATTTACTGATTTTCTGTTGTTACTTGATTTTAATTTGATGTTATAGATTTCCTTACCCTATTTGCCTTGTGATTGTTGCTTGGGTGAGGAAAAGTGTAAAGCACGAAAGGTAATGTCGTGTATTGTTTTGGTGAGAGAGTGTTAAAGCACGAAGGGTGATGTCGTGTATTGTTTTGGTGAGAGAGAGTAAAATCACGAAGTGTGATGCCATGCACTTGTCTTTGATTTCCTAATTTTTATTGATAACTGTGTTACGGTTTCTCTACACTAAATTACTGGTTTCCTGTTGATACTTGTTGTATCTCGCAGCATGATTTCCCATTCCTATTTTCAATACTGTGGTGATCCTCATATTTATTTGTTGCTCCTCTATTACTATTCGATGTTTTCCCGCAACATGTTTCCCCCTCCCATACTTGACTGTATAAGACTGTTTCTTTCTGTACTTCTTTTCTGTTGTATATAGTTAAATTCAACAGGTTTATTTGGTAGTCTGGTCCTAGCCTCGTCACTACTTCGCTGAGGTTAGGCTAGGCACTTACCAGCACATGGGGTCGGTTGTGTTGATACTACACTCTGCACTTTTTTGTGCAGACCCCAGTGTTGTGGACTTCGGATCATAGTGAGATTGTTGATTCTTGATCATCAGGTGATCTGAGGTAGTCCTGCAGGCGTCCGCAGGCCTTGGCGTCTCCTTTTATCTATTATTCCTGTTTCTTTCATGCATTTCTAGAGACAGTGTCGTATTTATTTCTTTTAGATCCTTTATTTGTAGTATTCTTAGACCGTTTGTGAAACTGTGACACCAGTTCTGCGCAGTTGAGACTCAAACAGATGTATTAGATATTTATGTTCAGATAGCTTATTGTTTCTTTCTTCCGCTTATGTTAAATTTCGCTGTTTAAATATTATTATTTCGAAATTGTTAATGAATATAAAATGGGTAAAAAGGTAAATTGTGCAATTAATTGGCTTGCCTAGCTCGTATTAGTAAGCGTCATCACGTCTCCCGAGGGTGGGAATCTGGGTCGTGACATGTTATTGATGTTGTTCCCTTGCCGGGACTTAATTGTTGAACCATTGTTCCCTTGTCGGGACTCTTATTATAATTTCATTTATTCCCTTGCCCTCTTGTTTGAGATTGTTGTTTGGGTGAGGAAGAGTGGTAAAGCACGAAGGGTGATACCGTGTGTTATTTTTGTGAGAAAAGAGTATTAAAGCACGAAGGGTGATGTCGTGTATGATTTGTGAGGAAAGAGTGTAAAGCACGAAGGGTGATGTCGTGCAGATTATATTTATTATATGGTAAGGATGAGAGTAAAAGCATGAAGGGTGATGTCGTGCACATTTTCATTACTTGATTGCTTTAGTGAGAACGAGAGTAAAAGCACGAAGGGTGATGCCGTGCACTTACTGATTTCTAGTTCTTTGTTGATATCCGAGATATATTATTTCTTTCAATTACCTGTTGTCTTTCTATTCTGAATTGATATCTCCCCCGCAGCATGCTACCCCTCCCATACTTGACTGTTTATTTCTGTCTTTTTTTTTCCGCTGTATATAGTTGAATTGCACAGGTTTATTTGGTAGTCTGGTCCTTGCCTCGTCACTACTTCACCGAGGTTAGGCTAGGCACTTACCAGCACATGGGGTTGGTTGTGCTGATACTACACTCTACACTATGTGCAAATCCCGGAGCAGCTTTCGGACCGTAGATTGGGAGGCTGTCTTCAGTCCAACGGAGATCCAAGGTAGACCTGCAGGTGTCCGCAGGCCCTGGCGTCTCCCTCTATCCCTTTATTCCTGTTTCATTTCCCTAGTTCAGAAACAGTGTATCGTTTATTTTCAGACTTTGTATGTAGCACTCTTAGATCGTCTGTGGTACTGTGACACCGGTTCTGGGTGATTAAGGCTTAAATAGTTGTATTAGACTCACATTTAAGATATTTTACTACATTTCTTCCGCTTATTATAATTTCGCTATTTACACGTCATTGCTTTATAATTTTTAAAGGTATAAAATGGATAAAGAAGTAAATTGCTCAAATAATTGGCTTGCCTAGCTCACATTACTAGGCGTCATCACGACTCCCGGGGGTGGAAAACCCGGGTCGTGACAAGAAACTATTGCACAATATGAATCAAAAGTTTTTTTATTGCTTTATTTTTGCTTTTTTATTTTAAAATAATTTTAAAACTCCAACTTAGAAACTACTCACCATTTTGAATTGGTAATTGTTTATTTTTTTATTTTATTTTTTATTTTAAAACTTCAACTTGAAACTACTCTCCGATTTGAATAGGTAATTTTTCTTCTTTTTTTTTTTTGTTTTTTTATAGCTATTTTTTATATTTTAAAATAATTTTGAACTCCAACTTGAAACTACTATCACCAAATTTGAATAGATAGTTATTTTTATATATATTTATATTATCGTTTTTTATTAACTAATTATAATATATCTATATTTATTAATTCAAATAAAGTAATCAATATATATATATATATATACGGTATTTTTTTATATTTTATTTTTTTCATTTTTTATATATATTTGAATTCAAAAATAATAACTAATTATTAATTAAATAATTTTTTTAATTTCTTTTTTTAAAACTTCAACTTGAAACTACTCTCCGGTTTGAATGTGTAGCTTTTCTTCTTTTTGTTTTTTTTTTATTTTTTTTTATAGATATTTTTTTTAAAATAATTTTGAAACTACTACCACCCAATTTGAATGGATAGTTATTTATATAAGATATATATATATTTATTAATTCAAATAAAGTAACCAATTAATATATATATATATATATATATATATATATATGTGTGTGTGTGTGTGTGTGTGTGTGTGTGTGTGTGTGTATGTATGTATGTATGTATGTATGTATGTATGTATGTATGTATGTGGTAGTTTTTTATTTTTTTTTATAGATATTTGAATTCAAAAATAATAACTAATAACTAATTATTAATTAAATAACTTTTTAAATTTTATTTTTTATTTTAAAACTTCAACTTGAAACTACTCTCCGATTTGAATGGGTAATTTTTCTTCTTTTTGTTTTTTTTTTGTTTTTTAATAGCTATTTTTTTATTTTAAAATAATTTTGAAACTCCAACTTGAAACTACTATCACCCAATTTGAATGGGTAGTTATTTATATAAGATATCTATATTTATTAATTCAAATAAAGCAACCAATTAATATATATATATATATATATATAAGGTAGTTTTTTATTTTTTATTTTTTTCATTTTTTATAGATATTTGGATTCAAAAATAATAACTAATAACTAATTATTAATTAAATAACTAATTAGTATTTAATTATGACATGTGGCTTTTTTTAGGCTGCCAATTGGCTTAAGGAGAAGGCTCTGTCCTCTCCTTTAATAATATATAGATAGATATAGATGGTAGTTTTTTATTTTTTATTTTTCCTTTTTTATAGATATTTTTGAATTCAAAAGTAATAACTAATAACTAATTGTGCCATGTAGCTTTTTTTTAGGCTGTCACTTGGCTTAAGGAGAGGGCTTTGTTCTCTCCTTTTAATAATATATAGATATAGATTGTGATAATAAATGTTTCTTTTTGATTGATACCATGTCCATAAGTATTTCTTGAAATTCCGCGAGGTCCTTGGCAACAGAATCCGTCACCTTGGCAGCAGAATCCTTCATCTCCCTAATCGATGAAAGATCATTGGATGAAAGCACCACTGAAATAACTCAATTAACACACCCAAACTGACTGATAGTATGGATTCAACCAAATGGAATTACAATAGCCAAAATAGCAATGGAATGGTGGAAGATAAGTGAAAGGGAAAACAGAGAGGGGATGAGAAGAGAATGCAGAAAATGATAGATGAGAAAAGCAGAAACTTAGTGCAACCAAAATAGCCTAATTCTGTTATTCCTATAACAGCTACTTATAACCAATTCCACTCTATTCACATGCTGTCCCAACACAACTTATGAATCTATTTTCTTTGTGATTTTGTGATTAGTCTTTGACGGCACGAACCTTTTATTGAGTAACATCTCAAAGTAAGCTGTAGAAAATATTTATCGAGTACACTGTAAATATTTTCAATATAAAACTAACCAAATTTTCAGTTTAATTTGTTGTTATGTAGAAAATATTCACAGGAAAATATTGCATATACTCGCAGGACAATTTATGCTTAAAACAGATGACTTACCTTTTTTTAATAAAGCTAACAGTTTTTGCCTGAGATTGAGTGCACGAATCTTTTCTTGTAATAAATTTGAGTGCAATATCTCAAAGTAATCTGTCACTATACTGACATACCAGGAAGAAAAAAAAAAGAGATGAATTTCAACAATAATTCAATTATTTTTTGACAGCTACAAAGAAAGACTGTACTTTAAAGTAATACAGCACAGAAAGAGAAGTAAAGGATGAATGCTTTCCAGCACTCTTTTTTCATTTTCCACCAAATGCTTTGAAAATATCAGCTGTGGTTCGGTGTATCAAGTTTTGTGACAATTAGTGGATGAGAGGATGGAACACCTAATAATTACATGATGTGTTCTTCACAACTATGGAAATGTCACAAAGGTGACTCCTTCCATTGTAATCTGTCAAGTCCATCAACTATTGCCCTGCGGAATGCACCATTGTGGAGAAGGAAAGACGATACGTGTCCTCCTCTAACCCATCGAACTTCTGAGCCAGGCCAAGCTTTTTCAAGCTGTAGCACTGAGTGCTTTGGAATATAGCCATCATCCTGAAATAAGAAGGGTTAATGAGATTCCATGTGGTTAAAAACCCTACAAGCAAGAAATTATAAGAGAGCTATCTAAAACATTTTGATAAAGCAACGAAAGTGTGCATGCTTTGCTCCCGTATGTAAAATTTTGCTGGATGTTACGCATAAAATTCCAGCAGTAGGTTTACATGTATTAAACAGCTTCAGTTTTCTTTTCTTCTCCTCTTTTTCAACTATCATATGGCTATGTAATCAGCTCCGCATTACCTCCAAAGTTTCCTTCCTAAATCTATAAGTTGTCAGGTAAGCTTTTTTTCTGGAAAAGAAGCTTTTTTCTGGACAAGATAGTGCAAAGGACTTACGATTCCAGCGTTCCACAGTTTTCATATCTGTTCTTCAGTCATAGCAGCGTGCGTGATTAATTTTATAATAGCAAATTTAGAGTGGCACCCTAGAGACACTTTTCTGCTTCAGAGGGAAAGGCAGTTCTAGACTTGTAACTTTATGCCCTCCACATGCAATCGAGGAAACAAGGGCTCAATGGGGTTTCCCAACACGGCCAGCACCACCGCTCAACACCACGAAATGAAATGATTGGTGAGTCCAAGCTAAAATTGTGTGCATAGATAGTGGCTTAAAGCAAAAGCCGGTAAGGTAGTTTGGGAAGAAGCCGTATGAGATGGAAGTCTCAACTGTTACATATGGCTCCATAAGAAGTAAGAGGCTGCGTACTTTTGGGTCCATCTTACACTCTACCATTATCATAGGGGTATCATGTTCAAGGCAGAGAAAGATCAAGGCAACATATTAGGAGTACATACTTTCTTTACATTAAGAGAAGTGCAAAACTGTCTCAGGAAACAACCTTATATATTTTCTAGATCAAACTGCTGTGCAGAAAAATATTAAAGTATTGAAAAACAACTCGGCCACTACTGCTCAGACAAATGGAACAGTGTGGATTCAAAAAAAAATTAGTTCAATCTTAGTTCAGCTACTATTTCAAAACCAAGTCAGTAGTTTCACTACTAAATAAATATTAGTTTGGTTACCAACATGAGATAAAGAAGTATCGAGGAGGAATGGTGTGAATAGACATTTGATTGGCAGGAATAAACATGCTTGACATGGAATGGACAAATTGGAGTCATAAGGAGCAACCAAAATGCTTCCAGACCCTCTCAAGAAAAATATACCATGCAAAAAGTGAGATCTAGCACTACCGATCAAAAAAGTGAGATTTAGCACTTACTGTAGCGGCAACAAATATTACAGCATTGGGATTTTTTGGGATTGGAAACCGTGTAACATCTGTAAGAGACAACACATTTCGCATCCGCTCTCTCACTTCCTCAAGTGTCATAGTAGCCTCCTGCACGGCAAGATCATCTCTCAGTGCTTCCCATGCAGTGGCATGTTTTAACACCCCTTCACAGAATGCCACAACAGCAGAATGTGGAGACAGAAAGGGAAGTGTAGCAATAGGTGTGGGGTGCAATGCTCCAACCATAGCAGCATGTACTCCTCCTAGATATCATCAAAGAAACCAAAATTTTGGCGAAAGAAAAAATCCTTATAAAGACGTGAAGTTTATGAATGCTCTGAACCATATGTATTAGCAAGTACTTTATACACGTGCACAATGGTCAGATACACATGTTGATATCCCATATGTAATCTCTTTTATCAGATAATAGTGTAGATCTAAAAGTAGAGGAACCCTGAAAAACATATGAGGAAAAAAGGCAGAAGATTATACACCTTTGTTTTTATCATTAACAGAAGGTCATACAGCATAACATGTAATTACCCAAAAACAGGTTCTTTCTTACTCTTCCTCCAGTGGTTGTGTCGCCCGCTCCACCCATCTCCTCAAAAATAACTCTCTCTGCCAGCTTTAATCTACCATGCGTCTTTAAATTTTTTCCCAGCATACACAAAGTTCTAGACTTTTTCGACTAGGATCAGTTTCAACTGTCGAAAGCATTGCATATACTAACCATTAATCACTCTTACGCACTAGATGCACACGTAAAACTGAATCAACTAGAGATTCTTACTTATCTATCTCCACACCATCACGCACACTAAACCAAGATAATGATTTTCAAACTGGATCAACAAGTCAAACTAGGTTGAGTATTTCAACAGCCCAAATACTCCATTCATCTTTAAATGCATAAAAAGATGGTGACTTGGGTTTTACCAACCATAAAAGCTAAAATTTTAAGTTGAGGATTATGCCTTACCCATGCTAAGTCCACATATACCCATCTTTCCAAAACCCGCTTCACAGTCCAGCCAATGTAAAAGACTTCGAGCTTCTTCAATAGTGGCTCGTCCTAATAGCAGCAGGTCACTAACACATAAGAGCTTTGACCCACGCTGCAGCAATGGACGTCTTTTTCCATAGAAAGGGCTGCAGAATATTGAGGGCCATCAGAACAAGAAGAATTGTATACTCAAAGAACCAAAAAGAAAAGAAAGAAAACTACGATATTACTCCATGAAATTAATTCTTACCTCTCAAGCACCATAGTTGCTATATTTTCCTTCAGCAATGGACCTCCAAGACGCAATCTTCGCTCAAAACTATGATCTCCAGTACCTGCAGAAGGAAAACTTAAAAATAAGAACTCAAAAATGTAAAATGTGAAGGCAGAGTTGGGTAGGAGAGTGAAGTGCATTTACAACAGTTCTGAATATGTAAGACAACGGGAAACACTTTGTTCATTTCTTCTCTTTTTCTTTTTTAAATCAATTTTTTTTTTTTGCATAGTTGTGATTCATCTGTTTGTCAGCAGCTATTGCTTCTATTTGAAAAATGCATCTAATCAGCCAATGATAAAGAAAGGAATATTATTAAACTCTAGTAGGACTATATCTATGTTGCGCGGACTCTCCAAAATGATGCCGCACCCGTGTCGGATCCTCCAAAAATACACTATTTTTGGAGGATCCACACACCAGGCAACATTTTCGGAGAGTCCGAGCAACATAGGACTATATTATGAAAAAGAAAAGGACAAAAGTAATTTCTTTAATTGAAAATTGTTTTATGAGAAAGCTATGTCAAGTTTTGCCTCGCCAAACATCAACATTTTGAAATTTCAATAGATGGCAATTCCTGTAATTGTACAGAAAGCTGGTATTATTTAGAAAATGAATTGGAGTTGGCTAAATGATAATACGATATAAGGGAGCTTTGTATCATGCAATACATTTAGGTTCACTGCAAGTGGGAAATGGGGCACACATCCACTTATGGAAAGACAAATGGCTGGGGCACATTACACTAAAGGAGGTCTACCCAAGATTATTCCTAATTGCAACCAATCCAGACTCTACTATTGCTCAAAACAGGGAGGACAATACATGGAATCTAAACCTAAGAAGGGATCTTAATGATTGGGAGATAGAAGTTCTGGCTTTACTTCTTGGAAGCCTGCATAACAACATAGTCGCCAGCCAGGGAAGAGACATGCTTAAATGGGGCAACAGCAAAGAGGGCACTTACTCCGTCAAAGCAGGCTACTCCCACTTGAGCTCCAATAAAGAAATAATTGATCAATGGCCTTGAAATTAATCCGGAGAACTAAGCTGCCACCAAAAGTTATCTGTTTTAGCTGGATCACTCTAAAGGGCTCTTGCTTAACACAAGACAATCTCATTAGGAGAAATTTTCAGCTACCTAATAGGTGTTACATGTGCCCCTGCAAGTCTGAGTCAATTAACCATTTGTTTCTTCACTGCTCAATTGCAACAGACATGTGGAACATGTTCCTAACTCTTTTTGGTCTTCACTGCTCAGGGAGGCTTTTGTGAGTTGGTGCTCATGGAAAGTTGATAAAACCATCAAAAGGATCTGGGCTATGGTTCCTGCTTGTATTTTGTGGTGTATATGGACCGAAAGGAATCAGAGATGATTTGATGGGGTCTCAACTGCCAATCATTCTCTTAAAGCCAAATGTTTAGTTAATCTTTTTAGCTGGGTTAATCTTACCCCTGTTTATAACCCTTAATCCTTTTTGGAATTTATCAGGTTTCTTATGATAGATCTTTTGTTGATATTTTTGGGCTGATACTTTCTGTTTCTTTGTAACATCTGCATCATTTTGATGTCTTTGTTAATAATATTCACTTCATCATCAAAAAAAAAGGTTGACATGTATCTCACCCTACAAGACACAAGATTCATCTTTCTTTATTTCTTCTCGAAGTCATAAGTCAGGTTTCTTATCCAGTGAAAAAGGTTAGCATTGGGCTCAATGATATGAATTCTGAATATTCCTACTATGGGGGATCTATTTTGAAAAATTCGCAATTGTTTCTATGGTGGCGTGAATGAGTAGGCCAGGCCTAGACATGCCAATTGGTGAGGAAAATTTCCATTTGTTCCATGATTGCGGTTAACTTCTTTAGAGATAAATATATGGTTTAAGACCATAAACATCCGATCATCTTTTCTCTACGGACTCCAAAGACAATTATTGAGATCGATATTAAACCATGAAAAATTACTCCTTTTCACAGTAGATCTAGGACAAGGACTACATTTACTTCTTTTTTACATACTTTTGCTCATCTCATATTATCTTATAGATGACATGCTCTAAACCCCTTTGGCACAATTTTTCAAACGGATTGCAACCCAAAGGTGCCAAGGTAGTAAATAAATTTGGTAAACATAAATAAAACTTCACATATAGACCACAACATGATACTGATACATATAAGAAAAGTTGTGTTACTAAGCACCCATAAGGACCATTAAGAAAATGTAAGTTAATTAGCATGCAAACTAGTGGCAGAAGAGTTGGATATGACATGTGTCATAGGTATAAGCTAGGCAAGACCTACTGAAGTCTAAACAGGTAATCATGATCCTCAATGACCATGATTCACCAGCTCTTGATCTTTTTTATGCCGGCCCACAATAGTTGCAGCTTTCAATCACAAGTAGACCATCGAAAAGGATGGTGGCTAACAATTACATCGGCAGTTTTCTTGTTATCAATGGGCAGATGAACTTAATACAAGCAATGTTCTCTCAAAAGGTTTGTCGTCTAAAGACCAGGATTGAAAGACACAACCACCAAAAGACGAAAACAAGAAAAAAGAAAAGGCAAGAATTTATCTAGTTAATAAAGACACAACCACCAAAAGGCGAAAACAAGAGAAAAGACAAGGCAAGAATTTATCTAGTTAATCCACCTTAAATTTTGTGTCTTCAACCAGTTTGATGCTTATGAACATCACCTGTCATCCCCTCAAATGTTAGCGCTTTAACTTGAATATATATTAAATGACACTGAAACACCTAGCTTTCCTCATATAGGGGGAGTCTGATGCATTAAGCTCACGCTAAGCACGGGGTCCATGGAAGTGCCGTACTACAAGGTCTATTGTGCTCAACCTTACCCTGCATCTCTGCAAGATACTGTTTCTACGGCTCGAACTCATGACCTCCTGGTCACATGGCAGCAACTTTACCAGTTACGCCAAGGCTCCCCTTCCTAGCTTCCCTCATATAAATAGCACAAATAGATAGATAACTGAAATCAAACTGTTCCTCTACTATTTGAGTATCAATCTACTACAGAACCCAACTCTAAAGATCAGCATTAATCTCAAAACCAGTAGCTAGACTAGTCTAACTCAAGGGAATATATCAATTAATCAATCAAATACGCCTCAAACCCCAAACAACAGCAAGAATATAAGACATAAATTTTTTTTAAAATCCAGAAAAGGAATAGCATATGCATTATTACCAGCAAGATGAACAACACAGGCCATCTTATGAGGCGGCGTGTATTTGGGGGAAAGGAAAGCAACTCTTGCCATATGACTCTCAGGAGGCAATGCACCAAGCAGCTGCTCATCACAAGGAGTTCTAAAAATCCCTTCTCTCAAAGTAGCTGATTGAGATTCCCAAACTGTTTTCCAAACAGGTTGCACCAATGTAGGAGGCCAATTCTGTCCTTCAATTTCAGGGAACAACTGCTTAATCATTTTCTCTAACAGCTCAAGCTTTGTACCTCCCCATCCTCTAGAAAAGAATGGTGGGCTTATTTTTGTTCTATGCAATAACGCACCATATACATGGTCCAATACATAATGGAGCATTCCAAGATTCACTGTCACCATCTTTTTTTTTCTTCTAGAAATATACACAATTTTTCTAATCAATCTGAGCCAAACCCAGATTAGAAAACACAGATTTCAGCTAAAAGGTATCAATTCTTTACAATTTTATGAATCGAATTATGTGTTCTTTGCACAAGAATTGAAATCCCCAGTAAGCCCTTTATCCCAATTAGATCCAAACTCCAGGAAAAATGTAATTTCACCTAAGAGAGATGCGTGTAAAAGAAAAATTCATAGGGGAAAAGCTAAAAGAATGAACCATTGAACCAATTAACATTGCAATAGAAATAAAACGAATATATAGAGGGAAGAAAAGGGCTATGTCAGGGGAATTCAAGAATGGTGATAAGAGAAAAACAGAGAAAGAGCATTGGGATCTCGGGAAGAAGAAGAAGAAGAAGAAGAAAAAACTATGGGCGGAGGAGAAAACAGTATGACTTAGAAATTTTGGATTACTTTAATGTACTGAAGAAGGCCCCCATATTGCCACCTTAGAAGATCGGGAAAAACAAATCGAAATTTAGTCACTTTTCATGTAAAGATAAATCTAAGTGAAAATACTGTTCAACCCGGAAAATACGTCAATATATTATACTGGAATTCCAACATAAGTATATTTGAACTCCAGCATATTATACTGGAGTTTCAGGATAAGTATGCTGGAACTCCAGCATAATATGATGGAGTTCCAGCATAAGTACACTAGAACTCCAGCATAATATATTGGAGTTTCAGCAAGTATAATTGTCTAGTATAATATACTAGAGTTTGGAGCACCGGTGCTCTAGTCTCTAGTATATTATACTGGAGTCAGCAAAGTATACTGGTCCAGCATAATATGCTAGAGTTCATACACAAGTGCACCGAACTCCAGTATATTATACTGGACTGGTCTCTGTTGCAGCAAAATAGTGGCTATTTTTCATTGACTTCGTAAACACTGGTTATTTTTGAATGACCAGTCCGAAAACTGGCTATACCGTGTTATTTTATCCCATAACATTGGAATTTTGCATTTTTACTCCCCAAAATATCGACATATTCTTATTTTGGATCTTATAATTTATGAGTAATCATGATTAACTTTCAATTAATTGATAAGTACATTTTTTTTTGGTAATTAAAGTATTTTATTTACCAAGTAGCAATATTTATAGTTTCGTACAATCTATTACAAAAAGCTCTAGCATACCTCCTACTGGACATGAAGCCTCAGCTAGGAGCTACCCATCATTAAGACTTCTACTACTTCTACAGCTTAACTGCTACTTCATGCTCTAGTTTACTGCAGGGTACTAATACAAATTAGTCATTGCTCTATCTAGACAAGGAAATTTGGCAGTCCTTATATGTAATTCATGTATGATTAGTTGTAGTATAGCATTGCTTGCCCTTATATGTAATTCATGTATGATTAGTTGTAGTATAGCATTGCTTGTTCTCATCTTCTTTTGTAAAATCACATTGTTCCTTTCTTACCAAATGTGGTAGATTGCAGCTGCTAGGGCCATCCTACATACGGTTGCACCTACACTATTTCCTTTGCTCACCTGTGCCAGCCATGTCACTTCCTCATACCAAGCTTTCTTTGGTCTTCATATACCTTGCCATTCCAGTAGTCGAAGCCATATTTTCCTATTGTCTCATAGTCAAAAAATAGGTGTTGCACTGTCTCATTTTCCTTGTTACACAATGAGCATGTTTGTTCTGCAATTATACCCCATCTTGCTAGCCTTTCTTTAGTAGTCAGTCTTTGCTGAATTGCCAGCCTAAGAAAGAATGTCCACTTGGGTTATCCCTGATTGTTGCGTACTAATTTCCTCCATGTCATCTTTGGAAAGTCTCCTTGCATAGCTTTCTATAGTTGTTTGACAGAACATTTCTCCATCTTCTGGACATCTTCTTCTGAGAGCCCTGCATTTGAAAAGTAGTTCCTTGCTTTGAATATCTTTTTTATGGCCCATGACGCATTTTTTGGTTCTGTATTTTAGACTATGTTTCCCTTTATGTAGTAAGTATGCACCCATTGTATTCATATCTTCTCCTTCCTTATGCAAATACTCCATAGTAACTTGCAAATGGTTGCTTTGTTCCACAGCTCCACATTTATGAAGTTCAATCTCTCAGCTACCTTTGGTGCACACAGTTTGTCCCAGGCTATCAAAGCCTTCTTTATTGGTTCAACATTTCCTGTCCATAAGAACCTTCTACAAATTGATTCTATGAAGTGGATAATTTTCTTGGGCAAGAAGAAGATCTGAACACAGAAAGTTTGTATAGCAAATAGCACACTTTTGTAATTATTTCATTTCAGTTTTGTAATTCTTTATGTACATTCCAAACAGATGTTGTAATTATTTCATTTCAGTTTTGTAAATCTAAATCTTAGTGGCTCATAACTTGTACTACCGGTGCTTGTGTTGTTGTATAAAAACTCAGTTATTTCATCATTTATTTCTCATTAATCTCATTTGAATTGTATTATTGTTAACTGGCTTACCTAGCGGGTTGCAGAGGTGAAGCTACATGTCTTAAAGGGTGGTCAATTGACCACCCTTTATTAAAAAATTACACTGCGTATATAGGTAAACTATTAAGTTTTAGAGGTATATAACATATATTGAACACCCTTTGTGTGAGAATTTCTTTACTTCTTTCAAATTTGAACACTCTCGAAGAAATTTCTGGTTTCGTCACTAATGAATTATGTTAGGTGTCACTACGACTAGTTGGATTTTGGGTCGTGACAGGCTCTTATTTCCCATTGATATTTATAATCATACTCTCCTATGCATATTCCTAGCCAGCAAAAAATATTCTGCAGTTCTCATAGTAGTGTTGATAGCAAAAAGGAAAAGGTTGAATGTGCTAAGCCAACTATTACAAGAACTAAAATCAGGATTGAACAATAACTAAGGGACCAAAAGTGCAATTATCCTTTTTTGTTTTGTTTTGTCATTTGTGCAATGATGTTGACTATGGGCCAAAGAAAGAAGGTGGAGGATAAGATCTGAGCTGTAACATCCCCCTAATTATATTTTTTTAACTGAAATTGATACCACTTTTTTGGTTAAAATAAAGTTTAGGTATAATTGCCAACCTTAAACAACGAGGATTAATTGCTTATTGGGTTGGTGATTTGGATTTAGGAGTTTGAATTGGGAATTTAATGGAATAATTCTTGATTAGTGTATATCATCATTTGCTTGCAATCACGTGCATTTAGTTTGGGGTACCTTTTGATTAAAGTTTAATCTGTGTGTAATATTTTATTTATCTTCTCATTATTTTCCCTTGGGAAACTGAATGCAGTTTTGACGGATACTTCTCCTAACGTAAAGTTAAAAAAGTATTTTAAAAGATAATTTTAAAATAATTTTAACGATTAAAAATTTATTCTTAGAAGCATAATTTTTAGAACTTTTACCTAATCCAGTATTAGAATTCGCACGGTACATGAACACTATTAAAATATATTAATCATAATAAATTAGAATTTAATTTATTTAAGCATATTAGATCATATGCTTTAAGAATTACACATAATACAACTCATACATATGCATTGCAACTATATGGCCCGGTCACAATTTTGTAAATTTATAGTCCAAAAATAATGGGTCAATAAGGCAATATAAACATGAATCATAAATTTACGTTTAGAGGATTGTAAGTATAGCAATTTTAACTTATTATCTAATTGGTGCAAAGCCAATGATTGAAGTAACAAAACTAAAAAAAAAATAGAGGTTGGGATCGACAACGTAAATACCAAGAAATTATGCATTAAATTAAATATTCTCCTATTTTCTCTTTTCCTTATGGCAAAACATAATTTTATAATGAAATATTCCAATTTTTTAGTATATTTCAAGTGGTGAATAATTTGAATTTTCACACATCAGAATTAGTAGTAAAATTTTAAATTAAAAATATGAAATTTTATGTGCAATTGTTGTAGCCATAAAAAGATTTAAAAAATCAAAAATTGATAAAAGAATTGTAGAATCCCTCACGTACCTAATCTCTTCCATACATCACGTACACGAAAAAGAGAAGAAGAGAAGAAAGTGTCAAACATTCATGGAGACCTGTTATACACTAACAATGTATATATATCCTTATAAACTGAATATATATATATATATATAATTATATAGCATTACACACACAAAAAATTCCGTATAAGTGTATATAAACATCAGCTATACAATATTTTAGCACGAAAACACCTTATGCCCTACACTATACTTACTGTAAATAATGTATCAACTTGTATAAACATGTATAACAGTGTATAAAAGGTATTTATACATACATATACATGATGGTAGGCTAGAAACCTGTATTTTAATCATTGTTTGCACTTTAATTACTGTATTTTACCTGTGTTTGAGCTTAAATAAATAGTGAATTACAATTAATATATATTTTATGCCTTGCAAGAAGTGATTCCGAGTTAAAAACATAATCAGGAGCTAAATCGAACAAGTTGGAGCTTTAAAATCTGAGTAAAAGCCCAAAGAATTAAACCAGGATCGCATTCAGGGGGTCGAGGACCAAGTCTGGATATCAAAAATTGAAGAAATGAAAATACTCTATAAAAAATACATAGCCACGCCGCATGGGGCACGACTGGGTGGCGTCGCAGTGCAAACTTGCCAACTCTGTCAGAAACGAGCCTCTGACGATGTCCACTACCGCGGCGCGTGAGGCAGCGTGCCCTGCGTTGTGCCTGTTGTGAGCACGTGATTTTTGTTTCGCGCGACAATCGCTCCAAAAGAAATAAAAAGTAATAACAATTGATCCTGTTGAACAATTTTGGATTTTTACATAGCACTTTGTTAATTATTTATGATTTTTGCCCATTTTGACTTTATTAAAACAAAATACAAAAATGTACGTGTCATGCGTAATCTGAACCGTAACACGGTTGTTAAATAGAAAATCATAAATAGGCATCTTTGTCCGTGATTTTGTTCTGTTTGATTTTTACCTGTTTTGAATTATTTTAATGTGTGTACAAATAATTGTATTAAGTGTTTATTTAATTTGATTCTACTTAGTTTTGTTTTTCTTTTAAAAAAAAAATAATAATAAAAGGAAATAACAAAAAAAAGGGAAAAAAGAAAAGCCCTTCCTTCTTCCGGACTTGGGCCAATTTATTAAAATTGGCCCAAACAAACAATGCCCAAAACCAGGCCTGCCCCGGTCCAGACCAGCTAAACACCCAGAGCGTCCAAACGACGTCGTATTAATCCAGGTTGATCTGGGCCGTTGATCTCAAATTGATCAACGGTCAAGATCGATTCCCCATAACCCACTAAGGAAACCGACCCGTCTCCACTCGGACCAACCCAAACCCTTTACCCTTGAAACGACGCCGTTCCCTGTTAGTCGAAGGATCCTGGCCCTTCATCACATCTCATCCAACGGCCAGGATCCACCTACCCACTAACTATATAAGCCTTTTACCATACCCTGCCCCCTATCCAACACCCCAGCCTTCGTCTTCACCAAACCCTTCCCCTTCAAACCCTAGCCGCCCCTGTATCCTTCACCATGAAAGCCGGCGGCATGGACGCCGGTGATCTTCCCCTTAACACCATAGGACCCCTTTGCCATCCTGAACCTGGGTCTGTTAACCACCTAGCTCGAATCCCTTCCCACCTTCTCGAATCTTCATTTGAAGATTCGAGTCGGAACCTGACTTGCACCGTTTGACCCCAGTCTCACACCAGACACTCCCCAGACCCCCCTCGTGACCAAACCATGCTTGGTTTGGTCCGAATCTGACCAGGGAAGCATGAATCCCAGATCTGATTTTTGAAACCATAAGGTTCCTCGTCACTGGTCCATACCCGTTCGAGCCAAAGAAATTAAGGTCCAATGGACCTTAATCGAAGTGTTTTTCATCTGAGAAACACTTCGATTAAAGTCTGTTCAGCCTTAAGAAAGGTCTGACCGAGTCCGAGTTAAGGTTTTGATTTTTCGGGATTTGAGGTGAGTTCTGTTCTCTTTTCTTTGTTCTATTAGTCCATGTTTGTTTGAAAGGCTGTTATTGTTGTTGTGTAATGGTTGTCCCCGAATTTTATCAACTATGCCCTGTCCATTTTGCCTGAACCTTTGTTGTTTGATTGAGTGTCTTCTTCTACTTGTTCTGATAATGTGTATGTATGTATTTGTTGTGCAATTAGTTGAATTCCAAATTTGTACTGATTAACTGATTCCTCGAAGTACAATTCTGTTTAGTCAGTACAATTCGAATCATGTGTCCTATACTTTTGAATGTCTGATTTTGGTGTCGATTGTATGTGTTATAACTAATATAGTCGAGTCGACATGTGTCGTCAATTAGTTTCAACTGTCTGAACAAAAATAAATCGATTTGCTTCTGTTGAACATTGCCTGAATCAATTAAGAACCAAGTTCAGTTACTTATAGTTGTTAATGTGGTTTCAGAAACCTAAGGCTTGGTCTGTAACTGTAATCTGAATTGATGTCATGTGCATTTGTGCACAACATGTGCATAAAGGTCCTTTTTAATTAAAATAGTTTGACAGCATATGCTGTCAGACTACATTCTGCTGCCCATACTCTACTTTAACCTCAGAAATAATAAACATTACTTAAAGTGAGTCTGCCAGGGAATATCATGGGTTTTGTTCATACTTAATTAGCCAATTGGAATCTGAAAATGGAAGGCACATGGGAGGGGTGTTGTGATATTCCAAACAGGCTGTTAAAAGGGGTAATGTTAAGGCTTATAAAAGAGGAAGACATCTGATAGATAAAAGGAGGAGACACAATGTGAGGATATAAGAGAAAAAAAGAGAGGGCATAGATAGAGAGAAGGAGATTTTTGAAAGAGAGAGAGGGTATACACACACAGACATACATAGAGAGAGACAATAGAGGGGGAGAGAAAAAGAATACCACCTGATATTAAGGAAAGAGACATAAGAGGGGGAGGGGAAGATACAGATACACATTGAGAGATATACACACACACACATAGAGACAGACATTGACAAGAACAGAGTAATTTGAGAGGAGACACTTTCAGGAGAGTGAAGGTTCTGGAAACAGAAAACTGGAAAAGAATTTTGTTTGATAACTCAGACAGACAAAACTAGAAATTGCACTCTTTCCTGTTGTTTTGATTTCACTAAATCTGGACCTGTTTGTGCAACACTGATTTCTCCCAAATCCCAACTGAGTCTGCTTGGTTGTTGTTTGTTCTACTCAAGAACTTGGTCTAGTTGGGGTGTTGATCCCACTCCAATTGTTTTGTGAGTTGTTGCTGCTGCTATTCTGTTTCCTGTTGCTGCTGCTATTCTGTCCTGCTACTACTGCTAGTCCTGTTTCTTGTTGTTGCTGATTTCCCCATCTTCTTCTTCTTCTCCTTTGCATTTCCAGTAGTTCCAGGTACACATTTCGAGTCCCATTTTGGTGTTAACTGTAACAGTTCGAAAGCATGAAATGAAAGGAGTTTGAAGAAAATTTAGATGTCTGTTTTGTAATGCTCATGGTATATTGACTCCTTTTGTATAAATTGATTAGTGTGTGATTCAGTAGTGAAGGATTAGTTAGACAATACTTAATCAAGTTTTAGCTTCTTGCATCTTAGTTTATAGTTGTTTGCTAGTACAAGATGTAATGGTACAATATATAGAAGGTATGGATAATTGGTATAGAATTTTCGACTGGATTCCCGTTTAACTAATGACATGCATAGGATAGAATATTTCCACCTACACAATAATGTTCTGTGTTATTTTTTTTTCCTTTTATCAGGACCGCTAGGCAATATATAGGAACACGTCCGAATCCCCATTAGTAATAATGCCTAGCATTCAATTTCCTTAACCTAGCCTAAATAAGTCTAGCTAAGTTCGATTCGAGAAATGTTCGGATTAAGTATTGCATTCCATCCATCTCCATATAACTTCTTTGTTCAACCAAAATGTTTCGTAAGGTATGGCGTCTTTTCACTTTATAAGTAATTAGAAATTGATAGGAATCCGGTTTAGGCCAAAACATATACTTCAATTAGCATACATCTTTCTTTCTTCTATTTCTGGAAACAAAAATAATAAGAAATGTAGTCATTATAGGTTTATCCTTTTAAAAATAATGGGACGAGCCTCGCCAAATAAAAAGTGTAAATTGCGGGGCCCTCAACAACTAATCATAATATTTAGAATTCAGGCTAGGCCGTTTAGTGAATCTCATGGCCTTCCACAAAATAATAACACGTTAGACTCTTTAGGCACGGCTTAAGTAAATTATATTCTTAAATTCGGGTGCACATTGATGTGACCCAAATCCAAATCTCAACGGAGTCAGAATGTGTCGACGACCACGGGTGCATTGATTGTGACGTGGTTCGAGATGCATTTTCACGACGTTGCAATTCTATAAAAATAAATGATAGTAATAAAAGCGGTTTAAACTTAATAAAAGCACGTAAGTCATAACATGTATTTAAATCAGATATTTAGCCATTATAACAATTTAAGCGACCGTGCTAGAACCACGGGATTCGAGGGTGCCTAACACCTTCCCTCGGGTCAACAGAATTCCTTACTTAGAATTTCTGGTTCGCAGACTTCATTTGGAAAAGTCGAAAATTTCCTCGATTTGGGATTCAAGATAAACCGGTGACTTGGGACACCAAAAGCCAAACCTTTCCCAAGTGGCGACTCTGAATTAAATAAATAATCCCATTTCGAATATTGTCACTTAAATTGGAAAAACTCCCCTCGCGCATTTAACCCTTCGGGGCTGGGCGCGCAAAAAGGAGGTGTGACAGCTCTGGCGACTCTGCTGGGGAACGAACCCAGAACCACTGGTTCAGGGTTCAAGAATTCGAGCTTAGAATAATTGTTATATTTGGCTTTATTATCTGATCTTTATTACATGTTTTTGCATAACATGCTAAATGTTGTCTTTTACCGCTTTGATATTATCTGAACTGTATATAAACTGTGCCGAAACCCTTCTCTTCTTACCTCCGGGGAGAAGCTCGCTGGTCGAGACTCCCTATTCTGTTAGTGTCAATACCTGAAATAAGAAAGAGGTCGGACAAGTTACAAAGCCGGACGATCTCACGGGTCCCCGGTACGTAGCCCCCTCCTCGACTCGAGTTGTCCGCTCGGGTACACAGTCTAGAACAAATACCCAGGTTACGAACCTAGAATAACTTAACTTCATGCCGGATCCCTAGTAGGAACGCTTATTTGCATCATGCTGCATTTGACTTAGGGGACTCAACACAGGGGTTGGGTCTGTCTAGGACAGGCAACCTGAAATGAAAAGACCATCATGCTGCATTCCTATCTGTGTTGTGCATTTATTTGCTTCGGTTCCGCATGTCGACCGGTTCCTAAAAAGGGAAAAATAGCAGCGTAGGGGAGATAATTACTTATTTTGGAAAAATAAAACCAATGTCCAAGTAGTGTCAAAACCTCGCTGGAATTTTTCTAAAAAAAAAAATTTTTGTCTTTTTATTGAGAGTTATTAAAAAAAAAATAATATAAAAATTTTTCTTTTATCACTTCAAAAAAAAAAGAAGGTATTTATTTAAAAGTAAAAAAAAACGGAAAATTCATAATTCAAAAAAAAAATGTTGTTTCTTTCGTAGTACCCCTTTTATGAATTCAGACTAATAGTCCAAATTTTTCCTAAAAAAATAAATAAAAAAATAACAAATATTTTCTTTAGTCTTTATCATCTTTTCAAAAATAATAAAAATACGTATTCTTGATTTCTAGGTTTATTCGATTTTCCCTATTTACGGTATGCCCGAACTACGCCGGTTTGATTCTTACCAGATGTGAGATACGTAGGCAACCCTCGTCGGGTTCAACCCCCATTTTTTTTTGCTAAAATAGCCAAAATCAATAAATAAATAAAAAATGCGTTTCAAACTTTCTTAAAAAAAAAAAGAGTCGTAAATAAATCGGGTGACGCTGTTTTGTCATAAATAGCCGAATGTTCCTGAAAGGGACGCCGGAAGGCTGACTTTGCATAAATAGCCACTTTTGGGTCTTGTTTATCATTTTTATCCAGTAGACCCACACAGCCTTAAAATCTTCGTCCCCGAAGTGTTTAAAGGCCGTGTTCAAAACTTGATCCCCTCTGTAAAATATTTTGAGTCAGTTCGTTTTGTTAAAATCACCTTAATAAATGTGCAGGATGAGCACGATGCAAAATGAACATTTTTCAATAATGACCAAAATCCCTGTCAAGTTACGGCTATGGTGGAATGATCTAGGTGTTGAAGGACAAAATGAGGTTAAGAAATATCTGAAAGGTCTTGTGGGTTTATTGGAAATCCAGCCTCGGGGAGATATCATAAGAGCTTTGGTTACCTATTGGGACCCGGCGCACAATGTTTTCCATTTCTCTGATTTTGAACTCACCCCGACTTTGGAAGAAATGGCCGGATACATCGGGAATACTGAACTTCCCTTGAGGGAAAAATACTTGGTCGCCCCAAGAGTCGTCACGGTACATCGGTTCCTAGATTCATTGAAGATACCTAGAACAGTCCACAACCCGGATCTGGCAGCCGGATTTTGTACTCCATGCTTCATATATGATAGGTACGGTCATGAGGGGGGATTCAATAATCCAATCAACAAACTGTGCAGCAAAGGAGTTCGTCAGAAGTGGGACAAGCACAGACGGGTAGCGTTCATGATGATGTTCCTGGGCCTTCTGGTATTTCCAAGGAAAGACGGAAACATTGATTTGAAGATATCCGGGGTCGTCAGCACTTTACTCACGCAAAGTGACAGTACTCTCGCGCCTATGGTGATATCTGACATCTTTCGAGCTCTTACAGCTTGTAAAGCTGGGGGAAATTTCTTCGAAGGTTGTAACTTGCTCCTACAGATATGGATGACCGAGCACCTCTGCCATCATTCCGAGATTTTGAGCCATGGTTCCCCGGAAAAGACCTGCATAGAAGAATCTTACACGAGAACCAAAGAGATCAGTTTGCCCAAAGGAGTCCTGGCATGGACCTCGTTCTTTCAAGCTCTTACTGCCAGCCAAATACAATGGACGTTGGGATGGTTGCCTGTTGATGAGATCCTATATATGTCTGCAGCTAAAACTCATTTCTTACTGATGGGGCTTAAGAGCATTCAACCTTACGCACCCTGCCGAGTTTTGAGACAGTTCGGAAGATGCCAGACAGTACCTCATGAGGAAGATCTTAGCACTCAAGCAGTTGAGATAAGTCCTAACGGACAATTCCCAGAAGCAAAGATTCGCCAAATCTGGAGTGAGTGTCAATATTTGAAATCAGATACTTGCGTGCGGGATCGAGCCAAAGGAGAGACAGCGCCAGGTTACCTTGCATGGTATAGAAGGGAACTTGAGCATGAAAGGCCAGCTAAGAGACCCCACATCCGGAATTTCACCGAATCATCGCAAAGACAGTGGGATTGGTTAGCGAAGGAAAGAGGCTATTGCGCCGAAATCAGCAGGTTAAAGCAACAAGTAGAAGGCATGAAATATGAGCACAACGTGCAAATTGCTACCGATCTGGGAGAGCGGAACAGGTTAATTCAAGAAAATGAAATGCTCAGAGCCCAAATCAAACAGATAAGGTTGGATGCAGATAAACAGCCAAGGCGTTGATCAAACGAGCAGCTGATAAAAAGGTTAAAAAGTGAAATCAGGGAACGGCAAGATGGTTTGGAGAAATCTGAAAACGTCATAGCAGAGCCCAGGGCACAGTGGGATACGAGAACAGATGAGCATCGCCGATACTTGAATCAATTGGAAGGCGACCACGAGAAAACTGTTGCTAAAATAAAGAGAGAGATGGCTGCATCTGAGATCAAAGCAGTTAATCAGGCCAAGGTTTTCCAAATTGAGAGCAGATACTGGTACGACTCAATAGCCTAGATGAGGTTGGAAGTACGGCGACTGAAGCATCAGCATATACAGGATGCTCAAGTATTCAAGACATGCAGCGATCAGATAAAGCGCCTAGTCGTGGAGAAGAAGCAAACCAGAGATAGGATCAAGGCCATTGCCCATGCCATCACCAGACGATGTCTACGATGTGAGAACATGTCCAGCGTTACCGTCCTCTCGACAGTAATGGGTTATGTCAAGCAGACTATGAACGAGCTGGAGCAACTTGAGAGGGATCTCACGCCTAGGACCGCGGCGAGGCCGAACGATGCCCCGCGGACACCAATTTTCAAAACCATAATGCACTCATAAGTCGAATCTGTATCTTAGCATTTTCTGCCTGTTTTTCCATCAGGGTGATTTTAGTCTATGTTGAGTCTAGGTTTATTTTCGAAGTTTGCTTTTTCTTTTGCAAAATGTAGTTTGTAATAGACCACTTCAACAATAAAAGAGGTTGCTTCTTTTACGCTCATTTGTGTTTTTCGAACTACGTAATGATCTGATTCACGTAGGCATCGTGATACGTAGGCAATCCTCATCGGATCCGGTCGCATTTCTTTTACTGCAAAATAAAAAAAAATAATAAAGAAAAACAAAAAAAAAAGGAGAAAAAGAAAAGAAAAAGATAAAAAAGGGAAAAACTAATAAGAGGAAAATGCCGGAACGACGCATGCTCTCGTAGCAAACATGTAGTAATCCACTTAACTGTATAGGTGCATCATGCCCAACGTGAGATTAACTATCTGTTATTTGCTGCAAATTAACCGTGCGTTTGTCGATGAGTATCTCCAGGGTTTTTGAAAAGACGGTTGGTTTGGTGAAAGTCTGGCCTCGCACTCATACTTCACGAGGTCAAGGAGAAGTGTTCAACTACCTGTTGTTAGGACCAGAAGCAGTACTCACACTTACTTCACCAGGTCAAAAGGAAGTGTGGAAATGTCTTCAGAAATTCCATTGCAAACAATCCCTGTTTCCGAGGAGAGCTCGATCTCAGCCGTCCTCACACCTGAATCCGCAACTGCGGAGGAAAATAGAATCCTACGGCTCCGCATGTTGGAAATGCTGGACGATTGGAATAATGGGAAAGAGCCGCCAAGTGTCGTCCCCGGATTCCCTGAATTATTCTCCAGGTCAAGTGGGACTTCTAATGTCCCCATAAATTATCCTGCTACCCCATTCGGGTACCCAGCCACCTCAGCCTTCTCTGCTGGATCGCCTTCTGAGCCTCATCCCCGAATGTCATCCACTGATGCAAGCATGAACATCTTTACTGCATCGCCTTGCCCGATTACGGCACAGCCTACCACGTACAAGCCAAGCTTTGACTCATCCTCTTTTACATTCCAAGCACCATCGTTCTCAATGGAACCAACTAGGTTCGCTACCAGCACTAATCCTCTACCGCCTCAGTGCGAGCTTGCACCCGGGCAAGATCAGAACCCCAGAATTGCAGAACAAAATGAGATTGCCAAGAGAATGAGAAGCCTTGAACAAAGTTTGAAGAATATGCAAGGATTGAGCGGACAGAAGAGCGTCTCTTACGCCGACCTGTGCATGTTCCCTCACGTGCACCTGCCAACGGGTTTCAAGACCCCAAAGTTCGAGAAATACGATGGGCACGGTGACCCTATTGCACATCTTAAGAAATACTGCAACCAATTGCGGGGAGCCGGTGGAAAAGAAGAACTGCTAATGGCATATTTTGGGGAAAGTCTAGTAGGGATAGCTTCGGAATGGTATATGGATCAGGAAATGTCCCGATGGCATATATGGGATGATCTCGCCAGAGATTTTGTAAAACAATTCCAGTATAACATCGACATTGCGCCAGACCGAAACTCTCTGTCGAATTTGAAGAAGAAACCTTCGGAAAGCTTCAGAGAATATGCTATTAAGTGGCGTGAACAGGCGTCGAGAGTGAAGCCTCCCATGGATGAAGTGGAAATGGTCACTACCTTTCTCCAGGCTCAAGAGTCTGACTATTTCCAAAACATGATGTCAGCCATGGGTAAGCCATTCGCGGAAGCGATCAAGATTGGAGAGATGGTGGAAAATGGTTTGAAAACAGGTAGGATTCTGAGTCAAGCAGCCATAAGGGCAACCTCCCAGGCCATCCAAAGCGGGTCCGGAGGAACGACGAGGGGGAAGAAGAAGGAAGAAACGACTATGGCATCCTCTGAAGCAAGGGAGTATCGTCATCCCAGGCCCCATTTTCCGAAAAGAGCCCCACAACACTACTACCCCCACTCATATTTGGCATATGCTCATCAACCTTATATGGTCATGAATGCCCAACCTTATAACCATCCACCACAACAAGCCAACCGAGGCCCAGCTCCACCTCCCAGAAATCAGCCTCCATACCGCAACCACTATAACCCACAACCCCCACAGAATAACTTTCGCCCTCATGAGCCACCTCGACGACGGACTTTCACGCCCATCGGTGAACAATACTCTACTTTGTTCCCTAAGCTAGTCCAGTTGGGTTTCTTGCAACCAATTCCCCAAACGAGGCAAAACCCAACATCACCTTCTTACAAAGCCGGAGTCAGATGCGCCTATCATTCAGGGGCCGAGGGACATGATACAAATGACTGCTGGTCGTTGAAAAGAGTGGTCGAAAACTTGATAGAGCAAGGGAAAATAGTGCTAAGGGACGAGGAGATCCCGAATGTAACTAACAATCCATTACCTGCTCACAATAATGGGCCGCTGATCGGGATGATTTGTGAAGACAAAGAGTTTGACCCTGCTCTGAAAGCCATAATTGCCATTGTCGACACGGGAAAGAGGCCCGAAACGGACCAAAAACCAGAAAAGGGGGAAGAGGCCAAAGCTATAAAGAAAGTGCCTGAAAAGAAGGTAGAGAAGAAAGTGGTACCGGTAAAGGATGAAGTTCTTTACATACCACGAGGTCAAGCTGAGAAGACGCAGAACTTCGGAATCAAAAAGACAAAACCTATATACGTACCGAAAGGAGCCTATGTGGTCCGGGGGACGATTCAACCACCTCGGCTGAATGAGCCAGTGGTTATCGGACGCGTGCCACAAAAGCCAATAACCAACCTGTCCACAGTGCCGTGGAATTATCAAAAGACTTTGGTAATGTACAAAGGTAAAGAGGTCATGGGAGAACTTCCAGAAAATACTTTCATAGGAAAGTATTCAAATACTCAAGAATTGAACAACGCCACACAAAGGCGCTTCCCGCCAAAGAAGCCCGTAAGTGTTGAAGAGGCGGAAGTGTTCTTCCAACAAATGAAAATGCCGGATTACGAAGTAATAGATCAACTGCGCAAGTACCCCGAGCAAGTGTCCATGCTATCATTATTGATGAGGTCGGCCGAGCATCAAAAGATCTTACTGAAAACCCTGAATGAAGCATATGTACCGGTTGAAACCTCGGTAGAACAACTAGAGCGGATGACAGAAAGATTCTTCGCCGTTAACCAAATCTCTTTCAGCAAGAATGATTTACCCCCGGAAGGAGCAGCACACAACAAGGCTTTGCATTTAACAGTTAAATGCGAGGACTACTATGTCAAGCGGGTAATGTTGGATGGGGGATCAGGTGTTGACATTTGCCCGCTTTCCACGCTACAAAGGATGGAAATTGGGACCGGAAGAATCCGACCCAACAATGTCTGCGTAAGAGCTTTCGACGGCATCAAGAGAGATACCATGGGAGAAATAGACCTGTTGTTGGTCATAGGACCAGTCGAATTTCGAGTAACCTTCCAGGTGATCGACATGGACACATCCTACAATTTTCTCCTTGGCAGACCTTGGATCCATGCGGCAGGAGCCGTGCCTTCCACTCTTCACCAGATGGTGAAGTTCGAGTACGAAGACCGGGAGATCGTAGTCCATGGGGAAGATGAGCATGCCATTTATTGGGACCCATCCATCCCGTATCTTGAACCGAGAGAAGGGAGCGAACATACGGTCTATCAAGCTTTCGAGATTGTACTGACAGAGCAGCACGAAGAGGGAATACCCTGCCCCCAGCCTTTCTTGTCTAACGCCTCGGTTATGGTGGCCAAAGAGATGATCCGGCACGGATTTAGGCCAGGGAAGGGACTTGGACGAACCCTTCAGGGAATAACAGAACCCATTACTTTGCCAGTCATCAAGAAACCTTTTGGACTAGGTTTCAAACCTACTCCAGCAGACGAAGAGTGGGCAAAGAAAAGGAAAAATGAGGGTTGGAAGTTACCTCAACCACTGCCGGATTTATATGCAACTTTCATCAGGCCAAGGTACGTTGAAGAAGAAGATGATGAGGTCTTCACAGCTGAGGAAATCGAGGAGATATGTGGGGAGATGAGGGAAATGCTCTACGAGGTCCACATGGTTCAACCAGGTGAAGGAACAAGCACTGCTGAGATGATGTACGTGGGGCCGAACGCCAAACTTCAAAACTGGGAGGCCACGCCATTCCCGACTAGACGGAAGTCCGGGTAGACCTGTCCTGCCACCTTTCCTGTGTCACAAGTTATCTCCAGGACATAACTTGAGCGTTTTCTTCCTTTCAATTGTTGTTTTGAATTCCTAAGTTGTAAACATTGTTGTCTTCCAACTTTCCAAAGAAAATAAAAAAAATAAAATAAAAAATCATCATTGCTTTCCCATTTTCTTTCTTTTGTTCTAATTTTTTGTTATTTTGCCTTTTTATCTTCCTTTTCAGTCCTAATAATGCGGCTTTAAATATGACATGCTTGCGGACTTCACGCCCAGATCACAATGAGCTATTTAACTGCGAATTAATGAACCCAGAACCAGAATATGATGCGGAAGAGGCTTTTAGGGAGATAAACCGAGAGTTGGAATATTTCGAGAATAAACCTAAGCCAAATCTGAATGACACTGAACCGGTAAATTTAGGAACCCCGGAAGAAATCCGGGAGACCAAGATAAGCATTCACACGGACAAGAAAACGCGAGAGGCGATAATTCAACTTCTTTTTGAATTTAAAGACGTGTTTGCTTGGTCATATGATGACATGCCGGGGCTAGGTGTTGATCTAGTGGTTCATAAATTGCCGATTCATCCTGATTGTCCTCCAGTTCAACAAAAGCAACGAAAGTTCAAAACTGAGGTCAGTGACAAGATTAAAGAGGAGATCACCAAACAACTGAAAACGGGAGTGATTCGGGTAGTCCAATATACAACATGGTTGGCAAATGTGGTTCCAGTACCAAAAAAGGACGGAAAAACTCGAGTATGTGTAGATTACCGAGATTTGAACAGAGCAAGTCCTAAAGATAATTTCCCGCTGCCCAACATCCACATCCTCGTTGATAATTGCGCCAAACACGAGATACAGTCTTTTGTAGATTGTTATGCTGGGTATCATCAGGTACTGATGGATGAAGAGGACGCCGAGAAAACTGCCTTCACCACGCCTTGGGGCACCTACTGCTACCGGGTCATGCCATTTGGTTTGAAGAATGCGGGGGCTACTTACATGAGGGCCATGACTGCCATTTTCCATGACATGATGCATCAGGAAATAGAGGTGTACGTGGATGACGTGATAGTCAAGTCCAGGACGCAGGATAATCACATCCAAGACTTGAGGAAATTCTTCGAGAGGCTAAGGAAGTATGACTTGAAGCTAAACCCAGCCAAATGTGCTTTCGGAGTTCCGTCGGGCAAACTTTTGGGCTTCATCGTAAGCAGGAGAGGTATCGAGCTAGATCCAACTAAGATAAAATCCATCAGAGATCTGCCTCCCCCAAGAACAAAGAAAGACGTGATGAGTCTGTTGGGCAGGTTGAATTACATCAGTCGATTCATTGCCCAGCTGACAAGCACGTGTGAGCCCATATTCAAGCTGTTAAGGAAAGATGCGGCGATCAAATGGACAACTGAGTGTCAAGAAGCCTTTGATAAAGTCAAAGAATACCTTTCGAATCCCCCAGTCTTGGTCCCTCCAGAACCAGGGGAAGGCCACTTTTCTTGTATCTAACAGTCTTGGAGAACTCTTTCGGTTGCGTCCTCGGGCAACACGACGTAACCGGAAAGAAGGAGCAAGCAATCTACTACTTGAGCAAGAAATTCACCGGTTACGAGGCCAAATACACTCTGCTGGAAAGGACATGCTGCGCTCTCACATGGGTTGCTCAAAAGCTGAGACATTATCTCCAAGCCCACACTACGTTCTTCATAAGCAGGTTGGATCCTTTGAAGTATATATTTCAGAAACCAATGCCTATTGGGAGACTGGCTAAATGGCAGATCTTGCTTACGGAATTCGACATAGTTTATGTCACTCGCATGACAATGAAAGCCCAGGTGTTAGCAGATCATTTGGCCGAAAATCCGGTCGATGAGGAATACCAGCCATTGGATACCTACTTTCCAGATGAAGAAGTAAACACCGTAGAAGTGATCTCGGAGGAGGCTCATATTTGGAAGATGTTCTTTGATGGAGCCGTGAACGCCAAGGGTGTAGGGATCGGGGCAATTTTGATCTCGCCTTCTGGTCAGCATTATCCCGCCACAGCTAGACTTCGTTTCTTTTGCACAAATAATATAGCTGAGTATGAAGCCTGCATCATGGGCATGCATATGGCAATCGATCAGGATGTCGAAGAATTACTGATTATGGGAGATTCTGACCTGATTATCCGGCAAGCTCAAGGTGAATGGGAAACTCGGGATGTCAAACTTATCCCTTACCGACAGCATGTAGAGGACCTCAGCAAGCGCTTTACATCAATAGAGTTCAGGTATATCCCGAGGTGTCACAATGAACTGGCAGATGCACTCGCTACTTTGGCTTCAATGCTACCCTACCCGGGCAACACCCACGTCGATCCTTTAGAAATCCAAATCAAGGAAAGACACGGTTACTGCAGTGTAATCGAGGCGGGATCAAATACGCAACCTTGGTACCATGACATCAAGAGGTTCTTGAAGACGCAAGAATACCCCGAGCACGCTACTGGAGATCAAAAGAGGACCATTAGGCGACATGCAAGTGGTTTCTTTCTGAGCGGTGAATTGTTATATAAAAGGACCCCGGACCTCAATCTCCTAAGATGTGTCGATATCGAGGAAGCGAGAAAGATCATGCACGAAGTACACGCAGGTGTGTGCGGACCTCACATGAACGGGTATGTCTTAGCAAAGAAAATCCTTCGAGCGGGTTATTACTGGATGACCATGGAAAAAGACTGCTTTAGCTTCGTTCGGAAGTGTCATCAGTGTCAGGTGCACGGTGATTTGATTCATGCACCTCCCACGGAACTGCATCCCATGTCCGCACCTTGGCTATTTGTCGCCTGGGGCATGGACGTCATTGGACCAATCGAACCAACGGCTTTGAATGGACACAGGTTTATACTGGTTGCCATAGACTACTTCACAAAATGGGTAGAAGCCGTCACTCTCAAGTCGGTCACTAAAAAAGCTGTAGTGGATTTTGTACACTCGAATCTTATCTGCCGTTTCGGTATTCCTGCGACTATCATTACAGATAACGCAGCAAACTTGAACAGTCACTTGATGGGAGATGTATGCGAGCAATTCAAGATAACGCATAGGAATTCCACGCCTTATCGGCCAAAGGCCAATGGTGCTGTGGAAGCGGCAAACAAAAACATCAAGAAGATTTTGAGGAAGACCATCCAAAGTTCCCGACAGTGGCATGAGCAGTTACCATTTGCATTGTTGGGGTACCGCACTACGGTACGCACATCGGTGGGAGCGACTCCTTATCTTTTGGTTTATGGGACCGAGGCTGTAATACCGGCAGAGGTAGAAATTCCTTCGCTTCGAATCATTGTCGAAGCAGAAATCGAGGACAGCGAGTGGGTCAAGACTCGGTTAGAGCAATTGACGTTGATTGATGAAAAGCGAATGGCCGCAGTTTGTCACGGACAGTTATACCAACGAAGGATGGCCCGTGCTTACAACAAGAAAGTCCGACCCCGGAATTTCGAAGTAGGTCAGCTGGTACTGAGGCGTATTCTGCCGCATCATGAGGAAGCAAAAGGGAAGTTTGCTCCAAATTGGAAAGGCCCATACATCATAAGGAAGATATTGCCGAGAGGAGCATTGTATTTAGGTGATATCGAAGGAAATGACCCCGACACAGCAGTAAATGCAGATGCAGTCAAGAGATACTACGTCTAAATCATACTCCAGTGGTCCTGACACATTTGAAAATGGCGAAGGTTTTATTCCCCACTACTCCCCAAACACTACCCAATTCTCTCTACAAACCTTTGAGCCGCTTACAAAAAAAAACAAAAACAAAAAAAAAACAAAAAAAAAAAACAAAAGAAAGGCAAAAAAAAGAAAACAAAACAAAACATTGATTAAGGCCTGAACTACGTTTGACTTGATTCCGAAAGGATATGTAGGCAGCCTCTCCCCGAGGTTCAGTCACACCAACAATAAAATCCCATTCACCCTGAAATTGAAACCGGGGCACGTCGAGCAGTTGAGAAGTTAGTATCATCTACCCCTCTTTACCAAGCACAAGCTTTCAGATCAATTACCAAAGATAGTGAGAAACCAATAAGCGTCGCAAATGGAGACCAGCACACTCTGAATTGAGAGAGATAAAATGAGAGAGTCTCGTCGGTGAAAACCTTCGGGCACCACGAGGCGACGGGAGTAGAGAAACCAAAATGAGAGAGCTTGTTTTAGTAAAAACTCACAAAGAGTGCTATCAAGTGATGACAGGAAGAGAAATGAGAGAGGTCAGCCAGCGAAAACCCGCAAAGGGCGCTGTTGGCCGAAAAAGAATGACTCCACCCCAAGGAGGTCTCAACAACGTTCCACCGGTTTGGAATCACAGATCCGTTCTGGTTCAGAGAAACGCAAGTTCATGGAAGGTCAGGCGTCCAGTCCAAAGAGCATGTCATGTCATTTAAAGCCAGCGTTATCTTCCTCAGATAAGTCTTTCTCGTCCTGAAAAGGACACTCCTTTTCTGATTTGTTTTCTCCTTTCTTTGTTTCTTTTCGAATCTCTTTTGTGTTTTAACCCCAAGTTCAGGATACACCGGAAAGGGTAGGTGGCAGGTTTGTTTGCACAGAATCCCGTTTCATGAAGGAAAACGCCTCATTTCATTGTTACTATTGCCCGAGCCTGATGAATCATGACGTGTGATGGTGTTTAAAGTAAAGGGGAAAAGAGAAATTTCCCCCCCAGCAAGTCCACTTTCAGATAAATCCCCACAGAGTCCCCCTCTGCACAAATCCCCACAGAGTCTCCCTCTGTACAAATCCCCACAGAGTCTCTCCTTTTGTACAATCTCCCACAGAGTCTCCCAAAAAAAAAAAAAAAAATCCCGTTGGAATTTCCTCAGCACATCCCCAGCGAGTCCCTTTGTAAATATTCCCCAGCAAACTTACCCCAACAAACCCTGGGAAACTCGTTTTGAAATAAATACCCAGCATGCCCCATTGTACAAAATCCACACAAAGAATCCACTTTGTAAATATTCCCCCACAGAGCTTCCTTTTGTACAAATTCCCACAGAGTATCCCCAATAAAATCCCCGTTGAGAATCTGGAAATACAAGCCTGGGCAGTCTAAAGGGTTTTGCCATTCGAATCAAATCAATGGCGAAACTTCACAACAGAAATGAAGACGAAACAAAGCAATCAGGAACGATCAATGCCACCAAACCGACCGTCATGTCCGAACTAACAATTGTTCTTTGTCTTAAAAGTTGAAACAGGCTTAATCCAAGACAACCGTGCAAGAAGCAGGTGTCGCCCAAAGAAGAAGGTACATGGGTACAAGAAACATTTTGGCAATAAGGAATTCACTCGAAAGGTAAGTTTCCACGAAACTCCCTTTTATTCTTTTACTAAAATAAGAAAATTCAAAAAAAGAAACCCTAAACTGAGCTTTTCCATGCAATCAGCATTAGGGTTTTAAACCCTAAACTGAATTTTCCTTTTAATCAGCATTAGGGTTTTAAACCCTAAACTGAACTTTTTCCATTCAGCCAGCATTAGGGTTTTAAACCCTAAACTGAGCTTTTCCTTCCAGTCAGCATTAGGGTTTTAAACCCTAAACTGAATTTTTCCTTTCAGTCAGCATTAGGGTTTTAAACCCTAAACTGAACTTTTTCCTTTGATCAGCATCAGGGTTTTAAACCCTGAACTGAACTTTTCCATTTAGTCAGCATTAGGGTTTTAAACCCTAAACTGAACTCTTTCCATTCAGCCAGCATTAGGGTTTTAAACCCTAAACTGAGCTTTTTCCATGCATGTCAGCATTAGGGTTTTAAACCCTAAACTGAACTCTTTCCTTTAGTCAGCATTAGGGTTTTAAACCCTGAACTGAACTTTTTCCTTTAATCAGCCAACATTAGGGTTTTAAACCCTAAACCGAACTTTTTCCATTTAGTCAGCATTAGGGTTTTAAACCCTAAACTGAACTTTTTCCATTCAGCCAGCATTAGGATTTTAAACCCTAAACTGAGCTTTTCCATGCAATCAACATTAGGGTTTTAAACCCTAAACTGAATTTTTCCTTTAGTCAGCATTAGGGTTTTAAACCCTAAACTGAACTTTTTCCATTCAGCCAGCATTAGGGTTTTAAACCCTAAACTGAATTTTTCCTTTAGTCAGCATTAGGGTTTTAAACCCTAAACTGAACTTTTTCCTTTCAGCCAGCATTAGGGTTTTAAACCCTAAACTGAGCTTTTCCATGCAGTCAGCATTAGGGTTTTAAACCCTAAACTGAATTTTTCCTTTAGTCAGCATTAGGGTTTTAAACCCTAAACTGAACTTTTTCCATTCAGCCAGCATTAGGGTTTTAAACCCTAAACTGAGCTTTTCCATGCAATCAGCATTAGGGTTTTAAACCCTAAACTGAATTTTTCCTTTAGTCAGCATTAGGGTTTTAAACCCTAAACTGAACTTTTTCCATTCAGCCAGCATTAGGGTTTTAAACCCTAAACTGAGCTTTTCCATGCAATCAGCATTAGGGTTTTAAACCCTAAACTGAATTTTTCCTTTAGTCAGCATTAGGGTTTTAAACCCTAAACTGAACTTTTTCCATTCAGCCAGCATTAGGGTTTTAAACCCTAAACTGAACTTTTTCCATTCAGCCAGCATTAGGGTTTTAAACCCTAAACTGAGCTTTTCCATGCAATCAGCATTAGGGTTTTAAACCCTAAACTGAATTTTCCTTTTAGTCAGCATTAGGGTTTTAAACCCTAAACTGAACTTTTTCCATTCAGCCAGCATTAGGGTTTTAAACCCTAAACTGAGCTTTTCCATGCAATCAGCATTAGGGTTTTAAACCCTAAACTGAATTTTCCTTTTAGTCAGCATTAGGGTTTTAAACCCTAAACTGAACTTTTTCCATTCAGCCAGCATTAGGGTTTTAAACCCTAAACTGAGCTTTTCCATGCAATCAGCATTAGGGTTTTAAACCCTAAACTGAACTTTTTCCTTTCAGCCAGCATTAGGGTTTTAAACCCTAAACTGAGCTTTTCCATGCAATCAGCATTAGGGTTTTAAACCCTAAACTGAACTTTTTCCATTCAGCCAGCATTAGGGTTTTAAACCCTAAACTGAGCTTTTCCATGCAATCAGCATTAGGGTTTTAAACCCTAAACTGAATTTTCCTTTTAGTCAGCATTAGGGTTTTAAACCCTAAACTGAACTTTTTCCATTCAGCCAGCATTAGGGTTTTAAACCCTAAACTGAGCTTTTCCATGCAATCAGCATTAGGGTTTTAAACCCTAAACTGAACTTTTTCCTTTCATCGATTTTTATGCACTTCCTGGCGAATAATTCACGAAATTTTCCTAGTGAAACTGGGGCAGAAAATTTCGTTCGTTTGTTTTCTCCCGCAGGTCAGACCTCGAGCCACATGGATCGAAACGACCCACGAGATGAGTCCCAGTTCGGAATCAAAGAAGAAAAAGAAAAAAAAAAGAGAAGATGTCCCGAGATATCGGAGTAAATGGAAGGCAGATTGACTCCAACACTGGATTAAGGTCCTGAACCCTGCCAATCGCGTCTCACTCAGTATCCCAGAGATTGAACAAGTCGCCGCAACTCGCAAGCATCAAGATTCAGATTGGAGTCTACAAGCAGAATCAGCTAAGACCCAAGATCAAGTCGTAAAAGAATCATAGATAGGAATCTTGTAACTAGCAGTTGACATGCATATAAGTAGTTAGTTCAGTTTCCAATTTTCGTTTGGTTGTAATAAGGCGGTCAGTGACGCAGCAGTGACAACAGCAACAGCAGTAGCAACAAGCATTGCAATCCCATGGTAGTCCCAGCTACCAAAACTTCCCGAACTACATTGACCTGATTCCTGTTTAGCCCAGGATATGTAGGAAATCTTTGAAGCAAGATTCGGTCAGATCTTTCAAAAAAAAAACATGCTTCATACGGAGTAGTCCATAGGCAAAAATCGCTCATACACGCTCACTTTATCTTTGCACGAAAACTCTTCGTGTTTCCGAACAAAGAGGGGCAGCTGTGAGCACGTGATTTTTGTTTCGCGCGACAATCGCTCCAAAAGAAATAAAAAGTAATAACAATTGATCCTGTTGAACAATTTTGGATTTTTACATAGCACTTTGTTAATTATTTATGATTTTTGCCCATTTTGACTTTATTAAAACAAAATACAAAAATGTACGTGTCATGCGTAATCTGAACCGTAACACGGTTGTTAAATAGAAAATCATAAATAGGCATCTTTGTCCGTGATTTTGTTCTGTTTGATTTTTACCTGTTTTGAATTATTTTAATGTGTGTACAAATAATTGTATTAAGTGTTTATTTAATTTGATTCTACTTAGTTTTGTTTTTTTTTAAAAAAAAATAATAATAAAAGGAAATAACAAAAAAAGGGAAAAAAGAAAAGCCCTTCCTTCTTCCGGACTTGGGCCAATTTATTAAAATTGGCCCAAACAAACAATGCCCAAAACCAGGCCTGCCCCGGTCCAGACCAGCTAAACACCCAGAGCGTCCAAACGACGTCGTATTAATCCAGGTTGATCTGGGCCGTTGATCTCAAATTGATCAACGGTCAAGATCGATTCCCCATAACCCACTAAGAAAACCGACCCGTCTCCACTCGGACCAACCCAAACCCTTTACCCTTGAAACGACGCCGTTCCCTGTTAGTCGAAGGATCCTGGCCCTTCATCACATCTCATCCAACGGCCAGGATCCACCTACCCACTAACTATATAAGCCCTTTACCATACCCTGCCCCCTATCCAACACCCCAGCCTTCGTCTTCACCAAACCCTTCCACTTCAAACCCTAGCCGCCCCTGTATCCTTCACCATGAAAGCCGGCGGCATGGACGCCGGTGACCTTCCCCTTAACACCATAGGACCCCCTTGCCATCCTGAACCTGGGTCTGTTAACCACCTAGCTCGAATCCCTTCCCACCTTCTCGAATCTTCATTTGAAGATTCGAGTCGGAACCTGACTTGCACCGTTTGACCCCAGTCTCACACCAGACACTCCCCAGACCCCCTCGTGACCAAACCATGCTTGGTTTGGTCCGAATCTGACCAGGGAAGCATGAATCCCAGATCTGATTTTTGAAACCATAATGTTCCTCGTCACTGGTCCATACCCGTTTGAGCCAAAGAAATTAAGGTCCAATGGACCTTAATCGAAGTGTTTTTCATCTGAGAAACACTTCGATTAAAGTCCGTTCAGCCTTAAGAAAGGTCTGACCGAGTCCGAGTTACGGTTTTGATTTTTCGGGATTTGAGGTGAGTTCTGTTCTCTTTTCTTTGTTCTATTAGTCCATGTTTGTTTGAAAGGCTGTTATTGTTGTTGTGTAATGGTTGTCCCCGAATTTTATCAACTATGCCCTGTCCACTTTGTCTGAACCTTTGTTGTTTGATTGAGTGTCTTCTTCTACTTGTTCTGATAATGTGTATGTATGTATTTGTTGTGCAATTAGTTGAATTCCAAATTTGTACTGATTAACTGATTCCTCGAAGTACAATTCTGTTTAGTCAGTACAATTCGAATCATGTGTCCTATACTTTTGAATGTCTGATTTTGGTGTCGATTGTATGTGTTATAACTAATATAGTCGAGTCGACATGTGTCGTCAATTAGTTTCAACTGTCTGAACAAAAATAAATCGATTTGCTTCTGTTGAACATTGCCTGAATCAATTAAGAACTAAGTTCAGTTACTTATAGTTGTTAATGTGGTTTCAGAAACCTAAGGCTTGGTCTGTAACTGTAATCTGAATTGATGTCATGTGCATTTGTGCACAACATGTGCATAAAGGTCCTTTTTAATTAAAATAGTTTGACAGCATATGCTGTCAGACTACATTCTGCTGCCCATACTCTACTTTAACCTCAGAAATAATAAACATTACTTAAAGTGAGTCTGCCAGGGAATATCATGGGTTTTGTTCATACTTAATTAGCCAATTGGAATCTGAAAATGGAAGGCACATGGGAGGGGTGTTGTGATATTCCAAACAGGCTGTTAAAAGGGGTAATGTTAAGGCTTATAAAAGAGGAAGACATCTGATAGATAAAAGGAGGAGACACACTGTGAGGATATAAGAGAAAAAAAGAGAGGGCATAGATAGAGAGAAGGAGATTTTTGAAAGAGAGAGAGGGTGATACACACTGAGAGGTATACACACACAGACATACATAGAGAGACAATAGAGGGGGAGAGAAAAAGAATACCACCTGATATTAAGGAAAGAGACATAAGAGGGGGAGGGTAAGATACAGATACACATTGAGAGATATACACACACACACATAGAGACAGACATTGACAAGAATAGAGTAATTTGAGAGGAGACACTTTCAGGAGAGTGAAGTTCTGGAAACAGAAAACTGGAAAAGAATTTTGTTTGATAACTCAGACAGACAAAACTAGAAATTGCATTCTTTCCTGTTGTTTTGATTTCACTAAATCTGGACCTGTTTGTGCAACACTGATTTCTCCCAAATCCCAACTGAGTCTGCTTGGTTGTTGTTTGTTCTACTCGAGAACTTGGTCTAGTTGGGGTGTTGATCCCACTCCAATTGTTTTGTGAGTTGTTGCTGCTGCTATTCTGTTTCCTGTTGCTGCTGCTATTCTGTCCTGCTGCTACTGCTAGTCCTGTTTCTTGCTGCTGCTGATTTCCCCATCTTCTTCTTCTTCTCCTTTGCATTTCCAGTAGTTCCAGGTACACATTTCGAGTCCCATTTTGGTGTTAACTGTAACAGTTCGAAAGCATGAAATGAAAGGAGTTTGAAGAAAATTTAGATGTCTGTTTTGTAATGCTCATGGTATATTGACTCCTTTTGTATAAATTGATTAGTGTGTGATTCAGTAGTGAAGGATTAGTTAGACAATACTTAATCAAGTTTTAGCTTCTTGCATCTTAGTTTATAGTTGTTTGCTAGTACAAGATGTAATGGTACAATATATAGAAGGTATGGATAATTGGTATAGAATTTTCGACTGGATTCCCGTTTAACTAATGACATGCATAGGATAGAATATTTCCACCTACACAATAATGTTCTGTGTTATTTTTTTTCCTTTTATCAAGACCGCTAGGCAATATATAGGAACACGTCCGAATCCCCATTAGTAATAATGCCTAGCATTCAATTTCCTTAACCTAGCCTAAATAAGTCTAGCTAAGTTCGATTCGAGAAATGTTCGGATTAAGTATTGCATTCCATCCATCTCCATATAACTTCTTTGTTCAACCAAAATGTTTCATAAGGTATGGCGTCTTTTCACTTTATAAGTAATTAGAAATTGATAGGAATCCGGTTTAGGCCAAAACATATACTTCAATTAGCATACATCTTTCTTTCTTCTATTTCTGGAAACAAAAATAATAAGAAATGTAGTCATTATAGGTTTATCCTTTTAAAAATAATGAGACGAGCCTCGCCAAATAAAAAGTGTAAATTGCGGGGCCCTCAACAACTAATCATAATATTTAGAATTCAGGCTAGGCCGTTTAGTGAATCTCATGGCCTTCCACAAAATAATAACACGTTAGACTCTTTAGGCACGGCTTAAGTAAATTATATTCTTAAATTCGGGTGCACATTGATGTGACCCAAATCCAAATCTCAACGGAGTCAGAATGTGTCGACGACCACGGGTGCATTGATTGTGACGTGGTTCGAGATGCATTTTCACGACGTTGCAATTCTATAAAAATAAATGATAGTAATAAAAGCGGTTTAAACTTAATAAAAGCACGTAAGTCATAACATGTATTTAAATAAGATATTTAGCCATTATAACAATTTAAGCGACCGTGCTAGAACCACGGGATTCGAGGGTGCCTAACACCTTCCCTTGGGTCAACAGAATTCCTTACTTAGAATTTCTGGTTCGCAGACTTCATTTGGAAAAGTCGAAAATTTCCTCGATTTGGGATTCAAGATAAATCGGTGACTTGGGACACCAAAAGCCAAACCTTTCCCAAGTGGCGACTCTGAATTAAATAAATAATCCCATTTTGAATATTGTCACTTAAATTGGAAAAACTCCCCTCGCGCATTTCTAACCCTTCGGGGCCGGGCGCGCAAAAAGGAGGTGTGACACCTGTACAAAATGCGTAGAGTGTTTTTCCTATTTCGGCTTGAAAAGGTCAGTTTCGTCCGGGTCCGCTCCTACATGGTATAAATACACCAAAAATACGTGTTTGAAGGGACTATTTGACCTTGGGAGTTTTTGGAGAGCATTGGAGGCTTAAAGACACAAGAATTCATCTTCCTTGTACCAATTCAATACGCGGGTGTGGATTGTAACGTTGGATTAATGCTTTCTTATTCTTTAACTCTTTTTGTGATGGGTTTTTTCCATATCTATGGAATAATTTACCTTAGGGTTTGACATGATTTGGTGACTTGGTTATTATTTATGGATTTGGCGACTGTTTAATCTTGAGTTTATTGGACGAGCTTTAATATTAGTTGTGCTTTTATTCTTTATAGCATTTAATTGAAAGAGGAATATCCAATTGAATATTATTGCAACGTATGCCTTAGTTTATTTTGGTGATTCTTTGAAGTGATCGAGAGAGCTTTTTGAGTTACCGTTTAAAGACACAAGAATTCATCTTTCTTGTACCAATTCAATACTCGAGTTTGGATAGTAACGTTGGATTAATGCTTTCTTATTCTTTAAATCTTTTTATGATGACTTTTTCCAAATCTATGGAATAATTTACATTAGGGTTTGACATGATTTGGTGACTTGGTTGTTATTTATGGATTTGGCGACTGTTTAATTGCTTGAGTTTATTGGACGAGCTTTAATATTAGTTGTGCTTTTATTCTTTATAGTGTTTAATTGCAAGAGGAACATCTTATTGAATATTATTTCAGTGTATGCCTTAATTTATTTTGGTAATTCTTTGAAGTGATCGAGAGAGCTTTTTGAGTTACCAATTAAAATAATATTGAAAAATATCCGCGAGAAGTTTTTCTTAGATCATTCTTGCCAATAGATTCTTGCAAGTTTCACCACACTTCACATTTATTTATTTAAAAGATTTAGATTTAATCGAGAGAGGAATCTAAATCGGAAGTATAAGTTAATCACCTATTGAATTCGTGAGAATCGATAGAACCTCAAGAGTGAAATATAACAGTGTCATATCCAGGATAGTAGTCTTGCACCTATTATGTCAAACCCCTTATTCTTCGTTTTGATAATAACTTATTGCTTTACTCTCTAGTTTTCTATGATCAATTGTTTCTTGCTTTAATTTAGTAGTCAATTTTAGTTCATAATCACCTCAACTAAAGTGTTAATCATCTTGAATAGCGTTAACCTAGAAATTACTCGACCATTATTAAAATTCAATTCATGTAGAGACGATAATTAAATTATACTATCTTTGGCTAGCAAGCATCAATTTTGTATTGTATTTTGCGCACGTCAAATTTCGGCGCCGTTGCCGGAGATTGGCAATTGATGGTGTTCAAATTACTTTCGGGTGCTAATTTAGGAACCAATTTTATTTATTCTTTATGGTTTTTCTCTTCCGTGTGCAGAGGTGTATACTCGATCTTCTTCGAAAGAATTGATTCCATTAATGCCGTGGAAAAGTGTCTGCGATAGTTGAGGAAATAGAAAGGGCTTACCAAAAAATTCCTTGGGCAATCTTCAACCCAAGAGAACATGGCTAAAAACGGTGAGCAGGTAGTTGATTTGGTTGCACGAGAAGCAACCGCATGGCAGCTGCTGAGAAAGCTCTCAAAGCTGATGAAACGGTTGACGAGAACGAAGAACGAAGATTCAACCTGAACCGACCTCTGGTTGAAGATGAATTTGAAAATAATATGCCCAGGTCTGGAAGAGCATTAGGCGATTATGCCAAACCAGTCTATAATTATGGACTATTAAGTGTCAGACCTCCACCCGTAGCATTAAATGAATTTGATTTGAAGCAAGGCTTGCTTCAAACCATCCAGAACAAGTATGTTTTTATAGGGAGGGTGAATGAAGATGCGAACACTTACTTGATGGACTTGATGAAATCATGAATACTTTCAAGTACAATGGAGTATTAAAAGATATAGTCTACTTAAGGGCATTCCACTTTTCACTGAAGCATGATATAAAGCACTGGCTTCGAAGCTTACCAACTGGGTCAATCAAGACATGGAAAGATATGACTAAAAGGTTTCTTGAAAAATACTTCTCAGCAGCAAAAACAGTGAAATTTAGAAGAGAAATCCACAATTTCTTTCAGAAGGATACTGAAACAGTCTTCAAAGCTTGGGAAAGATACAAAGAGATAGTGAGAAAGTGTCAGCATAATGGAATCGAATTGTGGATGCAACTCCAGGACTTTTGGGATGCACTGATACCTTCCTCATGACAAACTCTGAGTACTACAGTTGGAGGTCCTTTAATGAAGAAGACTCCTGAGGAGATTGTTGCAATTCTTGATGAGCTCTCTGAAGATTCTTACCAATGGCCTGCTGAGAGTAATGATAGAATAAAATTAGCTGGGGTTCACCAGATATATTCTAACACATCAGTGCAAGCCCAACTACACATTATGGCCAGAGAGATAAGAAAGTTTACCGTAGTCAAAGTCTAGAGCCAGCCATTACCAGTCTGTGATTTTTGTGGAATGGATCATGCAACCCATGAGTGTCAGGCCTTGACTACAGATGAAGTAGTAAATGTTGTGGGGAATTTTGACAGAGGCAAATACTAAAGTGGCAATAATTTTAACTCCATGGTGCATAGTCACCCATGCTTTTCTTGGAGTTCACCCATTGGTAGTGGGAATGCATGACAACACAATAATTCCAAACCCCAGGGACAAGGAGATCCAAGTTTTCTAAATCAGCAGAGGCAGTAGTACCAACCTCAACAGTCCAATCACTCTAGCATGGAATATCTAATGACGACATTCATCATTAAGACAGATGAGAGACTTGAACTTCACGGCACAACCATCCAGAACATGGAGAGACAAATGGTATAACTTGTGAATCTATTGTATGAGGGTTCCAGGAACTCTCCCTGCTGATACTGAGAGAAATACAAAAGAGAAAATAAATACATTGTATTTAAGGAGTGAACACGTATTAGAGGATCCCGGGACAAAACAAAGGGATGGGTTAATTGAAGGACAATAAAAATTGTGGAGGAGCAGAAAAATAACAACACTCAAGAAAGTAAGGTAATGGTAGATGATGGTATGAAGAAGAAGGGGAAGACTAGAGCTCAAAAGAAGGAGAAATATGGAAATTCAATGAATGAGGAGACTGAAAAGAGTAAATATATATCTTCTTTACCTTTTCCTCAGAAGCAGAGAAGGGAGAAGTCGTACAAATAATTTGGGCGTTTCCTAGATCTACTCAAGCAGGTGCATGTTAATCTAAAATTCACATAGGTTCTCTCTTAGATGCTAGCCTATGCTAACTTCTTGAAGGAGATATTGTCCAACAACCAAAAAGTGAAAGAGACATCGGTTGTCAAGCTCAAAGAGCATTATAGTGCCATTCTGCAAAATAAACTCCCTGAAAAGTGTGGAGATCCAAGGAGTTTTACTATACCTTACTCTTAGGAAGTACTAAATTTGAAAAATCTTTGTGTGATTCGGGTGCGTCTATTAATCTTATGACTTTTTCTATTTTCAGGAAATTGGAGGGAAAGATTGGAGAAATCAGGTCGATACCTGTGTCCTTGCAGCTGGCGGATCAGACCACTATCATATCTGAAGGAATAGCAGAGGATGCTAGTTTGGTGGATAAATTTGTATTCCTTAGGGACTTCATCGTGGTGAATATAGAAGAGAGTAGGGAGATCCCTCTGATTCTAGGAAGACACTTCATGGCTACTAGTAGAGCGATTTTGGACATTCCAGAAAGGCAACTCATACTTAGAGTGGGGGAAGAAAGGGTGGTCTTTGTCGCGCTCCGTTTTTCCCTTTTTGACGGGGAAGTCCGGGTTTTGTCATTCATGGGGGAACAACTCGTTTCCCTTTGGGAATCGGGTATTTGAAGAGTCGCCACCTAACGGATTAAGGTGCGTTAGGGCACCTAGAGCAATTAACTCATGAACTAGTTTGCATTACCAGAGATTAGGGTAAGGGCTCGAAATAACCTTGAAGGGAAGGTGTTAAGCACCCCACGCGGTCCACAATGGTGGGTCCCGGCCGAACTTAAACTATGTGAATTAGTCATTTTACAAGTAAACAATTTCAACACATATTCGCAAATAAAGGCATATTTTCACATAGGAATAACTTGCATATATAAAAGTAAAGAAAAGGAAGTTCATTTAAAACACATACGAATTGGGAAAGAGGGGTCCTAGGTTGTTAGCCTACAGGATCATACCCATGCAACACCCGGTAATCACTCCTCAATGAGGGGCTACACGTGACATTAGTGCGCAGTCATCATATCCGTACTACCCAATTCCCTCCCCTTGGTCATAGCCTAAAGCGTTCTAGCAACCTTAAAAGATGCCATATGCATGCACTACCCGTCCCTTCCTTGTGGTCCTGAGGTATTTAGGACCTCTAATTTGGGTAATTCTAGACTATCCTAAGGTACTAAAAGGAGAAAAGTCTAGGCGACAACCAAAAACAATTAGGACTGGACCAAAGATGGAACAATTAAAGGCTCAAGTTTTACCTCCACAAACAGAGCAAACAAGTGCACGTCTTAAACACAATTTCATGTATTTAAAAGAAGCCCTAGAATAGGATATTTAGGTGAGCAGAGAGTATGCAGTATTGAGTTAGGACCAAAGTGTTAAAGACCTATTCAGTTTGCCTACTGATTTTAGACCTATTGAATATGAGCAGTCACAGATAATAGAGCGTAGTTTTACAGTTGCAGGATTTTAATCACCCAATAGGCTTGCCTATGCATGTAATAGTGATATCCTATGAGCATGGTATCTAATAATTAATCAGGAATGCAATAAACCAGCAAACCATTTTAAAGCGGGCAATGTGGATCCTATAGGCATGCTTTCTAGTAATATTAATTAACACATCGTTGAAGACTATTAAAGAAACGAGTAGGTCAGTTAATCTAATTCAGAACTTACAAGCGTAAGTTAAAGTTAAACTGATTTTAGATCTAACTAAACTGGTTTTAGATCCTATAGGCATGATTTCTATAATTAAAGCTGATTTTAGGCATGGCTTCAAATTATGTTAAGTAAAGCAAGCAGAATTTGTTTGAACCAAAGCAAAATCCTATAGGCATATTATCTAACAAAACATATTTGAACCCTATAGGCATTTTATCTAATAAAACACATTTGAACCAAATGAAACCTATCAGCATGTTATCTAATAAACACATATGAACCAAGTGATCCCTATAGGCATGTTATCTACCCAACTTTACCCACAGTATACAACTACCCCCCTTTTCACTAGTCACCCTATTATCTATTTACAATTAATTATTATAGACTAATGATTGAATAAAAATTACATAAATAGAATAGAAGTTAAGCTATAGGGAGCCTGAAGCAGGCCCAAAGCAATCCTGGTGTACCAAGCCTTCACTAGTCTCAAATGCCCAAAGTTCCATGGCCTAATTTCATGTCTAGGTGTGTCAGAGTTCCCCAAGGACCTTAAGGATCTTGGGCAGTTCTCAATCCTAGACCTTTCTCAAATAAGGACTGATTTATGTGTAGTGTGAAAGTGCCAACCCTGATATGCCAGAGTTCAGAGAGATCTCAAGGGTCTCTAAGAAGTACACATACCAGAGGGGAAGGACTTAGTAATCTAAGAATAAGTGAGAGTGCTTGACATAATTTGAGAGAGTTTTGGTAAACAGTATAAAGAAAAGTCTAAGGAGGGAAAAGGTTTTCTGAAAATGAGTACTAATTTTAGTGATAAAAACAATTTGAGAAAGTATGAAAAACAATTTGCAATCAGAAGACAAGCCACAAAACAAACAACTTTGGAAAATACTTTGACAAATAGTTTTCACACAAGGAAAGAGGGGTTGGGAACACATAGAGTACACCTTAATGGAGCACATAAACAATAGGAGGCATAGAGTTCTCAAGGGGTTCTACAGAACTAATAGGTTAGATAGAATGTAGGTCATTAAAACATGAAGCAAAGATCACAGCAGAAGCATGTTGACGACATATAAACAACACAACTAGAGTCACTCTAGGGAGACTAGATAACTTAAGCAGGAGCAAGGCAGAACAACCACGGACTTAAATGGACATGCTAGACAAGTATTAGGCATGCTAATTACACAAAAAGAAAGTTTAGGCATGCTGGTTAAACATTAGTCTGGCAAACATGCTAGTCACATGTGGAATAAGACAGTGTAAGACATGTTAGATAAGATAGTAAACAGACACATAAAGTGAAGACATGCTAAGCAGTAAACAGAAACAGGAATGGACTCAGGATTGATGAACTAAGGCAGTAAATAATCACATAGGTTTGGATTATAAAATTTAATCAGAAGCATACCAGTTAGAGAAAGAAAACACAAGATGTAAGATAGGTGTCGCATAATTTCCAGCCTTGGCTTGCAGCCGGCTAGACTAACAAAGATCACAAGTAGTAGAGAGAGGAGAAAGAGCTTTTCAGAGTGTAAAAGTAGTGGTTTTATTAACTTACGTTCGTCTCTTTTCGAAAGTCAGAATGGGGAGATTATATAACGCTTAGCAGAGTAAAACAAATAAGGCAAAGAATAATTAAGAGTTCCAAATAAGGTATGCAAGTAAAATTAAGTAGTTAATTGGGGCTAAACCCAATCAAATAATTCAACAGAATCCGGAAAACACCCCTTAAATTAGGGAGAATCAATTAACAGCCAAGTTACACGTTCAATAAGGTAAATAAATCAATCAAAGACCCTCTAGGAGTCAGTTAAAGCAATTAAATCCCATAAATCAAGCTAATAAACCAATTAAGGCAAGTAGTACTAGTCATGAGTCACAAATAAGGAAAGAAATCACAGAGAAGTACCAATCTCGACAAAAAAATATAATTTGAACCCTAATTAGGCAAATAAAATCAGTCAAACCCTTTTAATTGATAGAACTAACGAATAACAAGCAAAATATTAAAATAATCAGTGAAATAAGCAGAAACCCTAGGGATTAAAACATAGATATGAAAAATCAGTCGAACAAGTAAAGAGAACCACAGTCAAACACTTTAGAATTTTTGCAGAAAACTTAAAGGGATGAAACCCTAGTTTGAAAACACTTAAAGAAGAAATCTTGAAGGCATGTTAACATACAGAGATTCGAACAAACAGAAGTCATAGAAGTCAAAACCTGAAGTATTGTAGTGTTTAAAAATCGGTCAGTAATAAAAGAGTAAAAGAATCCAGAAGCCATGGAAGTTTAAAAATGTTTCAGATACCTAGAGGTTCGATTAACAAACAACAAGAAAACAAACCCTAATATAACAAAAATATTCAGACATCGATGTACTAGTAAAGAAGTAAAGGAACTTTTAGGAAAATCAACGATGAATTCAGGATCATTCCAGATCTACGGAGATCTGAACCGATTCAAGTCCAAACATTGGGTTTCTTGAATAAAAGAGAAAGGGTAAGAGAATCTGGCCTTTGAATCAGGGATTTGAACTGTGAAACTTCGATAGAAATCACTCACAAACCATGGACAAACTCTTGAAGAGCCTTAAACGAGATCTAGACCAGATCTCTTCGAGGTCCTTCCACAAAAACCACATAATCGAACAACCAGGGAGATATAAGACAAGTAAAGGCCTCGTACAACCATGAGAAGCCATAGATCGAGTAGGAATCACAGGGATTAGGGCTGGTTTTGGGTGGTGGCGGCTAGGGTTAGGTTAAGGTCTCAGAGAGAATTGGAGAGGAAAGGGGGTTTCAGGGCGGTTGTTTGATGAAAATGGCTTAGGGTTACGGGGGTTAGGTTAGATAAAAAGGAAGGTTTGTTTTGGACCGTTGATCTCTTGAGATCAACGACCATGATTGGTTTCGGGCTGGGGAGGGTTACAAAATTGGGTCAGGGTTCTGGCTTAGGTTAATTGGGTTGGGGTTTTAGTTGGGCTAGGGGTGTATTTGATTTGTCCAGGGATTCGAATTTAATTATGGTTAAAGGTGCTATTTGTTAAAGACCCGATTTAATTGATTAATAATTTTTAAAAATAACTAATATGTTGTAAAAATGATTTTCATGCCTGGAAATGTTTTAAAATAATTACTTAATATTTAAAAAATGTAAAGGGCTATTTTCTGGTGAAATAATGTAATAATGCATGCATAGGCTATAATTGCAAAGTAATTGCAATTGCATCCTAAAAATACAAAACTGACTATTTGCACAATAATTGAAACTTAGTACAAATGCAAATGATAAAATTAAATCATAAAAATTATTATAAAACTATTTGTGTTACAATTGGTGATTGTTTTATAAATAAAATGCTAGGAGAAATTAGTTAAAAATATTTTAAAATGCAGAAATTGTATAAAAAATGCTAATTGATACCAAAGCATATTTTTGAAAATATTATAGGAAAAATTGGGTATGAACAGCTGCCCCTCTTTACATGTGAAGGATGAAAGAGTTTCCGGGTAAAGAAATGATGGCCAATTTTGACCGGATGGGATGTCTTTGAAAGATAGAGGCCGGACTCTGGTCTTTGAGCTGCTTAAATATCCATGGTTTTACATGAATCAGACCATGTGTAGTTCTGAATTCATTGGTGGAATGTACTGATGAAGTCATTACAAGAACGGACACGAGATTTCGGAATGGATGCAAGAGGGGTTATGGTGAATGGTCCAGGTTTGAGATAGTTGAAGGAACTGGAGCGAGGTCGCTCTTGCTAGGATAGCGGTTGCTTACTGGTCACCTACAGATAAAGAGATGCTACAAACATGTATTTGTGCGAAAATTTAAACATGATGCAGATTCCCGTTGGACCATGAAAGTTGTCTTTAGATGGTTAAGGATGACGTCTTCGGACCATGATGTCCTGGGCCATGAATTGTTTAGTGAGGGATTCGTAGGACATGAAATGATGTTCTGGGGCCATAAAGATGATGCCTCCGAACCATGACGCTTTTGAATAATGATATGCAAATTAAGAGATCCTCAGGCCATGGCATGATATCTTCCGGCTATAAGGATGATGTCTTTTAGACTATGACGCCTTTGGAAAGAATTGCGATATTTTAGCTCATGAGATGCAATAATATAATGTTAATAAGTCAAGGCTTAGTCTTGTGAAATGAAGGGCAGGACATAGCCCGATTGAAAAGTAAATAGATAGTACCGGAATAGAGCAATATTTATGCAATGATGGACAATGCTTAGTCCCATGCAAATGTGGAGGCATGGATTAGCCTCATGCAAATATGGAGGTAGGGATTGGCCTCATGCAGATATGGAGGCAGGGATTAGCCTCATGCAGATTTGGAGCAGGGATTAGCCTCATGCAGATATGGAGGCAGGGATTAGCCTCATGCAGATATGGAGGCATGGATTAGCCTCATGCAAATATGGAGGTAGGGAATAGCCTCATGCAAATATAGAGGCAGGTATTAGACTCATGCAAATATGGAGGCAAGGATTAGCCTCATGCAAATATGGAGGCAATGATTAGCCTCGTGCAGATAGGGAGGCAAGGATTAGCCTCATGCAAATATGGAGGCAGGGATTAGCCTCATGCAGATAGGGAAGCAAGGATTAGCCTCGTGCAGATATGGAGGCAAGGATTAGCCTCATGCAAATATGGAGGCAGGGATTAGCCTCATGTAGGTATGAAGGCAAGGATTAGCCTCATGCAAATATGGAGGCAGGGATAGCCTCATGCTGATATGAAGGCAGGGATTAGCCTCATGCAGGTAGGGAGGCAAGGGTTAGCCTCATGCAGATATGGAGGCAAGGATTAGGCTCGTGCAGATATGGAGGCAAGGATTAGCCTCATGCAAATATGGAGGCAGGGATTAGCCTCATGCAGGTATGGAGGCAAGGATTAGCCTCATGCAGGTATGGAGGCAAGGATTAGCCTCATGCAGATATGGAGGCAAAGATTAGCCTCATGCAAATATGGAGGTAGGTATTAGCCTAATGCAAATACGGAGGCAGATATTAGCCTCATGCAAATATGGAGGTAGGGATTAGCCTCATGCGAGTATGCAGGATAGGGCTTAGTCCCATGCAAAGAGCGAATAGCAAATAATAGTAATATATTTCTTAGCTGGAGATATATTTGGTATCTGATGGTCCAATTGATAGTGAATTTGCTTTGTGTATACATGTTTGTGAATGTTATCGCTACGTCAAATGTGCATGCATTCAAAGAAAAATTGTCAGTTTTGTGAGGGGAGGTTGGTTCGCGCCTTTGTCTGCTAGCCTTGCTTTGTTCCGTTTTGGAGGCCTTATCTGAGTTTCCCCTGGGTAACACCTGACTGTTACGAAAAAATATAATTTTTGAAAATATGCAATTATTGATAAAAATAGAGTTTTTTGGAAACATATTGGAGTATTAAGTAGTTTTAGATGAACTAGTGACTGTAACACATTTAAGAGACATTGTAGCTTCCTCACGTTAAAATTTTGAGGGTCCTCCTCAAAATTCTTCCCCAGTTTCGTAGATGATCCTTTGGCCGTTTGCGAGTAACAGGACTTGTCAACCCTTTCTTGGAATTTTGAGAACCCTTCTCAAAATTCTGCCCCAGTTTCTTACCCGATTTCTGACCGTCTGGCATATATTGGCGTCGGCTGGACTTGCTCCAGAATTTTGAGGGTCCTCCTCAAAATTCTGCTCCAGTTTCTGATTTTGGGAAAAATGGAAATTTTATTATGATATGACCGAACCCATATGGCTGCCTACGTATCCCCTCTTAAACGGGAATCAGGTCAAGCGTAGTTCAATTACATCAGATGGGGAAATGTAAATAGTCTAATCATAGTATCTTTTGACTGCGTCTGAATTGACTGGTTTTGGCCAGATTTCTCCATCCATTTTTGCGAGTATGAGTGCTCCTCCTGTCAGCACCCTGTGAACCCTATAAGGACCTTGCCAGTTGGGAGAGAATTTCCCTTTTACTTCATCTTGATGTGGGAAGATCTTCTTCAATACCAGATGTCCTGGTGCGAACTGTCTTGATTTGACCCTTTTGTTGAAAGCTCTAGACATTCTGCCCTGGTAAAGCTGACCGTGGCATACGACATTCATCCTTTTTCCATCTATAAGGGACAATTGTTCATAGTGACTCCTTATCCATTCTGCATCACTGAGTTCAGCTTCCTGTATGATTCTTAAAGAAGGAATCTCTACCTCGGCTGGGATGACAACTTTAGAACCATAAACCAACATGTAGGGAGTTGCTCCGGTCGATGTACGAACTGTAGTGCGGTATCCTAGCAGAGCAAAACGTAGCTTCTCATGCCATTGTTTGTGTTTTTTTACCATTTTTCTTAGTATCTTATTAATGTTCTTGTTGGCAGATTCCACGGCTCCGTTCATCTAAGGTCTATAGGCTGTGGAGTTTTGTGCTTGATTTTGAAAGTTTCACACATGGCATTCATCAAATCACTGTTGAGATTGGCTGCATTATCCGTGACAATAGACTCGGGAACTCTGAATCGGCAAACAATATGGTCTTTGACAAAATCTGTGATGACTTTCTTGGTTACAACTTTGTAAGATGCAGCCTCTACCCATTTTGTGAAATAATCAATGGCTACCTAAATGAATCTGTGCCCGTTTGAAGCAGTGGGCTCAATCAGACCAATGACATCTATTCCCCAAGCGGCGAATGGCCAAGGTGAGCTTGTTGCATTGAGCTCATATGGCAGCACTTTTATCATATCGGCGTACACTTGATATTGGTAGTATTTGCGGACATACTGGACATAATCTATCTCCATGGTCATCCAAAAGTAACCGGCCCTAAGTATCTTCTTGGCCCAAAAAAAACCATTCATATGCGGGCCGCAGGTCCCAACATGTATATCCTCAAGTAGTTTAGAAGCCTCCTTTGCGTCGACACATCTTAGCAATCCTAGAACATGAGTTCTTCTGTACAAGTTTCCTCCGTTGTGGAAGAAGTGATTGGACAATCTCTGAAGTATGCAATTCTGAGTGTGTTTTGCATGCTCCAGATATTCTCCTTTTACCAAATACTCCTTGATATCATGAAACCAAGGTTTTCCATCTGTTTCTTCTTCAACATGGGCACAATATGCTAGCTGGTTATGAATTCTCACTAGGATATGATCAATGAAGTACTTATCCGGATGTTGTATCATGGATTACAAAGTGGCCAATACATCGGCAAACATATTCTAAATTCTGGGCGCATGCCGAAACTCTATCTTCGTGAACCTTTCTCTCGATTCCTATACATGGTGCAGATATGGCAATATCTTGGAATTCTTGGTGGACCACTCTCCTTGTACCTGGTGCACAAGCAAATCTGAATCACTGATTACCAGCAGCTCCTAAATGTTCATGTTGATTGCCATGTTGAGTCCTAGTATGCATGCTTTATATTCTACCATGTTTTTGGTGTAGGGAAATCTGAGTTTAGCAGATACTGGATAATGTTGACCCATTTCTGATACCAAAACTGCTCCAATGCCCACTCCTTTGAAATTTGCAGCTCCGTTGAAGAACATCCTCCAACCGTCGTATGCTTCGGTAATGTCCTCTCCTATGAATGATACCTCTTCATTAGAAAAATACATTTTCAAGGGTTCGTATTCTCCTCCCACCGGATTTTTAGCAAGATTATCTACCAATGCTTGTCCTTTGACCACCTTTTGAGTTACGTAGATAATATCGAACTCACTTAATAGTATCTGCCACTTGGCTAGCTTCCTAGTTGGCATGGGTTTCTGAAATATGTACTTCAAAGGGTCCATCCTAGATATGAGGTATGTAGTATAGGCACGGAAGTAATGCCTCAACTTCTGGGCCGTCCAAGTCAAAGCACAACAAGTGCGCTCATGCAAAGAGTGGTGTGCTTCGTAAGGTGTGAACTTCTTACTCAAGTAGTATATGGCTTGCTCCTTTCTTTCTGTCTCGTCATATTGTCCCAGAAAGCATCCGAAGGCTCCATCCAACACAGACAGATAGAGTAGCAAAGGCCGCCCGGCTCTGGCGGGACCAAAACTGGTGGTGTGTATAGGTACTCCTTGATTTTATCGAAGGCTTTCTGACAATCTTCGGTCCAGCTTGTCTCGACATCTTTCCTTAACATCTTGAAGATGGGTTCACATATGATTGTGGACTGTTCTATGAAGCGACTGATATAGTTGATACGTCCTAGGAAGCTCATCACATCCTTTTTGCTCCTAGGTGGTGGCAATTCCTAAATAGCTTTGACTTTAGACGGATCCAGAACGATCCCTCGACGACTGACAATGAATCCTAGTAACTTTCCTGCGAGAACCCCGAATGCACACTTCGCGGTGTTCAGTTTCAAGTTGTACCTCCTTAGCCTGTCAAAGAACTTTCTCAAGTCCGCTATGTGGTCCGCGGCCCTCTTGGATTTGATAATGATGTCGTCCACATACACCTCTATTTCTTTATGTATCATATCATGGAAGATGGTTGTCATGGCATTCATGTAAGTGGCCCCAACATTCTTTAGACCAAATGGCATCATCTTGTAGCAGTATACCCCACATGGTGTAATAAAAGCTATTTTCTCTGTGTCTTCTTCGTCCATCCAAATCTGGTGATAGCCTGAGAAGCAATCCACAAAGGATTGGAGTTCATGCTTGGCGCAGTTGTCGATCAGGATGTGTATATTTGGTAGTGGAAAGTCATCTTTGGGACTTGCTCTGTTTAAATCCCGATAGTCAACACATACTCTGACTTTCCCATCTTTCTTCGAAACTGGTACAATGTTGGCTAACCAGGTTGGGTACTCAACCACCCTGAGAACTTTGGATTTGATCTGCTTAGTAACTTCCTCCTTGATTTTCAGGCTCATATCTGGTTTAAATTTTCTGAGTTTCTGCTTCACTGGCGGACACATGGGATTGGTAGGCAACTTGTGGGCCACTATGGACGTGCTCAAACCAGTCATGTCATCATATGACCATGCAAAAATGTCCTTATATTCCTTTAGAAAATGGATGTATTCTTCTTTCTTCGTCGGCGATAAGTGAATGCTGATGCGAGTCTCCTTGACGGTCTCGGCGTCCCTCAAATTTACCGCTTCAGTTTCGTCCAGGTTGGACTTAGGATTATTCTCAAAATTTTCAACATCGCTGACAACTTCCTCAGGTATCTCATTTGCTTCATCCAAATCACTATTCTTATGTTGCGTTGACTCATTACATGTCACAGTCACCGGTTCATCAGGAAAAGTAACAATAACACTATAGAAAGAAAAATATGAAAGATAGCAATAAATAAGAAAGAGCGATGCATTTGATTAAGACTTAAAACATCCAAACGAGTACGGCTCAATAAATCGAGCATTTATTTTGAAACAAGTGAATCTTAAAAGTAAAATTACTAAAAATCTTAAATGCCTAGAATGGCTATAGGAATAAAATCTGCCAAGCTACCTAGGGACTCGGCGGGCTCGAGATGGTGTGGCGGTCCAGTTCCTGAGAACAACTCCCTTCTCCATAATCTGAATAGTGAGGCTTTCTTCCTCCTCCTCCTCCTCCTCAATTATTGCACCGCAGTCCATATCATCATCATCCAAAAACATATTCCTCAACCCAACTAATACTTCTTTTTCTACAGTTCCCCATATTGTATCAGCTTGGTGAAAAGCTTGATCCAGATGTGGCACTGGTTGCTCGAGAGGATAATACAGTCCGTGCCGTGGAGGCGACCAATCATTATACTCTTGCCATGTATACTGGTATCCGAGCCTGAAGGTAGTACCATGACACTTTAGCTGTATCGGCTTAGTAATACACTAGAGATTCTTCCCAAGCTCTTTGCCGGGTTCACACCCAGACCATGCCAATATGCTTTCTATTTTGCTACTCCACCATTTGTCTTTCTCGACGGCATTGACACGTTCTATGTGATGATAGGTTTCCCCTCCTAACCTTCTTCTGTTTCCAATAACTGGGATGGTTTGACTGGTGTAAATGGGGTTAATCCCGTCTCCGTAAATGATAACTTCCTGATGGTTCCATTCGAATTTCACGGCTTGATGTAGTGTGGAAGCCACAACTCTAGCGGCATGTATCCATGGTCGGCCTAACAGAATATTGTATGAGGCTGATATGTCGAGCACTTAAAATTCAACGTCGAACCAAGTTGGCCCCATCTGCAGACAAAGATTAATTTCCCCAATCGTGGCCCTTTGAGACCCATCGAAGGCATTTACGTTCATGCTCTCTGCCCGTATTTCATGGAAACCTTTGCCCAAGCTTTTCAGAGTATCCAACGGACAAATATTGAGGCTTGAACCCCCATCAATCAAGACCTTGGCAATGAATTTATCTTCAAATTATACTGTAATATGCAACGCTCGATTCTGATTCAACCTTTCAGGCGTTAGCTCATCTTCGTGGAAGATTATCTTATGACTTTTCAGCACCTGCCCTACCATATTGGACATCTCTCCGCAAGTGATATTGTTGGGCATGTAAGCTTCACTCAACACCTTCATCAAAGCATTCTTGTGTGCCTCTAAATTTTGCAACAGTGACAGTATGGATATCTGAGCTGGGGTTTTGTTCAAATGATCAATGATGGAATATTCCCTTGCTTGTACTTTCCTCCAAAGGTCATCTGGTCCTGTCTCAATGATAGGCTGCTTGGTAGTGGTATCCGTACTTGGTCCTCCCAAGTGCTCAGTTGTATAGACTCTTCCGATCTTAGTCATTCCTTGTGCAGCATCGGATTCCTCTATATTCGCCTTCCTTTTTACCGAGCTTCGACAACATAATCCCAAGGTATTGCTTTTGAATTGAAATGAGGTATGGTTGATACTATCATTGTGAAAGGTGTGATCACCTCTACTTCAAACGGAACAGGGGTGGTCGCAGGTGGAGCCACCTCTACCTCAAATGGAATGGATGCAGCTACCTCAACTTCGATTGGTGACTGAGTCTGCACTACAATAGGAGTAAGTGTGACTGTAGGTTTAAAGTCATCGCCTTCTCGAATGAACCCGATTGACCCCTCAGAATCCCATTCCTCATCCATTTATATCACATGTATCCCGCCACCCCTATGATCAGGGAGGGGGGTTGTTGCGGACATTGGGTGCGGCTTCCTTCGCCTATATAATCTTGTTGTTAATCAGTGTCTAGATTTTATCTTTCAATGTTCAGCACTCGTCAATGGTTTGCCCTTTCATACCGGAATGGTATGCATAGGTTTTGCTTGGGTTGAACCATTGGGAAGGATTCTCTAATGCCACAGCGGGAATTGGGGTAATGTAACCAGCGACTTTCAATATTTCATACAGCTGGTCGATGGGTTCAGCAATGGCCGTGTACTGTCTGGATGGCTTGCGGTCAAAATTAGGTCACGGTCTTGGATAATTTTGGCGAGCTGGAGGTGACTAGAAATGAGATGGTTGAGAATTATAGGTATGATAGGCAATTGCTGGTTGGGAATATCTGGGAGATGAAGGTTGATATATGGGTGGTGATGCTTGGTATGTGGGTGGAGGTGTTTGATATGTAAGTGAAGATTTCGGGCCTTGAGCTACCATTACTGCCCCAACGTCTCTTTTTTTTCGATATGCCGCCTGATTGTAATGCCTTGTTTGTGGCCTATAATGCCTCAAAGTTTGTCACCTTCCCGCTCTTGATTCCTTCTTCGATTCTTTCTCCGAGTTTGATGATATTAGAGAATTTATGATTTTTAATAACCATCAACCTTTCATAATATTGTGGATCCTGTGCTCTGACAAAGAACTTGTTCATCTATTCCTCGTCCAAAGTTGACCTAACTTTGGCTGATTCTGACCTCCAACGAGTAGTGTACTCGTGGAAAGTCTCAGTGGGCTTCTTCTTAAGGTTCTGAATGTAGAAAACATCTGGTACATTTTCTGTGTTGAACCTGAACCGGTCCATGAAATCAGACGCCATACTCACCCAGTTGGACCATTTCTTAGGATCCTGGCTAATGTAATAGGACAAAGCATCTCCTGTAAGACTTCTCATAAAGAGCTTCATTCGGATCCTTTCATCCTTTCCGGCCCCAACAAGCTTGTCACAATAAGTCCTCAAATGAACCCTGGATCACCTGTACCGTCAAACATTTCGAACTTAGGAGGTTTGTAACCCTCTGGAAGTTCTATATCTTGTTGTATGCATAAATCTTCATTGTTCAAACCTTCTATTTCTTAACTGCCTTCGACATCCTGAACTCGACTCATCAACTTCTTGAGTTCTTTAGCCATGTTTTTAATAAGTAGGCCCTTCTCGGAGGATTTTGGTGTATAGGAGATAGATTGGATAGAGTGAGGTACAGTTTCCATGTATATGAGTTTGTTTTGGTGAGTGCCAGGTGCCTAGGTGTAATGGTGGTCATTGGTTGAGTTTTGAGGATCAGGAATGAGTTGTGGTGTATTCTGCGGAGTGTAATAAGTGGTGGTCGGTGGGTATTGGATTGGTTGATGATGGTGTTGCGGCGGGGTTGGTATTGGTAAGGGATTGAGATTTTGGGGTGGGTTACATATTGATGCGGTGAAAGAGGGTTTTGTAGATGTTGGTTAGGTGTGTTTTAGGGAGGTGCTGGGTTTTTTGGGTTGATGTCGGGGACATTCAGGGTGAGGGATAGGTTTACCAGGTTGCAGACCTGCTCAAGCTCTCCCTGTAGCTCCAATATCTTTTGTTCCAACCTCAAAACTAGATCATTTGGTACCGGAGTACTCCGACCATCCGAAGCTTCTGCGTTCTCAGTATTCTCCTTTCGAATACCGCTTAAGTCGTCCATTTTTGCTTTTCTTTTGTTTTTTGTATTACTTAGAGGAGGAGGAGGTGGAGGGCCTCTAGATCTGGTGTAATATGCTGATGATGCCAGTATGAGTGAACCAACCTTAGGGGATGGGAATAAAGAATATAGAAAACAAAAAGGTAAACGAGTAAGTAATGATTCTGAGATGTTTGCAATATTTAAACACATATTGCGAGAATGTAAATTCGTGTCCTAATTTGGGAGCCTCGTTGTGCCCGAGGTAGGCCTAGCGACAAATAGATTTGAAGAACTTTAGTGCTAATAATTGCCTCATTTTATTAATGTAAAAATAAACGACCCAAAACAAAATTAAATAAGATAGTGTCACTAATGGCACTTGACCTTATTACATTTGAAAGGAAACCAAATAAATCTACTCTACTTGGTCCCAAAAGGACCCTCTCCAGACTGGATGCTCCTGTCGATCAACTCTGCTAGCTCGCACAGGTTCAGCAGCAGGAATGCCCTTGCCAAATGCCCTCCTTCATTTCCCTCAGCGTCCTGGCAGTCAGTGACCCTTTTTCTCATCTTCCCTTCTAACTCCATTAAACTGTACTCTAGATATTCTAGCCTCTCGCTGGATTTAACAGCTCTTTCTTTCCATTCGTTAATCATCTCCATGTTAGCCTTATGCAGTGCCATATGCTCAGCTTCAGACTCTCGAACTCTTTTCCACATCTTTTTGTACTTCACCTCTGCTTCGGCAACCTCGTCTATAACCCTATTTCCTGGTCCAGCCCTTAGCTCAAAGACCCTGGCTATGTTGTCCTCCAACCACGAAGGGTAAAGGTATGAGTGGCCCGCACGATATCGGTCTGGCTCAATAGTATCCTTCTCCACAATAATCTTCAACGTCCACATGTGTTGCACTTTATTCTTATACGGGATGGCATCAACTTGGAAATTGGCTCTGAAGTGACATATTTTAGCAACCCGTGGTTGTAAGCACGTGATTTTTGCCCTATATGAGAATTACTCCCAAAAAATTCAAAATAAAATGATTTTCTTTGGTGTGCAATTTTGAATATTTTTGTGACATTTTTGGATAATTATTTGTATTTTCCTTGCTTGTTTATTTGTTAAATTAATAAAAAAATACAAAAACATGTCGCATTTTGCATGTAGGATTTAATTCTACAATTGTTAGTAATTAAACTTGTTTTACAAAAATTAAAAATTACAAAAATAGGCATCTTTTGCATTTTTAGCATTTAATGTCCAAATGAACAATTTTATGCTTAATTATTACTTAATTGTGCGTTAATTGTTATTGGGAGTTAATTTGCGCTTTTATAACTTAATTTAGTTCTTAATAATAATTTAAGTACTTTTATAATTTAGTTTTAGAAAAATAAAAGAAGAAAAGAGAACAAAAATACAAAGAAAAATCGGATTGGGTCACTTCTTCAATTTCAAACCACAGGCCCAAATAATTGCCCAACTTTCCCCATGACCCTGTCCACTTCAAACCGGGTCGACCCGGTCCGCTCCATTAACCCAACACCCCTTCTTCATTTTTGTCCAACACAAAACAAAAACAAAAAAAAAAGACAAAAACCCTAAAAACTAAAAACACATCCGCCTCCCCCACCTTTGCTTCTTCTCCAAACCTTCAAAACTCCAAGCTCCCAACCATGGCTGCCTTTTCCCCCACGTCGAACTTCCATAACTGCCCTCCGTCAAGCTTCTCCATCGCGACTTCATCTTCGTCGTTCGACGTCAAGCTCGAGTTTGAGCTCGACGTCTATGGCTGCCCTCAACTTCACGTCCAAGAAGACCAGTCCGACGAGGTGGAGCTCGACGTCCATGGCTGCTCGAGTTGGAGCTCGACGAACTGCTGCTCTATTTTTTCCCATAGCTGCTGAACGCAGCAGCAGTAGACGACCACTGCTTCTTTTACTCCATGGATGTTGCGTCGACCAGCTTTACTGCTTCGTCTTCGACTACGAACAGTCCGAACACTGCTTTCTTCTTCATGTTTCGTCGACACAGCAGCTCGTCGCTACTGACTCCATGGTTGAGCCTTCCTCGTCGTCGTCCATGGATGCTTTTGCTGCTCGAGCATCGCTTCTGCCGCGTCGACTGTTGCTGTTGCTTCAGTTGCTTCGTATGTTCATGTTCGTCGTCGTTTGTTCGAGTTTGGTCGAGGGTCGTCAAAACAGTCCGTACATATTTCGTGTCGATCCGGTTAGTAGATTTTGAGTTTTATTTTGTCCGTATTTTGTTTTGATATTCTCGAATCTAAAATCGGCAAATGTTTGTTTTGTTCATGTCTATCGTTTGAATTAATTTTTTTTAGTTTGTTCATGTGTTTTGTTGAATTAATTTTCAGATTTCAAATGGAAATTTAATTAGTTGTTTTTCATGTTTATTTCATTTTGTCTCATTGTTTAGGTAAAAATTTGTTAGTTTAATGTTTGTTATATTCAAATTGAAATTTAATTGGTTATTTCTTCAATTTGTTTCATATTGTTATGTATTTTTCAGGAATTGTTAATGTTGGTTAAATCACTTAAGCCGTCATGTTTGTTGTTTAAAATAGATTTTAATGCATGTTTGTTCATTGTTTGAAGTTCGTCCAGTAATTTAATTTGAGTTTGTTTTGCTTTTTGATTTGTTGATTCAGTTTGAATCATGTATTTTGTTGTTTGTATTGTTGTATCCTTGCTCATCCATTGATGGTCTAAATTAACCAGGATTGGTTCCCGATATGGTTAATTTATTTCCATTAATTTGGAGTTGTGTTGTTCATCGTGTTCATATGATTTGTTGTTGAAAATTGTTGAGAAATTGGTCATCTTGGCTATATTTTGGTTAAGTTATGATTAATTGATTGTTTAGAGCTGATGGGGGTAGTTTGGTAAATTGTATTACATTCAGGGGTAAAATGGTAATTGCAATAAGATTGGAGGGGTAGTTTGGTAATTGAACATTATTATAATTGTTTATGTAGACATGGGGAACAAAATATAATGGGGTGGTGTTTGATATAATTGTTTAACATAATGGGGGACAAAACATAATGTAGTGGAGGGGAATATTGTATTTGTTTATGTTAGGCATGAGGGACAAATTATAATGGGTTGAGGTTGATGTATTTATTTAATGTAGGCATGGGGGACAAATTGTAATGGGTTGGGGTTGATGTATTTATTTAATGTGGGCATGGGGGACAAGGTTTAAAATAAAGAAAACATTAAGTAGTGGGGACAAAGCATGTCATTGGGGGAATAATTTCGGGTTGGGGATTCAAGGCAAGGGTCTTGCTATATATATAGGGTCATTTGACATATTTTAGAGGACTTGAATGGGAGAGGGGAGAGGTTAGAGATTATTATTGGGAGAATATTTTTTAGAGTAATACATTCTGGAAAATTTCAAGAGTGTTAGAGAGTAAAAGAGAAAGACAACTTGAACTTCTACTTGAATAAATTCCGTTTGTCTTTACTCGAGTGTTACTCAAAATCAGTAAACTACTGCATCTTGTATCCGTCTCTCTTCTGCTTTGACTGCGATTGCACTTTGGTATTGCTGATTTTTCAATCCGTTGCTGGGTTATTCTATTGGTTGTTACTGGTTTGCGGTGTTGCTGAACCTACTGTTGCTATGTTATTATTGCTGCTGACTTCTCCTTCTTTTGTTCTTGTACTGCCATTTCCAGGTACACATTTGTACACTCTCGGCTTGAAGCGAAATGAAATATTAATCAGGCTTTGTTCCTGTTGAATTACTTCTGTTTGGATTTGTGTTTGAATATAATTTTCCTGTCTTTGTATAAAAATGTAGTTGATTGATTAATGAGTAATGAGGTTGCATATGTATAACTTCTTCATCTAATAATGTTAGTTTAAATTAATCGAAGAATAGTTAATCTGTTTTTGATATTATTGTGCGTCAATCTCATGTTCCAGTGTTATTAAAAAATAGAATATAGAACAGAAGCAATATCTCTTTGTACAAACTCGATTGCAATTTTCCATTTGCATTAGCCATAAGTTAATAACTAATAAGTTACGTATTTTTCAGCATGTAATTAATTGAGGGATCTTCTTTTATTTTAGAGACGAACTTAATAGAAGAAATGTAGTCACTGTAGGTTTATCCTTAAAATAAAATGAGACGAGCCTCGCCAAATTAATCACACATCGCTGGGGCCCTCAATAAATACATAGCAATTGACTAGACTTTGGATTAGGCCGTTTAATGAACCTTCACGGCCTCTTCCTAAAATAACAATACGTTAGTCTCCTTAGGACACGCTGTAATAAATCCTACCTTCTTAAATCCGGGTGCACATTTATGTGACCCAAATCCAAATCTCAACGAAGTCGAAATGCGGCTTTAACCACGGGTACATTGATTGTGACGTGGTCCAAGACGCATGTCCACGACGTTGCAAATTCCTTTAAAAATAAAAATGAGACGAGCCTCGCCAAATGAAAAATACAAAGTTGTGGGGCCATCAGTAAATATTTGCTTTAAAATTGCTTAGACTTCGGGATGGACCGTTTAGCATAAATCCACGGCCCTACCCAAAGTAGATGATACGCTAGTCGCTTTAGGCGCGCCTTTAATAATTTAATTTCCTTAAACTCGGATGCACATTGATGTGACCCAAATCCAAATCTCAACGGAGTCAAAGTGTGTCGACGACCACGGGTACATTGATTGTAACGCGGTTTGAGATACATTTTCACAACGTTGCAATTCTTGATAAAAATAACAGTAAATGATAAAAGCGGTTAAAAGTTAAATTTTGCACATAGGTTCAACATGTATTAAATCAGATAATCAAGCCAAATATGACAGTTGAGCGACCGTGCTAGAACCACGGAACTCGGGAATGCCTAACACCTTCTCCCGGGTTAACAGAATTCCTTATCCGGATTTCTGGTGCGCAGACTGTAATATGGAGTCATTCTTTTCCTCGATTCGGGATTAAAATTGGTGACTTGGGACACCCTAAATCTCCCAAGTGGCGACTCTGAAATAAATAAACAAATCCCGTTTCGATTGTCCTTTAATTGGAAAAAACTCCCTTGTACCCTCGCGGGGGCGGAAAAAGGAGGTGTGACAGCTCTGGCGACTCTGCTGGGGACTAAACCCAGAACCACTGGTTCAGGGTTAGAAATTCGAGCTTAGATAAATTGTTATATTTGGTTTTATCTGATTTTTACATGTTTGAGCCTAATGTGCTAAATGCTGCTTTTACCGCTTTGATATTATTTGAACTGTACATATAAACTGTGCCGAAACCCTTCTCTTCTTACCTCCGGGGAGAAGCTCGCTGGTCGATACTCCCTATTCTGTTAGTGTCAATACCTGAAATAAGAAAGAGGTCGGACAAGTTACAAAGCCGGACGACCCCGCGGGTCCCCAGTACGTAGCCCCCTCCTCGACTCGAGTTGTCCGCTCGGGTACTCAGTCTAGAACAAATACCCAGGTTATGAACCTAGAATAACTCAGCTTCATGCCGGATCCCTAGTAGGAAAGTTTGTTTGCATCACGTGCATTTGACTTTGGAGGCTCAACACATGGGTTGGGTCTGTCTAGGACAAGGTGTACCAAAAATGAAAATGACCATCCTGATGCATCTTACTTGCTACTACTTGCGCATTTATTTGATTCGGACTTGTGTGTTGACTGACTTGTGAATATCAGGAATAATATTTTGAAATTGAAAAAAAAAGAAATAGCGGTTAGGGAATTGATTGTTTATTTTTGAAAAAAACCAATACCCAAATACTGTCAAAACTCTGCCGAAATTTTGAGAAAATGAAAAAAATGTCTTATTAGTCTATTTTATTAAAAGCAAAGGAAAAATAGAAGAAAAAAAAAAGTCGTTGTTCTGTTTGTTTTTCAAAAAAAAAAAATAGTTTGTCATGAAAATGAAAATGAAAAAGAGTCTTATTTTTAAAATAGTTTTTTTATTTGTTTATGAAAATGCCAAAAAATAAAAATAAAATGAGTCGTGCGTTGAACGTGGTTTTATTATTTGTTCCAATATATATATATATATATATATATATATATATATATATATATATATATAATCCAAAAAGTATTTTTCTTTACTTCCAAAATATATATATATCTTTATTTGTTGCAAAGAGTATTTGTCTTACCAAGAAAATTCAAAGTAAAATTCCAAAAAGATATGTCTTGCAAAAAATATATATATATATATATATATATCTTTATTTTCCATTATTTATTTCTTTAGAAAGTCTTTTTAATTGTTTTATTTTTTTTAAAAAAAATATAAAAAAAAAATATAAAAATAAAAATAAAAATATTTTCGTTTAAAAAAAAATCCGAAAATATTTTGATTCTTCTTTCAAAATTGAAAAGAAAATTCAAAATTCAAAAAAATATTATTTTTAGAAGTATTTCTTTTATTAAAGGTAAAATTCCAAAAAATATTTTCTTTCTTCTTTAGAATAAGAGAAAACAAATGAAAATTCAGATAAAAAATATCTTCCTTTTACTTTTGCAATTCTCAAAGGTCAAATCAAAAGAAAAGGAATTCTTACAAGTCTTTCTTTCAAAAAGAAAATCAATCAAAAAAAATACTTCCTTTCTTCTTTTGAAGCAGTTCTTTCACAAATTCCGATTAAAAAAAAATGTTAGTTCATTTACTAATTCATGATCTGCCCGAACTACGCGGGTTTGATTCTCACCGGATGTGAGATACGTAGGCAACCCTCATCGGGTCCAACCCCCTTTTGCTAAAAAAGCCAAAAACAAATAAATAAAAAAAAACATGTTATAAATAAGTCGGGTGATGTCCAACCCCACCTTTTGCTAAAATTGCCAAAAGCAATAAATAAAAAAATAAAAAAAATATATGTCAAATTTTAATTTTGTCATAAAGAAGTCGAGTGACTCTATTTTATCAAGACACAGCCGAATGTTCCCGAAAGGGACGCCGGAAGGCTGACTTTGCATAAATAGCCACTTTTGGGTCATTTTTTAAGATTTGGTCCAGTTGACCCACACAGCCCTAAAAACCTTCGTCCCCCAGACGTTGGAAGGCCTTGTTTGCAATATTGACTTTTCTAATTCGAAAAACGATAAAAAGAGTCACAAATAAGTCAGGTGATGTTGTTTTGTCATAAATAGCCGAATGTCCCCGAAAGGGACGCCGGAAGGCTGACTTTGCATAAACAGCCACCTTTTGGGTCATGTTTAGGATTTTGGTCCAGTTGACCCACACAGCCTTAAAAATCTTCGTCCCCGAGGCGCTAAAGGGCCGTGTTTGCAACACCACGTTTTCATTGTAATTTGAAAAAAAACAAAGAGTCAGCGGTTAGATGAATACCGTTTGAATTTTTAGTCAAAAATAAGTCGAGCCAGCTTCGGCCGTGTCTTAAACCGTTCTTGCCGAAATAGCCTTACAGTATCTTTCAATTGTCGAAAGGTTATTTTAGTAAAAGAATGGACAAGTTTGTAAAGTGTCAAAATAATCCTCCCCGGCCTCAAAATTCATGTGAGTTTTGGAAGGGGCCACATTTGCAAAAATAGCCGTTTGGTTGCATTTGTCGAACGGGGAAAGAAACTGGCCGTTTATAAATCTTTAATTAGAATATGTGGTTTGTTTGATTTTTCAGTTTATTTTAATATGTAAATTGAAAAAAAAATGATTAGTATTGTTTATCTTTTATTGGTCCGAACTACGCAAGGTCTGATTCATGCGGGGTCATGATACGTAGGCAATCTCCATAAGATTCGACCACGACAAAAAAAAAATGGAAAAAGAAAAGAAAAATGAAAAAAAAAGAAAAAAAAAATAAAAAATAAATAAAAAAAAGATCTTGTTAATAATGGGGACCGACTGAGTCCATTTTAACCTGTTTCGTTTTTAATCACAAAGAAAGAAGGTGGTTTGTTTGTGGTAAGCCGGACAATGACACCCAGAACATCGCGCAGAATCCTTTACTCGCACATCATGATGCACACTTTGCGGGGATCAGGCCTGATAGCAGAAGCACTCAAATCCTATTGGGGACTGGTTGACTAAGGTTGATGATACTGAAGTTGGTAACGGTCTAGGCAATACTGATGCGAAGCTCAGTGGCTAAGATGCCAGTTTTGATAAAGTGGGAGGGCGCTCCGTTCCTTGGTTAGCAAGAGAGAAGCTTGTGGTGACTTATTTTGTTGTCATTTCTGTTGTCCGGATTATTCTTAGGGTTGTAATCTGAATATTGTCTTGTGTCAAACCTTCTTATCTTTCCATTTTTGTCATAGCGGTTTGTTTAAGTTCTGCCCCGTTTGTTTTTTGGGTTTTGTTCTGGTTTGTTTTGTTTTGTTTTGTTATTCAAACCATTTCACCGGTAGTCTAATGCAAAATCCGGTCTTTTATTATTTCCAATTTTCTTTTGTTTAGTCCTTTTATCATTTTTATTCAATGCCGATTCTAGTGACATGACATGCGCACACAGTTTGGGCCTAATCTTAAAAGTTAATCATAAAACCCCGAAAAGGTGATCAGACCATTTAAAGGAAATAAGGACGGTTGAGATTATTCAGAGCTCGAGTCATATGGAACTGGGGCAAGTAAAATATGAAGAAAACCGTTAAAAGCAAGATTCGCCAAATTGGCATGAGGGTCGTTCATGATAATGAGAGTGTCGCCCAACGGTGCTTTAGAAAGGACAAATGAAAAAGCAAGTGTTTAACATAATTGTCAAGTCCAGCACCATCGGAAGAGACTATAAATCTATGTTCAATTGTGTTGTTTGCACTTGGCATGTTTTGAAGACTGGAATGACGAAGGCATTTTGTTCTGCTACCTAAACACTTTATCCTTCGTTACCCCTTTTGAGCCTTATTTATTTTCTTTCATACCCCTCGTTCGGAATCAGTAGCAACTACTAGAAGATGCGAACATGGAAGATAAAAAAAAAAGAGAATAGCAAAACAACAAAAAACAAAAAAAAAAAGCAAGAAAAAAGCAAAAGAAAAAAGAAAAGAAAGATAAGAAATGAGTGAAAAGAAAGTCACAAGAAAAAAGAGGAATTGGGAACTACGTTTGACCTGATTCTTCAAAGAGGATACGTAGGCGCTTCACGGCTCGGTCATAGTTTTGAAAAATGAAAAAGAAATCAATTAAAATATCCCCAAGCAAGAAATTGGGGCAAAGGTTGCGTTTGTTGTAAATAAATTTAATTCCGAAGGTTGTAACTAATAACCCAAAATTAATGCATTTTTTGAGCCTTTAATACCCTTTTTTTCTAGCCCTATCCAAAAACCCACATTACGGTCCAAAGAAAGACCTTCTGATCAGTCTTCAAAAGATGCCAAGTCAGACAAATGAAGAGTCTTACCGGCGAACATAACATTCTGTTCCACAGCAGAAAGGACTCTAATCTCCAACAGAAAGAGTCATATCGGCAACACTCCAAATCCCCAGCTGGAGAGAGATATAAAATGAGAGAGTCTTATTGGTGAAAACCTTCACAGGCACCATAAGGCGATGAAAGTTGAGAGAAAAACCAAAATGAGAGAGGCTTGATAGTGAAAACCTTTGGGCACTACAAGTCGAATAAGATTGAGAATCAGATGGGAAATTGCCAATTGAAGGTCTTGAAAGATGATTGACGGCGGAAGATATGCCACATATGCATGTCATGACCATTAGAGTCGGTATTTGCGTATTGATAGGTTTTTATTTATAGTTTCTTTTGTTAAGGAGTCATCTTTTTCCTTTGTCTTTTTATTCTGTTCCCTTTTATCTTTTTCCCTTCATAGAAAAATTCCCCAATAGAGTCTGTTTGGTCAGAACAAGTGAGAATTGACTTCAAAATATGCCATCAGCTTTCCAATTATACAAAATGAGATCTGACTAGTACATCCAAATGGTATAGTCAGCAAGGAACAAGCGCGAGGCCAGTGTCAAGAAAGATATCCCCAGCAAAAGGGAATTGACAAAAGGATTGACGAGTGTTAAGAGGGATATCCTTGCCAAAACCAAGGTTATAAACCTCAAGGCCAAGGCCCATGAACAAAGCAAGGAAAGCAGTGAGCATGATTTGGGGAAATTCATGCGAGACTAAAAGGTCGGAAAAATGCCAGTTTCCGAGCTATGCCACAAAAGAAGAGGGATATCCCAGCAAATAATATCATCCCCAACAAGTTGTGCAACGCAGAGCAGGGAAGGAGAAAGGAAAAAGCCATCCCAGTAGGAGTATCACAACCAACCACCATGTTTTAAACTAACAAATTTTGTTTGATTTGAAACATGTAAAGGAAATGGCATTGATACCAGAAATGCATGCCACTAGGGATATTATCAAACTGGGGCAGAAAATTTTCCTTCCATTTAGAAAATTTTTTTGGAAGTCAGGTACCCATTCGGGGAAGAATAAAGATAACGCCAGTCACAAGGGAAGTGGTCTTAGAACCAGTGTTGCCCCCAACATAATAAGTTCCAATGGAGGAAGTTTTTCCCCAGCGGACAGAAAAAGGGATGAAACTTGAGCTCAGAAAAAGCAGAAGGCCAGTATCATTCCCAACAGCCTTCCGAAGAGCAAAGCACTAGTTCTGAAGGAATCAGAATCCCCCAGCAGTGTTATCCTCGACAGTGTTATCCCCAGCGGATAACATTTTATCCCCCAACCGGTAAGTAAATAATTCCCCGACAGTGTTATCCCCAGCATTTTCGAGGAGTCCAACACAAGTTTGGTGAAAATCGGTATCCTCAGCGGTTCCTTTTGGGGAAAGGCAAAACGAATCTTAAGGGAGTTAGTCTTTGAAGGAAGAATATATAAAATTAAAAAAAAAAAGAGAGAGAGAAAAGAAAGGGGGAAGTAGTTTGTAGGGGAATGAAACATCCTACTCAAAGGGAAGTAATTTTGGAAGGAGTAAGATAACATATTTACTCAGCAGAGTTATCCTCAGCAGTATCCTCAGCGGATCATCGAGATGTAGAAGCATCCTCGACAGAGTTTTGGGCAACCCAGAGTGGGTAAGGTAAAAAGTGAAAATTCATCCCCCGCAAAATAATCCCCAGCAAGTTTTCGAGGTAAGACATTTTCAAGGGTTCATCCGCCCTCGAATAGGATATTTTGGGTTCATCCGCCCTCGAATAGGATATTTTGGGTTCATCCGCCCTCGAATAGGATATTTTGGGTTCATCCGCCCTCGAATAGGATTTTATTTTCAAAGTTGTTGTTGAAGACAGGCGCCCACCTGAATAACGAGAGAAATACTTTTTTGTCTGTCCATTTCATATTTTAGGCGCCCACCTGTATAACAAGGGAATACATTCCACGCCTTTACCAATAGGAGATGCACTTCCTAGGTCTAGTTTTGCCAATAGGAGACGCACTTCCTAAGTTTTACCCATAGGAGACGCATTTCCTAAGTTTATTTTACCCATAGGAGATGCATTTCCTCCTAAGTTTACTTTTACCCATAGGAGACGCATTTCCTCCTAAGTTTAGTTTTACCCATAGGAGATGCATTTCCTCCTAAGTTTAGTTTTACCCATAGGAGACGCATTTCCTCCTAAGTTTACTTTTACCCATAGGAGATGCATTTCCTCCTAAGTTTAGTTTTACCCATAGGAGAGGCATTTCCTCCTAAGTTGTTATTGAAATCAGGAGCCCGCCTGAAGAGAGGAAAGGCGTTTTATTTTTTGAAATCTCGCCAACCTAAAGAAAGGAATGGCATTTTATTTTCAAAGTTGTTGAAATCAGGAGCCCGCCTGAAGAGAGGAATGACGTTTATTTTCAAAGTTGTTGTTGAAATCAGGAGCCCGCCTGAAGAGAGGAATGGCGTTTATTTTAATCAGGAGTTGTTGAAATCAGGAGCCCGCCTGAAGAGAGGAGAGGCATTTTATTTTTAAAAGTTGTTGAAATCTCGCCAACCTAAAGAAAGGAATGGCATTTTATTTTCAAAGTTGTTTGGTGAAATCAGGAGCCCGCCTGAAGAGAGGAATGACGTTTATTTTAAAAGTTGTTGTTGAAGTCAGGTGCCCACCTACATAGCGAGAGGAATACTTTTCAGTCTTTAAATTTCATGTCAGGCACCCACCTACATAACGAGAGGAATACTTTTCAGTCTTTTCATTTCAAGTGTTGAAGTTGGGAGCCCGCCCATAGAACAGAGGCATACATTTCAGCCTTTTCATTTCAAGTGTTGAAGTTGGGAGCCCGCCCATATAACAGAGGCATACATTCAGTCTTTATATTTCCACTATTGAAGTTGGGAGACCGCCCATAGAACAGAGGCATACATTTCAGTCTTTATATTTCCAGAGTTGAAGTTGGGAGCCCGCCCATATAACAGAGGCATACAATCAGTCTGTATATTTCCAGAGTTGAAGTTGGGAGCCCGCCCATATAACAGATGCATACATTCAGTCTTTATATTTCCAGAGTTGAAGTTGGGAGCCCGCCCATATAACAGAGGCATACATTCAGTCTTTATATTTCCAGTATTGAAGTTGGGAGCCCGCCCATATAACAGAGGCATACATTCAGTCTTTATATTTCCAGAGTTGAAGTTGGGAGCCCGCCCATATAACAGAGGCATACATTCAGTCTTTATATTTCTAGAGTTGAAGTTGGGAGCCCGCCCATATAACAGAGGCATACATTCAGTCTTTATATTTCCAGTATTGAAGTTGGGAGCCCGCCCATAGAACAGAGGCATACATTTCAATCTTTACATTTCAAGTGTTGAAGTTGGGAGCCCGCCCATATAACAGAGGCATACATTTCAGTATTTACATTTCAAGCATTGAAGTTGGGAGCCCGCCCATATAACAGAGGCATACATTTCAGTCTTTACATTTCAGTATTTCATTTCAAGTGTTGAAGTTGAGAGCCCGCCCATAGAACAGAGGAATACATTTCAAGATCAAGTCAGAAGACAATAAAACAGAGGGTTACAACAGGAATCCCCAGCAGGAAACAATAAAAATCCCCAGCACCGGGAAGCAAAAGGTTGCAACAAGAGGTCCCAACACAAATTCAGGCGCATGAGTCAAAAGGAAGAAAAGACGCGTCTTGAAAGAAGCGGCTTGTGAACATTAAATCATGCCCATCATAACAAACCTGATGAAGAGAGTCGTACCCCCAGAGGAACCGCCGAAAAGCTTAATGAAGAAAGCCATATCCCCAGCGGACCGAGCAAAATGATGAAAACTGGTATTCTAGAAAAGCAAAGGGCCAGAAGCCTCGGAAGAAAAGCATCGGAAGAAAAGCACAGGAAGAAACTCAAGCAGACAAGAAAGCAAGGCAACAAGAACAAATTGCAGTCTAGCCTAGCTTCTTGTTTTCTTTTAAACATGGTGTAACAAGGAGATCGGTAAGCAGTGGTAATAGCATGCAATAGCAGTAACATTGCAGTCCCACGGTAGTCCCAGCTACCAAAACTTCCCGAACTACATTAACCTGATTCCCCTTTAGCCAGGGATATGTAGGAAACCTTTGAAGCAAAGGTTCGATTAAATCTTTTTCAAAAAAATGCTTCACACGGAGTACTCGGATGGGCAAAAATCGCTCGCTTCATCTTTGCGCGAAAACCCTTCGTGTCTTCGGGCAAAGAGGGGCAGCTGTAAGCACGTGATTTTTGCCCTATATGAGAATTACTCCCAAAAAATTTAAAATAAAATGATTTTCCTTGGTGTGCAATTTTGAATATTTTTGTGACATTTTTGGATAATTATTTGTATTTTTCCTTGCTTGTTTATTTGTTAAATTAATAAAAAAATACAAAAACATGTCGCATTTTGCATGTAGGATTTAATTCTACAATTGTTAGTAATTAAACTTGTTTTACAAAAATTAAAAATTACAAAAATAGGCATCTTTTGCATTTTTAGCATTTAATGTCCAAATGAACAATTTTATGCTTAATTATTACTTAATTATGCGTTAATTGTTATTGGGAGTTAATTTGCGCTTTTATAACTTAATTTAGTTCTTAATAATAATTTAAGTACTTTTATAATTTAGTTTTAGAAAAATAAAAGAAGAAAAGAGAACAAAAATACAAAGAAAAATCGGATTGGGCCACTTCTTCAATTTCAAACCACAGGCCCAAATAATTGCCCAACTTTCCCCATGACCCGGTCCACTTCAAACCGGGTCGACCCGGTCCTCTCCATTAACCCAACACCCCTTCTTCATTTTTGTCCAACACAAAACAAAAAAAAAAGAAGAAGACAAAAACCCTAAAAACTAAAAACACATCCGCCTCCCCCACCTTTGCTTCTTCTCCAAACCTTCAAAACTCCAAGCTCCCAACCATGGCTGCCTTTACCCCCACGTCGAACTTCCATAACTGCCCTCCGTCAAGCTTCTCCATCGCGACTTCATCTTCGTCATTCGACGTCAAGCTCGAGTTTGAGCTCGACGTCTATGGCTGCCCTCAACTTCACGTCCAAGAAGACCAGTCCGACGAGGTGGAGCTCGACGTCCATGGCTGCTCGAGTTGGAGCTCGACGAACTGCTGCTCCATTTTTTCCCATAGCTGCTGAACGCAGCAGCAGTAGACGACCACTGCTTCTTTTACTCCATGGATGCTGCGTCGACCAGCTTTACTGCTTTGTCTTCGACTGCGAACAGTCCGAACACTGCTTTCTTCTTCATGTTTCGTTGACACAGCAGCTCGTCGCTACTGACTCCATGGCTGAGCCTTCCTCGTCGTCGTCCATGGATGCTTTTGCTGCTCGAGCATCGCTTCTGCCGCGTCGACTGTTGCTGTTGCTTCAGTTGCTTCGTATGTTCATGTTCGTCGTCATTTGTTCGAGTTTGGTCGAGGGTTGTCAAAACAGTCCGTACATATTTCGTGTCGATCCGGTTAGTAGATTTTGAGTTTTATTTTGTCCGTATTTTGTTTTGATATTCTCGAATCTAAAATCGGCAAATGTTTGTTTTGTTCATGTCTATCGTTTGAATTAATTTTTTTTAGTTTGTTCATGTGTTTTGTTGAATTAATTTTTAGATTTCAAATGGAAATTTAATTAGTTGTTTTTCATGTTTATTTCATGTTTGTCTCATTGTTTAGGTAAAAATTTGTTAGTTTAATGTTTGTTAGATTCAAATTGAAATTTAATTGGTTATTTCTTCAATTTGTTTCATATTGTTATGTATTTTTCAGGAATTGTTAATGTTGGTTAAATCACTTAAGCCGTCATGTTTGTTGTTTAAAATAGATTTTAATGCATGTTTGTTCATTGTTTGAAGTTCGTCCAGTAATTTAATTTGAGTTTGTTTTGCTATTTGATTTGTTGATTCAGTTTGAATCATGTATTTTGTTGTTTGTATTGTTGTATCCTTGCTCATCCATTGATGGTCTAAATTAACCAGGATTGGTTCCCGATATGGTTAATTTATTTCCATTAATTTGGAGTTGTGTTGTTCGTCGTGTTCATATGATTTGTTGTTGAAAATTGTTGAAAAATTGGTCATCTTGGCTATATTTTGGTTAAGTTATTGTGAGCACGTGATTTTTGCCTCACGAAAACTACTCCAAAATAAATCAAAAAATAAAACAAAATTTTCTTAGTGTGCAATTTTTAGAATTTATGTGGCATTTATTAATTATTTGTGTTTTGTCCGTAAATGTTTACTTTGTTATAATTAAATGAAAAAATAAAATAAAAATACATGTTGCATATTTAGGATTTAATTATGCATTTAAGAGTTAATTAAATAAATAAATAAATAATAAATCACAAAAATATGCATTTATCATATTTTTCGTCATTTAAATATGCCATTGTGTGATTAATGATTTGTCTTGTATGTTAATGTTTGTTAAAGGGTGATTAATATTTTGTAAAGTTATTTTTGTTTTTAAAATTAGGAATTTAATAATTAGGAATAAAATTAGAAAATGGAAAATAAGTTATAAAGGTAAAAAAATCGGACCTGGACTGAAATCCAGGCCCAAACAAACTTTACCCCCCCCCCCACAGCCCAATCCAAACACCCCAGGTCCGGTCCAAACCAGGAGTAAACCAAACGACGACGTTTGGTCATATTTCATCAAGGGCCGTTGGATTAAATCAATCCAACGGCTGATATCCACACCCTTACCCGTAACCCCTACCCGATCCATTGCCCGGGCTGACCCATTCCCCAACTAAACAAAAACGACGCCGTTCCTGAAAGTGGATAGATCCTGGCCATCTATTCTGCTTGATCTAACGGCTTAGATCAATTCACCCCTCCCCTATATAAACCCCAAATCCATACCCCGGCCCCCTAACTAAGCACCCCCCTCTCCTGTTCATCATCGTCTTCAAACGATACACACAAAACCCTAGCCGCCCTAACTACCCCTCGCCTGAAACCCGGCGGCAACGCCGCCGCCGGTCACCACCTTAACACCCCTGAACCCCCTGACTATCCTCTATCCGAATATGATAACCATTGAGTTCGAATCTTCCTGGAGTTTCTCGAATCTTCATTTGAAGATTCGAGGCAAACTCAGATCCAAACAAACCAAGCCACAATTAACACCATATCACCCCCTAACCTGCCTCGTTATGGATCTGTTGTTTGTTTGGCTCGAATCACCTCAAAGCTTCTCGAATCTTCATTTGAAGATTCGAGCCAAACATGAACTCACCCAGATCTGTCTCAAATTCACACCCAATGACCCCTAAGCCTCCCTCACCCCTAAGTCATCTTTGGTTCCCTTCGAATCTGCCCAGAATTGGTCGAACCCTAAATCTGAGAAAAAGTGAAACCCTAAAATACCAACTCGTGGAATTTGTCCGAATTAAGTAAGGGATTGAGGTCTAAGAGACTTTAATCGAGGTATTCTCAATTGAGAATACTTCGAATAAAGTCTGAAAGGTCCGAATCCAAGTTGAGCCTGTGTCCGTATAAATTTGAAGATTCAGAGGTATTTTTCTTACTTCTTTTTGTACCCTATGTGTATATTGTTGCTTGTTTCATTAGTCTGTGTAATTTTCCCATCTTTTATTTTGATTCTGTCTCATACCCGTTTATTTGATCAAATAATGGCATTGTTTCTGTTTGTCGTGATTGTTTACAATGTGTGTAATCGACTCGATTAAGTTCGTCGATTAGTTATATTATGAATTCCCGTTTCTGAAAATGCTGATTGAAATAATCTGTTTATCTATTCATAAATTGTTTGTTGACAATTGTTGTAGATAGTCAGTTGATTAGTATTTGTCAGTTAAATCATGCTTGTTTGTAAATCAATGAGTCCGTCAAATGGATGTTGTGCGTGTGTTGATTTCTGGGCAGTTAGTTTCAGGGCATTGTCAATATACTGACAATGCTCCTGCATTTGTTTGATCTTAGTTCGATTTTCAAAATCAGTTTAAATTGTTCTGTTGTTCAGTGTGATGTTATTGTGATGTTGGGTTTAAATTCAATTTTACAAGTGTTGATTAGTTACAATTGTGTTAGAAGGTTGCATTCTCAGTTAAGATTCAGTCCAGAGTTTAAGAGAATTGGTTATAGCTGTTTAAATCAGAAAGCAGGATTGATAATTAAGTTTGAACAGATTATAAAATCTGTTTTGTATCAGATTCTGATTTTTGTATTAAGGGCAGTAATAACAGTAGGATTTCAGGGGTATTTCTGGGATTGAAACAGTAGGAATAATATGTTAGTATTAGTGTGTTATAGTGGAATGTTGATGGCTATAATTTAATGGGATAATGGGAAACAAAGGGTAATGGGAGTGCTGAAAATCAGGAAAAGGTTTTACTTAATGGGATTTAAAGTAGTAAAGCAGATTTTGAATGGGATTAGGGGAGAGAAACTTGTATAAAGAGGGGGAGTTGGGACTGATTTAAAGGGAGAGATACACACAGGGAGAGAGAGATTATAGAGAGGAATCTGAAAGAGAGATTGATAAGGAAAGAAAAAAACAGAACTAAGAAAATAAAAAGAAGAAAGAATCTGGAACAGAAAAATAGAAGAGAAAGAAAGAAAATCTGAAACATTGTTTCTTGAATCTGTTCGGGTTTTGTTTGTCGATATTGCTTGGTTTTAATCTGAAATTCTTCTTAAGTTTCTGTTACTGTTCGTTTGGTTTCACGGGACTTGTTGTTTTGCTCAAATTTGCTGCATTATTGGTATATTCTGTTGGTTTTGTTGCTGCTGCTACTGCTGAACTTTACCTCTTTCACCCTTATTTCCAGGTACATATCTGTAGACTCATGTCATGAAAAGTTTCAATATTGTCAGTAAACGAAATCTGGAATTTTAAATATGTCGGTTGTTCATAGGCATTAGTTGAATTTAATTTTTATTAACTATTAGCTTGTGCTTGACATGATGACTATTAGTTAATCATTCCATTTTGAAGTTCGTATAAGTGTTGTAATAATGTTATCTATTTCAGAATTTCATTAAGTATAGTTATGATTGAATTGTCAAGATAGGGAACATGGCACAAAGTTGGCCATTACTAGCCTATTTTGTCAAATATCCGATTTAGTTGTGGATTGAGTGATGTTAGTTGTATTTTGTTCATATATGGCGTAATAATGGTTATGTTTATAATCAATAGTTGAAAGATGCATTGATACAATCCGTTATGTTCACAATGTTGGAATATGGCGAATGATGTAGATGTATATTTATGTTATATGTGATATCATCTTATTAAATCAACAGGTAGATTAGTTCTCTTTCTTAATAACAAATGGCCTAGTTATTTGAAAGCGATCAACTCATTTCTTTAAAAATAATGTAAAAGATAACGTCAACAATTTTTACAACGTGTAAAGTTAGTGTTTGCCAATAGTTCGCATAGGTTGAGAATAAAAATTGGTTTGATTATGTATTTCCCAAACTCAATCATAAGCAGAATTAACCAAAATAATTATGTCTATCGGATTAAGAACAAGTGATGTAGAAGGAGATTAGATTTATAAATTGTAACAATTTTAAAAATGTAAAAATAGCATTCGCTACAAATAGAATAATGAAAATTCTTCGAAAATATCACTTCCTTTCATAAATCAATTTTTTTTAGTTTTATACGCCATTCACTTTTTGGGTATACACATATTGTATTTACGAGAAAAATGGTAGTATTAATCACACGTTGTTTATTTTTTACTCTTTAAATTTGAATGGCTTGGAGGAATATAATTTATACACGAAAAAATATAATTTGCGGTCAACATCCAATAAATTGTGAATTCTTTTCGAGGAATTTAGAGACGTCCCAAATATTGATTTCTCATAACTTTCACATAAAATATATGGATGTAATAAACAATTTGTGGAAAAATTTATACTACCATCAAGAATATTTTGTGCAATTAGGGATGCGTTCGGGTGACCTGATTATACTCCTAAAGGCAATTTGGATTATGCGTTCGCGCAACTTCGAGCATACTTTTAATAAAAGAGGTTCTTCTGAGGATGTTAAATCAAACCCGAGATGTGCAGTTCACTATTTAATCATACAAGGGTGACGATGTTCTTAATTTTATTTTAAATTGCGAACATATGATTTTTATAATAAAAATATAAAATAATATTATCAATCTTATTGTGTACACGTATGCGTGGCACGATTCGCTACAATTATAAAAGGTATATAATACGAATATACGTACGCGTGATTCGTTTCAAGAAAGCTCTACAAGTGCAAACTATCTAAGCAAAAGCGGTAATAAAATCGTGCAACAAGAAAAAATGTATTTAGTAAATCAAGATAATTAAGCCAAATATAAAAATGGTTAAGCGACCGTGCTAGAACCACGAAATTCGGGAATGCCTAACACCTTCTCCCGGATTAACAGAATTCCTTACTCGGATTTCTGGTTCGCCGAATGACAAACAGAGTCATGTTCTCCTTGATTCGGGATTAAAACCGGTGACTTGGGACGCCTTAAAATTCCCAGGTGGCGACTCTGAAATAAATAAACAAATCCCGTTTTGACTGTCCTTTAATTGGAGAAAACTCCCTGGCACCCTCGCGGGGCCGGAAGGAGGAGGTGTGACAGCTCTGGCGACTCTGCTGGGGATCCAACTTGTAACCCAGAACCACTGGTTCAGGGTTTAAGAATTCGAGCTTAAAATAACTGTTATAGTTGGCTTTATTTATTATATGATTTTTACATGTTTATGCTTAATATGCTAAATGTTGCTTTTTACCGCTTTAATATTATTTGAATTGTGAATATAAAACTGCTACGAAACCCACCTTCTTTCTGAGTCTTCTAAATTTATGGTGCACACGTGCGCCTGGCCCACCTTTCTGTTAAAGGTCATACCAAATAAGACGAAGTTGGGACAAGTAACTAGGCCGGGTAGACTTTCGTGCTCCCCGTACGTTGCCCCCACTTCGGCTCAAGCTGTCCACTTGGGTATGCCAAGTTTAGAACAGTATGCCTCAGGTTTTTCACTTAGAATAACTCAGCCTCGTACTGGATCCCTAGTAGGAACGTCTATTTGCATCATGTACATTTGACCTTGGAGACTCAACACAGGGGTTGGGTCTGTCTAGGACAGGTGAACCCGAAATGAAAAGACCATTCTGATGCATCCTACTTGCTACTTGTACGTTCATTTGCCTCGGATTTGCTTGTTGACCAGCTTAATTGAAAAAAAAAAAATCATTGCGAGAGCCGAGAAATAAAATGTTTTTTTTTTAAAAAAAAATATATATATAGTTTTAAGTTTTGAAAAAAAAATAAGAAGTGCTAAATAAATAGATAAAAAAAAATTGATTTTTTAGTGTCTGTTTTCAAAATGAGTCTTGATTTTGTTAAAATTAATTTCAGATACAAAATGAGCACCACACAAAACCCACCGTCCGCAATTGCAGACGAGTTTCTATTTCGGCTTCAGATGTGGTGGTATGAGTTAGGCGAAGATGGTCAAAAATGGGTCATTAAGCATTTGGGAAATCTCACAGATATTATGAAAGTTAAACCGCGTGATGATCTGATTGCGGCGTTAGTAACCTTTTGGGACCCTGTTCACAATGTCTTTCATTTCTCTGATTTCGAGCTTACTCCTACATTAGAAGAGATAGCTGGATATGCTGGTTTTGACGGAGATCTAAGAAATCAAAATCTGATATTCACAAAGGCTCCCTCGGTGCATCGATTCTTCGGTCTTCTAAACATCAGTAATCAAATCAGAAAAAACAATGTTGTCAACGGGTGTTGTTCTTTCAACTTCCTATATTCAAGATTCGGAAAGCCGGACGGGTTTGAAATTCATGAAAAGGGCCTTATAACAAACAGAACAGAGACACCTGGCAAAGTCACCGACGCTTCGCTTTCATAGTGGCTTTTCTGGGAATCATGGTTTTCCCAAACAAAGAACGAACAATTGATATTCGCACGGTGAAAGTCGTACAGGTCCTCACTACCAAAGAGAATCACACCCTTGCCCCGATCATTCTCTCAGACATTTATCGAGCGTTGACTTTATGTAAATCAGGGGCAAAGGTCTTCGAAGGATGCAAAATTTTGTTGCAAATGTGAATGATTGAACATCTCCAACATCAGCCCAAGATCATACAGTATGGTCCAAGCAATGATAATTTCATCGAGAGTTATGAGGAAAGAATAAAAGATTATAAGTCCCCAGAAGGGATGGAAGCCTGGGTATCTCATCTAAGGGCTTTAACGGCGAATCAAATTGAGTGGACTTTGGGATGGCTCCCGATAAAAGAAGTGATACACATGTCAACCTTGAAATGTTATTTGCTACTATTGGGATTGAGAAGCATCCAGCCATATGCGCCACAAAGAGTTCTAAGACAACTAGGGAGATACCAAGTGGTTCCTGATGATGAAGATTTAAGTATGCAAGTAATCGAGTTACACCCTGAAGCCACTCTTCCCGAGGCTTTAATTCAGCAGATGTGGAATGGATGTCGATACTTAAAAGATGATACTCAAGTCCCAGACACTACAAAGGGCGAGATAAATCCAGGATATGCAAGGTGGTTTGAGAAACGGTCTCGCGTGGATGATGCACCAGAACCCGATCTAAGAAGGCCAACAAAAAGACCCCATGTTCAGACCTTTAACGATAAAATCCAAGAGCGGCTGATTTGGGGAGAAAAGGAAAAGGGGTACAAAGCAACTATCCATGCCTTAAAGGAAAATCTGAGGAGCCTCAGTCTGGAGAAAGATTTGCAAGTACAAGAAGCCGAAGGGAAGAAGAAGAGTCTAGCTTGTGAGAATGAAAATCTTCACGTTCAATTTCAAAAAATGAAAAAAGCTTCTGAAACACCAATGAGGAGTTGGAAGGATCAAAAAATCATCGCCAATCTTTTTGAAAAAAATGCAAGATTATGATTCCATTTTGGCAAAAACCGAAAAGGCGTTGAGCAAAGCTAAAGAAAGAATCCAACAATTAAACGAAGAGGCCAGATCTAATAAGGAACGCCAAGTAAGGCAATCCGAAGAAGACAGGGCACAATTCAAGAAGGAGAAAGACCATTGGATACGTTCAGAAGACCAACTGCGTGCACAACTGGAAGAAGCGAGAAGATACAACAGAGAACATCAACACGCAGACATTGACAGAGAAAGAGCACAAGCAAGACTCGATCAGGCCAGACTCCGAGCTCAATTAGAGTCAGCTTTAGATCATGAAGACCGTATCAGAGATATAGCCACCACTCGCCAACAGCAACTGCAAAACCAAAACCAACGTCTCCAAGATTTTAGGGCACAAATCCATGATTTAGCGGTTTATACCTCTCAAAGTTATGTAAACTGCCAAGGGATGGATTATGAAAGGTTTATAGAGCATGCACCTATTTTTGCCCGTCATCTGGCAATGGAGTTAGAAAGAATGTATCGTACGCTGGGAGGTCATCCAGGTCAAGCCCCACATTGAGCAGATAATCCAATGATTGACAACCAAAGTGGAAAGTGGGGCATGTTCAGAGATGTTAAGAGTTGTGTCTTTCATTTTGATTTGGGTGTGTGTGTTTTCAAACCATTTTCTTATAATGTTTTCCAAATGCAATGTCTGTTCCATCTTTGTATTATTTTCAAGAATAAATAAAAGTGTTTGACTTACGTCCGAACTACGCAAGGTCTGATTCATGCGGGGGCATGATACGTAGGCAATCTCTATAAGATTCGACCACAATAAAAAAGAAATATAAAAAATAAAATAAAATGAGAGTGAGTAACAATAAAAGACCAAGAAAAGCTGGGATGACACAAGCAGCCGAGCAAATGCATAATAGAAAAGGGTTATTTGTCTAGGAACATTGCATCTCAACGTGTAATTATATATATGTTAAAAACTCTCAAAACTAACAAGTTTGCTCATTTCCAGAATTCAAGCAGTTAGTTTCTCTAAAGAGTATACTGGCATATTATCATTATCACACGAGATCAAAAGGACCAATACCCGAAAGTATGTCTATCCCAGATGTCGACACAGGTATTGAGATAGAGGAGATGGATGTCGGTAAAATGAAAGAAGAGATGCTTAAACTCAAGCAGCAAATGGCTGAAATGTACCGAGCTTGGTCTACAGGGCAGTCACCCCTATCTTACCCAGCTAACCCTGCTCCATCACTAGCCCAAACTCAGGATAATCTTACCACTGAACTATCCCCAAATTTCCCCATCTACCAACACTACCGAGGCACCACCTCTCAGACACCGCAGTCTCCACCTCCTAAACCAGTTCCATACCTTCCTCCACCTGTAACTCCTGTCTTTGTGGCACCTCCCACAGCTACACTCCACAAATCTCCTAGTGAGCCTACATTCCAGGCCTAGGACAACCAATACTACCCGCCGGAGCCTACTTTCAAAGCCTCCGAAATCCATTCATTTACTCCCCGTCTTGGCCTCCCAACTGAAACTGACAAGCTAGCCAAAAATGATGAACAAGAAGAGATGTTCAGAAAGGTCAAAAGTTTAGAACAATCGTTTCGAGACATGAGAGGGTTGGGAGGACATGTCAGTGTGGCTTACAAGGACTTATGCTTATTCCCAAATGTGCAATTACCAATTGGTTTTAAGATGCCCAAATTTGACCTATACAACAGTCATGGCGATCCAGTAGCCCACTTAAGGGGTTTCTGCAGCAAGATGCGAGGAGCTGGGGGAAAGGACGAATTACTAATGGCTTATTTCAGTCAAAGTTTGAGCGGATCAGCTCTAGAGTGGTATACTCACTAGGACCATGGGAGATGGTACACCTGGGATGACCTGGCACAGGCATTTGCGTATCACTTCCAATACAATCTAGAAATTATCCCAGATCGACTATCCCTGACAAAATTCGAGAAAAAGCACAATGAGAGCTTTAGAGAGTATGGTTTCCGGTGGAGGGAACATGCAGCATGGGTGGATCCTCCTATGAAGGAAAGTGAAATGGTAGACTATTTTTTACAAGCCCTGGAGCCAACTTACTATGCCCATTTGGTTTCAGCGGTAGGAAAATCATTCAACGAAGTAGTGAAGATGGGAGGTATGGTGGAAGAAGGCCTCAAAACAAATAAAATCATGAGTTATTAGGCTATTAAGGCAACTACTCAAGCTATTCAAGGCGGAGTAGGAGGTATTGGAAGAAAGAAAAGGAAGGAAGCAGCGGTGGTTGATTCAAGAACTTGGTCGGGATCCAGAGGTTCACCTCTTTACTATAATCAACATCGACCCCACCAATCAACTTACCACCACAATTCACCCCAACACTACTATCACCCTTCGGAACCTCATTTTTCCATTAACCATGCACAAGCATACAATCGACCACCTGCTCACGCTAATTGGCGTGCTCCTGTCATACCAAGTACCTACCCTTATCCGCGAGCCTACTCCGGACCAGGTTTCAGGCCTAGTCCAGTATTCAGGGGTGAAAGGGGGCAGAAAAGGAAAACCTTCACTCCATTGGGAGAGTCCTACACTAGTCTGTTCCACAGGCTGAGACAGCTAGACATGCTAAGACCAATACAATCCAAGCTACCCAATCCTCCTCCAAAGAATCTGGACTACACCATTAGCTGTGAGTATTGTTCTGGTGCACCAGGCCATGATACAGAAAAGTGCTGGCATTTGAAGAATGCAATACAAGAGCTGATTGATACTAATAAAATTGAAGTTCAAACCCCCGAAACTCCCAATATCAACAGAAATTCAATACCATCTCATCAGGAGGCCAATATGATAGAAATAGTACGGGCTGATGGAGAAATAAAGAAGCCATCACAAACCGTCATGATGATTCGGTCTCATGAAGCCAAGCCAGATGAGCAGTTAACAGAGGAGAAGTCGGTACCTAAGCAGAACAAAAATGGTGATGAACCATCTGTGGTAGTTGAGAAGGGATCTTCAAGCAAAATTGCTACAAAGCAGGAAGGATTAAAAGTGATTGTACCAGGGGTCGCCAACAAACCCATTGTAGTCGTGGAAGGAGCCCGTATAGAGCGGGTTATTATCAAGACGGTAACCCAGTTACCAGTGATCAACAACAAGGCCATTCCATGGAACTACGAACGGGTGATGGTAATGTACAAAGGAAAAGAAGTCAAGGAAGAAGTCTGTGAGGTGCAAGGCTTGACTCGTTCGGGAAGATGTTTCACTCCCGAAGAGTTAAGAAAAACTAAAAATCCAACACCAATGAAGAAAGCTGTGACGGAAGAAGAAGCGGAAGAATTTTTGAGAAAAATGAAGCTCCATGACTATTCTGTTGTGGATAAATTGAAGAAGACGCCCGCTCAAATTTCATTATTGTCATTACTGATCCATTCAGAGGAGCACCGTCAAGCTTTGATGAAAATCCTGAATGAGGCATACGTTCCTGATAAGATCTCCGTAAATCATTTGGGAAGAATAGCCAACAGAATCTTTGAGGCAAACAGAATTAATTTTCTGATGATGAATTGCCTGTGGAAGGTACTGAGCACAACAAAGCTCTTTACCTCACTGTGAAATGTGAAAACTCCGTAGTAACCCGGGTATTGGTTGACAACGGGTCAAGTGCAAACATCTTCCCTCTCTCCACTTTAAGCAAATTGAAAATAAAAGAGGAGAGGATCCAGAAAAATAGTATTTGCGTACGGGGATTTGACGGTGGAAGCAGAGATTCATTTGGCGACATAGTGCTGGAAATGACAATAGGGCCAGTTGAATTCACAATGGAGTTTCAAGTGTTGGATATAACTATTCTTATAATTTGCTGTTGGGTCGACCATGGATCCATGCTGCTAAAGCAGTCCCATCAACACTACACCAGGCGGTCAAGTTTGAATGGGATCAACAGGAAATAGTTGTGCATGGGGAGGACAGTTTAAATGCTCACAGCAGTGCCATTGTACCGATCGAGGGAATAGAAAATGACCAGGGACCATGGGTTTACCAAGTGTCCGACACAGTGTCGGTAGAGAAAATTCCAGAGGGGAAGTACCTTCCGAATCCAAAGATAACCTCTGCATCAGTCATGGTAGCCTATGAAATGTTAAAAAATGGTTTTACACCCGGCAAAGGTTTGGGCTCATCTTTGCAAGGAATTATACAACCAGTATCTCTTCCCGAGAACTGGGGAACATTTGGTTTGGGATTCATACCCACTGTGACAGACGTGAGAAAGGCCAAAAAGCTGAAACAAAAGGCATAGGTTCTTCCAAAACCAGTCCCACATCTATCAAAGTCTTTTGTCAAGATCGGTGCTAAAAATCACCCGATAACAACAATTCCTAAATCCCTGGCCAATCCTGAGGAGGAATTGATTGAAAGATTCGAGAAATTGTTTGACGATGTGAATGTGGTGGAAAGCGGGGAAGGTTGTAGCAACGCAGAAGTCCAATTCGTTGGGCCAGAAACAAAGCTTAATAATTGGAAAGTCACTCCTCTCCCCATTCGAAAGGAGTCTTGGTAGTTTATTTTTGATTTTCCTTCAGTTTGTTTGGGTTACCTCAGGGTTGTAATCCCAATGCTTATCTTACAGCTTGTTTGAAGTGTGCAAACCTTGTTATCTTTCATCATCCAATAAAATACAGTTTCCTTTTTCATTATCATTCCTGATAGTTTTCTTTTCTTTTTCTTCTTTTTTTCTGTACAGTTCTTTTTACACTGGCTCTTGTGATATGGCATGCATGAGGAATCCTCAGCCCACTCTTAAAAATCAATCTGGTTCCAAAATAATAATTCAAGAAATATATTGCGATTATGAATCAGAATATGATGAGGATGAGGCTTTCGAAGAGATTAGTAAAGAGTTAATTCATTTTGAAGAAAAAAGCAAACCTAACCTGAGTGATACCGAAGACATCAATATAGGGGACACAAATAATATTCGAAAAACTAAAATAAGTGTCCATCTCGAACAAAAGATCCGAGAAGAGTTGATTAAAGTACTCATAGAATTCAAAGATGTTTTTGCATGGTCATATGACGACATGCTAGGTTTGAGCACTAATTTAGTGGTTCACAAATTGCCCACTGATCCAATGGTGCCGCCTGTCAAGCAAAAATTGAGAAAGTTCAAGCCTGATATGAGTATGAGAATTAAAGAAGAAATCACCAAACAACTGGAGGCAAAGGTCATTCAAGTCACTCGATATCCTGTTTGATTGGCTAATATCGTTCATGTGCTAAAGAAAGACGACAAAATTAGAGTATGCGTCGACTACCGCAATCTCAACAAAGCAAGTCCAAAGGATAATTTCCCATTACCCAAAATCCATATTTTGATCGATAATTGTGCCAAGCATGAGATAGGATCTTTCGTGGATTGTTATGCCGGGTATCATCAAATTCTAATGGATGAAGAAGATGCAGAAAAGACGGCATTCATCACACCATGGGGAACTTATTGCTACCGGGTAATGCCATTCGGTTTGAAGAACGCCGGGGCAACTTACATGAGAGCAATGATCACGGTGTTTCATGATATGATACACAAGGAGATTGAGGTATACGTGGACGATGTGATCATAAAATCAAAGCATCAGGCCGACCACGTTGTGGATTTGAGGAAATTCTTCTTAAGACTTCGCAGGTACAACCTCAAGCTTAACCCTGCCAAATGCGCATTTGGTGTTCCATCTGGAAAGTTGTTGGGATTCATAGTCAGTCGGCGAGGCATCGAGCTAGACCCATCAAAGATCAAAGCCATCCAAGAATTGCCACCTCCAAGGAACAAAACTGAAGTAATGAGTTTGTTAGGGAGGTTGAATTACATCAGCAGGTTTATTGCTCAGCTCACAACAACCTGTGAGCCTATTTTCAAATTGTTAAAAAAGGATGCTGCGGTCAAATGGACTGATGAGTGTCAAGAAGAATTTGATAAGATAAAAGGATACTTGTCAAACCCACCCGTGCTGGTCCCGCCAGAGCCAGGAAGACCTCTGATTCTTTACTTGACGGTCTTGGAAAATTCATTTGGTTGTGTATTGGGGAAACATGACCCCATCGGCAGAAAAGAACAGGCCATCTACTACCTTAGCAAGAAATTCACAGCTTATGAGGTTAAGTATACTCATCTGGAAAGGACATGTTGCGCCCTAACTTGGGTAGCTCAGAAATTGAAACACTATTTATCATCCTACACTACTTACCTCATTTCGCGTCTGGATCCATTGAAATATATTTTTCAAAAGCCTATGCCAATGGGGAGACTTGCAAAGTGGCAGATATTGCTCACAGAATTTGACATCATCTATGTGACTCGGACTGCAATGAAAGCCCAAGTGTTGGCCGATCATTTAGCTGAAAACCCGGTCGATGAGGAGTACGGGTCATTGAAAACCTATTTTCCCGATGAAGAAATAATGCATATCGATGAGATGGAGCAAATTGAAAAACCTGGCTGGAAACTTTTCTTTGATGGGGCCGCTAACATGAAAGGAGTCGGGATAGGAGCTGTAATTATTTCTAAAACAGGGCATCACTATCCTGTTACGACTCAACTTCGATTTTATTGCACCAATAATATGGCTGAATATGAAGCTTGTATTTTGGGGTTAAGGCTAGCCGCAGACATGGGTATCCAGGAAATCTTAGTCATGGGAGATTCGGATCTTCTGGTACATCAAATTCAAGGAGAATGGGAAACCCGAGACTTGAAGCTCATACCATACCGACAATGTCTACATGATCTTTGTCAGCGGTTTCAATCAATGGAGTTCCGACATATTCCAAGGATCCATAATGAGGTTGCCGATACATTGGCTACCCTGGCATCAATGTTGCACCATCCGGACAAAGCTTATGTAGATCCACTGCACATTCAAGTCCATGATCAGCATGCTTACTGCAATATGGTTGAAGAGGAATTTGACGGTGAACCATGGTTCCACGACATCAAGGAGTATATCAGAATGGGGATATATCCAGCACAAGCCATAGGGGATCAAAAGAGAACCATTAGGTGATTGGCAAATGGATTCTTATTAAGCATAGGAGTTTTGTATAAAAGAACACCAAACCTTGGATTATTAAGATGCATAGATGCCAGACAAGCTACGGCTGTCATATCTGAAGTACATTCGGGAGTTTGCGGACCCCATATGAGCGGATATGTGTTGGCAAAGAAAATTCTCCAAGCTGGTTACTATTGGCTTACCATGGAGCGAGATTGTATCAGTTTTTGTGCGCAAATATCATCAATGCCAGATACATGGGGATTTGATTCATTCTCCACCATCCGAGTTGCACACAATGTCGGCACCGTGGCCTTTCGTCGCCTGGGGCATGGATGTGATTGGACCAATTGAGCTGGCAGCATCCAATGGGCACAGGTTCATTCTGGTAGCCATTGATTATTTTACCAAATGTGTTGAGGCCAAAACATTCAAATCAGTGACCAAGAAAGCTGTGGTCGATTTTGTTCACTCAAATATCATATGTCGATTCGGAATCGCAAAGGTGATCATCACAGATAACGGTGCTAATCTTAACAGTAACTTAATGAGGGAAGTATATCAACAGTTTAAGATTATACATCGCAATTCTATCCCATATCGGCCCAAGGCGAATAGAGCAGTCGAGGCAGCCAACAAAAACATAAAGAAGATACTTCAGAAAATGGTAGAAGGTTCAAGACAATGGCACGAAAAATTACCATTTGCTTTGTTGGGATATCGCACTACTGTTCGCACTTCAGTAGGGGCAACTCCTTATTTGTTGGTATATGGCACTGAGGTGGTAATTCCTGCAGAAGTTGAAATTCCTTCCCTTCGGATCATCGCCGAAGCTAAGATTGATGATGATGAATGGGTCAAAACCCGTTTGGAACAGTTAAACTTGATTGATGAAAAACGATTGGCAGCAGTATGTCATGGCCAATTGTATCAAAGAAGAATAGCAAGGGCATACAACAAAAAGGTGCGTCCCCGAAAGTTTGAAGTGGGTCAACATGTGCTGAAACGTATTCTTCCACATCAGGTCGAAGCAAAGGGCAAATTTGCCCCGAATTGGCAAGGACCATTCATTGTGACCAGAGTATTGTCCAATGGTGCATTATGTTTAACAGATATTGAAGGAAAATGCATAGACATGGCTATCAATTCTGATGCGGTAAAGAGATATTATGCATGATTTTTCTTTGGTATAGTTATTAAATGTTTGTATTCGGCATTATTTCGAAGATTGGAATGACAAAGGCAATTTATTCTGCTATCCAAACACTGTACCCTTTGTTTCCCCTTTGAGCCACATTCGTTTCTTTCTTACCCTCTCTTGGAATCAATGAAAGTCAAATAAAAAAAAGAAAAAAAAAGAAAAAAAAAAGAAAAAATAGAAAATCACTATTACGAAGTGAACTACGTTTGACCTGATTCCTCAAAGAGGATACGTAGGCACCTCACGGCTCGGTCATAGGGTGCATAATACGCATAAATGTGCATAAAAAGAAACATCAAGAGACCCCAATCAAGAAACTGGGGCAGGAATTGTATTGGTAATAAGAAAAAGATTCCAAGAGTTGTAATTTTAAACCCATATCAAAATTGTTTAACTTTTGATACCTTTTCATTACAACCACATACCAAAAAGACCTTTCGATCAATCTTAGAAAAATGCCGAGTCGAGCAAATGAAGAGATTCATAACACTCTGGTCCAAACAAGAAGAAGTAATGAAAATGAGAGAGTCTTATAGGTGAAAACCCTCACGGGCACCATGAGACGACGGAAGTTGAGAGAAAGTAAAATGAGAGAGTCTTATAGGTGAAAACCCACACGGGCACCATGAGACGATGGAAGCTGAGAGAAAGTAAAATGAGAGAGTCTTATTGGTGAAAACCTTCACGGGCACCATAAGGCGAAAAAGAATGAAGAAATTAACAAATGAGGAAGGTTTGTCGGTGAAAACTCTTTTAGATACTGCAATTCGAATAAGGTTTGTAAATTGGCAAAAGAAAAATTGGGTTGTAGAAATTTTGGGAAAACAAAATGAAACAATTGAAAAGAGATTGGTTAAAAAGACTGGGTTGATTAATCCAAAATGCATACCTTGATCATTGGTGCCAGTGACTCCAATCAGATAAGTTCTTTATTCTTTCTCCAACAATCATCCAAATTTGGATTTTTCTTTTTAGATTGTCGTAATCGTCATGTTTTCGTCACTAATAATCTTACTCTTCTAAAGTTTTTAATATGAGTTTCATTCCAAACAAATAAGAAGGAATGTCAAGGTATACTACCAAGATTCAAGATTGCATAGGGCAAAATACGGCCATGATGGGCAGGAAGTAATAGGATGAAAATAAGACATGGGTGTAAGAAAAGTTGAATCCGAAAAGTGGTTCAGTAATGCCAGGAGAGATATATGATTACAATTGAAAGGGTTTGAGGTGAAAACAACAGTTGGGAATCCTATAGTTAAGGATCAATTACAAGGACAAAACAGTCTTTTCAACCACTCCAAGAGAGTAAAACAAGACAAAGAGAAACCCCACCCTCAGCAAGAATGCCACAACTAACCACCCTGCTTTAAACTAACAAAATTTTCTTTGATTTAAAACAGGGGCAAAAACAGCATTTGTATCAGGAAACACCCGGTGAAGGAAATAGAAGAAATCAGGCGTCCACCTGGAGAACAAGGAAGAGCAATTGAAGAAGAAATCAGGCGTCCACCTGGAGAACAAGGACGAAGAAAGGAAATAGCAATCAGGCGTCCACCTGGAGAACAAGGATGAAGAATTGAAAAGGCAATCAGGCGTCCACCTAGAGAACAAGGATGAAGAAAGGAAAAGGCAATCAGGCGTCCACCTGGAGAACAAGGATGAAGAAAGGAAATAGCAATCAGGCGTCCACCTGGAGAACAAGGATGAAGAAAGGAAAAGGCAATCAGGCGTCCACCTGGAGAACAAGGATGAAGAAAGGAAAAGGCAATCAGGCGTCCACCTGGAGAACAAGGATGAAGAAAGGAAAAGGCAATCAGGTGTCCACCTGGAGAACAAGGATGAAGAAAGGAAATAGCAATCAGGTGTCCACCTGGAGAAAAAGGATGAAGAAAGGAAATAGCAATCAGGCGTCCACCTGGAGAACAAGGATGAAGAATTGAAATGGCAATCAGGCATCCACCTGGAGAACAAGGATGAAGAAAGGAAATAGCAATCAGGCGTCCACCTGGAAAACAAGGATGAGGAAAAGGAAATAGCAATCAGGCGTCCACCTAGAGAATAAGGGAAAAGAAATAGCAGTCAGGCGCCCACCTGGAGAATAAGGAAATACAATTGAAGTATCAGCAGTCAGGCGCCCACCTGGAGAATAAGGGAATACAATTGAAGTATCAGCAATCAGGTGCCCACCTGGAGAATGAGGATGAAGAAGTTAAAAAGAAGTCAGGCGCCCACCTGGAGAATAAGGGAATACAATTGAAGTATCAGCAGTCAGGCGCCCACCTGGAGAATAAGGGAATACAGTTGAAATATCAGCAGTCAGGCGCCCACCTGGAGAATAAGGGAATACAATTGAAGTATCAGCAGTCAGGCGCCCACCTGGAGAATAAGGGAATATAATTGAAGTGTCAGCAGTCAAGAGCCCGCTCATATAAGAAAGGAGCACACGTAGAGTCAATAAAGCAGAGGAGTCAAACCAAATCCCTAGCAGGAAACAACAAGAGTCCCAAACAGATAAAGGAAATACGAGACATAATGAAAGGAAATGTGGAACAAGTCAGAAGCAAAGGATGCCCAAGAGTCACCAAGACATCAAGACAACAAGAAACGCAAGGGCATGATCTAGATAAGATTTTGTAATTCATATAACATAGTCTAGTTTAGCTTTTTGTTTTACCTTTAAAACAGGGTGTAATAAGGAGGTCAGCAAGCAGTAAAAGCAGCACAAAACAACAGTAACATCACAGTCCCATGGTAGTCCTAGCTACCAAAACTTCCCGAACTAAATTGACCTGATTCCTTTATAGCCAAGGATATGTAGGAAACCTTTGAAGCAGAGGTTCGGTCAAATCTTTCAAAAAATGCTTCCCACGGAGTATTCAAACAGGCAAAAATTGCTCGTATCCGCTCACTTTATCTTTGCACGAAAACTCTTCGAGTTTCTGCACAAAGAGGGGTAGCTGTGAGCACGTGATTTTTGCCTCACGAAAACTACTCCAAAATAAATCAAAAAATAAAACAAATTTTCTTAGTGTGCAATTTTTAGAATTTATTTGGCATTTATTAATTATTTGTGTTTTGTCCGTAAATGTTTACTTTGTTATAATTAAATGAAAAAATAAAATAAAAATACATGTTGCATATCTAGGATTTAATTATGCATTTAAGAGTTAATTAAAAAAATAAATAAATAATAAATCACAAAAATATGCATTTATCTTATTTTTCGTCATTTAAATATGCCATTGTGTGATTAATGATTTGTCTTGTATGTTAATGTTTGTTAAAGGGTGATTAATGTTTTGTAAGGTTATTTTTTGTTTTTAAAATTAGGAATTTAATAATTAGGAATAAAATTAGAAAATGGAAAATAAGTTATAAAGGTAAAAAAATCGGACCTGGACTGAAATCCAGGCCCCCTCCACAGCCCAATCCAAACACCCCAGGTCCGGTCCAACTCAGGAGTAAACCAAACGACGATGTTTGGTCATATTTCATCAAGGGCCGTTGGATTAAATCAATCCAACGGCTGATATTCCACACCCTTACCCGTAACCCCTACCCAATTTATTGCCCGGGCCGACCCATTCCCCAACTAAACCAAAACGACGCCGTTCCTGTAAGTGGATAGATCCTGGCCATCTATTCTGCTTGATCTAACGACTTAGATCAATTCACCCCTCCCCTATATAAACCCCAAATCCATACCCCGGCCCCCTAACTAAGAACCCCCCTCTCCTGTTCATCATCGTCTTCAGACGATACACACAAAACCCTAGCCACCCTAACTCCCCCTCGCCTGAAACCCGGTGGCAACGCCGCCGCCGGTCACCACCTTAACACCCCTGAACCCCCTGACCATCCTCTATCCGAATATGATAACCATTGAGTTCGAATCTTCCTGGAGTTTTTCGAATCTTCATTTGAAGATTCGAGGCAAACTTAGATCCAAACCAATCAAGCCACAATTAACACCATAGCACCCCCTAACTTGCCTCGTTATGGATCTGTTGTTTGTTTGGCTCGAATCACCTCAGAGCTTCTCGAATCTTCATTTGAAGATTCGAGCCAAACATGAACTCACCCAGATCTGTCTCAAATTCACACCCAATGACCCCTAAGCCTCCCTCACCCCTAAGTCATCTTTGGTTCCCTTCGAATCTGCCCAAAATTGGTCGAACCCTAAATCTGAGAAAAAGTGAAACCCTAAAATACCAACTTGTGGAATTTGTCCGAATTAAGTAAGGGATTGAGGTCTAATAGACTTTAATCGAGGTATTCTCAATTGAGAATACTTCGAATAAAGTCTGTTCAACCTCAAAAGGTCCGAATCCAAGTTGAGCCTGTGTCCGTATAAATTTGAAGATTCAGAGGTATTTTTCTTACTTCTTTTTGTACCCTATGTGTATATTGTTGCTTGTTTTATTAGTCTGTGTAATTTTCCCCATCTTTTATTTTGATTCTGTCTCATACCCGTTTATTTGATCAAATAATGGCATTGTTTCTGTTTGTCGTGATTGTTTACAATGTGTGTAATCGACTCGATTAAGTTCGTCGATTAGTTATATTATGAATTCCCGTTTCTGAAAATGCTGATTGAAATAATCTGTTTATCTATTCATAAATTGTTTGTTGACAATTGTTGTAGATAGTCAGTTGATTAGTATTTGTCAGTTAAATCATGCTTGTTTGTAAATCAATGAGTCCGTCAAATGGATGTTGTGTGTGTGTTGATTTCTGGGCAGTTAGTTTCAGGGCATTGTCAATATACTGACAATGCTCCTGCATTTGTTTGATCTTAGTTCGATTTTCAAAATCAGTTTAAATTGTTCTGTTGTTCAGTGTGATGTTATTGTGATGTTGGGTTTAAATTCAATTTTACAATTAGATACAATTGTGTTAGAAGGTTGCATTTCTCAGTTAAGATTCAGTCCAGAGCTTAAGAGAATTGGTTATAGCTGTTTAAATCAGAAAGCATGATTGATAATTAAGTTTGAACAGATTATAAAATCTGTTTTGTATCAGATTTTGATTTTTGTATTAAGGGCAGTAATAACAGTAGGATTTCAGGGGTATTTCTGGGATTGAAACAGTAGGAATAATATGTTAGTATTAGTGTGTTATAGTGGAATGTTGATGGCTATAATTTAATGGGATAATGGGAAACAAAGCGTAATGGGAGTGCTGAAAATCAGGAAAAGGTTTTACATAATGGGATTTTCTGATTTTAAAAGAAAGAAGGGGTCCAGGCAGCATTAGGGGAGAGAAACTTGTATAAAGAGGGAAAGTTGGGACTGATTTAAAGGGAGAGATACACACAGGGAGAGAGAGATTATAGAGAGGAATCTGAAAGAGAGATTGAGAAGGAAAGAAAAAAAACAGAACTAAGAAAAATAAAAAGAAGAAAGAATCTGGAACAGAAAAATAGAAGAGAAAGAAAGAAAATCTGAATCATTGTTTCTTGAATCTGTTCGGGTTTTGTTTGTCGATATTGCTTGGTTTTAATCTGAAATTCTTCTTAAGTTTCTGTTACTGTTCGTTTGGTTTCACGGGACTTGTTGTTTTGCTCAAATTTGCTGCATTATTGGTATATTCTGTTGGTTTTGTTGCTGCTGCTACTGCTGAACTTTACCTCTTTCACCCTTATTTCCAGGTACATATCTGTAGACTCATGTCATGAAAAGTTTTAATATTGTCAGTAAACGAAATCTGGAATTTTAAATATGTCAGTTGTTCATAGGCATTAGTTGAATTTAATTTTTATTAACTATTAGCTTGTGCTTGACATGATGACTATTAGTTAATCATTCCCTTTTGAAGTTCGTATAAGTGTTGTAATAATGTTATCTATTTCAGAATTTCATTAAGTATAGTTATGATTGAATTGTCAAGATAGGGAACATGGCATAAAGTTGGCCATTAATTAAGTCTTGTGACATTGTTAGTTAAGTAAAGAATAGTATGGAAATGTCAAAAAACCATATTACTAGCCTATTTTGTCAAATATCTGATTTAGTTGTGGATTGAGTGATGTTAGTTGTATTTTGTTCATATATGGCGTAATAATGGTTATGTTTATAATCAATAGTTGAAAGATGCATTGATACAATCCGTTATGTTCACAATGTTGGAATATGGCGAATGGTGTAGATGTATATTTATGTTATATGTGATATCATCTTATTAAGTCAACATGTAGATTAGTTCTCTTTCTTAATAACAAATGGCCTAGTTATTTGAAAGCGATCAACTCATTTCTTTAAAAATAATGTAAAAGATAACGTCAACAATTTTTACAACGTGTAAAGTTAGTGTTTGCCAATAGTTCGCATAGGTTGAGAATAAAAATTGGTTTGATTATGTATATCCCAAACTCAATCATAAGCAGAATTAACCAAAATAATTATGCCTATCGGATTAAGAACAAGTGATGTAGAAGGAGATTAGATTTATAAATTGTAACAATTTTAAGAATGTAAAAATAGCATTCGCTACAAATAGAATAATGAAAATTCTTCGAAAATATCACTTCCTTTCATAAATCAATTTTTTTTTTGTTTTATATGCCATTCACTTTTTGGGTATACACATATTGTATGTACGAGAAAAATGGTAGTATTAATCACACGTTGTATATTTTTTACTCTTTAAATTTGAATGGCTTGGAGGAATATAATTTATACACGAAAAAATATAATTTGCGGTCAACATCCAATAAATTGTGAATTCTTTTCGAGGAATTTAGAGACGTCCCAAATATTGATTTCTCATAACTTTCACATAAAATATATGGATGTAATAAACAATTTGTGGAAAAATTTATACTACCATCAAGAATATTTTGTGCAATTAGGGATGCGTTCGCGTGACCTGATTATACTCCTAAAGGCAATTCGGATTATGTGTTCGCGCAACTTCGAGCATACTTTTAATAAAAGAGGTTCTTCTGAGGATGTTAAATCAAACCCGAGATGTGCAGTTCACTATTTAATCATACAAGGGTGATTGCAATAAGGTCGGAGGGGTAGTTTGGTAATTGAACATTATTATAATTGTTTATGTAGGCATGGGGGACAAAATATAATGGGGTGGTGTTTGATATAATTGTTTAACATAATGGGGGACAAAACATAATGTAGTGGAGGGGAATATTGTATTTGTTTATGTTAGGCATGGGGGACAAATTATAATGGGTTGGGGTTGATGTATTTATTTAATGTAGGCATGGGGGACAAATTGTAATGGGTTGGGGTTGATGTATTTATTTAATGTGGGCATGTAGGACAAGGCTTAAAATAAAGAAAACATTAAGTAGTGGGGACAAAGCATGCCATTGGGGGAATAATTTCGGGTTGGGGATTCAATGCAAGGGTCTTGCTATATATATAAGGTCATTTGACATATTTTAGAGGACTTGAATGGGAGAGGGGAGAGGTTAGAGATTATTATTGGGAGAATATTTTTTAGAGTAATACATTCTGGAAAATTTCAAGAGTGTTAGAGAGTAAAAGAGAAAGACAACTTGAACTTCTACTTGAATAAATTCCGTTTGTCTTTTCTCGAGTGTTACTCAAAATCAGTAAACTACTGCATCTTGTATCCGTCTCTCTTCTGCTTTGATTGCGATTGCACTTTGGTATTGCTGATTTTTCAATCCATTGGTTGTTACTGGTTTGCGGTGTTGCTGAACCTGTTGTTGCTGTGTTATTATTGCTGCTGACTTCTCCTTCTTTTGTTCTTGTGCTGCCATTTCCAGGTACACATTTGTACACTCTCGGCTTGAAGCGAAATGAAATATTAATCAGGCTTCGTTCCTGTTGAATTACTTCTGTTTGGATTTGTGTTTGAATATAATTTTCCTGTCTTTGTATAAAAATGTAGTTGATTGATTAATGAGTAATGAGGTTGCATATGTATAACTTCTTCATCTAATAATGTTAGTTTAAATTAATCGAAGAATAGTTAATCTGTTTTTGATATTATTGTGCGTCAATCTCATGTTCCAGTGTTATTAAAAAATAGAATATAGAACGGAAGCAATCTCTCTTTGTACAAACTCGATTGCAATTTTCCATTTGCATTAGCCGTAAGTTAATAACTAATAAGTTACGTATTTTTCAGCATGTAATTAATTGAGGGATCTTCTTTTATTTTAGAGACGAACTTAATAGAAGAAATGTAGTCACTGTAGGTTTATCCTTAAAATAAAATGAGACGAGCCTCGCCAAATAAATCACACATCGCTGGGGCCCTCAATAAATACATAACCATTGACTAGACTTTGGATTTGGCCGTTTAATGAACCTTCACGGCCTCTTCCTAAAATAACAATACGTTAGTCTCCTTAGGACACGTTGTAATAAATCCTACCTTCTTAAATCCGGGTGCACATTTATGTGACCCAAATCCAAATCTCAACGAAGTCGAAATGCGGCTCTAACCACGGGTACATTGATTGTGACGTGGTCCAAGACGCATGTCCATGACGTTGCAAATTCCTTTAAAAATAAAAATGAGACGAGCCTCGCCAAATGAAAAATACAAAGTTGCGGGGCCATCAGTAAATATTTTCTTTAAAATTGCTTAGACTTCGGGATAGACCGTTTAGCAAAATTCCACGGCCCTACCCAAAGTAGATGATATGCTAGTCGCTTTAGGCGCGCCTTTAATAATTTAATTTCCTTAAACTCGGTTTCACATTGATGTGACCCAAATCCAAATCTCAACGGAGTCAAAGTGTGTCGACGACCACGGGTACATTGATTGTAACACGGTTTGAGATACATTTTCACAACATTGCAATTCTTGATAAAAATAACAGTAAATGATAAAAGCGGTTAAAAGTTAAATTTTACACATAGGTTCAACCTGTATCAAATCGGATAATCAAGCCAAATATGACAGTTGAGCGACCGTGCTAGAACCACGGAACTCGAGAATGCCTAACACCTTCTCCCGGGTTAACAGAATTCCTTATCCGGATTTCTGGTGCGCAGACTATAATATGGAGTCATTCTTTTCCTCGATTAGGGATTAAAATTGGTGACTTGGGACACCATAAATCTCCCAAGTGGCGACTCTGAAATAAATAAACAAATCCCATTTTCGATTGTCCTTTAATTGGAAAAAACTCCCTTGTACCCTCGCGGGGGCGGAAAAAGGAGGTGTGACAGTGGTATGACTTGTCTCCTGCCTGCTTGTCTCATAACCCTGAGAGGAGCGTAAGGGTATATACCCCTCAACCCAATCAACAACAAGTATGAAAAATTTCTGGATCTGATGATGAACTCATCAGTAGGGAACCACTCGAACATCCACTGGACTTGATCCTCTGTTAAATTTTCAAAAAGTTGTACCCATCCCACAGCGTCCTCCGGTTGGGCCAACATGTTTGGAATATAGTTCATTCTTTTGGGATGATGGAAGGCTATGTGATCATTCCATGGACTTCGCAGAAATTCTTGATGGTATTGTCCCTTTTGGAGATGTTCCAACAACCAGACCTGTAACAGCAAGTTGCAACCCTCGAAGAACCTGAACCCCTTCTGACATCGCTCCAAAGCCCGGTACATGTCTGCAACGATCATAGGGACGATAGTGTATGTCTCCTTCTCGATCCCATCCATAAGAGTTTTGGTTAATATGGCCAGCCTAGTATGGATTTTATCCCCTTGGATTGGGAATACCAGCATGCCCAAGAAACACATAATAAACACGAAGACCCTACGATGAATCCAACCTAAAGAAGTGGTTGAGAATTTATCATCAAAAATACGGTAAGAGCTGCTATGATTGTATCTTTCATAAAGGAACTCAAAAGGTATGCAGGAGTCCTTTAGGCATTTCAAGTTGTCATTTTTCTTCAGCCCTATCATCTTCAGAAATCCCCTAGCAGTGTGATTTTCAGGTGCTAACAGATTAGGGCTATCCTAAGGCAACCCAACAAATCCTCCTATTTCTTCTAGAAGGGGGGTCATTTCTATATTCCCAAAATGGAACACAACCCTTTCCTTGTACCAAAACATAGTTGCAGCCTCGATCAACATTTTGTTGGGTTGAAGGTCCAATAGAGAAGACAAGTTTCCTAAGACTCGTTTCACATGGTTTTGGTCACATGAAGGAAGATCCCTCCACCAATCTAGCGAGAGTGAGGGTATGCTACCAACCATACCGAATCTGGGGACTTCATGCCTCATTTTCTGCAAAACAAAGAGAGTTAGGTCCTTTCCCCCTCCAGGTTCGTCTATTTATACAGTAATGATTAGTATATTGGCACTTATTTCTCCAAATTAATGCACATAATCGTGGTTACATCCGTTGGAATTATGGAAAACCAGATGGACTTTTGGACAAGGCTTGTCTTAAAGGGTTATTATGCGAACAACATATTAACCCGGCTAGGTTTGACCATGACGAATGTACAATTAATCAGAGTAAGGCTGTATATAGAGGTCTAGACTGGGACCCTCAAGCAAATAACTTGAGGGGGAAAGTCATGGAACCGTCGAACACACCGCTGATCGACTAGTTTTACCACAAATATGCCTTTCCGAATTTAAAGGGTGATATATAGGAAGAGCGCAAACACTCATCAAGAGTTGCTATAAGATTAATTACGCACGAAAGGAATATAATGTTGAGCATGATTTATGCAACAATAAATAGCATGTTGTCAAGTATTTGCACGTAAAAAATGATAAATACAGTATTTAAATAATTGAAAGACAGTTACGGAAAAAGAAAACAAAGAGACAAGTTAGTTTCAGGAAAGTAAAGAAATCATAAATGCTTGAAAATAGACTGTTAAATTCAAATAAGGGGAAAGGGTACGTTGGATAGAGCATGCTTGGACTAATTCACAAAGATAAGTTCGTTATGGTAAGAGCCTAAAATATCCCCAGCAGAGTCGCCATGCTGTCGCGCCCCCTTTTTCCCTTTTTGACGGGGAAGTCCGGGTTTCGGTATTCATGGGGGAACATCTCGTTTCCTTTTGTGAATTGGGTATTTTAAGAGTCGCCACCTAACGGATTAAGGTGCGTTAGGGCACCTAGAGTTTTTAACTGATGAACTAGCTTGCATTACAAGAGATTAGGGTAAGGGCTCGAAATAAACTTGAGGGGAAGGTGTTAGGCACCCCGCGCGGTCCACAACGGTGGGTCTCGGCCGAACTTAAACTATGTGAATTAGTCATTTTACAAGTAAACAATTTCAACACATATTCGCAAATAAAGGCATGTTTTCACATTCTCAACACATATATGATTCAGGTAATGGAAGCAAGGGAGAGGTTGGAATAATATATATATATATATATATATATATATATATATATATATATATATATATATATATATATATATATATACGTAAAGAAAAGGAAGTTCATTTAAAACACATAGGAATTGGGAAAGAGGGGTCCTAGGTTGGTTAGCCTAAAGGATCACACCCATGCAATGTCCGGTAATCACTCCTCAATGAGGGGCTACACGTGACATTAACGCACAGTCATCATATCCTTACTACCCAATTCCCTCCCCTTGGTCATAGCTTAAAACATTCTAGCAACCTTAAAAGATGTCCTATGCGTGCACTACCCGTCCCTTCCTTGTGGTCCTGAGGTATTTAGGACCTCTAATTTGGGTAGTTCTAGACTATTCTAAGGTACTTAAAGGAGAAAATTCTAGGCGACAACCAAAAATAATTAGGACTGGACCAAAGATGGAATAATTAAATGCTCAAGTTTTACCTCCACAAATAGAGCAAGCAAGTGCACGTCTTAAACACAGTTTCGAGTATTTAAAATAAGCCCTAGAACAGGATATCTAGGTGAGCAAAGAATATGCAGTATTGAGTTAGGACCAAAGTGTCAAAGACCTATTCAGTTTGCCTACTGATTTTAGACCTGTTGAATATGAGCAGTCACAGATGATAAAGCATATTTTTACAGTTTGCAGGATTTTAATCACCCTATAGGCTTGCCTAGGCGTGTAATAGTGATATCCTATGAGCATGGTATCTAATCATTAATCAGGAATGCAGTAAACCATCAAACCATTTTAAAGCGCGCAATTTGGATCCTATAGGCATGCTTTCTAGTATTATTAATTAACACAACGTTGAATACTATTAAAGAAATGAGTAGGTTAGTTAATCTGATTCAGAACTTACAAGCATGGGTTAAAGTTAAACTGATTTTAGATCTAACTAAACTGGTTTTAGATCTTATAGACATGATTTCTATAATTAAAGCTAATTTTAGGCATGACTTCTAATTATGTAAAGTAAAGTAAGCAGAATTTGTTTGAACCAAAGCAAAATCCTATAGGCATATTATCTAACAAAACACATTTGAACCCTATAGGCATGTTATCTAATAAAACACATTTGAACCAAATGAACCCTATAGGCATGTTATCTAATAAACACATTTGAACCAAATGACCCCTATAGGCATGTTATCTACCCAACTTTACCCATAGTATACAACTACCCCTTTTTCACTAGTCACCCCATTATCTGTTTATAATTAATTATTATAGACCAATGATTGAATAAAAATTACATAAATAGAATAGAAGTTAAGCTATAGGGAGCCTGAAGCAGGCCCAAAGCAATCCTGGTGTACCAAGCCTTCACTAGTCTCAAATGCCTAAAGTTCCATAGCCCAATTTCATGTCTAGGTGTGTCAGAGTTCCCTAAGGACTTTAAGGATCTCGGGCAGTTCTCACACCTAGACCTTTCTCAAATAAGGACCGATTTATGTGCAGTGTGAAAATGCCAGCCCTGGTATGCTAGAGTTCAGAGAGATCTCAAGGGTCTCTAAGCAGTACACATACCAGAGGGCATGACTTAGTCATCTAAGAATAAGTGAGAGTGCTTGACATGATTTGAGAGAGTTTTGGTAAACAATATAAAGAAAAGTCTAAGAAGGGAAAGATTTTCTGAAAACCAGTACTAATTTTAGTGATAAAAACAATTTCAAAAAGTGTGAAAAACAATTTGCAATTAGAACACAAGCCACAAAACAAATAGCTTTGGCAAATACTTTGACAAACAATTTCCACACAAGGAAAGAGGGGTTGTGAACACATAGAGTACACCTTAATGGAGCACATAAAAAATAGGAGGCATAGAGTTCTCAAAGGTTTCTACAGAACTAATAGGTTAAATAGAATGCAGGTCATTGAAACATGAAGCAAAGATCACAGCAGAAGCATGTTGAGGACATATAAACAACACAACTAGAGTCACTCTAAGGAGACTAGATAACTTAAGCATGAGCAGGGCAGAATAGGCAATGACTTAAATGGACATGCTAGGCAAGTATTAGGCATGCTAATTACACAAAAGCATAGTTTAGGCATGCTGGATAAACAATAGTTAGGCAAACATGCTAGTCACATGTGGAATAAGACAGTGTAAGACATGTTAAACAAGATAGTAAACAGACACATAAAGTGAAGACATGCTAAGCAGTAAACAGAAGTAGGAATGGACTAAGAATTGATGAACTAAGGCAGTAAATAAACACATAGGTTTGGATTCTAAAATTTAATAAGAGGAATACCAATTAGAGAAAGAAAACACAAGATGTAAGACAGGTGTCACACAATTTCCAGCCTTGGCTTGCAGCCGGCTAGACTAACAAAGATCACAAGTAGTAGAGAGAGTAGAAAGAGCTTTTCAGAGTGTAAAAGTAGTGGTTTTATGAAATAATGTTCGTCTCTTTTCGAAAGTCAGAATGTGGAGATTATATAGCACATAGTAGAGTAAAAGAAATAAGGGAAAGAATAATTAAGAGTTCCAAATAAGGTATGCAAGTAAAATTAAATATTTAATTGGGGCTAAACCTAATCAAATAATTCAACAAAATCTGGAAAGCACCCCTTAAATTAGAAATAATCAATAAACAACCAAGTTACAGGTTCAATAAGGTAAATCAATCAAAGCCATAGAAGCCATAGATTGAGTAGGACCAGATCTCTTCGAGGTCCTTCTTAAAAACTACACAATCGAGCAACCAGGGAGATAAGAGACAAGTAGAGGCCTCGTACAACCATGAGAAGCCATAGATTGAGTAGGAATCACAGGGATTAGGGCTGGTTTTGGGTGGTGGCGACTAGGGTTAGGTTTAGGTCTCAGAGAGAATTGGAGAAGAAAGGGGGTTTCAGGGCGGTTGTTTGGTGAAAATGGCTTAGGGTTTTGGGGGTTAGGTTAGATAAAAAAGGAAGGTTTGTTTTGGACCGTTGATCTCTTGAGATCAACGGCCAAGATTGGTTCGGGGCTGAGGCGGGTTACAAAATTGGATCAGGGTTCTGGGTTGGGGTTTTAATTGGGCTAGGGGTGTATTTGATTGAGCCAGGGGTTCAAATTTAATTATGGTTAAAGGTGCTATTTGTTAAATACCCGATTGTAATTGATAAATAATTTTTAAAAATAACTAATAGGCTGTAATAAATAATTTTTATGCCTGGAAATATTTTAAAATAATTACTTAATATTTAAAAAATATAAAGGGCTATTTTTTGGTGAAATAATATAATAATGCATGCATAGACTATAATTGCAAAGTAATTGCAATGCATCCTAAAAATATAAAAGTGGCTATTTGTGCAATAGTTGAAACTTAGTACAAATGACAATGATAAAATTAAACTACAAAAATTATTATAAAACTATTTGTGATACAATTAGTGATTGTTTTATAAATAAAATGCTGGGAGAAATTAGTTAAAAATATTTTAAAATGCAGAAATTGGATAAAAAAATGCTAATTTATGCCAAAGCATAATTTTGAAAATATTATAAAAACAATTGGGTATCAACAGTCTTCAAGTTGGAAGGAATAATGGGGGCCCTAAAAGAATAAGCTGGAGAGAGTAAGCATGACAAGTGTGGGGTGTACCCAAAGAAGGCAGAAAAGAAGCTCTTAGCATGGATGTGTGTACTAGGTCGGGCTTGCAAAGGAGATCCCTACTTCGATTCATACCTCGACTAGATGAATCAGGGAAGTTTTCTTTACCACTTGATTTTTATTTGTGTGTCATGTTAAAGTGTGGGTTGGGGGATGTAAAAATGTATATGTGTCTTTTTTTTCTTATATTTTGTTTAAAAGATTTTTTTTTTGACTTTCCCCGACGATGGATTTCCTTGACTGTTTTCTTGAGGGATCAAAGTCGAAGAAAAAAATGTTTTTCATGTTTTTTTATTTTCTTAGGTAGTGTAACAATTCTCTCTTAGTTTTTTTTGTGTCGCGATTCTTTTCTAAGGGTTTTTCTTGAACCAAGTATAGTTACTTTTTTTTGTTAGAAATAGAAATGTCTAAAGGGAGATAACTGTTCTTTACTTTTTGTATGCCTTGAGAGTCGTGAGTGCCTTAGTTATGACGCGTAGGATCAGTTCTTGACTTATGTATAAGTATCTTAATTTAGTTGTGCTCGACTTTGCTTAACTGCTTTGACTAGAGAGTCGGGATAGATCCTGTCCTAAATGAGTTATGTGTCAATGTGTGTGAGATTTAATTGATATTCCGTGCATGTCAGTTGATGTCTAGAACTTGTCCTGTATGTTTACAAAGTGAAATAGCAATCTTGTTCAGTCTAGGAAGTGATATATATGTTTCTTTGTTGAGCCATATATATGCATTTGACTCACCTAATTGTTGCGTATCCTAGTTAGCCCCTTTGAGCCTGTAATTCTATTTTCTTTTGTAACCATGCTACAAGCCCGACCCTTTTGTTTGAATTAACTATCCATTTGAACCTTTACCTCTCTTAAGCATTTGAAATTATCATGAGTTTGTAAACATCTAAATGGAGGTATGGTTGGATTTTTAAGTGAAACTAGGAAAAATAGGAGGAAGGTGCACTATTTGAAAATTTGTGAGAGTCTCCTGAAAGGAATTGAAAAAAAAGTGAATCTTCTTGAAGAAAAAAATCAGAACGGTGAAAAAGAAAAGAAAAAAAGAGTTTGCGTCTGCATTATAAAAGAAAAAAAAATTAATTCCTTGCTAGTGGTAGCTCTTATCTTAATTGTGCTTAATGAAATTAGGAGTTGATGCTATTTTGTGATGATTGAGGAGTAGTTCAACATACATGTAGGGTTTAAAGTGTTAATGTATATGTATATATATTAACATTCTTAGGGAGGTGTAATCACTATATACAAATGTATCCTACCCGCCTCGCAGCTTACATTATCAAAATAAAGTCCTACTTGATCTTTGACTGTATGAGCTTAAATTAGTAAAGTATTGCACTACAGGCAAGTATATGGTGCATATTCTAGGGCACATGATTTTTAATTCTGAGAATAAGTAAATTCTTTCTATCTTGAGTTCCTATTTGTTCTTGAATTTTATTGTGTGTAGAACTATCCTCTATCTTTGGTATGAAACACATGATTTACGAAGGAAAGATAATGTCTTTGGCCTCTGTATTAGAGTAAGTTAGCAAGTTTTTAAAAATATGTGGTGTTTTTGAGTCAAATCTTGAAGCTTGGATGTTATGATAGGGTGCTTAATCTACTTTAAATATTCTTCGCATGATGCGTTAGGGAAGTTGTCTGATAAAAAGGGTCGTCTCTATGTGAAGTGCAGTTTGATTGCTCGAGAACGAGAAATAATTTAAGTGTGGGGGTATTGATGGTAGGCTAGAAACCGTATTTTAGCCATAGTTTGCACTCTAATTACTGTATTTTACCTATGTTTGAGCTTAAATAAATAGTGAATTGCACTTATTATGTGTTTTATGCCTTGCATAAAGTGATTCCGAATTTAAAAAAAATAATCGAGAGCTAAATCGAACAAGTTGGAGTTTTAAAGTCTGAGCAAAGCCCAAAGAATTAAATCGGGATCACGTTCCGGGATCGAGGACCAAGTCCGGATATTAAAAATTGAAGAAACAAAAATACTCTGTAAAAAATACACAGCCACGCTGCATGGGGCGCCACTAGGTGCGGCGTGGCTGTGCAAACTTGCCAACTCTGTCAGAAACGTGCCTTTGAAAATGTCCACTAGCGCGCCGCGTGGAGCAGCGCGCCCTGCGTCGTGCCTATACAAAATTCGTAGAGTGTTTTTTTTAGTTTCGGCTTGAAAAGGGTAATTTCGTCCGGGTTCGCTCTTACTTGGTATAAATACACCAAAAACATGTATTTGAAGGTCCTTTTGACCTTGGGAACTTTTGGAGAGTATTGGAGGCTTAAAGACACAAGAATTCATCTTCCTTGTACCAATACAATACACGGGTGTGGATTGTAACGCTGGATTAATGCTTTCTTATTCTTTAACTCTTTTTGTGATGGTTTTTTCCATATCTATGGAATATTTACCTTAGGGTTTGACATGATTTGGTGACTTGGTTATTATTTATGGATTTGGCGACTGTTTAATTGCTTGAGTTTATTGGATGAGCTTTAATATTAGTTGTGCTTTTATTCTTTATAGTGTTTAATTGAAAGAGGAATATCTAATTGAATATTATTGCAACGTATGCCTTAGTTTATTTTGGTGATTCTTTGAAGTGATCGAGAGAGTTTTTTGAGTTACCGTTTAAAGATACAAGAATTCATCTTTCTTGTACCAACTCAATACTCGAGTTTGGATTGTAACGTTGGATTAATGCTTTCTTATTCTTTAACTCTTTTTGTGATGGCTTTTTCCAAATCTATGGAATAGTTTACGTTAGGGTTTGACATGATTTGGTGACTTGGTTGTTATTTATGGATTTGGAGACTATTTAATTGCTTGAGTTTATTGGACGAGCTTTAATATTAGTTGTGCTTTTATTCCTTATAGTGTTTAATTGTAAGAGGAGCATCTTATTGAATATTATTGCAGTGTATGCCTTAATTTATTTTGGTGATTATATGAAGTGATCGAGAGAGCTTTTTGAGTTACCAATTAAAATAATATTGAGAAATATCCGCGAGAAGCTTTTCTTAGATCATTTTTGCCAATAGATTCTTGCAAGTTTCACCACACTTCACATTTATTTATTTAAAAGATTTAGATTTAATCGAGAGAGGAATCTGAATAGGAAGTATAAGTTAATCACCTATTGAATTCGTGAGAATCGATAGAACCTCAAGAATGAAATATAATAGTGTCATATCCAGGATAGTAGTCTTGCACCTATTATGTCAAACCCCTTATTCTTCATTTTGATAATAACTCATTGTTTTACTCTCTAGTTTTCTATGATCAATTGTTTCTTGCTTTAATTTTGGTAGTCAATTTTAGTTCATAATCACCCCAACTAAAGTGTTAATCATCTTGAACAACGTTAACCCAGAAATTACTCGACCATTATTAAAATTCAATTCATGTGGAGACGATAATTAAATTATACTATCTTTGGCTAGCAAGTATCAATTTTGTATTGTATTTTGTGCACGTCAAATTTCGGCGCCGTTGCCGAAGATTGGCAATTGATGGTATTCAAATTACTTTTGGGTGCTAATTTAGGAACCAATTTTATTTTATTCTTTATGGTTTTTCTCTTCGTGTGAGGAGGTGTATACTTGATCTTCTTCAAAAGAATTGATTCCATATAATGTAGAGATGGAAAAGTGTCTGCGATAGTTGAGGAAATAGAAAGGGCTTACCAAAACATTCCTTGGGCAATCTTCAACCCAAGAGAACATGGCTAAAAACGGTGAGCAGGTAGTTGATTTGGCTACACGAGAAGCAGCAGCACGACAGTTGCTGAGAAAGCTCTCAAAGCTGATGAAACAGTTGACGGGAATGAAGAATGAGGATTCAACCTGAACCGACCTCTGGTTGAAGATGAATTTGAAAATAATATGCCCAGGCCTGGAAGAGCATTAGGCGATTATGCCAAACCAGTCTACAATCATGGACTATTAAGTGTCAGACCTCCACCCGTAGCATCAAATAAATTTGATTTGAAGCAAGGTTTGCTTCAAACCATCTAGAACAACTGTGTTTTTAGAGGGAGGGTGAATGAAGATCCGAACACTTGATGGACTTTGATGAAATCATGAATTCTTTCAAGTAGAACGGAGTATCAAAAGATATAGTCTACTTAAGGGCATTCCTCTTTTCACTGAAGCATGATGTACAACACTGACTTCGAAGCTTACCAACTAGGTCAATCAAGACATAGAAAGATATGACTAAAAAGTTTCTTGAAAAATACTTCTCAGCGGCAAAAACAGTGAAATTCAGAAGAGAAATCCACAATTTCTTTCAGAAGGATACTGAAACAGTCTTCAAAGCTTGGGAAAGATACAAAGAGATAGTGAGAAAGTTTCAGCATAATGGAATCGGATTGTGGATGCAACTCCAGGACTTTTAGGATGCACTGACACCTTCCTCATGACGAACTCTGAGTACCGCAGTTGGAGGTCCTTTAATGAAGAAGACTCTTAAGGAGATTGTTGCAATTCTTGATAAGCTCTCTGAAGATTCTAACCAATGGCCTGCTGAGAGTAATGATAGAGGAAAATTAGCCGGGGTTCACCAGATAGATTCTAACACATCAGTGCAAGCCCAACTAGACATTATGGCCAGAGAGATAAGAAAGTTTACCTTAGTCAAAGTCTAGAGCCAGCCATTACCAGTCTGTGATTTTTGTGGAATGGATCATGCAACCCATGAGTGTCAGCCTTGATTGCAGATGAAGTAGTAAATGTTGTGGGGAGTTTTGACAGAGGCAACTACTAGTATTTAATTGAAAGAGGAATATCTTATTGAATATTATTACAGCTGTAAGCACGTGATTTTTGACCCTCCCCGAGAATTTTCACATTTTTAGCGTGAATATGTGAAATTGGGTCTAGTATAGCTATTTTAACTATTTTTACTTTATTTCGTTGCAAAAAGAAAAATTTCAAAAAAATATATATATAAATTTTAGTTTATGTATCTCTCATAAACTTGAAAAATACAAAAATTGCACTTTATTTTTGTACTTTATATAATTTCGAAAATTACAAAAAAATATAATTCTATTAAGGTTTTGTAGTCATTTTAATTTGGAAAAAATGCAAAAATATTACTTTATATTTTATCTTTATATAAAAACGAAAATTACAAAAAAAATAGTTTTATTAATATTTTGTAGCTATTTTAAATCTTGAAAAATATTTAAAAAAAGATATAGTTTTGTTTAAATACTAGTCTTATTTTTGGTAGTTATTTTGCTTACATAGGACTAGTTAAGCAACGTGTTCCTATTTCTCGGGTCCGGGCAAAAGAATAATATTCGGGTTCAAACTACCCAGTTTTAGGCCTAATTTCGGATCTAACCCATAATAAACCGTGTCCAGGACACATGGGGAACCCCACCACGCGTGGGGGACACAAACCTTGAACCCCACCACGCGTGGGCTCATTTTTCTGGGCATTGTGTATCAAATACACGGACAAAGGGCCAAAGCAGGGGGGACTTTTGGAATTTTTTGGAAAAATTGGAGCTGTTCATCGTCTTCTTCCTAAAAAGGAGAAGAAAAAACCCTAGGAGCTCCCGAACCCAAACCAGTCGCACCACCACCCCCCGACGCCATAACTTCCACCCAAACCATCGTCAAAAACCACCCAACACCGCCACCACCATCACCCTCGTTCCCACCGTGAAACCACCATAAACAAACCCTACTCACTCCGTCAACAACCTCACGTCCAAACCCACCTGCTCGTCGACCACCTGCTCCAACAGACCACCCTCCTCCTCCCAGCTCCACCATCATCACTACCCAGTCCGACGAGTAGCAGCAGCGTCGTCACCTCCACTGTCCGAACACCACCCCGTCACTTTCCCCCAGCACCACGACCAACAGCAACAACCTAACCTCATTGTCAACCTCCAACTCCATTCCTTACCAGTCCGTCACCTTCACCATCATCACTACCCAGCTCCTCGACCTCACGTCCGAAACCAACAAACCACCGGCGACGATAACCCTCACCCCAAACCACTGTCCAAACAGCCCCCTCCATCACCCGAACAACGCCCATCTCCTCCGAACGACCACCATCGTCGTTACCATCTCCGCCATTGTCGACCACCACCCCATAACCCAACTCTTCCCTCGTCGTCACACCCAAACGACCATTGTCCAAACCACCATAACCCATCCGGACGAGCAGCAGCTGTTGTTGCTGCGTCATCACTGTCCGTCGCGCCACCAACTCCCTCCATCCCGTCCAGCTTCCCCACAACCACAGCTGCTCCCCGTCGTCGCACTCCCCCGTCGACAACAACCCACTGCCGCTGCCCAGCTCGAACGTCCAAACCAGTCGCACCCTCCCCCCTCGCATTCAAAGGTTCACCTGGGAAAACCAGTGGCAGCCATGTTTCATGCTCAGTCCGTTCGAGTTCGAGTTTTAGCGCGAGCTATTCCATTTGAGCTGTGATGACTGTTTCCATGGTTTCCCGTTTGAAGTCCGTTCGAGTGTCGAGGTGAGGTTCCAGTTCGTTGGTCTCGTTGCATCATTTCGCTGACTATGGCTCCATTTCGGTTTGATGAATGAGTTGTAAATCCCCAGCAGTGTTTATCATTAGAGGTTCGTTTTCCAATCTTTGTTTGAGTTGCTATCGGTTACTATCGTGTCCGAGCTTGAATACATGTTATGTTGAAGATTTTGCTTAAATCCGTCGAGTTTTAGTTTTGTGCTTATGTTATTGCTATCTCGAATGGGCATGCTAGACGAAAGTTGTACAAAAGTTTTCATGTTCGTGACTAGCTTGCCGAATGGGTAGTCGGATTGATTTAATAAGCTCTGTTATAATTTTATTAGTCATTATTCAGTTGTTCATCATATGGTTTAGTTCTAAATGTAGGTTCATGTTTAATTGTAATTCGTCAAAGCTTGAGATACTCTTCATTAGCCGTGTATCCTACTAGCTTCCATTGTTCGATTAATAAATTAGGATTTCTTTTTTAGAAACGAACTTAATAGAAAATATAGTCGTTGTAGGTTTACCCTTTAAAATAAAAACGAGACTAGCTTCGCCAAAAATAAAAATGTACAGATTGCGGAGCCCTCACAAAATATATGTATTAAACACTTAGATTCCGGAACGGGCCGTTTAGCAAAATTCACGGCCCTACCCAATCTAATAATGCGCTAGTTGCTTTAGGTGCGCCTTTAATAATGTTATCTCCCTAAACTCGGGTGCACATTTATGTGACCCAAATCCAAATCTCAACGAAATCGAAATGTGTCTCTAATCACGGGTACATTGACTGTGACGTGGTATAAGATGCATTTCCATGACGTTGCAAATTCCCTTTTTTAATAATGAATGAGACGAGCCTCGCCAAATAAAAATGCAAATTGCGGGGCCCTCAATAATTAGTCATAATAAATACTTAGAATTTGGGATGGACCGTTTAGTGAATTTCACTGCCTTCCCTAAAGATAATAACGCGTTAGCCTCTTTAGACGCGATTTAATTAAATTACTTTCTTAAACTCGGGTGTGCATTTCATGCGACCCAAATCCAAATCCTAAAACATCAAATAAAATATGTTTCGGATTGTGGGTGCATTTCATGTGACACAGTCCAAAGATATGTTTTAAGCGATGTTCACATTCCTAAAAAATAATGATAATAAAGCGGTAAAAGATAAAATTTGCACATGGTTCATAATTGTATTAAAAATCAGATAAATAAGCCGAATATAACAGTTGAGCGACCGTGCTAGAACCACGGAACTCGGGAATGCCTAACACCTTCTCCCGGGTTAACAGAATTCCTTATCCGGATTTCTGGTACGCAGACTGTAATATGGAGTCATTCTTTTTCCTCGATTCGGGATTAAAATTGGTGACTTGGGACACCCTAAATCTCCCAAGTGGCGACTCTGAAATAAATAAACAAATCCCGTCTCGATTGTCCTTTAATTGGAAAAACTCCCTCGCGCCCCTCGGGTGCGGAAAAAGGAGGTGTGACAGCTCTGGCGACTCTGCTGGGGACTAGATAACCCAGAACCACTGGTTCAGGGTTAGAAATTCGAGCTTAGATAAATTGTTATATTTGGCTTTATCTGATTTTTTACATGTTTTAAGCCTAATGTGCTAAATGTTGCTTTTACCGCTTTGATATTATGTGAACTGTATATAAATTGTGCCGAAACCCATCTTCTCTCTGAGTCTTCTAAATCATGAAGAAGGGCGTACTTCGTATGACTTCTTTTCTGTATAGTGTCAAATCCCAATTTAGAACGAGGTTCGGATAAGTTGCTAAGCCGGTGAAGCTTCTGTATTCCCGGTACGCTGCCCCCCCTCGGCTCGAGCTGTCCGCTCGGGTAAGCCAGGTCTAGAACAAACACCCAGGTTCTGAACCTAGTATAACAAAGCCACATGCCGGATCCCTAGTAGGAACGTTTATTTGCATCATGTGCATTTGACTTAGGGGACTCAACACAGGGGTTGGGTCCGTCTAGGACAAGCAACCTGAAAATAATAGACCAGCTTTTGGCATCCTATGTGCTACATGTTGTATTTAGTCAAGGGCGAATGGGTCATTTGGTCATTTCCAGCATGGTGTTATTTTAATCAAAGCATGGGGAACATTTGTGGAATCCAAGGAGCCTTGGAATTCCCTATGTCCCCCACGCTTCATTTTTGGGAAAAGCACCTAGGGAACATTTGTGGAATCCAAGAAGTCTTGGAATTCCCTATGTCCCCCACGCTTCATTTTTGGGAAAAGCACATGGGGAACATTTGCGGAATCCAAGAAGTCTTAAAATTCCCTATGTCCCCCATGCCACATTTTTGAAAATATAATAAATATAAAAAATAAAATATATATGTATATATATAAAAAAAAACATTGAAAATTCAAGAAAAAAGATTGTGTATGTTTTCATCATCATCCACAAATTAAAAAATAGTGGAAAATAGGAGAAAATAACAGTGTAGAGATATAACTACTTATTGTTAGAAAAAAACAAATGTCCAAGTAGTGTCGAAACTCTGCCGAAATTTTGGGGATATAAAATAAAAAATATATATGTCTTATTAGTTTGTTTTATTAAAGCAAAGGAAAAGTAGAAAAAATAATCATTGTTTTGTCTTATTTTTTTTTTTAAAAAAAAACATTAATAGAAAAGAAAATAGTTTGTCTTGCCATAAAAAAAAATGAAAAAAAAAGTCTTGTTTTTAAAATTTGTGTTATTTATTTGTTTATGAAAATGACAAAATTAAAATAATCCAAAATATTTTCTCCATTATTCACTTCTTTAGAAAGTCTTTCTAATTGTTTTAAATATATATATATATATATATATATATTTATAATAAAAAATCCAAAAATATTTTGATTCTTCTTTCAAAAATTGAAAAGAAAATTCAAGATTCAAAAAAAAAACATTTTAGAAGCGTTTCTTTTATTAAAGGTAAAATTCCAAAAAAATATATTCTTCTTCTTTAGAATAAAAAAAAAAGCAAATGAAATTCAAAATATATCTTAGAAGTATTTCTTTCAAAAAAGATCAATCAAAAATCCAAAAAAAAAAAATACTTCATTTCTTCTTTTAAAGTAGTTATTTTGCCCGAACTACGCGGGTTTGATTCTCACCGGATGTGAGATACGTAGGCAACCCTCATCGGGTTCAACCCCACCGTTTTGCTAAAAAGCCAAAAACAAACAAATAATAATCATAAAAAAAATACATGTCAAATTTTAGTTTTTGTCATAAAGAAGTCGGGTGACGCTGTTTTATCAAGACATAGCCGAATGTTCCCGAAAGGGACGCCGGAAGGCTGACTTTGCATAAACAACCACTTTTGGGTCATTTTAAGATTTGGTCCAGTCGACCCACACAGCCTTAAAAATCTTCGTCCCCGAGACGTTGACAGGCCGTGTTTGCAATATTGAGTTTCCTATTTCTGAAAAATGATAAAGAGTCATAACTAAGTCAGGAGATGTTGTTTGTCATAAATAGCCGAATGTTCCCGAAAGGGACGCCGGAAGGCTGACTTTGCGTAAACAACCACCTTTTGGGTCATTTCTAGGAGTTTGGTCCAGTTGACCCACACAGCCTTAAAAAGCTTCGTCCCCGAGATGTCGAAAGGCCGTGTTTGAAACACAAGGTTTTTATCGTAATTTGAAAAAAAAACAAAGAGTAAACGGTCAGGAGAATGCCGTTTGGATGTTTAGTCAAAAAAAATGAAAAAATAAAATAAGCCGAGCCAGCTTCGGCCGCGTCTTAAACCGTTCTTGCCGAAATAGCCTTAGAGTATCTTTTAGTTGTCGAAAGGCTATTTTCGTAAAAGAATGGACAAGTTTGTAAAGTGTCAAAATAATCCTCCCCGGCCTCAAAATTCATGTGGAAATTGGAAGGGGCCACATTTGCAAAAAATAACCATTTGGTTAAAATTAGCAAACGGAGGAAGGAAGTTGGCCATTTGTTTTGAAGTTTATAAAGCTTTTGATTAAAATATGTGGGTTGTTTGATTTTTGAGTTTGTAGGTCATATTCAAACCTTTGAAACCCAGTTTGTTCTAATATAAAAAAGGTTTAGTATTATTTATCTTTCAGCGGTCCGAACTACGCAAGGTTTGATTCATGCGGGGTCATGATACGTAGGCAATCTCCATAAGATTCGACCACACACAAAAAAATGATGAAAAGAGAAAAAAAGAAAAAGAAAAACAAAGGTAAAAAATAAATAAATAAATAAATATATATATATATTGATAATAATAAGGACCGACTGAGTCCATTCTAACATATTTGGTTTTGAATTGTGAAGAAAGTTGAGGTGGTTGGTTTGTGCCTCAAAGAAAAATGACAACTAACGTCGAAGCTGTTACAAGTGCTCCAGAGACTCAGAGTGGGAAGGTTCCTCGTCATGAGTCACAATTTGCGACACAACAAGAGCAGTACCACTCTCCTGAGTATCACTCGTACTCGTTTGATCTTGCTGCAAAAACTGAGAAGCCTGCCCGAAAGATGGTACAGGAAGAAATGACCCGAAGAGTGAAAAGCTTAGAACAATGGTTGGAAAACATGCAAGGGTTGGCAGGCCAAAAGAGTGTTGCCTTCAAAGATCTATGTATGTTCCCCGATGTCCACTTGCCGCCTGGTTTCAAGACTCCAAAATTTGAAAAGTACGATGGACATGGAGATCCCATAGCCCACCTGAAAAGGTATTGCAATCAACTGAGAGGGGCAGGAAGAAATGAAAAATTGTTGATGGCTTATTTTGTGGAAAGCCTTACGGGAGTAGCCTCCGAATGGTTTATGGATCAAGACACGTCTCGCTGGTATGTCTGGGATGACATGGCACAGGCCTTTGTCAGACAGTTCCAATACAACATCGACATTCCCCCAGACCGCATGTCCCTTTCAAACCTGAAGAAGAAACCAAGTGAAAGTTTCAGGGAATATGCCATAAAATGGAGAGAGCAAGCAGCTCGAGTTAAGCCACCCATGGATGACCACGAGCTAATTACTGTCTTCCTTCAAGCGCAAGAGCCAGATTACTTTCAAAACATGGTGTCCGCAGTTGGCAAAACCTTCTCGGAAGCAATCAAAATTGGAGAAATGGTAGAGAATGGTCTTAAGACAGGCAAAATTATAAGTCAAGTTGTTCTTAAGGCTGCAACTCAGGCTGTCCGGGTTGAGTCAGATAATCTTAGCGGCACAAATGAGGAGATCGAAGAAATCATGATGACATCAGGGTCTAGAAGAGGTCCCAGGAGAACATCTCGAAGGTATGAGCAGCCTCCTCAGATTTTCTATGGCTCCCCTGAGCAGTATTATCCACCTCAGGACGCTCAATACTCTGTCGCTCCACCTCAGTATGTTGTCCAGCCACCAAAACGCCCCAGGAGGCGAGCACGAGCATCACAAAATCTCCATAAGTCTCCACAAAATTTTCAGGTGCCCTATAACCCACAGCCAAGCCAGTGGTATAAAGGGGAACAAAGGTTGAAAGATAATTTTACACCAATAGGAGAGTCCTATGAAAGCTTATTTGAGAAATTAAAGAATCATGACATGATTGCACCTATTCCTCCAAATCGTGTGGACCCACGTGCAAGAAGCTTTGACCCTTCTAAAAGGTGTGAATACCATTCCAATGCCCAGGGGCACAATGTTGAAAGCTGTCGGGATTTGAAAAGAGAAATAGAAAGAATGATCCAAGAAGGGCGGATTGTGATCAATAACAGTGACATGGAGCACTCGAACCCTATCGAGAACTTGTTGACGGAGGGTGATGATGTTGAAGCGGGTAATGGTCTTGGCAGTATTGATGCAAAGCTCAGTGGCTAAGATGCAAGGTTTTGATAAAGTGGGAGGACGCTTCGTTCCTTGGTCAGCAAGAGAGAAGCTTGTGGTGGCTTATTTTGTGGTCATTTCTGTTGTTCGGATTGTTAGGGTTATAATTCGGATTTTGTCCTGTGTCAAACTTTCTTATCTTTCCATTTTTTTTATAGTGGTTGTTTAAATTTTGTCCAGTTTGTTTCAGGATTTTGTTCTGGTTTATTTTGTTTGTTTTGTTATTTAAACCATTTCACCGGTCTAATGCAAAATCCGGTCTTATATTATATTCAGTCATCTTTTGTTTAGTCCTTTTGTCATTTTGTTCAGTGCCGATTCTAGTGACATGACATGCGCACACACTTTGGGCTTAGTCTTTAAAGTTAATCACCAAACCCTGGAGAGGTGATCAGAACAGTTAAAGAAAAATAAGAACGGTTGAGATCATACAGAGCTCGAGTCATGTGGAACTGGGGCAAGTTAAACACAAAGAAAACCGTTAAAGAAAGATTCGCCTAAATTGGCATGAGGGTCGTTCATAATAATGAGAATGAGAGTGTCGCCCAACGGTGCTTTAGAAGTGACAAATGAACAAACAGATGTTGAATATAATTGTCAAGTCCAGCACCATCGGAAGAGACTATAAATCTATTGTTCAATTGTGTTGTTTGCACTTGGCATGTTTTGAAGACTGGAATGACGAAGGCATTTTATTCTGCTACCTAAACACTTTATCCTTCGTTACCCCTTTTGAGCCTTATTTATTTTCTTTCATACCCCTCGTTCGGAATCAATAGCAACGACTAGGAAATACGAGCCTGGAAGAAAACAACAACGAAAAAAGAGAAAAAAAAAAGAAAAGAAAAGAAAAGAAAATTGATAACAAAGACAAAAAGAATCAAATGAAAAGGAGGAATTGGGAACTATGTTTGACCTGATTCCTCAAAGAGGATACGTAGGCGCTTCACGGCTCGGTCATAGTTTTGAAAAAATATAAATCAATCAAGTAAAATATCCCCAAGCAAGAAACTGGGGCAAAAGTTGCGTTTGTGGTAAATAAATCTAGTTCCGAAAGTTGTAACTAATAACCCAGAATTAATGCATTTTTGAGCCTTTAATACCCTTTTTTTTCTAGCCCTATCCAAAACCCACATTACGGTCCAAAGAAAGACCTTCTGACCAGTCTTCAAAAGATGCCAAGTCAGACAAATGAGAGTCTTACCGGCGAACATAACATTCTGTTCCACAGCAGAAAGGACTCTAATCTCCAGCAGAGAGAGTCATACCGGCAACACTCCAAATCCCCAGCTGGAAAGTGATACAAATGAGAGAGTCTTATCGGTGAAAACCTTCACAGGCACCATAAGGCGATGAAAGCTGAGAGAAAAGCCAAAAATGAGAGAGACTTGATAGTGAAAACCCTTCGGGCACTGCAAGTCGAATAAGATTAAGAATCAGATGGGGAATCACCAATTGAGGATCTTGAAAGATGATTGACGGTAAAGGATAGGCCCCATATGCATGTCATGGCCATTAGAGTCGGTATCTGCGTTTGATAGGTTTTTATTTATAGTTTCTTTTGTAAAAGAGTCATCGTTTCCTTTGTCTTTTATTTTGTTTCTGTTATCTTTCTCCTTTCATAAAAAATTTCCCCAATAGAGTCCAAATATGCCATCAGCTTTTCAAGATGAGATCTGACTAGTACATCCAAATGGTATAGTCAGCAAGGAACAAGCGCGAGGCCAGTGTCAATAAAGATATCCCCAGCAAAAGGGAATTGACAAAAGGATTGACGAGCGTCAAGAGGGATATCCTTGCCAAAACCAAGGTTATAAACCTCAAAGACAAGGCCCGTGAACAAAGCAAGGAGAGCAGTGAGCATGATTCGGCGAAATCCATACTAGACTAAAAGGTCGGGGAAATGCCAGTTTCCAAGCTATGCCACAAAAGAAGAGGGATATCCCCAGCAGGAAGGGATTATCCCCAGCACATAATATCATCCCCAACAAGTCGTGGAGCACAGCGCAATGAAGGAGAAAGGGAAAGCAATCCCAATAGGAGTATCACAGCCAACCACCATGTTTTAAACTAACAAATTTTGTTTGATTTGAAACAGGTAAAGGAAATGGCATTGATGCAGAAACGCATGCCACAAGGGATATTATCAAACTGGGGCAGAAAATTTTCCTTCCATTTAGAAAATTTTCTGGAAGTCAGGTACCCCCAGCTGATAACATTTTACCCCCAACAGGTAAGTAAATAATTCCTCAACAGTGTTATCCCTAGCGGCTGCGAGTAGTCCAACACAAGGTTGGAAAGTCGGTATCCTCAGCGGTTAGACTTCAAAGGAGGAAGCTAAATAATAATAATAATAATAATAATAATAATAAATAGAAGAAGAAAAAAAAAATAAAAAAAAAATAAATGGGGAAGGTAGAAAGAGAAAATTCATCCCAACAAGTATTCAAGGTAAGACATCTTCAAGTCTTAAGGATATGTTGGGTTCATCCGCCCTCAAATAGGATCCGTTGGGTTCATCCGCCCTCAAATAGGATATGTCGGGTTCATCCGCCCTCAAATAGGATTATGTCGGGTTCATCCGCCCTCAAATAGGATATGTCGGGTTCATCCGCCCTCAAATAGGATATGTTGGGTTCATCCGCCCTCAAATAGGATATGTCGGGTTCATCCGCCCTCAAATAGGATATGTCGGGTTCATCCGCCCTCAAATAGGATATGTCGGGTTCATCCGCCCTCAAATAGGATATGTCGGGTTCGTCCGCCCTCAAATAGGACATGTTGGGTTCGTCCGCCCTCAAATAGGATATGTGGGGTTCATCCGCCCTCAAATAGGATATGTCGGGTTCATCCGCCCTCAAATAGGATATGTCGGGTTCATCCGCCCTCAAATAGGATCTGTCGGGTTCATCCGCCCTCAAATAGGATATGTCGGGTTCATCCGCCCTCAAATAGGATCTGTCGGGTTCATCCGCCCTCAAATAGGATATGTTGGGTTCATCCGCCCTCAAATAGGATATGTCGGGTTCATCCGCCCTCAAATAGGATATGTTGGGTTCATCCGCCCTCAAATAGGATATGTTGGGTTCATCCGCCCTCAAATAGGATATGTTGGGTTCATCCGCCCTCAAATAGGATATGTTGGGTTCATCCGCCCTCAAATAGGATATGTTGGGTTCATCCGCCCTCAAATAGGATATGTTGGGTTCATCCGCCCTCAAATAGGATATGTTGGTTTCAGTCTTTTTATTTCAAGTGTTGAAATTGGGAGCCCGCCCAGATAACAGAGGCATACATTTCCTTCCTAAGATAAGTTTTACCAATAGGAGACGCACTTCCTAAGATAAGTTTTACCAGTAGGAGACGCACTTCCTAAGACAAATTTCACCAGTAGGAGACACACTTCCTAAGTTCAGCTTCACCAATAGGAGACGCACTTCCTAAGAATAGTTTCACCCAGTAGGAGACGCACTTCCTAAGAACAGTTTTTCCCAATAGGAGACGCACTTCCTAAGTTTATTGTACCCACATGAGACGCACTTCCTAAATCCATTGTACCAGTAGGAGACGCACTTCCTAAAAAGTTTTACCATAGGAGACGCACTTCCTAAGTTCAGTTTTACCATAGGAGACGCACTTCCTAAGTTCAGTTTTACCATAGGAGACGCACTTCCTGAGGAGACGCACTTCCTAAGCAAGTTTTACCAGTAGGAGACGCACTTCCTAAGACAAGTTTCACCGATAGGAGACGCACTTCCTAAAAAGTTTCACCGATAGGAGACGCACATCCTAAGTTAAGTTCACCGATAGGAGACGCACTTCCTAAGTTAAGTTTTACCAATAGGAGACGCACTTCCTAGATCCATTGTACCAATAGGAGACGCACTTCCTAAGAATAGTTTCACCCAGTAGGAGACGCACTTCCTAAGAACAGTTATCCCCAATAGGAGACGCACTTCCTAAGTTTATTGTACCCATAGGAGACGCACTTCCTAAGTTTATTGTACCCACAGGAGACGCACTTCCTCAAAGTTTAGTTTTGCCCATAGGAGATGCATTTCCTCATAAGTTGTTTTTGAAGAAAAAAAAACAACAAGACCTAGTCTGATGAACCTTCTCCTAGGATCAAAATCTTAGTCTGACGAATTTTTCTCCTAAGATAGAGACCTAGTCTGACGAACCTTCTCCTAGGATCAAAATCTTAGTCTGATGAATCTTTCTCCTAAGATAACAAAAAAAAATGACCTAGTCTGATGAACATTCTCCTAGGATCAAAATCTTAGTCCGATGAATTTTTCTCCTAAGATAGAGACCTAGTCTGATGAACCTTCTCCTAGGATCAAAATCTTAGTCTGATGAATCTTTCTCCTAAGATAACCAAAAAACAAAAAAATGACCTAGTCTGATGAACATTCTCCTAGGATCAAAATCTTAGTCCGATGAATTTTTCTCCTAAGATAGAGACCTAGTCTGACGAACCTTCTCCTAGGATCAAAATCTTAGTCCGATGAATCTCTCTCCTAAGATACCAAAAAAAACAAGAAAAGACCTAGTCTGATGAACCTTCTCCTAGGATCCAAATCTTAGTCTGACGAATTTTTCTCCTAAGATAGAGACCTAGTCTGATGAACCTTCTCCTAGGATCAAAATCTTAGTCTGATGAATCTTTCTCCTAAGATACCAAAAAACAAAAAATGACCTAGTCTGATGAACCTTCTCCTAGGATCAAAATCTTAGTCTGACGAATTTTTCTCCTAAGATAGAGACCTAGTCTGATGAACCTTCTCCTAGGATCAAAATCTTAGTCTGATGAATCTTTCTCCTAAGATACCAAAAAGAAAAGACCTAGTCTGATGAACCTTCTCCTAGGATCAAAATCTTAGTCCGATGAATTTTTCTCCTAAGATAGAGACCTAGTCTGACGAACCTTCTCCTAGGATCAAAATCTTAGTCCGATGAATCTTTCTCCTAAGATGCTAAAAAAAAACATTTTGAAAAAGAGTCATTTTCCTAAACCAGGCGCCCACCTGTATAACGAGAGGAATACATTTTGTTGAACCCAGGCGCCCACCTGAATAACGAGAGGAATACATTTCAGTATTTGCATTTCATGTTCCAGGCGCCCACCTGTATAACGAGAGGAATACATTTCAGTATTTGCATTCCTAAAACCAGGCACCCACCTGTATAACGAGAGGAATACATTTTAGTTTTACTTTCAAGTGTTGAAATTGGGAGCCCGCCCATAATAACAGAGGCATACATTCAGTTTTTACTTTCAAGTGTTGAAGTTGGGAGCCCGCCTAGATAACAGAGGCATACATTTCAGTCTTTACTTTTCAAGTGTTGAAGTTGGGAGCCCGCCCATAGAACAGAGGAATACATTTCAGTCCTTACATTTCAAGCATTGAAGTTAGGCGCCCACCTGTATAACAAGGGAATAAATCCTAATCTAGTGTTTAGTTCACTCTCAGCACTGCATCAGTAGTATCAGTGGGCTACGATTTTGCTAACGACTCACAAACCTCCCCAGTGCAAACTGGGTTAGGAAATTTTGTTTGTTTTGTTTGTTTTGATTGTCAGGGACCCGCCTGTAGAACGGAGTTTGTGGTATGTCAAAGATCGAAGAAGTCAGGAGTCTGCCTGTCAAAGATCAAGCAGTGACCCACTGGAAAGCAGAAGGATTACAACAGAAATCCCCAGCATTCAATCCAAGTTAGAAGCTCGCCTCAAGAACGCGAATCAATAGTCTGGGATGATCAACAGAAGCTGGTCACAAAAACAAAAAACAAAAAAAAAACAAGAAAAAAAAGAAGAAGAACAAGAAAAGAGAAAAACAAAAAAGAGAAAAATACGGAAGTGGAGAACAGATGTGGTCTGCTCAAGAACTAACACCTACAACTAGCAAGTATCAAGGTTCAAATCCAAAGTCTGTATGAAGCACCATTCAAGACTCAAGACCAAGTTTCAGAAGACTTAGAGATAGGAATCCTTGTAACTAGTAGCTGATAGGTTTAGTTAGACTTTTTCAGTTTTCATTTTTGTTGTAATGACAGGACCGCGGACCGGAACCTCAACGGAACGGCACCTCGATCGGCTCTCCACCTCGGTACACTTCACTATCTCTCTCATTCCCGAACTACACGTGGCCTGATTCCTGTATAACCAAGGATATGTAGGCAGCTCAGATACCAGGGCTCGGTCACATTCCCTCCCTTTCCTTAAGTGTAGTCCGTCCAAGTAATGGTCGGGTCAAAAACACGTCTAGTCGTTCTTTGTCGGAAAACTCTTCGTGTTTCCAGTCAAAGAGGGGCAGCTGTAAGCACGTGATTTTTGACCCTCCCCGAGAATTTTCACATTTTTAGCGTGAATATGTGAAATTGGGTCTAGTATAGCTATTTTAACTATTTTTACTTTATTTCGTTGCAAAAAGAAAAATTTCAAAAAAATATATATATAAATTTTAGTTTATGTATCTCTCATAAACTTGAAAAATACAAAAATTGCACTTTATTTTTGTACTTTATATAATTTCGAAAATTACAAAAAAATATAATTCTATTAAGGTTTTGTAGTCATTTTAATTTGGAAAAAATGCAAAAATATTACTTTATATTTTATCTTTATATAAAAACGAAAATTACAAAAAAAATAGTTTTATTAATATTTTGTAGCTATTTTAAATCTTGAAAAATATTTAAAAAAAGATATAGTTTTGTTTAAATACTAGTCTTATTTTTGGTAGTTATTTTGCTTACATAGGACTAGTTAAGCAACGTGTTCCTATTTCTCGAGTCCGGGCAAAAGAATAATATTCGGGTTCAAACTACCCGGTTTTAGGCCTAATTTCGGACCTAACCCATAATAAACCGTGTCCAGGACACATGGGGAACCCCACCACGTGTGGGGGACACAAACCTTGAACCCCACCACGCGTGGGCTCATTTTTCTGGGCATTGTGTATCAAATACACGGACAAAGGGCCAAAGCAGGGGGGACTTTTGGAATTTTTTGGAAAAATTGGAGCTGTTCATCGTCTTCTTCCTAAAAAGGAGAAGAAAAAACCCTAGGAGCTCCCGAACCCAAACCAGTCGCACCACCACCCCCCGACGCCATAACTTCCACCCAAACCATCGTCAAAAACCACCCAACACTGCCACGACCTTCACCCTCGTTCCCACCGTGAAACCACCATAAACAAACCCTACTCACTCCGTCAACAACCTCACGTCCAAACCCACCTGCTCGTCGACCACCTGCTCCAACAGACCACCCTCCTCCTCCCAGCTCCACCATCATCACTACCCAGTCCGACGAGTAGCAGCAGCGTCGTCACCTCCACTGTCCGAACACCACCCCGTCACCTTCCCCCAGCACCACGACCAACAGCAACAACCTAACCTCATCGTCAACCTCCAACTCCATTCCTTACCAGTCCGTCACCTTCACCATCATCACTACCCAGCTCCTCGACCTCACGTCCGAAACCAACAAACCACCGGCGACGATAACCCTCACCCCAAACCACTGTCCAAACAGCCCCCTCCATCACCCGAACAACGCCCAGCTCCTCCGAACGACCACCATCGTCGTTACCATCTCCGCCATCGTCGACCACCACCCCATAACCCAACTCTGCCCTCGTCGTCACACCCAAACGACCATTGTCCAAACCACCATAACCCAACCGGACGAGCAGCAGCTGTTGTTGCTGCGTCATCACTGTCCGTCGCGCCACCAACTCCCTCCATCCCGTCCAGCTTCCCCACAACCACAGCTGCTCCCCGTCGTCGCACCCCCCGTCGACAACAACCCACTGCCGCTGCCCAGCTCGAACGTCCAAACCAGTCGCACCCTCCCCCCTCGCATTCAAAGGTTCACCTGGGAAAACCAGTGGCAGCCATGTTTCATGCTCAGTCCGTTCGAGTTCGAGTTTTAGCGCGAGCTATTCCGTTTGAGCTGTGATGACTGTTTCCATGGTTTCCCGTTTGAAGTCCGTTCGAGTGTCGAGGTGAGGTTCTAGTTCGTTGGTCTCGTTGCGTCATTTCGCCGACTATGGCTCCATTTCGGTTTGATGAATGAGTTGTAAATCCCCAGCAGTGTTTATCATTAGAGGTTCGTTTTCCAATATTTGTTTGAGTTGCTATCGGTTACTATCGTGTCCGAGCTTGAATACATGTTATGTTGAAGATTTTGCTTAAATCCGTCGAGTTTTAGTTTTGTGCTTATGTTATTGCTATCTCGAATGGGCATGCTAGACGAAAGTTGTACAAAAGTTTTCATGTTCGTGACTAGCTTGCCGAATGGGTAGTCGGATTGATTTAATAAGCTCTGTTATAATTTTATTAGTCATTATTCAGTTGTTCATCATATGGTTTAGTTCTAAATGTAGGTTCATGTTTAATTGTAATTCGTCAAAGCTTGAGATACTCTTCATTAGCCGTGTATCCTACTAGCTTCCATTGTTCGATTAATAAATTAGGATTTCTTTTTTTAGAAACGAACTTAATAGAAAATATAGTCGTTGTAGGTTTACCCTTTAAAATAAAAACGAGACTAGCTTCGCCAAAAATAAAAATGTACAGATTGCGGAGCCCTCACAAAATATATGTATTAAATACTTAGATTCTGGAACGGGCCGTTTAGCAAAATTCACGGCCCTACCCAATATAATAATGCGCTAGTTGCTTTAGGTGCGCCTTTAATAATGTTATCTCCCTAAACTCGGGTGCACATTTATGTGACCCAAATCCAAATCTCAACGAAATCGAAATGTGTCTCTAATCACGGGTACATTGACTGTGACGTGGTATAAGATGCATTTCCATGACGTTGCAAATTCCCTTTTTTAATAATGAATGAGACGAGCCTCGCCAAATAAAAATGCAAATTGCGGGGCCCTCAATAATTAGTCATAATAAATACTTAGAATTTGGGATGGACCGTTTAGTGAATTTCACTGCCTTCCCTAAAGATAATAACGCGTTAGCCTCTTTAGACGCGATTTAATTAAATTACTTTCTTAAACTCGGGTGTGCATTTCATGCGACCCAAATCCAAATCCTAAAACATCAAATAAAATATGTTTCGGATTGTGGGTGCATTTCATGTGACACAGTCCAAAGATATGTTTTAAGCGATGTTCACATTCCTAAAAAATAATGATAATAAAGCGGTAAAAGATAAAATTTGCACATGGTTCATAATTGTATTAAAAATCAGATAAATAAGCCGAATATAACAGTTGAGCGACCGTGCTAGAACCACGGAACTCGGGAATGCCTAACACCTTCTCCCGGGTTAACAGAATTCCTTATCCGGATTTCTGGTACGCAGACTGTAATATGGAGTCATTATTTTTCCTCGATTCGGGATTAAAATTGGTGACTTGGGACACCCTAAATCTCCCAAGTGGCGACTCTGAAATAAATAAACAAATCCCGTCTCGATTGTCCTTTAATTGGAAAAACTCCCTCGCGCCCCTTGGGTGCGGAAAAAGGAGGTGTGACAACAGCGTATGTCTTAGTTTATTTTGTTGATTCTTTGAAGTGATCGAGATGAGCTTTTTGAGTTATCGTTTAAATTAAGATTGAGAAATATCCGCGAGAAGTTTCTCTTAGATCATTCCTACCAATAGATTCTTGCAAGTTTCACCGCACTTCACATTAGTTTATTTGAAAGATTTAAATTTAATCAAGAGAGGAGTTTGAATCGGAAGTATAAGCTAATCACCTATTGAATTTGTGAGAATCTATAGAATCTCAAGAGTGAAATATAACAGTGTCATATCCAGGATAGCAGTCTTGCACCTATTATGTCAAAACCCTTGTTCTTCGTCTAGATAATAACTCATTGCTTTACTCTCTAGTTTTCTATAATCAATTGTTTCTTGATTTAATTTTAGTGGTCAATTTTAATTCATAATCACTCCAACTAAAGTGTTAATCATCTTGAATAACATTAAACCACAAATTACTCTACCATTATTTAAATCCAATCTCTGTGGAGACGATAATTAAACTATACTATATTTGGCTAGCGAGCATTAATTTTGTGTTGTATTTTGCATTTATCAATACGCATCTATACATTATTATATAGTATTATACAAACTGCTATGTGGTTACGATTCAAATAAAACATAGATATATAATGACGAGCCAAACTTTATAACATGATATTAATGCATGTAGCATGATCCCTTTCCACAACAACAATATGATATAGGGTAATATTACAATAATAACAATTAGCTTATTGTAGCTCCTCTTTTAATCGACTTTGGGCTAGATAACATGAGCAAGCTCACATTGAATACATGATAATCACTTTCCACATACAATAAAATTATGCATTTTTTCAAAAATGATCGAAGCATTTGATATTCAAAACTCATTGATTCGATTAATTTAATTCATGATTAGTAGGATTGAACCTAGCCACTGGAACACAAACCAAAGGATTGGCTCTAGGGACCGTGACACCACTACCTTCTTCCATGTCCACTTTACCATTATTACCTTCACCACCAACTTTCCACTCAAAGCATTGAATTATAGCAGCAAGACTTGTGTGCAATATTTGCAATGCTAATGAAATTCCAGGACATCCTCTTCTCCCACTCCCAAATGGCAAATAATGGAAATTATTTTGTCCCCTTACATCCAATATTTTTGTTTCATTCATAAACCTTTCTGGCCTATACTCAAGAGGATTTTCCCAATATTTTGGATCCCTATTCATAGCCCAAACATTCACAAAAAGTCTAGTTTTTGCTGGTATATGATAGCCTTCAATTGTGCAGTCTTCACTTGACTCTCTAAGAATCATTGGAGCAGGAGAGTGAAGACTTAGTGTTTCTTTAACAATGGCTTGAAGATAGGGAAGTTGAGAAATATCTGATTCTTGCACTGCTCTAGTTTTTCCAGTGACATTGTCAATTTCTTGGACTGCTTTCTCCATAATATTTGGATGATTAATTAATTCTACAAGTGCCCACTCCGTTGCAATGGCTGAGGTATCAGTTCCACCAGAAAATAGGTCCTGTAAAATTAGTGAAATGCATATTGTCATTTAAAAAAAAAAATCGATCAAGAACTGAAAATTAAAAAAATAAATTATAGAAAGCATCATATCAGCCGATGAACTTTCTAAACCAAAAAGTGTATTGGTATCCTAGTTTTATTGTTTTATTTACTCTTTAAAGACATGATTTATAAGGACTCACTTAGATATAAAAATAAAAGTTTACCTTTTTATACAGATAGATATGAAAATACATGTAAGACTCTCACTACCTCTTACGTAACTGTTGATATAGTAAGAGTAGCTCTAATTTGGTACTTTGCACAAATTAAGTGGTCTTTAAAAAAATGTCTGTTAGTTATATTCCATACTTGATCAAACACCGTTACATATAATGAGATAAATGTAAGGAGATTAGAATTAATACTATTCACAAAGCAGATAGAAGCGGCGAAAATGGTTACTATTTCGTGACTGGCCAACAGATTATGATATAAACTGACAGTAAGTACTTTTTTCTTTTTTTTCCGTTCTAATTTATGTGATCTAATTTCTTTATAGGAGGGGAGCCTTGGCGTAACTGATAAAGTTGATGTCATGTGACCAGGAGGTCACAGGTTCGAGCCGTGAAAACAACCTCTTGCGGAAATGCAGGCCGGTGAGAGGAGCCTTGGCGTAACTGATAAAGTTGATGTCATGTGACCAGGAGGTCACAGGTTCGAGCCGTGAAAGCAACCTCTTGCGGAAATGCAGGCCGGTAAGGCTGCATAAGCTGCCCTAATTCCTTTATAGTCTGTTGAATTTAAAAATTATGGCTTAAGACCACAAGTTATATAATACTTTTATGTTTCTTAAGATTCAGATTATGTGAATTTTGACTAACATATTAAAATGTATTTTTTTCATTATATTGACATTTCAATAATTGCAAGCTTATAGTACTTGAAGTTTTTGAATATCTAAAGTTCAATTGAAAATTAATTATTGAGTTGCTCTAATTCAATTTAATTTTGAAAATTAGTCAAATTAAGTCTAAAAAGCGAAAATTATCACATAAATTTAGACGGGGTGGATTAGCATGTTAATTACCAGAACAAAAGCTTTGATATTTTCTCTTGTCAATCGAATTTCTGAGCTGTTATCTTCTGAAATATCAAGTAAAATCTCAAGAAGATCCTTTGCAATTTCCTGATTCCCATATTTCATTTTCTGCCTTTTCCTTCTTATTTCTTGATGCTCCTCAATTATGCTCTCCATAATCTCATCAAACTTGTCTCGAACACCCTTTAACTTCTTCCCAAAACCTTGCAAATCCCACTTTTTAAAAAACCAAAACGTATCCGACAGATTAAATTTCCCTGATAGCTTAGCCATTTCAAGAATCATTTTCCTGACATTTTCAGCTTCATCTTCATTTTCACAACACCCTTTACTCATAAGCATTCTTGTTATAACATTGTTTGTCATCGTCGTAATTTCATCTCGAATATTAACTGCTTTGCCAACTGCAGCATTTCTTGATAGTACTTTAATCAAACGCTTAATTTCGTCGCGTCTAATTGGAAGCAGAAGATGAAGAGTTTGTCCGCCAAGAAGTTTAGAAAAGCATAGTTTTGTCATGAACTTCCTATAAGTTCCATAAGGTGCAAATGAGAAGTCTTGGTGATAAGTTAAGTAATCAATATTGGATATTTTGGGACGGTTTGAAAAGGTAATCTCATTATTTTTGAGGAATTGTTTGGCTATTTCAGGTGAAGAAGCAACCACACATGGAATAGAACCAAGGAATAAGTGAAATAATGGTCCATATTTGTTGGATAATTTGTGTAGAGATTCATGTGGTTTGTTACTTAAAAGGTGGAGGTGACCAATAAGTGGAAGCTTTAAAGTGCTTGGAGGAAGGCAAATTGTGGTTCTATTTCTTAATAATGCTCTAACTATAATAATAGAAATAGGCCAAATGAAGAAAAGAAGGATATAGGCATGGATATCAACCATGATGGAAAGGTTTAGTTTGTAGATTATAATGCTAATGGTGATGCTGTTTAGTGCTATTTATACAACAGAATAATGGATCAATCGGCTGTATTTGTATATTTGCAGTAAGATGATGACAATATTAAATTATAAATACAAAAGACTGATGAGCTGGTACATATAAAATCTAGTACTTCTCTAAGGTATTTGTACTAGACTAGCTTTTCTTTGTCTTCTATCGACGCAAATAAGGTGGAAGATTTTATGTGAATATTCCATTGTGCTTTGCTTAACTTTTGACAATTTCCGACATTAAACAGGTTTATTTTTACTTGCTACTTGCAAAGTAAACAATGTTTCGTGTGCGAACAAAGTCGCACTTTAAGACTTGATAAGAAAATAGAAGTTATATATAAAGATGTAGAGATATTTTTTAAGGGTGAGACATTTAGTGAGAATCGCACGAATTTGGTTCAAAATGAATAATATCACACCATGTTAAAAAGTTTCTTTGGTCTAGCTCAATCCAACAAAATGATATTACAGTTGATGGTTGTGCGCGACGAGTATGTAGTTCTCATGTTGTGCTCCATGAAGAGTTAATTAAAAACTACAAGCCCAACCGAGTGATGTCGTGGAACATGTTCGTTTATTCCCTTTTTTCGTTGTTTTGAGATGCACACACTAGAATATGCTCGTGGGCTTTGATGTCCATAAATACTAAGATAAGATAATGTGGATGACAAACAATCAATCTTATAAACACATAAATCTTGGTAATGGATAATGTGATACTTGCTTTTGGAGGAAATAATTAGATATGTGAACAAAATCCCATATTGAAAGTTGAAAAGAAAAAAAAGGCTACAATTAAGGTGAAGGGATGCTTTTAATAGTAAGATGCCATTTGAAAAAAAATGGAGTTTCAACTAAAGTAAATAATATTATACTGCGTTAAAAATATCTTTAAACGACTCAGCCCACCATACTGAAAGACAAGCTGAAACACAATGAAATATTTAACATGTTATCTGAGAATCTCCTGCTATTGCAAAGGTTCACTAGTTTTACACGCAATGACAATTAAGAAAATGTCTATTTAGCATCTAAAAGTAATCAACAGCCGGCATATGAGTATGGTTTCCTAGTTATTTATCAAAGAGATGATTCTGGATATAAATAGATTAATGATTAAATAGTATACTTTTGTTCTATACTCTTCTTACTCATATTTCTTGTCAATCTAAGCAATTGTTGTTTTCTGCAGTTTTCCTTATTGTTGAGAATATTCTACACAGTAGAACTTAGATTTAGGGAACAGTAAGCCGCTCAAATCAATGTTATATTCAACTAATGCTATTAAACTAATCGACACATTGTGTTCACATGCTATTAATAAAAAATAACCCTACTGTTCAAGTCACCACTATAACAATTCCTCATGGACATTGGCAGTTGGCACCATCGCCTAGGGTATCCCCACTCTAGAATCCTGAACTCTTTTCCGAATACATTTTCTTCGCCAGGTTCAGCCATAGACAAAGTTTACTTTATGTAATTCTTGTCTTTTCAAATAAAATTCAACGTTTTCCAATCCATCGTTTCTCTCATAAAGTAGTGCGCCACTGGTTACACTTTACAATGACTTGTGGGGTTCGTAACTTGTCCTTTCGCTAACAAAGAATGATGTTGTATTAGCTCTGTACTATTAGTGGGTGTTGGTTTATAAAATATTTTCGATAAGTTAATTAAAAAGACGGTGAGTGCCGAAACCAACCCCGTAATTAGTCTTGAACATATTCTGTTAGTGAGACTAAAGATGCTCCACTGTAGCATACTTAAGGGACTAAATATGCCGAAACCAACCCCGTGATTAGTCTTGGACATATTCTGTTAGTGAGACTAAAGATGCTCCACTGTAGCATACTTAAGGGACTAAATATGCTTAGGGTTATATTTAAGGGACCTGTCGCACCCCTTTTTCTCGCAAAATCAGGTTTCGATTTTGTCAACTCTTTTAAGGAAGGGTTTTAAAAGAGAGAGTCGCCACCTAACGGATTAAGGTGTGTTAGGGCACCTATTGCAAATAACTCAGGTTTTACTAGTTGCATCACCAAAGATCGGGTAAGGGCTCAAATTACCTCGAGGATAAGGTATTAGGCACTCCTCGAGGTCCACAACAGTGGGTCCCGACCGAACTTAAATTATGTGAAATAGTCTAATAAAGAAGCGAGGGAATTATTTAATAGGGATGGGGGGTCCTAAGTTTTTAGCCTAAAGGATCACCCTGTGCAACATAAATAATACGTCGTAACTCCCACAAGATGGGGGTGTTACTCATATTATTCAGCGGGCACAGACTATCATCTCCTGCTACCCGATTACTATCTTTAAATTATTTACCTAAAGCACTCTAATCAATTCTAACTCGTATCCTATGCGTGCACTACCAATCCCTTACCTATGGTCTTGGAGGCACTGAAACCTCTATTTTGGATAGTTCTAGACTCAACATAGGTTGCTCAGAATTGTAAAACTAGGCGACATACAAAACAAGTTGGACTTTTTATACAAGAGCAGATAAAGGCTCAATTTAGCCTCCACACATTAGGCAGCAAATGCACGCAAACAGATTGGCATATTGACAATTTTAACAGTTAAGGTTGGTAGGTCCTATAGACATGATTTCTGTGTGATTCTGGATTTTAATTATACTGGCAGTTTATGAGAAACAATTTCTAGGTGACTATGCAATTGCCTACTGATTACAATTAAAAGCGTTTGAACCTATAGGCATGTTATCTAGGTGACTTATTCAGCAGTTAACAGTGATAACAAAAAAATGCTTAGAATTATTTAGTTACTCCTATAGGCATGCTTTCTAGTTGTATTTAGCAAAACGCTATGCAAAGATCCAATTTTAGTATTTGGGACAAATGATAGTTATCCCTATAGGCATGAATTCTACTTTTTGGTGATTCAAACTGCTTATTAATTCCGAGAGATATGTATATTAACCAAGCGAGTGTGACAATTAATTAAAACCTATAGACATGATTTCTAAAGAAACAGTTTAAAGTATGCTGTAAGTTGAACTTGTTTATTGCATTTCCTATATGCATGGTACCTAATCATGCAATGGCAAACCTAAACACTTAGACAAGTTTTAGTTGAATATTTCTTGGCGTAACGTAAAACCTATAGGCATGTTATCTAACAATAATAGCAGAAAGATCGATGTGCATGTTATCTAACATATAATAGTAAAAGGACCTATAGGCATGTTATCTACCCCTTTCATATAGAAGGTCATATAGGCCCATTTCCCAATTTTATTATTGCCCCCAATTGTATTTACAAATAATTATTACAGACCATGAATAAATTACAAAGTATATAGACTATAGGAAGCCTGCAGCAGGCCCAAATACATCTGGATAGGCCAAGCCCTTCAATCCACAATATCTCCAAAAGCCAGTGTTCATAGTGACCAACAATGACTGATTCACCTTTGTTTCAAGGATAAGCATACCAAGTCCAATCCTCTAGTGTGTCAGAGTTCCCAAGGGCTTCACAAACCTCGGGCAGTGCTCACACAAGAGTAAAAAGATTAGAACCAATTCAAGAAAAACTATGGACCAAATCCTGATGTGTCGGAGTTCACGAGGGTCTCATAAGAACCTTGAGCAGTGCTCACACCAAGAAGGCTAGAGGACAATGCCTAAATTGCTTCGGTTTTCTAGCAAAGAGTTTGAATTCAGAAGAGTGCAGGACAGATTAAGAAGTACACTTAGGGATAGAATCACGCATAGAACAGAGACCAACACTTTGAAACTGAGCAGACTTAACAAATTGGAAAATTAACAAAGTCATAAACTAATAATGACCAACTCATGAGTGTAAGCACGTGATTTTTGCCCTATATGAGAATTACTCCCACAAATTCGAAATAAAATGATTTTCCTTGGTGTGCAATTTTGAGTATTTTGAGTATTTTTGTGATATTTTTCGTATTTGTCTGTGTTTGCTTATTTGTTAAATTAATAAAAAATATAAAAATATGTCGCATTTTGCATGTAGGATTTAATTCTACAATTGTTAGTAATTAAATTAGTTTTACAAAAATTAAAATTACAAAAATAGGCATCTTTTGCATTTTTAGCATTTAATGTCCAAATGAACAATTTTATGCTTAATTATTACTTAATTGTGCGTTAATTGTTATTGGGAGTTAATTTGCGATTTTATAACTTAATTTAGTTCTTAATAATAATTTAAGTATTTTTATAATTTAGTTTTAGAAAATAAAAGAAGAAAAGATAACAAAAATACAAATAAAAATCGGATTGGGCCACTTCTTCAATTTTCAACCCCAGGCCCAAACAATTGTCCACGACCCAGTCCACTTCACACGGGTCGACCCGGTCCGCCCCATTAATCCAATACCCAACCCCTTTCTTCATTTTTTGGTCTAAACACAAAAACAAAACAAAAAGAACAAGACAAAACCCTAAAAAACTAAGGAAATGATCCGCCTCCCCCCCCTTGGTTGTCTTCTTCTCCATCACCCAAATGAAGATCTCCCATGGCTGCCTCACCATCATCTTCTTCACGTACCCTCCGCAATCCGCCATTGTCACTACTTCCTCTGCTTCCCGTTCCACCTTCTTCTTCCTTGACCTCACCTTCTTCTTCTTCTCCGCCATTGTTGCGTCGACCATTGTTGCTGTGTCGACTGCCTCCCCGTCGTCGTCCACCACCCATCACCTCCCTCACGTCCAAACACCTTCGACCAAACAGTCCCCGTCAACCACCAGCTTCCCCCTCATCATCACTGTCCAGTCGACGACCAAACAACCACCAAATGCCACTGCCCAGACGACCCCTCGCACCCCCAATGCTCGAACCATCGGACCCCCCTGTCGAGTAGCAGCTGTTGATGCTGCTGCTGCGCCACTTTCTTCTCCGGCAAAAACCCAGAAAACGAACAAGAACGCGTCACCTCCGAGCTACTGCTGTCCGCCATGGCTGCTCCCCGTCGTCGACCTCCGGCTGCTCCTGTTCTGCCTCACTTCATCTTCCTCCGAGCTACTGTTTCATCTTCTTCAGCTGGTGCTTCATCCTCCAGCTCCTCCGTTCCGCGCTGCTGCTTCAGCTTCCTTCGTCCTCATCATCCATGTCGCCGCAGCTTCACCGTCGTTACTGTTGCTACTGCCTTCCCTCCATTGATGAACCAGTCAAGCCCATCACTGCTGCCAGCACCCCAGCTCTTTCACGTAACCAAACGAACCCCCCAACTGCCGATAGTGCCTCGATATAGTTTCGTTTGTTTCTTAGGTTCGTGTTCGTCGACGTTTGGTCGAGCTTTGGTCGAGGTTCATCAAAACAGTCCATACATATTCGTGTCGATCTGGTTAGTAGTTTTTGAGTTTTATTTTGTCCGTATTTCGTTTGGATATTTTTCGAATCTGAAATCGGCAAATTTTTGTTTTGTTCATGTCTATGTTTAGATATTTAATTTTTAGTTCATGTTCATGTGTTGTTTGTTAAATTAATTTTTCAGATTCCAAATGAAAGATTAATTACTTGTTTTTCATGTTTATTTCATGTTCGTATTATTGTTGAAGTGAATATTTGTTAGTTTAATGTTTGTTAGATTCAAATTGAAATTTAATTAATTATTTCTTCAATTTGTTTCATGTTGTTATGAATTTTCCAGAAAATGTTAATGTTGTTTGAATCATTAGAATCCGTCATGTATGTTGCTTAAAAAACAGATTTAATTCATGTTCATCTTTGTTTGAAGTTCATGTTTAAATCCAGTGATTTAATGTGAGTTTATGTTTGTTTGTGATTTGTTGATTTAATTTGAATCATGCATATTGTTGTTGGTATTGTTGTATCTTTGTTCATCCATTGATGATCTAAATTAACCAGGATTGGTTCCCGATATGGTTGATTTATTTCCATTAATTTGGAGTTTGTGTTGTTCATCATGTTCATATGATTTGTTGTTGAAGATTGTTGAGAAATTGGTCATCTTGACTATATTTTGGTCAAGTTATGATTTAATTGATTGTTTAGAGCAGAGGGGTAATTTGGTAAATTGCAGTGCATTCGGGGGTAGATTTGTAATTGCAATAAGGTCGGAGGGGTAGTTTGGTAATTGAACATTATTTTGATTCTTTATGTTAAGCATGGGGGACAAATATAATGGGGTGGGGTTTTTGATGTACTTGTTTAATATAATGGGGGACAAGACAAAACATAATGGGGAGGAATCTTGTACTTGTTTAATGTAGGCATGGGGGACATATTGTAATGGGTTGGTAATGTGGCATTTATTTTAATGTAGACATGGGGGACATATGGTAATGGGTTGGGAATGTGATATTTATTTAAAGAAGACATTTAATAGTGGGACACAACATGCCATTGGGGGAATAATTTGGGGTTGGGAATTGAAGACTTGTCTTGCTATATATAGAGTCATTCTTGACATTAAAAGGGAGAGACTTGAGAGTTTTAAGGGAGATTTTTTGGGGGGAGAGAAAAAGAGTTGAATATTATTGAGAGGATTTTTAGAGAGAGTTGACAGATTCTTTTTACACTTGAGAGTTGACATACTTTTATACTTGGAGAGAGTTTGTGATAGTAAAAGAGAAAGACAATTTGAACTTTCACTCGAACAATTCTGTTTGCTTTTCTTCGAGTGTTATTCAAAAGTCAGAAACTACTGCATCTCGTATCTTTTCTCTCTTCTGCTTTGACTGCGATTGTACTTTTGCACTGCTGAGTTTTCAATCTGTTACTGGGTTATTCTACTGGTTTTTACTGGTTTTGCGGTGTTGCTGAACCTGCTGTTGCCGCGTTATTACTGTCGCTGACTCCTACTTCTTTTGTTCTTGTACTGCTGTTTCCAGGTACACATTTGTACACTCTTGGCTTGAAGCGAAAAAATGAAATATTAATCAGGCTCCTGTTCCTGTTGAATTCTTTTGTTTGGATCTGTGTTTGAATATTAATTTTCCTCTCTTTGTATAAAAATGTAGTCGATTAATTAATTAGTAATGAGGCTGCATATGTATGATGTCTTCATCTAATAATGCTAGTTTAAATTACTTGAAGAATAGTTAATCGGCTTTGATATTATTGTGTATCCCTCTCATGTTCCAGCATTAGTAAATAATAGAATATAAAAATGAAAGCAGTTTTTCTTTGTACAAACTCGATCGCAATTTTCCAATCGCATTAGCCGTAAACTAATAACTAATAAGTTACGTTTTCAGCATGTAAATAATTAAGAGATTTTCTTTTATTTTAGAGACGAACTTAATAGAAAATATAGTCACTATAGGTTTATCCTTTAAAATAAAAATGAGACGAGCCTCGCCAAATAAATCACAAACCGCCGGGGTCCTCAATAAAATACATAACCATTGACTAGACTTTGGATTTGGCCGTTTAATGAACCTTCACGGCCTCTTCCTAAAATAACAATACGCTAGTTGCTTTAGGCGTACCTTTAATAATTTAACCTTCTTAAACACGGGTGCACATTGATGTGACCCAAATCCAAATCTCAACGGAGTCAAAATGTGTCGACGACCACGGGTGCATTGATTGTGACGTGGTTCGAGATGCATTTCCACGACGTTGCAATTCTATAAAAATAAATGATAATAATAAAAGCGGTTTAAACTTAATAAAAGCACGTAAGTCATAACATGTATTTAAATCAGATATTTAGCCATTATAACAATTTAAGCGACCGTGCTAGAACCACGGGATTCGAGGGTGCCTAACACCTTCCCTCGGGTCAACAGAATTCCTTACTTAGAATTTCTGGTTCGCAGACTTCATTTGGAAAAGTCGAAAATTTCCTCGATTTGGGATTCAAGATAAACCGGTGACTTGGGACACCAAAAGCCAAACCTTTCCCAAGTGGCGACTCTGAATTAAATAAATAATCCCATTTCGAATATTGTCACTTAAATTGGAAAAACTCCCTCGCGCATTTAACCCTTCGGGGCGGGCGCGCAAAAAGGAGGTGTGACAGCTCTGGCGACTCTGCTGGGGAAATTTACCCAGAACCACTGGTTCAGGGTTCAAGAATTCGAGCTTAGAATAATTGTTATATTTGGCTTTATTATCTGATCTTTATTACATGTTTTTGCATAACGTGCTAAATGTTGTCTTTTACCGCTTTGATATTATCTGAACTGTATATAAACTGTGCCGAAACCCTTCTCTTCTTACCTCCGGGGAGAAGCTCGCTGGTCGAGACTCCCTATTCTGTTAGTGTCAATACCTGAAATAAGAAAGAGGTCGGACAAGTTACAAAGCCGGACGATCTCGCGGGTCCCCGGTACGTAGCCCCCTCCTCGACTCGAGTTGTCCGCTCGGGTACACAGTCTAGAACAAATACCCAGGTTACGAACCTAGAATAACTTGACTTCATGCCGGATCCCTAGTAGGAACGCTTATTTGCATCATGTTGCATTTGACTTAGGGGACTCAACACAGGGGTTGGGTCCGTCTAGGGCTAGCAACCTGAAATGAAAAGACCATCCTGTTGCATCCTATTTGTTTTCGTGCATTTATTTGTCTCGGACATGCATGCTGCCTGACTTTGGAGTATTTGAAAAATATCAACAAAAAAAAATAATAAAAAATAACAGTGTATAGGGCTAATTTTCTACTTTGAAAAATAGCAATGCCCAATTACTGTCAAAACTCTGCCGAAATTTTGCGATAATAAAAGGGGAAAATGTTTTATTTACTAAGAAAAAGAAAAACAAAAAGATAGAAAAATAGTCTTTTATTTTTGGGAAGTTGTTTGTTGAAAAATAAAAGGAAAGAATTTTGTTCTAAAATAATTCGGTTAATTTGACCGAACTACGCGGGTCTGATTCTCACCGGATGTGAGATACGTAGGCAAACCTCATCGGTTCCGGCCCCAATTTTCAAAAATCCAAAAAAAATATATTTCCCTTTAGTTCTTTCTTTATAAATTTTTCCTTAGAAAATACAAAAAAAAAAGAAATAAAAATTAATATAGAAGTTTTCTTTAAACTCAAATAAAAATAGGTTCCTTCTTTCTGAAGTCTTTCATGTGAAATAATGAAATAAGAATTAAAAATCAGCAATAAAAATCCAAAAAAAATACTCTTTGCTTTTTAGTCTCTCTTTTGTAAAATGTTCAAAAAAAATAGTTGAAAAATTGAATTCCAAAATATTAGGACTTTTCTTTAGAAGTGCTTTTGTAAATAAATAAAACTCAGAAATTCCACATCATTTTCTTAAAAGTCCCTCTTTCAAAATTTAAGAGGCAACATCATAAATCAAAAAATATACATTCTTTCTTCCGTAGAAAAGGTGAAACAAATGAAAAAAAAATCAACCAAACACATTTTCTTTTTCGTTTAAATATATATATATATATATATATATATATATATATATATATATATATATATATATATAAAATCCCAAAGTTCAAGTCAAAAGCAAATAAATTTTTAGAAGTCTTTCTTTAAAAAATAAAACAAAAATCAAAAAAAATAATTCTTTCTTCTTTTAAAAGCATTCCTTTCAAAATTCAAAAAAAAAGGGTTAGTTTAGTTACTCCATTTTCGAGGCGAGAACTACGCCGGTTTGATTCTCACCGGATGTGAGATACGTAGGCAACCCTCATCGGGTCCAACCCCACCTTTCGCTAAAATAGCCAAAAATCAATAAATAAATAAAACGTGTCAAATTTTAAATTTTGCCATAAATAAGTTGGGTGGTGTCCAACCTTCCCTTTTGCTAAAAATAGCCAAAAATATATGTCAAATTTTAAATCTGTCATAAATAAGTCAGGTGATGTTGTTTTGTCATAAATAGCCGAATGTTCCCGAAAGGGACGCCGGAAGGCTGACTTTGCATAAACAGCCACCTTTGGGTCATTTTTTAAGGTTTCGTCTAGTTGACCCACACAGCCTTAAAATCTTCGTCACCAGGCGTTGAAAGGCCGTGTTGGCAATATTGAGTTTTCTAATTTGAAAAAAAATGATAAAAAGAGTCATAAATAAGTCAGGTGATGTTGTTTTGTCATAAATAGCCGAATGTTCCCGAAAGGGACGCCGGAAGGCTGACTTTGCATAAACAGCCACATTTGGGTCATTTTTTAAGGTTTGGTCCAGTTGACCCACACAGCCTTAAAATATTCGTCACCGAGGTGTTGAAAGGCCGTGTTGGCAATATTGAGTTTTCTAATTTGAAAAACGATAAAAAGAGTCATAAATAAGTCAGGTGATGCTGTTTTGTCATAAATAGCCGAATGTTCCCGAAAGGGACGCCGGAAGGCTGACTTTGCATAAACAGCCACCTTTGGGTCATTTTTTAAGGTTTGGTCCAGTTGACCCACACAACCTTAAAATCTTCGTCACTGAGGCGTTGAAAGGTCGTGTTGGCAATATTGAGTTTTCTAATTTGAAAAAAAAACGATAAAAAGAGTCATAAATAAGTCAGGTGATGCTGTTTTGTCATAAATAGCCGAATATTCCCGAAAGGGACGCCGGAAGGCTGACTTTGCATAAATAGCCACCTTTGGGTCATGTTTAGAATTTTTGGTCTAAGTTGACCCACACAGCCTTATAAATCTTCGTCCCTGAGGCGCTGAAGGGGCCGTGTTTACAACACCAAGTCTTTTATTGTAATTTGAAAAAAAATCAAAGAGTCAGCGGTCAAGTGAATACCGTCTTTTGTTTTGGCAAACGGGGAAAGGAACTGGCCGTTTGTTTTTGAGTTCGTAATTCTTTGATTCAAAAGTCTGTTAGTATGGTTAGTTTTTAAACTTTTGCAACCAAGTTTGTTTTAATTTGAAAGTTGAAAAATGTGTTTAAATTTGATAGTTTATCTTTTATTGGCACGAACTACGCAAGGTCTGATTCATGCGGGGTCATGATACGTAGGTAATCTCCATAAGATTCGACCACAACAAAAAAATGAAAAATCGAAAAAATGATGAAAAAGATATATTGACAATAATAAGGACCGACTGAGTCCATTCTAACATGTTCTGTTTTGAATTACAAAGAAAGTTGAGGTGGTCGGTTTTTGGTAAGCGGCCGACACAAGATCCAAAGAAAAATGACAACTAACGTCGAAGCTGTTACAAGTGCTTCAGAGACTCAGAGTCGGAGGGTTCCTCGTCATGAGTCACAATTCGCGACACAACAAGAGCAGTACCACTCTCCTGAGTACCACTCGTACTCGTTTGATCTTGCGGCGAAAACTGAGAAGCCTGCCCGAAAGATGGTACAGGAAGAAATGACCCAAAGAGTGAAAAGCTTAGAACAATGGTTGGAAAACATGCAAGGGCTGGCAGGCCAAAAGAGTGTTGCCTTCAAAGATCTATGTATGTTCCCCGATGTCCACTTGCCGCCTGGTTTCAAGACTCGCAAATTTGAAAAGTACGATGGACATGGAGATCCCATAGCCCACCTGAAAAGGTATTGCAATCAACTGAGAGGTGCGGGAAGAAATGAAGAGTTATTGATGGCTTATTTTGCGGAAAGCCTTACGGGAGTAGCCTCCGAATGGTTTATGGATCAAGACACGTCTCGCTGGCATGTCTGGGGTGACATGGCACAGGCCTTCGTCAGACAGTTCCAATACAACATCGACATTGCCCCAGACCGCATTTCCCTCTCAAACCTGAAGAAGAAACCAAGTGAAAGTTTCAGGGAATATGCCATCAAATGGAGGGAGCAAGCAGCTCGATTAAGCCACCCATGGATGACCACGAGATAATTACTATCTTCCTTCAAGCGCAAGAGCCAGATTACTTTCAAAACATGGTGTCCGCAGTTGGCAAAACCTTCTCGGAAGCAATCAAAATTGGAGAGATGGTAGAGATTGGTCTCAAGACAGGCAAAATTATAAGTCAAGCTGTTCTTAAAGCCGCAACTCAGGTTGTCCGGGTTGAGTCTGATAATCTTAGCGACACAAATGAGGAGATTGAAGAAATCATGATGACATCAGGGTCTAGAAGAGGTCCCAGGAGTACATCTCGAAGGTATGAGCAGCCTCCTCAGATGTTTCATGGCTCCCCTGAGCAGTATTATCCACCTCAGAACCCTCAATACTTTATCGCTCCACCTCAGTATGTTGTCCAGCCACCAAAACGCCCCAGGAGGCGAGCACGAGCATCACAAAATCTCCAGGAAGTCTCCACAAAATTTTCAGGTGCCCTATAACCCACATCCAAGCCAGAGGTATAAAGGGGAACAAAGGTTGAAAGATAATTTTACACCAATAGGAGAGTCCTATGAAAGCTTATTTGAGAAGTTAAAGAATCATGACATGATTGCACCTATTCCTCCAAATCGTGTGGACCCACGTGCAAGAAGCTTTGACCCTTCTAAAAGGTGCGAATACCATTCCAATGCCCAGGGGCACAATGTGGGAAGCTGTCGGGATTTGAAAAGAGAAATAGAAAGAATGATCCAAGAAGGGCGGATTGTGATCAATAACAGTGACATGGAGCACTCGAGCCCTATCGAGAACTTGTTGACAGAGGTTGATGATGTCGAAGCTAGTAATGGTCTTGGCAGTATTGATGCAAAGCTCAGTGGCTAAGATGCCAGTTTTTGATGAAGTGGGAGGCCGCTCCATTCTTTGGTTAGCGAGAGAGACGCTGTTGGTGGCTTATTTTGTTGTCATTTCTGTTGTCCGGATTATTAAGGTTGTAATTTGGATTTTGTCCTGTGTCAAACCTTCTTATCTTTCCATTTTGTCCTAGCAGTTTGTTTAAATTTTGTCCAGTTTGTGTTAGGATTTTATTCTGGTTTGTTTGGTTTTCTCAATCCATTCCACCGGTAGTCTAAAGCAAATCCGGTCTTTTATTATTTCCAATCATCTCTTTGTTTAATACTTTTATCATTTCGTTCACTGCCGATTCTAGGGACATGACATGCGCACCCAGTTTGGGCCTAATCTTTAAAGTTAATCATTAAACCCCGGAAAGGCGATCAGACCATTTAAAGAAAATAAGGACGGTTTGAGATTATTCAGAGCTCGAGTCATGTGGAACCGGGGCAAGTTAAGCACAAAGAAAACCGTTAAAAGCAAGATTCGCCAAATTGGCATGAAGGTCGGTCATGATAATGAGAGTGTCACCCAACGGTGCTTAGAAATGACAAAGGAAAAATAAATGTTTAACATAATTGTCAAGTCCAGCACCATCGGAAGAGACTATAAATCTATGCTCAATTGTGTTGTTTGCACTTGGCATGTTTTGAAGACTGGAATGACGAAGACATTTTGTTCTGCTACCTAAACACTTTATCCTTCGTTACCCCTTTTGAGCCTTATTTACTTTCTTTCATACGCCTCGTTCGGAATCAGTAGCAACGAAGAAAAAGAAAAAAGAAAGAAAACAACAAAACGAAAAAAAAGAAAAGAAAAAAGAAAAGAAAAATGATAACAGAGAAAGAAAGTCAACTGAAAGACGAGGAATTGGGAACTACGTTTGACCTGATTCCTCAAAGAGGATACGTAGGCGCTTCACGGCTCGGTCATAGTTTTGAAAATGAAAAAAAATCAATTAAAATATCCCCAGGGAAGAAACTGGGGCAAAAGTTGCGTTTGTTGTAAATAAATCTAATTCCGAAGGTTGTAACTAATAACCCAAAAATTAATGTATTTTTGAGCCTTTTATACCTTTTCTTTCTAGCCCTATCCAAAACCCACATTACGGTCCAAAGAAAGACCTTTTGATCAGTCTTCAAAAGATGCCAAGTCAGACAAATGAGAGTCTCACCGGTGAGCATAACGTTCTGTTCCACAGCAGAAAGGACTCTATTCCACAGCAGAAAGAGTCATACCGGCAACACTCCAAATCCCCAGCTGGAGAGAGATATAAAACGAGAGAGTCTTATTGGTGAAAACCTTCACAGGCACCATAAGGCGATGAAAGCTGAGAGAAGAACCCAAAAATGAGAGAGACTTGATAGTGAAAACCCTTCGGGCACTACAAGTCGAATAAGATTGAGAATCAGATGGGGAATCGCCAATTGAAGATCTTGAAAGATGATTGACGGTAGAGGATAGGCCACATACGCATGTCATGGCCATTAGAGTCGGTATCTGCATTTGATAGGTTTTCATTTATAGTTTCTTTTGTTAAAGAGTCATTGTTTCCTTTTGTCCTTTTATTCTGTTCCCTTTTATCTTTTTTTTTCTTTCATAAAAAAAATCCCCAATAGAGTCTGTTTGGTCAGAACAAGTGTGAATTGACTTCAAAATAGGCCATCAGCTTTCCAAAATGAGATCTGACTAGTACATCCAAGTGGTATAGTCAACAGGGAACAAACGCGAGGCCAGTGTCAAAAAGATATCCCTAGCAAAAAGGGAATTGACAGAAGGGTTGACAAGTGTCAAGAGGGATACCATTGCCTTTATCAAAAGTTATAAACCTCAAGGCCAAGGCCCATGAACAGAGCAGGGAGAGCAGTGAGCATGATTTGGTAAATTCATACTAGACTAAAAGGTCGGGGAAATGCCAGTTTCCGAGCTATGTCGCAAAAGAAGAGGGATATCCCCAGCAGAAAGGGATTATCCCCAGCACATAATATCATCCCCAACAAGCTGTGGAGCGTAGAGCAAGGAAGGAGAAAGGGAAAACCATCCCAGTGGGAGTATCACAACCAACCACCATGTTTTAAACTAACAAATTTTGTCTGATTTGAAACAGGTAAGGGAAATGGCATTGATGCCAGAAATGCATGCACAGGGATATTATCAAACTGGGGCAGAAAATTTTCCTTCCATTTAGAAAATTTTCTGGAAGTCAGGTACCCCCAACATGTAAGTAAATAATTCCCCAACAGTGTTATCCCTAGCAGTTGCGAGGAGTCCAACATAAGGTTGGAAAGTCGGTATCCTCAGCGGTTCCTTTCGGGGAAAGGCAAAACCACTCTCAAGGGAGGTAATCTTCGAAGGAAGAAGCTATGCAAAAAAAAAAGAATAATAATTAAAATAAAATAAAAAAGAATAAAAAAAACAAGACCTAGTCCGATGAACCTTCTCCTAGGATCAAAATCTTAGTCCGACGAATCTTTCTCCTAAGATAGAGACCTAGTCAGATGAACCTTCTCCTAGGATCAAAATCTTAGTCCGATGAATCTTTCTCCTAAGATACCAAAAAAGAAAAGACCTAGTCTGATGAACCTTCTCCTAGGATCAAAATCTTAGTCCGACGAATCTTTCTCCTAAGACAGAGACCTAGTCTGATGAACCTTCTCCTAGGATCAAAATCTTAGTCCGATGAATCTTTCTCCTAAGATACCAAAAAAGAAAAGACCTAGTCTGACGAACCTTTTCCTAGGATCAAAATCTTAGTCCGATGAATTTTTTCTCCTAAGATAGAGACCTAGTCTGATAAATTCTCCTAGGATCCAAATCTTAGTCTGACGAATCTTTCTCCTAGGATACCAAAAAAACAAGACCTAGTCAGATGAACCTTCTCCTAGGATCAAAATCTTAGTCCGATGAATCTTTCTCCTAAGATACCAAAAAAGAAAAGACCTAGTCTGACGAACCTTCTCCTAGGATCAAAATCTTAGTCCGATGAATTTTTCTCCTAAGATAGAGACCTAGTCTGATGAACCTTCTCCTAGGATCAAAATCTTAGTCTGATGAATCTTTCTCCTAGGATACCAAAAAAAAAACAAGACCTAGTCTGACGAACCTTCTCCTAGGATCAAAATCTTAGTCTGACGAATTTTTCTCCTAAGATAGAGACCTAGTCTGATGAACCTTCTCCTAGGATCAAAATCTTAGTCTGATGAATCTTTCTCCTAAGATGCCAAAACATCCTAAGATCACATCCCCAGCGAGTTCCCTTGTAAAAATCCTCCAGCAAGCTTGCCCCAACAAATCCCCAGCAAGTCCGTTCTGTACAAATCCCCACAGAGTCTCCCCTTGTACAATCCCCCACAGAGTCTCCCCAATATTAAAAAAAAAATCCCCGTTGGAATTTCCTCAGCACATCCCCAGCGAGTCCCTTTGTAAAAATTCCCCAACAAGCTTACCCCAACAAATCCTAGAAAGCCCGCTTTGAAACAAATCCCCAGCATGCCCCGTTGTACAAAAATCCACACAAAGAATCCACTTTGTAAATATTCCCCCCACAGAGCTTCCTTTTGTACAAATCCCCACAGAGTATCCCCAATAAAATCCCCGTTGAGAATCTCCAAGCAAGATGGGACACAAAAAAAAATAAAAAAAATTAAATAAAAGAGAGCCTTAAGAGGCAAATCATCACAGGATCTGGAAATACAAAGCCTGAGCAGTCAAAAGTGTTTCGCCATTTGAATCCAATCAACGGCGGGACTTCGCGACAGAAATAAGGACGCAACAAAGCAACAGGAACGATCAAGGTCACCAAACCGACTGTCATTTCCGAACTAACAATTGTTCTCTGTCTGAAAAGTTGAAACAGGTATAATCCAAGACAACCGTGCAAGAAGCAGGTGTCGCCCAAAGAAGAAGGTACATGGGTACAAGAAATATTTTGACAATAAGGAATTCACTCGAAAGGTAAGTTTCTACGAGACTCCCTTTTATCTGCTACTAAAACAAGAAAATCCAAAAAAAAAAGAGGCTAGCTAGCATTCTCGAACTTTACCCCCCAACCAGTCAGCATTAGGGTTTTAAACTCTAAACTGAATTTTCCCTTTCAGTCAGCATTAGGGTTTTAAACCCTAAACTGAACTCGTTCCCTTTAGTCAGCATTAGGGTTTTAAATCCTAAACTGAACTTTTTTCCTTTAGTCAGCATTAGGGTTTTAAACCCTAAACTGAACTTTTTTCCATTCAGCCAGCATTATGGTTTTAAACCCTAAACTGAGCTTTTCCATGCAATCAGCATTAGGGTTTTAAACCCTGAACTGAATTTTTCCTTTAGTCAGCATTAGGGTTTTAAACCCTAAACTGAACTTTTTTCCATTCAGCCAGCATTAGGGTTTTAAATCCTAAACTGAGCTTTTCCATGCAATCAGCATTAGGGTTTTAAACCCTGAACTGAATTCTTCCTTTAGTCAGCATTAGGGTTTTAAACCCTAAACTGAACTTTTTTTCCTTTCAGCCAGCATTAGGGTTTTAAACCCTAAACTGAGCTTTTCCATGCAATCAGCATTAGGGTTTTAAACCCTAAACTGAATTTTTCCTTTAGTCAGCATTAGGGTTTTAAACCCTAAACTGAACTTTTTTCCTTTAGTCAGCATTAGGGTTTTAAACCCTAAACTGAACTTTTTTCCATTCAGCCAGCATTAGGGTTTTAAACCCTAAACTGAGCTTTTCCATGCAATCAGCATTAAGGTTTTAAACCCTGAACTGAATTTTTCCTTTAGTCAGCATTAGGGTTTTAAACCCTAAACTGAACTTTTTTCCTTTCAGCCAACATTAGGGTTTTAAACCCTAAACTGAGCTTTTCCATGCAATCAGCATTAGGGTTTTAAACCCTAAACTGAATTTTTCCTTTAATCAGCATTAGGGTTTTAAACCGTAAACTGAATTTTTCCTTTAGTCAGCATTAGGGTTTTAAACCCTAAACTGAACTTTTTTCCTTTAGTCAGCATTAGGGTTTTAAACCCTAAACTGAATTTTTTTCCTTTCAGCCAGCATTAGGGTTTTAAACCCTAAACTGAGCTTTTCCATGCAATCAGCATTAGGGTTTTAAACCCTAAACTGAACTCTTTCCATTCAGCCAGCATTAGGGTTTTAAACCCTAAACTGAGCTTTTTCCATGCATGTCAGCATTAGGGTTTTAAACCCTAAACTGAACTCTTTCCTTTAGTCAGCATTAGGGTTTTAAACCCTGAACTGAACTTTTTCCTTTAATCAGCCTTAGGGTTTTAAACCCTAAACTGAACTTTTTCCATTCAGCCAGCATTAGGGTTTTAAACCCTAAACTGAGCTTTTCCTTCCAGTCAGCATTAGGGTTTTAAACCCTAAACTGAATTTTTCCTTTAGTCAGCATTAGGGTTTTAAACCCTAAACTGAACTTTTTTCCATTCAGCCAGCATTAGGGTTTTAAACCCTAAACTGAACCTTTCCCTTTCAGTCAGCATTAGGGTTTTTTAACCCTAAACTGAACTTTTTCCTTTAATCAGCATTAGGGTTTTAAACCCTAGACTGAACTTTTCCCCAGTTGGTCAGTATTAGAGTTTCAACTCTAAACTGAACCTTTCCCCAGCTAGTCGATATTAGGGCTCCAACCCTGAACTGAGCATGCATATCCTCTTTCATCAATTTTATGAACTTCCTGGCGAATAATTCACGAAATTTTCCTAGTGAAACTGGGGCAGAAAATTTCGTTCATTTGTTTTTCCCGCAGGTCTAACCTCGAGCCACACGGATCGAAACGACCCACAAGATGAGTCTCAACTCAGAATCTAAGAAGAAAAAGAAAAAAGATGTCCCGAGACACCGGAGAAAATGGAAGGCGGATCGCTCCAAGATTTGATCAAGGTCCCGAGTTCTACCAACCCCGTCATATTCAGTATCACAGAAATAAATAGGCGCCTACAACTTGCAAGCATCAAGATTCAGATCGGAGTCTACAAGCAGAATCAGCTAAGACCCAAGATCAAGTCGCAAAAGAATCATAGATAGGAATCTTGTAACTAGCAGTTGACATGCATATAAGTGTTTAGTTCAGTTTCAATTTTTCTTTGGTTGTAATAAGGCGGTCAGTAAAGCAGCGGTGACAACAGCAACAGTAGTAACAACAAGCATTGCAATCCCATGGTAGTCCCAGCTACCCAAAGTTTCCCGAACTACATTAACCTGATTCCCCTTTAGCCAGGGATATGTAGGAAACCTTTGAAGCAGAGGTTCGGTTAAATCTTTTTCAAAAAAAATGCTTCACACGGAGTACTCGGATAGGCAAAAATCGCTCACTTTATCTTTGCGCGAAAACCCTTCGTGTCTTCGGGCAAAGAGGGGCAGCTGTAAGCACGTGATTTTTGCCCTATATGAGAAATACTCCCAGAAAATGCAAAATAAAATGATTTTCCTTGGTGTGCAATTTTGAGTATTTTTGTGATATTTTTGGATAATTATTTGTATTTGTCTGTGTTTGTTTATTTGTTAAATTAATAAAAAATATAAAAATATGTCGCATTTTGCATGTAGGATTTAATTCTACAATTTTTAGTAATTAAATTAGTTTTACAAAAATTAAAATTACAAAAATAGGCATCTTTTGCATTTTTAGCATTTAATGTCCAAATGAACAATTTTATGCTTAATTATTACTTAATTGTGCGTTAATTGTTATTGGGAGTTAATTTGCGATTTTATAACTTAATTTAGTTCTTAATAATAATTTAAGTATTTTTATAATTTAGTTTTAGAAAATAAAAGAAGAAAAGATAACAAAAATACAAATAAAAATCGGATTGGGCCACTTCTTCAATTTTCAACCCCAGGCCCAAACAATTGTCCACGACCCAGTCCACTTCACACGGGTCGACCCGGTCTGCCCCATTAATCCAATACCCAACCCCTTTCTTCATTTTTTGGTCTAAACATAAAAACAAAACAAAAAGAACAAGACAAAACCCTAAAAAACTAAGGAAATGATCCGCCTCCCCCCCTTGGTTGTCTTCTTCTCCATCACCCAAATGAAGACCTCCCATGGCTGCCTCACCATCATCTTCTTCGCGTACCCTCCGCAATCCGCCATTGTCACTACTTCCTCTGCTTCCCGTTCCACCTTCTTCTTCCTTGACCTCACCTTCTTCTTCTTCTCCGCCATTGTTGCGTCGACCATTGTTGCTGCGTCGACTGCCTCCCCGTCGTCGTCCACCACCCATCACCTCCCTCACGTCCAAACACCTTCGACCAAACAGTCCCCGTCAACCACCAGCTTCCCCCTCGTCGTCACTGTCCAGTCAACGACCAAACAACCACCAAACGCCACTGCCCAGACGACCCCTCGCACCCCCAATGCTCGAACCATCGGACCCCCCTGTCGAGTAGCAGCTGTTGATGTTGCTGCTGCGCCACTTTCTTCTCCGGCAAAAACCCAGAAAACGAACAAGAACGCGTCACCTCCGAGCTACTGCTGTCCGCCATGGCTGCTCCCCGTCGTCGACCTCCGGCTGCTCCTGTTTTGCCTCACTTCATCTTCCTCCGAGCTACTGTTTCATCTTCTTCAGTTGGTGTTTTATCCTCCAGCTCCTCCGTTCCGCGCTGCTGCTTCAGCTTCCTTCGTCCTCATCATCCATGTCGCCGCAACTTCACCGTCGTTACTGTTGCTACTGCCTTCCCTCCATTGATGAACCAGTCAAGCCCATCACTGCTGCCCGCACCCCAGCTCTTTCACGTAACCAAACGAACCCCCCAACTGCCGATAGTGCCTCGATATGGTTTCGTTTGTTTCTTAGGTTCGTGTTCGTCGACGTTTGGTCGAGCTTTGGTCGAGCTTTGGTCGAGGTTCATCAAAACAGTCCATACATATTCGTGTCGATCCGGTTAGTAGTTTTTGAGTTTTATTTTGTCCGTATTTCGTTTGGATATTTTTCGAATCTGAAATCGGCAAATTTTTGTTATGTTCATGTCTATGTTTAGATATTTAATTTTTAGTTCATGTTCATGTGTTGTTTGTTAAATTAATTTTTCAGATTCCAAATGAAAGATTAATTACTTATTTTTCATGTTTATTTCATGTTCGTATTATTGTTGAAGTGAATATTTGTTAGTTTAATGTTTGTTAGATTCAAATTGAAATTTAATTAATTATTTCTTCAATTTGTTTCATGTTGTTATGAATTTTTCAGAAAATGTTAATGTTGTTTGAATCATTAGAATCCGTCATGTATGTTGCTTAAAAAAACAGATTTAATTCATGTTCATCTTTGTTTGAAGTTCATGTTTAAATCCAGTGATTTAATGTGAGTTTATGTTTGTTTGTGATTTGTTGATTTAATTTGAATCATGCATATTGTTGTTGGTATTGTTGTATCTTTGTTCATCCATTGATGATCTAAATTAACCAGGATTGGTTCCCAATATGGTTGATTTATTTCCATTAATTTGGAGTTTGTGTTGTTCATCATGTTCATATGATTTGTTGTTGAAGATTGTTGAGAAATTGGTCATCTTGACTATATTTTGGTCAAGTTATGATTTAATTGATTGTTTAGAGCAGAGGGGTAATTTGGTAAATTGCAGTGCATTCGGGGGTAGATTTGTAATTGCAATAAGGTCGGAGGGGTAGTTTGGTAATTGAACATTATTTTGATTCTTTATGTTAAGCATGGGGGACAAATATAATGGGGTGGGGTTTTTGATGTACTTGTTTAATATAATGGGGGACAAGACAAAACATAATGGAGAGGAATCTTGTACTTGTTTAATGTAGGCATGGGGGACATATTGTAATGGGTTGGTAATGTGGCATTTATTTTAATGTAGACATGGGGGACATATGGTAATGGGTTGGGAATGTGATATTTATTTAAAGAAGACATTTAATAGTGGGACACAACATGCCATTGGGGGAGTAATTTGGGGTTGGGAATTGAAGACTTGTCTTGCTATATATAGAGTCATTCTTGACATTAAAAGGGAGAGACTTGAGAGTTTTAAGGGAGATTTTTTGGGGGGAGAGAAAAAGAGTTGAATATTATTGAGAGGATTTTTAGAGAGAGTTGACAGATTCTTTTTACACTTGAGAGTTGACATACTTTTATACTTGGAGAGAGTTTGTGATAGTAAAAGAGAAAGACAATTTGAACTTTCACTCGAACAATTCTGTTTGCTTTTCTTCGAGTGTTATTCAAAAGTCAGAAACTACTGCATCTCGTATCTTTTCTCTCTTCTGCTTTGACTGCGATTGTACTTTTGCACTGCTGAGTTTTCAATCTGTTACTGGGTTATTCTACTGGTTTTTACTGGTTTTGCGGTGTTGCTGAACCTGCTGTTGCCGCGTTATTACTGTCGCTGACTCCTACTTCTTTTGTTCTTGTACTGCTGTTTCCAGGTACACATTTGTACACTCTTGGCTTGAAGCGAAAAAATGAAATATTAATCAGGCTCCTGTTCCTGTTGAATTCTTTTGTTTGGATCTGTGTTTGAATATTAATTTTCCTCTCTTTGTATAAAAATGTAGTCGATTAATTAATTAGTAATGAGGCTGCATATGTATGATGTCTTCATCTAATAATGCTAGTTTAAATTACTTGAAGAATAGTTAATCGGCTTTGATATTATTGTGTATCCCTCTCATGTTCCAGCATTAGTAAATAATAGAATATAAAAATGAAAGCAGTTTTTCTTTGTACAAACTCGATCGCAATTTTCCAATCGCATTAGCCGTAAACTAATAACTAATAAGTTACGTTTTCAGCATGTAAATAATTAAGAGATTTTCTTTTATTTTAGAGACGAACTTAATAGAAAATATAGTCACTATAGGTTTATCCTTTAAAATAAAAATGAGACGAGCCTCGCCAAATAAATCACAAACCGCCGGGGTCCTCAATAAAATACATAACCATTGACTAGACTTTGGATTTGGCCGTTTAATGAACCTTCACGGCCTCTTCCTAAAATAACAATACGCTAGTTGCTTTAGGGGCGTACCTTTAATAATTTAACCTTCTTAAACACGGGTGCACATTGATGTGACCCAAATCCAAATCTCAACGGAGTCAAAATGTGTCGACGACCACGGGTGCATTGATTGTGACGTGGTTCGAGATGCATTTCCACGACGTTGCAATTCTATAAAAATAAATGATAATAATAAAAGCGGTTTAAACTTAATAAAAGCACGTAAGTCATAACATGTATTTAAATCAGATATTTAGCCATTATAACAATTTAAGCGACCGTGCTAGAACCACGGGATTCGAGGGTGCCTAACACCTTCCCTCGGGTCAACAGAATTCCTTACTTAGAATTTCTGGTTCGTAGACTTCATTTGGAAAAGTCAAAAATTTCCTCGATTTGGGATTCAAGATAAACCGGTGACTTGGGACACCAAAAGCCAAACCTTTCCCAAGTGGCGACTCTGAATTAAATAAATAATCCCATTTCGAATATTGTCACTTAAATTGGAAAAACTCCCTCGCGCATTTAACCCTTCGGGGCGGGCGCGCAAAAAGGAGGTGTGACAATGAGCATGCTTTCACAAAAGACAGTACATAATTCAGATTAGGACAAATCATAGAAAAGGATCATTGATCAATTAATGAGTCAAGAAGCATATTAGTTATCAGCTAGAACTAATGAAGAGGTTATAGCACGGAGAATACAGAATCATGATAACATATTTAACAACTAAAGTATGCATAGTGAACTAGTTTGAAAGGTATCGAAGCATTCTCAATGTTAAAAGACAGTCATGAGTTATACATGATTAAACAAGTTTTAACAATTAGTCTACTGGGTTAAACATGTCTAAAACACATAGAACAATGAGTCTAATAACAGTAGTATACTCAACAAGTGACAGAGTAGAGAAGTTTTAACAACTTACTAGTTCAGATGAAGTAGAAAGAAGTTTAGCAATGCATCAATGATCATCAACAACAACAAACAATAGAAGATTTCTGGCCTTGGCTTCCAGCCGGCCAAGAATCAAAGCAGAATGATAACAGTATATAGTTTTAATAGTGAGAAATACTCGAGTTCTAAGTCTGTCTGAAGGAGAAAGGAGGAGAAGTTTAAATAGCACTAGACTAGAGCCCACAAATAAGGTAATAATCTATCAAGGAAAGTACCTAATAGTTAATTAAGGAAAGAAAACTCAGAACCTTATTTAAGGTAAGCCAGAAGTACCAAGTGCATAGACGCATAAAATATATAGTCAGAGATTTTAACACAGTAGTTAGGGACTCAAACAAACTTGGGGAATCAAAGACTCCTAAGTTAGGGTAAGTGAAATTGGTCAATAATTAACGGCAAGAGTCATAAAAACAGATAGACAGAATTACTGAAGGAAAAAATGAAATAACGAATCGAAAACCCTAATTTTTAGGGTAAGTAAAATTAACGGAAATAATCAAAGGCAAAGCTCTAATAAAGATGCACAACAACATTAAAGATTGAACCAGATTTGGTTCGATTTTTAAGAATAAAAAACCCTAATTTTTAGGGAAAATAATTAGTCAGAAATATCTACGAAAAATCATAATAGAGATGCACATAGATAGATATATGAAAACATTAAATAGAAATATTTAACAAAAAATAGAAAAACTATAACAGATCTTGAAATATCTGAACCGTAGCTTTAGGGTAAATAAAGAATCGAGAAAATCTCAGAGATTCGTACCACAAAGAGACGAAGAATGAACATAGATGGAAAGAAATGAAGGTTCGAACCAGATTTAGTTCAAAGCAAGAAAGATCTACTTCACATGTTAGGCAAGTGATTATATAATACCATAATCGGTTAACCAGTAGTAGGAGACGTCCAATAAGGTAAGAAAATCGTCTATGGATTCCTTCTCTGAGTTGAAATCGAAGGGGAGTGGGATTACGACGCTAGAGTTTCATAAGAGGGGAAGAAGAGAGAGTTTGAGGGCGGTGGGGTTTAGGGAATGAAGTATTAGGGTTAGAGATGGTTAATTAAAACGGGAAGTGTGAACGGGGGCCGTTGATCTTGAAAGATCAACGACCAGGATTAAAAAAAGAGGTTTGGGTCGGGTATAGGAACGAGTACCGGTTGGTTTATTGGGTCAGGGGTTATTTGATTTGGGCTGAGGTGTTGGGCTGGTATATTTTAGGTAATTGGGCTAGGGATTGGTCCGAAATAAGCCTAAAAATGGGCTGTTATTTAAATACCCAATTTTAATTGATAAATAATCTGTAAAAAATGATAAATAAATAGTAAAAATATCATTTGTGCATAAAACTAGTAAAAATAGTTATTTAACATTATAAAAAGTATAAAAGGATTATTTTGGCATAAATAAAGTAATTGTAGATACATCTAGGCTATTATTGTAATTGTGCAATTTTAGCCTTAAAAAATGCAAATGCAATTATGACAAATATATTAAAAATATTTATAACATAGTATGGATATAGATGGTGAAATTAGATGATAAGATCTTTGTATACTAATTTGTAATGAAATTAATGAGTATTTATATAATAAAATGTAGGAATACATTGATTTAAAACCCTTTAAAATTATAGAAATTTATGAAAAATACTTATATATGTCTATAAATCAAGTGATGATGCATATGCGCGATTTTGAAAGCATATATGTATATTAAAAAAATATGAGGGAAAAATTGGGTATCAACAGCAGTCTCTCTTTACCCGGGAAGGATGAAAGAATTGTCAGGTAAAGAAATAATGACTGATTTTGACCGAATAGGTTGATTTGAACAAAAATAGTCCACACTCTGGATTGTGAGCTGCCTACATATCCCTGATTTTACAGGAATCAGGCCATGTGTAGTTCTAGATCCGACGGTGAACGAAATCGATGGAATTGTTATAGGAGTGGTCATGTGTTTCAGCAAGGTTCTTTTGAGTAGGATAGTATCGGATGAATTTACGCGAAGTCATGAATGTAAATTTGAGATGTTATGGATGTATCACAGAGAAGATATCTGAACGGTCATAGGGTAAAGCGAGTAATTGATGAGAGTCGGTTACGTTTGAAATAATGGCAGGGTGTGAATGGTATGAGCGGAAACCAGAGCGAAGGTTACTCCTGTTCAAAGAACGGTTACCTCCTGAGTTACCTACAAAAACTTAAAACACGATGCACGCAAATATATATATATATATATATATATATATATATATATATATATATATATATATAGGTTATTGCGACAATTTAAACATGATGCAAATTTCCGTTGGACTATGAAGAATGTCTTCAGACGGTGAGGATGGTGTCCTTAGACCATGACATCCTAGGCCATGAATTGTGAGATAAGGGATTCGCAGGCCATGAAATGGTGTTCTCGGGCCATGAGAATGGTGTGTCTGAACCATGACACCTTTGAATAATGATGTGCAGTATTGAGAGATCCTCAGGCCATGACATGGTGTCTTCAGGATATGAGAATGATGCATTCGGACTATGGCACCTTCGGATAGAGAAATGATGATGGATCATATAAGAAAAACAAGATAGAGCTTAGTCTTGCATAGGATCGGGACAGAGCTTAGCCCCAGAAAAGGCAAAATAGTGCTAGGTTTCATATAGTGTAACATTTAACATTAGACAAGAAAAGGCATAGCTTAGCCTTATTCAGTTGGGGAGACTAAATAGTGCTAGGTTCCACTGCAGGACTTAGCCTCATGCAAGGAGAGGAGACAATGCTAGTCTCATGCAGTGGAAGGCATTGCTTAGCCTTATGCAAATAGGGAGGCATGGCTTAGCCTCATGAAAGAAAGGGAGGCAATGCTTAGTCTCATGCAAGAAAAAGGAGACAAAGCTTAGTCTCATGCAAGGGAAAGCAGTGCTTAGCCTTATGCAAATAGGGAGGCAGGGCTTAGCCTCATGCAAGAAAGGGAGATCGGGATTAGTCTCATGCATTGGAAGGAAATGCTTAGCCTCATGCAAGAAAGGGAGACAATGCTTAGTCTCATGCAAGAAAGGGTGACAATGCTTAGTCTCATGCAAGAAGGGGAGACAATTCTTAGTCTCATGTAATGGAAGGCAGTGCTTAGCCTTGTGCAAATAGGGAGGCAGGGCTTAGCCTCATGCAAGGTTTGAGACAATGCTTAGTCTCATGCAAGAAAGGGAGACAATGCTTAGTCTCATGCAAGAAGGTGAGAAAATGCTTAGTCACATACAACGAAAGGCAGTACTTATCCTTGTGCAAATAGGGAGGCAGGGCTTAGCCTCATGCAAGGTTTGAGATAGTGCTTAGTCTCATGCAAGAGGAAGGCAATGCAAATGAGGAGGCAGGGCTTAGCCTCATGCAAGTTTTGAGACAATGCTTAGTCTCATGCAATGGACAAATAGCAAGTAGGAGCAGAATACTTCTTAGCTGGAGATATATTTGTGTTTGGCGGCCCTGTCGTTATGAAGATAGTGATTTTGGTATGCAAATGCTCCTGTTATGTTCATTGTTCCTGCATCCAAAGAAAAATCGTGAATTTTGTGGGGAAGTTTGGTTCGTGTCTTTGCCTGCTTTCTTTGCTTTGCTTTGCTTTGGGGATCCTGTTTGGGTTACCCTGGGTAACATCTGGCTACCATAGAAATAAACATTTTCGAAAAAATATGCGTGTATTTGATGAAATAGAGTTATTTAGAAAACATAGTGGTATGTAATATCAAGTAAATTAGATGAACTAATGACTGCGACACTTTTAGAGACATTACGACTTCTTTGCATCTCCTCAAAATTCTGCCCCAGTTTAGTAAGTGATTCACCAGCCATTCTACATGCAACGAAGTTTGTCGGACTTGCTCCAGAATTTTTAGAATCCTTCTCAAAATTCTGCCCTAGTTACTTAATCGATTCTCTAACTGTCTTGCATATGATGACTTCGGCTGGACTTGCTCCGGAATTTTGAGGGCCCTCCTCAAAATTCTGCCCTAGTTTTTGGTTGTGAAAAAATGAAATTTTATTGAGATGTGACCGAACCCACAGGGCTGCCTACATATCCCCTCTTAAACTGGAATCAGGTCAAGTGTAGTTCTGTTACATCAGATTAAGAAATGTAAACAATTTAAATATAGTATCTCTTGACCGCGGCCGAATTGATAGGCTTTGGCCAAACTTCTCCGTCCATTTCTGTGAGTATGCATGCTCCTCCTGTTAGTACCCTATGGACCATGTATGGCCCGTGCCAGTTGGGCGAAAAACTTTCCTTTTGCTTCATCTTGATGTGGGAAGATTCGTTTCAACACCAGCTGCCCCGATGCGAATTGTCTAGGTTTGACACTTTTGTTGAAATTTCTAGACATTTTATTATGATAAAGTTGACCATTACATACTACATTCATTATTTTTCCATCGATAAGAGCCAATTGTTCATAACGGCTCCTTATCCATTCTGCATCATTAAGTTCTGCTTCTTGTATAATTCTCAAAGAAGGAATCTCGACCTCGACGGGAATGACAGCTTCAGTACCGTAAACCAACATGTAGGGAGTTGTTCAGGTTGATGTGCGAACTGTGGTATGGTATCCCAATAAGGCAAATGGTAATTTCTCGTGCCATTGCTTGTGGTTGTTTATCATTTTCCTCATAATTTTCTTGATGTTTTTGTTGGCGTCTTCCATGGCTCCATTCATTTGAGGTCTGTATGCTGAGGAATTCTTATTCTTGATCTTGAAGGTTTCACACATATCTTTCATTAAATCGTTGTTGAGGTTGGCGGCATTGTCGGTAATGATGGATTCTGGTACCCCGAATTAGCAAATAATACGATCCCTGACAAAATCTACGACGACTTTCTTGGTTACAGCCTTGCAAGATACATCCTCAACCCATTTTTTGAAGTAGTCTATGGCCACTAAAATGAACCTATGCTCGTTTGAAGCGGCATGCTCGATTGGACCGATAACATCTATTCCCCAAGCGGCGAAAGGCCAAGGTGAACTTGTTGCATTGAGTTCATTCGGTGGTACCCATATCATATCTGCATGTACCTGACACTGGTGACACTTCTAAACATACTTGATGCAGTCTATTTCCATAGTCATCCAAAAGATCCTGCTCTTAATAAATATTTGGGTAGAATGAAACCATTCATGCGCGGCCTGCAGGTTCCAGTGTGTATTTCCTTAAGCAATCTGGAAGCTTCTTTGGCATCAACACACCATAATAATCGTAGGTCTAGAGTCCTTCTGTACAGAATTCCTCCACTTTGGAAGAAATGATTGGACAATCTTCGAAGCGTGCGTTTCTGAGTATAATTTGCATGCTCTGTGTATTCTCCTCTTGCCAAGTATTCCTTGATATCGTGAAACCAAGGATTTTCGTTTGTTTCTTCTTCAACTTGAGCATAATAAGCTAGCTGACTATGGATCCTTACTGGAATGAGATCAATGAAATTCTTATCCGGATGCTGTATCATGGAAGACAAGTAGCCAGCGCGTCTGCGAACTCATTTTGGATTCTTGGAACATGTTTGAATTCTATCTTTTGAACCTCTTCATCAATTCTTGCACATGATATAGATATGGTAGTATCTTAGTATTCTTTGTAGCCCATTCTCCTTGAACCTAATGTACCAGAAGATCCGAATCACCAATTACCAGCAACTCTTGTATATTTATGTCGATGGCCAAATTGAGCCCCATGATGCAAGCCTCATATTCCGCCATATTGTTGGTGGATGGAAACCTGAGCTTCGCAGATACCGTATAATGTTGACATGTCTCTGATACCAAAACTGCTCTAATACCCACTCCTTTGAAATTTGCAATTCCGTCGAAAAACATTCTCCAACCGCCGTAGGCTTCGATAATATCTTCTCCTAAAAATGACACTTCTTTATTGGGAAAATACGTTTTCAATGGTTCGTATTCCCCTCCCACAGGATTTTTTGCAAGGTGATATGCTAAAGCTTGTCCCTTGACTGCCTTATGAGTCACATAGACGATATTAAACTCACTCAACAATATCTTCCATTTGGCTAGTTTCCTTGTAGGATTGGTTTCTGAAAGATGTATTTCAGGGGATCCATTCTCGATATGAGGTATGTAGTGTAGGCACAAAAGTAGTGCCTTAATTTTTGAGCTATCCATGTCTAGGAGCAACAAGTACGTTCCAGCAAAGAATATTGTGCTTCATAAGGTGTGAACTTCTTATTTAAGTAATATATGGCCTGCTCTTTTCTTCCCGTCTCATCATGTTGTCCCAAAAAACAACCAAAAACCTCATCTAGTACGGACAAATAAAGTAGCAAAGGTCTACCAGGTTTCGCTAGGACCAAGACTGGTGGCATGGATAGGTATTCCTTGATTTTGTCAAAAGCTTTCTGACATTCTTCAGTCCATTTTGTTGCAGCATCTTTTTGTAGCATTTTGAAAATTGGCTCACAGATCACAATCGACTGTGCTAGGAATCAGCTGATGCAATTGAGACTCCCCAAGAAACTCATCACATCTTTCTTACTCTTCGGGGTGGCAAATATTGTATGGCTTTGATCTTTGAGGGGTCCAATTCAATCCCCCGACGACTGACAATGAAACCTAGCAATTTTCCAGCAGGGACTCCGAAAGCACATTTTGCAGGATTTAGTTTCAGATTGTAACTTTGAAGCCGATTAAAGAATTTCCTTAAATCTGCTATATGATATGTGCTTCTTCTGGATTTGATGATGATTTCATCCATGTATACCTCTTTTCCTTGTGAATCATGTCATGGAAAATGGTCATCATGGCTCTTATATAGGTAGCCCCAGCATTCTTCAGGCCAAACATCATCATTTTGTAACAATACATTCCCCACAAAGTGATAAAGGCTGTTTTCTCAGCATCTTCCTCATCCATCCAGATTTGATTATATCCCGCGAAGCAATCCACAAAGGATTGGAGTTCATGGTTGGCACAGTTGTCAATCAGTATGTGTATATTGGGTAACAAAAATTCATCTTTGGGACTTGTTTTATTTAAATCTCGATAGTTGACACATACTTTGAACTTCCCATCCTTCTTTGGAACTGGCACGATAGTGGCCAACCAAGTAGGATATTCGACCACTCTAACAATTTTGCCTTTGATCTGCTTGGTGACTTCTTTTTTGATTTTCAGGCTCATATCAGGTTTGAACTTTCTGAGTTTTTATTTTACAGGCGGACACATCGGATCGGTAGGTAGTTCATGATCCACTATAGACGTGCTCAAACCAGTCATATCATCATAAGACCATGCGAAAATATCCTCATACTCTTTCAAGAAACGGGTGTATTCTTTTTTTTTCTGATGGTGACAAATGGATACTTATGCGGGTTTCTTTGACTGTTTCAGAATCTCCCAAGTTGACTATCTCAGTTTCGTCCGGGTTAGACTTAGGCTTATTCTCAAAATTCTCAACTTCTCTGACAATTTCCTCAGGGATTATATCTTCTTCTTCTACTTCTTCTGTTTCACTATCCTTATGTTGTGTTGTCTCATTACATGTCACACTCATTGGTTCATCAGGATAAGTAATAATAATGTTGTAGAGGAAAAGTGTAAAAGATAATAATAAATACTAAAATAACAATGCATTAATTATAACTCGAAAACATCAAAACAGTTTTGGCTTGATGACTCGAGCAATTATTTCAAAACAAAATGCATCTTAAAATAAAATATTGGAGATATCTTAAATGTTTGAAGTGGATCTAGCATTAGATCTCCTAATTGTTTGACCAAAAATATAGATCTTGGTTCAACTAACTAAATTTATTAATCTTAGTTAATAATAGCATCCTAAAGACGAAAGTCTCATCAGCGTGACAAATAGCACGTAGATCTATTCAAAAAGCTATGACGGTATACAATAATTAATATTTAAGAAGCCAAACATAAGTAATGTAGTCATGAATAGTGATAAATAGCAATAAATGACATTTATGTAAGTAGAACGAACGAGTCACCCGAGAAAGGATGAAATCAATGAATATTTCTGACAATGATGAATGATGGACAAGCCTTTGAATATCCGAGTTATTCTCGAATCCAGTGAAAAAGTGTGGATAAGAATCTTAGTGAAAAAGTTATTTTTGTAGGCTTGCAATAAGATCAGATTCTCTCTTCAAAGTCAAAGTATATTTTACAAATGAATATCTCATGTATAGGGAACATGTTCTTAAAAATCCTAATAGTACAAATCCAGATAATATTCACTAGAATATTCTCTTTAGTGTCCTATCTTAAAACTAGTCGTTATAGCTCTGCCAAGGGTATTCAACCTTGGCCCCGATCTTTGACGACTCCTCGGCTTTAGTCCTTGCTGACTCTTCGACCATGACCTTCATTGTTTCTTAGATCACTTCGACACGTGGCGGCCTGAAAATATTTTACTAATACCATTTTGACTTAAAGTATTCTAAAGATAGATTTTGACCCATACACTATTTCAAAGGCACATTCAACATATTCCATTTCCAAATCAGGCTGCAACTATACAAAGTCCTTCCTGTCTGCCACAAATAATCTACCAGAAGAATTCTAAAACAAATGATAGGTAGCTAACTAAAACTTACTAGGAGAAACATAATTGACTGCATTAATTTCTAAAGTTATATCATCCATGGAATTTAAAGAACCTAAAGAAGCATGAGTCATGCATATGATTAGAGCAAAATCAAACAAGCAATACGAGTGAAATTTCAGGGGAAAACGAGGCCCGAATTATAAGGAGAGAAAGAAATTCATTGAAAGTGGTGGTTGAGAGCATAGTTCTGGAGTTATCCATGCATTCTTACCTAGTTTTGAGCATGCAAAGAAATGACAAAGATATTGAAAGTCTTTTTGTTAATCTCTTAGGAATGTAATGGAAAGGAATGACTTTGTTTCTCTTCAAACGCTAGAGTGTTTGATACCTAAGATCATCTCCAGCCTTAACACCAAATTTCACATCAAAATGGTGTAACACCAAATTTACTCCAATCATTACCATTTTTTATATTAAAAAAGAATATTTCTTCTCTCTCTTCTATATTATATTATTATCTTCTATTTAAATTTTAGTTTTTATTTCCTTCAAACAAATTCTATCTTTTTTCTTTATTCCATATTCATCATATATAATTCACATACACCACTTATATAATCATTTATTACAAAATTATTTTAAAGGATAAATCAACTAAAAGTGAAATCATTGATAAAAGATAATTAAATAAATATTACATCATAGTCAAATTTAATTTAAGTACCACATAAATATTTAACTTTCGCCTCTATTCTCCCATAAATGCTCGATATATGCATTACGAAGTGTGAAATGCGCATCTTTATCCTTAATTCAACTTTCTTTTGTTAATCTTGCACCTCTTTTCTTTTTAATTTTCTTTTTTAAATTTTAGTTTTCACTTTTCATTTTTAGCAACATTAGATATCTTACATTTTTATTTTTCATTTTTAAATAATGGTTATATTTCTTTTTATACGATTATAATAATAATAAAATTAACTTATAATTTTATATAAATATAATATATACAAAAATTAATATATCAAAAAATAGGATATAAAATTAAAATTATAAAGATCTTAATATAAAAATTAATTATATACACAATATATGATAAATTAAAATTCCAAAAAAAAATAATAATAATAAATCAAATTTGGTGTTGATGCAACACTATTCATGCACTATAATGGTGCAAGATTTGGTTTAAAGTCAACTTTTGTTAAATAAAAGAAATTGTGTATTCTATAATAATTGAAATCCATGAAATTAATAACCTTAATAAGGATTGGATTATCAACAGAAAAGATACTGGTTTGGTGTATTTTAAGGAGGTGTTGAGTTTTTGGTGTTTTGTTAGTTGATATCGGGGACGTTAAAAGTGAGGGAGAGGTTTGCCAAGTTGCGGACCTGCTCAAGTTCACCTTGTAACTCCAATATCTTTTGTTTCAGTCGCACAACTAAGTCATTTGGTGCTGGAGTGCTTCGACCATATGAAGTTTCAGCATTGTCTTCATGTGTGGCATTGTCTTTCCTGATATTGCTTCTTTCATCCATTCTGGCCTTTTCTTTGCTTTTAGGATCATTTGGAGGAGGAGGAGGTGGAGGACCTCTTGATCTGGTATGCTATGCTGATGATGCCAGTATGCACGAACCAACATTAGGGGATGAGAATAAACAAATCAAGAAAAGAAGAAAACAAAAAGGTAAACAAGTCAATAAAGAGTATTAAAAGGCTACTTGCAGTATTTAAATACATATTGCGGAATAAATTTGCGTCCTAACTTGGGGACCTCATTGTGCCCGAGGTAGGCCTAAGCGACATGTAGGTTTGGAGAAAAACTGATGCTGATAACTACATCATTTCATTAATGTGAAAATAAACCGAATCCCTAATAAAATGATAATGATAATAAAGAGTTACTAATGGCATGTGCCTTATTACAACCAAAGCCTAAAACAAGTCTAGAAAGCAAGTAAGACATAATTTTTAATTTATTTTGTCCCAGAAGGACCTTCTCTATGCTTGGCCTTCTTTGCTCCATCGATAAAGTTCCTCAGGTCGCACATGTCCAGTAGCAGCTAGCCCTTGCTAGGAGACCTCCTTCATTTCCTTCCATGTTTTGACAGCCTGTAACCCTGTTTCTCATTTTCCCTTCTAGTTCCATCAATCCCTTCTCTAAATACTCCAACCTCTCTATTGATTTAGTGGCGATCTCCTTCAATTCGTTGATTGCTTCCATATCTGCTTTGTGTTGTTCCAAATGTCTGGCCTCAAATTCAAAAATCCTTTTGTGTAACCTCCTATATTTGACTTGGGCCTTGACAACATCGTCTATGACCCTATTCCCTAAATCAATCCCTAGCTTGACTTCTCCCGCTATGTCATCAACCAACCATGATGGATAGAAATGCACATGGCCAGCATGGTATCGATCTGGCTCGATAGTATCCTTCTCCACCATGACCTTTAGATGCCACATGTGTTGCGCCTCGTACTTGAATGGAATAGCATCACCTTGGAAATCTGCTTTGTAGTGAACTATCTTGGAGACTCGGGGTATGACTTTTTTCCTCCCAGCCTTTCTCATGACCCTAATATGAGCATAGGGATAGACACCCCTCAACCCAATCAGCACTAAATGAAGAATATCTCTTGACCTGATGATAAACTCGCTAGTAGGGAACCACTCGAACATCCAATGGACCTTGTCATCCGTCAAATTGCTAAAGAAGTGCACCCAATCCACAATATTTTCCAGTTGTGCAAACCTATCTGGGATGAAAGTCATTCTTTTTGGATGGTGAAAAGCTATGTGGTCATTCCATGGTCATCGCGGAAATTCCTGACAGTACTGTCCTCTTTGAAGATGCTCCAACAACCATATTTGCAGTAACAAGTTGGAGCCCTCGAAATGTCTGAATCCCTTCTTGCACCCTTCCAAAGCTCGATATATTTCTGCAACGATCATTGGGATGATAGTGTAATTTTTTCCCTCAATTCCTTCCATTAGGGCCTTAGTAACCATAGCCAAATGGGTGCGAATCCTTTCTCCTTGCATTGGGAATACCAACATCCCTAGAAAACAGACGATGAACACGAAAACCTGACGGTAGGTCCAACCAAACGAAGTAATAGCAAACTCATCATGGTAAAGGCGGTAAGATTTGTTGTGTCTGTAACGTGCGTTGAGGAAGTCGAATGGTATGCAAGACTTCTTTAAGCAACTAACTCATCATTCTTTCTAAAACTCATCATTTTCAGAAATCCTCGGGAGGTGCGATTCGCAGGTACCAATAGACCAGGGCTATCCCAAGGAAGTCCAGCAAAGCCCCATATTTCCTCTAGAAGGGGAGACATCTCTATATCCCCGAAATGGAACATCCCAGAACATAGTAGCGGCCTCGATCAGTATATTGTTCGGTTGAATGTCTAGAAAAGAAGGTAAATTCCCAAGAATTCTTTGCATGTGGTTTTTGTCACTTGGTGCGACATTTTCCCACCAATCCAGTAACAAAGATAGGATATTCCGAACCATGCCGAACCTGGGGACCTCGTGCCTCATTTCTGCAAAATAGATAAAGTTAGCCCTTGCCCCCTCCAGATTCAGCTATTTTCATACTGATGATCAACATATTGGCATGTGTTTCTCCAAATGATGCACATATCGTGATTATGTCCCTTGGGATTATGGAAATCCTGGCGGACTTTGGACGAGGTTTGTCTTAGTGAGTTATTGTGCGGACAACGTTCTAACTCATACTAGGTTTAGACATGATGCATGACGAACTGCTTTTATAATGGGTTTTCTAGAAGAGTCTAGATCGGTACCCTCAAGCAGACAACTTGAGGGGTAAAGGCACGGAACCGTCGATTGCACCGCTGATCGACTAGTTTTACCACAAATAAGCCTTTCCGAATTTAAAGGGTGATTTTAGAAAGAGCGCGCACACTCATCAAGTGTCGCTATAGTATTAATATGCATGAGTGGAATATGATGCGGATCATGCTTTATGCTAACACAAAATAACACGTTGTCAAGTATTTTCACATTGAAAGCAGTAAATGCAGTATTGAATGGAACGTAAAGACATAAAAGAAAGGAAAACAAGGAAGAAGTTAGTTTGTGTAATGAGAGAATAAAGCAAATAAAAGGATAAGGATTGGGGAAAGACATGATATATAGCAAAATTAAAAGTTTGGATGAACATGATTAGGAGATAAGGGGAAACACACGTCGTAATCAAATTAAACAAGAGTTGCATATGAGTTCATATTAAGGGAAAATAGGGAAAAGGATGTGCATGTAGCAATAAAAGGGAAAAATGGGAGCGGAAGATTCAAGTAACAACAAAATAAAAAAGACACGCTTATCAGGGAAGACTAATTCAGAAAGATCAAGTTCATAATGGTAAGAGCCTAAAATTCCCAAGCAGATTCGCCATGTTGTCGCGCTCCTTTTTCTTGCGAAATCTGGTTTCGACCTTGACAACTCTTTTAAAGAAGGGTTTTAAAAGAGAGAGTCGCCACCTAACAGATTAAGGTGCGTTAGGGCACCTATTGCAAATGACTCAGGTTTTACTAGTTGCGTCACCAAAGATCAGGTAAGAGCTCAAATTACCTCGAGAAGTTGGTGTTAGGAACTCCTCGAGGTCCACAACGGTGGTTCCCGGCCGAACTTAAATTATGTGAATTAGTCTAATGTTACGACCAAAAATAGTCACGCCAGTGCACGCAATTGTCAAGTAATAAAGTAGTGAGTAGAGTATCGTTCCCACGAAGACTTATGACTAACTTTTGACTGATTTAAACTTAATTAAATTATCAATTCAAGAGATTTATCACAAAATATGGAAGTGACTAATTTACAAACTAAAATTATCAAGCAATGAATTAATTAGAAATCAACCAAAACAAATAGCAATTTCGAATAACAATCAGTAGGAGAGAATATTCCAGGGTCACGGGTTAGCTAACAATCATGTTGCATTCTTGGCTTAAAATAACTAATTGATTTATCTGGATTGTTGATTGACAGGGTTGACATTACTCATAAGAATCTGTCAAGTCCTTACTGGCCTATTCAAGTTAACTTAATGCCTATACGTCTATGGAATTAAGATTAACAAGAATCAATTTATAATTCCTATATTTCAACCAAGCAAGGCAATTTGGTATATGTCTATCCTAATTGCGAATCCGTTCCCCGATGCCCGAGTTCGAGAACTTGCTCTATTTAATTCTATATGCAATCTAGAGTTCTCACTTTCGAGTTCAACTCTAGATTCGTAAATTGTATTTCACTACGAGCTACTCAGCAAATTAATTAAAAACAAAATTAAATAAACAACCCAATATGATAAAATCAACTTCGTATAATTAAACTTCAAACAACAACATTCATGTTTCACCCATGACCCTAGAACAATAGGGTTCTTAGCCACTCATGTTCATACAATCATCAAAAATAATGTTTTCAAACATAAAATCAATGAGTACTATAAAAGGGATGAAGGAATTGCTCAAATCCTTGCTCCCAAGTGTTTTTCTCATTTGTTTTCTCTTCAAAATCACGTTCCCCCCTCAAAATAGGTTTTAGGATGGCGTTTATATCAATTGGAGGCGTCTTGGAGTGAAAATAACCGAGTCCAAGTCGGAATAGGACACTTTAGCAACCCGAGCGTCCAGGGCAGCATGGGACACTGGCCCTGGAGCTCAAAATATTTGAGTATTGGAAACTACGCCACAGCTAGCGCCCCACGCTGGCTGTGGCCCTCAAAATCGACTTTTTGCCTTTTTGCTCCGATTTCGCTCCAATTCGCGCCCTTTCGTCCCAAATTGCATTCGAATGATTCCTACACATGGAAACACCATAATTTAGCACAAATAATCATATTAAACATCTCAAATAATCGAAACATGAGCAAAATGTGAGGCGATATATATCAAAATATACATACTTTAAGCCGATTATCAACACCCCACACTTAGACTCTTGCTCGTCCTCGATCAGTGGAACTAAATCAATCCCCCAAAACATACTTATCACTATGATATAGCACTTCACTATTAATTCAATCAAACACCCTACCTTTGGACTATGATCGATAATGGCAATTAACTATGAACACGCGAATTTCACATTCTTCCCGTTTTCAAATTAGCCCAAGTATATACAATACTATTCAACCAACTCAAGCAACCTCTCCACAACCAACTTACCTCAACAGATGACTCGTTACAATAAATATCCTCAACTTACACACTCACCCAACAAAAGAAAGTGTACAACATCACCAATCCGTCATGAGATCAAGTGCCCTTACCACAAGCAAAAGAATGAATATTAAAGTAGTCTACACATTCAACTATGTCATTGAACATAAATTAAGGACATCACACAATTGAACATCATTCACTCGCTCTCACAAAGAATTCATGTGCATCCGTGGTCGTACCATAAGCTTACCCTTAGTGTATATCTCTACTAATCTAAGCTAGCCAAATCTAGGATCAATTAGGACTTTAAGGTTGTAATGTAGGCTAAGGGACAAGTAGGATATATTTAGGAATAGTGACTAACCCTCCTAAGCACTTTAATACACTACACTCGAAAATCAAGCTCAATTTCTTCTCAACCCATTTACTTGTCATACACCATATATAACATAGCTCTTTGTTTTTTCAATTAAGCACCTCTATGTATTCACTAGCATGAATGAAAAAGATTAGGAGGTGTGTATATTCTCACATTATTTGAACTTTTATTTGCTTTTTTTTGCACATTTTTTTTCTTTTTTTCTTCACACACTCCATGCATTGAAGTTCTTAAGCTAGTGACTTTTATTCACAATATTAGTACACCTTAAGGGCCCTTCCATGGTTCCACTCAAAAGCCACTTTACAATCTCTCCCCTTACTTCTTTTAGCGACTAAGTGCCTTAGGAGGTAAAGGTTCAACATTCTCAAATCAAGAACAAAGTAGGAGTATGGCTTGTAATGTGGGTGCCAAGGAAACGGTCTATAGGCTCAAAGGGCTAGCAATGAGAAAATTTTATTTATAAGTGACAAGCACCTTTATGGTCAAGCAAGAAATGCCTACATCATCTTCTAGACTAGCATAACTTAATGATTTTGCGTTGATTAATACATGGGGAAAGTTCTAGACTATACATGATAGCACAGAGTATCAAAAATCTTTACACACACATGACACTTGACTCACTCAAGACGGTTCTGTTCAACTCTCAAGTCAAGCAAGCTAGCAAGTTGAGAATTATTAAGCAACAATGCACTAGGTAGTATACAAGTCAATCAACTGAGAAAAAAGGCATCAAAGATTAGGCTACTTACTTTACTTGGGCATTACAATTTAAATCATATATGTAGAAAGACAGAGCGCATGCCATAACTTAAATTGCAAACACCAACCATGTCAATAGGTATCTCAAAGCACCTCAATTTCCCTTTTCCTACTCCCAAGAAAGAAAATTTAAAAAAACTAAACTAGAATACTCGGTTCGGGCTACACCCTTGGAAAAAAACCAGTGTCGAAAGAAAAATCAAGGGATACTACCTAACTACCTAATAAAAAAGAATTTTTTTTTTGGTATTTTTAATCGGACTTTATCCCTCAAGAAAATTATCCAAAAGATCCATCGTCGGAAAAAGTCCGAACTTTTTCTAAATTTTTTTTCCAATTTTCATTTTTTTTACCTAGACTATGTCTACTACGAGTTCTAAAAAAAAAACTAAATAAAAAATAATTTTATATAATTACACTTCAGAAAGTAGTTTCCCCACCCCACACTTATATTATGCATAGTCCTTGATGCATGATCATAGATAAAAATATAACAAGGTTGAGAAATACTCCCTGAGACCCTCTCGGGCCTAGCTCAGACATGATCCTCAATCTTAAGGGTCGGGAAGACCCCACACTTTAGCTCAAACATGCTCCTCAACTTCAACTTCGGGTACTCAGACTTCCCCTACTCTGTAAAAAAAACAACACAAAACTTGACATTATATAAAAAAAAATTTAAAAATTTAAAAAAAAAATAAAAAAATTAAAATACAGGCTGGGTTGGCTCCCAACAAACGCCTTATTTATAGTTGTGGCATGACTCTGCTGCTCTGCTTAGGCTCGACGCTTTCTCTTCTTCTTTCTCCCATGAAGTCTAACCTTTTTGCATGCTCTTAGAGGTTCTCCTCTTTCATCTCTGGCTCTTTTCTCAATCATCTTTACACACTCAACATGCAACACCACCTTCTCTAACTCAGTTGTCCTGTCTGGATCACTACAATTCACATAAGGAATCTGCTCTATCACCTTCAATTCTACCACAGTAATCATGCACAAGTCCTCACAATGCTTAGGGAGCTTAAGTGCCTTGTACACATTAAAAGTGACTTCCTCATCGTCAACTCTCATCTTTAACTTTCCTTCCCTCACATCATTAATCGCTCCACCTGTACCTAAGAATGGTCACCCCAAAACAATGGGTACTTCCTCATCTACCTCGTAATCAGGAACAATAAAATTAGCAGGAAGAATAAACTTTCTCACTCAAACTAACACATCCTCAATAATTACTTCTGGCATAACTAGTGACTTATCTGCTAACTGTAAAGTGATTGTAGTAGGTCTAAGCACCCCCAATTCAAGTTGCTTGAACAAAGAGGATGACATCAAATTTATACTAGCACCCAAATCACACATGGCTCTACCTACTTCTTGTTTTCCAAGAGACAAAGGAATTGTGAAACTCCTAGGATCCTTCAACTTAGGGGGAAGTTTACTCTGAACTCTAGCACTGCACTCTTCAGTAAGTGCAACTGTTTCAAACTCTGTATGTCTTCGTTTATTTGCCACAATATCTCTGAGATACCTTATATACTTGGGCACTTCCTGCAAAATTTCCACCAAAGGCAAATTCACATGCACTTGGCTCAAAATATCTAAGAATTTCTTGTACATAGCATCATCTTTTTGATTTTTAAGTCTTTGTGGAAACGGAGGTGGTGGCCTTGTCACAATTTCTGGCTTTTCTTTCTTATTCTCCTCAACGGGCTTAGGAACTAATTCTCCTTCAGGTCTAGCTGTATACTTCTTTTTCTCTAGAACTTCTTCTAATTCTCTTCCATTTCTTAAGGTAACCGCATTGACTTGAGCCTTAGGATTAGGCTTAGTATCACTCGGGAGATCTCCAGCAGGTCTAGTATTTTGATTTGCTGCTAACTGTCCCATTTGCCTCTCAAGATTTCTAAAATTTGTCTTGAGTTGTTAATTGTCATGAAACAACTTCTTCAGCAAGTCATTCGTACTCTCTTATGTTTGTTAGGGTGGGTTCTGAGGTTGATTGAAATTTCCTTGGGGTCTATAATGATTTTGATTCGGCTGATTTCCACCCCATGAAAAGTTGGGATGATTCTTCCAATTTGGATTGTACGTGTTCCCATATTGTGCATGCTGATTTATTGGACCTCTGCTCTGTTGATAGATTCAGGATTCATGGGGCACATGTCACTCATATGATTGTCACCACATAGTTCGCAGCAAAGAGACATCTGTTGTACATGTTGCATCTGTTGTATTTGTTGCATTGTCATTCTATTCATCTGATTTGCCAATTTTGCTATATCAACTCTCATGGCTGAGAAATCATCAAGCTCAATCAACCCTAATGCTTTTTTGTTTAATTGCCTTTCGTGAATCCCCATCTCCTTGCCAGTTATGATCATTAGCAGTGAAGTTATTTAGCAAGAGTTGAAATTCACTATACGATTTGGCCATGCAACTACCCCCACAAGCTAAATCAAGATTCATCTTTGAGGCCTCATCTAGCCCGTCAACAAAAGTGTGTCCCAATACTTCATCAGTCTGACAATGATGCGGACAGTCTCTAAGTAGCTTCTTGTATCTTTCCCAAGCTTGACGAAGTGTCTCGCCATCCCGTTATTCAAACCCAAGAATATGACTCCTCAATGACTTTGTCTTCTTTGTGGGGAAAACTTGATTAAGAATTTCCTTGCTAGATCATCCCAAATGCGGATTAAGTTTGCGGGCTCCTTTTGCAACCATTCCTTAGCTTCCCCAAGCAGTGAAAAAGGGAACAGTATCAGCCTGACATAGTCCTTGGAAACATTCGGATAATTGTAAGTGTCCGTAATTTCCAAGAAATTTTGAATGTGCCTCTGCGGGTCTTCATGAGATAGACCCACATATTGCCCTGTGGACTGAATCAGCTGCACCATGTACTGTTTGAGTTCAAAATGCCCTGTGATATTGGGCTTCACAATAGCTTGAGTCATATTAGCAATACTGGGCCTTGTGGCTTCAATCACTGTACGCTCTTCGTTACCTGCCATCTCTATTGGTTGTGGTTGAACTATGATGTCCAACTCTCCTTCTATTCTAGTTCTAACTTCAACTTCCCTCCTCACTTTGTGAAGTGCTCGTTCAATTTCAGGATCAAGAGGAAGGAGATTGTTTACACTTCTACTCCTCCGCATTCAAGATAAGAGCATGTGTTAACACAAACAAGGTAAACTGAAAATTAAAACTTGAATAAATAACTAATAAAAGCTCAATTTAGTCAAGTAGCTAATTTTTAAGTCCCCGACAACGGCGCCAAAAACTTATTGTGACCAAAAACACTCACGCAAGTGCACACGATCATCAAGTAATAAAGTAGTGAGTAGAGTATCGTTCCCACGAAGACTTATGACTAACTTTTGACTGATTTAAACTTAATTAAATTATCAATTCAAGAAATTTATCACAAAATATAGAAGTAACTAATTTACTAACTAAAATTATCAAGCAATGAATTAACTAGAAATCATCAAAAATAAATAGCAATTTCAAATAACAATCAGTAAGGAAAGAATATTCCAGGGTCACGGGTTAGCTAACAATCATGTCGCGTTCTTGGCTTAAAATAACTAATTGATTTATCTGGATTGTTGATTGACAGGGTTGACATTACTCATAATAATCCTTCGAGTCCTTACTCGCCTATTCAAGTTAACTTAATGCCTATATGTCTATGGAATTAAGATTAACAAGAATGCATTTTCAATTCCTGTATTTTAACCAGGCAAGGCAATTAGGTATATGTCTATCCTAATTGTGAATTTGTTTCCCAATGCCCGGGTTTGAGAACTTGCTCTATTTAATTCTACATGCAATCTAGAGTCCCCACTTTCGAGTTCAACTCTAGATTCTTAGATAGTATTTCACTGTTAGCTACTCAGCAAAATAATCAAAAATAGAATTAAATAAACAACCCAATATGATAAAATCAACTTCGTCAAATTAAATTTCAAACAACAACATTCATGTTTCACCCATGACCCTAGAACAATAGGGTTCTTAGCCACTCATGTTCATACAATCATCAAAAATAATGTTTTCAAACATAAAATCAATGAGTACTAGAAAAGAGATGGAAGAATTGCTCAAATCCGTGCTCCCAAGTGTTTTGCTCCTTTGTTTTCTCTCCAAAATCACGTTCCCCCCTCAAAATAGGTTTTAGGATGGCTTTTATATCAATTGGAGGCGTCTTGGAGTGAAAATAACCGAGTCCAAGTCGGAATAGGACACTTTAGTGACCCGAACGTCTAGGGTAGCGTGGGGCCCTGGCCCTGGCGCTGAAATATTTGAGTATTGGAGACTGCGCCACAGCCAGCGGCCCACGCTGGCTGTGGCTCTCAAAATTGACTTTTTGCCTTTTTGCTCCGATTTCGCTCCAATTCGCGCCCTTTCGTCCCAAATTACATCCGAATGATTCTTACACATGGAAATACCATAATTTAGCACAAATCATCATATTAAACATCTCAAATCATCGAAACATGAGCAAAATGCGAGGAGATATATATCAAAATATACATACTTTAAGCCGATTATCATCTAATAAAGAAGCGAGGAAATTATTTAATAGGGATGGGGGGTCCTAAGTTTTTTAGCCTAAAAGATAACCCCGTGCAACATAAATAATAATTTGTAACTCCCGTGCAACATAAATAATACTTTATAACTCCCACAAGATAGGGGTGTTACTCATATAATTCAGCGGACAACGACTATCATCTCTTTCTACCCGATTACTATCTTTAAGTTATTTACCTAAAACACTCTAATTAATTGTAACTCGTATAATATGCGTGCACTACCCGTCCCTTACCTATAGTCCTGGAGGCATTGGGACCTCTATTTTGGATGGTTATAGACTCAACTTAGGTTGCTCAAAATTGTAAAACTAGGTGACATATAAAAACAAGTTAGACTTTTCATACAAGAGCAGATAAAGGCTCAATTTAGCCTCCACACATTAGGCAACAAATGCACGCAAACAGATTGGCATATCGACAATTTTAACAGTTAAGGCTGTTATTTCCTATAGACATGATTTCTATGTGATTCTGGATTTTAATTATACTGGCAGCTTATGAGAAATAATTTCTAGGTGACTATGTAATTGCCTAATGATTACAATCAAAAGCGTTTGAACCTATAGTCATGTTATCGAGGTGGCTTATTCAGCAGTTGACAGTGATAACAACAAAAATGCTCAGGATTATTTAGTTACTCCTATAGGCATGCTTTCTAGTGGCATTTAGCAAGATGCTATGCAGAGTTCCAATTTTAGTATTTGACACAACTGATAGTTATCCCTATAGGCATGAATTATACTTTTTGGTGATTGAAACTAGTTATTAATTCCTAGAGATATGCATATTAACTAAGTGAGTGTGACAATTAATTAAAACCTATAGACATGATTTCTAAAGAAACAGTTTAGAGTATGATGCAAGTTGAACTTGGTTATTGCATTTCCTATAGGCATGGTATCTAATCATGCAATGGCAAACCTAAATATTTGGACAAGTTTTCAGCAGAATATTTCTTGGCGTAAAGTAAAACCTATAGGCAGGTTATCTAACAATAATAGCAGAAAGACCTATGTGCATGTTATCTTACATATAATAGCAGAAATACCTATAGGCATATTATCTACCCCTTTTATACAGAATGTCAAATAAGCCCATTTTTCAATTTTATTATTGCCCCCAATTGTATTTACAAATAATTATTACAGACCAAAATCGAATGAATAAATTACAAAGTATATAGACTATAGGAAGCCTGCAATAGTCCCAAATACATCTAGATAGGCCAAGCCCTTCAATCCACAATATCTCCAAAAGCTTGGGTTCATAGTGACCAACGATGACTGATTCATCTTTGTTTCAAGGATAAGCATACCAAGCCCAATCCTCTAGTGTGTCAGAGTTTCCAAGGGCTTCACGAACTCCAGGCAGTGCTCACACAAGAGTATAAATATTAGAACTAATTCAAGGAAAACTATGGACCAAATCCTGATGTGTCGGAGTTCACGAGGGTCTCATAAGAACCTTGAGCAGTGCTCACACCAAGAAGGCTAGAGGACAATGCCTAAATTGCTTCGGCTTTTAGCCAGCAAAGAGTTTGAATTCAGAAGAGTGCAGGACAAATTGAGAAGTACACTTAGGGATAGAATCACACATAGAACAGAGACCAACACTTTGAAACTGAGCAGACTTAATAAGTTAGAAAATTAACAAAGTCATAAACTGATAATGACCAACTCATGAGCATGATTTCACAAAAGACAGTACATAATTTAGATTAGGACAAATCATAGAAAAGGGGTTCATTGATAAATTAATAAGTCAAGAAGTATATTAGTTATCAGCTAGAAATAATGAAGAGGTTATAGCACGGAGAATATAGAATCATGATAATAGATTTAACAACTAAAGTATGAATAGTGTACTAGTTTGAAAGGTATCGAAGCATTCTCAATATTAAAAGACAATCTTGAGTTATACATGATTAAACTGGTTTTATCAATTAGTCTACTGGGTTAAACATGTCTAAAACACATAGAGCAATGAGTCTAATAACAGTAGCATACTGAACAAGTGACACAGTAGAGAAGTTTCAACAACTTACTAGTTCAGATAAAATAGAAAGAAGTTTAGCAATGCAGCAATGATTATCAGCACCAGCAAACAATAGAAGATTTCTAGCTTTGGCTTCCCGCCGGTCAGGAATCAAAGCAGAATGATAACAATATATAGTTTTAGTAGTGAGAAATACTTGAGTTCTAAGTCTGTCTGAAGGGGAAAGGGGTAGGGGTTTAAACAGTACTAGACTAGTGCCCACAAATAAGGTAATAATCAATCAAGGAAAACACCTAACAGTTAATTAAGGAAAGAAAACTCAGAACCTTATTTAAGGTAAGCCAGAAGTAACAAGTGCATAGACGCGTAAAATATATAGTTAGATATTTTAACACAATAATTAGGGACTCAAACAAATTTGGGGAATCAAAGACTCCTAAGTTATGGTAAGTGAAATTAGTCAACAATTAACGACAAGAATCATAAAAACAGATAGACATAATCACTGAAGGAAAAAATGAAATAAGGAATCGAAAACCCTAATTTTTAGGGTAAGTAAAATTGATAAAAATAATCAAAGGCAAAGCTATAATAAAGATGCATAGCAATATTAAAGATTGAACTAGATTTGGTTCGATTTTTAAGAATAAAAAATCCTAATTTTTTTGGGAAAAAATTAGTCAGAAATATCTACGAAAAATCATAATAAAGATGCACATAGATAGATATAGGGAAACATTAAAGAGAAATATTTAATAAAAATAGAAAAACTATAACAGATCTTGAAAGATCTGAACCCTAGCTTTAGAATAAATGAAGAATCGACAAAATCTCAGAGATTCATACCATAAAGAGACGAAGAATGAACATAGATAGAAATAAGTGAAGGTTCGAACCAGATTTGGTTCAGAGCAAGAGATATCTACTTGCCATGTTAGGCAAGTGATTATGTAATACCTTAATTGGTTAACCAGTAGTAGGATACGGCCAAAAAGGTAAGGAAATCGTCTATGGATTCCATCTTTAAGTTGGAATCGAAGGGGAGTGGGATTATGGCACTAAGGTTTCAGAAGATGGGAAGAAGAGAGAGTTTAAGGGCGGCGGGCTTTAGGGAATGAGGTATTAGGGTTAGAGATGGTTAATTAAAAAGGGAAGGATGAACGGGGGCTGTTGATCTTGAAAGATCAACGGCTAAGATTAAAAAAAGGGGTTTGGGTCGGGTATAGGAACAGGTATCGGCTGGTTTATTGGGTTAGTGGTTATTTGATTTGGGTTGGGGTGTTAGGCTGGTATATTTTAGGTAAGGGAAATTTTCGTTCTTATACCATATAGGAAACTATATTACCAAATAAGTTCATAGTTTGCATATTACCCGTCATGGAAATAGTATTTCTACAAAATATAGATAATTCATTAAATAAGGAATCATTGTAGCTGCAGGCTTCCTTATTTTGGCGCGCTAATATTGGGGAATTAAATATTCTTCTAGATATTTTACAATGCAAATCACGCATTAATATTATTGGTTGTTTCGATTCAAAATTTAGCGACTCTGTTTTTGCGATACGTTGTGTTTTAATATTTTTTCTGATTTCACAAATCAAAAATGACTAAATCTCCTACAATTCTTCTGTAACAAATGCAATTATGTCCGAAATCCCAATTATGCTACAGCTGAATGAGAATTAAGATAGATATGGGAGTTTTAGAGAATTTCAGGTCGATGGCATTGTAGTCGATGATGATGCGAGTTATAGTCTATTGATTTCTACAATAGCACAACAATTAATGATCGATACATCCAAAAAAATTATAGAAATCAAATATAAAGCAAAGGAAAAGAGAGCAACAATTCCACCATTGACAACCATTAAAAAACTTTGAATTCGAATTTAGGTTTTCAAAAATCATTATTTGTTTGGATTGGGTGTTGTTAAAAATAATTGGGAATATGGTTTGGAGTTTATATCTCAATTTTGAGGGGTTTTGGTAAAGATTAGACTTGGTTTTGGCTGAATTTTATATTGAAACTCGAAGAAGACATGACATACATTATATTGCAGAAATTATAGAAAACTTGTAGACTGTTGTTTATTTATTTTTCTTTTATTCATTTAACTATTGTATGAAGGTTGAACAACATTGTATAAAAATTGTATTTAAGAAGTATTATATTCTAGTTGTGTATACATGGAGCCAAAAAGGATAGGATCATATCCGCTATGTATAACTGTTCGCGATTTCAATATGGAATTGAGTATCACCAATGAGAACACAATTGCAGATTTGTGCTATTATATTTTCTATCAAATTCTGGTTGTATATCAATATCCTACACTTTATCTACATTTTATCTACAAAATAAACTACATGTCAGAGTAATATATATATATATATATATATATATATATATATATATATATATATATAGAGAGAGAGAGAGAGAGGGAGAGAGAGAGAGAGAGAGATTTTTACAATATCTACAAAATTTCTACATTTATTCTACAATAAAACTACATATCATTTGAAAAATTAATATGAAATACAAAATTTCAATGTTTCTAAAAATTACCTACAAAATTTCTACAAACTGTTCATAATAGATTTTATCTTTATTTTCATGCAGGTTCGTCTGGAACACTAAAGTTACTTGATATGCCAACATCTCCCGTTATAGAGGAATATGAAAGTATAATAATAACAGATAGTACACCAAGTTTTATTGAAGTAGGACAAGTATACCAAGACAAGCAAATTTCATACAACTAATTATACATAGTAAAAACAAATTTCATACAACTAATTATATATTATACAACTTATCTATAACTTATCTACAATTTTCATACATTATTTCTACTCAGTTATATACAACTACAATATAATACTACTTAAATACAATTTTTGTACAATGTTGTTCAACTTTCATACAATAGTTAAATGAATAAAAGAAAAATAAATAAAACAACAGTCTACAATTTTTCTACAATTTCTCTACAATTTCTGCAATATAATGTATGTCATGTCTTCTTCTTCTTCTTCTTCTTCTTCTTCTTCTTCTTCTTCTTCTTCTTCTTCTTCTTCTTCTTCTTCTTCTTCTTCTTCTTCTTCGAGTTTCAATCTGAAATTCAGCCAAAACCAAGTTAATCTTCATCAAAACCCCTCAAAATTGAGATATAAACTCCAAACCATATTCCCAATTATTTTCAACAACACCCAATCCAAACAAATAATAATTTTTGAAAACCCAAATTCGAATTCAAAGCTTCAAAGCTTTTTAATGGCTGTCAATGGTGGAATTGTTGCTCTCTTTTCCTTTACTTTATATTACTGAAATTTGGGATTGAGAGATAGAGAGAGACATAGACAGAATTCTCAATTCTTTGCAACAACATCCAATCCAAACAAACAAATGTCTTTTGAAAACCCAGTCAATGGTGGAGGGGTTACAGATTTTTGCTGGTTTTAGAAGAGGAAATCGTGGCTGATTGAAGAGGAAATTGTGGGGTGTGGTTTGATACGTGAGTGAGATGGCGGGATTTGGAGAGAGAAACTTGAGGGAGTGGGAATATACGGTTGAGTAAAATTAGGAGACTAATTAATACCATTAAAATCCTAAAATGATACATAAATAGTAATTAGGTACATAGAAAGTAATTATATTAAAAGTTAAGCATGGAGGATAATATAGTTTACTATATGGCATAGGAATGTAAAAATTCCTTTAGGTAATTGGGCTAGGGATTGGTCCGAAATAAGCCTAAAAACGGGTTGTTATTTAAATACCCTATTTTAATTAATAAATAATTTATAAAAAATGATAAATAAATAGTAATAATATTATTTTTGCATAAAATATGTAAAAATAGTTATTTAACACTACAAAAAGTATAAAAGGAGTATTTTGGCATAAATAAAGCAATTGTAAATACATATATGTTGTTATTGCAGATGTGCAATTTTAGCATTAAAAAATACAAATGCAATTATGACAAATATGTTAAAAATATTTATAACATAGTATGGATATAAATGGTGAAATTAGATGATAAGATCTCCGTAAACTAATTTGTAATGCAATTAATGAGTATTTATATAATAAAATGTATGAATAAATTGATTTAAAACTGTTTTAAAATTATAAAAAATTATGAAAACTGCTTGTATATATCTATAAATCAAGTGATGACGCATATGCGCTATTTTGAAGGCATATATGTATATTTAATAAATATGACGGAATATTGGGTATCAACAGGACCAAATAGACCTACCCTCAAAGATAAGGGACAATATTGGCCAAAAACTCTTAGATTGTATGTTAGATTGTGTATGATGTATAGTCAAATATTGTGGGTAAAAACCAATTGTGTCTGATGATATAGTTAAAGATTGTGGGTAAAAGCCATGATATTAAGAATACACTTTTGAACTATGTCTTTATCTTTGTGTATATATTCTAGGCGTAATCTATCTTTGAAGTAAGAATTGAAATACATATACATAATTCACATGGTATCAGAGCCTCTACGATCTCGGTAGAGACTCAAATACTTTTTTCAATTGCCTTTTCCGACAGTCACTACACCGACGGATTTTTTCGACCACCTTTTCCGGTTGCTTTTTCCGGCATCCACTTCTTCAGCAGATTTTTTCAGTCTTCTCCGACTTTCATTTCAGATACGTGAGGGTCGACCATTTTGTCATGACCCCGGTTCGCCCTCCATGAACCATCGTGACGGCACCTAGTTCTACGACTAGGTAAGCCTAATTTGCGGAAGAAAAACTAAAACTTGCGGAAGTAAACAATTTAAAACTGGAATAAAGCAGTGACAGTGTATAAATGTGCCTCTCAACATACACCATGTTTAACTCTCAATACCAAACATATATCCAAGATTCGGAAACTCATGAATCATAAGTTAAGAAAGAAATACTACATAGCTCTAACTCCGAAATTTCTAATAAAGAACAGAAAAGTACAGAAGGGCTAAATACCAAAAGGCAGGAATAGAAAGGGACTCCTTGGTCTGCGGACGTGGCAGATGTACCTCGGAGTCTCTACGCAGTTGCCTCCCTCAACGATAGTTGGCCTGATCAGCGGTATCTAGGTCTGCACATAAAAAACATATGCAGAAGAGGCATGAGTACACCACAGCGGTACTCAGTAAGTGCCAAGCCTAACCTCAGTTGGGTAGTGACGAAGAAGGTCAGGGCCCTAGTGAGATTAAATAAAATATAAAGGTTAACAATATAGAACGAAACAATATAAATGAGTACAACAGTAATATAACACAGGATGAACAGAACAACAACAACTATACAGAACAAGGTAAACATGGAAAGGAAATACAACTCAGCACCGATAGTAACGATCGGGGATCTCCCAGTATACCGTCATGTAGTCCCATCTTTACCTGTCCAGTGGATCTCCCGAGATACCGTCCCGTAGTCCATCATATATATATATATATATATATATATATATATATATATATATATATATATATATATATATCCGAAGGATCTCCCGGGATATTGTCCCGTAGTTCAACTCATAGTGTGCGGGAATTTACCGGAATCCTGTTCCGTAGCCCCAAATGTAAATACCCAGTACTGGGGGAATCTACCGGGTGCATTTCCGTAGTTCCATATAACTGTGTAGGGGGATCTACCAGGAATCTAACCCGTAGTCCCAAAGTAAATATGCAGGGAGATCTATCGGGAATCTAACCCGTAGTCCCAAAGTAAATATGCAGGGGGATATACCGGGAATCTAATCCGTAGTCCCAAAGTAAATAGACAAGGGGGAGCCACCGGAATTCCACATCCGTAGTCCCAAAATAAATACACAGCAATAGCAGGAAGATATACAGAAATGGCAAGATTTCATATTAAGGCAACAAGTGATTCTAGCCTAGCATGTTGCACAGAATCCAAGTAAGGCAGGTTAAATCAAATAAAGCAAATTAAGTCACTTAGACATGTTTTCCTAAGCTAACAACATGCTCAATAGTGCAAGAAATAGAAATAAGAAAAGAAACATACTAGTAATTACTTAAGAAAAACCGAATTTTCAATAATTAGCACAAGTACGCACTCGTCACTTCACGTACAAGGCATCTCAATTACCAAATATATCAATCCTAAGGGGAAGGTCCCCCACAGAAGGTTAGGCAAGCCACTTAGCTTGTACCGGCTCAAAAATCAACTTGAAACCATACTTTTGCCACAAGTATCCGACTCCAAATGACCCAAATCTATTCAATTTAGTTGCATATTGTAAATAACACTTCAAGTAACTGATTCTACATTAAATTCTAAGCTAATACGCGAAATCATATAAAATAACCAAAACGCTCCTCAGGCCAACGTCTCGGAATCGAGTGAAATTTATATTTTCAGAAACCTTGTAATCTCACGAGTCTATACATAATAAGAACACTGAAATCGGAGTCTAAATGGCCCCTCAAACACTCAATCAAAGGTCTCTTAAACTCAAGCCCTAATTACCCCTTTTCCCAAAATATTTCACCATTAATTAGGTCTTTAATCACATAGAAACGAGTTGTAAGGTCAAGAACGTTACCTCCAAGTGATTTCCCTTTGATTTCCTCAAAAACCCCTCTTAGAAGCTTCAAACTCGGATAAAAATGGTGGAAGAATAGCCAATTTTCGCAAAGGCAACTATTTATATGTTCTGCCCAGCGATTTCCACATTTGCAGCTCTGGGACCGCATCTGCGGAAACCACGTCGCATCTGCGACTTTCATTTAATTGCCCAGGAGCCGCATCTGCAATTTCTTTTTGGTAGATGCGAAACCGCATCTGGGTACTCCTTCAGCATCTGCAGAATTTGAAGACAACACCATCATCCGCTTCTGCGATCTCTACACCGCTTCTACGGCTCCGCACCTGCGGAACCCAAGCCGCAGGTACAGTTATGACATACACCAACAATTTTCTGAATATTAACTTTAAAAATCTTTCTGTCAATCATCTAAAATCATCCCGAGGCCCCCGGGACCTCAACCAAAAGCACCAATATCACCTAATACCTTATTTAAACTTGTACCAATCCTTAAATCACATAAAACAACATCGGAAACTCGAATTAATCAAGGATTTAAGCCTAAGAACTCCAAATTTCTTCAAAATACACTTTCGATCAAAAACCTAACCAAACCACGTCCGTATGACCTGAAATTTTGCACACACATCCCAAATGACATGACGGAACTATTGCAACTTCCAAAATTGCATTCCGACCCTCGGATCAAAATCTCACTATCGAACCGGAAACTTCAAAAATTCAATTTTCGGCATATCAAGCCTAATTTAGCTACGGACCTCCAAAACACATTCCGAACACGCTCCTAACCCCAAAATAACCCAACAGAGCTAACGAAACTGTCGGATTTCTATTCTGAGGCCGTCTTCACACTGTTCCGACTACGGTCAACTTTCCAACACTTAAGCCCTTATTTAGGGACTAAGCAACCCATTGTTCTTCGAAACTCACAATCGAACATCCCGACGAATCAAATTAGCATAATTAAACTTGGGGAAAGCAGTTAATAGGGGGTCGGGGCATAAATTCTTAACACGACCGGTCGGGTCGTCACATCTTCCTACACTTAAACATTTGTTCGTCCTCGAACGAGCATAGAGACATACCTGAAGTAGTGAAAAGATGAGGGTAACGGCTGCACATATCCTGATCGGTCTCCCAGGTCGCCTCCTCGACCGGTTTGCCCCACCACTAAACCTTTACCGAAACAATGTTCTTTGACCTCAGCTTTCTAATCTTCCTGTCCAATATTGCCATTGGCTCCTCAACATAAGATAGATCCTTGTCCAACTGGACTGAACTGAAATCCAACACGTGCGACGGGTCGTCATGATACCTTCGGAGCATCGAAACATGAAATACCAGATGAACTCCTGCCAAGCTGGGAGGTAAGGCAATCTCGTAAGCAACCTCCCCAACACGCCTCAATATCTTAAAAAGACCAATAAACCTCGGACTCAACTTCCCTTTCTTTTCGAATCTCATAACGCCCTTCATAGGCGAAACCCGAAGCAGAACCCGCTCTCCAACCATATAGGAAACATCACGAACCTTTCGGTCCGTGTAACTCTTCTGTCTGGACTGGGCTGTATGGAGTCTATCCTGAATCATCTTAACCTTCTCCAAAGCATCCTAGACTAAGTCTGTGCCCAACAATCTGGCCTCACCCGACTCAAACCAACCCACCGGGGATCTACACCGCCTCCCATATAAAGCCTCATACGATGCCATCTGAATACTGGACTAGTAGCTGTTATTGTAAGCAAACTCCGCCAATGGCAAGAACCGATCCCAAGATCCTCCAAACTCAATCACACACGCACAGAGCGTATCCTCAAGAATTTGAATAGTGCGCTCGGACTGTCCGTCTGTTTGAGGGTGAAATGTTGTACTCAACTCTACCCTAGTACCTAACTCATGCTGAACGACTCTCTAGAACCGTGATGTGAAATGAGTACCTCTATCTGAAATGATGGAAACTGGAATACCATGCAGACGAACAATCTCCCGGATATAAATCTATGCCAACCGCTCCGAGGAATAAGTGGTACACACAGGAATAAAATGAGCGGATTTGGTCAGCCGATCCACAATCACCCAAATAGCATCAAACTTTTTCAAAGTCCGAGGGAGTCCGACTACAAAGTCCATGGTGATCCGCTCCCACTTCCACTCCGGAATCTTTATCTGCTAAAGCAATCAACCCGGTCTCTGATGCTCATACTTCACCTGCTGACAGTTGAGACACGGACCTACGAATCCAACTATGTCCTTCTTTATCCGCCTCCACCAATAGTGCTGCCTCAAGTCCTGATACATCTTCGCGGCACCCGGATGGATGGAATACCGCAAACTATGGGCCTCCTCTAGAATCAACTCTCGCAGCCCATCAACATTAGGTAGACAAATACGACCCTGCATCCTCAATACCCCATCATCTCCAATAGTCACATCTCTGGCATCACCGTGCTGAACCTTGTCCTTGAGGACAAGAAAATGGGGGTCATCATACTGCCGCTCCCTGATACGATCAAATAAGGAAGACTGAGAAACTACGCAAGCTTGAACGCGACTGGGCTACGAAAGATCCAATCTCACAAACTGGCTGGTTAAGGCCTGAACATCCATCGCCATAGGCCTCTCTAATGCTAGTAAATATGCCAAACTTCCCAAACTCTCTACCCGGCAACTCAAAGCATCGGCCACCACATTGGCCTTACCCGGGTGATACATAATAGTGATATCATAGTCCTTTAGCAACTCCAACCACCTCCTATGGCACAAATTTAGATCTTTTTGCTTGAACAAATGCTACAAGCTCCGATGGTCAGTATAAATCTCACAGGGAACCCCGTATAAATAATGGCGCCAAATCTTCAGGGCGTGAACAATGGTAGCTAACTTAAGGTCGTGAATAGGGTAGTTCTTCTCATGTACCTTCAACTGTTTGGACGTATAGGCAATCACCCTACCGACCTGCATCAACACTGCTCCGAGGCCAACCCTCGAGGCATCACAATAGATCGTATAGGATCCCGAACCAGTAGGCAATATCAAAACTGGGGCTGTAGTCAAAGCTATCTTGAGCTTCTGAAAGCTCACCTCACACTCCTCTATCCACTGAAACAGAGCACCCTTCTGGGTCAACCTGGTCATAGGTGCTGCAATAGAGGAAAACCCCGCAACAAATCGACGGTAATAACCCGCCAAGCCAAGGAAACTGCAGATCTCGATAGCTGAAGGTGGCCTGGACCAATCTACACGGCCTTTATCTTCTTTGGATCCACCTGAATACCCTCACCTGATACCACGTTGCCTAAGAATGCCACTGAATCCAACCAAAACTCACATTTCGAGAATTTCGCATATAACTTCTTATCTCTCAGAGTCTGGAGCACGGTCCTCAGGTGCTGCTCATGATCTTCCCGAATCCATGAATACACTAGAATATCATCAATAAAAACAATGATGAACAAGTTGAGATACGGTCGAAACATACTGTGCATCAAATGCATAAAGGCTACTGGGGCATTGGTCAGCCCAAATGACATGACAAGGAACTCGTAATGACCATACCGAGTCCTGAAAGCAGTCTTCGGGATATCTGGCTCCCAAATCTTCAACTGATGGTAACTTGAGCGCAAATCAATCTTAGAAAACACCTGTGCACCTTGAAGCTGGTCAAATAGATCATCAATGCGAGGCAAAGGATAACGATTCTGCACTGTGACCTTGTTTAACTGGTGATAATCGATACATATATGCATAGAACCATTATTTTTCTTCACAAACAAGACAGGAGCACCCCAAGGTGAAAAACTAGGTCAAATAAAACCCTTATCAAGCAATTCCTTTAACTGATCCTTCAACTCCTTCAACTCAGGAGGAGACATATGATACGGAGGAATAGAAATGGGCTGGGTGCCCGGCAATAGATCAATGCCAAAATCGATATCTCTATCAGGCGGCATGCCTGGAAGATCAGCTGGAAACACATCGGGAAAATCCCGTACTACTGGAACTGAGTCAATTGAAGGGGTATCAATACTGACATCTCTCACATAAGCTAAATACGCGTCATACCCCTTCTCAACCATACGCTGAGCTTTAAGAAAAGAAATAACTCTACTGGGAGTGTAATTTAAAGTACCCATCCACTCAACACGCGGTACACCTGGCATAGCCAGCATCACAGTTTTGGAGTGACAATCAAGAATAGCATAATAGGGCGACAACCAGTTCATGCCCAAGATAATATCAAAGTCGACCATAATAAGTAACAATAAATCGGCTCTGGTCTCAAAACCACTAAGAGCAACCAAACACGATCGATAAATGCGGTCCACAACAAGGGAATCTCCCACAGGAGTAGAAACATAAATAGGGAAACTCAAAGAATCCCAAGATACACCCAAATGTGGAGCAAATTAAGAAGACACATAAGAGTAAGTAGAGCCTAGATCGAATAGAACCGATGCATCTCTGTGACAAACCAATATAATACCTGTGATGACAGAATTGGAGGTAACTACCTCAGTATGGGCAGGAAGGGCATAGTATCTGGCCTGTCCTCCCCCTCTAAGGCGACCTTTACCTCCCCGATCTCCACCTCTAGCTGGCTGAGCAGGTGGGGTAGCAACTAGAGGTGTAACCATAGCCTGAGAACTCTGCGGGGCACGCTGTGGCTGAGAAGTCTGTGGAGTGCACCCCTCCCAAGTCTGGGGCAATCCCTGACCATATGGCATGTGTCACCACACTCAAAACAAGCTCTGGGAGGACGTGGTAGCTATGACTGGCTAGGGCCAGGTTTTCTGGACTGACCCCTAAAAGCACTACGCGCAGGAGGCGCGCTAGAAACCGGAGGTGCATAATAAGGCTCCTAAGGTCTAGGAGGAGATGGAATACCACTGGCTGCTGGAAGAGCTGAATGAATGGGGCGGCTCATATAACCCCTACCATGATGACCTACAGCTGGGGTACGGGCACCAGAATAATGGCCCGACTCTCGAGACCTCTTGGCCTCCCTCTTCTCTTTCTCCCTAGCATGCATATCCTCAATCCTCCTAGCAATGCTCACCACCTGCTGGTCAGAAATATCCATCTCCAACTCACGAGCCATGCTAGATCTGATGGGGGAAATAAGCCCCTCAATAAACCGGCGAACCCTCTCGCGAACAGTAGCAACCAAGGCTAGTGCATGCCTAGCTAAACTGGTGTAACAGACAGCATACTCTAAAATTGTCATAGCACCCTGGCGCAATTGCTTAAACTCTGTGCACCATGCATCCTTGACGCTCTAAGGAACATACTCTCAGAGGAACAGATCCGAAAACTGAGTCCAAGTTAGTGAAACAGCCTCATCTGGACTGTCTAACTCATAGGTGCGCCACCACTCATAGGTAGCTCCTCAAAGTTGGAAAGTAGTGAAAGAAACCCCCTCGATCCTGAGATGCCCATAGTACGGAGAATGTGGTAACACTCATCAAGGAATCCCAGAGCATCCTCCGATGCTAGACCACTGAATACAGGAGGCTTGTACTTCTTGAACCTTTCAAGCCTCAACTGCTCATCCTCGGAAGCAGCTGCCTTTTTCTTGGGCTGAGCTGGCACTGCAGGAATAATCCCAGGGACCTGCTCAACATGCACTCGCTGCTCAAGAGTGCGGGCGGTGGGAGTCTGTGCTCCTCCCCCGGCCTGGGATGTGGCTGCAGCAAGGGGAAGCAACCCTGCCTGAGCCAGAGTGGTGTACATGCTCATAAACTATGCCAGAGTCTCCTAAAGTGCTGGCGTGGTAGTAGTAGTAGGTGTGTCAGGTGCCTGGACTCTAGCTAGATCCACTGGTGGTACTTCGGCGGTAGCTCGCGCAGGTGCTCTGGCTGCACCACGTGCGCATCCTCGGCCTCTACCCCGACCCCGACTTCTGGCAACTCCTGCAAGGGCGCGGGTGCTTGATCATCTCGGGTAGCACGTGTCCTCACCATCTGTGAGATAATATAAGACAGAAGTTTAGAATGGTGTTGTCAAAATATCGCACGACAAGGAAATCAAATAAAGTGGAATTTTCCTAACAATTACATAGCCTCTCGTAAATAAGTATAGATGTCTCCGTACCGATCAGCGAGACTCTAATAAACCGGCTTGTGATCCATGACTCCTATGAACCTAGAGCTCTGATACCAACTTGTCATGACCTCGGTTCGCCCTCCATGAACCATCGTGACGGCACCTAGTCTCTACGACTAGGTAAGCCTAATTTGCGGAAGAAAAACTAAAACTTGCGGAAGTAAACAAACAGGAATAAAGTAGTGACAATGTATAAATGTGCCGCTCGGCATAAACCATGTTTAACTCTCAATACCAAACATATATCCAAGACCCGGAAACCCATGAATCACAAGCTAAGAAAGAAATACTACATAGCTCTAACTCCGGAATTTCTAATAAAGAAAAGAAAAGTACAGAAGGGGTAAATACTAAAAGGCAGGAATAGAAAAAGACTTCTTGGTCTGCGGACGTGGCAGATGTACCTCGGAGTCTCTACGCAGTCACCTCCCTCAACAATAGTAGTCCTGATCAGCGGTACCTCATTCTGCACATAAAAAACATGCACAGAAGAGGCATGAGTACACCACAACGGTACTCAATAAGTGCCAAGCCTAACCTCGGTTGGGTAGTGACGAGGAAGATCAGGGCCCTACTGAGATTAAATAAAATATAAAGGTTAACAACATAGAACGAAACAGTATAAATGAGTACAACAGTAAAATAACACAGGGTGAACAGAACATCAACAACTATACAGAACAAGGTAAACATGGAAAGGAAATACAACTCAGCATCGATAGTAACGATCGGGGATCTCCCAGGATACCGTCCTGTAGTCCCATCTTTACATGTCCAGTGGATCTCCCATGTCCCGTAGTCCATCATATATATATATATATATATATATATATATCCGAAGGATCTCCCGGGATACTGTCCTATAGTCCAACTCATAGTGTGCGGGGATCTACCGGAATCCTGTTCCATAACCCCAAATGTAAATACCCAGTACTGGAGGAATCTACCGGGTGCATTTCCGTAGTTTCATATAACTGTGCAGGGGATCTACCGGGAATCTAACCACTAGTCCCAAAGTAAATATGCAGGGGGATCTATCGGGAATCTAACTCGTAGTCCCAATTAAACAGACAAGGGAGGAGCCACCGGAATCCCACATCCGTAGTCCCAATATAAATACACAGCAATAGCAGGAAGATATACAGAAATGATAAGATTTCATATTAAGGAAACAAGTGATTCTAGCCTAGCATGCTGCACAAAATCCAAGTAAGGCAGATTAAATCAAATAAAGCAAATTAAGTCACTTATACATGTTTTCCTAAGCTAACAACATGCTCAATAGTGCAAGAAATAGAAACATGAAAAGAAACATACTAGTAATTACTTAAAAAAACGAATTTCCAATAATTAGCACAAGTACGCACTCGTTACCTCACGTACAAGGCATCTCAATTACCAAATATATCAATCCTAAGGGGAAGGTCCCCCACAGAAGGTTAGGCAAGCCACTTAGCTTGAATCGGCTCAAAAATTAACTTGAAACCACACTTTTGCCACAAGTATCCGACTCCAATTGGTCCAAATCTATTCAATTCAGTTGCATATTGTAAATAACACTTCAAGTAACTGATTCTACAGTTAAATTCTAAGCTAATACGCGAAATCATGTAAAATGACCAAAATGCCCCTCATGCCAATATCTCGGAATCGGGTGAAATTTATATTTTCAGAAACCTCGTACTCTCACGAGTCTATACATAACAAGAACACTAAAATCGGAGTCCAAATGGCCCCTCAAACACTCAATCAAATGTCTCTTAAACTCAAGCCCTAACTACCCCTTTTTCCCAAATTTTTTCACCATTAATTAGGTCTTTAATCACATAGAAACGAGTTGTAAGGTCAAGAACATTACCTCCAAGTGATTTCCCTTTGATTTCCTCAAAAACCCCTCTTAGAAGCTTCAAACTAGGATAAAAATGGTGGAAGAATAGCCAATTTTCGCAAAGGCAATTATTTATATGTTCTGCCCAGCGATTTCCGCATTTGCGGCTCTGGGATCACATCTGCAGAAACCATGTCGCATCTGTGACTTTCATTTAATTGCCCAGGAGCCGCATCTGCAATTTCTTTTTTGTAGATGCGTAACCGCATCTGCGGTACTCCTTCCGCATCTGCGGAATCTGAATCCGCTTCTGCGATCTCTACGCCGCTTCTACGGCTCCGCACCTGCGGAACCCAAACCGCAGGTACAGTTATGACATACACCAACAATTTTCTGAATCTTAACTTTAAAAATCTTTCCGTCAATCATCTAAAATCATCCCGAGGCCACCGGGACCTCAACCAAAAGCACTAATATCACCTAATACCTTATTCAAACTTGTACCAATCCTTAAATCATATGCAACAACATTGGAAACTCGAATTAATCAAGGATTTAAGCCTATGAACTCCAAATTTCCTCAAAATACGCTTTCGATCAAAAACCTAACCAACCCACGTCCGAATGACCTGAAATTTTGCACACACATCCCAAATGACATGACGGAACTATTGCAACTTCCAAAATTCCATTCCGACTCTCGGATCAAAATTTCACTATCGAACCGGAAACTTCAAAAATTCAATTTTCGGCATTTCAAGCCTAATTTAGCTACGGACCTCCAAAACACATTCCGAATACGCTCCTAACCCTAAAATCACCCAACGGAGCTAACGGAACTGTCAGATTTCTATTCTGAGGCCGTTTTCACACTTTTCTGACTACGGTTAACTTTCTAACACTTAAGCCCTTATTTAGGGACTAAGTGTCCCAAAATTCTTCGAAACTCACAATCGAACATCCCGGCGAATCAAATTAGCAGAATTAAATTTGGGGAAAGCAGTTAATAGGAGGTAGGGGCATAAATTCTTAAGACGACAAGCCGGGTCATCACACATTTATTCTTGTCTTACCCATCACATTTTCTAAAATCTCCGAAGTAATTTCCGGTCAGATCTTGTTACCCTCTGATCCAACTCCATTAGTAATCTCCTTTCCCGGTCAGATCTTGTGATTTTGGTGAGAGGAAAAGAAAAGTATTCTGTTGAGTCTTGATTTGGTGGGTCACTTGAGAGGGAATTTTTCGTTTGAAGCAGTTGAGTAAAATTTTGGTTTTGATAGCTTTTTCCAAAGTAAAGCTTTCTTTATTTCAAGTCATACTTTATTACTTTTTCTTTACATGTGGGGGCCATTCTTACAAACTTTCTTGAACAACAAAGTCTTCTATTTCATTACGGAGTGATCTTACTTTTGTCCTCTATCCCACATTATTTTGTACACTTGCCTTTTTGAAATTTAAATATCAAAATGACAGGTGAGTCCTCCACTGCAGAAGAAGTCAAACCATTTTTCTCTCCAATTTTGAATCCTTCCATTATTACTAATGTTAAATTACAAGGTAGTAATAATTACTCACCATGTTCTTCTTCAGTTGAGATGTGGTTCATGGAACAAGGATATGAGAATCACTTAGTCAAAAATGCTAGTGAAATTAATACTAGTGAAAAGGCTAAGTGGACCCAATGACTCGTGCCAGTCCTCTAGCTAATACTAATGAAAGTACTACTCCTGATCTGGATACGTTGGTAGCTCCTAATGACTCGTCTCTTGCTTCTACGTTACCTGCTCCAGTCATGCCTTCATCAGATGCAGTAACTCCACCAATTTCCATACACAAAGGTATATGCACTACTCAAAAACTAGTACGATTTAACTACATGAGTTACCATCGATTGTCCCCATTATATTATACCTTTGTATCTGCCCTATCTAATATACCTATATCAAAGAATATTGGCGAAGCATTGCAACATTCAAGGTGGAAATGTTCTACGATCGAAGAAATGACTGCTTTAGAGACCAATAACACTTGGAAATTGGTCCAGTTGCTGAAAGAAAAATCTACCATTGGATATCGGTGGATCTATACAGTAAAAATAGGTTTAGATGGAACAATTGATCGACTGAAAGCTCACCTTATTGCTAAAGGATACACCCAAATTTATGGTATTGACTATGGCGACACATTCTCTCTAGTTTCCAAGATTACATATGTTCGACTGCTTATCTCCTTAGCAGAAATGCACTATTGGCCTCTTCATCAACTAGATATTAAAAATGCTTTTTAAATGGTGAGCTTGCTGCGGAAGTTTATATGGAGCAAACTCCTAGGTTTGATTCCTAGGTAGAGTCAAATTTAGTGTGCCATCTGAAACATTCACTATATGGCCTTAAGCAATCTCTGAGAGCATGATTTGGTAGATTTAGCTCTGTTGTCCAACAATTTGGGATGTCTCGAAGTGAAGCAGATCACTCCATTTTCTATCGACATAATTGTCCAGAAAAGAACATTTATGTGGTCGTTTATGTTGATGAAGTCATAACTGGAAATGATCAAGAAGGAATATCTGAGCTAAAACAGCATCTATTCAACTGCTTTTAAACCAAGGACTTGGGAAAGTTAAAAGTATTTTTTGGGAATCGAGGTAGCAAAATCCAAGACCGGTATTGCTATCTCACAAAGAAAATATGCTTTGGACATACTTGAGGAAACATGCATGTTAAACTGCAAACCTATTGACGCTCCTATGGATCCAAATGTCAAACTCGTCCTTGGACAATGGGAGCCATTAAAAGATCCTGGCAGATATCGATGACTGGTCGGTAAACTAAATTATCTTACTATCACCCGACCTAATATTTCATTTGCGGTAAGTGTGGTTAGTCGGTTTCTCCAAGCTCCATCTAAAGATCATTGGGACGCATTAATTCGCATTCTAAGATACATAAAAAAAACTTCAGGACAAGGACTATTATATGAAGATAAAGGTAACAAAAACATTATTGGATATTCTGATGCTGATTGGGCAGGTTCTCCGTCAGATAAACGCTTTACTTCTGGGTACTATGTCATGATGGGGGAAAATCTAATTTCTTGGAAAAGCAAAAAGCAAGATGTTATTGCTAGATCTAGTGCAAAAGCAAAATATCGAGCTATGACCCTTGTTACATGCGAGCTTACTTGGTTGAAATAACTCCTCCAAGAGTTACAATGTTTTGAGTTCAAACATATGGAGCTTATATGCGACAATCAGGTTGTCCTTCATATTGCTTCATGTCCAATTTTTCATGAAAGAACGAAATATATAGATGTGAATTGTCATTTTATCAGGTAGAAGATCGAGTACAGATGCATTGTCACTAGCTTCGTCGGTTCAAATGACCAATTGGCAGATGTTCTTACTATGTCCCTTAGAGGGGCTCGGATTGAATACATTTGTAGCAAACTTGGAGTACATGACATGTATGCTCCAGCTTGAGGGGGGAGTGTTAAGACTTAGATCTTGTCAGAGAGTATTTCAATATTATATTATATGTTAGTTGTATCTGATGGTATAGTTAAAGATTGTGGGTAAAAGCTAATTGTGTCTGATGGTAAAGTTAAAGATTGTGGGTAAAAGCCATGACCTTAGGGATACACTTTTGAATTATGTCTCTAGCTTTGTATATATATTCTAGGTGTAATCTATCTTTTGAAGAAAGAAGTGAAATACACTTACATAATTCACACTTGCCTTCAAATTTTAGGTGGTTTGCATGCCTTCCAACACACAACTTATTTATTTAGTTAATATTACCTCTAAATCACTGATATTCGGTAAAATATGCATATATTTACCTATTGTTGCCTCACATTCTAATACTTTTAATAATTTTTTGAGTATTAATTATATTACTTTGTGTTTAATATTATATTTTAACTGTGTAAAAATAAAACAGTGTGAAGATGAAGAGATTTCAAACACAATTGAATAAAACGCAAAAGAAAAGAAAGAAAAATAAAAAGAATTAAAAATAGGGAGACTAAGGGGGTACACCCTTTGGGTTTTGTCCCCCAAATGTAAGACAAAAGAAAAAGGAAATTACAATCAAAAAAAAGAATTGGAATTGAAGATGAAATTTAACGTACTGGATTTAGCACCACTGCCAGCGCGAGGCGCTGGCCTGGATCCTACGTGCGGGATTTGTCTTATTTCGCCCGGGACAAGGTTATTTTAGCCTTACACTGTCCAACTTATATAAATGGGATCCTAAACCTATTTTGGAAGATGCGAACATTTTTTAGAGGAACTTTTGACGAAGAGAGAGCACAGAGCTGCCGTGGAGACCGGGTTTCATCTTTTCTTCCACCATACTTAGTAATTTTTATGTTTCTTTGTATGATTTGTTGTTTTGCTACTATGTCTATGTGGAGCTAAACTTCACGTTCTAGGGTTGTGGTTCTTTCATGACTATTGTTATTCAGATATTGATTTTGATTTCTTGATTTATCGTATTAGTTTATTTATTCAATACTGCGCTTAATTATTTAATTTCTTGATCAACAATTGAATACTATCTACGAATCTCTAATTGAACTCGTAAGTGGGAATTCTAGATTGCTTATAGGATTGAATAGAGCAAGTTCTTGAACCTGGGCATCGGGGAACAAATTCTCAGTTAGGATAGACATATACCTAATTGGCTTTCTTGGTTGATTTACCAGAATTATAAATGTGTTCTTGTTCATTTTAACTCCTAGACATATATGCGTTACGCTAGCTTGAATAGGCGAGTAAGAACTCGACAGATTCTTCTGAGTAATATTAACTCTGTTAACCAATAAAATAGATAAATTAGTTAACCAATTCAATTGAAGAATACAATAGGAATTTTAGATAGCCCATAATCCTAGATTATTTTTATCACATTTATAATATAAAAATCTGCTCTTCCTCTGTTTAAAGTTCATTAGTTATTTTCTTTTTAGTTTAATTACTTTAGCATCACTACTTTTCGGTTTAATCCTTGTTTAGATAATTAGGATAGTTTAATTTAGTTAATAGTTAATCACAAGTCCTCATGGGTTCGACATCTGACTTTTAATCACTTTATTACCTGATGACCGTGTATACTTGCATGTGCGTTTGACCGCAACAAGTTTTTGGCACCGTTGATGGGGACTTAGAAATTAGTTTTTTTTCTGGATTAGACTTTAACTTTTATCTTTACAAGTTTTTTTTCTTTTTGTAAATATTTTTATTTTATAACTATTTAATTTTTCTTTTAGTGTGTTTCTAGTTCTCTCAACATGACATTCAAGGATGAAATATTCGTAGGTAAGGTTATTGATGAAGACGCTTGGTTGACGGAAGACTTTTATGGCCCGTCTTTTTGGGCTTGTCATGACCTGAACTCTGGAAGGTCTGAATTTGAATATGGGAGTAAGGATTGGTATTGGGACGGATATTCTCAATTAGGCGAATATGCAGAACGACGTTGTCTTCTAGCAACATTAGTGAATGATTGGTCTAAGGTGAGATATGAGCTTGCACATAAAATTGATAATTTTGGCTTGGATGTGCATAACTTGGATGCAGATTTGAGTTCAAAGGTTGATGCGTGAAACACCCAACAATTTAATGATTAGTTATGTGAAGCTGAAAAGAATCTTCTAGACCAAATTGAGGAGCTAAAACGAGAAACCAATAATTATGCCATATTTCCCTTGATGGTGCCAATGTTGAGAAAGGTGCTCTAGAGTCATGCGAGTGAGTAGATAACATTACTTTTGGAGAATTGGGTGTGCGTATAAATGGGGATGTAAATAGTAGTAAAATTCATGACTTGAGACATATTAGACTTCATTTCAATCATTTTTCCATATTGTGTTTAGATAGAAAGATAGTAATCGAGCCATCTGATCCTATGGGGAGTCAAAGAATGAGGATAAGAGTGCCTACGTTCTTGAATTTGTTGTGCCAAAAAGTAAAAATTACATTCCTCATTAAAGGCCGAGAAGTACAGAGTGAAAAATTTATTACTTGGTCTGGTTATTTTTGTAGCCCCACCAAAAGCATAGCAAAAAACTTGAAACCAAATTAGGGGTACAATTCATAAGTTCGAGGTGGAGGCAAAAAGTGGTTCAAGTCGTGTCGTGATGTTAAATTAGGCGCTTGTTGGGAGGAAACCCAGCTTTACTGCTTTCTTTTATTTTTGTTAATTTTATTTTCATTATATTATTTTTGTAGCATTTATTTTTATTTTGTAAGATTTTGAGCATAGGTAGCAAAGCCATAGGAAGTGTGTAAAAGTGAGCAAGATGGGTAGAACTAAGTGTGGGGTGCCCACACAAAGGATCATACTTGGGAGAAGTCTGAGTACCTCGTAAGCTGCTATTGCTTCGTCCTTTGACCTTCCAGTGAGTTTCTTGTCCACCCTTGTTATTTTTACTTTATTTGTGCATTGGAGACACTACACTATTTTAAGTGTGGGGTGAAAGATTCTCTGTGGTTTGTATAGTATTATATTAGTATATTATTAATTTTTTATCTTTTTATTGTTAGCTAACTTCTTATTTTTATATGCATAGTTAGTAAATTAGTCGTGTAGTATAGTAATAGTAGTTTTAAAGCTAACTTTTTTTTAAAATGTGAAAATAATGTAGAAAAATCGAAAAAACAATTTAGAAAAATTTGGACTTTTCCCGACGATGGATCTCCTAGGCAGTTTTCTTGGGGGATTAAAGTCTAAAAAAATTCAAAAATATGTCTTTTAGCTTTCTTTAGGTAGCAATAATCCCCCATAATTTTTCTTTGTACCTTAGTTCTTTTCCATGGGATGTAGTTTGAACCAGGAAGCTTTTTTCTTTTAGAGTAGATTAGAAATTTAGGAAATAAATGGAGGAAGGATGATGAACCTAGGCGCCTTTGACTTGTTTGATAATAGTATATTTAGGCTATGGCATGTGTAAATTCTTCCCTATGATTTAAAATTATTTATGATGCCTTGTTAGTTGGATAGCATATTTTGTGACGCCTATGTTTCGTTTTCTTGACTTGTGTTCACTTTGTGCTTTATGCTTAATATCTCTTGGATTTGTGAATACTTGCATTACTTGAGAGTTGGAATGAGACCATCCTTAGTGAGCCATGTGCAATGTATGGTGTGATTTTTGTGTAGTCCATGTTTTTGTGATTGAGTCTAGAACTTGCCCGGTATGTGAGTTGAAGCGAACATTTAGGTAATGCTCGATTTGAAAAATGATTTTAGGCTTTCTTTAATTTATTTGGCACCCACATTACGAGCTTATACCCTTTTGTTCTTAATTGATATTGTTTTGATCCTTTTACCATTAAAGCACCTTAATTGTGAAATGAGCGCTAAAAGAAGTAAGAATGGACTGAGTGTGGAGTGGCTTTTGAGTGGAACCAATGAAAAGAAGAAAGGTGCACTTGTTTTGTAAAATAGTACACCACTAGCGGAAATTGAAAATAGAAAAAAATAGTTAAAAAAAAAAAGAAGAAGAAAAATCTGATAAAAGAGAAGGAAATATATAGGTGAATAAATTGTTGTCTTGTTCTTGCTAGTGGGGTATAAATTAAAGTAGTTCTTAAAGAAAGAGGGAAGATTGTTGGGGGTGATTGTAGTTGTGAAATTAAAGTGGATTGAGGAATTTGCGCTTAAGTTGCCATGTGATGTGTTAAAATGCTTAGGAGGCTGAGCCACTATTCCTAAATATATCCTACCTATCCCTTAGCCCATATTACTGTCACGAAAAATTCCTAATTGATTTTCGACCGAGTAATCCTACATTAGTGGAGATTTACATTATGAGCAAGCATATGGTACCAATTACATGCATGTGATTTCTTTTGTGAGAATGAACGATTTTCTTTGATATATGTGAGTCCTTAAGATATATTTGATTATTTGATTTGAATGTGTGGATTCAACGTATTCATTTGTTCTTGTTATGAGGGCACATGGCTTCATGAGGGATAGGTAACGTTATTAGATTTCTCTACGATGTTGAGTGTTCAAGCCATGAGTGCATTATGATATTGAGTCAGTTTTGAGGCTAGGATTGTTATGAGCATGTTGTCTTTGTTTGAATATTTTTGAAGTTTGACATAAGAAAAAAGTAAGTGTATGTGATTGCATATGCTAAGGTTTAATTGTTACTATCAACCATCGTCATTGGTGTAGTGTGCTTCAAATATTTAAATATAAAGTGCTCAAAAATAATACAAATTGCTAGCTTACTCGAGGACGAGCAAGATTTTAATCACTTTTTGAAAAATTATTTATTGTCACACCTGCTTATGATTCACTTAGAACCTTTGGCTATCTATGGATACCCATTGCTTAAGCCTTACACATCCATATACTTGAGCCCAAGTCCACTCTGTGCATATACTTGTGATTCTCTTAGGTTCATCGTGCGCACCAATGTTTTTGATCCCATTCATCCTAAATTTTATATATCACGAGATATAACATTTTTTGAAAAAAAAAATTCCCCTTTCAAATAGCATTCTCACATATAAAGCTAAAATTTCTATTGTCACATAAGAAATTGCTGCTAATATTCCTAATCCAATTCCAATTACTTACCTGATATTTCTCTGCTTCCTTCCCCTCTCCCACTTCGAGATATTTGATATAGTGCCCCAACTTGCGAGTTCAACTCCTCCGGCTAGATTCATGCGCATTTTGTGAGTTAAGCTAATTCACTTCCCTACTTTCTCTTTCACCTATTTCTTTGTAACAACACCATTCTCTTACCCCTTCAAAGAATCCACTCCCAACCTCATCACTTACCATCGTCCGAACAAAATCCAACCGCACAACTCGTGAACTCGCTTTCTCATTAACCACATACACATACTCTTCCTCGTCCACCTCCACCTCCTCTTCTAACCCGTCCAACAACCTGATCATAGAATAAATTTTTTTTCTAAAAGAGACCATTCAATTGCTTTATTCATCTTCCCGAGTGGTATCCCTCGTGCTTTTAAGCAGGCTCAAAAGAAACTAGAGTGAAAATCAGCTATGAAAGCTGAATTTAAATGCTTGAATTCTGTTAGGATCGAAAACTAGGTAGTGCAGAATTTAGCCAAATAATGTTATAATGATAATAACAAAGACAATGCAAGTTGATAACAACGACAATTAAAACATATAAAGAAGACATTAATTTAATGTGGTTCAGTCAGTGTGACCTACGTCCATAAGCGGAGAGGAGCAAATTCATTATAGTAACAAGAGTACAAAAGAGCGTACAAAATTAGAGTAAATACTCTAATTAATCCCAAATACCACCGAGAGAATAACCTCACTAGATCACTCCAAAGAAAAGGGATCACACAGGTGTTTTCCAATACTCAACTCTCTTACAAACAACTATCAATAAAGGAGTAGAGGAAAAAAATAAGAAATGAAGACTCAAGTCTTGTTGGTGTGTCTAAAATGAACTAATGGTCTTTCCTTGCATAGGCATAAAAGCTTTGGCTTCAAAAGTGTAAAAGAAAATATAAAAGTTGTGCAAATGATATCCACCACACAATGCGATATTTTTGGGTCCCAAAGAATATTGCCAACAAGGTCTATTTTGCTTATGCTTATGTGAGATGGAATCTACTAGCTAAAATATTGGTTATATTACAAATCTCCACCTTGACCTAATTTTAGCTTATATAGTAAATTTGCTACACCCTCTTCGCAAAAGCCCATACGGGCTAAATCATTCTTCGTAAATGGCAATCAAGTTCAAGCAGAGCTTGAACTTGTCAACTAGATGAGGCTTTGTGAACATGTCAGCAGGATTGTCTCTAGTGTTGATCTTCTGAACAGAGACCTTTCCATCAGTAATGGTTTCCCGGATAAAATGATATTTGATGTAAATATGCTTTGTCCTCTCATGATACATTTGGTCTTTAGTCAAGTGAATGGCACTTTGACTATCACAAAAAATAGTAATACTACCTTGGTGTAAACTGAGTTCAACAAATAGACCCTTCAACCATAAGGCTTCTTTGATAGCCTCGGTCACTGCCATATATTCTGCTTCAGTAGTAGATAAAGCTACTACATGTTGTAATAGCTTTCGTGCTTTACCAAGCTCACTACACTTACTGCCTGGGAAATATCTGGACGTATGCACACCATTGCATACATAATACTACCGACTTTACTAGAATAAGGTGCATATGGCATATACCTCTCTTCTTCCTCTGATTGTTGTGACCGAGCAACTGATAACTTAAAATGAGCAGCAAGAGGGGTACTAACTAGTTTAATATCTTTCATGCCAAACCTCTCCAAAACTTTCTCCAAGTATTTTTTCTGAGTTAGGAATAGCCTATTAGCTCCTCGGTCTCTTTTGATCTCCATACCAAGAATTTTCTTAGCTGCTCCTAAATATTTTATCTCAAATTCACTTTTAACCTGACTTTTCAAATTGTAAATTTCTGTCAAATCCTTATCAGTAATGAGCATGTCATCAACATATAGTAATAAGTACACATACGAACTAGTATTTAACTTCCGAAAGTAAACACATATATCATACATGCTCCTCGAATAACCATGACCCAACATAATGAAATCAAACCTTTTGTACCATTGTCTTGGAGACTGTTTTAATCCGTACAAGATTTTCCTTAACAAACATATATGCGGCGAAATCAGAAGACTTGATTTCTCGCTGTCGGGACATTTTGGAAGCATGCATCGGGACCCCGAGGGCGGGAGGCCGCGACCAAGTTCCCGACCTAGGGGCTCGTCGGAGCCCGACTCAGAGAAAATGAAGACCGAAGCCATGACGGAGGGAGAAGCCCCCAAGACACATGGCTACATCTGATAGGCCCGGCCTATCCAGAGCCTATGCTGAAGCATCACGTCAAACCATCCCATCTCCGTACTTTGTATTTAATCTCCATATATTTGTACCATACCGTGTTCCCTTGCCTATATAAGGGGAACCCATACCACTTTTTAAAGGATGATGTTGCTCCATTTCTCCACTAAAGCAATAATAACTCTCTCTCTCTCTCTTTCCTATTTTGTTCGTTCTCACTAGCTCGAGGCCGCTTTAACATCTATTGTCTTCTTACTTATTTCATGCTATATTGCGCAACTTTGGCCATAGAGAGCCTTGCTTGATCGTATCCTTTAATTGTTATCCTATTCCTGGTTGCCCCCGATAGCTCGAGCTCGATTCGAGTCCTGACCCCGAGGTCCTTATTGACCGGTTTTGCATCCGGGCAACAGGCCCCTTCGGTTTGATTACTGTCTTGTTATAGCTCGCATTTCATCGTTAAGCTTCACGTTCTTAGCGTCCACTACTCTAACAACTAGCTCGGGAATAGATCACGTATTTTTAGAATCTCATTTACAAATTTAATTATTGTTACCTTTTTCACGGTAAACAGTTTGGCGCCCACCGTGGGACTAAAAATAATAGTGATTATTTTCTTGCTAGTTTTGTCACACAAACGCACATTATCTTTCACACTTTTTCTTGCCTAAGATCTTTTGATTTCATGTTAATGTCCGGCTCGGTAAGCAAAATCGAGAACGACTACCTTGAAAACCATGGCGAAAACAGTATGGCTGCTCTATAGGTTAGCGCGACACCGCAGGACCCTGATAACGCATTTAGGTTGATTCAAGAGGACACGGGCTTGCAAGGCGCGGAACAAGCCTCGCACACCGATGACATCATACAGCGCATTGACCGACAGGAAGCTCAAAAACCCCCGGCCCGGGTAGAATAGGAAGTTAATCTTCATGTTATTTTTAAAATGTTATAGGCACGGTAGTTGGCTATTGCTCAATTGCAAAGTCGCCCCGCGACTCCCAATGCAGTAGCACTAGAGACACCTCCTTACGCCGAGCTGATACCCGAGAGATCAAGTAATGACGGATCGGTATCCGACCCCGCCACAGTGAGGATGCTTGGGAATCTCTTCGAACGGATCGAGTTAGGTTTGTAGAAGCTCTTACAGCAATCGTCTCCCAAGGACGGTCCCAAAACTCGCTTCACAAAAATCCGGAACGCTGAAACCCCCTAGGTGCAACAGGACCTCAGATCCCTATGGGTGCACCACCACTTACGCAAGATCATTCAAAGGCAGCGACCTCCAAGATGATGAGTTCGAGCCCGTCTCGTTGAGGAAGTTCGAAGAAACTCTCTCGAAGGAAACCATGACACAGCGCCACCGCTTGGCACCTGACCTCACAGACTCGCTTACCATACCAGCGTGGTCCTCCGCGGAAGCACGCATCGATGCCATCAAAGTAGTACCGATAGGGCCCGATACACCTGAGGCCAAACGAAGAAGAAATGAAATACTGTGGGAAGCCACACCCCATTCCCTGATAGGACGAATGAGATCGCTCCTGGTTTCAGACGATCGGGAAATAGAGGCCTTCACTAGGGGCCTAAACGAAGCATGCCCGATGACTCTAGGACATTTCAAGCGAAGCCTGATCAGATACCTAGCCGAGGTCTGGTTGGATGACCACACTCAGCATCGGCCATGAATCGGGGCCATGGACAACCGTCCGGGAACCTTCTCGAGTTCGGTATATCTAAGTAGACTCCCAACAAAGAAGCTGCTGCCAAACGGATGAGGTATCATCCATGTGCTGCGAATGGAAGGAACGACTCGAGATGCAACCCACCTCACAACAATAGGTAAATAGCCCGATGATAGCACCCTTGAGGAACCGCCAATAGAACCAGATTCAACAAGGCACAACTGGCAGGGAAACCCTATCCTGCCGAGTACGATTTCAGCGTTGCTATACCAAACATCATGATCACCATAAGCGAAACCGGGAATTCCAGGTGGCTCAGACATATTCTACCAAGACTCCATCAAGAGAACCATGGCCCGGTGCAGGAACCGCAGGGCGCGCGCGATCACTGACTCAAAAGAATGACAACTGTGCTATTCAATAGAGATCGCCACCAAGTATCATCGAGCGGTCAGGCTCGGATCCAGCTCTAAGGGAGGAAGGAGATTGGGAAAAATGAAGCTGATAAGCCACAACGTATTGCCACGATAGTAAAGGGGCGGCGACACCCTTCAAAGATCCACAAAATGCAGAGTGAAAGTGCTCATCGCCAGGGAAAGATTGGTTCGGGGAATATACCCAAAGGACAGCCTTGCATCCAAGGAAAGGGACGCCGAGACTTAGCCTCGGCCTCATATTAACGTGATTGGTAACCCCCTTCTTCATTTGACCTATTTCAAATAAAACATGTGTTCATGAGAGCAGATGGTTTGATAAATTATACCGACGATGTCAGGCCAAAGCTAATGGTCCGGTTCGGACTAACGAACCAAATCACTCCCACACCTCAAATATTTGATGGATAGACGCTGATCGCCACAACAATCAGGAAGGCTGCTCCCTCTATACAGCCCACTTGAGCTCGGGATGGAACGTCGAGCCTGCGAAACACGGACGTTTCATTCAAATGACAACGGACACACCACCCGGAGGCAACTTCGACCACCTCCGCCAAAGGGATGAAACTCCACAACAGAGGTGGGACTAAAGTATTCGACAAGAAGCTACACGCGACGAGAGGAAATCCCTCACCACATGACCCATCACCGGCATCAATGCCTCCGCCCTCGAAGGGATCAAAGGGTGAGCAGAACCACATCTTTGGCCAAGCCTGGTTGCACACAGCAGAAGGCTATATTAAGGGCTCGCACCTCGAAACGGCAGAAACATACTAGACCTCAAAATGTCGCTTACACATCCCGTAGTAGGGAAGAACTACTCCGCTCCCTTATTGTTTCTTTTCTTTTGCTAACCTATGTGCAGGCAGGCAGCCGAGGCATTCATAAGTTCTAACTCCACTCGGAGATTCGAGGCCTCTGCGGGGCCCCCATGCCCTCTTCCCTCAACCAGACTTCCAACCTAAAGAGAATCTTGCCAGCAAGATTATTAGTAGAGCAGCACACCCCCCAGAAGAGGATACCACAAAATCGCGGGCTTTTCTTCTACAGCCAGATGGCGTGCGATGGCCTTCTCTTAAGGACACCATCCCATCGGAAAGGCCAATAAATGGCAGGCTAAGTTTCAAAATGGAATCATGTAAATGGATCAGATGATCAGAGGAACCGCACCCATGCGGGCCGAGCTCACAGCAACGAGACGACATGTATTTACAGCCTATATTTACGCCAAGCATTAAAGAATATCTTTTCGGCATTTCATACTTCGAAAAAGGCTATTTCGGCATATTCGCAGCAAAGGCCTCTCTATTGAATACGTCCCGAGATACTCGAATACTTAAACGGTTCAACGCCCACACGGCCCCAGGGTCGGAACCCCGGGCTCACAAAGCCCTCACAATGCAACTCCGAGTTCACGAGAAGCGGTCTTCAATATTAAACGAACTCAATGACTCAGATACTGTCGCCAATCACAGAGCACTTGAAAATCCAAAACTGTAAGACCCCTAGCAGGCAGACGCGGCATAACCAGATCTATTCTAAATCATACAAACTATAAGACCTCAATAGGCATGACAAACTGTAAGACCTCAATAGACATGACAAACTATATGACCTCAATAGGCTTGACAAACTATAAGATCTCAACAGGCATGAAAACTCCAAAATTTAGGCTATACATCGCATTTGTAAGAATCCCTAAAAGCCACACCCTTGGTGTAGACGCCTAAAATATCGCTTGGGATCAAAAATGGCTACAGACAAACGCACATGACTACGGTCAAAACGGCTGATACAACCAAAATAATGCGACTCGGGGATGCCCAACGGTCACTAAAAATCACAGGCCAGTGTTTCGAATATACTTTGGAAAGAACCGGTTAAAACAGGCTTCCCTCAACAGGCAAAAACAAGCTCCGATCACGTTGACTCCAAACCGCAACAGCGTCGATCTACTCGACCTACAAGCTATGAACCTTACAAGGTGCTTGAAACATCGTTGACAATGATTTGAAATCGATGTTCCTTTGGAACCGACGACGGGTCAGGCAAAAATACTCTAAAAAGACCTTAACAAGCGAAAACAAAACCTACAAAAAAGCCCACGGGCAAAAACAGCGTAAGAGCCATTGTCGTCAGCTAAGCAAGCCTATGGGCCTCATATTGAAAGGTCTATATGACCAAACAGCGTAAGAGTCATTGTCGCCAGCTAAAAAAATTTGACAACTTGAGGATTAAAATGAGCTCGAATCGTAACCCGATTCTGAGACCGGATCCAAAATAGTTAACTATGCAAGCCTCCGGGCCACATACTACAAGATCTCAACGACCAAATGGCATAAGTGCCACTACCGTCGGCCAGGAAATCGAGGAAATTTAAGGGTCGATTACAGCTCGAATCGCAACGCGACTCAGAGACTAGACCCGAAAATTGCAATATGCCTAAGGGCATGAGTGCCACTACCGCCGACCAGAAAATTGAGGAAGTTTAAAGGTCGATTACAGCTTGAATCGCAACGCGACTCGGAGACTGGACCCAAAAACTACAATACGCCTAAGGGCATGGCATAAGTGCCACTATCGCCGGCCGAGTAAACCGCCGGGCCACGCGCCCGTAAGGTCACTTTGACACAGAGCATAAAGGGCCATCATCGTCTGCCCATGCAGGCAGGAAAGAACTTGAGGTCAATTGAAGCTCGAGTCACAATGCGACTCGAAGACTGGACCCAAAACAGTTGGAACGGCAAATGCCCAAGGGCAAGAGATAAAAACGATTACTACCTGCCCGCACGGGCACAGAAAATTCGAGGACAAGAAGGCTCGAGCCAGAGCCCGATTCGAAGACTAAGCCTGAATAGCCGAGATAAACACGCAGGCCCCAGCACCTACTCACGCCAAGGATCGCACTTAAAAGCCCCCAGGTCTGTCCAATCCGTTCCAGACCTATGAGGATCTCGCCAAACACCAAAACCAACCTGCACAATCGAAAGCAACAACAGAAAAAAAAGGTAAAGAAGAAATAAAGCCTCAAGTTTCTTCTTATATATTACATGTGCAAAAAAAAGCGCATTCTCCATCTACAGGCATACCCTACGTATATCAGAGGCAAAGCAACAAAATGACAAAATATAAAGCGACAAAATGGCAAAATCTAGAGCGACAAAATGGAAAAGTCTACACTCTGCGCTAAAGGGCTACAACTTGTCAAATTTGCCCTCCGCAACATCAACAAGAAATAACCGAGCGTCACGCTCGTCCTCCCTTGCTCAAGCCAATTCCTCCGAGAGGACGAAGCCACTTACACCGACCTTCTCGAGTACCTCTTTTCGGGATCTACAATGAGCATATTCCTCGATCCTCTTCCCCCGGTCGAGGGCTCACTTGAGCTCGGCTTGGGCATCAACAACATCCTTCATACGAATTGCCATCTCACGATCAGCCTTGGTTCGGCTTAGTGCCACTTCTGCTCAGGCATCAATTATCTCGGCTCTGACCTTCGAGAGATCATATTCGAGTTTCCCAATCATATCCGCTTGAACTTTGGCGTTGTCATGAGTCAAATGGAGTTGGACCTTGAAGGCAGGAACCTTAGCCGAGGCACTCATCTCCTCCAAAGTTCGAGCCTGCACTTGAGCTTTTAGCTCCCTGCAAGCAACTCTAACATAGTTGACATCGCCTTTGAGGTACTCCAAGGCCTCTACCTTTCTCTGCAACTGATACATCAAAAGGGGTTAGCCTTAAAGTTAGAAAGGAGCGAAGCATGTACTACAGAAAGTTACCTGCTCCATCAAATAACTCTCATAGTGTGAGCTCCAGCACGCCTCATATCGCCAATGCTCCAGCACTCCTCATAGTGTGAGCCTAAGGGATTCGCCCTCATCTAGAATTTTCTGAAGCTTGGACCCTTGACGGAGCAGCTCAGACCTAAGCCCATCATAGGCTTGCATAAGGAAAGGTTCAATAGAGGGAGGAGGGAACGGGGCACAGGGAAACTGTACATGAACTCGCCACAAAATGAAGCCGACGGACTTCCTCGAAGTCGGAACACACTCCTGTTGATCTTTCCCATGCGGCCCCATAGAACCAACATCGGGCACGTCGTATTTTCTCAAAGGAAATGCCAGTCGAGAATCAGGCACTCCGGGAGTAGTGGACCCAGGCGACGCCCCTGCCTCGGAAATGTGAGCCCGACCAGCACCACTAAAGGCTCCATCACACCGTGAGTGCCCCATCCCAAAGAACCGCCCGATATCTATAAATGGCGAATCCAATACAAATGGAAGGGGAAAATATTACCTTGGGTATACGAAGGCAAGGAAAAGGAAGCATACACACATACCTTGGTACTGCACTCCTCATCCGGTACGAAGTACAGATCGCCACCTACACTCGTCACAGGACAATTGGGTCACCAGCTTCTGGACATAACCGGGAAGATCATAGACTTCACCCGACGTCCACGAAGTTGCAGCAACAAGGGAGACAACATTATTACTCAGCTGATTTTTGCTATAGGCGAAATCTGAAAATGCGCCAAACGCCTCACTCACGTGTATAATTCCACCCTTCGAGAAATGGCAAAAACTCTACAAGGATAATGTCGGTCGTCCGGACCTGGATAAACCAACTGGCCCACTCTCGATACCCGCTTTCCTCATCATCAATAACAAAGGGCGTGGACGAGCGACATCTTAGAGTTAGCAGGCCTAGATGATGAAAGGGCCGATATAGCCTGACAAGGTGATCAAGCGTGAATTCAAGCCCGACCTTCTCTACGATGAACCTTATCATCAACGCCGTTTGCCAAAATGATGGATGAATCTGTGCCAGGGTAACCCGATACTTCAAGCAAAAATCAAGCACGACCCTATCAGGGGGCCAAATGCGAAAGGGTATAGGTACGCTCAAGAATCCATCAGTGGAGTCCACAATGCCCTCATCTAGGGAAAGCATCTGCAGTGTTATCCCCTCGTTCCACCCGTAGTATCTCCTCGCCATCTCCAGGTGTTCCTCTCTTATCAAAGATGTCGTCTCCAGAGCAAACTCCCTCGGTTCCTGAGCACCAGGAGTAGCACCCCTCATCCCCTACCGGATCGGCCCTGAAGTGGTTTCCATGACTATGGTGAAACTAACAGGTCAAAGCAAGCACGCGCACCAACACTTTTTGCGCCTAAAGAGATGAAGTACCCCGTGCCAAAGTAGAAAGGCGGCTATCTAAAAATAGTGAAGTCTTGCAAAAAAGCTGAACCCGCCCCACATATATGCGAGAAGCAGCGACGATTCGCCTGCCCGAGGCAGGCCCTAGGAAGCCAATAGCCTCGATACAGATCGACGGGTCAATACCCGATCAAGAAAACATCCTTCAACGAGGAGTCAAGACTCGAGGGGCCGTTCATATTATCTCCGAACTCAAGATAGCACTCTACGTCAAGAACCCCCAGCCCAAAGAAGTCAGACTTCGGGAAGCTTTAAACGCCAACACTTGACACAAGGCAAGTACCTGGTCTCGTGATCCCCTCTTTCTGAAAAGAGGAATAAACACAGGAAGCTCCGATCGCGAAAGCTCCAAAAAGGTCCGAGGAAGCGCACGAATACAGGCAAACTCCTCAGCAGAAGTCTATCCCATACATTCTAAAGGCGCTATCTACATCAAGACCAATAGGGGCCCCCGGATACCCGAAGATGACCTTCATCTAGGGTAATATTCCCGAAAGCCCCAGAATTCGATGCATGATCTCCATATAACTCGAAGGGCCTCGATAGCCCGAACCTATCAGATCAATCCAAGATTAGCTCGGGACGGACGCTCGTGCCCAAGCCTGATATCAGCAGCCAACAAATAAAAGAAAGCGTTCAAAGGGCCTCGAAGGGAATGAGAGCATACAGAAACAAAGCAAAGTTCGAAAGAAAAAAGCAACGGGGTATATTCTTATTCATAAAAAGTTTTTGTACAAGAAGCCCTCAAGGGGTCATTACATACAACTTGAGAAAGCCTACAGGAGTCTACGCCCAAAGCGGAGGAACGGAAGGATGTATATGCAATGAAACTCCGGCTCCCGGTCCACCCTCGAGAGTCCATCTCTGGTATCAGCATCCTCGAGTGCCGCACCCTCGAGCATATATCCTCGAGGGTAACTCCTTCGATCTCCAACTCCCATAGGTTCCCAGCTCAATCCCCCGAGGGATCCCCACCGGAGAAGATGAAGAAGAGGAAAAGGAGAGGACGTAGAGGGACGCCGAAGCCAAAGGTTGAAGATTCGGAGGGCTCCAGCCTCAGCGGTCGGTAGTGACACTTTATACCTTGGGAAAGAAAAAGCCCTAGGGATGAGTGCCATACCAGGACCGAGTAGGAGTGAGGAGCGGTGCATAATCCGAACAGCTATCTATATAAAGGAGAAACCGACTCCTCATCCATTATCACCTCGGCCCAGCAGCAGCAGTAAGAGCCAGCATACCGACGACCACAACAATAGCGGAACGACACATTTATGTTCGACGAAGGGAAGCCCCGGCAGAAGGACACATCACAGTCTAAGGAAACTCCTTCAAATGACCTTAAGGTCAAGAGCCCCTAGCATGATGTTCATGGGTGAAAGAAGATGATAAGAAGGGAAAGGCAAGCGAGCCAACAGAAGCACTGGGATAGGAAAGGAAAATCCAAGGCACCCCCTTTTATAGGAGATTACGACACGTTCATCTAGGCTTTGGAAGGCTGATCGACGGATGCAATTAATGCATCCATGGAAAATCGAGACGACGGCGGTACCTTCACCTCAAAAAATGAGAATCATGAGTGCAATGAATGAAGTTGAAAAGCACGAGCATGTGGATGTCCAATCATAGTGAAGCTCAGGCCAGGAGTCGCATTATCGGTACGTCGTCGCCGAAAGAAACTCAAAGAGTTAAGTGTCAGAATCATTTCCCATCTCTTCATTATGGGAAATGCGGAGACTATCTGTATGCAACGAAATCAGAAGACTTGATTTCTCGCTGTCGGGACATTTCAGAAGCATGCCTCGGGACCCCGAGGGAGGGAGGCCGCGACCAAGTTCCCGACCTCGGGGCTCGTCGGAGCCAGACTCAGAGGAAACGAAGACTGAAGCCAGGACGGAGGTGGAAGCCCCCAAGGCACATGGCTACGTATGACAGTCCTGGCCTATCCAGAGCCTATGCTGAGGCATCACGTCAAACCATCCCATCTCCGTACTTTGTGTTTAATCTCCACATATTTGTACCATACCGTGTTCCCTCGCCTATATAAGGGGAACCCATACCACTTTGTAAAGGGCTAATGTTGCTCCATTTCTCCACTAAAACAATAATAACTCTCTCTCTCTCTCTCTCTCTCTCTCTCTCTCTTCTATTTTGTTCGTTCTCACTGGCTCAAGGCCGCTTTAACATCTATTGTCTTCTTACTTATTTCATGCTATATTGCTTAACTTTGGCCGTAAAGAGCCTTGCTTGACCGTGTCCTTAATTGTTATCCTATTCCCGGTTTCCCCCGATAGCTCGAGCTCGATTCGGGTCCCGACTCCGAGGTCCTTATCGACCGGCTTTGCATCCGGGCAACAGGCCCCTTCGGTTTGATTACTGTCTTGTTTTAGCTCGCATTTCATCGTTAAGCTTTATGTTCTTAGCATCAACTGCTCTAACAACTAGCTTGGGAATAGATCATGTATTTTTAGAATCCTATTTACAAATTTAATTATTGTTACCATTTTCATGGTAAACAAAACAAACATGATCTTCATTTCCTTCAATTTCAAATCCTTCGGGTTAATGCATGTATATTTGCTCCTCAAGTTTGTCATGTAAGAAAGCTTTCTTTGTATCAAGCTGTTCTAATTCCAAATCATACATGGCAACTAAGTCAAGTAAGACATTAATAGAACTATGTTTAACAACAAGTGAGAAAATATCATTAAAATCAAATCCTTGTACCTGAATACAACCCTTTGTAACTAATCGCGCCTTTTATCTCGTATCTTCAACCCCTGGAATACCATCGTTTTTCTTGAAGACCCATTTGCAACCAACAATTCGCTTTCCCGATGACGGCTTCACTAGAGACCAAGTACCATTCTTGTGGAGAGACTCTATTTCTTTATTCATTACAATCAGCCACTTAGGTGAATTAGCACCAGAAACTGCTTCTGAATATTTTTATGGTTCTCCAATTTCTTCAGTTTCCTGTGCAACTGAAAAAGCAAATGCAACATAATCACCAAACCTTAATGGTTATTTACTTTCTCTTCTTGGTCTATGTTTGGCTATAGAATACTCCTCTTCTTCCGGTTCAAGTTTAGGAGTCTCAACTTCAGGAATTTTAGCTTCCGGCTCAACTTCAGGAGTTTCAACTGTATTTTGTTACAAAGTTGGTCAGCTTGGCTCAGAAGGAATGCCAATATCAACCTCCGCCTGCTTCTATGTACTCTTTCCTTTATCTGTATTATAAGAACTAGAAGACTCTTTTATGGAATGTAACATAGAGGATTCATCAAAGGTTACATCTCTGCTAATTATAAATTTTGGTGCCTTGGGATCAGGATACCATAGTCGGTATCCTTTCACCCAGATGCATACCCAAGGAAAATGCACTTTTTAGCCCTTGGCTCTAATTTTCTATCATTTACATGCATGTATGCAGGGAAACCAAATATCTTAAAATCAGATTAATTAGCAGGAGTACCTGACTAAATTTCCTCTAGAGTCTTGAAGCTCAAGGATGCAGAAGGAGAACGATTGATAATATAACAATCTGTAGAGATAGCTTTTGTCCAAAAGGTATTTGTCAATCCAACATTTGAAATCATGCAGCGAGCCCTTTCCAAGAGAGTTATATTCATCCTTTCTACCACACCATTTTTGCTGAGGTGTCTTTCTCACAGTACGGTGTCGAGCAATTCCTTCATTCTTGCAAAATTCGTTGAATTCATCATTACAAAATTCCAAACCGTTATCTGATCTAAGTCGCTTAACCTGTTTTTCTGTTTGCTTCTTAATCAAAACTTTCCATTGTTCGAAAGTTAAGAAAAAATCACTTTTATTTTTCAAAAAATAAACCCAAACTTCACTTGAATAATCATCAATAAAAGTTAACATATACCTGGCACCACCTTTTGATGGGGTATGTGAAGGACCCCAAAGATTTGAATGAATATAATCCAATGTACCTTTTGTTATATGAATTGCTGGAGATTTGAAGCTGACTCTTTTCTGCTTTTCGAACACACAGTGCTCACAGAACTCTATATTTCCTATAATTTGGCCACATAAGAGACCTCTTTTGCTGATGATGCAAAGGCATTTTTCGCTCATATGCCATAATTTGGTGATGTCAAAATCGGATGTATCTGATATTGAAACTACATTAGCACCTATAATAGTAGATCCCAATAGAGTATACAACGTATCAGATCTGCGTGCTTTCATGATCACAAGAGCACCATCAAAGAATTTCAGAACTCCACCTTCACCTGTATACTTGCACCCAAGAGATTCTAGAGTGCCCAAAGAGATGACATTTTTTTTCAAGTCAGGAACATGTCTAATATCGGTGAGAGTTCTCACCACACCATCGTGCATTTTGATTCGGACTGTACCTTTTCCAATAACTTTGCAGGCAGCATTGTTGCCCATCAAGCTAACTCCACCTCCAATAGAATTATATGTAGTATATAAATTTATTGGAACACATATGATAAGAACAACCAGAATCTAAAATCTACTCATTGTTAGATTTGAAACTATTATTAGTTACACTTGCTTTTGTGTATGCGTTTCCTCGATCTCATCCATAGCTACACTTGTTTCGGCAGTGTTAGTATTTTTGTGCTCATTTTTCTTTTGTGTATGCGTTTCTTTGTTTTTCGATTTAAATCATTCAGAAATAATGTGACCTTTCTTATGACAATATTTGCACATGACATTTCTGTATTTGGATTTTGATCTCGATCTAGGTCCTTCACTACTTGAATCTTTCTTATTAGATCTACCTCTTATGAAAAATCATTCCCCTTTGTTCCCACTAGTTTTCCCAGTAATATCTCTATCTATTTATTCTTTTGATTTCAAAATAGATTTGATATCTTTATATATCCTTTCCATAAAGCATAATATCTCTTATATGTTTCAACGGCTGGGGTAAGGAAACAAGCAATAACATAGTTTGATCATCATCTTTGATTTCAGCATCTATATTACTAAAATCCATAAGAAGAGAATCAAAAATATCAAGATGTGTAAGTATAGAGGTTCCTTCAGCCATACAAAAAGTTTAGAGTTTTTACTTTAGGTAAAGCCTATTTTCTACTGTTCTTTTCATATACAGGATTTTCAACTTTTCCCATATGCCTTTGGCTGAGTTTTCTGTAGCAACTTCACGCAAAACCTCATTTGAGAGATTTAAAATGATACACACTTTTGCCTTTTTGTCAATGACAGTAAACTCCTCGTCCGTTATTTTATCTGGTTTCTTCTCATTTCCTTACATTGCCAAATCTTAAGCATCATGAATTATGATAGCTTCCATATTTAATTACCACATTCTGAAGTTTTCACATCGATCAAATTTCTCAACATAAGTCTTTGTTAGAGTCATATTGACTACTGAAACAAACCCGATTAGATCCGGCTCTAGTACCAATTTATTAGGATCGTAGTGCGAAATTTAGCCAAACAATGTTATAATGACAATAACAAAGACAATGTAAGTTGATAACAACGACAATTAAAGCATATAAAGAAGACACCAATTTATCGTGGTTCTGTCAGTGTGACCTGCATCCACAAACGGAGAGGAGCAAATTCACTATAGAAACAAGAGTAGAAAAGACCGTACAAAATTAGAGTAAATACTCTAATTAATCCCAAATACCCCCGCGAGAATAATCTCACAAGATCACTCCAAAGAAAGGGGATCACACAAGTATTTTCCGACACTCAACTCTCTTACAAAAAACTATCAATAAAGGAGAGAGGAAGAAACAAGTAATGAAGACTCAAGTATTGGTGGTGTGTCTAAAATGAACTAATGGCATTTTCTTTCATAGGCAAAAAAACCTGGCCTCCAAGGTGTAAAAGAAAAAATACAAGTTGTGCAAATGATATCCACCACACAATGCGATATTTTTGGGTCCCAAAGAATATTGCCAACAAGGTCTACTTTGTATATACGTTTATGGTTACGTGAGATGCACTCCACTAGCCAAAATATTGGCCATATTACAAATTCGGAATCAAATGTGGAAATTAGTTCCCCGAGATTGTAACGAAAAATATTATCGATTGTAAGATAATTTATAGAATAAAAAAGAACGTCGACGATTCGGTTAACAAGTATAAGGCTCAATTGATTGCCGAGGAGTAAATCAACGTCCGGGTCTTGACTATCATTGAACTTTTAATCCATGGTCAAGCCTCCAACCGTTCTTGTTGTTTTCACTTGCAGTTCAGCACAATTTGGTCGTATATCAAATGAACTTCGACATTGTCTTTTTACAAGGCAAAGGCAAACTTGAAGAAGAGGTCTTTATCAAATGTCCTATCTTTTTAATACAAGGTTTTTAAGTCTCACTCGGATCTTTCCCTCTTTGCTCACCATAGCTCTAGTAGTGCTATACTGCTATGTATCATATCATCCTTACAAGAAACAATTCTTCAATGTTACATTAGGTAATCTCTTCCTTGGCTTCCTATTTTTTACTTCAAGATCTTGGCCCTTTATCCTACTTTCTTAGGATTGAAATTCATCGAGATGCAAAAGGCCTCCTCTCACAAGCGAAGTATGTTTCACACTTCTCCGGGATATTTTGATGCATGACTGCAAAGTTGTTTCCACAATCTGCTGCTAAATGATGGTTCATCAAAATAATAAGGAAAAATGGTCAAAAATACGCATCTACTATACTAAAAAAATCATTTAGGATCCTCCTCCGTTAAACCCTCCACCATGGCCAACACTATACCACATGGCATGACATTTGCTGAGGTGGACGCTAAGGTCCCATCACACCGCCCCCAAGCTCCCACCTCACCGCCCCCAACCCCATTTTATCCTCCTAGCCTCGCTTCTTCTTCCATCACCACTTCTCCTTCACCCAACCACCAAAACCATTACCTCCAGATGCAGATAAGCTGAGTGTAATGGCATATTCTAATTCAAGTATCGATTCTGTTGCCATCAACGTTGAGTCAATTTATTTTGGCGGAAAGGTTTTATTTTTTCCCCATCCTTTGACTCCTATAATGTGTCTGTTTCTTGTATGTGTACTCGTAAATATAGTAAACGGATTGCCTTAATATGTGACTAATTGGCTAAAATAAATTTCTCAATGAATGGGCGATGCGCTGTTCTCTTTGAACTATTTCTGGGTACGATAATGCATTCTGGGTTTACATGTATAACTATCCATTGTTTGTGCATATACAACTTTTTTGGGAGTTGTTTAATATGGATTATTGGATTTTAGATCTGTTGATAAAAACTGTTTCCTATCTGTCAAGTAATTTTTTTTTGCTAGAAGATTAACACATGAAGTATCAGCCAGAGGTGGCAATTTTCTTTTCTCTGTGGTCAAATTGCTTTGTTTGTGTGATGACCTTGTCATCACTTATTTTAGAAATAAATTATGTGTTCCGAGGCCTTAAAACCTCCTTTTTGTCTTATCTCAATTTGCGTGTGCAGTTCGGGCATGTATCCGGAAAGTCATTATGTGAAAATCTGTGAAAATGGTGAATTTTGCTTTTAAAATGAATTTAGGTTGACTTCGATCAACATTTTGGGCAAATGGACCTGAACACGTGATTTGACGGTCCCGGAGGGTCCGTAGGAAAATATGGGACTTGGGCGTATGCCTGGAATCGAATTCCGAGGTCCCAAACCCGAGAAATGAATTTTTGAAGAAAATTGTTTAACTGAAAATTTTAGAGTTTTTAGAAATCTGAATGTAATTGAATATGATGGTATCGGGCCCATATGTTGGTTCCGGAGCCCGGTAAAGGTCATATATGTGATTTAACTTGAGCCTGTCAAATTTGGTAGGAAACGGACTTGAAACGACGTAAATCGGACCTTCGGTTGTTAAAATTTGAACTTAAGAGTTCATGAGATCTTTCTTTGATTTTGATGCTAAAGTCGTTGTTAAAGGTGTTAATTTGGTGATTTGATCGCACGAGTAAGTTCATAGTATATTTTTGAGGTAGTATGCATATTTGGTTTGGAGCCTCGAGGGCTCGGGTGAGTTTCAGATAGGTTTCGGGATGTCTTTTACACTTAGAAAAAGTTGCAGGTTCAGAGAAGTTGCGGGTCTCTGAAGCCAGGTCTCGCGGTGGAACCTTCGCGACCGTGCTGGGGTTTTCGCGACCGTGGTGGTATTTATGTGGTCCGCGATGAGCAAGGCCAAGCCTTCGCGGCCGCGCTCGATTTCTTGCGATCCACGGTGGAGCTCCGCGGTTGCAGTCCTTTTTATGCGGTCCGTGGAGGGGGTCTGGGAGGAGCATTTAAACGGGACTCAGTTATTTTTCACTTTTCAAAACCCTGAAACATAAGAGACGATTTTTCAAACATCCTTTCTTCCCCAAAAACACTAGTAAGTGATTTTTAACTTATTTCTTTCACTCCTTAACTTCTTTTAACAAGATTTCACTCTAGAATCTAGGGTTTTCATGGTGGAATTGGGAATTTTGGGTAAAACCTACGAATATTGAAATTTGGGGATTTAGACCTCAAAGTAAGGTCGGATTCTAAAATCAATTATATATCCGGGCTCGGGGGTGAATAGGTAATCGGGTTTTGGTCCGAATTTCGGGTTTGAACCAAGCAGGTCCGGGGTCGATTTTTGACTTTTTGGGGAAATCTTTGGGAAACTTATTTTCATGCATTAGAATTGATTCATTTAGCATTTATTGATATAGTTAAGTAATTTGTGGCTAGATACAAGCGAATTGGTGGTGGAAACAAGAGATAAAGCGGTAGTTGAGACTTGAATTGTGTTCGTGGCATCGAGGTAAGTGTTTGGTCTAACCCTAGCTTGAGGGATTAGGAGTTGTGTCCTATTTGCTATGTGCTAGTTGTTGAGTACGACGTATAGGCATGGTGACGAGTATATATACATTGGTGTCAAACATGCCCGTTAGTCTTATACTATGATTATTGTGACTCCGTTTTGTATTGTTCATGTCTTATGTGATGATTTCTATTGTTGAACAAGGTTTATGGAAGTAACATTGGCATTTGAACATTGAAGAGCGTTGTCTCAAGTTGTAAAATGATTTATTGAAGTATTATTGGCAATTGAACATTATAGAGATTTTACTCAAGTTGTGAATTGAGTTGTGAAGTAAATGTGAAAAGAGAACAGGATTATGATATTGTCTCCCTTGCCGCGATGTTGTTGTGATTTTATTTATTTCCTTGCCCTTATTGCTTAGTGATGGTTGTTTGGGTAAGGAAGACTGTTAAAGCACGACGGGTGATGTCGTGTATGATTTTTGTGAGAGAGTGTTAAAGCACGAAGGGTGATGCCGTGTCGCACGATGTACAATTTCGTGCCTTTATATGAGTGATAATGCACGAAGGATCATTCCGTGTCATGATTATGTGAGGTAAAAGCACGAAGGGTGATGTCGTGCCGAATTTATTAATTTTGTGGTGAGGACGAGAGTAAAAACATGAAGGGTGATGCCGTGTACTTGTCTGTTATTTCTGATTCTTATTGATAATTGAGTTATGATGTTCTTTACATTTAATTATTTGTTTCTGTTGCTATTCGTAGTTCCCCCGCATCATGATTCCCCCTTCCTATTTTTAATTATAAAGTTTTGCTTTTATTTTCCGCTGTATATGATTTAACTACACAGGATCATTTAGTAGTCTGGTCCTAGCCTCGTCACTATTTCGCCGGGGTTAGGCTAGACACTTACCATCACTTGGGGTTCGGTTGTGTTGATACTACACTATGCATTGTGTGCAGATCCCGGTACTGGAGCATACGAACCTTAGCTTTGGGTTGCTACCTTCAGTCCATTCGGAGATCCGAGGTAGTCCTGCAGGCATCCGCAGGCCCTGGCATCTCCTTCTATCCTTTCGTCCTGTTTCATTTATGTCTTTCAAAGACATCGTTGTATTTATTTTTCGGACCCTTATTTGTAGTATTCCTAGACCGTCTGTGAAATTATGACACCAGTTCTGGGTAGTTTATGCTTAAGGATTTGTATTGGTAATATTTAAATGGTTATATTCTGTTCTTCTGCTTATTAAATTCCGTTGTTTCCATAATGTTGGTTCTTAATTGTTAGAGGATTAAAATGGGAAAAAGGTAAATAATACAAATGGTTGGCTTGCCTAGCTTTCACTAGTAGGCGTCATCACCACTCCTGAGGGTGGGAAATCCGGATCGTGACAGTTTGATGTGTACATTTATTTCTTCGAAGGCTCATAAAACACATCAGTTTAATCTGTTTTCTTAATTCTCTTTTTCCTTCCTCCCCCTCCCCCCCTAATTGGTTAGATTCTGATGGCTGAATAGTTCGTGTTGGTGGTGAAGGACGTGCGTTATCGAATTCCTTAAGTATAAACTTTCAGAGCCATTGTCATTTCTTTCGTTATAGAAGAGGGCAACAAAAATTGGATCTTGAATGTTGTTTCTATCTTCTTTTCTTCTCTTAATTGTTGCAGACTCAATTCAGTATTGGGACAGTGGTGAGGTGACATGTGACTTGGCGCCCACTTCAGCAAAATGTCAGACCATGTAGGATAATATTAGCCATGATGGAGAGTTCTAACGAAGGAGTATTTTTGCACCAAATTTTTAACATTAGGGGCAGAAATCGACCGTACATATAACGGATGGCATATATGATTTTTTTCGCATAATAGAAAGATATTTTGACCCTTTTCCCCAAAAATAATGCATCATTGACCGTTGTTCTTTAGATTACCGAGCTGTTACTAGAAATGTTCCTGAGACCACTTTAGTCAAAAAGCTTCTCAAAGAATTATCTTCACACCACCTACAATTTTTTGTGAAAACTTTGATGCCACAGTTACACTATGTCTTCCTATAGGGTCTGTATTTTCCCTATAGGAGTTCTCTCATAGGGACTCTGTTATTATCTTGTGTAATAGTCAGTTCATCATCTTTCAGTAAATCTTTTGCTTCCTCTTGCCAAATTATCATAGTTAGAGTACAGTTGCAAGATGTCAATTACATGAACTAAAGATTGGGTGGAGATTGTACATTTCCAACTACAATCTAAAGTGGGTATTTCCTTGTTATTACATTGATGGAAATGGATTAAGCCTAACCACTGGAATACAATTCAAAGGATGAGCTCTAGGAAGAGTGAAGCCAGTTCCCTCTTCCATGTCCACTTTACCATTTACTCCACCACTGACCTTCCATTCAAAACACTGAATCATGACAGCAAGGCTTGTTTGAAGTACCTGTAATGCTAATGAAGTTCCAGGACAGCCTCTTCGCCCGCTCCCAAACGGAAGAAACTGGTAGTGCTGTCCCCTAACATCCAATTGACCTCTTGTGTTCCCCTCTTCACTGAGAAATCTTTCTGGTTTAAATTCAAGTGGATTTTCCCAATAGTTTGGATCCCTATTAATAGCCCAAACATTGACAAATAGTCCAGTTTTTGCCGGTATATGGTAGCCACCAATGGAACAGTCTTCACTTGATTCTCTACCAATTATAGGACTAGTAGGATGTAGTCTCAGAGTTTCTTTAACTATGGCTTGAAGATAGGGGAGGCTTGTGATGTCTGATTCTTCGATAAGTCGGTTCTTTCCAATAATAGTATCAATTTCTTCTACTGCTTTCTGCATAATGTTTGGATGGTTAATCAGCTCTGCAAGTGCCCACTCTGTTGTGACTGCTGAGGTATCAGTGCCAGCAGCAAATATGTCCTGTTAAAAAATGAAATCTAATCCACAATTTTTAGTCATGTTGAACGAGAAAGTTAAGTAAGATATATGGATGTAACAATACAGCAAATGATTTTATCATCATCAGAATTCTTTTAAGTCTTCTAAATAGTCTACAAGTTACTGATATTCAACTTTTATCACAATGAAAAAGCTTTAGAAAGATACCAACTTATTAATTAACAATTCAATGATAATTGGTGACAAAGTAGCAACGAAAAGCATATGCTGTTCCTAAATGAACTATTTGATTACTGTGATATTTTCATGATATTTGACATTTATCTCATTGCTCAGGCTGGCAAAATAGCTATTCATCCCAAGAGCTTAAAAGTTTAGACGGCAGTCTAGTGCATTAAGCTCCTGCTATGCGCGGGGTTCGGGGAAGGGCCGGATCACAAGGGTGTATTGTACGCACACTTATCCTACATTTCTGCAAGAGGCTGTTTACACTGTTTAAACTCGTGACCTCCTAGTAACATGACAACAACTTTACCAGTTACGCTAAGCTCGCCCTTCAAAGTTTAGATGCATTTGATAATTGTTAATTGTTGTTCATGAACAAATTATAAATGATCTTCAAATATTTCTTGTTATGCTATCTTTAGTCGTTTCATACGAACATTGGCAGTAGCTACTTTTTTTTTCTTTTTCCTCTGATGCATTAAGGCCAAAAAAAGCATTTATAGTTAACTTCGCATATGGTCATTGAACTTTATCCACTATAACAGACTAGAAACTTACCAGGATGAAAGCTTTGATGTGCTCTCTTGTCATTTTCATCTCTGCGTGTTCATCATCCGCTATATCGAGAAGAATATCAAGAAGATCTTTCACGAATTCACTTCCATCGTTGCTTTGATCTCTCGTCCTTCTTGCCTCTTGGTGTTCGTTAATGATCCTCTCGATCATCTGATCAAACATTGCGCGAAGATCCTTGATCCTCTTTCCAAAACCTTGCAAATCCATGTTCTTGCAGAACCAAATATAATCCGACAGATTAAATTTCCCAGAGAGTTCAGCTATCTCTTGAATCAGTTTCTTTACACTCCCAGCTTCATTTTCATTTTCCGAACACCTTTCCCTCATTAGCATTCTTGAGATTACATTATTTGTGACCCTCAGAAGCTCAGCTTCTACATCTATTGTCTCCCCTGATTTGGCCTTTTGTAACAATAACTCGACGAAACATCTTATTTCATCACGTCTAACAGGAAGAAGTAGGTCTAACGTACGACCACCAAGGAGTTCAGACATGATTATTTTTTTCATGAACTTCCAATAAGGTCCATAAGGTGCAAATAAAAAGTCTTGTGAGCCATAAGTCAAGTAGTCTACAATAGCTGTTTGTGGTCGATTTAGAAAAGATGTTTCATGAGTTTTTAAGAAATTTTTGGCCATTTCAGGTGATGAAACAACAACATAAGGCACAGAGCCAAGCATTATATGGATCAATGGTCCATACCTGTTTGAAAGTTTGTGTAGTGCCTGGTGAGGAATTGGAGCAAGAAGGTGCAGGTGACCGATGATAGGTAAAGCAAACGGGCTTGGAGGAAGGCGAGAATTCGTTCTGTTTCTGAACAGAAACCAGAGAAATATGCAAGAAGCTAGCCAAATATAGAAGATCAACAAGTAGCCTTGGATATCAGCCATACTTTGAAGCTTAAAGAAGAGTCACAAGATTGACTTTGCTATTGCTTCTGCAGCTATTTATATGATCAAGAGATGATGAATTGCTTATTTTCTAGGGTCTTTAACTTCTTGCATAACTTCATATTTCTAGCTTCTAAAATTTGAGGACACTAAGCTCTGAGAGGTTGTTTCCACGGCTCGAACCTGTAACCTCCTGATCACACGACAGTAACTACTCTATAGAAGCTGTCAACTAGGCTATGGACAATCACTGGTATTTATGAGATTGTTAATTACCAAAAAGTATGCTACAGTCTACAGCACGGTATTGACACGTTAAACAAATATATAAAATTGTTTTCTAGTGTTATTTTAATATTTTCCAATAGGCAAGTTGCTCACATCCCCGTAGGACAAGGTCAACTCAGTAAAAAATAATAAAAGAAAAAAAACTAACAAAGAATTAGGACATAGACTACCTCACAGCGTGATTATAGGAAAATTGAGGAATTGAGAAAATAAAAGGAAAGACAGCAACATTAACTTAAAAGAAAAAGCTAAAATTACTGATCAGATAATAACTAAAGTGAGGAGCCTTGCTCTTTGATAGTGTTCTTGTTAAAAATTTCGGGTTGGGAGCACTCTCAATTAATGAATTAATCATTTTATCATGAAGACAAATGGAGAAGAGTATTCTTATGTGTTTTTTCCAACTTGGTTCAAATAAAATTGCTATAGCATCTAAATACTTATGGAAAACGAGTGCTAAGTAACTTTATAAAATTACCCCATATAAGTCAAATTATATACATAAAGTTATCGTCCTCGGGGATTGTATTTTGACTATATTCTAATAAGAAAATTGATTTTGCTTGATTACTATTTGCGGCGCTCCGACATCAATTCAAACAACTTAAACAGGGCACCATATCGGTGATTTAATGTGAGATGGAATTCACAAGGTTGGCAGAGTATGCACCTAATTTAATATCGATAGAAAAATTAAATAACGGAACTAAATTAAACTTAATTAAAAGCCGGAACACAAGTTAGATTGGACTTGATTCAATTAAAGCAAAATCGGAATGTTGACTTCACTTGATGATTAACTTAAGATAATCAATTTGTTCTCCTATCCAACTCCTTCAATTAATTGGAATGCTCTCACGGATACACACCTATACCATACAACAGAGGCAGAGCCAGCCCTTCGGCTATGGGTTCGGCCAAACCTAGTAGTTTTGGTACAAACTTTATATTTGTCTCAAGAAGTTCATTGAATATACATAAATTATTAAGTTAGAACCCTATATAGGGTAAAATATGTTTATACTAAATGATCGCATGAGTAAGCATCACGTAGAGCCGAAGATATAAGATAGTCGGAATCCGAAAGCAATGATCATCAGTTAATGATACTCATAAAGATGAAATAAATGCTGGTCACCCGGTAGCATTTAATGAAGAATATTCTACAAGATTAGGTACACGACCCGTTATAAGGAATACGACATTCACTGCCTCCCGTTACACATTCTTTAATAGACCTCATAACTGACATTAAAGATGGGCTTGATCCTAGGACCTTGTTCCCTAGGTGTAGCTATAAATAGTGAGCTCTATTACCATTGTAGGAAAAAGAGAACTTTCTGGCAAACACACGCTACATTCTATTCAAAACTTAATATAATTTTATCTCTTTGTTTACTGATATCACTATTATTGTCCCCGGAAGCCCTGTTCCTCGGATTACTATTTCTGCTATTTTATCTCCATTTCAAGATAAGTATTACATTTTTTGTCTAATTAATCTATTATCTTATGATCAAATTAATTCACTTGTCTATAAATCACGTATAAACTCAATTGTACCATTTTACGGGTAAACATGTTGGCACCCACCGTGGGGCTTAGACAATTGTATAATTAAGTTGGTCCTTGCCTCTTTTACTAACGTATTTTATTATTTGTTCTTAGCAAAAAGATAGTGGTGTTAACAACACACACAACCTTGAGGCCCAAGGAAATCAGCCTCGGCACGAGGATTCAATCAGTGATACCCGCAGTGAGGGGAACGAGACCACTCTTGTCCACGACAGGCGGTACCCAGGACATGTTCGAGAGCCGACTCCTAATGATGCTGAAGAAGAGCACATCATCAAAGCATTAAGGATATTGCAGGAGCAACAGGAGGCCATTTTAGGTCATCTCACACGGCAGAATAAGGTTATGATAGAACTGAAGCAAGTGTTATCAGGTGCTTCCAATAATGCGAATGGACGAGGTTTAGTTCCTCTCAGTGCTCCCTCAAATCAAACAATGGAAAGGGTCGACAACAACACCCCGAGGGGTGAGGTCAGCTTCAATGGGGCCGAGAAAAATGATTTTGGTCACAACAACGAGAGCGATCCCTTCAAAAATGTTCAACTCTTATGGTTTATGAGGGAAGTGAACTCCCGCATGGACCAAATCCCGGGCGCACCATCAGTTCTGAAAGGACCGGACTCAAAGAAGTACACTTAATTGACGTACAAACCAAGCACAATACCAGAATTGATCCCAATGCAGTTTAAAATGCCAGACGTGCCGAAATATGATGCGACTTTAGATCCTCATGAGCATATCACCACCTATACAATGACGGTAATGGGGAATGAATTAGCTCCCATGAGATTGAATCAGTTTTGCTAAAGAGATTCGGAGAGATTCTCACGAAGGGGCCATGACGTGGTATTCGCTTTTACCTGAGTATTCCACAGACTCTTTCAAGATGCTCACAGATTCTTTTATTAAGGCCCATGATGGGGACAGAAAGGTGTAGTCCCGAAAGGCCGATATATTCAGGATTGCACAAGGAGAGTCTGAGTTGCTGTGGCAATTTGTAACCCAGTACCAGAAGGAAAGGATGTTGCTTCCGACCTTTCCGGACGAATGGGCGGGGTGAAGCATTCACCAAGGGTTTGAATCCGAGAATTTTTTATGCTTCCCAAAAGTTGAAAGAAAGCTTGATCGAGTTCCAAGCGACAACTTAGGTGGATCTTCACAATCGATACGAGTCGAAGATAATGATTGAGGATGATCAGCTCGGTTTTCCAGTGTCAATTAAGGATCAGGACCGAGAGAAGAATAAAGAGAATTCAAAAAGACAATTTTGACACAAATCGACGATCTTCAAGGAGCCAGTTTTTTCCATGTGAACGGGCAGAAGGATGCAGCAGAGGTTTCCGATCGGTGGACAAGTGTAACTACCCAGCCGATCGTTTTGAGAATTAGTACCCCATTCGGCAACATAAGGTCTCGAGCAGCTTCGTATTATGTGTTATGACTTTTGTGTATGGTCAAATTCGGTTTCGGATGATTCAGGGTCAATTTGCAAGAAGGATTCTTGTTTTAGAAGTTTAAGCGGTAAGAGTTTACCGGAGTTTTGACTTTTATGTAGACGACCCCGAAATGGCATTTTGATGATTCTAATAGCTTCATATGGTGATTTTGGACTTAGGCGTGATTCTGGAGTTGGATTTGGAGGTCCGTAGGGTAATTTGAAGAATTTCGGCGCAAATTAAAAGTTGAAGTTTTGGAAGGTTGAGAGGTTTGACTGGGAGTTGACCTTATTGATATCGGGCTCAGATTGCAATTTCAAGAACTGGATTAGATCCTTTATGTCCTTTGGGACTTGCATTCAAAATTTGGCGTTATTCCGGGTTGATTTTGTATGTTTCGGCATGAGTTTTGAAAGTTGGAGGATTTGAAAGCTCATAAGTTCGATTCGTGGTGTGATTCCTAGTTTTGACATTGTTTGATGTGATTTGAGATCTCGAGCGGGTCCGTGGTATCTTTTGGAACTTGTTGGTATGTTTTGATGGGGTCCCGGAGGCCTCGGGCATGTTTCTGATGGGCTACGGGCCATTTTCTCATGTGTTGGATGGTTGTTTTGATATCTGGTGTTCCTTTATACGCGATCGGGAAGTTCATTCCGCATTCGCGTAGGCCGTTTTGGGTGGCTGGACCTTTTCCTCTTCGCGTTCGCATAATTCTTCCCGCGAGACGTACATGTGTATCCTCCTTCACCGCGTTCGCATTTGCGAAGCACAGATCAGTAGTTGGTATATTTTCTCTTTCGCGAGCGCATGTTCTAGTTCACTATCGCGTAGTAAATTTCTTAGGGGCATCAGTTGTTCCTTTATTCGTGATCGCAAGAGTTCATCCACGATCACGTAGTATATTTTTGGGGCAGTAATTATTTTCTTCTTCGCGGTCACATTAATTTTTCCGCGATCGCGACGTGCAAATACCTGGGCAGCAGAATATATTTTCCAAATCGAAGATTTTGCCATTTTTATCATATCTTGAATTCTAGACCTTGGATTTGAGTGCTTTTTTGTGAGTTTTTCAAGAAAATCATTAGGGTAAGTATTCTTCAGTTGGAATTTATTATATTCTATGATTCTATCGTTATTTTTATCTTATAATTAGTGTTTTAAGTTAAGGAAAAATGGGTTTTTTTTGAAGAAATTTTTCAAAATATAAATTGATGATTTGAAGGACGATTGATGATGAAAATTGATAACTTTGGTATGGTTGAACTCGTATTGGAATGGGTGTTCGTGTTTTGTGAATTTTATCGGGTTTCGAGGTGCGACCCGGGGTTTGACTTCTCAGTTGACTTTTAGTTGTTAAATATTGAAGCTTTATTATCCGAAATTATTTCTTATAAGTTTTATTTATGATTTGATGTTATTTTGGCTAGATTTGAGCCGTCCGGAGGTTGTTTCATTAGAGAAACTCATTTTAGAGTAACCGTCTAGCTTCTTTGAGGTAAGTATCTTGCCTAATTTTGTGTGGGGGAACTACCCTTTAGGATTTGAGTCTTTGGTGCTAATTGTGTCATATGAAAGTCGTGTACCTGAGGTGACGAGTACGTGCTCGTGCTTAATTGTGGGAATTTGACCGTTAAGGGATCTTAGGTTCTCATGTTCATTCGATATGAAGTTGTTTTGTCATGCTAAATACCCCATTTACTAACATCACCTTTGTGTGTATTATTTGGAATTAAATGCTTCATGTTTTACCCTTATTGCCGATTAAACTCTTATGTGCCTTAACTGAAGTTGTTTCCTCTTCTATTGCCGTGCTATCCTTCCCTAATTGCTTATCCTTAATGGAAGTTAATATTATCTTTTCTGAAACTGTCTATCCTTAATTGAATTTGTTGTATCTCTTCCGTAATTGCCAAACCTAGAATGAAGTTTTATTATCCCTTATCATTGTTGACTTACCATTATTTGGAATTATTGATTCGTGTTATCTCTCTTATTTCGATTTGTACTTTTGCGGAATCATTGCTATACATTATCTCTTTCTTGTTGAGCTATTCTTCTTAAGACTACTATTCCATGTGTTGACATGTGATTTTTGTCCCTCCCCAAATCTTTCACATTTTTAGCACGTAAATATTTAATTTAGCCTTAATGTAGCTATTTCAGCTTATTTTGACTCTTTTTACTTTATTTTCGTCACAAAAATGAAAATTACAAAAAAAGATATATAAATTTTAGTTTATTTATTTCTCATAAATTTTGAAAAATACAAAAATAGTACTTAATTTTTATTTTTATATAAATTTAAAAATACAAAAAATATATATATATATTTGTTTTAATTGTCAGTTTGTTTTAATAATTATTCTGCTTACGTAGGATTAATTAAATAAGGTCGTGTTTTTATTCTCGGTTGCGAGGAAAGAATAATATTTGGGTCCAAACGACTCATTTTAGGCCTAATTTTCGGACCTAGCCCAAAATATTTTCAGCCGAGACGCACATGACAACACATAACTCACACATGCTAGCACATGAACACAACACATAACTCACACATGGTAGCACATGAACACAACACACAACTCACACATGCTAGCACATGAACACAACACACAACTCACATATGCTAGCACATGCACACAACACACAACCCACACATGATTTTCAATATTCTCCATTACAACCCAAACAAAAACACACACGGGCGGAAGACCTTGGACACCAGCCCCCTCTCCTCTCTTCATCTTCTTCAAACCACCCAACCACTACCCATTTTTCTGTCAAAAGAACACCCCCCTCCCAAAAACGCGGACAGGGTATACCTTCGATATACATTCAATATACCTCTGATATACACGGGCAGAACACCCCCTCCCTAACGTATCTCCTTCTTTCTTTCTTCTCAAACCAGAAAACAACGAACTTTTCACCATCAAAACCAGCCTTGAAGCTCCAGTATTACAGCCATCAAAATCAGTTCAAAACACATCAAAACAAGCTTGAAAATAGCTCCGTTTCTTTAGTCAAAACGACCTCTAAAATAGCAGCAAAAACCTGTTGCAAACAGCCATAAAATCCACCCCTAACACCACCAAAAATGAGCCAAAAGATCTGCTGAAATCGGCTAAAAGAAATTGGAACAGATGCGTTTGGATTTTCGTCGCCGGTCAAAGTCGCTAGTCCAAGTTTCCGTTTGAGTCTCCTTCTAGTCCGTATGGTTTTGCTTGGCTTTATTTCGTTTTGGAGTAACGATTGTTGCGCTGTATCCATTTCATGAAGAAGGTTGTCTTCTCAGTCCATTGATAGAATATTCATATCAAAGGTTCATTTCCTCTAATTTCTTGTTTGCATTAGATGAATGTTTCAGTTTTGATTTAGATCTGTCTAAATGTTTTACTATTGTTTCTTTTGTTTCTGTTTTGATTTATGTGTGTTTGATTAGAATTATTTTCTCAAGTCACTAAATGAAAGCTAGATTTGTTTGAATTGGTAGATGTTATTAATCAAGTTTCGTTGATTAGGTGCAATTAATAAATCATTGTGATTACGGGTACGGTTCCCGTGACGTAGTTGTGATGCTTAATTTCTAAATTTCGGGGGTGCATCTCATGTAACCCGATTATAATGGCTCTAGATAATCTTAGTGAATAAATTAGGATTATTTTTTTTGATAGAGAAAAACAAAAAATAAAAATCATAGTTGCTTTTAGGCTTGCCCTTTTAAAAATAAAATGAGTCGAGCCTCGCCCAATAAAATGCACAAACTGCGGGGCCCTCATAAATGTATATACTAAAAATACTCAGAATTTGGGATGGGCTGTTCAACGAATTTCGCAGCCTTCCTCAAAGATAATAACGCGTTAGACTCATTAGGCGCGATTTTAATTAAATTACATTCTTAAATTCGGGTGCGCATTTATGTGACCCAAATCCAAATCTCAATGGAGTCAGAATGTATTAACAACTACGGGTGCATTGATTGCGACGTGGTTCGAGATGCATTTTCACGACGTTGCAATTCTATTAAAAAATAATAATAAAAGCGGTTTAAACTTAATAAAAGCACACAAGTTATAACATGTATTAAAATCAAATATTTAGCCATTATAACAATTTAAGCGACCGTTCTAGAACCACGGGATCCGTGGGTGCCTAACACCTTCCCTCGGGTCAATAGAATTCCTTACTTAGAATTTCTGGTTCGCAGACTTCATTTGGAAAGTCGAAAATTTCCTCGATATGGGATTCAAGATAAACCGGTGACTTGGGACACCAAAAGCCAAACCTTTCCCAAGTGGCGACTCTGAATTAAATAAATAATCCCATTTCGAATATTGTCACTTAAATTGGAAAAACTCCCTCGCGCTTTTATCCTTCGGGGCGGGCGCGCAAAAAGGAGGTGTGACAGCTCTGGCAACTCTGCTGTGGATTAGACCTAGAACCACTGGTTCAGGGTTAGAATTCGAGCTTAGATAAATCGTTATATTTGGTTTTATCTGATTTTTACATGTTTGAGCCTAATGTGCTAAATGTTGCTTTTACCGTTTTGATATTATTTGGACTGTACATATAAACTGTGCCGAAACCTTTCTCTTCTTACCTCCGGGGAGAAGCTCGCTGGACGAGACTCCCTATTCTGTTAGTGTCAATACCTGAAATAAGAAAGAGGTCGGACAAGTTACAAAGCCGGACGATCTCGCGGGTCCCCGGTACGTAGCCCCCTCCTCGGCTCGAGTTGTCCGCTCGGGTACACAGTCTAGAATGTATACCCAGGTTATAAACCCAGTATAACAAAACCGCTACTGGAAATTAAACCCAAAACCGCTGGTTCAGGGTTCAAGAATTCGAGCTTAGAATAATTGTTATATTTGGCTTTATTATCTGATCTTTATTACATGTTTTGGCATAACGTGCTAAATGTTGTCTTTTACCGCTTTGATATTATCTGAACTGTATATAAACTGTGCCGAAACCCTTCTCTTCTTACCTCCGGGGAGAAGCTCGCTGGTCGAGACTCCCTATTCTGTTAGTGTCAATACCTGAAATAAGAAAGAGGCCGGACAAGTTACAAAGCCGGACGATCTCGCGGGTCCCCGGTACGTAGCCCCCTCCCCGACTCGAGTTGTCCGCTCGGGTACACAATCTAGAACATATACCCAGGTTATAAACCTAGTATAACGAAACTTCATGCCGGATCCCTAGTAGGAACGCTTATTTGCATCATGTTGCATTTGACATAGGGGACTCAACACAGGGGTTGGGTCCGTCTAGGACAGGCAACCTGAAATGAAAAAACCATCCTGCTGCATCCCGTTTGTTTTGCGCATTTATTTGCTTCGGATCTGCATGTTGACCGGTTCCTAAAAAAAAAGGAAAACTTAAAAAAAAAATAGCAGCGTAGGGAGATAATTACTTATTTTTTGGAAAATAAAACCAATGTCCAAGTAGTATCAAAACCTCGCCGGAATTTTCTTTAAAAAAAAAAGAAAAGAAAAAATGAAAACAAAAATTGTCTTCTAGTTTGATTTATTAAAAAAAAACATATAAATTTTTTTTTCCTTTTAATCACTTTCAAAATCAAAAAAAGGGGTATTTATTTAAAAGTAAAAAAGGGGGAAAAATTCAAAATTCAAAATTTATTGTTTCATTTGTAGTATCTTTTTAAAAGATTTTCAAAAAAAAAAAGAGTGAAAAAGAAGTTTAAAATTTATAAATATTTCCTTAGTTTCTTTTCAGAAAACAAATAAAAAAAAATATATAAAATTCCAGAAAATAGTTATTCCTCTTTTTCTTAAAAGATTTTGTTTGTTTCCCTATTTCTGATCCGACCGAACTACGCGGGTCTGATTCTCACCGGATGTGAGATACGTAGGCAAACCTCATCGGTTTCGGCCCCAATTTTCAAAAATCCAAAAAAATACATTTTCCTTTAGTTCTTTCTTTATAAATCTTTCTTTAGAAAATACAAAAAAAAAAAAGAAATAAAAAATAATATAGAAGTTTTTTTCTTTAAAAAAAAACTCAAATAAAAAAAAAGTTTCCTTCTTTCCGAAGTCTTTATACGAAAAAAATGAAATAAGAATTAAAAATCAGCAACAAAAATCCAAAAATACTCTTTGCTTTTAGTCTCTCTTTTGTAAATGTCCATAAAAAAAAAATATATTTGAAAATTTGAATTCCAAAATATTAGGGCTTTTCTTTAGAAGTGCTTTTGTAAATAAATAAAACTCAGAAATTCCACATCATTTTCTTAAAAGTCCCTCTTTCAAAAATTTAAGAGGCAACATCATAAATCAAAAAATATATATTCTTTCTTCCGTAGAAAAGGTGAAACAAATGAAAAAAAAATCAACCAAACATATTTTCTTTTTTGTTTAAAAAAAAAATAAAAACAAAAAAAAAAATTCCCAAAGTTCAAGTCAAAAGCAAATAAATTGTTTTTTAGAAGTCTTTCTTTAAAAAATAAAACAAAAATCAAAATAAAAAAAAAATTCTTTCTTCTTTTAAAGCTTTTCTTTCAAAAAATTCCAAAAAAAGGGGGTTAGTTTAGTTACTCCATTTTCGATGCCCGAACTACGCGGGTTTGATTCTCATCGGATGTGAGATACGTAGGCAACCCTCATCGGGTCCAACCCTACCTTTTGCTAAAATAGCCAAAAATCAATTAATAAATAAAAACGTATCAAATTTTAAATTTTGCCATAAATAAGTTGGGTGGTGTCCAACCTTCCCTTTTGCTAAAAATAGCAAAAAATATATGTCAAATTTTAAATCTGTCATAAATAAGTCGGGTGATGTTGTTTTGTCATAAATAGCCGAATGTTCCCGAAAGGGACGCCGGAAGGCTGACTTTGCATAAACAGCCACCTTTGGGTCATTTTTTAAGATTTGGTCCAGTTGACCCACACAGCCTTAAAATCTTCGTCACCGAGGCGTTGAAAGGCCGTGTTGGCAATATTGAGTTTTCTAATTTGAAAAACGATAAAAAGAGTCATAAATAAGTCAGGTGATGCTGTTTTGTCATAAATAGCCGAATGTTCCCGAAAGGGACGCCGGAAGGCTGACTTTGCATAAACAGCCACCTTTGGGTCATTTTTTAAGGTTTGGTCCAGTTGACCCACACAACCTTAAAATCTTCGTCACCGAGGCGTTGAAAGGTCGTGTTGGCAATATTGAGTTTTCTAATTTGAAAAAAAAACGATAAAAAGAGTCATAAATAAGTCAGGTGATGCTGTTTTGTCATAAATAGCCGAATGTTCCCGAAAGGGACGCCGGAAGGCTGACTTTGCATAAACAGCCACCTTTGGGTCTTGTTTAGTATTTTTTATCCAGTTGACCCACACAGCCTTAAAAACCTTCGCCCCGAGGCGCTGAAGGGCCGTGTTTGCAACACCAGGTTTTTATTGTAATTTGAAAAAAAAACAACAAACCAAAAAAAAAAACAAAGAGTCAGCGCTCGGGTGAATACCGTTTGAATTTTGTCATAATAAGCCGAGCCAGCTTCGGTCGCGTCTTAAACCGTTCTTGCCGAAGTAGCCTTAGAGTATCTTTCAGTTGTCGAAAGGTTATTTTCGTAAAAGAACGGACAAGTTTGTAAAATGATCCTCCCCGGCCTCAAAATTCATGTGAAATTTGGAAGGGGCCACGTTTGCAAAAAATAACCGTTCGGTTGCATTTTGTGAGTGTTGAAACCCAATTTTTTATTATGAAGAAAAAAATGTTTCATTGCTTTTACCTTTCATTCGGCCCGAACTACGCAAGATCTGATTCATGCGGGGTCATGATACGTAGGCAATCTCCATCGGATTCGATCATAGCTATAAAATAAATTGAGAAAAAAAAACAAACTGAAAGAAAAGGAAAAAGAAAATCGAGTGAAAAAGAAAATAGAAAAAAAGAAAAAGAAAAAAAAGAGTGCAAAAAAAAATAAAAGAGTGGCAAAAACAAGATCAAGAGTGACTAAAGAGAGGCAAGAATAAAAGAAAAGAGGTACATAGTGAAGAGGGCTAGTTTAGGATCGGGATGAAACATGCAACCCGTTCAAACACATGGTAAAAGCGTTTAACTGTTTAGGTGCATTGCATCCCATCGTGCGATTTCCTATATGTTAAATGCTTCAAAACTAACAAGGTTGTGTGTGAGAGTAAATTAGCCAGGTTCTGTTCAGGTGATTGGTTTTGTTGGTATGCAGTGATGAGCAGCCTTGCACGCGGCCACAACATTATACACAAAACTAAGCTCCACCTCCCAGAAACGCCCATCCTTACCAAGCTCCATATAGTCCCCCAATCAAATGTTCATCAGTACAATCCTCACCCAAGAGAGTCTTTCAAAAGGAATCAGTTCACCTCTATTGGTGAATCATACTCAGGCTTGTTCCGAAAGCTAGTCAGGCGAAGTCTGCTGCAGCCAGTGGCCCCAAATCGGCCAAACACCGAGTCCCCCCTCCCTGCATCGAGCTGATACTAGATGTGAATGCCACTCTGAAGTAGTGGGGCACGGTACAAAGGACTGTTGGTCATTGGACCCTCAAAATGGCAGTTGAGGACTTGATTGAAGCTGAAAGAATCGTTCCCCAGGACGAAAAGGTTCCTAATATGATGAACATTCCCCTGCCTACTCTCACAAATGGGCCAATAGATGGAATGATCTGTGAAGCTGAGGAATTTGATCCGGCACTGAAGGCTATTGCAGCCATTGCCGAGACAGAAGAAAAACCAAAAAAAAACGATTGTCAAGCTTGAAAGTTCCCCATCAGACGGGAGTCTTGGTAGCCAGTCTTGCTATCCTTTCTGCATCTGGATTGTCTCAGGGTATGATCCAGATGTTTTACTTTATTGTCTTACTTTCCAATGTAAACCCTTCTATCTTCAAATTTTTTTTTAAAAAAAAAACAAAAAAAAAAGAAAAAAAAAGAAATCAAAAAAAAAATCAAATGAAATTGATATTTCATTTTCTCGGAATGTCTCTTTTCTTAAAATCTTGTCAATCTTCTCATTCTCTTTTAGTTTTGTTAAACGCAGATTTCAATAATATGACATGCTTGCGGACTTCATGCCCGGATCTTAAAACTCTGTCAGACCTCGAAATAATGAATCAAGAATTGGGTCGCAATGATGAAATAGCTTAAGGAAACAAGACAAAGAGTTGGAACAACTGAAGGAAAATTGATTCCCGAAATTGGAAAGGTCCATATATTACAACAAGAGTACTGCCAAAAAGAGTGCGTTGTACTTGTGACACATCGAAGGAAATGTCCTTGAAATAACTGTCAATGCAAATGCAGTCAAAAGGTACTATGTTGGATCCTTTATATAATAAAATCTTTTCCGGTTGAGATGATGAAGGCTTTCATTCTCGCTACCCAAACACTATCAACCTTTTGCAAAACCCATTTGAGCTGGTTACTCTTCTTTGATTACCCTCTTTGGAACCTGAAAATATTATTGAAAATAAAATGAAAAAAAATTGAAATGAAAAGAAAAATGAAAAAAAAGAAGAAGAAAGAATTGGAAAAATAAGAAAATATATATACAAAAAAAAAGAGCAAATCAGAAAAAAAAAAGAGAAAAAAATCCAAAAACAAAAGTTGCCTGAACTACGTTTGACTTGATTCCGAAAGGATACGTAGGCAACCTCTCCTTGGGGTTCAGTCACACCAAAACAAAAATCCAAGAAGTCCCCCCAAAAGTGAAACTGGGGCAGAAGTTATAACGATTCAGCAATGATCCCGCCCAAAAGGTTCCAAAGTTGTAGTTCAATCCAAATTCTTTTCACCCCAAACCTTGTTCAAGTCCTTCTGATCAATCGGCAAAGCGGTTCAAAATGGGAGGATGGATTTATTTGGGTCTGATACAACAAAATGAGAGGAATAAAATGAGAGAGCCTTATTGGTGAAAACCCACACGGGCACCGTAAGGCGACGGTAAGCAGAGGAAATAAAATGAGAGAGTCTTGCTGGTGAAAACCCACACGGGCACCGTAAGGCGACGCTAAGCAGAAAAAATAAAAATGAGAAGTCTTGTTAATGCAAACCCACACGAGCACTATAAGGAGATGGCAAGAAATAAAATGCAAAATGCCAGCTCATGAAAACCCACAAAGAGCGCCCATGATCGAAAATAAGATCCTCATAGCCATCGGCATCAACAGAGTCCTAGCAAGGTTCCTCGGTATTCAAGGCAAAGTTGTGATAAATTTTTGGGAGTCAGACGGTTTACACAGATCAGGCATCCAGTCCAAAAGGCATGTCATGTTCATTGAAGTCCGCATGTACTCCGGATAAGTCCTTCTCTCCTTTCCCCGAAAGGGACACTTCTAGTTTTAAACTCATTCTCCATTCAATTATTTGTTTCTCTTTGAATCCCTTTTGGTCTAACACTGTTCCAAAACCAAGACAAAGAAAGGATGGCAAGACTGATTTACAGGGCTTTCGTTGGATACACGCTAATGTGCAAAGGGCACCCAGCCTCAGCAGGGGGCATCAAGACGACCTCGACTGGTCATGGCAGCCTATAAAGGCAATTGAAGTTGAAAGGTTTGAGTTTCACATGGTTAATCGCCTCCAAGAAGTTTAAAAAAATCAACGCGATTCCCCAAAGAAAGTCCTACAAAGGTAAGGATAAAGTTGGAGAGGTTAAGTCCCACGCGATTAGCCACTGCAGTTTAGGTTTGAGGATCAAAAATCCCGGACACACGAAACACAAAAAAAAAAAAAAAACAATTCCCACAAAGCCTCCCCTTGTAAAAATTCCCCAGCGAGCTTGCCCCAACAAATCTCCAGCAAGTTCGCTTTGTTAAAAATTCCCCAGCAAGCTTGCCCCAACAAATCCCCAGCAAGTCCATTCTGTACAAATCCCCACAGAGCCTCCCCTTGTACAATCCCCCACATAGTCTCCCCAATATTAAAAAAAAAAAAAATCCCACTGAGTTGGCCTCGTAAAGATTCCCCGAGCAAAATGAGATGGAAGAACCAAAGCCTTACACAAATCCGGAAATGCGAGTCTGATTAGTCTAAAACAAGTCGCGTGTGAATCCAATCAATGGCGAAGTTCTCAAACAGGAATTAGCCCAAGACCAAGCAATTGGAACGATCAAGGCCACCGAATCAACCACCGTTTTCAAACTGATAATTTGTCTTTGTTTAGACAGGTGCAATCCAAAGCAACCATGCAAGAGGCAGGTACAGCCCGAAAGACGTGAAATGCGCGAACATTGAACCAGCTGTGCGATGGGAGAACAACCGAAAACAGGAGCAATCCAAAGCAACCATGCAAGAGGCAGGTATAGCCCGAAAGAAATGAAGCGCGCCAGCGTTGAAACAGCTTTGCAGCGGGAAAACGACCAAAAGTAAGTTTCCCCGGAATTCTTTCATGCATTTTTGATAAATAAAAAAAATGTATATATATATATATATATATATATATATATATATATATATATATATATATATATATATATATATATATATAAAGGAAAACCAAAGAAAAGAAAGAAGACAAGAAATAAAAATGAAAAGCCCAAAAGAAAAACAAATCATGGTAGCATAGGACCTCATTCCTCAACTATCCCGATATAAACCATGGATCTCCCTGGCATAACCCAAGGAGCTTTTTCTATCCAAATCCCCGGCATAACCCGAGGACTTTTTTCCTTTTCCGGCATAACCCGATGATTTCCCCGGCATAACCCGAGGACTCTTTCCCTTTCCCGGCATAACCCGTGGACCTCCCTTGCATAACCCAGGGACCTCTTTCCCTTTCCCGGCATAACCCGATGACTTCCCCGGCATAACCCGATAACTCTTTTCCTTTTCCGGCCTAACCCGATGAATCTTCCCTGCATAACACGTAGACCCTTTCCAGCATAACCTGGCAATCCTCCCAATTTAGGACTCCGATCCCTAAGTTGAACTTTTCCATTTAGCCAGCATTAGGGCTCCAACCCGGAACTGAGCAATGTCTGTTAGTCAGCATTACGGCTCCAACCCTAAACTAAACTTTTCCCCAGCTAGTCAGCATTAGGGCTCCAACCCTAAACTGAACTTTTTCCCTTTAGTCAGCATTAGAGTTTTAAACCCTAAACTGAACTTTTCCCATTTAGTCAGCATTAGGGTTTTAAACCCTAAACTGAACTCTTTCCTTCAGTCAGCATTAGGGTTTTAAACCCTAAACTGAACTTTTTCCCTTTAGTCAGCATTAGGGTTTTAAAACCTAAACTGAACTTTTTCCATTTAGTCAGCATTAGGGTTTTAAACCCTAAACTGAACTCTTTCCTTCAGTCAGCATTAGGGTTTTAAACCCTAAACTGAACTCTTTCCTTCAGTCAGCATTAGGGTTTTAAACCCTAAACTGAACTTTCCCTTTAGTCAGCGTTAGGGTTTTAAACCCTACACTGAACTTTTCCCATTTAGTCAGCATTAGGGTGTTAAACCCTAAACTGAACTCTTTCCTTCAGTCAACATTAGGGTTTTAAACCCTAAACTGAGCTTTCCCTTTAGTCAGCATTAGGGTTTTAAACCCTAAACTGAACTTTTCCCATTTAGTCAGCATTAGGGTTTTAAACCCTAAACTGAACTCTTTCCTTCAGTCAGTATTAGGGTTTTAAACCCTAAACTGAACTTTTTCCCTTTAGTCAGCATTAGGGTTTTAAACCCTACACTGAACTTTTCCCATTTAGTTAGCATTAGGGTTTTAAACCCTAAACTGAACTCTTTCCTTCAGTCAACATTAGGGTTTTAAACCCTAAACTGAACTTTTTCCCTTTAGTCAGCATTAGGGTTTTAAACCCTAAACTGAACTTTTCCCATTTAGTCAGCATTAGGATTTTAAACCCTAAACTGAACTCTTTCCTTCAGTCAACATTAGGGTTTTAAACCCTAAACTGAACTTTTTCCCTTTAGTCAACATTAGGGTTTTAAACCCTAAACTGAACTTTTCCTATTTAGTCAGCATTAGGGTTTTAAACCCTAAACTGAACTCTTTCCTTCAGTCAGCATTAGGGTTTTAAACCCTAAACTGAACTTTTCCCATTTAGTCAGCATTAGGGTTTTAAACCCTAAACTGAACTCTTTCCTTCAGTCAGCATTAGGGTTTTAAACCCTAAACTAAACTTTCCCTTTAGTCAGCGTTAGGGTTTTAAACCCTACACTGAACTTTTCCCATTTAGTCAGCATTAGGGTTTTAAACCCTAAACTGAACTCTTTCCTTCAGTCAGCATTAGGGTTTTAAACCCTAAACTAAACTTTTTCCCTTTAGTCAGCATTAGGGTTTTAAACCCTAAACTGAACTTTTCTTTCCTTTAGTCAGCATTAGGGTTTTAAACCCTAAACTGAACTCTTTCCTTCAGTCAGCATTAGGGTTTTCAACCCTGAACTGAACTTTTCCCTTCAGTCAGCATCATGGCTCCAACTCTGAACTGAACTCTTTCCATTCAGTCAGCATCAGGGCTTCAACCCTGAACTGAACTCTTTCCATTTAGTCAGCATTAGGGCTCCAACCCTAAACTGAACTTTTTCCAGTTAGTCAGCATTAGGGCTCCAACCCTAAACTGAACTTCTTTCCATTTAGCCAGCTTTAGGGTTTTCAACCCTGAACTGAGCATTGTCTGTTAGTCAGCATTGGGGTTCCCACCCTGAACTGAACTTTTTCCATTCAGTCAGCATCAGGGCTCCAACCCTGAACTAAACTTTTTCCATTCAGTCAGCATTAGGGCTCCAACCCTGAACTGAACTTTTTCCATTTAGCCAGCATTACGGCTCCAACCCTAAACTGAGCATTCTTACCTTGTGGCAATATTAGTGATCCAATCCCGGAGTTGGCATTTTGTAGACTGAAATTTTCCAATCCCTTCATCAATTCTATAAACTTCCCGGCAATTAACTCCCGAAATTTTCCTAGTGAAACTGGGGCAGAAAATTTCGTTCGTTTTTTTTTTCCCGCAGGTCTAACCTCGAGGCGCATGGATCGAGACGACCCACGAGATGAGTCTCAACCCAGAATAAATAAAAGAAGAAAAAGAAGAAAAACGAGCAAAATAAAAAAGGAAGATGTTCCCACATATTGGAACAAACAAATGGCAGGTCGCTCAAAATTGGATCAAATTCCCGAGCTTCGCCAATCCCGTTTTATTCAATACTGCAAAAATAAACAAGCGCCTACAACTTGCAAGCATCAAGATTCGGATCGAAGTCTACAAGCAGAATCAGCTAAGACCCAAGATCAAGTTGCAAAAGAATTATAGATAGGAATCTTGTAACTCGTAGCTGATAGGCTTAGTTAGTCTTTTTAATTTTGATTTTTATGTAATAAATAGGACATTAGACCGGAACTTCGACGGAACCTCGCGCGACTCTCAACCTCGGCACTCAATCGCCCCATTCACTTCTGAACTACACATGGCCTGATTCCTTTATAGCCAAGGATATGTAGGCAGCTCAGATACCAGAGCTCGGTCACATTCTCTTTTCTTCTTTCTTTTGGTCTCCTTAAATAAGGGTCAGGTCAAAAACCTGTCTAGTCATTCTTTATCTGAAAACTCTTCACATTTCCAGTCAAAGAGGGGCAGCTGTTGACATGTGATTTTTGTCCCTCCCCAAATCTTTCACATTTTTAGCACGTAAATATTTAATTTAGCCTTAATGTAGCTATTTCAGCTTATTTTGACTCTTTTTACTTTATTTTCGTCACAAAAATGAAAATTACAAAAAAAGATATATAAATTTTAGTTTATTTATTTCTCATAAATTTTGAAAAATACAAAAATAGTACTTAATTTTTATGTTTATATAAATTTAAAAATACAAAATATATATATATATATATATATATAAATTTTTGTTTTAATTGACAGTTTGTTTTAATAATTATTCTGCTTACGTATGATTAATTAAATAAGGTCGTGTTTTTATTCTCTGTTGCGAGGAAAGAATAATATTTGGGTTCAAACGACTTATTTTTGGCCTAATTTTCGGACCTAGCCCAAAATATTTTTAGCCGAGACGCACATGACAACACATAACTCACACATGCTAGCACATGAACACAACACATAACTCACACATGCTAGCACATGAACACAACACACAACTCACACATGCTAGCACATGAACACAACACACAACTCACACATGCTAGAACATGCACACAACACACAACCCACACATGGTTTTCAATATTCTCCATTAAAACCCAAACAAAAACACACACGGGCGGAAGACCTTGGACACCAGACCCCTCTCCTATCTTCATATTCTTCAAAACACCCAACCACTACCCATTTTTCTGGCAAAAGAACACCCCCCTCCCAAAAACGCTGACAGGGTATACCTTCGATATACACTCAATATACTGCGGATATACACGGGAAGAACACCCCCTCCCTAACGTATCTCCTTCTTTCTTTCTTCTCAAACCAGAAAACAACGAACTTTTCACCATCAAAACCAGCCTTGAAGCTCCAGTATTTCAGCCATCAAAATCAGTTCAAAACACATCAAAACAAGCTTGAAAATAGCTCCGTTTCTTCAGTCAAAACGACCTCTAAAATAGCAGCAAAAACCTGTTGCAAACAGCCATAAAATCCACCCCTAACACCACCAAAAATGAGCCAAAAGATCTGCTGAAATCGGCTAAAAGAAATTGGAACTGATGCGTTTGGATTTTCGTCGCCGGTCAAAGTCGCTAGTCCAGGTTTCCGTTTGAGTCTCCTTCTAGTCCGTATGGTTTTGCTTGGCTTTATTTCGTTTTGGAGTAACGATTGTTGAGCTGTATCCATTTCATGAAGAAGGTTGTCTTCTCAGTCCTATTGATAGAATATTCATATCAAAGGTTCATTTCCTCTAATTTCTTGTTTGCATTAGATGAATGTTTCAGTTTTGATTTAGATCTGTCTAAATGTTTTACTATTGTTTCTTTTGTTTCTGTTTTGATTTATGTGTGTTTGATTAGAATTATTTTCTCAAGTCACTAAATGAAAGCTAGATTTGTTTGAATTGGTAGATGTTATTAATCAAGTTTCGTTGATTAGGTGCAATTAATAAATCATTGTGATTACGGGTACGGTTCCCGTGACGTAGTTGTGATGCTTAATTTCTAAATTTCGGGGGTGCATCTCATGTAACCCGATTATAATGGCTCTAGATAATCTTAGTGAATAAATTAGGATTATTTTTTTTGATAGAGACAAAACAAAAAATAAAAATCATAGTTGCTTTTAGGCTTGCCCTTTTAAAAATAAAATGAGTCGAGCCTCGCCCAATAAAATGCACAAACTGCGGGGCCCTCATAAATGTATATACTAAAAATACTCAGAATTTGGGATGGGCTGTTCAGCGAATTTCGCAGCCTTCCTCAAAGATAATAACGCGTTAGACTCTTTAGGCGCGATTTTAATTAAATTACATTCTTAAATTCGGGTGCGCATTTATGTGACCCAAATCCAAATCTCAATGGAGTCAGAATGTATTAACAACCACGGGTGCATTGATTGCGACGTGGTTCGAGATGCATTTTCACGACGTTGCAATTCTATTAAAAAATAATAATAAAAGCGGTTTAAACTTAATAAAAGCACACAAGTTATAACATGTATTAAAATCAAATATTTAGCCATTATAACAATTTAAGCGACCGTGCTAGAACCACGGGATCCGTGGGTGCCTAACACCTTCCCTCGGGTCAACAAAATTCCTTACTTAGAATTTCTGGTTCGTAGACTTCATTTGGAAAGTCGAAAATTTCCTCGATTTGGGATTCAAGATAAACTGGTGACTTGGGAAACCAAAAGCCAAACCTTTCCCAAGTGGCGACTCTGAATTAAATAAATAATCTCATTTCGAATATTGTCACTTAAATTGGAAAAACTCCCTCGCGCTTTTATCCTTCGGGGCGGGCGCGCAAAAAGGAGGTGTGACACCATGTTGTGCCCTTCTTTGTGAGCTCGTTCTTCCATCTCTTTGTGTTCTGAAGTTCCTGAGTTGATTTACATGTTGTATTCTCGTGTTATTGTGGTTGTTGTTGTTGTATATAATGTTGTTGAGCCGAGGGCTATGTGTGGTTGTGATATTGAAACTGTTTTGAGGAAATATTGTGGCATGTGGGTACATATTGTAAAAGTCATTATTTGAGTTGTTATGTTTTGGCACATGTGTTGTTGTTGTTGAGATAATTGTTATGTTGTTTGAACGAGGTTTCTGCCGTGCGGTTGTTATTATGTTTGCACAAGGTTTTTGTCGTGCGGTTGTTATTGTGTTTCACGTGATTTCTGTCGTGATATTGTTATTGTTGATATGCATGCGGTAGTATATGGTCTGGGTGTTGAAACGCATGAGGTGAGATAAGGTGGGCTTGAAATGCGTGGCTTGTCGGGGAACTATAAGAATACATGCGGTGTGACAAGGTGGGCAATAACGCGGGATGCAATTTCGGGAAGAATAATTATTAAAAACTAAATATAATGGCTCCCGCGGTGATTTAAGGAAAATTTATGATTCTTTTTATGATTTGAGACTACGAATTAGTACCTTGGTAGGGCTCTTGTTGTCATTTTACCATTCTTTTGTACTTTTCTTTGATTGTTGTTTTCCTCAACATACTTTTAATTGTCTTTCTCCGTGTTGTAATATTTGATTAGTTCTATGTAGCCAATCTTGTTGTGTTTGTCGTTGCATCCACTTCATTGCTATCTTATTTACACTATACATTTTGTGGTGATCATTTCTTATGTCACATTCATTGTCTCTACTCTTATTTGTTGACTTAAATTGTGGTAGAACACTTGCACAAGCATACGCGTAGATGAATCACCTATATCGGTTTAAGAAGATGAATCCTGGCATTATTGACCATTACATGTACTCTTGTCTACTTGCCTTTTGTGTGAGAGTTGTTCTCTTGGCATGTGAGTCGTCCGTGCGGTTATGAATTGAAATATGGGCATAAGATGCCAAGTGAGTAGGGTTCAAGAAATTGGACCCGTTAAATGTGATTATGAAGTTCGGTACCTCGTGGAAATGCTTGAATAAATCTGGTGCGAAAGCGGTTGTTCTTATTGAGTTGTTGCTGGTTTTCCTTTATTTTTGTTTCATTGGACTTCGACTGTGTCCAACTTACACTACATCATTATTACCTAACTGCTTCTTGTTAAATATTGTTATTATTGGTGTATCGTTGCGAGTATTGTTTGTATTCCTTATCTTGCTTAGTTGTATATTAATATTGTTTCTCTGTTAGTTCACCTTCACACTGTTCATGTTGATTAGTCTGGTAGGTGTCTTGACTATCCCTCGTTACTACTCTACCGAGGTTAGTCTTGATGCTTACTGGGTGCCGCTATAGTGTACTCATACTACGCTTCTACATATTTTTGTACAGATCCATGTGCCACTGTTGTTGATTATTAGCTGGCTAATCAAGTATTGTTGTGGAGACTCAAGGTATACCTGTCCTCGCATTCTCAAGCCTCGAAGTCACATTCTGATAGTTTATTTGTATTGTTTAATTCTATCCTGAACAATTGTATTTAGGGATTTTCTAGCAAACTTAGTAGACCTTATGACTTGTACTACCGATTTTAGGAATTCTAAAATAAGTATAAGATTTCTATTTCATATTTATTAGTTGATGGTTAAATTTTTCTATGATCTCAGCAAGTGTTAGGCTTACCTAGTCTTAAAGACTACATGCTATCACGACATCTTACGGAGGGAAATTAGGGTCGTGACAAGTTGGTATCAAAGCTCTAGGTTCATAGGTGCTACGAGTCATAAGCGAGTTTAGTAGAGTCTTGCGGATCGGTACGGAGACGTCTGTACTTATCTATGAGAGGCTACGAAACTATTACGACGATTTCATTTCCTTCATTCCTATCGTGCGAGTTAATTGATCTTGGAGTTTGAACCTTTGCCATTCTATTCTCTCATAAATGGTGAGGACACGAGCTACAATTACCGATGATGCTACCCTTGGAGCCGGTGTTGCTAGGGGCCGGGGTAGAGGTAGAGGTAGAGGCCTAGGAGAAGCACATGCTACGGCTGGGACACCTGTCAGAGCATCAGTTGACAGTAGTTCCAGTTGGGGGACAGGTACCGGAGGCGCCTGTTGTTATCCCAGGACTTTAGGAGACTTTATCACAGTTATTGAGCATGTTTAGTACATTGATTCAGGCGGGGTTGATTCGGTTTGCATCAGCTATTTCACAGATCGGGGGAGGAGCTCATACTTCCGCCACCCATACTCCAAAGTAGCAAGCCCACGTTGGTCAGGTTCCAGGTGTCATGCCGACATTTCCTATTATCCCAGTTCAGCTCGTTGTTAGGGAAGCAACATCTGAGGAAGAACAACTTAGACTTGCGAGGTTCAAGAAGTATTACCCTCCTACTTTCAATTATTTGGATTTAGAGGATACATGTGGGTTCCTAGGGGAGTGCTACTATATTCTCCGCACTATGGGTATTGTGGAGACAAGTGGGGTTGCTTTTGCTACGGTCCAGCTTAAGGGAGCGACATATCAGTGGTGGTGAGTGTACGAGTTAGGTAGTCCGGCCGATGCAGCTTCACTTTCATGGGTCCAATTTTCAGGGATATTCGTGAGAGAGTTTGTTCCCCATACCCTTCGAGAGGTGTGGCGTGCGGAGTTTGAGCAGTTGTGCTTATTTAGTGAATTATCTAGACATGCGCCTACTTTGGTTTCTATAGTTAAAGAGCGAGTCTGCGGGTTCATTGAAGGACTCAATCATGATATCTGGTTCAGCATGGCTCGGGAGATGGAGTTGGATGTTCCATTTCAACAAGTGGTAGGGATCGCTCGCTGATTAGAGGTCATGTGGGACCAGAAGAGAGAGGACATGGAGGCTAAGAGGCCTCGTAGACCAGAGAGACCTATTAGATCTTATTTTAGAGGTAGAGTACGGTACAGTAGAGTTTTTGTAGGTTATCCAGTTCAGTTGCACTTTAGGATTCGTCAGTGTTTCAGGTACCCATGGGTCTCAGGGTACCCATACCGGACAACTTCCACAGCCACGTTAGCAGAGAGGTCGCTTTGAGTGTGAAGATACCAGCCATATGGTGAAAGAGTGTCCCAGACTCCGAACAGATGTGTCAAAGCAGAGTAATCACGCCACGAGTTCTGCTTCTGTTGCTGATATCCCTGCACCGCTAGCTTGGGGTGCAGGTCAAGCGAGTAGAGGGCGCCAAGAGGGGGAGGCCCGACCCGTTGATATGTTTTTTACGGTAGAGCTGAGGCCACTGCACCAGATAATGTTGTACATGTATGGTTTTGATATGTTATAGATGAGCTCATTTGCATTTTGTTTTGGTTCTGCTTATCAGGGTAAGTCCTCCTATTTTGCTTCACATATGGGTAAGTTTTGTGATTTTGTACTTTGTTTATATATTTACCCCTGTTGGGAGATTCTATAGTGGTAGCCCATGTCTATCGTGTTGCTTTAATTCATTATTGAGAGATATAAGACTAGAAGTGAATTTCTTTTACTCATTACGGTAGTTTTGACGTGATTTCCAGATGGTTGGCTATGATTTGTGGTTTAGATGCTCTACAAGTATGGGAGTTCAGTATGTGCCGTGATTTTGTTGGTGGAATTGAATTAGTGGAAGGTTTCAGTTGGTATGATGTGTATCCAGCTTGTGATTCAGAGTTGAGGGTGAGACCCTTGCGGTTTCATGTGATTTGATATGTTTGAACCGGGCTGTGTGCCATGGTGGAGTTATATCAGGATGAAGTCCTTGCGATTAGTTCATATGTTTTGATTCTCCCTTGTGTAGTCAGTTCGTAGTATGGTACTGATAGGGAGTTGTGCCTGTCTGGCTTGTTTGGTAGTTCCTTCATGTGTTTCCTTGTACATTCAGTTATGTTCATGCTGTGCTTATTGGGTTTTAGCTGCGAAGTCTGTGTCCAGGTGGCGTTATATGTGACTTGTTGATTCGGGTGAATAGTTATGATGTATTCATATTCCGTACATCATTGTCAGTGTTGTGGAGGCTTGGAATAGGGTTCTAATGGATATAAGCCTAATTGCTAGTACTGGATTTGATTATGAGCAGCTATTGTGGCTAGAGTTGTTCTTAAGGGCATATGTGTGATGTGTTACATCGTGTGGTTATACCTTGTAGGTGTAGGTATAAGTTGTTGTAGCTGGTTGAGGTTGGTACCGTGTGTTGATGTAGGAATCAGGTCTTTTGGGAATGATTGAATAGTGAGAAATTTGGTTCTAAGGTTATTAGTGTTGGTGAAAGGAATAATTTTCAGTTGGGATGGTGTCGTTGGGCCTATATGGATTGGGGTGGCATGGTATCACTCGCGGGTGTATGTAGGGTGAATATATTCAGTGATTTGATGACTTCGGGATGATTCTTAACACGTTTGAGGACGAACGTTTGTTTAAGAGGGGGAGGATGTAACGACCCAACCGGTCGTTTTAAGAATTAATGTTCCGTTCAGCGGCATAAGGTCTCGAGCAGCTTCGTATTATGTTTTATGACTTGCATGTGTGATCGAGTTCAGTTTTCGGATGATTCAGGGTCAATTTGAAAGAAGGATTTTTGTTTTAGAAGCTTAAGTGGTAAGAGTTGACCGGAGTTTTGACTTTTGTGTAGAAGACTCCGAAATGATGCTTTGATGATTCAAATAGCTTCGTATGGTGATTTTGGACGTAGGCATGATTCCGGAATTGGATTTGGAGGTTCGTGGGTTAATATGAAGCATTTCGGCGAAAATTGGAAAGTTAAAGCTTAGGAAGGTTGAGAGGTACCGGGAGTTGACCTAGTTGATATTGGGCTCGGATTGTAATTGCGAAAGTTGGATTATGTGATGACCCGAAAGGTCATCTCTTGTTTTAGAAGTCAAAACTGTGTTCCGAGGTCATAAAACCTCTTTATGTCTCACCTCGACTTACGTGCACAGTCCGGCGCATTTTCGGAAAGCTTTATGGGAAATTTTACGAAAATAATGAATTTGGCTTTTAAAATTGATTAAAGTTGACTATGATTGACATTCTTGGTAAACGGACCTGGACCCTTGATCGGACGGTCCCGCAGGATCCGTAGAAAAATACGGGACTTAGGCATGTGCCCCGAACTCAATTTCGAGGTCCCAATCCCGAGAAAATAATTTTTAAAGAAAAATTATTTGCTGAAAAATATAAAGGATTTTTTAATCGAAATGATGTGTGTTATTCATAGTATCGGGCCCGCATCTTGGTTCCGGAGCCCGGTACAGATTTGAAATAATAATTATGTTGAATCTGTAAAATTTCGTAAGAATCGGTGTTGAATTGGTATAAAACGGACCTTTAGTAGAGAAAATTTAAATTTTGATGTTCTTAAGAAATTTCATGAATTTGAGGTTAAATTCGTAGTTGTTGATGTTATTTTGATGATTCGATCGCACGAGCAAGTCCGTATGATATTTTTAGGCTTGCGTGCAAGTTTGGTTTGGAGCCCCGAAGGCTTGGGTGAGTTTTGGATAGGCTTCGGAGTGTTTTGAGACTTGGAAAAAAATACCTGGACCAGAAAAGTTGCAGGTCTCTGAAAACTGATGTTCGCGGTCCGCGGTGAATCTTCGCGAACACGCTGGGGACTTCGCTACTGCGGTGGGATTTTCGCGGTTAGCAGTGGGCAAGCCCAACTTCCACGGCCGCGATCGATATTTCGTGGTCCGCGGTGGAGCTCCGCGGCCGTGGTCCTTTTTCTGCGGTCAGCGGTGAGGATCTGAGTGGGGTATATATAAACGAGACTTTTCAGCCATTTTTCATTTTTCAAAAACCCTAAAGCATAAGGGGTGATTTTTCAAACACTCTTTCTTCCCCAAAACACTAGTTAGTGATTTTAAACTCATTTCTTTCACTCCTTAACTTCTTTTTACAAGATTTTATCCTAGAATCTAGGGTTTTCATTGTGGAATTGGGAATTTTGGGTAGAACTTAGGAATATTGAAATTTGGGGATTTAGAGCAAAAATTGAGGTCGGATTCCAAAACCAATTATATATCCAGGCTTGGGGGTGAATGGGTAATCGGGTTTTGGTCCGAATTTCGGATTTGGACCAAGCGGGCCCGGGGTCGATTTTTGACTTTTTGGGGAAAACAATGGGAAATCTATTTTCATGCATTGGAATTGGTTTATTTAGCAATTATTAACGTTATTAAGTAAATTGTGACTAGATACAAGAGAATTGGAAGTGGAACCGAGAGGTAAAGCGGTAGTTGAAGCTTAATCTTGTCCGTGGATTCGATGTAAGTGTTTGGCCTAACCTTAGCTTGAGGGAATAGGAGTTGTGGTCTATTTGCTATGTGTTTGTATCGAGTACGACATATAGGTGTGGTAACGAGTATCTATACGTTGATGTCAAGCATACCGCTGAGTCTTATGTCATGATTTTTTTGTGGAACTATTATGTACCAATCATGCTCAAATTGATGATTTTTTAATGTTGAACAAAGCTTGTGAAAGTTGATGAACCAAGTTTATGAAAGTTTCATGGTAATTGACTATAGTTGAGCATTGACTCACGTTGAATTCTGTCTTGTAAAGTAATTGTTGAAAACGAGATTAGTTATAGCTGAATCCTTTGCCGGGATGTTATTATTGATATTGTTGATTCCTTTGCTGGGACATTATTGTTGACATTGTTGTTTCCCTTGCCTGGACATATTGTTTTTTATTGTTTGGGTGAGGAAGAGTGTAAAACACGAAGGGTGATGTCGTGCATGTTATTGTGAGAGAGTGTAAAACACGAAGAGTGATGTCGTGCATGTTATGTGAGAGAGTGTAAAGCACGAAGGGTGATGCCGTGCCGATATTATGAGTGTTAATACATGAAGGGTGATGCCGTGTCATAATTTGAGAGTTAATGAATGAAGGGTGATGCCGTGCGGATATTGTGATGAATAATGCATGAAGGGTGATGTCGTGTCATTTATGTTGTTTTATGTGGTGAGGATGAGAGTAAAAACATGAAGGGTGATGCCGTGCACGTGTTACCATTTCATTATCTTGTTGATTTAATTATTATGTACATTATGCTTCATTATTAATGCTTCTTTATAGCTTGTTGTTAGAATCTGTTATTCCCCGCAGTATGTCCCCTTCCCACTTTATTCTGTTGATTCTTGTTATTATGATTCTGTTTGTATATGATTTGACTGCACAGGTTTATTTTATAGTCGTGTCCTAGCCTCGTCACTACTTCACTGAGATTAGGCTCGACACTTACTCAGTACATTGGGTCGGTTGTACTGATACTACACTCTGCACTATTTTGTGCAGATTTCAATACCGAACCCGGTGAGTAGCTGAGATAGTTGCCTTCAGTCCAGGGAGACCAAGGTAGATCTGCTAGAGTCCGAAGAGCCTAGAGTCCCTCTTCCCTACTTTAGTTTATCTGTTGTCTCTTTCAATGCGAGAATAGTGGTATCTCTTTTTCCAGACCAATGGTTGTAGTAAAAATCATAGATGTTCATGATATTATGACACCAGATTCATGGGTAGATGTGTATTAAAGTATTTGGATTTATTTAACACTTCCGCGCTTTTCATTTGTCGTTATAATTACTGTTTATCACTATTTGAGGTTGAATGTTAATGTGTAGAATTGTAATAGTTGGCTTGCCTAGCTTTCACGAGTAAGCGCCATCACGACTCTCGAGGGTGGGCAATCCGGGTCGTGACAAGTTGGTATCAAAGCCCTAGGTTGCTTAGGTCTCACAATTCACGAACAAGCTTAGTAGAGTTTGAGGGATCGGTACGAAGACGTCTGTGCTTATCCTCCAGATGCTACAACGTTTAGGAAAACTTCACATCTATTCTTTCCTATCGTGCGACTTGATTTCTCAATGCTAATTAAACTTATATTTTGTTCTTTCGCAGATGGCGAGAACATGTGCTTCTTCATCTGCTGATCAGCAGCCCGAGCCCTCAGTGGTAGCTCCTACGAAGGGCAGAGGACGAGGCCGAGGCCGAGGCCGTGCTAGAGGACGAGGCCGAGGTCGTGCTAGAGGCCGAGGTAGGGGCAAGGCTCAGCCCAGAGCAGCAGCACCAATAGCGGAGCCTCAGGTAGAATTTGAGGAGGAGGCTCCAGCCCAGACCATTCCAGCAGGGCCAACTCAGGTCCCAGAGGGGTTCATCGCTACCCCAGTACTCCAGGATTCTCTGGTCCATCTAGTGGGCCTTATGGAGAGTGTCACCTAGGCAGGCTTACTTTCGGTATCACCAGCTGTCTCTCAGGCTGGGGGAGGAGCACAGACTCCCGCTACTCGTACTTTGGAGCAGATGTCTCCCTAGTTTTAGACTCCAATAGCTTAGCCAGTTGGGGTAGTTCAGCCGGGTGTTGCGGCACATACCGATGATGGTGCAGCTATGTTTGCTGATGCCTTGTGTAGGTTAAATAGGTTCACCAAGCTCTTCACTACTACTTATGGTGGTACATCTTCAGAGGATCCCCAGAACTATTTGGACAGCTGTCATGAGGTTCTTCGGAACATGGGGATAGTGGAGACCAATGGGGTCGACTTTTGCTGCTTTTCCTCTGTCAGGTTCCGCCAAGACTTGGTGGAGAGATTTTTGTTTGGCTAGACCAGTTGGGTCACCATCTTTAACTTGGGATCAGTTCTCTCAGTTGTTTCTGGAGAAGTTTCTTCCTATCACTTAGAGGGAGGACTATCCAAGGCAGTTTGAGCGTCTTCAGCAGGGTTCTATGACCGTCATTTAATACGAGAATAGATTCATTGCCTTGGCCCATCATGCTCTTATCATACTTCCCACTAAGAGAGAGAGGGTGAGGAGGTTCATTGAGGGACTCACTCAGCCGATTCGATTGCAGATGGCTAAGGAGACAAGGAGAGAGATTTCTTTTCAGGATGCAGCCAATATTGCCAGGAGAGTTGAGATGGTTCTATCACAGGGAAGTGGTCAGGGGTCTGACAAGAGGCCCCGTCATCGGGCAGGTTTAGTGGTGCCTTGTCCGGAGGCAGGAAATTCCTTCGGCCGGGGCCATTCTCCAGGCCGTTTCAATCAGCACTTTAGGCTTCTCATGGTTCTCCAGGTGGTCGTGATTCTTATATGCAGTATTTCGATCAGCAATCCTACCGTGCACCGCCAGCTCCTATCAGTGCACCTCTACTCCAAAGTTATCATGGTGGTTACTCAGGCCGTCAGGGTCAGTTTCAGGATCAGCAGTCTCAGCAGCCGAAGTCTTGTTATACATGTGATGATCCGGGGCACATTGCTATGTTTTGCCCTCGAGCCTCGAGCAGTTCTCAGTATCAGGGTTCTCGTGCTATGGTTCCAACACTAGGTGTTCCACCACCCACTCAGCCAGCTAGAGGTAGGGGTCGAAGTGTTAGAGGTGGAGGTCAGACCGTTAGAGGTAGAGGTCAGGCAGCTAGAGGTGGAGGCCAGCCAGTAGGAGGCCATCCTTGGGATGTAGTTCAGAGTGGTGGGGCCCAGCCCCAGTGTTATGCTATCCCAGCCAGACCTGAGGTTGAGACCTCTGATGCAGTTATCACAGGTACAGTTTCAGTTTGCAGTAGAGATGCTTCAGTTCTATTTGATCCAGGGTCTACATATTCCTGTGTCATCTTATTTTGCCCCTTATTTGGTTGTGCCTCGTGATTCTTTTAGTGCACCTGTATATGTGTCTATACCGGTGGGTAATTCTATTGTTGTAGATTGAGTCTATCGCTCGTGTGTGGTCATTATTGTAGGTCTTGAGACCCATGTAGATCTCTTACTTATCGATATGGTAGACTTTGATATCATTTTAGGGATGGACGAGTTATCCCCTTATCATGCTGTATTAGACTGTCACACCAAGACCGTGACCTTAGCCTTGCCGGGTTTTTCTCGATTGGAGTGAAGAGGGACTCCCAGTCATTCTGTCATTAGGGTTGTTTCTTATATAAAGGCTCGACGTATGGTTGAAAAAGGGTGTTTGGTTTATTTGGCGTATGTCGACGATTCTAGTGTTTAGGTTCCTTTGATGGGTTTTGTACCTGTTGTTCGTGAGTTTCCATAGGTATTTCCTTCAGACCTGCCGGGGTTGCCACTCGACAGGGATATTGAATTTTTCATTGATTTGGCTTCGGACACCTAGCCCATTTATATTCCGTCGTATCGTATGACCCCGCCCAAGTTGAAAGAATTGAAAGAACAGTTGCAAGACTTGCTTGATAAAGGCTTTATTAGGCCTAGTGTCTCGCCTTGGGGTGCACCGGTGTTGTTTGTTAAGAAGAAGGATGGATCGATAAGGATGTGCATAGATTATCGACAGTTGAACAAGGTCACAATCAAGAATAAGTATTGATTTCTGAGGATTGATGATTTATTTGACCAGCTTCAGGATGCCAAAGTGTTTTCAAAGATTGATTTGAGATCTGGCTACCATCAGTTGAGGATTAGGGCATCCGATGTCCCCTAAAAAAGCTTTTCACACTTGGTACGAGCATTATGAGTCCTTAGTGATGTCATTTGGTTTGAAAAATGCCCTAACAACTTTCATGGTTTTGAGACTTGGAAAAAAAATACCTGGACCTGAAAAGTTGCAGGTCTCTGAAAACTAGTGTTCGCGGTTCGCGGTGAATCATCGCAATCGCGCTGTAGACTTCGTTGTCGCAGTGGGATTTTCGCGATCAGCGGTGGGCAAGGCCAACTTCCGCGTCCGCGCTCGATATTTTGCGGTCCGCGGTGGAGCTCCGCGACCGCAGTCCTTTTTCTGCGGTCAGCGGTGAGGATCTAAGAGGGGTATATATAAACGAGACATTTCAGCCATTTTTCATTTTTCAAAAACCTTAAAACATAAGAGGCGATTTTTCAAACACTCTTTCTTCCCCAAAATACTAGTAAGTGATTTTAAACTCATTTCTTTCACTCCTTAACTTCTTTTTACAAGATTTTATCCTAGAATCTAGGGTTTTCATTGTGGAATTGGGAATTTTGGGTAGAACTTAGGAATATTGAAATTTGGGGATTTAGAGCACAAATTGAGGTCAGATTCCAAAACCAATTGTATATCCAGGCTCGAGGGTGAATGGGTAATTGAGTTTTGGTCCGAATTTCGGATTTGGACCAAGCGGGCCCGGGATCGATTTTTGACTTTTTGGGGAAAATAATGGGAAATCTATTTTCATGCATTGGAATTGGTTTATTTAGCAATTATTAACGTTATTAAGTAAATTGTTACTAGATACAAGAGAATTGGAAGTGGAACCGAGAGGTAAAGCGGTAGTTGAAGCTTAATCTTGTCCGTGGATTCGATGTAATTGTTTGGCCTAATCTTGGTTTGAGGGAATATGAGTTGTGGTCTATTTTCTATGTGTTTGTATCGAGTACGACATATAGGTGTGGTGACGAGTATCTATACGTTGATGTCAAGCATGCCCCTGAGTCTTATGTCATGATTTTTTTGTGGAACTATTATGTACCAATCATGCTCAAATTGATGATTTTTAATGTTGAACAAAGCTTGTGAAAGTTGATGAACCAAGTTTATGAAAGTTTCATGGTAATTGACTATTGTTGAGCATTGACTCACGTTGAATTCCGTCTTGTAAAGTAATTGTTGAAAACGAGATTGGTTATAGCTGAATCCCTTGCCGGGATGTTATTGTTGATATTGTTGATTCCCTTGCTGGGACATTATTGTTGACATTGTTGTTTCCCTTGCCTGGACATATTGTTTTTTATTGTTTGGGTGAGAAAGAGTGTAAAACACGAAGGGTGATGTCGTGCATGTTATTGTGAGGGAGTGTAAAGCACGAAGGGTGATACCGTGCCGATATTATAAGTGTTAATGCACGAAGGGTGATGTAGTGCCATGATTTGAGAGTTAATGCATGAAGGGTGATGACGTGCCGATATTGTGAGGAATAATGCATGAAGGGTGATGCCGTGCCATTTCTGTTGTTTCATATGGTGAGGTGAGAGTAAAAGCACTAAGGGTGATGTCGTGCACGTGTTACCGTTTCATTATCTTGTTGATTTAATTATGATGTACATTACGCTTTGTTATTAATGTTTCTTTATTGGCTTGTTGTTAGAATCTGTTATTCCCCGTACTATGTCCCCTTCCCACTTTATTCTGTTGATTCCTATTTTTATGATTCTGTCTGTATATGATTTGACTGCACATGTTTATTTGATAGTCGTGTCCTAGCATCGTCACTACTCTGCCGAGGTTAGGCTCAACATTTACTCAGTACATGGGGTCGGTTGTACTGATACTACACTCTGCACTATTTTGTGCAGATTTCAGTACCGGACCCGGTGAGTTGCCTTCAGTCCAGGAAAACCAGGGTAGATCTGCTGGCATCCGCAGAGCCTAGAGTCCCCCTTCCCTGCTTTAGTTTTTCTGATGTCTCTTTCAATCCGAGAACAGTTGTATCTCTCTTTCTAAACTAATGGTTGCAGCAAAAATCATAGATGTTCATGATATTGTGACACTAGATTCATGGGTAGACGTATATTGAAGGATTTGGATTTATTTTACACTTCCACGCTTTTCATTTGTTTAGTTATAATTACTGTTTATCACTCTTTGAGGTTGAATGTTAATGTGTAGAACTATAATAGTTGGCTTGCCTAACTTTCACGAGTAGGCGCCATCACGACTCCAGAGGGTGGGCAATCCAGGTCGTGATAGATTAACTCCGTTATGTAATTTGGGACTTGCATGCAAAATTTGGCATCATTCCTTTTGATTAGATATATTTCGGCACAAGTTTTGGAAGTTGGAAGATTTGAAAGTTCATAAGTTTGATTCGTGGTGCAATTCATATTTTCGACATTGTTTGATGTGATTTGAGACCTAAAGCGGGTCCGTGGTATGTTTTAGAAATTGTTAGTATGTTTAGACGAGGTCTTGGGGGCCTCGGGCATGTTTCGGATGGGTTACAAGCCATTTTCTCATGTGTTGGATGGCTGTTTTGATATATGGTGTTCCCTTATACGCGAACGCAAAGTTCATTCCACATTCACGTAGGCCATTTTGGGTGGCTGGACCTTTTCCTCTTCGCGTTCGCATAATTCTACCGGCTATCTCTATCGCGTATGTGTGTATCCTCCTTCACTGCGCTCGCGTAGCATAGATCAGCAACTGGTATATTTTCTTTTTCGCTATCGCATGTTCTGGTTCGCTATCGCGTAGTACATTTCTTGGGTCATCAGTTGTTCCTATATTCGCGATCGCATGAGTTCATCCGCGATTGCGTAGTACATTTTTGGGGAAGCAGTTATTTCCTTCTTCACGGTCACATTATTTCTTCCGCGATCGCGATTTGCAAATACCCGGGCAACAGAATATATTTTTCATATCGAGGTTTTTGCCATTTTTAACATATCTTGAATTGTAGACCTCGAATTTGAGCGATATTTCATGAGTTTTTCAAGAAAATCATTGGGGTAAGTGTTCTTCACCAGGAATTTATTATATTCCACGATTCTATCTTTATTTTTATCTTATAATTAGTGTTTTGATTTGAGGAAAAATGGGATTATTTTTGAAGAAATCTTTCAAAATATAAATTGATGATTTGAAGGACGAAATGATGTCGGAAATTGTTAATTTTGGTATGGTTGAACTCGTATCGGAATGGTTGTTCAGATTTTTTAAATTTCATCGGGTTCTGAGGTGCGGCCTCAGAGTTTGACTTTTAGGTTGATTTTAGTAATTGTTAAAGACTGAAGCTTTATTATCCGGAATTGTTTCTTATGAGTTTCATTTATGATTTGAAGTTATTTTGGCTAGATTTGACCAGTACGGAGGTTGTTTCACTCGAGAAGGTCATTTTAGAGTAACGATCTAGCTTCTTTGAGGTAAGTATCTTGCCTAACATTGTATGGAGGAACTACCTCTTAGGTTTTGAGTCTTTGGTTCTTATTGTGTCATGTGAAGGCCGTGCATGCGAGGTGACGAGTACGTGCTCGGGATTAATTGTGGAACTTTGACCGTTTAGGGCTCTTAGGTTCTCATGTTCATTAGATATAAAGTTGTTTTGTCATGTTAAATCCCCCATTTACTAGTTTCACCTTTACATGACTTATTTGGAATTAATTGCTTCATGTTCCACCCTTGTTGCCGATTAAACTCTTATGTGCCTTAACTGAAGTTGTTGCATCATTTATTACCATGTTATCCTTCCCTAATTGCTTATTCTTAATGGAAGTTATTATTATCTTTTCTAAAACTATCTATCCTTAATTGAATTTGTTGTATCGCTTTCGTAATTGCCCAACCTAAAATGAAGTTTTTTTATCCCTTATGATTGTTGACTTACCCTTATTTGGAATTATTGATTCGTGTTATCTCTCTTATCGTCGAATTATGCTTTTGCGAAATCATTTCTACACATTATCTCTTCCTTGTTGAGCTATTCTTCTTGAGACTATTATTCTGTGTTGTGTTTCTTTGTGAGCTCGTTCTTCTATCTCTTTGTATTCTGAAGTTCCTGAGTTGATTTACTTGCCATGTTCTCGTGTTATTGTCGTTGTTGCTGTTGTATTTAATGTTGTTGAGACGAGGGCTATGTGTGGTTGTGATATTGAAACTGTTTTGAGGAAATGTCGTGGCATGTGGGTACATATTATGAAAGTCATTTATTTGAGTTGTTATGTTTTGGCACACGTGTTGTTGTTGAAAGAATTGTTATGTTGTTTGCACAAGGTTTCTGTCGTGCTGTTGTTATTGTGTTTGCACGAGGTTTCTGTCATACGGTTGTTATTATGTTTCATGAGGTTTCTGTCGTGTTGTTGTTATAGTTGATACGCATGCGGTGGTATACGGTCTAGGTTTTGAAATGCATGAGGTGAGATAAGGTGGGCTTGAAACGCATGGCTAGTAGGGGAACTACAAGAAGCCATGTGGTATGATAAGGTGGACAAAAACCGAGATGCTATTTCGAGAAGAATAATTATTAAAAACTAAATATAAAGTCTCCCCGCAGTGGTATAAGGAAAATTTGTGATTCTTTTTGTGATTTGAGACTATGAATTGGTACCTTGGTAGGGTTCTTGTCGTCATTTCTCCATTCTTTTGTACTTGTCTTTGATTGTTGTTTTCCTCATCATACTTTTAATTGTCTTCCTCTGTATTGTAATATTTGATTAGTCCTATATATCTAATCTTGTTGTGATTGTCATTGCGTCCACTTCATTGCTGCCTTATTTACATTGTACATTTCGTGGTGATCGTTTCTTGTGTGTCATTCATTGTCTCTACTCTTATTTGTTGTCTTAAATTGTGGTAGAACACTTGCAAAAGCATACACGTAGATGAATCACCCATATTGGTTTAAGATGATGAATCATGACGCTATTGATCCTTACATGTACTTTTGTCTACTTGCCTTTTGTGTGAGAGTTGTTCTCTTGGCACGTGAGTCGTCCGCATGGTTATAAATTGAAATGTAGGCACAAGATGCCAAGTGATTAGGGTTCAAGTATTGGGACCCATGATCTGTGATTATGAGGTTTGGTACCTCGTGGAAATGCTTGAACAAATCTGGTGTGAAAACGGTTGTTATATTGAGTTGTTGCTGGTTTTCCTTTATTTTTGTTTCACCGAACTTAGATTGTGTCCAGCTTACTCTACACATTATTACCTCACTGCTTCCTATTAAATATTGTTGTTATTGGTGTATCGTTGTGAGTATGGTTTGTATTCCTTATCATGCTTAGTTGTATATTAATGTTGTTTCTCTGTTAGATCACCTTCACACTGTTCAGGTTGTTTAGTACGGTAGGTATCTGGACTATGCCTCGTCACTACTCTACCGAGATTAGTCTTGATACTTACTGGGTACCGCTATGGTGTACTCATACTATGCTTCCGCACATTTTTATGCAGATCCATGTGTCACGGTTGTTGTTGATTATTAGCTAGCTGATCGAGTATTGTTGTGGAGACTCAAGGTATACCTGCCGTCGCGTTTGCAGGCCTCAGAGTCACCTTCTAATAGTTTATTTGTACTGTTTAATTCTATCTTGAACAGTTGTATTTAGGTATTTTCTAGCAAACTCAGTAAAGCTTATGATTTGTACTACCGGTTTTGGAAATTGTAAGATGAGTATAGGATTTCTATTTCATATTTATTAGTTGATGGTTAAATTTTTCTATGATCTTAGTAACTGTTAGGCTTAACTAGTCTTAGAGACTAGGTACCGTCACGATATTATATGAGGGAAATTGGGGTCGTGACAACAGGTTTGTCACCGATAGAAGTGATCGCGGTCGGAACAATAGGTCATTATAGGACAATGAAACATCAGGTTCTCGGGATTCTTCCTACCCCAGACTTTTAGAATATAACTTCAATGTCAGTGTAGTAGAGTTGGTGTTGGCTATGAGGAACATTAAAGAAGCACATTTCCCGAAGCCAATGAGATCTGATCCCAGTTAGAGGGATACTAATTTATGGTGTGAATATCATGGGACAAATGGTCACTGGACTGGGGACTACCGGCATCTACGTGAAGAGGGGCGACACTACTGAAAAAGGGCCATCTTAGGGAATTCTTAAGTGACCGGGCTAAAAATATTACGGTCATAATCGTGACAACACGGAGCCCTAAAAAGCAGGAGAAGATCCCCCGCGCCTGACGATCAACATGATTTTTGGGGGGAATGGGATTAACATGGTTACTTTCTCGGCGGCAAAAATGACGGAGGTGTCTGTAACCCACACCAAGAGACTCCGAAAAGTCGCTGAAGACGACATCACTTTCACGGAGGAGGACCTATATGAATTGTTGATACCGCACAATGATGCATTAGTAATCTCTCTAAATGTATTAGATTGTAAAATTAAACGTGTTCTGGTGGATCCAGTGAGTTCGGCCAATATTATACAATGGAGAGTGTTGTAGGAAACCAAGCTCACCGAAAGCATCATTCAGGCCACAAAACTCCAAACCGGGTTTAACCTAGCAAGCATGACAACCCGAGGAGAGATCATACTTCCCACGAATGCCAAAGGGGTGATGAAGACGACCCTTATGGTGATATCGGCTACAATATTATCCTGGGAAGGCCATAGTTGCAGGAGATGAAGGTTGTGCCGTCAATATATCACTAGTTGCTAAAATTCCTGACCCCCAAGGGTATTAAACAAATAAGAGGTGACCAACCGGTGGCAAGGGAGATTAATGCAATTTTGGTCTCCAGTAACAAAGGGAAAGAGCATGCGACATAGCAATTACAGGAACTGACGCCTGCTCCCGAGTCAAGGGAAGTCAACCAGAGGGAAGAGGTGTTAGAATCTTATCAGGTACCAAGGTATTTCCAGGTACTAGAAGAGACGGACGCAACAAAATCCATAGCGGAAGAGCTTGAGCAAGTCACATTATTCAATAATTTCTTGGAGAGGAAATTCCACTTAGGGACAGGAATGCACCCCGAACTAAGGCCTGAATTTATTGAATTTCTTAAGTTTAACATCGATTGTTTTGCATGGTCGCATGCAGATATGACAGGTATCCCACCAGAAGTGGTCGCACACAAGCTGAGCTTAGATCCCAGCATCTCTCCAGTAGGATAAAAAAAATGACCTATTACAGAAGCCAGAAACAGATTCGTCGAAGAAGAGGTAACTCACCTGTCACGCCCCGAACCTGGGCCTGGACATAAAATGGTACTTGGTGCCTGACTACATATGACCGAGCGAACTAACTGGCTGGCTGAATCAACATGTGGTATCATAGCATACTGAATGCGGAAGATAAACTAACACATGTTGATATACTGAAAGTCTGGATGATATAAATCAAAGTGCGGAAATACTAATACAATTCTGAAACATATTTGTAGCCAACATAGCTTAATATGAAAAGTCTGAGACTCTGTCTAACTGTTACTCTAGTCTATGAAGTCTCTAATGAAGTACTGAAAACACTGACTGTAAAAAAAAAATACTGAAGACTGTAAGGTAATGATAATGCCCCGAAAGAACTGGGATCACCAAATAGCTGGTACGAGAATCCTAGTGCTCTGAATCATCAACCTATAAATCATTACCTGCATCGTGAGATGCAAGCCCCGGGCAAAAGGGACGTCAGTACATTTGAATTGTACTGGTATGTAAAGCAACTGAAAGAAAGAATTATAAATGTTGAAACTGAAACTACGCTGATAACTGAGAATTTATAATTGATAACTGGAATGATAACTATTCAAACTGAAACTGAAATGATAACTGATAACTAAACTGATAACTCGTAATTGAACTGATAACTGAACTGATAACTGGTAATTGAACTGATAACTGAACGGTAGCTAATAATTGAACTGAAAGGAAGTAAGGATATGAATACTCCCTCTTCTGAATGATGAACAACCTGTTTATCTGAATATTAAAATGCGGCCTCAAGCCCAATATATATATATATGCACAAACTGCGGCCTCGGGCCTAAGTATACGTATACATAACTGTGACCTCAGGTCCAAAATGCATAAAGCATAAACTGCGGCCTCAGGCCCAAAAATGCATAAAGCATAAACAGCGGCCTCAGGCGCAAATACAAGTGTTCAACATTCAGGGATTTAAAATCAGGAACTGAGAATCATACTACAATACATGATAGTGAAATACTGAATCACATTGAGTTACATGATACTAGAATACTGGATCATACTGGGTTACATAATACTAGAATATTGAATGGGACTAGACTGAGATATGTGTTTTTGAACTGATTATGAATACTGAAATTTTAACTGTTTATGGCATATTGAGTAATCTATACTAAGACTCGGGGGCATCAAACCCAAGTCTATATTGAATACGCACTGAGCTCACAACGTTCAGAATGAAAGTCATGAACGAGTTATGAAGCTAGAGAATAGAAGTTCTACAACTATTCAAGAAACTAGGCTTAACTATATTTCTGAGGCAATTGATACTTCGTAAAAGAAACGTAGTGTAGGGAGAATTATTAATATTCCCAAACATAGAGAGTTAGCCTCACATACCTCAATTTCGCCCCTTATTGATACTACAATGATCCACAATACTAAGAACCTTCAATCTACAATAGCAACATCCAATGGAACCCAATATTAGTAACAAATTCCATAACTTAAGCCATTTAGGCATATTATCAAACACTTGGTGAGTATAAAGCTTCGTAATCCCTATTAATGGTGTTCCGACACCCAATAACCCATTATCTTGCTCTTGGATAAATTTTAAAGTCTCAAATGGTTATAATCAATATTATTCTTTATCACCCATAAGGTAAACAACACCCTTAACCAATAGAGTTCCATTAAATAAACATTTTTCACTCTCTATAATAGTTGGGTAATTAAATTGGGAACTTATGGTTTCCAATCACCATACCAAGAGTTCGAATAATTATTCATACTCATATTCCCTTAATAAATCCATACATGTAAGTCTAAGGGTGTAGGATTACCTTTTTGGAAGAATCTTGCAAAATCCTCCTTTGAGTTCTTGAAGAAATCCCTTGAAGATCTAAGTATTTTATGTGGAGATTTCATCAATACTAGTGTATAAATGATGGAATTCACACCAAGATAATGGGGATTACTTACCTTGAAGATGGTAGGGGTTGGAGGTCTTGAGAGGGTGGAGGAAAACCCTAAAATTCGTCCAAATGAAGTGGGGAAAATAACCCCCGAAGGTTTTATATCAAAATAGGGTCAGGTTGACAAAAAAACAAAGATTTGCACAGCCGCGATGCATAGGAAAACGTATGGGGCGGCGTGGTAATGAAAAATGTATTTAGAAACAAAATTTAGAGGTTCTCTGTTAATTTACACAGCCGCGGCGCATGGGGCGGCGCGGTAGTGTAAAATTCTGTGCTGCCTTTGGTAATTTGGTCATAACTTCTGGTAAAAGTGTCCAAATGACGAACGGTTTGAAACATTAGAAAGTAGGCTCAAAGATATTTCATTTTATAGGTTGTGCATCACATAAAAGCTTTTATAAATGTATATATTCTCGTCCAAGGTATAGTCTTATGCGTGCTCATTTAGAATTTTAGTCTATCATGTAATTTTCCAACTTGGCTTAGACTTAGGTCTTTCCTTAGACCACAAATCACTTATGATATGTCTTGTATACTTATTATCATAACCAATTGATAACCACCATATTAATACTCATTTAATTCATCCACAACTGATTCAAATTTACGGGGTGTTACGTTATCTCCCTCTTGGGATCATTCGTCCTCGAATGATTGTCCTGGCTATATCTTCGGCTAACTCCGGACCTTAAATGGGTCTTGTGGGAACATTAACTTTCATTAACACTTGCATACTAAACTGAATGAATACACGATTACTGATTTGATGAGATACTGAACTGAATAGGTACTAGACTGAATGGCTATTAAACTGACTAAATAGTCAAATACATGGAGATTGTACTATAAGGTCTGAATGAGAAGGTTAGATACCTTAGGCATTTCTCCAAAATACCTACTAGCTAACCGAGCATAACACTTGTTCCATATGCCATAATAATACGTATAACATGATACATATACATGAACACTTGTCTGTTATGGATACGTGAATTCTGAACTAACGTGGATATATGAATATTGAACTGGCACAAATAACCGAGTACTGAACTGACGTGATCACTGAACTCACATCAATATTTAAGTACTAAGCTGGCATGGATATCTGAGTATTGGACTGACATGAGTATCTGAGTACTGAACTGACTTGAATGTTCTAATCATGAGATCTGAATACCGGAAACACAAATGTCGTGACATGAGATTTGAATACTGGAAACTTGAATGTTATAACATGGCACGTGAAATACTAGTGTACAACCACTAATTATGGTGGAAATTATAACTCATAAGCTACTTAGTCGATCCTTCATAGTATCCTATATGGGCTGATGCATCTGGGATTGAGCTTTCCTTTCTTCCCAAATCTTATAACACCCTTCACAGGCGAAACTTTTAGAAACACCCAATCATCAACTTGAAACTCTAGGTCTCTATGTTTCATGTTCGAATAGGACTTTTGGCGACTCCGAACTGTCTTCAAATTCTCTTTAATCAACTTGACTTTCTCCATAGACTGATTGATCAAATATGGTCCCAACGATTTCCACTTCTCCAACCTCGAACCAACTAATTGGCAATCTACTCCTTCGCCCATAAAAATTATGCTTTCAAAATTATAAAGATAATCCTATTATAAGGTCCATATTTACCATCTCCACTAAAGAATATGTGTATCCTGAGATAAACACTTGGTTTCCTGCTGCTCGACTTTCACTTGCTGACAATTTAGACACTTGGCCACAAAGTCTGCAACTTTCTTTTTCATGTCATGCCACCAATAAATCTCCTTAAGATCATGATACATCTTTGGAAAACCTAGGTGGATAGAATACTTGTAGTTGTGGGCTTCTGACATAATCCTCTCTCTAAGCCCGTCCATATCTGGAACGCATAGTCTGTCTTTGTACCTCAAGGTACCATCATCTTCCCCTTGTTCAAAAGTCATCGTGTTATGCATGTGAATCCCATATTTTAGCTACCATTAGTAGAGATCATCAAACTGTTTCTCCTTCACTTCGGCCACTCTGGAGGAACAGGTCCTGTTCTAGACAACAACTCCACTATCTTTGGAGTACGCAAATTGAACTCCTAGCTGGGCTATGCGATGAACTTCTTTCACCCGACTTCTCTTATCTACCTCAATCATGAATTATACTTCCCACACTTGATTATCTAGATTCTTAAGCACTTTCTGAAAACATTTATTGTATTGTTGTGAGCTAAGTCTCTAACCACTACTCGGAATATTAGCGCCCCGTGCAATGGCACTACGCTCGTAACACATAAATGATCATGATTTTATAGCTTTTCTGTGATCACTTTATAATCAATAACTAAGCTCAGTGATCATTCTACTCACTTTGTGTTTCTTACACATGCTAGACATATTCTTTGTGGTAATTATACAATTTTCCCTCATCACCAAATTGATTTTCCTTTCCATATCCATGCTAACTGTTTGGGTTTCAAATCTCTAACTGGACTTACTGAAATTTTTTGCTTCACCCCTTAGACCAAAGGTCTTATACTTGCGGATCCTTCTTTTTGTGTTGGGATCCAAATAACCTTCCTTATTTTCTTCAATTCTTTGCACTTTACGTCAATGACGACTCATCTCCCAACTTACTTCTGATCTAGGAAAAACTAAATTATTCACATAACGAAAAGCTAATGTATTCACACCTATCATACACAATCTTAATAATTTAACTCTGCTCACACTGTCAATCTTGGGGAAACCCCTTTTCTATAATACCTAAAGGGTATTCTTCTATAGTTTGCTCTCTCACTGCTAGCTGATTTTTTCCCACTGCCACTGTACTTCGGGTTTAACTTAAACTCTTTGGGTTCTAACATGTGTTTGGTGTTTCAAACTATTACCCACTCACTAGTGTTAATCTGACTAAGTGAATCAAATCTTACCTCTACTAGCTCTACTGAAATTGCTAATTTACTATATTTACTCAAAACTTATTTACTATTCTTTTACTAAACACTTGCTAGCATTATATTTTCTTGCTCTGCTTTGAATAACTAAGTGAAGTATAAGGTTTATCCTAACTTCCCTCATTATTTGACCATATTCTTTTGCTGTATACGATCATTCTTTTGAACTATGCACATGGATCACACTTAGGAAAATTTCATCTATCTTAAACAAAATTGGAATATCTAACCCCAAACTTTCTATACACTTCAAAATCACTTCAGACTATACACCTTCGGCCTAAACATATAGTCACATCATGTGAAGGGGAACTACCATATCTTTTATCTCGCCATAATAGTCACTTCGTATACAAATTCACTAACATGGTACTTTCTAGTTCTGATTTGAATAAATCTAAACAACTTAAAATCATTCCTTAAAATTCAATGTCGCCTACTCTTGGTTTTCATGTCGTACATCATATTATTCTTAGTTATATTTCCCTTAGGCTCTTTTCTGCCCAAAGCTATAGTGATCAATTCTATGCCCGCTGCAGTTGAATTCTTATCCTGATACACCGTGGGGTTTGACATACGGATACGCTGTCGTATATATTTGATAAATCACTTTATGCACCATCCAGTGAGTCTTGGGTCTTAATCCCTAAAACATGCGAAGATTTTGCTATAATCACTGTTACTTACATTTTCTTTGAGAACCCATATGCATCACTGCATACTCACAAGTCACCTGGAATTTTGATTCACTGAAAATTGGATATTTGGTAAACATATAACTAAATACTGGCGTACTAAATAACCATAAACTTGCTAACTGAAAGACTGTATAACTAGTAACTGAGGTAAACTAATAACCATAAGACATTTTAATTGCTTTTGTACTTTCTGATAAGGTTATGCTCTAATTTGTACTGTTATCCATTGCATACCACTTTTAACATCCTCTAAAGTCTCATATTTACCAACCTGTACTCCATAATTATACCCCAATGGACAATTATCCTCTCTAGGACCTTACGTTTCTCCTGAGCGTCGCTTGGGAATCCAATACGTTTGGAATTCGATAGGAAGATAAGGTTAACTATTGCTCTAAGCTCTATGGCACGATCTAAAGTAGACAGAAGTGAGACAATCCTGAATGTCTTGGTAGTTAATCGTTTATATGAGTGGCCAACACACATATATAAAGGAAACTCTACTGGACACGGCTTCATAGACTCCCTAGGACACTTGAACCTAGGGCTTTGATACCAAGCTTTGTCATGCCCCGAACCTGGGCCTGGACGTAACACGACACTCGGTGCCTGACTACATGTGATCGAGTGAACCAACTGGCTGGCTGAATCAACATGTGGTATCATAGCATACTGAATGTGGAAGATAAACTAACACATGTTGATATGCTGAAAGTTTGGATGATATAAATCAAAGTGCGGAAATACTAATACAATTCTGAAACATATTTGTAGCCAACATAACTTAATATGAAAAGTCTGAGACTTTGTCTAACTGTTACTCTAGTCTATGAAGCCTCTAATGAAGTACTGAAAACACAGACTGTAAAAAAAATACTGAAGACTGTAAGGTAATAATAATGCCTCGAAAGAACTGTGATCACCAAATAGCTGGTACGAGAATCCTAGCGCTCTGAATCATCAACCTGTAAATCATTACCTGCATCGTGAGATGCAGGCCTCGGGCAAAAGGGTCGTCAGTACATTTGAATTGTACTGGTATGTAAAACAACTAAAAGAAAGAATTATAAATGCTGAAACTCAAACTACGCTGATAACTGAGAATTTATAATTGATAACTGTAATGATAACTATTCAAACTGAAACTAAAATGATAACTGATAACTGAACTGATAACTCGTAATTGAACTGCTAACTGATAACTGATAACTGAACTAATAACTCTTAATTAAATTGATAACTGAACGGTAGCTAATAATTGAACTGAAAGGAAGTAAGGATATGAATACTCCCTCTTTTGAATGATGAACAACCTGTTTATCTGAATATTAAACTACGGCCTCAGGCCCAATATATATAAATATATATATATATATATATATATATATATATATATATATATATATATATATATATATATATATATATATGCACAAACTGCGGCCTCAGACCCAAAAATGCATAAAGCATAAACTGCGGCCTTAGACCCAAATACAAGTGTTCAACATTCAGGGATTTAAAATCAGGAACTAAGAATCATACTACAATACATGATAGTGAAATACTGAATCACATTGAGTTACATGATACTGGAATACTGGATCATAATGGGTTACATAATACTGGAATACTGAATGGGACTAGACTGAGACATGTGTTCTTGAACTGATTATGAATACTGAAATTTTAACTGTTTATGGCATACTAAGTAATCTATACTAAGACTCGGGTGCATCAAACTCAAGTCTATATTGAATACGCACTGAGCTCACAACGTTCAGAATGAAAGTCATGAACCAGTTATGAAGCTAGAGAATAGAAGTTCTACAACTATTCAAGGAACTAGGCTTAACTATATTTCTGAGGCAATTGATACGTCGTAAAAGAAACGTAGTGTAGGGAGAATCATTAATATTCCCAAACATAGAGAGTTAGACTCACATACCTCAATTTCACCCCTTATTGATACTCAATGATCCACAATACTAAGAACCTTCAATCTACAATAGCAACATCCAATGGAACCCAATATTAGTAACAAACTCCATAACTTAAGCCATTTAGGCATATTATCAAACACTTGGTGAGTATAAAGCTTCGTAATCCCTATTAATGGTGTTCCTATACCCAATTACCCATTCTCTTGCTCTTGGATAAATTCTAAAGTCTCAAATGGTTATAATCAATATTATTCTTTATCACCTATAAGGTAAACAACACCCTTAACCAATAGAGTTGCATTAAATAAACATCTTTCACTCTCTATAATAGTTGGGTAATTAAATTGGGAACTTATGGTTTCCAATCACCATACCAAGAGTTAGAATACTTATTCATACTCATATTCCCTTAATAAATCCATACATGTAAGTCTAAGGGTGTAGGATTACCTTTTTGGAAGAATCTTGCAAAACCCTCTTTTGAGTTCTTGAAGAAATCCCTTGAAGATCTAAGTATTTTATGTGGAGATTTCATCAATACTAGTGTATAAATAATGGAATTCACACCAAGATAATGGGGATTACTTAACTTGAAGATGGGAGGGGTTGGAGGTCTTGAGAGGGTGGAGGAAAACCCTAAAATTCGTCCAAATGAACTGGGGAAAATAACTCCCAAAGGTTTTATATCAAAATAGGGTCGGGTTGACAAAAAAATAAAGATTTGCACAGCCGCGGCACATGGGGCGATGCATGGGGCAGCGTGGTAATGAAAAATGTGTTTAGAAATGAAATTTAGAGGTGCTCTGTTAATTTACACAGCCGCACCGCATGGGGCGGCACGGTAGTGTAAAATTTTGCGCTGCTTTTTGTAATTTGGTCATAACTTCTGGTAGGAGTGTTCAAATGACGAACGGTTTGAAGTGTTAGAAACTAGACTCAAAGATATTTAATTTTATAGGTTGTGAATCACATAAAACCTTATATAAATGTATATATTTTCGTCCAAAGTATAGTCTTATGCGTGCTCATTTAGAATTTTAGTCTATCATGTAATTTTCCAACTTGGCTTAGACTTAGGTCTTTCCTTAGACCCCAAATCACTTATGATATGCCTCGTATACTTATTCTCATAACCAATTGATAACCACCATATTAATACTCATTTAATTCATCCACAACTGATTCAAATTTACGGGATGTTACATCACCTACTTGATATCGGTTCAAGCAGAGAGGTAAAGTATCTAGACTGGCTAACTAACATAGTAGTAGTTCCAAAGAAGTATAATAAATTTTGCATGTGCATAGACTATAAGTACTTAAATAAGGCATGCCCAAAGGACTCGCTCCCATTGCCAAACATTGATCAAATGATTGATGCAATGGAAGGGCATGAGTTAATGAGTTTCCTTGATGCTTACTTTGGGTACAACCAAATTAAGATGAACCCAGAGGATTAGGAAAAAAATTCTTTCATGATGAATTTCGGCACATATTGTTCTAATGTGATGCCCTTCAGGCTAAAAAATGCCGGAGCCACTTATCAGTGGCTCATAAACAAAATGTTTGAAAAACGGATAGGGAAGACCATCGAAGTTTATATAGATGATATGCTTGTTAAGTCTTTGAACGCAAGCAATCATCTTAAACACTTGCAATAAAATTTTGACATCCTAAGGAGGCATAACATGAAGCTTAACGGGAAGAAGTGTGCGTTCGGGGTCAGTCCTGCAACGTCCTTGGATACCTGGTGTCGCAAAGGGGGATTGAGGTTAACCCCGATAAAATCAAAGGCATCGAAGATATCCCGGATAAGCTATCAAGTGTAAAAGAGATGAAAAGGCTCACAGGGAGATTGGCCACTTTGAACAGGTTTATTTCCCGGTCTTTAGAGAAATGCCATCATTTCTTCTCGCTACTTAAAAAGAAGAACAACTTAGAATGGACCCCGGAATGTCAAGAAGCTTTGAGGGATTTGAAAAGGTACTTGTCAAGTCCTCCATTATTATCGAAGCCGGAGAAAGGCGAAAAATTGTTAATCTACCTAGTAGTCTCGGAGGTAGCAGTAAGTGCCATTTTAGTCTGTAGGGATGAAGGTATGCAATCTCCCATTTATTATATTAGCAGAATTTTAATGGGATCAGAAACTCGCTACCCACATTTGGAAATCATTGTAGTCGCCGCTTGGAAGCTAAGGCCTTATTTTCAGTGTCACCCTATAGCTATGGTGACCACCTTTACCCTGCAAAATATCCTTCATACACCTGAACATTCAGGTTGGCTGGCCACATGAGTTGTCAAAATGAGTGAATTTGACATGAAATATAAACCTAGGACTGTGATTAAATCAGAATTTTGGCCGACTTTGTGGCTGATTTTATTCCGGGATTGTTACCTTTGGCAACCAAAGAAGCAGTGATGGTGTCAGGATCAACATTAGAAGTTTGGACCATAATTATGAACGAAGCTTCCAATGTAAAAGGGTCCGAGCTCTCAGGGCTGACACAACCGAATTGGTTGAGGAAAATGAAACCCTAGCGACCAAGCACTCTCGCCCCCAAAAGCGGAGACCGAAGAACTGCCAGGTTGTCGAGGACACGTCTGAAGAGGAGGTGGGCGCCCTCTAAGTTGACCACCCTACCCACTAATGGACTATGAGGGGGGGAAGTCGAATGGGAACCGATAGAAAATTGGCATAGTATTAACCACGCCTTCGAGAGAAACCCTAAGGCATACTATAAGAACGGTACCTATGACTAACAACAAAGCGGAGTATGAATCTTTGATTGTAGGGATTGAACTGGCCCGGGGACTAGATTCCGAGGTCATAAAAATCAAATGCGACTCCCAGTTGGTGGTATATTAGGTCTATGGGATATTCGAAGCCAAAGAAGAACGTATGCAGCAATATGTAATGAAGGTTCAGGCTCTGCTTGCTCGGTTCCGAGAGTGGTCAATCATGCATATACTGAGGGAAGAAAAAGCAGAAGCGGACGCATTAGCTAACCTTGGCTCATTAACAGAAATAAAGGATCAAACTCCGGTACGGTCATACAGCTTATGCACTTGGTTCTGGATGCAGATAGATACTACGAGGTAAACGCGACTAATTTGGTCTAGGACTGGAGAAATGAAATCTTTGATTACCTCGAGCACAGAAAGTTTCCTAAAGATCATAAGGCATCCCGGGCGTTGCGCACCAAAGCAGCACGGTATAGTTTCAAAGGAGGCCAATTATATAGGAAAGTCTTCCAAGGCCCTCTAGACCGATTTTTGGGAGCCTTCGAAGCTAATTATGTTATGAAAGAAGTCCTCGAAGGGATCTATGGAAATCATTCAGGAGCAGATTCTTTAGTACTAAAATTGGTAAGGGCAGGATACTATTGGCCCAGAATGCAGTAAAATGCCAATGCTTCATTTAAAAAAGTGATAAGTGACAATGCTATGAACCGTTGGTACATCAACCAGCAAAACCATTGCACTCATTTTTGTCTCCATGGTGGTTCATGAAGTGGGGAATTGATATCGTCGGACCACGGACGATGGCCCTTGGTAAGGTAAGGTTTCTTTTGATTTTAACTGATTATTTTTCTAAGTGGATTAAAGTAGTTCCTTATTAGAAGATTGGTGAATATGAAGTGCTATATTTCTTGTGGGAGAAGATAGTTTGCGGATTTGGGATACAAAAATAGATAGCCTACAACAACAGACCATAATTTATAGGCGCAGAGGCCACGAAGTTCCTTGAAGACATGAAAATTAAAAGGATAACATCTTTACCCTATCATCCGAGTGCTAATGGTCAAGAGGAATCAATGAACAAAGTGATTATACAAAATCTCAAAAAGAGATTGGAAGCAGCTAAAGGCAAATGGCCTGAGAAGTTGCCCGAAGTATTATGGGCATACCGAACAACCGGTAAATCAAACATAGAAGAGACTCTTTTTCCCTTGTGTACAGAGCAGAAGCCCTGATCCCGATGGAAGTTGGGGAGACTACCTTGAGATACTTCCATGCAAATGAAGAAGCAAATAACGAAGCAATATTGGTCAATTTGGAGTTGCTTGATGAACGCAGGGACTTAGAGCATATAAAGATGGTAGCTCAAAAGTACAAAATGGAAAGATATTACAATCAAAGAGCCAACCTCCGCTATTTCAAAGTGGGAGACTTGGGTTTAAGGAAAGTAACTCAAAACACTCGGGAAATCAATGTAGGGAAGCTAGGTCCAACACGGGAAGGACCCTACCAAATTTCAGTTGTCACAGGTAAAGGATCATATGAATTAGAGAATCAAGATGGAGAAAAGTTGCCAATCAACTGGAACGTGGCACACCTCAAGAGATACTACTGCTGATGGACATCACCTACACTAAAAGTATGTGCTGCACTTTTTTCCCTTTATTCAGTTTTTGTCCCAATTGGGTTTTTTTGGCAAGGTTTTTAACGAGGCATCAACAAAAATTATACTACGAAGAAAGTTTCAACAACAGTAATAAGACCTTTTAACGTCAAGGCACACAAAATAAGAACCTTTATGGAGCGGTTAGATAATCTTTTGCTAGGTAGAAAGCTCCTACCAGGAAGTTAAGTTTGCTATCGAACAAAGATTACCCAAATGTTCACAAGTGCAAGCCACTAGGGGATTGTTAGATTGTCTTTGGCTCGATAGCATAAATTCCTAAGGGGAAGTGAAGTTTGTTACCAAACTGGAGATTATTTAGCAATTCATTAGTGGCGTCCCCGAAGGTGTAAAACTTCCAGTGTTCAAACACGCATTCTTTACATTCGAACACTAGGGGATGATATACGGCAACAACGACTACCGTTTTAACCGGAATACGAAACCCTAAAACATAGTTGTATCATCGGGACCGGGAACTATGCGGCCAACCCTGTAGAAATAAGTTGCACATGTTAGCCACAAGAAATGAAAATCTTCTTTACCACAATGAATGCTTATGTACTTTTTAAAATGGAAGGAATAAAGTAAAGCCTATTTATATCTTGTTTCTTGTCTGAACAATGAATCAATTTAATCATTTGAAAATTAAACAAGTACTTCAAATGCTAGTGTCATAATGAACATGAGACGTCCTCTTCAAGATAATTGTAAATATAAGAGGGCCCTCTTTTATAAAACCCCTCACGTTAAAGGGCCGATTTCGAAAGAACCCATGCCCAAAATCCAAATGTTTTCGGGAGAAAATACACCCAAAGCCTTGTACGAAAAGATGCAAAAAGCAAACTTGCGCAAATCTCTTAAACGAAAAAGACACAAAAAGCATACTTGCGTGAACACTTAAACAAAAAAGATGTAAAACAGAAACTTGCGCAAATACTTAAGTGAAAAGTATGTAGAGAACTTTGGACTCTTCCAAGGTTTTTCTCCATATGCTATACATAGAATGCATTTTCTCAACAATGAGGGAAGCCGCTCGACGCTGAAGTTCTTTAAGTTGGTCAACCTTGACAGAAAGACTTTCCTGCACAGATCTAGTGGCTCGGAGGTTGACATCAAGGTCACGAGCAATTGAGCTAAAAACCTTGTTATGTTCCATGATCCTCTTATGCCTCTCCTCCTATTGGGCATACTTCTCCTTAGCAGCAACAATTTCTTCAGTTTTGGAGTGTAGGGCTGCCTCCAAGTTGTTCAATCTTTCTGTGGAAGCAGCCTCACGATTGGATGCAGAAAGAATGGCATTTTGAACATCAACCCATTTGGCCTTAGCTTCTTCAAATTTAACCCTCAGCTGGGCAGTATCTTAGCCAAGGGTCACCACATCTTGCTCACTTTGCTGCAATCAAGCCTCCAACACAACAGCCTTAGAGGCCTTAGCTTCCAGTTCTGAGAGGCGAGAGGTAGTTTGGTCCCGCTCTACCAAATGTTGATCCCGCTCGGAGGTAAGTTCCTCCTTATCTCGAATTCACATTTGGAGGACCTTGAAGCAAGGAAATTGGTATGCGAAACAAAAGAAGGAAAACTCAAAATACTATTATATCAAAGATAGAAGAGATAACGAAGGGAACAAAGAATATACCTTTGCGGTGTTATGCATAGCATTGTTCAACAAATACTCTCCCGAGAGAGCTTGTATCTTTTCCCTATCTTTTTTGAAGCCAAAGGCTTTAGATAGTTAGAAAGTTACAGGCTGGGACAACAGATTGCATCCGGTAGAAACCGAGAGAGTAACACTCCTCTTCCTTTGTGGATCTTCTGAGGTGGAAGCATAATTTTGCCCCAAGTTCCCATGGACTGGGGACTGCGAGAGAGGAACCTCCTTTTCTCGGACAGATGCGGCCAATAGAGATATTGTAGTAGGTGCTTGTGGTAGAGGAAGAGTTGGTTAAGAAGGAGATGAAGTTGATGGCGTTGAAGGATGAGAAGTGGCTACGACAAGCACAGTGCTGGTTGTCGGTTCATCATCAACTGAAGATGGTAGGGACCCGGTACTCAACCTCACATTACCGATTGCAGCGACTAGGATCCGGAATAGGAGTTGGTATTTTACACCTTCTCAAACTCCCATAGTGCACCGAGGCATCGTCCTCAGTTGGTGTAACTGACTCAATAGATTGAGCATTTTGTTGAGTTGATAAAGGTCATCGTCTTCTATGTAGAGAAGTCCCCTCATCACTAGCTTCTCCATCATTATTAATAACCACGGTATCAATGGCCGACTCGGGCACGAAGCTCGACACCACAACATCTAAAAATCATACGAGCGCGGTACTCCTTGACCTTTTATTTTATCCCCCAACTACGGAGGAACGTCTCTTTTTGGTTGCGTTTTCTCTGATCGGGGACTCTGAAAAGAAACACTTACACCCGAAGCAGGCTCGGAGAAGCCTGTTTGAGTAAACGCCTCCTGAATCAGCCTCGTCACATAAACAGGATTAGCCAAAACATCCTCCTCAGGGATGACAATCGAGCCTTGGGGTAGATCTGAATTCAGTAAAAAGAGAAAGGATTAATCAACTTCCTTACACGAAAAGTAAAAATGATATGAGCCCAATTTACTATAATTTTTGGCCTTCCACCTGTATTTAATGGCCAGCTCTTTCCACGTGCCGGTCTCAGGCGTAGTGACGTCCAAGATTTTTTGGACCCACTTGTCTAAGCCTTAAACTTTAAGTGGTACCCATCGAGTTATTGAAACAGGCAAAAGAAGAACGGTCAATAATGATATGAGTTGATCTTTAATTAAAGAAAAGTTAAACGAGGAACTTACGAGCGCGGTTCCATAATTCTGGAAAAGATGAATCCATTGTCGGAATGATATCATTAGTGGCGACTGCAACGAACTTTCCCTTCACTCACGATCGTTTTCATCATTCACACTAGATAGCTGAGCATGGTGGCCACTCTTGCTGAAATTTACCATTCCCCCGCGGAAGATCTTAGGGAATAGAGGTTCATCACTCGAGCTAGGTATAACTTTTCTCCCATCTCCTGGCATAGGTGCCAAAGACAAGCGATTGTCCTCCACACGGAAAGGCTTACTTGTGCCAAAGACACATGATAGCGGAGGCGTAACTCCATGATGACGGAGTCAAGCTCTCCACTTAAAGAAAATGATCCTGAAGTAAAGGGATACGTATAAAACTATGTAAAACCTTTCTTGGTTAAGGTTACCCACTCTGCCAGATTAGGAGTGATAATCTCTAGATCTTGCCAATGGCAGTCTTCCTTCACAGTAGGAATGCAGGAAGGATGGAGAGAAGAAGGGTATCTATCAATGGCCCATGTGTAAGAGTTAGCAGAAGGAAATTTCTCTTCTAAGTATTTAGTTGTGACAAGACTTATAGGGATGATGGTTCTCATCATAGGAGGAGCAACCTCGTTAGCTTTGCCTTTGTTCTCTGAGGAACTAGGATTTTTAGAAGAAGAAGTCATTCTTTCTTAGAAAAGAATGAAAAGCTTTTCTCTTAAGAAGAAGGTTAAAGAAAGGTTGAAGGAAGACAAAGTACGAATTGAATAAAGAGAGTTTGAGAAATTTGGAAGAATTATAAAGTGTAAATGAAGAATTTTGATGCATATAAGTAAAGGAATAGGCACCTAAAATCGTGGCCATAATTACCTTGATAACCGGCAAAAACGATGTGGAATCGTGGGATGATATGTGTTCGAGGCATTAAATATGGAGAGATACGATGTAACGGCCCGGCCATTCATTTTGAGACTTGTAGCCTTGTTCCCCCATTTATTGCTCATTTCCAGCATAATTATTTTTATGTGACTTGCCGAGGTAGTTGGTTCGATTCTGAGGAGGTTTTAGAATGGGTTGAGACACTTAGTCTCAAAGTTGGAAGCTTAAGTTGAAAAGGTTGAGTTGACTTATGTGTAAATGACTCCGGAATAGAATTTTGATGTTTTCATTAGCTTCGTTGGGTGATTTTGAACTTAGGAGTATGTCCGGATAGTGATTTAGAGGTCTATAGTTGAATTAACTTGAAATGACAAAAGTTGGAAATTTAGAAGTTTCACTGAGAGTTGACTTTGTGGTTATCGGGCTCGGATTGGGGTTCCAGGAGTTAGAGAAGGACCGTTGTGTAATTTGTGACTTACGTGCAAAATTTTAGATCAATCGGACTTGATTTGATAGGTTTCGTCATCAAATGTAAGAGTTAGAAGTTTAAAAGTTCATTAGGCTTGGATTGAGGTGCGATTCGTGTTTTTGATGTTGTTTGATGTGAGTTGAGGGCCCAACTAAGTTTGTATCGTGCTTTAGGACTTGTTGGTATATTTGATTGAGGTCCCAGAGGCCTCGGGTAGAGTTCGGATGGTTAACAAATCGAGTTAGGAATTGGAAGGAATGCGGAAGTGCACCAAGTCTGGTGCAATCGCACCTACGAAGTTGTGATGGCAAGTACGAGCAGGGGAGCGCAGATGCGGCCTGGATAGGAATGTGTAGTATTCGTAGGTGTGAGGGTCTTTTCGCACCAGCATGGTCGCAGATATGGAGTTAAGGTCGCAAGTGCGAAGGGGCATGTGGTAGCCGTCTCCACAGAAGTGGACGAGGACTCGCAAAAGCGGGGAATTTGGTCGCAGGTGCGCATGGTCGGGGGGTTGAGTGGTCATTGCAGAAGCAAAATGTTATCGCCTGCGGGATCGTACGCGTGGGTAAGTTGTCCGCAGAAGTGAAGACCCCTGGACCGAACATTAAATTTGAATGGTTCATGAGTTTGCCCATTTTGAACTTTACAAACTCGGATTAGGGTGATTTTTGAGAGGTATTTCGAGGGGTTTCTTGTTGTAAGTCACATGTTGTCATTTTTATTCAATAATTATGTTTCCCAATCAAATTTCCCACCTAGTTTGTTTGTTTTTGAGGTATAATTTTGGGAGTTTGAGGCTAGGGATTTGGAGAGTTTAATTTGGGGATTAGAGTGACGATTTGGTTTCAGATTTTGGTAAATTTGGTATTGTTGGACTCATGAATCGTGATTGAATGGGCTTCCAGATTTTGTAACTTTTATTGGATTTCGAGACATGGGCCCAGGGGTCAACATTTGAGTTGCCTTTTTTACTTTTGATTAAGAACCTAGTATTTTCTTATAAAATTGATTCTTTTAGATAGTGTTGATTGTATCAAATTGTTTGTGGCTAGATTCGTGGCATTTGGAGGCTGATTTGCAACGCAAAGCATTATTGGGGCAGAGATTTGCATAGGTTTAGGTAAGTAACACTTCTAAACTTAGTTTTGAGGGTATGAAACCCCGAATTATGCGCTATGTAATTGGTTTTGAGGTGCCGCACATGCTAAGTGGCGGGTATGTGGCGTGCATTGTAGGAATTGTGATTTAGCCGATTCCATGGAACTACGTAGCCATCTTAACTGAACATTTTTACTGTACTCTATGTGTTAGAGAATTTGAACTGTGATTCATGCTAGAAATCATGTTTAGGCTATATGTTGATACTATTGGGACCGACAATAGTTGTTCTTTGCTGTTGAGTTATTTGCTTGATTCTAGCTATGTACTCAGTCACATTCATCATTTTGTATCATATCTCAATCTCTGTTTTCATATATTGTCATATCTCATATCACTAATTAAGGCTGCTTAACATGATTGTTGTGATCCCGATAGACTAGAGAGATTAATGACTGAGTGAGGCCGAAGGCCTATTGTGAATGATATTTATGGAATCAGGCTGCATGCCTTAGTAGGCTTTATTGATTCATGCCAGGATTTATCTTATAATAGCGCTTGGGCTGTGTCTGCCCCTCCGGAGTCTGTACATCCACTATGGGCGCAGTTGTTATTGATTTATTTACATTTTGGCTGGGTTTGCCCTAGATTTAGTTGCATTTGGGCTAGATCTTCCCTGGGCTGGATCTGCCCTGTATTGTGTTGAGTTTTATTGCTAGACTTGTAAGCATGTCTAAATTCTTGTACCATTATCTGTAGATTATGAATTTCTAAGATATCACTGTCATATTTTCCCCAAAATTTTAGTATTGTTAATGTTGTATGTGGGATGTAATACTCGAACTCATCCATACTTTCAGTCCAAAGGTTATATTTGTTACTTATTAAGTGGTTATACTCACGCTACACCCTACACTTTATGTGCAGATCCAAGTGTTTCCGGTCTCGTCGGTTGCTGATTCTTAGAGTCTAGTCATTTGGAGCTTTTCAAGGTAGCTACCCTGTCATCCGCAGACCTTGACTCTCCTACCTTATCCCTCGGTCTTATTTATTCAATTTCAGTTTCTTAGACAATATTTCAGACTTGTATTGTATAGGCACTCTTGTACTCAGTGACACCCTGGTTTTGGAAACTTCTGTATTGAGTTATGACTTTTTATCTAGCTTTATGAGAGTTTTACTTATTAAAAGCTATTTTAGTATAATTTAGATTTGAATATGTAGGTAAATTCTGAAATGTCGGTTTGCCTAGTACCATGATAGGTGCCATCACGACATGTTAAGTTTTGGGTTGTGACAAGTTGGTATTAGAGCCTAAGTTATATAGGTATCACGAGTTATCAGCAGGTTTAGTAGAGTCTTATGGATCAGTACGATGACGTCTGTGCTTATCTTTAAGAGACTGTTGAATCGTTAGGAAACTTCACATTCTTATATTCTTGTCATGCGGATTTGTTGATTCCAGGTACTATATTTATATCATTCTATTCTCTCACAGATGGTGAGGACATGTGCTACCGGACAAAATGGACAGCCACCAGTACCACCGGCTAGGGCCATGAGAGGTCGACATCGTGGTAGGTGTCACGGTAGGGGCATAGGTGCAGCTCATATGGTAGCTAGAGCAGTACCTGCAGATTCACCAGTTGCTCCAGCTTAGGAGAAGGTACCAGATATGGTTGTGCCGGTGGGGCCAACTCAGGCACCATCTGTTCCCATTGTGATTCCAGGCCTTCAAGAGGCTTTGGCTCAGATTTTGATTGTGTGCACTAGCCTTTCTCAGGCAGTTTCTGTTCAGATCGCGCCAGCCACTTCTTAGGCCGGGGGAGGTACTCAGACTCTTGTCTCCCGTACTCCAGAGCAGTTGATGCAGGGACTTCAGACACCGGGGGTACTACTAGCCCAGCTAGTTATGGTTTCTCAGGCCCAGATGGGTCTCGTTATGGCTGATGATGAGTGGAGGAGACTAGAGGGATTTGGGAGGCTCCAGCCTCCATAATTCAGTGTGGATGAGTCAGAGGATGCACATTACTTCTTGGATAGGTGCCAACAGATTCTTTGCACGGTGGGTATTCTAGAGACCAGCAGGGTCTCATTCACTACTTTTTAGTTCACTGGGGCTGCCTTCAGATGGTGTAAGGCCTATGAGAGGCATAGGCCATTGGGTTCAGCACTACTTACATGGCATGAGTTCTCCGTTCTATTCTTGGAGAAGTTTGTACCACAGACCCGCATAGAGGAGTTGTGCAGGCTGTTCGAGCAGCTACGTCAGAATGGCATGTCTGTGACCCAGTATGAGATAAGGTTTTCAGACTTAGATCATCACGCAGTGTGGTTGGTTCCCACCGAGAGGGAGAGTATTAGGAGGTTCATTAATGGCCTCTACTATCAATTCCATTTTTTTATGACTTGGGAGAGTGTATTAGGTGCTGCGTTCGATGAGGTGGTTGATATTTCTCGGTGGTTAGAGATGGTTCGTAGTCTGGAGCGTAAGGAGAGGAAAGCTAAGAGGCCTCGTTGTTCAGGTGGTTTCAATGGTATTCCTTTTAGGGGACAATCCTACCAAAGTAGGGGTCATCCTTATAGGCCCTTTTAGATGACTCATCTAATTCATCGTGGTACATCATCCAGCCATGGTTCGTATAGTTCTAGATCGGGTCAGTCATCTCTCAGTGCTCTACCAACTTAGAATTCATCTCGTGCACCTTCAGTTCAGGGTTCATCTGCACTAAGTTCCTCTGATAGTTATTCTGGTTCTCGGGATCCGCCTTTTTATTTGCCACCATTTTCCAACAGGGGGTGTTTCCAGTGTGGATAGTTGGGTCATGTGAAGAAGTTTTGTCCCCGCCTTACGGGGGTCCAATTTAGCTGAGGAGTCAGGCCACGACTTCAGCACCAGTCACTTCACCACCCGCCTAGCTAGCTCGGGGTGGGGCTCAGGCAACTAGGGGTCGCCCTAGAGGAGAAGGTCGATCAAGAGGCGGTCAGGCTCGATTCTATGCTATTCCGACCAGGCCAGATATTATTGCTTCAAACATAGTGATCATAAGTATTGTCTTAGTATGCCACATGGATGCTTCTATATTATTTGACCCTGGTTCCAATTATTTGTATGTATCATCATATTTTGCTCATTATCTGGATATGCCCCATGAGTCCTTAGTTTTCCTGTTCACGTATCTATGCCGGTGGACGATACTATTATTGTGGACCGTGTATATCGGTCATGTGTAGTGACTATGAGGGATTTGAGACTAGAGTTGATCTCTTATTGCTTAGTATGGTTGATTTTGACGTGATCTTGGGTACGGATTGGTTGTCTCCATGTCATACAATTTTGGATTGTCACACTAAGATCGTTACGTTGGTGATGCCGGTATTGCCAAGGATCTAGTGGAGAGGTTCTCTAGATTACGCCCCCAGTAGGGTGATTTCTTACTTGAAGTCCAAACGGATGGTTGGGAAGGGGTGTCTGTCTTATTTGGCCTTTTTGTGGGATGTTGGTACTGATACTCCTACTATTATTCTGTTCCGGTGGTGCGAGACTTTCTGGATATGTTTCCTACAGACCTGTCGGGCATGCTGCCCGATAGAGATATTGACTTTGGTATTGACTTGGTGCGAGGCAGTAAGCCCATTTTTATTCCTTTGTATCGTATGGCACCAGCTGAGTTGAATGAATTAAAAGAGCAGCTTCAGGAACTTCTTAACAAATTTTATTAGGCCTAGTGTGTCACCTTGGGGTGCACCGGTTCTTTTTGTGAAGAAGAAGGATGGTACTATGTGGATGTGTATCGACTATAGGCAGTTAAACAAAGTTACAGCCAAGAACAAGTATCCTTTGCCACGCATTGATGATTTATTTGACCAGCTTCAGGGAGTGAGGGTATTATCTAAGATTGAACTGAGGTATGGGTATCACTAGTTGAAGATTCAGGACACGAATATTCTAAAGACAGCATTCAGGACCCGTTATAGTCACTATAAGTTCCTTGTGATGTCTTTTAGCTAAACAATGACCTAACAGCATTCATGCATCTGATGAACAGTGTATTTCAGCCATATCTTGACTTGTTTGTCATAGAATTCATTGATGATATCCTCGTGTACTCACGTATCCAGAAGGATCATGCCCAACATTTGAGGGTTGTATTACAACTACTGAGGGTGGAGAAGATTTATGCCAGGTCCTCCAAGTGTGAGTTCTGCTTAGTTTAGTGGCATTCTTGGGGCACGTAGTGTCTAGTGAGGGGATTAAGGTAGATCCAAAGAAGATAGAGGCGGTTTAGAGTCGGTCCTGACCGTCCTCAACTACTGATTCAGAACTTTCGCAGCTTGGTCGATTATTCGTCACTTCGTGGAGGGTTTCTCATCTATTGCATCGCCTTTGACCAAATTGACCTAGAAGGGTGCTCTTTTCAGGTGGTCGGATGAGTGTGAGGAAAGCTTTCAGAAGCTCAAGATTGCCTTGACCAAACTCTAGTTCTAGCTTTGCCTTCAGCTTCAGGCTTTTATACGGTGCATTGTGATGCTTCTCAGATTGGTATTGGGTGTGTCTTGATGCAGCCGGGTAGAGTGATTGCTTATGCTTCACGTCAGTTGAAGCCTCATGAGAAGAACTCCCTGTCCATGATTTGGAGTTGGCAGCCATTGTTCATGCATTGAAGATTTGGAGGCACTATCTCTATGGTGTGTATTGTGAGGTATTTATAGATCATCGGAGTCTCCAGTACTTGTTCAAACAAAAGGATCTAAATTTGAGGCAGCGGAGATGGTTAGAGATGCAAAAGGACTATGATATTACTATTCTCTATCATCTCGGGAAGGCCAATGCAGTAGTCGATGCCTTGAGTAGCAAGGCGGTGCGTGTGGGTACCCTTGCATTATTTCATATTGATGAGAGACCGCTTGCAGTCGATGTTCAGGCCTTAGCCAACTAGTTTATGAGATTAGATATTTCCGAGCCCGACCGGGTTCTAGCTTGTGTAGTTTCTCGGTCTTCCTTATTTGATCGCATCAAAGAGCGTCAGTATGATGATCCCCATTTTTTTGTCCTTAAGGACACGATTCAGCAAAGTGATGCCAAGGATGTTACTATTGGGGATGACAAGGTGTTGAGGATGCATGGCCGGATTTGTGTGCCTAATATAAATGGGCTACGTGAGTTGATTCTTGAAGAGGCCCATAGTTTGCAGTATTCCATTCATCTGGGTGCCGCGAAGATGTCCCAGAACTTGAGGTAGCACTATTGGTGGAGGAGGATGAATAAGGATATAGTGGAATTTGTAGCTTGGTGCCTAAACTGTTATGAGCATCAGGCACCGGACAAATTGCTTCAGATGCTTCAGATTCCGGAGTTGTAATGGGAGCTTATCACCATGGATTTTATAGTTGGACTCCCATGGACTTTGAGGAAGTTTGATGCTATTTAGGTGATTGTGGATCGGTTAACCAGGTCCATGCATTTCATTCCAATTGGGATTACTTATTCTTCGGAGTGGTTGGCTGAGATCCACATCCGCGAGATTGTTCGCCTTCACGGTGTGGCAGTGTCCATCATTTCAGATCGGGCACGCAGTTTACATTGCAGCTTTGGAGAGCTGTGCAATGAGAGTTGGGCACACAGGTCAAGTTGAGTACATCATTTCACCCTCAGACAGATGGGCAGTCCGAGCGTACTATTCAAATATTAGAGGATATGTTACGCACTTATGACATAGATTTTGGGGGTTCTTGGGATCAGTTTCTGTCGCTCGTAGAGTTTGCCTACAACAACAACTACCAGTTGAGCATTCAGATGGCTCTGTATGAGGCTTTGTATGGGAGGCAGTATCAACCTACGGTGAGTTGGTTTGAGAAGGGTGAGGCTAGGCTATTGTGTACGGACTTGGTTCAGGATTCTTTTAACAAGGTTAAATTGATTCAGGATCGGCTTCGCACGATGTAGTCTAGATAGAAGAGTTACGCCGATAGGAAGGTTCATGATGTTGCTTACATGGTTGGGGAGAAGTTACTGCTCAAGGTTTCACCCATGAAGGGTGTTATGAGGTTCGGGAAGAAGGGCAAGTTGAGCCCTCGGTATATCAGGTCGTTTGAGGTGCTTTAGAGAATTGGAGAGGTGGCATAGAAGCTTGTCTTGCCACCTAGTTTGTCGAGTGTTCATCTAGTATTTCATGTATCTATGTTCCGGAAGTATGTTAGAGATTTGTCTCATATTTTGGATTTCAGCACGATTCAGTTGGATGGTGATTTGACTTATGATGTAGAGCCGATGGCCATTTTGTGTCGGCACATTTGAAATTTGAGGTCAAAAAACATAGCTTCAATAAAGATGCAGTGGAGAGGTCAACCATTTGAGGAGGCTACTTGGGAGACCGAGCAGGAGATACGGAGCAGATATCCGTGCTTGTTTGAGACTCCAGGTACGTTTCTAGACCTATTCGAGGACGAACGTTTATTTAAGAGGGAGAGGATGTAACGACCCGGCTGGTCATTTTGAGAGTTAAGGCCTCATTCTGCCATTTATTGCTCATTTCCTGCTTAATTGTTGTTATGTGACTTGTTGGGGTAGTTTTTGCAGTTCCGGGGAGGTTTCAGAATGAGTTGAGACACTTAGTCTCAAGGTTGGAAGCTTAAGTTGAAAAGGTTGACCAGACATTGACTTGTATGTTAATGACCCCAAAATGGAGTTTTTATGGTTCCATTAGCTCCGTTGGGTGATTTTGGACTTAGGAGTGTGCCCAGATAGTGATTTGGAGATCTGTAGTTGAATTAGGCTTGAAATGGCAAAAGTTAAAAATTTAAAAGTTTGACCGAGAGTTGACTTTGTGGTTACTGGGCGCGGATTGGGGTTACGAGAGTTAGAGCAGGACTGTTGTGTCATTTGTGACGTGTGCGAATTTTGAGATCAATTGTACGTGATTTGATAGGTTTCGGCATCAAATGTAGGAGTTAGAAGTTCAAAAGTTCATTAGTCTTGAATTGAGGTGCGATTCGTATTTTTGATGTTGTTTGATGTGAGTTGAGGTCTCGACTAAGTTTGTATCGTATTTTAGGACTTGTTGGTATATCTGATCAAGGTCTCAGGGGCCTCGGGTGGAGTTCAGATGGTTAATGGATCGAGTTTGGAATTGGAAGGACTGCTGAAGTGCACCAGGTTTTCTCTAACATACATCAAGTAATGTTCAATGGCTATTTAGATTTATGCCATGTGGATCATAAAATAATTAATGGCTAAGATTCATTTTAATTCCTATACTTATCTCAAAAAAATTATTAATTAACAACTGTCGTTAATATTAATCATGTTTCTTGCTTTTATGATGCAAAATAAAGCAATATATGGGCACTAGATGAATTTTCCGAAAACTCGTTGTAAAGGAATTTGAAATTTTTTGGCACCACGGACATAGAAAAGATGGATATTTGTATTTGTAATTTAGTGTATTTTTTGTAAAATTGCATTCTAAAAATAAAAGAAATATCATTCCAATTTAATCATTTTTAGAGAGCACTACATTTTACGTTATTTGCAGTTTAAGTAATAAACATGAATAGATTACGGCTACCGTTAATATATATATATATATATATATATATATATATATATATATATATATATATATATTCATTTTTAGTTTTTGTCAAGTACAAGAATTGATATGAATCTTACACTATGTTTGGATCATTGTTACTCATTGTTTTATAATGTATTGTATTGTATCGTATTGTATCATTTTATGGATACAACGTTTGAATAGATTGTATCGTTTGTTGTTGTTAAATAATATTTTGTTGTTTGGTTTGACTGTATCGTACTGTACTGTAACTGATAAATTTACTAAAATACCACCAATTATTTTAAATAAAATTTATCAAAAATTACACATAAAAATAATTTAAGACAGCCTCTTTCTAGTTATTTATGATTAATTACGTGCTTGAAAACAAGAGCAAAAATCTGGAAAAAAATCGTTAACTAATATTAGCAAAAAAAAAATTAAAACGATGGAAAGAGACAGAATTGAACGAAAACTCGGATAAAAAGAACGGGGCAAACCAACTCTAGAAAAGATGGAAGAAGACAAAGTAGGTCAACAGGTTGGAGATTTGGAGTTACTAAAAAAATTAAATAATAAAATAAAATTATAGAGTATTAAGTAAGGGCATAATTAAAAAAAGAAAATAGAAAACGATCTCACCATACAAATCGGTTGTTTCATAAAATGGGGCTTTTGGTTGATCCGGAACAATACGCATTAACCCTTGTATATGCCAACCGCCTAAAAGTCCTATAGATACAGCATACATATAGCTCGCAAAGCTCTTTAGCTCCTAAAACTTAAAGAGACCACACAACCGAGCGTCGATACCCAACTGTTTAGAAGTGATTTTCCTCGGATGATGCATGTTTAGTTTTAAATATTTTCCAATTCATACATGAATATTTTAAAATGTTATTGTGTGAACTCGTGCATGAATGAACGAGTGTGTCCGAGTTACACCATATTTTATGTATACAATGCATTATAGGGCTATCTTAATGTTATAAATCATATGTTTTCAGTGATTCCATGTTTATGAACTACATATTTGAGTATCTTACATGTTTATGAACGCCTTGGTTAGCTCTAGCTTATATAAGATCGGATTACGAATTTGGATTTCCAGATGAAGGAAAAATAATATATTTAAAATCTCTAAAAGATCTTTATAGTTTTCACATTTCTCCACACTAAAAATAAGCTAGCAATATCCCTATTTACAATAGTATAAAATCTATTTTAACGAGAAATATGAAAACCTATTTTATATTAACTTGAGTAGCAATCCTAATTAAATAAACTTGCAAATATCAAATTTTAAACAATTTTTGTTTCCTAGCTAATACAACTTTCAATTAGTTTTCCAACATCAGATATAATTATGAGCTTATAATGGATTCTTACCATTTGAATGATATGATGTGTAACGACCTGACCGGATCATTTTGAACTCTGGCATGTCGTTCAGCAGTTTGAGGCCGTGAGTAGCTTCACTTCAGGTATTATGACTTGTACACATGGTCGGAATTGAATTCCGGGAAGTTCAGGATTGATTTGGGAAGAAAATTCTTATCTCGGAAGCTTTAAGTTGAAAGAATTGAATAAGGTCTGATTTTTGAGTAAACGGCCTCGGAATTAGAATTTGAAGGTTCCAACAGGTTCGTATGATGATTTTGGATCTGAGGGTATGTCCGGATCGGGTTTTGGATGACCCGGGAGCATTTCGACGCCTATTGTGGAAGTCAGCATTTTTGGATAAATTTCATAAGTTTGGGTTGTAGTGTATTCGATGTCCGTTTGGAATTTCGAGTCGGGAAATACCTCTGTATGGTGATTCTGGTATCGGGAGCGCGATCGAAAGTGGATTTGGAGGTCCGTAGGTCATTTTGGAGTCATTTGTCTGAAATTACAAATTTGAAGGTTTTTGATAAGTTTGACCGAGAGTGGACTTTTTGATATTGAGGTCGGATTCTGATTCCGGGAGTTGGAGTAGGTCCGTAATGTCAAATACGACTTGTTTGCAAATTTTGAGTTCAATCGGACGTGATTTGATAGGTTTCGGCATCAAATGAAGAAGTTTGAAGTTCTAAAGTTCATCAAGTTTGAATTGGAATATGATTCGTGATTTTAGTGTTGTTTGATGTGATTTGAGGCCTCGAGCAAGTCCATAATGTGTTTTGGGACGTGTTGGTACGATTGGACGGGGTATCGGGGGCCTCGGGTGGATTCTGGTGGTTAACGGATTGAAAATGAAATTTGAGGAAAGGCTGAAGCAGCTGGGCTTCTGGTGTAACCGCACCTGCGTGAAGGGGGCCGCAGGTGCGGGCCCGTAGGAGCGGTAAGGGACCCACAGAAGCGGAATTTTGCTGGGGAGGCATGGACCACAGATGCAGTTGAGATTCGTAGAAGCGGAACCGCACCTGCGTGCGTGGAGTCGCAGAAGCTGAGTTAGGTCCTAGTGAGAGACCACATAAGCGGTAGTGGGGGCCGCACCTGCGGAACCCCAAAAGCGGCCAAATGACCGTAGGTGCAAAAATCGGGTTGGGCACTGTATTCTTTTAATGTGAGGGTTTGGCTCATTTTCACGATATTCCTCCATGGGAACCGATTTTGGAGTAACTTGGGAGTGTCATTTTCATCACCAAGCATGAGTTGGAGCGTTTGGCATCGGTTTGAGTCATCGGAAGGGCTTGGAAGCTGGTTTTGGAGCTTCAGAGCGAGGTAAGTCTCCTTTCTAACCTTGTAAGAGGGAATTAACCCCATTGGTGAAATAATTAAATATGTGCTGCTATTTGTGGGAGCTACGTACTGATGAGGTGACGAGAGTTCGTGCATAGCTATTTGCCTTTCTTAGATAATTGCTCCTCGATGAATTCTTGATTAACTGTTTGAATGTGTTTATCTATTGTCAAACGGGCCGAACGTCTCGGTAGATTAAATAGATGCATCTATGGTTCGCACCATTCGATCCTCTGGCAGTGCACAGTTTAAATATTTGTTGGATCGGATCGTACGACCTCGGTATCAATGGAACTACGTAGCCATCTTAACTGAACATTTCTACGGTACTCTACGTGTTAGGGTATTTGAGATGTGATTCATGCTAGAAATCATGTTTAGGGTATATTCTAGTACTATTGGGACTCACAGTGGTCGTTCTTTATTGTTGAGTTATTAGTTTAATTGTAGCTCTGTACTTAGTCATATTTATCATTTCGTATCATATCTCAGTCTCTGTTGTCGTATATTGTCACATCTCATATCACTGATTAGGGATACTTAGTGATAAGTTAGGATTTTAATATGTTTTATGCCCCTACTTGCCTATTCTTTGATCATATATTTGTACAAAATAGTCCAAAAAAGTCTCACAAGTTGTGCTTGATTGCAGATTTGATCGACAAAGTGACAAAATATCAAAGATCTGCTCAAAAAGGAGTGAAACCTGCTCAAGTATCAAAGACCAAGGAATTTAAGAAAAGAAGGCCTAGTGCGGACCGCGCAAAATGGAATGTGGCCGCACTAGGTAGTTCAGAGAGCTGGTGAATCAGGCTAGAAGAAGCACGACCGTGGTACATATCTTGCGGTCCGCGGTGAAGGCTCTGCGACCACACTACTCTTTTGTGCGGTTCGCGGTCATGAGATTCAGAGAGATGAAGTTTTCAAAGCCAGTGCCATGCGGTCCGCGGTCGTGATTGCGCGGACCGTGCCAGCTCCCTCCGCGGCCGCGGTCCATTTTACATGGTCCGCGGAGCCCAAGTTCAGAGAAGCAAAAATGTGCCTAATGCGGCCATGGTCCATTTAATGCGGCCCGCACTGACCCCGCAGGGGTATTTTTGTCCAGTTTTTCCAGCCTAGTATAAATAGAATATTTTACCATTTTTTAGGTATTCAGATATATCAGTTGAGAGTTGCGCTCGTGAAAGCGACTTTTGTAGCCATTTTTGGCACTTTTGCTTTACATTTACAACAGATTCTTGTAGATTAATTTTAGCAATTAATTAATATGCTTAGTTCTTCTTCTATTTCTTCAATTTCTTTATCTAGCATGAGTAGCTAAACCCATTAGCTAGGGTTGTGGCTCAACCCTAGTGTGGGTAATTGATGGGTGTTGCCATCTAGTGTGAGATTGACTATGGGTGTTTGCTATTTGGGTTGATTTTATGTGTTAATCTAGAATTGGTGGTTGCAAACACTGATTCAAGCTTTGTGGGTTTAACTCTTCTTGAGAAAGAGAGTCCATGAGCCCAAAATTGATCCAACAAGGAATTGGGATGGACTTATGGGAAAGGATAGTCCCAACTAACGGGTTAAACCTCGAGAGAGTAATTACCCTACTTGAACCCTAGTGGCTTGGTCTAATTTGCCTACCCATTTGGTCTTGAGAGAGTCAATTGGGAAAAATCACTCTCTCTACCGAGAGGTGTGAGAGTGGATAAAATTGTGCAACAGTTATAGCATAAGCCCCAATTATGTCAATCGAACCTTAGTAGAATCTACCCGTCAATTAGCCACTTAGGTAGTGTCACGACCCTAGTGCCCTTCTTCCCATTAGATACAACTTAGCAACATTCTAGTAGCATAATTTAGTGTTAATCAATAGATTTATAAAAATAGTTATAATTTGAAAACCAAAAATGTTTGAAGTGACATTAGGAGTTCAAACACATCTCTAGGATAGACAGACAATCCAACTCCACTACTAGCTCCCTGAGGAAATCGATCCCGACCCTCATATCGGTTAAAAGCTATTGCGACCTGCTCTTCCTACCTTAGTGTAGCATTGAGTTGGCAGCGATCACTTTTTGGCACCGTTGCCGGGGAGCTTACGGTGTTGACTATATGTTTATTTAGTTTTGTGTTTTGCTTCTCTTTCCTTCTTGTTTACTAATTTTGCTTGTATCGATCAATCAGGTACAAATGGCTTTTAATGCAAATGACCCTCTCGGCAACGTGATGGCGGGGGAGGAGGTAGAGGATCTAGAACAATATGAGGTATTACCTCAAGTTCCACGGAGAGGCCGAAATGCCAATGTAAATGCAAATGAGAACAACAATATTCCAGATCCTCCTCTGGCACCGCCGAGAGTGGCTCCCAGAATTTTACCAAATCAAGGATACGCCAGTGCTATTGTTCCTCCCCGAATCCGGGCGGGGAACTTTCAAACTACAAATGTTATGTTGACCTTGCTCGAGCAAAGAGGGTATTTCACGGGCGCCTCCGATCAAAATGCCTACAAGCACTCGAAGGGGTTCGTGGATACATGATGGGGTAGCAAGTAGTCAAACGTGTCCAAGGATGCGTTGAGATTGAGGCTTTTCCCGTTCTCTCTTCGGGGTAAAGCATTGGATTTGTTAGAAAGGCTCCCCAATCATTCTATTACAACATGGGATGAATTGGCAGATAAATTTATTGCCAAGTTCTTTTCTCCAAGTCATATGGCGGCTCTTCGGGATGAAATTCTAGCTTTCAAGCAAGAGCCAACAGAACCTTTGCACGAGATATGGGAAAGATATAGAACAATGGTGAAAGAGTGCCCTAATAACAACATGACCGAGGCTATGATTCAACAAACCTTTTATCGAGGCATCAACACCACGAATCAATGCATTGTGAACCAATTGGACGGAGAGAACTTTATGAAACTTTCTTACCAAGAGGCATGTGATGTACTTGATGAAATGGCCGACACCTCTTCGGCATGGCAAAGCCGAGCAAATATGCCCCAAGGTGACCCCACGGTCATCCATTTGTACAAGGAATTGCACGATCATGGCCAAGCTATTGCCGAGCTTACAACAACTATGAATCAATTGGCAAAGTCGCAATTGCAACAAATCCAAAACCCGCGCCAAGTCAATGCAATGGAAGGTGTTTCTATGTTGAAAAGGAGGCAAAGAGGACAACAACCTCAAGGTAATTGTGAACAATATGACAACAAACAATGATGGTGGTGGTTATTCAAATAAGTGTTATGATGATCAAAGCGAAGAGGTCCAATATGTCAATAACTACCAAGGGAATAGAGGCAACTCTTCGAATCAACAAAGGCATCCTCAAGGAAATTGGGGCAATCAACAGCAAGGCGGAGGTAATTGGAATAACAACAATAAACAACAAGGCGGTGGAAATTGGAATAATAGCAACCAAAATAACAATTGGGGTAATCAAAGCAACCAAGGGAATTGGAATGGTAATAACAATAATTGGGGCAACAACAACAATCAAGGAGGGTGGAACAATAGTGGTAACCAAAGCAACCGGGGGCAAGGCTTTCAAAGGCCCCCTATGTACCAACAGCCGAACAATCTACCCTCCTTTCCTTCTCAAGGTCTGAGTTCTTCCGGAAGTGATATGGGGAGAATTGAAAGCATGTTCTAGCAAATGATGAAAAATAACCAAGATTCTGATGCCCAATTAGCTTCTCATAACACATCTATTTGGAACTTGGAGGTGAAACTAGGCCAAATCTCTCAAACGTTGAATACTCATCCCAAGGGTTCTCTACCAAGTGATACGGTGGTGAACCCAAAGGGTAGGAATAATAATCATGTGATGGCGGTTACAACAAGAAGTGGGAGAGGCGGTGATATGAATGCCTCAATGCAAAAGCAAGTTATAGAGAAAGATGTTGAGTTGCGGGATGATGATGTACCTTTGATTGTTGATGATGTGGTTAATCAAAATATGAACAATGATGTGCAGATTAATATTGATGATGAAGTCGAGGTAGAGACTCAAAATGCCGTGAACCCGTCTAGGGATCACGTGATTGACATGCCCGAGCCGATTGTACAAAAGGCCAAGGCACCTTTGACTAGGCCACCTCCACCTTATCCTCAATGGTTAGCAAATCAAAAGAGTGACAATCAATTCAAAAAGTTCATTGATATGATGAAGCGCCTCACAATCAATGTGCCTTTGGTGGAGGCACTTGAGCAAATGCCGGGGTACGCTAAGTTCATGAAAGATTTGGTAACAAAGAAGAGGTCGATGGAGTGCGAAACAATTAAAATGACTCATCAAGTGAGTGCCACAGTGCATTCAATAGCACCCAAGCTTGAGGACCCTGGAGCTTTTACTATCCCTTGTACCATCGGAAGTGAGGATTTTGCCAAGGCCCTTTGTGACTTGGGGGCTAGTATAAATTTGATGTCGTACTCGGTCTTGAAGACTTTGGGAATTGGATAACCTCGACTACCTCAATGAGACTTCAAATGGGGGATCGATCGATGAAACGACCTTTGGGCATAATCGATGATGTACTTGTCCGGGTGGGTAAGTTTATATTGCTGGCCGACTTTGTCATATTGGATTGTGAGGTGGACTTTGAAGTGACGATTATTGTTGGTAGACCTTTTCTAGCTACGAGGAAGGCATTGGTTGATGTTGAAGCGGGTGAGTTGACTTTTCGAGTGGGGGATGAGAAGGTGGTATTCCATGTTTGCAAATCAATGAGACAACCTAATAGCATGGAGGTGTGTTCATTTGTGGACATTGTCACAGCTGTGATAGTGGATGACACAAGTTCCATGATTCATGTTAAAGATCCCCTTGAGGCCGTGCTTCTTAATATGGATGTCAATGATGATGCTAGTATAGTGGAGTGCGTGAATGCATTGCATGGTATGGGTTCATATTCTTATGAGCCTAGGAGGCTATCGTTGGATCTTGAAAACCGCAAAACTCCACCAATAAAGCCATCAATTAAGGAGCCACCGCTGTTGTATTTGAAGCCACTTCCTCCACACCTCAAGTATGAATTCTTAGGTTCAAATTCTACTTTACTTGTTATTATTTACTCTTGCCTTACTAACATGCAGGTTGAGGCCACCTTGGCGGTTCTTCAAAAGCGGAAAAGGGCAATCGGATGGACTTTAGCTGATATTCGGGGAATAAACCCCGCATTTTGCATGCACAAAATCATCTTGGAGGAGGATGCAAAGCCTTCCTTGGAGCATCAAAGAAGATTAAATGAGGTGATGCAAGAGGTGGTGAAAAAAGAGGTTATCAAGTGGCTAGATGCTGGGGTGGTTTATCCTATTTCTGACAGTTCGTGGACTTCTCCGGTGCAATGTATGCCGAAGAAGGGTGGTATGACCGTGGTGACCAATGACAACAATGAGCTCATTCCTACTAGAACGGTCACCGGGTGGAGAGTTTGTATGGATTACTGCAAGCTGAACAAGGTGACTAGAAAAGATCATTTCCCATTGCCATTCCTTGACCAAATGCTTGATCGTCTTGCAGGCCGGGCTTTCTATTGCTTTCTGGATGGTTACTCGGGGTACAATCAAATTCTAATTGCCCCGGAGGACCAAGAGAAGACCACTTTTACATGTCCTTATGGCACATTCGCTTTCTCTAGAATGCCATTTGGATTGTGTAATGCTCCGGCGACCTTCCAACGTTGCATGAATGCTATTTTCAGCGACATGTTGGAGGATATCTTGGAGGTCTTCATGGATGATTTCAGCATAGTTGGGGATTCTTTTGAAAGGTTCTTGGTAAACTTGGATAGAGTGTTGCCCTATGTGAAGACACCAACCTTTTTCTCAATAGGGAAAAGTGCCATTTTATGGTAGAAGAAGGTATAGTGTTAGGTCACAAGATCTCGAAGCAAGGAATTGAAGTTGATAAGGCCAAGATTGAGGTTATTTCAAGGCTCCCTCCCCCCACTTCTATCAAAAGGGTGAGGAGTTTCCTTCGGCACGCGGGTTTCTACCGGAGGTTCATAAAGGATTTTTCTAAAGTGGTACATCTGTTGTGCAAGTTCCTAGAGAAAGATGCAAAGTTCTTGTTCGATGAGAGTTGTATGCAAGCATTCGAGCTTCTCAAGCTCAAGTTGACTTCTACCCCTATCATTACCGCACCAAATTGGAGCTTGCCTTTTGAGCTCATGTGTGATGCTAGTGACGTTGCGGTTGGGGCTGTTTTGGGCCAAAGAATCAACAAGATGTTTCATCCGGCATACTACGCAAGCAAGACCATGAATGAGGCTCAAAAAAATTATACAGTCACCGAGAAAGAATTGTTGGCTATTGTTTTTGCTATGGAAAAGTTTCGACCTTACCTTATGGGGGCCAAAGTTATAGTGCACACCGATCACGCTGCCCTTAGGTATTTGATGACCAAGAAAGACTCCAAGGCGAGATTTATGAGATAGGTGTTACTTCTTCAAGAGTTTGATTTAGAAATTATTGACCGGAAGGGTAGTGAGAATCAAGTGGCGGACCATTTGTCCCGTTTGGAGGAGGAGGGGAGGCCTTGTGACGGCCTTGAAATCAATGATTCATTTCCCGACGAACAACTCCTTGTGGTGTCAATTAAGGATATGCCATGGTTTGCCGATGTTGCCAATTACCTTGTGACCGGAATAATCCCGTGTGAGCTTTCTTCTAACCAAAGGAAGAAGCTCAAGAGGGATAGTTTGGAGTTCTACTGGGATGAGCCATACTTGTTCAAGATTTGCATAGATGGTGTGATTCGACGATGTGTCCCAGAGGAGGAACAATTGGGTATTTTGGAGGCTTGCCATTCCTCTCCCTATGGTGGCCATCATGGCAGGGCGAGAACAGCTTCTAAATTGCTTAGTTGAGGATTTTACTGGCCTACCTTGTTTAAAGATGCGGGCAATTTGGTGAAGAGATGTGATGAGTGTCAAAGAGCCAGCGGAATTTCTAAAAGGGATGAGATGCAACTCAATACAATTCTCGAAGTGGATATTTTTTATGTTAGGGGCATCGATTTCATGGGTCCTTTTGTGAGCTCTTGTGGGAACACTTACATTTTTGTGGCGGTGGACTATGTCTCAAAATGGGTTGAAGCCATGGCTTTGCCCAACAATGAAGCCCGGAGTGTTGTGGCCTTTTTTAAAAAGAGTATCTTTACAAGGTTTGGCACTCCTCGTGCTATCATTAGTGATGAGGCTATCACTTTTGCAATAAGGCTTTCGACACGTTGCTTTCTAAGTATGGTGTCAATCATAAGGTTTCGACCCCCTATCATCCTCAAGCTATTGGCCAAGTGGAAGTCTCCAACAGAGAAACTAAGAGTATCTTGTCTAAAACTATCAATGCTAATAGGACCGATTGGTCAAAAACGTTGGATGACGCTCTTTGGGCTTATCGGACGGCTTACAAAACTCCGATTGGTATGTCGCTGTATCGGTTGGTGTTTGGAAAATCTTGTCATCTTCCGGTGGAATTAGAGCACAAGTCCATGTGGTCTTTAAGGAAGTTGAACTTAGAATGGGATGTTGCGGCAAATCTGCGGGTTGAACAACTTAATGAGCTTGATGAGTTTAGATTCCATGCCTACTCCATCTCGTCCTTGTACAAGGACAAAATGAAGTACATTCACGACAAATATGCTCGACGCAAGGAGTTCAAGGTTGGAGATATGGTTCTCTTGTTCAATTCCCGGTTACGTCTGTTTCCGGGTAAGCTCAAGTCAAAGTAGAGTGGGCCATTTGAAGTTATGTTCGTGACCCCATTTGGTGCTCTTGATCTAAGGAACAAGAATGGTGAAGTATTCAGAGTCAATGGACATCGGGTCAAGCATTATCTTGGGAAATTTGATGATGGCCACGTGGTGGCACTTCTCTATCTAAAGTGATGTGCTGGTAACATGCGTCGTGCCGTGACGTTAAATCAGGCACTGCTTGGGAGGCAACCCATGTCTTTTTCTCTTTGTTTTTTTCTGTGTTTTCTTTGTAGTGTAGGTTTGACTTTTGAGCTAACTGATTGTGAGATGTTGCAGAGATTAAGTTAATGCAGTGCAAAATAGTTTGAAAAAAGTTGAACAGTCTCTGAAGATTGCCAGAGCGACCGCGGTTGCTTTTGTGTGGTCCGCACGGGTGATGGTCAAAAGTGGTGCTCTCTGATGTTTGCCACCGCGGCCACATTCCATTTAGTGTGGTCCGCGGTGGACCTCTGCGGCCGCGGTCTGTTTTGCGCGGTCCGCGATCGGTTTTGTGCGGCCGCGCTAGTAGGTAAGGCTGGGGCCCTCACCTTTTTCTATAAATAGAGCCCAAGAGTCACAACTTACACGTTTTGAAATTTTAACACTCAGACCCCTAAAAGCTACTGTTCACTCTCTCTTCTGATAGTAATTCTTGCTTAGCCTGATTAATTGCATCTCATCATCACAATCTGGTAACATTTCATCATCTTTCTTTGTTTTATATAATAATTTCATTTTGTTTTTCATGCACAGTAGCTAGAGTCTCTTCTTCTTCCCATTTTTATTTCATTTGTTAGCCGAGGAAAGTGTAATGGTTGGATATTGTGTGTTTAGAGACCTTTGTGAACTGGGTAAAATTAGTAGGGACAAGTTAGGTGGAAAACTTGAACAAAAATAGCAAAAACTTAAACCCTTACTTAGTGCCTATTCAATGTACTCTCCACGGCCCGCGGTCGCCTATGTGCGGTCCGAGGTGCCCTGACGCGGTCCGCATTACCATTTTGCGCGGACCGCAGTGTTCAAGTGACTGAAAGTGAACCTGTGCCCAGCGCGGCCACATTGCACTTTGTGCGGTCCGCGCTGGCATACCACGGCCGCAATCCCACTTTGTGCGAACTGCAGTGGGTTGATTCAGAGAGGTGATGTTTGGGCCTTTGCCCCAATGCGTACCACGGTCACCTTTGCGCGGTCCGCGGTGCCCCCAGTGCGACCGCACTCCTGTTTGTGCGGGCCACGATGTTCTGTTCTGTACTATTTCTGCAACCTGTGATCTGTTGTCTGCAATTCATTTTCAACCCTTGTTTCACTACATGTGTTGATACTAACCATGTGAGATGTGTATGCTTGCAGATAATGGTTAAACAACGAGGTGGAGGTGCCAAACAACCCAGGCGAGGTAGTTCCTCCCAGAGAGGAAAGCAAAGGATGGTAAAACTCACTCCCCAGGCTAGGAAAAACATAAAAGAAATGAGGAAAGCAATCAAACCGGCTGATAAAGCCATTGACAACTCGGGGAGTGAGTACGAGCCCTCCCGGGAGATCTCTTCAGATTCAGTCCCTCTTTACATCCTGTATCCGGAGAACGCCATACATAAAGACACTCCTCCATATTTACCCAATGCTCGAGCTTCAATCAACATTTCTTCTGGGTCATCTGAGGGCTCAGTGACAGGTAGTGGGGATGAATATTCTACCTCTCCCACAGCGTCACTATCTGGAGAGGGTGCTCAGGGTGATGAGGGAGATAAGGAGTTACCTGGGAGTGGTGTGCCTTAGGTTGGAGGGGTTGACCGGACTAGGAATCCCGCTGTTTGGGAAGATAAATTCGTCATCCAGGTGGCGTTCCACAAGTTTAGGGAATGGGGGCCATCACGGAAGTTGATTCTTGAGAGGAGCTTCATTGACAAAGACCTCCTACCCCTACACCCCAATGTACATAGACAGTTTCAGGCTCGAGTGGGTTGGGAGTTCTTTAAAGACAATTGTGTGAAGGTGAATGAGCATATGGTCAAGGAGTTCTATAGCAATGTGGCCAACATCTTGAAGGGTACTCAGGTGACCAAAGTGAGAAACAAAAATATGGTATTTACCGGGAAGGCACTGAATGAATACCTGGGGTTCAATGATGAAGATGAGTCTCTTTACAATGAAAAGTTAGCAATGGGCGAGGAGGTTCATCCGTGGTTAGCTTCATACCTAGAAATCCCGGGTATGGTTCCAGAGTGGTTGCAAGCAGGGGCCAAAATACTTCGAAGAACCTTCAACTTTGAGGCTAGAGGGTGGTTGACTTTTGTGTGCAGTCGGCTCGACCCCACTACCCATGATCAGACTATTCCACTTGCCTAGGCTGTTCTTGTTGCTTCTATTATGGCGGGATATCCTATCAACGTGGGCAATGTGATGCCCCACGTCATTTCTGTAGTGGGGGTTGAGCATGACCGGAACTACCCTTTTCCTAGCACCCTCACTATATATTTCCGGGACTTGGAGGTGGAGAAGAGACCGTTTGACGTCAAGGTCAAACCTGTGGCTCCGTTTTCATGGTATAGTTTGAAGGGGTCAGACAACCCCAAGGATAAAAATTACAAGCCGCCTGCTTTTGCCCCAACCGGCCAGTCTGAAGAGCCGGTTGAGGTAGAGCCCTCCACTGAACCTACTTCCGCAGTTACTGACATGCCTCCCGGACCTTCCACTACTGCTGGTCCCTCTACTTCAGCTGGCCTGGGGATTCCATCTTCCCGGGCCCATCCTATCACCGCCCACCAGCTGAGCCAGACACTTCATAGCTTGAACAATTGGATGGAGATTGCTTCATCCAAGTTGTCCACCTTGACTTCTACCATCGCGGCTCAGTCGGCTCCATAGCCAGTGCAGGTGCCCTAGCCTATCGAGGATGCACTTAAGGAGATTCTTGCCAACCAGCAAAAGATCCTCGATTCTCAGGCTACCTTGGCTAAGGCAGTGGATTCACATGGAAAGGCCCTTAGGGAGCTTGCTAGGGAGCACAAGAAGCTGCGCAAAACACGGGCTTCGAAGGAGTCTGTGAAGGCGCTGAGAGAGGATGTTGACAAACTAAAGGCAGACCAGCTACCTTTAGACTTGCTATTTGAGGACCCAACCCCAGTAGCAGCACTAGTAGCAGAGCCACAGCAGGAGCAGACTCAGAGGCTTCCTAGGAAGAAGAGGAAGCTCCCTAGTGCAGACGAGGCGGTCATCCGGTTGGCAGACCCACAGGAGGTCTCCTCCAGTCAGCCACAGGTTGCTCTAGATATTCAGCCTGTCCAAGTCCAGGCCCCAGGCCCAGCAGTTGAGCAGCAGGAGATCGGGAACCAATCTGAGGTTCCCCGTACATACAGAGGACCCGGGGACCACTCATGTTCCCATGCATACAGACGAGGCTTAGGGAGCTCCTATATCCTTTCCTCTTGTTTTTTTTATGCTTATTTGTTTAGTTGGCACTGGGGACAATGTCAACTTTTATTTGTGGGGGTGTGCCCTACTTTTTACCCGTATGATTGTATATATTAGTTGACTTAGTTTATGTTTCTGTTGATTTTTTTATTTGGTCTGTATATAATTTTACATTTAGTTACTTTTATCGCACTTTTTATCTTCTCTTTGGTCTGTATATAAAGTTACATTTTTGTATATATATATATTCATCCCCCGTTGTATATTCTAATCCCCTATTGTAAATATTCATTCTATTTTCTATTTTCGTACAAATGTTTTCATTTTTAGCTTAGTAAATAGGCTTGCAGCCTTTTTGTTTCGGTTTTGGTGCTTTCAATAAACCCTTGGTTTTCTTAATGCTACGGTTATTTTCAAGGGTAGAGTATCATGCGAACCGGGTGGCTCTTCCCGATGATAGATGGCGTGACAACCTTCTTAAGGGTTTGAGTCCGTTTTTTATTTTTCTCTTGTTTTTAGTAGTTTATAGTTAAGGGTACCTCAAGCAAAGCTTCACTTGGGCCTAACACATTTGCCTTTGATCCCATGGTCAAATACAAGTGGTTGTGTTTAGGATGGTAAAAGTAGTGACCTTGAGACTCTTGTTTTGACCAAACAAACATCATGTGATCTTTCGGGACTATTGTGTGCTCAATCGTGTCTAAGGTTGTTGTGGACCCCCGACTCTATGTCTTTAGCAATCCTTGAGTGTGTTGTGGGAAATCGAATTGTGAGTCCAAGTCCCAAGCCAATGGTCTAGAACTTGCCCTGAATGTTTGTTGAGGCGAAATTTTGAGTGAAATTTGACTTGAGAAGTGATTATAGGCTCTCCTTTATCCAAACAATAGTCGAACAATTCCATAGCCTGCCAATGATATAATCCTTAGCAAACCCTTTTTAGCCTTAAAACTTTTTCTTTCAAGAACCAATGCTACAAGCCTATACCCATTCTAAATTATACTCTCTCTTGGCACCCAAATCGTCCCTTAAGTAATGGCAAAAGTCTAAGTTTGGGGGGAGAGATAAGAAAGGAAACAAAGTGGTAAAACGAACAAAAGCAAAAGGGAAGGAAGGCGATGAAAAAGAAAGAAAAGAAAAAGACAAAAAAACGGGATTCAAGAAAAACAAAAGTGAAAAAGGTATGGAAAAAGTAGAAAAAGGAGAAATGCTTTGAATTGCATAAGAAAGAGTGACAATGTATCTCTCTAACCTCTTGAAAAGAAGTGAAATACTCAAAGAGTCAAAGAGAATTGTGCCAGAATGAATCAAAAGAAGTGCTTAAGGGAAGATGGAACCCATATAGACCAACAACTTTTCCTACCCTGAACCAAAAGCCTTCATATTGACTCCACAAAAGCCCTATATGATCTTGAGTTGGATGATGCTCGCATTAATGGATACTTACATGAGGGTCAAGCATATGGTACTTAGAGCGTGACTTGTGACCTTTCCTTGAGAGAGACGAGTGACTTCCCATTAACCTTGGTTTGCGTGCCTATACTCTAAAAGGTGAGGTTTGCTTAGGGAGAGTTGAGGATGTGTGAGTTTGGGTTCCACATCTACCAAAGTAATTGAGAGAGTTCTTTGATATAACGAGTCAATTCTTGATGCTCTTGTGTCACACTTGATCCATAGTTTTTCAAAGTTTAAATTTTGTTAATGATCCATTCGTATTGAGGGCAATTGTTAGTCCCAATTGATGCTTGTGGATGTTACTTTAGGATAGCTGGAATTTCTTGGATTTTCCTTTAAGGGGCGGGTCTTATTTTGTTTGCTTGAGGACAAGCAAAGATTTAAGTTTGGGGAAATTGTTAAGTCAGGATTTTAACATGTTTTATGCCCCTACTTGCCTATGCTTTGATCATATATTTGTACAAAATAGTCCAAAAAAGGCTCATAAGTTGTGCTTGATTACAGGTTTGATCGACAAAGTGACGAAATATCAAAGATCGGCTCAAAAAGGAGTGAAACCTGCTCAAGTATCAAAGACCAAGGAATTTAAGAAAAGAAGGCCTTGTATGGACCGCACAAAATGGAATGCGGTTGCACTAGGTGGTTCAGATAGGTAGTGAATCAGGCTAGAAAAAGTGCGGCTGCGGTACACATCTCGCGGTCCGCGGTGAAGGCTCTGCGGCCGCACTACTCTTTTGTGCGGTCCCCAGTCATGAGATTCAGAGAGATGAAGTTTTCAAAGCCAGTGCCATGCGGTCCGCGGTAGTGATTGCGCGGACTGTGCCAGCTCCCTCCGCGGCCGCGGTCCATTCTACGTGGTCCGCGGAACCCAAGTTCAGAGAAGCAAAAATGAGCCCAGTGCGGCCGCGGTCCATTTAATGCGGCCCGCACTGACCCCGCAGGGGTATTTTTGTCCAGTTTTTCTAGCCTAGTATAAATAGAATATTTTACCATTTTTTAGGTATTCAGATATATCAGTTGAGAGCTGCGCTCGTGAGACCGACTTTTGTAGCCATTTTTGGCATTTTTGCTTTACATTTACAACAGAATCTTGTAGATTAATTTTAGCAATTAATTAATATGCTTAGTTCTTCATCTATTTCTTCAATTTCTTTATCTAGCATGTGTAGCTAAACCCATTAGCTAGGGTTGTGACTCAACCCTAGTGTGGGTAATTGATGGGTGTTGCCATCTAGTGTGAGATTGACTTTGGGTGTTTGCTATTTGGGTTGATTTTATGTGTTAATCTTGAATTGATGGTTGCAAACACTGATTCAAGCTTTGTGGGTTTAACTCTTCTTGAGAAAGAGAGTCCATGACCTCAAAATTGATCCAACAAGGAATTAGGATGGACTCATGAGAAATAATAGTCCCAACTAACGAGTTAAACCTCGAGAGAGTAATTACCCTACTTGAACCCTAGTTGTTTGGTCTAATTTGCCTACCCATTTGGTCTCGAGAGAGTCAATTGGGAAAAATCACTCTGTATACCGAGAGGTGTGAGAGTGGGTAAAATTGTGCAACGGTTATAGCATAAGCCTCAATTATGTCAATCGAACCTTAGTAGCATCTACCCGTCAATTAGTCACTTAGGTAGTGTCACGACCCTAGTGCCCTTCTTCCTATTAGATATAACTTAGCAATATTCTAGTAACATAATTTAGTGTTAATCAATAGTTTTATAAAAATAGTTATAATATGAAAACCCAAAAATATTTGAAGTGATATTAGGAGTTCAAACACATCTCTAGGATAGACAGGCAATCCAACTCCACTACTAGCTCCCTGAGGAAATCGATCCCGACCCTCATATAGGGTAAAAGCTATTGTGACCCGCTCTTCCTACCTTAGTGTAGCGTCGAGTTGGCAGCGATCATTTAGCATGAGAGTTGTGAGCCCGAGAGACTGGAGAGATTTATGACTGAGTGAGGTCGAAGGCCTATTGGGCGTGAGATTTATGGGATCGGGCTGCACGCTAAACATACTTTATTGATTCATGCCAGAATTTGGCTTATTATAGCTCTTGGGTTGGATCTGCCCATTCGGAGTCTGCACATTTACAGTGGGCGCAATTATTATTGATTATTTAAATTTAGGCTGGGTTTGCCCTGGATTTAATTGCATTTGGGCTAGATCTGCCATGTACTGTGTTGAGTTTTTATTGCTAAATATGTAAGCATGTCTAAATTCTTATACCGTTATCTGTAGATTATGAATTTCTGAGATCTCACTATCATATTTTCCGCAAATTTCCGTACTAGTAATGTTGTATGTGGGTTGTAATACTCGAACTCATCCCTACTTTCTGTCCAAGAGGTTAGATTTGTTACTTATTCAGTGATTGTACTCACGCTATACCCTGCACTTCGTGTGCAGATCCAGGTGTTTCCAATCACGATGGTTGCTGATTTTCGGAGTCCAGTCATTTGGAGATTTTTAAGGTAGCTACCCTGGCGTCCGCAGACCTTGACTTTCCTCCCCTATCCCTCAGTCTTATTTATTCGATTTCAGTTTCTTAGAAAGTATTTCTGACTTGTGTTATGTAGGTGCTCATGTATTCAGTGACACCCTGGTTTTGCGAACTTCTGTATTGAGTTATGACTTTTTATCCAGCTTTATAAGAGTTTTACTTATTAAAACCTATTGTGGTAGAATTTAAATTTGAAAGTGTTGGTAAATTCTGATATGTCGACTTTCCTAGTACCATGGTAGGTGCCATCACGACCAGTTGAGTTTTGGGTCGTGACACGCTCGTCTAATAAACCGTCAAAACATTTTAGAGGATGTCAGAGAACTTTCCGCCAAGAAAGGTATCTTTACCAACTTCCCGGTGACACAGAGTTATGTCATCGGAAAGCAGGGAGACTATCTGTATAGGGTCAAATATGTTTATACTAAATGATCGCATGAGGAAGTGACATATGGAGCCGAAGACAGAAGATAGTTGAATTCGAAGGCAACGATCCTGAGAGAATGATACTCATAAAGATAAAATAAATGTTTTCCATCCAGTAGCATTTAGTGAAGAATATTCTACAGCATTAAGTACATGGTCCGTTATAAGGAATATGACATTCACTGCCAGTTGTTACACATTCTTCAATGGCCCTCATAATTGACATTAATGAGCGGCTTGATCCAAGGTCCCTGTTCCCTAGGTGCAACTATAAATAGTGAGCTCTATTACTACTGTAGAAAAAAGAGAACTTTCTGGCAAACACACACTACATTCTATTCAAAGATTAATATAATTTTATCTTTTTGCTTACTGATATCACTGCTATTGTCCCCAGAAGCCATGTTCCCGGGATTGCGATTTCTACTATTTTATCTTCATTTCAAGCTAAGCATTACATTTTTGTCTAATACATCTATTATCTTAGGATAAAATTAATTCACTTGTCTATAAACCACGTATAAATTTAATTGTACTATTTTACGGGTAAACAAACCCTGTAACTTAAAAGAGCTAGAATCATGAACCCATAAACTTTAAATTCTGGCTCTGGCTCTGCCATACAATGTCTAATTAAAAATACTACATCCGGTCATGCAACACCCATCACAAAATCTTTCTTCTTAGTTAAGATTAGGGCTTGAACTAAAAGTGATATGAAGAGTCAAGTGATATTGAAAACCTAATTCAAAGTTGTAGTAGGAAAGAAAAATTATTTAGGATTCGATATTTGCTAGTTTATTTAATTTATGTCTAGTTAGGATTTGTAGTCAAATTAATATAGGAATAAGTTTTTCTATTTCTAGTTAAAATAAATTTTCTACTATTATGAATAGGGATAGTGATAACTTATTTTATGTGTGAAAAAGTATAGAAAGTATTTAGAGATTTATAATAAAATATTTGCTAATTCTCTTTCGGTTAAGATCTAGCGAAAACACATCAATAAAGACTCATTTATATAGACAACGACTACTAATTAAAGCAAAATGCCGAAATAAATGCTTGAGAAATTAATTAAAGAGACAATATCTGATGTCTCAAGGCACCAAACTTTCATGCTAGCTAAGACAAGACCCTCTTTGTAACTATTATCTAAGGAAAAAAACCAGTCAAGTAATATTGCATCAAGTAATGTTCAATGGCTATTTAGATTTATGCCATGTGGATCATAAAATAATTAATGGCTAAGATTCATTTTAATTCCTATACTGATCTCAAAAAAAATAGAAAAAATTACTAATTAACATCTGTCGTTAATATTAATCACGTTTCTTGCTTTTATGATGCAAAATAAAGCAAAATATGGGCACTAGATTAATTTTCCGAAAACTCGTTGTAAAATAATTTGAAAATTTTTGACACCACGGACATAGAAAAGATGGATACTTGTATTTGTAAAATTGCTTTCGAAAAATAAAAGAAATATCATTCCAATTTAATCATTTTTAGAGAGCACTACATTTTACGTTATTTACAGTTTAAATAATAAACATGAATAGATTACGGCTACCGTTAATATATATATTTTCATTTTTAGTTTTTGGCAAGTACAAGAATTGATATGAATCTTACACTATGTTTGGATCATTGTTACCCATTGTTTTATAATATATTGTATTGTACTGTATTGTATCGTTTTATGGATACAATGTTTGAATAGATTGTTTCGTTTGCTCTTGTTAAATAACATTTTGTTGTTTGGTTTGACTGTATCGTACTGTACTGTAACTGATAAATTTACTAAAATACCCTCAATTATTTTAAATAAAATTTATCAAAAATTACACATAAAAACAATCTAAGACAGCCTCTTTCTAATTATTTATGATTAATTACGTGCTTGAAAACAAGAGCAAAAAATCTGGAAAAAAAATTATTAACTAATATTAGCAAAAAAAAAAAGTTAAAACGATGGAAAAAGACAGAATTGAACGAAGACTCGGATAAAAAGAACGGGGCAAACCAACTCAAGAAAAGATGGAAGAAGACAAAGTAGGTCAACAAGTTGGAGATTTGGAGTTAATAAAAAATATTAAATAATAAAATAAAATTATAGAGTAATAAGTAAGGGCATAATTGAAAAAGAAAATAGGAAACGATCTCACCAGACAAATTGGTTGTTTCATAAAATGGGCCTTTTGGTTGTTCCGGAACAATAAATTTAACAATACGATACAATCAATTTTAAATAAATAATCAAAATAAATATTATTTTGGGATAATAATACAATACAATGAAATACAATACAATACAATGGGTAACAACCATCCAAACAAGCCATTAATTAGTTATTGACCACACGGCATAAATGTAAATAGCTATTGAATATTACTTGAGGCAATATTTCTTGACTGGATCTTTTTTCATTATGGAAAAATCTAAAGCCAGTTCTTTTACATTCTTGCCTTCTTAATGGATAAAAAAAGTTTATTAGTTCAACTAATGATTTTCCCACTGTAACAAAAGTTTAATTTGGCCAGCACCATTTTAAAATGCCTATTTACTACATCCTTCTAGACTAAGTAATAAATACGCATTAACCCTATATGCCAACCGCCTAAAAATCCTATAGATACAGCATACATATAGCTCGCGAAGCTCTTTAGCTCCTAAAACTTAAAGAGACCACACAACCGAGCGTCGATACCCAACTGTTTAGAAGTGATTTTCCTCGGATGATGCATGTTTAGTTTTAAATATTTTCCAATTCATACGTGAATATTTTAAAATGTTATTGTGTGAACTCGTGCATGAATGAACGAGTGTGTCCGAGTTACACCATATTTTATGTATACAATGCATTATATGGCTGTCTTAATGTTATAAATCATATGTTTTCAGTGATTCCATGTTTATGAACTACATATTTGAGTATCTTACATATTTAGGAACGCCTTGGTTAGCTCTAGCTTATATAGGATCGGATTACGAATTTGGATTTCCAGATGAAGGAAAAATAATATATTTAAAATCTCTAAAAGATCTTTATAGATTTCACATTTCTCCACACTAAAAATAAGTTAGCAACCCTATTAACAATAGTATAAAATCTATTTTAACGAGAAATATGAAAACCTATTTTTATATTAACTTGAGTAGTAATCCTAATTAAATAAACTTGCAAATATCAAATTTTAAACAATTTTTGTTTCCTAACTAATACAACTTTCAATTAGTTTTCCAACATCAGATATAATTATGAGTTTATAATGGATTCTTACCATTTGAATGATATGATATGTAACGACCTGACCGGACCGTTTTGAACTCTGGCATGTGGTTCAGCAGTTTGAGGTCGTGAATATCTTCACTTCAGGTATTATGACTTGTACACATGGTCGGAATTGAATTCCGGGAAGTTCAGGATTGATTTGGGAAGAAAATTCTCATCTTTGAAGCTTTAAGTTGAAATAATTGAATAAGGTCTAATTTTTGAGTAAACGGCCTCGGAATCGAAATTTGAAGGTTCCAACAGGTTCGTATGATGGATCTGAGGGTATGTCCGGATCGGATTTTGGATGACCTGGGAGCGTTTCGACGCCTATTGTGGAAGTCAACATTTTTGGATGAATTTCATAAGTTTGGGTTGCAGTGCATTTCGGTGTTATCAATGTCCGTTTGGAATTTCGAGTCGGGGAATAGCTCCATATGGTGATTCTGGTATTGGGAGCACGATCGGAAGTGGATTTGGAGGTTCGTAGGTCATTTTGGAGTCATTTGGCTGAAGTTACAAATTTGAAGGTTTTTGATAAGTTTGACCGGAAGTGGACTTATTGATATCGAGGTCGGATTCTGATTCCGGGAGTTGGAGTAGATCCGTAATGTCAAATACGACTTGTCTGCAAATTTTGAGTTCAATCGGACGTGATTTGATAGGTTTCAACATCAAATGAAGAAGTTTGAAGTTCTAAAGTTCATCAAGTTTGAATTGGAATGTGATTCATAATTTTAGTGTTATTTGATGTGATTTGAGGCCTCGACCAAGTCCGTAATGTGTTTTGGTATGTGTTGGTACAACTGGACGGGGTCTCGGGGGCCTGGGGTGGATTCCGGTGGTAAACGGATTGAAAATGGAATTTGAGGAAAGGCTGAAGCAACTGGGCTTCTGGTGTAACCGCACCTACGTGGAGGGGGCCGCAGGTGCGGACCCGTAGGAGTGGTAAAGGACCCACAGAAGCGGAATTTTGCTGGGGAGGCATGGACCGCAGATGCAGTCAAGATCCGTAGAAGCGGGACCGCACCTGCGTGCGTGGAGCCGCAGAAGCTGAGTTAGGGCCTGGTGAGAGACCATAGAAGCGGTAGTGGGGGCCGCACCTGTGGAACCGCAGAAGCAGTCAAATGGCCGTAGGTGCAAAAATCGGGTTGGGCAGTGTATTCTTTTAAAGTTAGGGTTTGGCTCATTTTCACGATATTCCTCGATGGGAGCCGATTTTGGAGTAACTTGGTAGTGCCATTTTCATCACCAACCATGAGTTGGAGCGTTTTGCATTGGTTTGAGTCGTCGAAAAGGCTTGGAAGCCGGTTTTGGAACTTCGGAGCGAGGTAAGTCTCGTTTCTAACCTTGCAAGAGGGAATTAACCTCATAGGTGAAATAATTATATATGTGATGCTATTTATAGGAGCTACGTACGCACAAGGTGATGAGAGTCCATGCATAGCTACTATTATGCTTAAGTTCGGGTTATCTAGGACCCAAAAGCATATTTTACTTGTAATATTACAATTTTGTTGTCAATTTAAAATGCTTAAAACATATCGAACGTGTAAATAAATTTCTAAAAAGCTAGACATCGTTTTCTTGAATTTTAAAAGAGAAATTGCCTTTCTTAGATAATTTCTCATTGATGAATTCTTGATTAACTGTTTGAATGTGTTTATCTATTGTGGAACGGGCTGAACGTCTCGGTAGATTAAATAGATGCATCTATGGTTCGCACCATTCGATTCTCTGGCAGTGCACAGTTTAAATATTTGTTGCATCAGACTGTACGATCTCAGTATCAATGAATCTACGTAGCCATCTTAACTGAACATTTCTATGGTACTCTATGTGTTAGGGTATTTGAGATGTGATTCATGCTAGAAATCATGTTTAGGCTATATGCTAGTACTATTGGGACTCACAGTGGTCGCTCTTTGTTGTTGAGTTATTAGCTTAATTGTAGTTGTGTACTTAGTCACATTTATCATTTCGTATCATATCTCAGTCTCTGTTGTCATATATTGTCACATCTCATATCTCTGATTAGGGCTACTTAGCATGAGAGTTGTGAGCGCGAGAGACTGGAGAGATTTATGACTGAGTGAGGCTGAAGGCCTATTGAGCGTGAGATTTATGGGATCAGGCTGCACGCTGAAACAGGCTTTATTGATTCATGCCAGGATTTGGCTTATTATAGCTCTTGGGTTGGATCTGCCCATCCGGAGTCTGCACATTCATAGTGGGCGTAGTTATTATTGATTATTTAGATTTAGCCTGGGTCTGCCCTGGATTTAATTACATTTGGGCCGGATCTGCCCTGTACTGTGTTGAATTTTTATTGCTAAATTTGTAAGCATGTCTAAATTTTTGTACCATTATCTGTAGATTATGAATTTTTGAGATATCACTAACATATTTTCCGCGAATTTCCGTACTATTAATGTTGTATGTGGGTTGTAATACTCGAACTAGTCCCTACTTTCTGTCCAAAAGGTTAGATTTGTTACTTATTCAGTGGTTGTACTCACGCTACACCCTGCACTTCATGTGCAGATCCAGGCATTTCCAATCACGATGGTTGCTGATTTTCGGAGTCCAGTCATTTGGAGATTTTTAAGGTAGCTACCCTGACGTCCGCAGACCTTAACTTTCCTCCCCTATCCCTCAGTCTTATTTATTCGATTTCAGTTTCTTAGAAAGTATTTCTGACTTGCGTTATGTAGGTGCTCATGTACTCAGTGACACCCTGGTTTTGGGAACTTCTGTATTGGGTTATGACTTTTTATCCAGCTTTATAAGAGTTTTACGTATTAAAACCTATTTTGGTAGAATTTAAATTTGAAAGTGATGGTAAATTCTTATATGTCGACTTGCCTAGTACCATGGTAGGCGCCATCACGACCAGTTGAGTTTTGGGTCGTGACATGCTCGTCTAATCAACCGTCAGAAACATTTTAGAGGATGTCAGAGAACTTTCTGCCAAGAAAGGTATCTCTACCAACTTTTCGGTGACACAGAGCTATGCCACCGAAAAGCTGGGGGACTATCTATATAGGGTCAAATATGTTTATACTAAATGATCGCATGAGGAAGTGATATATGGAGTCGAAGACAGAAGATAGTTGAATTCGAAGGCAACGATCCTGAGAGAATGATACTTATAAAGATAAAATAATTGTTTTCCATCCGGTAACATTTAGTGAAGAATATTCTACAGCATTAAGTACACGGTCCGTTTTAAGAAATATGACATTCACTGCCAGTTGTTACACATTCTTCAATGGCCCCCATAATTGACATTAAAGAGTGGCTTGATCCTAGGACGTTGTTCCCTAGGTGCACCTATAAATAGTGAGCTCTATTACTACTGTAGGAAAAAGAGAACTTTCTGGAAAACACACGCTACATTCTATTCAAAGTTTAATATAATTTTATCTCTTTGCTTACTGATATCACTGCTATTGTCCCCAGAAGCCCTGTTCCCGGGATTCCGATTTCTACTATTTTATCTCCATTTCAAGCTAAGTATTTTATTTTTGTCTAATACATCTATTATCTTAGGATCAAATTAATTCACTTGTCTATAAACCACGTATAAATTCAATTGTACCATTTTACGGGTAAACAAACCCTGTAACTTAAAAGAGCTAGAATCATGAACCCATAAACTTTAAATTCTGGCTCTGCCATACAATGTCTAATTAAAATTACTACTTCCGGTCATGCAACACCCATCATAAAATTTTTCTTCTTAGTTAAGATTAGGGTTTGAACTAAAAGTGATATGAAGAGTCAAGTGATATTGAAAAATTAATTCAAAGTTGCAGTAGAAAAGAAAAATTATTTAGGATTCGATATTTGCTAGTTTATTTAATTCATGTCTAGTTAGGATTTCTAGTCAAATTAATATAGGAATAAGTTTTTCTATTTCTAGTTAAAATAAATTTTCTACTATTATGAATAAGGGTAATGATAACTTATTTTATGTGTGAAAAAGTATAGAAAGTATTTAGAGATTTATAATAAAATATTTGCTAATTCTCTTTCGGTTAAGATCTAGCGAAAACACATCAATAAAGACTCATTTATATAGACAGCGACTACTAATTAAAGCAAAATGCCGAAATAAATGCTTGAGAAATTAATTAAAGAGACAATATCTGATGTCTCAAGGCACCAAACTTTCATGCTAGCTAAGACAAGACCCTCTTTGTAACTATTATCTAAGGAAAAAATCCAGTCAAGTAATATTGCATCAAGTAATGTTCAATGGCTATTTAGATTTATGCCATGTGGATCATAAAATAATTAATGGCTAAGATTCATTTTAATTCCTATACTTATCTCAAAAAAATTAGAAAAAAATATTAATTATTAATCATGTTTCTTGCTTTTATGATGCAAAATAAAGCAAAATATGGGCACTAGATGAATTTTCCGAAAACTCGTTGTAAAATAATTTGAAATTTTTTGGCTCCACGGACATAGAAAAGATGGATACTTGTATTTGTAATTTAGTGTATTTTTTGCAAAATTGCTTTCGAAAAATAAAAGAAATATCATTCCAATTTAATCATTTTTAGAGAGCACTATATTTTACGTTATTTGCAGTTTAAGTAATAAACATGATTAGATTACGGCTACCGTTAATATATATATTTTTATTTTTAGTTTTTGGCAAGTACAAGAATTGATATGAATCCTACAATATGTTTGGATTATTGTTACCCATTATTTTATAATGTATTGTATTGTACCATATTGTATCGTTTTATGGATACAACGTTTGAATAGATTGTATCGTTTGTTGTTGTTAAATAATATTTTGTTGTTTGGTTTGACTGTATCGTACTGTACTGTAACTGAAAAATTTACTAAAATACCCTCAATTATTTTAAATAAAATTTATCAAAAATTACACATAAAAATAATTTAAGACAGCCTCTTTCTAATTATTTATGATTAATTACGTGCTTGTAAACAAGAGCAAAAATCTGGAAAAAAATTGTTAACTAATATTAGCAAAAAAAAAATTAAAATGATGGAAAGACAGAATTGAATGAAGACTCGGATAAAAAGAACGGAGTAAACCAACTCTAGAAAAGATGGAAGAAGACAAAGCAGGTTAACACGTTGGAGATTTGGAGTTAATAAAAAAAATTAAATAATAAAATAAAATTATCGAGTAATAAATAAGGGCATAATTGAAAAAGAAAATAGGAAACGATCTCACCATACAAATCGGTTGTTTCATAAAATGGGCTTTTGGTTGTTCCGGAACAACAAATTTAACAATACAATAAAACCAATTTTAAATAAACAATCAAAACAAATATTATTTTGGGATAATAATACAATACAATATAATAGGTAACAACCATCCAAACAAGCCATTAATTAGTTATTGACCACACGGCATAAATGTAAATAGCTATTGAATATTACTTGGGGCAATATTACTTGACTGGATCTTTTTTCATTGTGGAAAAATCTAAAGCCAGTTCTTCTACATTCTTGCCTTCTTAATTAGGCTAATATTCAATTGTGGATAAAAAACGTTTATTAGTTCAACTAATGATTTTTCCACTGTAACAAAAGTTTAATTTGGCCAGCACCATTTTAAAATGCCTATTTACTACATCCTTCTAGACTAAGTAATAAATACGCATTAACCCTGGTATATGCCAAGTTGCCAACCGCCTAAAAATCCTATAGATACAGCATACATATAGCTCGCGAAGCTCTTTAGCTCCTAAAACTTAAAGAGACCACACAACCGAGCATCGATACCTAACTGTTTAGAAGTGATTTTCCTCGGATGATGCATGTTTAGTTTTAAATATTTTTGTGACGACCCAGAGGGTTATCACCGGTTTTCTCCCTTTTTCCGAGGCCTTGAAAACCTCACCTTTAGTTGCCTCGATTTGCGTGTGCAGTCCGGACGCGTAGCCGGAAAAGCTTATGTGTTAAATTACGTGAAATTTGGTAAATTGTGGCTTTAAAATGGTTAAAGTTGACTTTGATCAACATTTTGGGTAAACGGATCCGGACCGGTGATTTGACGGTCCCGGAGGGTCCGTTGAAAAATATGGGACTCGGGCGTATGCCCGGAATCGAAATCCGAGGTCCCGAGCCCGAGAAATGAATTTTTAAAAGAAATTTTTTTCTGAAATTTATTTGGAAATTTGAAATGAAAATGAATTAGAAAGTATTGGTATCGGGCCCGTATTTTGGTTCTGGCGCACGGTACAGGTCTTATATGTGGTTTAAGCGCTTTCTGTGAAATTTGGTTGAAATCGGACGTCATTTGACGTGTTTCGGACCTAAAACTCTAAGTTTGAAAGTTTATGAAGTTTGATGAAAAAGTGATGATTTTGAGGTTTGATTCCTCGTTTATGATGTTATTTTGGCGATTTAATCGCATGGTTAAGTTTGTAGGATATTGTTGAGTTAGTGTGTGTGTTTGGTTAGGAGCCCCGAGGGCTCGGGAGTGTTTCGGAAGTGTTTCAGAGTGGTTTTAGCCTTAGAGATGTTGCAGAATCTGCTGTCTACTGTTGCCCAGTTCTTTGTTCTATGTGATCGCATAACTATATCCGCGATCGCATAGTGTAAATTTTCAGGGGTTCAGTTTGTTCTATGCGATCGCATAGTGCCTCCCGCGATCGCATAGTGTGTTAGCCCAGCCTTCACTATTTTACTCTATGCGATCGCATTGCCTTGTCTGCGATCGCATATCCCAGCCCCATTTACTCTATGCGATCGTATTCCCTCTTCCGCGATCGCGTAGAGCAAAATTTGCCCAGTTAAATTTTTAACTCCAGAACAGTGTAGTTACGGGATTTTCATGAAAAACACACGAACTCTTTCTTCTCCAAGGTCCTTAAGCGTCCATTGAAGCTCTCTTTCACCAATACTTCTTGGGTTAGTAAATTTCAACTCGTTTTCTTCATTTTCCATCAATATCTATTGAATTCCTAAGCCTAAAACATGTAATTTAGGGTAGAAATTGGGGGAGTTGGGTAGAGTTAGAGCTTTTTACTTTTTCTTGATTTAGACCTCGTTTTGGGGTCGAATATGAAAACAAATTATATATTCGGGCTCGTGGGTGAATGAGTGATTTGATTTTGGTCTGAACCTCGTGTTTTGACCAAACGGGCTCGGGTCGATTTTTGGAATTTTGGGAAGAAAGCTTGGGAATCTATATTTAGGCATTGGGTTTGATTTGTTTAGCTTATATTGATATTATAAAGTCGTTATTGCATAGATTTGTTTGAGTTAGAGCCGAATTCGAGAGGGAAAGCGGTTGTTGTGGATTGAGTTGACCGTGGAGTTCCGAGGTAAGTATTTGTTCTAACTTTGGCTTGAGGGAATAGGATTAGAGTGTTGTTTGCTATTTGCTAATTGTTGAGTACGGTGTATAGGCATGATGACGAGTATCTATACACCGGAGTCTAGCATGACCGTGAGTCTTATTTGTGTTTATTCGGATTTTGTGATATCTCTTCCTTGTTAAATTGATAAATTTCATATGATGTGAAGAGTTTGAGGAAGAATTATGATTTGTACATTCTTGAAGCGTTGACTCGAGTATATTATAAAGCGTGAAAGTATATGAAATGATTGAACCCCTTTGGAGTGTTGGCTCAGGTGGTAAAGTGAGATAAGGTGCAAAAGTGAAAGAAAGAGAAAGAATTATCTAATTGTTCCCTTGCCGGAATGTTTGCCGTTTGTTGATTTTCTCCCTTGACGGGATGCTGAGATTATTGATATTGTTTCCTTGCCGGGCTTTAATTGTTTAATTGTGCTCCCTTGCCGGGATTTAGCTATTTAATTGTATTTCCTTATCGGGATTTCCTATCATTATTTGTTCACTCCCTTGCCCCTTTGTTTGTGATTGTTGTTGGGTGAGGAAGAGCGATAAAGCACGAAGGGTGATGCCGTGCATTGTTTGTTATTGTGAGGAAAGAGTGTAAAAGCACGAAGGGTCATTCCGTGCCATGTTTTGAATGATTATGCACGAAGGGTCATTCCGTGCCATGTTTTGAATAATTATGCACGAAGGGTCATTCCGTGCCATGTTTTGAATATTTATGCACGAAGGGTCATTCCGTGCCTTGATATGAGAGTTTTGTGAGGAAGAGCACGAAGGGTGATGCCGTGCATTTGTTGATTTCTGATTCTTTGTTGATATCCGAGTAATGTTGTTTCTTTCATTACTTGTTCTTATTTGATTTACTTCGAGGTTATAGATTTCCTTACCTTGTTTGCCTTGTGATTGTTTTTTGGGTGAGGAAGAGCGTAAAGCACGAAGGGTGATGCCGTGTATTGTTTTGGTGAGAACGAGAGTAAAAGAACGAAGGGTGATGCCGTGCAAATTGTTGACTTTCGATTCTTGTTGACATTCTGGCCTTGTTACTTCTTTCTGTTATTGAGGATTTCTATTTGAAACTGTTAGCTCCCCCTAGCATGTTCCCCTCCCTCTTAGCTGTTCAAATTCTGTGTATTCCCTTTTATTGCATATATCTGCACAGGTTATTTTTGGTAGGCTCCGTCTAGCCTCGTCACTACTTCGCCGAGGTTAGGCCGGGCACAACACATGGGGTCGGTTGTGCTGATGCTACACTCTGTGCATCTTTTTGCACAGATCCAGGAGCAGCTTTTGGACCTCAGCAGTAGGATTTGATCGGGAGCTGACTTCAGTCCAGGGACTTTCGAGGTAGCCTAGCTGGCGTCCGCAGGCCGGAGTCCATTCCTACTTTACTTAGATTGTTTCCTTTTTGTATCGGAACAAAGCATTGTATCTTTTATTCAAACCTTGTTTGTAGTACTCTCTAGTAGTCGTGAGTTAGTGACACCAGACTCTGGGTAGAGATGTATTTAGAATTCCACATTTGATTTCCGTTATTTAAGTTTAAAGATTTCCGCTTTTATTTAATTGTCTCATTTTATTTATATTGTTGCGAATGTTATCAGCAATGTTTTAATACTTGGCTGGCCTAGCTCCAATAGTAGGCGCCATCACGACTCCCGATGGTGGCAAATTCGGGTCGTGACAATTTTCCAATTCATACATGAATATTTTAAAATGTTATTTGTGAACTCATGCATGAATGAACGAGTGTGCCCGAGTTACACCATATTTTATGTATACAATGCATTATAGGGCTATTTTAATGTTATAAATCATATGTTTTCAGTGATTCCATGTTTATGAACTACATATTTGAGTATCTTACATGTTTATGAACGCCTTGGTTAGCTCTAGCTTATATAGGATCGGCTTACGAATTTGGATTTCAAGATGAAGGAAAAATAATATATTTAAAATCTCTAAAAGATCTTTATAGTTTTCACATTTCTCCACACTAAAAATAAGCTAGCAATATCCCTATTTACAATAGTGTAAAATCTAGTTTAACGAGAAATATAAAAACCTATTTTTATATTAACTTGAGTAGTAATCCTAATTAAATAAACTTGCAAATATCAAATTTTAAACAATTTTTGTTTCCTAGCTAATACAACTTTCAATTAGTTTTCCAACATCAGATATAATTATGAGTTTATAATGGATTCTTACCATTTGAATGATATGATGTGTAACAACCTGACCGGATTATTTTGAACTCTGGCATGTCGTTCAGCAGTTTGAGGCCGTGAGTAGCTTCACTTCAGGTATTATGACTTGTACACATGGTTGGAATTGAATTCCAGGAAGTTCAGGATTGATTTGGGAAGAAAATTCTCATCTTGGAAGCTTTAAGTTGAAAGAATTGAATAAAGTCTGATTTTTGAATAAACGACCTCAGAATCGGAATTTGAAGGTTCCAACAGGTTCATATGATGATTTTGGATCTGAGTGTATGTCCGGATCGGGTTTTGGTTGACCCGGGAGCGTTTCGGCGCCTATTGTGGAAGTCAGCATTTTTGGATGAATTTCATAAGTTTGGGTTGCAATGCATTTTGGTGTTATCGATGTCCGTTTGGAATTTCGAGTTGGGGAATAGTTCTGTATGGTGATTCTGGTATTGGGAGCGCGATCGGAAGTGGATTGGAGGTCCGTAGGTCATTTTGGAGTCATTTGGCTGAAGTTACAAATTTGAAGGTTTTTGATAAGTTTGACCGAAAGTGGACTTTTTGATATCGAGGTCGGATTCTGATTCCGGGAGTTAGAGTAGGTCCGTAATGTCAAATATGACTTGTCTGCAAATTTTGAGTTCAATCGGACGTGATTTGGTAGGTTTCGACATCAAATGAAGAAGTTTGAAGTTCTAAAGTTCATCAAGTTTGAATTGGAATGTGATTCATGATTTTAGTGTTGTTTGATGTGATTTGAGGCCTTGAGCAGTTCCATAATGTGTTTTGGGACGTGTTGGTACGATTGAACGGGGTCTTGGGGGCCTCGGGTGAATTCCAGTGGTTAACGGATTGAAAATGGAATTTGAGGAAAGGCTGAAGCAGCTGGCCTTCTAGTGTAACCGCACCTGCGTGAAGGGGGCTACAGGTGCGGGCCCGTAGGAGCAGTAAGGGACCCACATAAGTGGAATTTTGCTGGGGAGGCGTGGACCGCAGATGCAGTCGAGATCCATAGAAGTGGGACCACACTTGCGTGTGTGGAACCGCAGAAGCTGAGTTAGGGCCTGGTGAGAGACCGTAGAAGCGGTAGTGGGGGCCGTACCTGCGGAACCGCAGAAGCGGTCAAATGACTGTAGGTGCAAAAATCGGGTTAGGCAATGTATTCTTTTAAAGTGAGGGTTTGGCTCATTTTCACGATATTCATCCATGGGAGCCGATTTTGGAGTAACTTGGGAGTGTCATTTTCATCACCAAGCATGAGTTGGAGCGTTTGGCATCGGTTTGAGTCGTCGGAAGGGTTTGAAAGCCGGTTTTGGAATTTCGGAGCGAGGTAAGTCTCCTTTCTAGCCTTGTAAAATAGAATTAACCCCATAGGTGAAATAATTAAATATGTGCTGCTATTTGTGGGAGCTACGTACACACGAGGTGACGAGAGTCCGTGCATAGCTACTATTATGCTTAAGTCCGAGTTGTCTAGGACCCAAAAGCATGTTTTACTTGTGATGTTTGCAATCTTGTTGTCAATTTAAAATGCTTAAAACATATCGAACGTGTAAATAAATTTCTAAAAGGCAAGACATCGTTTTCTTGACTTTTAAAAGAGAAATTGCCTTTCTTAGATAATTGCTCCTTGATGAATTCTTGATTAACTGTTTGAATGTGTTTATCTATTGTGGAACGGGCCGAACGTCTCGGTATATTAAATAGATGCATCTATGGTTCGCACCATTCGATCCTCTGGCAGTGCACAGTTTAAATATTTGTTGGATCGGACCTGTCACACCTCCTTTTTCCGCCCCCGCGAGGGTGCAAGGGAGTTTTCTCCAATTTAAGGACAGTCGAAACGGGATTTATTTGTTTTGTTTTAGAGTCGCCACCTGGGAATTTTAAGGCGTCCCAAGTCACCAATTTTTAATCCCTGAATCGAGGAGAATATGACTCTGTTTGTTATTCTGCGAACCAGAAATCCTGAGTAAGGAATTCTGTTAATCCGAAAGAAGGTGTTAGGCATTTCCGAATTCCGTGGTTCTAGCACGGTCGCTTAACTGTTTTTATTCTTGGCTTATCTTGATTTTTACATTTTTTATTGCAGGATTTCGTCACCGCTTCTGTTTATTGTTTACAATTATATAACGAATTACGCGTACGTATATTCGTATTATATACCTTTTATAATTACAGAGGATCGTGCCACGCATACGTGTACACAATAAAATTGGCCATATTATAGTTTTTATTAAAAATTATATGTTCAAAATTGATAATAAAATCAAGAACATCATCACCCTTGTATTTAGACAATGAACTGCACATCTCGGGTTATATGAAATTATTTTAACATCTTTGGAGAAATCCTTTTTATTAAATATTCGCTCGAAATTGCGCATACGCATAATCCGAATTTGCTTTTAAAAATATAATCAGGGTACGCGAACGCATCCCTAATTGCGCAAAATATTTGTAATGGTATTATGGATTTTTCACAAATTGTTTATTATATTCATACATTTTTATGTGAAAATCATAAGAAAATCCCATTTCAGAGGCCCTTAAATTCTTTGAAAAGAATTCACAATCTATTAAATGTTTACAGCTGATTATATTTCCACATATGAATTATATTCTTTCGAGCCATTCAAATTTTAGGAGTAAAATAAACAAAGTGTGATTAAGAATACCATTTTTTCGTAAATACAATATATATATATATATTTGCCCATATATAAATTGCATATGAAACTAAAAAAAATAATTTATAAAGGGAAGAGATATTTTTGAAGAATTTTCATTATTTTTATTTAATGCAAATTCTATTTCTACTTACCATTGATATAAAATGTTGCAATTCGTGCTTATACATCTCATCTCATTCTCATATACTTGTTTTTAATCTAATAGGCGAAATTATTTTAATTAATTTTGCTTATGATTGAGTTTGGGATATATACACATAATCAAACCAATTTGATTCTCAATCTATGTGAATTATTGCTAAACACTACTATCGCATTTTATAAATTCCTAGGCCCTTTGTTATTAAGAAAGAGAATAAGTCTACTTGTTGACTTAATAAAGTGATATTGCATACAACATTATTTGCCATATCTTTGACATTGTGAACATAGCGGATTTTACTAAGGTAACTTTCAACTATTGATTATAAACATAACCATTGTTATGCCATAATATAGCAAAATGCAACCAACATCTCCTAGCTTTAAACAATAATTAACTACTAACCAAATAATCCAATAATGTATTTTTCCTTGATATTTTCATATTATGCTGCACGTAACTAACAATACCATAAAGTTCAAATAATAGCCAACTTTCGGCCATGTTCCTTATTTTGACAGTTCAAATATGACTAAACTAATGAGATTTCGGAATGGCTAACATTATTACAAAGCTTTTATACGAATTTCAAAAGAAGACAATTAACTTATAGCCATCGTATTGAATTCACTACTAGTTAACTAACATGAAACAAAACTGAAATTTAAACTAATGAACTCGGACGAATGGAAAACAGAATTATAATTTCCAAGCTTCATTTATTTGTCATGTTGAAGCTCTTCATAACGTGAGTTTAAAAGATATGTACCTGGAAATAAAGGTAGAATGAGTAAATTTCAGCAATAATAGCAGCAACGAAACACCAGCAGAATATACCAATAACACAGCAAGTCTGAACAAGACCCGTTAACCCAGATGAACAGTGACAGAAACTTGAGAAAAAATTTCAGATTCAAACTGAACAATATCCACAAACAAACAACGGACAGATTCTAGAATAACATTTTTCAGATTTCAGTTTCTTTCCTATTTCAAATTCATATTTCTGATTTTTCTGTTTCTGCTTTTGTATCTGTTTCAGATTGTGTGTGTGTGTGAATATTCTCTTTTTGTTTCTTTTTCTGCTTTCTTCTTCCTCTTCAGATTTTCATTTCTGATTTTTCTGCTTAATTCTCTTTCTTTTTATCTCACTCTAGGTGTATTCTTTCTCTTCAAAAATCTGAGTTTCAAATCTGTTTCCTAAAAATCTGTCCCTCTCTTAAAAACTCTCTCTGAAAACTGATCTTGAGTCCCCTTTAATCTGTGAATCAGATCCTGTATTTATACAGGTCTGCCCCTTTTCTTTTAGTGCTGCTTGGACCCTTTTCTCTTTTTAAAAATCAGAAAGTTCCATTAAAATCTGCTTTTGAATACTTTAAATCCTATTAAGTGATCTTATCCTTATTTTCAGCAGCCCCATTATCCCTTGTTCCCCATTATTATCTTAAACTATAGCCACTAACATTCCATTATCATACACTAGCACTAACACACTGTTTTTACTGTTTCATTCCCAGAAATGCCCCTGACCTACTGTTTTTACTGCCCATTAATACAAGATCAGAATCTATTATGAAACAGGTTTAAAAATCTGTTCAAACCTAATTATCAACCTGATTTAAAACAGCTAATACCAATTCTCTTAAGTTCCTAACATAGTTGTATCTACCCAACAATTGTGAAATTGAATTTACCTAACATCTCAACAACATTATACTGAATTTCAACATAACAAATTATACTAAACTTCAACTTTGAACTAGAATCAGGCAAACACAGGAGCATTGTCAATATACTGACAATGCCTGGAAACTTACTGGTTCAGAAATCAACATACACACAACATTCATTTGAATTTACTGATTTATTAAACAAGAACCAACTGATTAACAATAACTAATTAACTGATTATAGCAAAATAATCCATCCAAAACAGGCTGTTTCAGTCAACATTTTCAGAAGCAGGATTTATAATACAACTAATCGACGAACTTAATCGAGTCGATTACACACATTGTAAATAATCACAACCAACAGAAACAATTCATATTTGGATTAAGTAGACGGGTAGGAGACAGAATCCATAGAAGAAATAAACAAAAATATGAAAAATTACACAGGTTATTAAAACAAACAAAAATACACGTAGAATACACAAAAGAAATAGAAAAATACCTCTGAATCTTCAAATTTATTCAGACTCAAACTCAACTTGGATTCAGACTTTTTTTGAAATCAAACAGACCTTAGTCGAAGTATTTTCAACTGAAAATACTTCGACTAAGGTCGATTAAACCTCAATCCTTCGTTTGAATTGAAAAAATTCCAAGATTGGAAAATTTTTAGGGTTTCAGATTTTGGATCTTAAATCCGAACATTTCTGGGCAGATTCGAAGGGAACCAAAGATGACACAAGGGTGAGGGAAGCCTATGGGTCATTTGGTGTTAATTTGAAAGGAATCTGAGTGGGTTCATTTTTTATTCGAACCTTCAAAAGAAGATTCAAAGAGTTCTGAGGGGATTCGAACCAAACCAACACTAGATCCATAGCTAGGGTATCTAGGGAAGCTGTGGTGTTATTTTGGAAGCCATTGGAAAGGGTTGAGTTTTCAGACCAACCTTCGATTTAATATTCGAAGAGTTGGGGTCTGATTCGAAGGAAACTAAGGCCAGATCCGTGTAGAGGAAATGGTGAGGAGTCTGGGGTGTTATTTTGGTGACCGGCGGCGTTGTTGCCGCCGGGTTTCAGGCGGTGGGATGCTAGGGCGGCTAGGGTTAGGGGTGTGTTTGAGGAAGATGATGAATAGTGAAGAGGGGGGGGTGTTTAGTTAGGGGGCGGGGTAGGGGTTTGGGCCTTATATAGGGGAAGGGTGGATTGATGCTGACCTTTAGATCAAGCAGAATGAAAGGCCAGGATCTATTCACTTATCCAAACGATGTCGTTTGGTTTGAGTTGGGGGGACGGGTTGAACCGGGTATTGGATCGGGTAAGGATTATGGGTTAGGGTGATGAGATCTCGGCCGTTGAATTGATCTAATCTAACGGCCCTTGATGAATGATAACCAAACGACGTCGTTTGGCATAGCTGAATTGGACCGGACATGGGCATTTGGATTGGGCTGTGGGGAAAATTATTTTATTTGGGCCTGGATTTCAATCCAGGTCCGATTATTTTATACTTAAAGCCTATTTTCCATTTCTTAATTTTATTCTTAATTATTAAAATCCTAATCAAAAAAACAAAATTATCATTACAAAAATACTAATTACCTTTTAATAACCATTAACACATAGATAAAACATTAATCACACAGTGAAACATTTGAAATAGAACCAATGCATATTTTTGTGATTTTATTTTGAATCAATTATTAAATGCATAATTAAATCCTAGATATGCATGAAACATATATTTTTATTTTAATTTTCATTTTATTATGACAAAGTAAACATTTACGGACATAACACAAATATTTAACAAACACCACGCAAATTCAAAAATTGCACACTAAAAGAAATTTATTTTATTTTTGATTTATTTTGGAGTAGTTTTCGTGAGGCAAAAATCACGTGCTCACAGCTGCCCCTCTTTGCGCGGAAACTCGAAGAGTTTTCATGCAAAGATAAAGTGAGCGGATACGAGCGATTTTTGCCCGTTCAAATACTCCGTGGGAAGCATTTTTGAAAGATTTGACCGAACCTCTGCTTCAAAAGTTTCCTACATATCCTTGGCTATAAAGGAATCAGGTCAATGTAGTTCGGAAAGTTTTGGGTAGCTGGGACTACCATGGGACTGTGATGTTACTGCTGTTTCGTGCTGCTTTTACTGCTTGCTGACCTCCTTATTACACCTCGCTTCAAAGGTAATACAAAAAGCTAAACTAGCCTATGGTACATGAATTATGAAATCTTATCTAGATCATGCCCTTGCGTTTCTTGTTGTCTTGATATCTTGGTGACTCTTGGGCATTTGGCTTATTTCGTATTCCTTTTCATTGTGTCCCGTATTTTCTTTATCTGTTTGGGACTCTTGTTGTTTCCTGCTGGGGACTTTGTTGGACTCCTCTGCTTTATTGACTCTAAATGTGCTCCTTTCTCATATGAGCGGGCTTTTGACTTCAACACTTCAATTGTATTCCCTTGTTCTCCAGGTGGGTGCCTGACTTCTGCTGCTTTAATTGTATTCCCTTGTTCTCCAGGTGGGAGCCTGACTGCTGCTTCAATTATATTTCCTTGTTCTCCAGGTGGACGTCTGATTTCTTCAATTCTTCATCCTCATTCTCCAGGTGGACGCCTGATTTCTTCTTAATTCTTTCATCGTCATTCTCCAGGTGGACGCCTGATTTCTTCCATTCTTCATCCTCATTCTCCAGGTGGACGCCTGATTTCTTCTTAAATTTTTCATCCTCATTATCCAGGTGGACGCCTGATTTCTTCAATTCTCATCCTCATTCTCCAGGTGGACGCCTGATTTCTTCTTTAATTCTTTCATCCTCATTCTCCAGGTGGACGCCTGATTTCTTCAATTCTTCATCCTCATTCTCCAGGTGGACGCCTGATTTCTTCTTAATTCCTCATCCTCATTCTCCAGGTGGACGCCTGATTTCTTCTTTTCTCATCCTCATTCTCCAGGTGGACGCCTGATTTCTTCCTAATTCCTCATCCTCATTCTCCAGGTGGATGCCTGATTCCTTTTTTAATTCTTTTTATCCTCATTCTCCAGGTGGACGCCTGATTTCTTCTTTTCATCCTTATTTTCCAGGTGGACGCCTGACTTCTTCTTAAATTTTTCATCCTCATTCTCCAGGTGGATGCCTGATTTCTTCAATTCTTTGTCCTCATTCTCCAGGTGGACGCCTGATTTCTTCAATTCTCATCCTCATTATCCAGGTGGACGCCTGATTCCTTCTTTAATTCTTTTCATCCTCATTCTCCAGGTGGACGCCTGATTTCTTCTTAATTCCTCATCCTCATTCTCCAGGTGGACGCCTGATTTCTTCTTTATCTCTTCATCCTCATTCTCCAGGTGGACGCCTGATTTCTTCAATTCTTCATCCTCATTCTCCAGGTGGACGCCTGATTTCTTCAATTCTTCATCCTCATTCTCCAGGTGGACGCCTGACTTCTTCTTAAATTTTTCATCCTCATTCTCCAGGTGGACGCCTGACTTCTTCAATTCTTTATCCTCATTCTCCAGGTGGACGCCTGATTTCTTCAATTCTTTATCCTCATTCTCCAGGTGGACGCCTGATTTCTTTAATTCCTTCATCCTCATTCTCCAGGTGGACGCCTGATTTCTTCTTTTCATTCATCAGGTTTTTCCTGACACAGATGTTGTTTTTGCCCCTGTTTTCAAATCAAAGAAAACTTTGTTAGTTTTAAAACAGGATGGTTAACAGGGCATTCTCGCCGACGGTGGGACTTCTCTGTCTTGTTTTGTTGCCTTGAAATGGTTGAAAAGACTGTTTGTCCTTGTAATTGATCCTTAACTATAGGATTCCCCTCTGTATGTTTTCCTTCAAACCCTTTTAACCGTAATCATATGTTCTCCTGACATTGCTGATCCACTTTTGATTCCACTTTTCTTACACCCATATCTTATTATTTTTATCTCCCGCCTTTCATGGCCGTATTTTGCATCATGTAATCTTGAATCTTGGTAGTATACCTTGACATTCCTTCTTATTTGTTTGGAATAAAACTTATCTCAAAGCTTTAGAAAAGTAAGATTATTAGTGACGAAACACGCTGATTTCGACAATTATAGAATGAAAAGAAAAATCCAAATTTTGATGACTGTTGGAGAAGGAATAAAAACTTATCTAATTGGAGTTACTGGCGCCAATGATCAGGGTATGCATTTCGGATTAATCAACCCAGTCTTTTAATCAATCTCCTTTTAATTGTCTCATTTTTGTTTCCCCCAAAATTTTCATAACCCAACTTCATTTTTCATTTTACAGACCTGTTTGACTTGCAATATCTCAAAGAGTTTTCACCAACAAACTTTCTTCATTTGTTCATTTCTTACTTCCTTTTCGCCTTATGGTGCCTGCGAAGGTTTTCACCAATAAGACTCTCTCATTTTACTTTCTCTCAACTTATGTCATCTTATGGTGCCCGTGTGGGTTTTCACCTATAAGACTCTCTCATTTTTACTTTCTTTTCTTGTTTGTACCAGAGTGTTATGAACCATCTTCATTTGCTTGACTCAGCATTTTTCTAAGATTGATCGAAAGGTCTTTTTGGTATGTGGTTGGAAATGGAAAGGTATCAAAAGCTAAATAGTTTTGGTATGGGTTTAAAATTACAACTCTTGGAATCTTTTTCTTATTTCCAATACAATTCTTTGCCCCAGTTTCTTGATTGGAGTCTCTTGATATTTCTTTTTGTGCACATTATGCATATTGTGCACCCTATGACCGAGCCGTGAGGCGCCTACGTATCCTTCTTTGAGGAATCAGGTCAAACGTAGTTCACTAAATAATAGTGATTTTTTTTTATTAATATTATTTCATATTTGATTTTCATTGATTCCAAGAGAGGGTAGGAAAGAAACAAATATGGCTCAAAAGGGAAAGCAAAGGGTATAGTGTTTGGATAGCAGAATAAATTGCCTTTGTCATTCCAATCTTCGAAATAATGCTAAATACAAACATTCAAAGAAGTTATGCATAATATCTCTTTACCGCGTCAGAATTGATCGCCATGTCTATGCATTTGCCTTCAATATCTGTTAAGCATAGTGCACCATTCGATAATACTCTGGTCACAATGAATGGTCCTTGCCAATTCGGGGCAAATTTGCCTTTTGCCTCAACCTGATGTGGAAGAATACGTTTCAGCACATGTTGACCCACTTCAAACTTCCGTGGACGCACCTTTTTGTTGTATGCTCTTGCTATTCTTCTTTGATATAATTGACCATGGCATACTGCGGTCAATCGTTTTTCATCAATCAAGTTTAACTGTTCTAGACGGGTTTTGACCCATTCATCATCATCAATCTTTGCTTCGGCGATGATCCGAAGGGAAGGAATCTCAACTTCTGCAGGAATTACTGCTTCAGTGCCATATACCAACAAATAAGGAGTTGCTCCTACTGAAGTGCGAACAGTAGTGCGGTATCCCAATAATGCAAATGGTAATTTTTCATGCCATTGTCTTGAACCTTCTACCATTTTCCGAAGTATCTTCTTTATGTTTTTGTTGGCTGCCTCGACTGCTCCATTCGCCTTGGGCCGATATGGGGTAGAGTTGCGATGTGTAATCTTAAACTGTTGACATACTTCCTTCATTAAGTTGCTGTTAAGATTAGCACCGTTATCTGTGATGATCACCTTTGGGATTCCGAATCGACATATGATATTTGAGTGGACAAAATCGACCACAGCTTTCTTGGTCACTGATTTGAATGTCTTGGCCTCAACCCATTTGGTAAAATAATCAATGGCTACCAGAATGAACCTGTGCCCATTGGATGCTGCCGGCTCAATTGGTCCAATCACATCCATGCCCCAGGCAACGAAGGGCCATGGTGCCGACATTGTGTGCAACTCGGATGGTGGAGAATGAATCAAATCTCCGTGTATCTGGCATTGATGACACTTGCGCACAAAACTGATACAATCTCGCTCCATGGTAAGCCAATAATAACCAGGTCGGAGGATTTTTTTGGACAGTACATATCCGCTCATGTGGGGTCCGCAAACTCCCGAATGTACTTCAGACATGACAGCTGTAGCTTGTCTGGCATCTATGCATCTTAATAATCCAAGATCTGGTGTTCTTTTATACAAAACTCCTCCGCTTAAGAAGAATCCATTTGCCAATCGCCTAATGGTCCTCTTTTGATCTCCTGTGGCTTGTGCGGGATATATCCCCATCCTGATATACTCCTTGATGTCGTGGAACCATGGTTCACCATCAAATTCTTCTTCAACCATATTGCAATAAGCGTGCTGATCGTGGACTCGAATATGTAGTGGATCCACATAAGCTTTGTCTGGATGGTGCAACATTGATGCCAAAGTAGCCAATGCATCGGCAACCTCATTATGAATCCTTGGAATATGCCGGAACTCCACTGATTGAAACCGCTGACAAAGATCATGTCGACATTGTCGGTATGGTATGAGCTTTAAGTCTCGGGTTTCCCATTCTCCTTGAATTTGGTGTACCAGAAGATCCGAATCTCCCATGACTAAAATTTCTTGGATACCCATGTCTGCGGCTATGTTTCAGAAATGATTACAGCTCCTATTCCGACTCCTTTCATGTTAGCAGCCCCATCGAAGAAAAGTTTCCAGCCAGGTCTTTCAATTTGCTCCATCTCATCGATATGCATTATTTCTTCATCGGGGAAATAGGTTTTTAGCGGCTCGTATTCCTCGTCGACCGGGTTTTCGGCTAAATGATCGGCCAGTGCTTGGGCTTTCATTACAGTCCGAGTCACATAGATGATGTCAAATTCTGTGAGCAATATCTGCCACTTTGCAAGTCTTCCCGTTGGCATAGGCTTTTGAAAAATACATTTCAATGGATCCAAACGCGAAATGAGGTAAGTAGTGTAGGATGACAAATAGTGTTTCAACTTCTGAGCTACCCATGTTAGGGCGCAACATGTCTTTTCCAGATGAGTATACTTAACCTCATAAGCTGTGAACTTCTTGCAAAGGTAGTAAATGACCTGTTCTTTTCTGCCGGTGAGGTCATGTTGCCCCAATACACAACCAAATGAATTTTCCAAGACCGTCAAGTAAAGAATCAGAGGTTTTCTTGGCTCTGGCGGGACCAACACGGGTGGGTTCGACAAGTACCCTTTTATCTTATCGAACGCTTTTTGACACTCATCGGTCCATTTGACCGCAGCATCCTTTTTCAACAATTTGAAAATTGGCTCACAGGTTGTTGTGAGCTGAGCAATAAACCTGCTGATGTAATTTAACCTTCCCAACAAACTCATTACTTCAGTTTTGTTCCTTGGAGGTGGCAATTCTTGGATGGCTTTGATTTTTGACGGGTCTAACTCGATGCCTCGCCGACTGACTATGAATCCTAGCAACTTTCCAGATGGAACTCCAAATGCGCATTTGGCAGGGTTAAGCTTGAGGTTGTACCTGCGAAGTCTTAAGAAGAATTTCCTCAAATCCCCAACGTGGTCAGCCTGATGCTTTGATTTTATGATCACATCATCCACGTATACCTCAATCTCCTTGTGTATCATATCATGAAGCACTGTAGTCATTGCTCTCATGTAGGTTGCTCCGGCGTTCTTCAAACCGAATGGCATTACCCGGTAGCAATAAGTTCCCCATGGTGTGATGAATGCCGTCTTTTCTGCATCTTCTTCATCCATTAGAATTTGATGATACCCAGCATAACAATCCACGAAAGATCCTATATCATGCTTGGCACAATTATCGATCAAAATATGGATATTGGGTAATGGGAAATTATCCTTCGGACTTGCTTTGTTGAGATTGCGGTAATCGACGCATACTCTAATTTTGCCGTCTTTCTTTGGCACAGGAACGATATTAGCTAACCAAACAGGATATCGAGTGACTCGAATGACCTTTGCTTCCAACTGTTTGGTGATTTCTTCCTTAATTCTCACACTCATATCAGGCTTGAATTTTCTCAGCCTCTGCTTGACAGGAGGCACCGTTGGATCGGTGGGCAATTTGTGAACCACTAAATCAGTGCTCAGGCCCGGCATGTCGTCATATGACCATGCAAAAACATCTTTGAATTCTATGAGTGCTTTAATTAACTCTTCTCGGATCTTTGGTTCGAGATGGACACTTATTTTAGTTTCCCGGATATTACTCGTGTCCCCTATATTGATGTCCTCGGTATCACTCAAGTTAGGTTTGATTTTTTCCTCAAAGTGAATTAACTCTTTACTAATCTCTTCAAAAACCTCATCTTCATCATATTCTGATTCATAATCACAATATATTTCTTGAATTATTACTTCGGAACCAGATTGATTTTTAAGACTGGGCTGAGGATTCCTCATGCATGCCATATCACTAGAGCCAGCGTAAAAAGAACTGTATAGAAAAAGAAGAAAGGGAAAAAGAAAACTATCAGGAATGATAAAGGAAACTGTATTTTATTGGATGCTGAAAGATAACAAGGTTTGCACACTTCAAACAAACTGTAAGATAAGCATTGGGATTACAACCCTGAGGTAACCCAAACAAACTGAAAGAAAATCAAAATAAACTACCAAGACTCCTTTCGAATGGGGAGAGGAGTGGCTTTCCAATTATTAAGCTTTGTTTCTGGCCCAACGAATTGAACTTCTGCGTTGCTACACCCTTCTCCGCTTTCCAACATATTCACATCATTAAACAATTTCTCGAATCTTTCAATTAATTCCTCCTCAGGATTGACCCGGGATTTAGGAATTGTTGTTATCGGGCGATTTTTAGCACCGGTCTTGACAAAAGACTTTGATAGATGTGGGACTGGTTTTGGAAGATCCCATGCCTTGTGTTTCAGCTTTCTGGCCTTTTTCACATCGGTGATAGTGGGTATAAATCCCAAACCAAATGTTCCCCAGTTCTCGGGGAGAGATACTGGTTGTATAATTCCTTGCAAAGATGAGCCCAGACCTTTGCCGGGTATAAAACCATTTTTTAACATTTCATAGGCTACCATGACTGATGCAGAGGATATCTTTGGATTCGGAAGGTACTTCCCCTCTGGAATTTTCTCTACTGACACTGTATCGGACACTTGGTATACCCATGGTCCCTGGTCATTTTCTATTCCCTCGACTGGTACAATGGCACTGCTGTGAGCATTTAAACTTTCTTCCCCATGCACAACTATTTCTTGATGCTCCCATTCGAACTTGACCGCCTGGTGTAGTGTTGACGGGACTGCTTTAGCAGCATGGATCCATGGTCGATCCAACAACAAGTTATAAGAAACAGTTATGTCCAGTACTTGAAACTCCATTGTGAATTCAACTGGCCCTATTGTTAGTTCCAACACTATGTCGCCACATGAATCTCTGCTTCCACCGTCAAACCCCCGTACGCAAATACTATTCTTCTGGATCCTCTCTTCTTTGATTTTCAATTTGCTTAAAGTGGAAAGAGGGTAGTTGTTTGCACTTGACCCGTTGTCAACCAATACCCGGGTTACTACGGAGTTTTCACATTTCACGGTGAGGTAAAGAGCTCTATTGTGCTCGGTACCTTCCACAGGCAATTCATCATCAGAAAATGTAATTCTGTTTGCCTCAAAGATTCTGTTGGCTATTCTTCCCAAATGATTTACAGAGATTTTTTCAGGAACATGAGCCTCATTCAGGATTTTCATCAAAGCCAGACGGTGCTCCTCTGAATGGATCAGTAATGACAACAATGAAATTTGAGCGGGCGTCTTCTTCAGTTGATCCACAACAGAATAGTCATGGAGTTTCATTTTTCTTAAAAACTCTTCCGCTTCTTCTTCCGTCACAGCTCTCTTTATTGGTGTTGGATTATTTTTAGTTTTTCTTAACTCTTCGGGAGTAAAACATCTTCCCGAACGAGTCAAGCCTTGCACCTCACACACTTCTTCCTTGACTTCTTTTCCCTTGTACATTACAGTCACCCGTTCATAGTTCCATGGAATGGCCTTGTTGTTGATCACTGGTAGCTGGGTTACAGGTGTGATAATGAGCCTATCTATACGGACTCCTTCCACGACTACAATGGGTTTGTTGGAAACCCCTGGTACTATCACTTTCGGCCTTTCTTGCTTTGTGCCAACTTTGCTCGATGATCCCTTCTCGACTACTGTCACACCTCCTTTTTGCGCGCCCGCCCCCGAAGGGTTAAATGAGCGGGTGGAGTTTTTCCAATTTAAGTGACAATATTCGAAATGGGATTATTTATTTAATTCAGAGTCGCCACTTGGGAAAGGTTTGGCTTTTGGTGTCCCAAGTCACCGGTTTATCTTGAATCCCAAATCGAGGAAATTTTCGACTTTTCCAAATGAAGTCTGCGAACCAGAAATTCTAAGTAAGGAATTCTGTTGACCCGAGGGAAGGTGTTAGGCACCCTCGAATCCCGTGGTTCTAGCACGGTCGCTTAAATTGTTATAATGGCTAAATATCTGATTTAAATACATGTTATGACTTACGTGCTTTTATTAAGTTTAAACCGCTTTTATCATTATCACTTATTTTTATAGAATTGCAACGTCGTGAAAATGCATCTCGAACCACGTCACAATCAATGCGCCCGTGATCGTCAACACATTTTGACTCCGTTGAGACTTGGATTTGGGTCACATCAATGTGCACCCGTGTTTAAGAAGGTAATTTAATTAAGCCGCGCCTAAAGAGTCTAACGTGTTGTTATCTTTGGAGAAGGCAAGGAAATTCACTATACCGCCCATCTCCAAATTCTAAATGTTTATTTATTGAGGGCCCCGCAATGTGTATCTTTCTTCTAACGGGGCTCATCTCATTATTTAAAAGAGATATCCTAAAGTGGCTACATTTTCTATTATGTTTGTCTCTAAAATAAAAAGGGAAAAGGGTACGTGCTAAATTACTTAACCAAATCCGGATTTCCTGTCAATCATTTGATTCATTTGGTGAATTGTTTGCAAGATGAAGAATGCAGTGTCTCGTAGAACCTGCCTTCAATTTTAATGAAAATGACATACAAGCTGGTGAAACGCTACATACTCCAAACATTTCTTGAGTTGAATTTAGCTAAACTTATTTAGGCAAGATTAAAGGAATTAACTACTAGGCGTTGTTACTAATGGGATTTGAATGTGATCTTATGTACTACCTAACGAGACCCAGCAAAAGGACTAAAATAAAACAAGGCAGCATAGTATAAGTTTGGAGTATCCATACCCCGTATTAACAAACAACTACAAACTAAAACATGAAGGACTAAGCTCAGATGAGTGTTAGTTAACATACACTTTCGTACTATTGAATTGTAAACTAACAACTACACAGGCCCATTAATATACCATGAATATTACAATAAATAACTTTGAACTTCTTCAACCTTTTTCATTTCATGCTTTCAAACTGTTTCGGTTACACCAATATGGGACTTGAAATGTGTACCTGGGAGATGCTTACAATGAAGAAAGCAGGAGAGTCAGTTGAGCAGCAGTGCAAACGAAGCAGCAGCAGTAGCAGATAAATAGCAGCAGGACAAATTCCAGTGCAAGATGCAATTATAGACGAGGGAAAAGGCCAAATGATAGCAACACACAGTGTAGTAGAAATAGAACTCCAGACAATCCAATTCCGAGATAAACCAATGCAACAAACACTACCAGTAATCTCAACTGAAACTTAGAAGAAACAATACTACCTAACAGATTGACAGCAGATGAACTTCAAACAAAACCAAAGTTTCTGATTTCCTTGTCTGTTTTTTATTTCTTGCTCTCTTTCTATCCCTATCTATCTCTCTCTGTCTGTGTATTTTAAAATCCAGAACCAGTCCCTCAATGTTTATACCTTCCTTGTTTTACTTCTCTGTCTTGTGTTATTATCGAAAATCTCCCTGTCTGTCTCCTGTATGTTCTGTGTGTATTAATATGTATGTATTTCAGCTCTCTCCTCTCAAATCTCTATCTTCTAAAACTGATGGAAGTCCTCTTCTTTTATAAGCCTAAAGTCTGCCTTTTAACAGCCTATTCATCAATCACCCAAACACCCTCCCATGTGCTCTTTCTTTTTCAGTTTCCACTCAAACCTTTTAGTATACAAACCTCCCATGTGATCTGTTTTCTTTTTTCCACTTAATTACTTAAAAATAAAACCCTCCCATGACATTCCCTGACAATCCTCTTTCCCATTTTATTTACTAAAAGCAAACATGGGCAGTAGGAATATAATCTGACAAACATGCTGTCAAACTATTTTAATTCAAAAAGGGCCTTTATGCACATGTTGTGCACATGCCATCAATTCATATTGCAATTACAGACCAAACCTTAGGTTTCTGAAATCACATTAACAACTATAAGTAACTAAACTTAGTTCTTAATTGATCCAGGCAATGTTTAACAGAAGCAAATCGATTTATTTTGTTAAGACAGTTGAAACTAATTGACGACACATGTCGACTCGACTATATTAGTTATAACACGTACAATCGAAACCAAAATCAGACATTTAACAGTATAGGACACATGATTCGAATTGTATTGACTAAACAGAATTGTATCCGAGGAATCAGTTAATCAGTTCAAATTTGAAATTCAACTAATTGCACAACAAATACATACATACACATTATCAGAACAAGTAGAAGAAGAAACTCAATCAAACAACAAAGGTTCAGGCAAGGTGGATAGGACACAGTTGATCGAACTCAAAACACAGATTTCACGAAACATGAACAGCCTTTAGAACAATCACATGGACTAAAACAAATAAAGAAAAGAAAGCAAAACTCACCTTAAAATCCGAAAAATCAAAAGACCCTAGCTTGGACTCGAACAGACCTTTCTTAAGGCTGAACGGACTTTAATCGAAGTGTTTCTCAGATGAGAAACACTTCGATTAAGGTCCATTAGACCTTAATCTCTTCGGCTTGAACAAGACACGGACCATCGACGAGGAACCCTATGGTTCCAAAAATCAGATCTGGGATTCATGCTTCCCTGGTCAGATTCGGACCAAACCAAGCATGGTTTGGTCACGAGGGGGGTCTTGGGAGTGTCTGGTATGAATTTAGGGTCGATCGGTGTAGATCGATTTTTGACTCGAATCTTCAAATGAAGATTCGAGAAGGTGGGGAGGGATTCGAGCTAAATGGTTAAAAGATCTAGGTTCAGGATGCAAGGGGGTTCTATGGTATTAAGGGTGTGGTCACCGGCGTTCATGCCGCCGGGTTTCTGGTGAAGGGAGATGGGGGCGGCTCTAGGATTCCGGGGTTCTTGTGAAGATGATGAAAGGCAGGGGTATTTGGATCGGGGGTGGGGTATGAGGGGAAGCTTATATATGGAGTGGGTGAATGGATCTCAGCCATTAGATGAGGCACGATGAAGGGCCAGGATCCTTCAGCTCGCAGGAAACGGTGTCGTTTCAGGTGCTGGGGTCAACGTTCGGGTAACGGGTCGGGCAAATGGGGTTATGGGTGAGAGATCCGGACCGTTGGATCAGCTTGGTTTGAATGGTTGGGATGTATTGGCATTGAAACGACGTAGTTTTGGTGTTAAACTACGTCGTTTTGCGGCCTGGGGGGTGGGCTGTGTGGACTGGTGGATTGGGCCATTCATTTGGGCTTCATATTTTATAATGTTTGTAGCCCAAATTCATTTTTAAACAAATTTTCCCCCTTTTTTCTTTATTTCTAATTTCCTAAATACACAACCTAATTAAATAAAACTAGACACCATTAATTAACACTTAACATATTTATTTCATGCGTATAAAATGTTAAAAGTAGGTAAAATTAAACAAGGCAACAAATCAGGACAAAAGAAATGCGTATTTTTGTGATCTCCTATTTAACAATCGGATTACGGTTCAAATTACGCACGACACATACATTTTGTATTTTGTTTTAATAAAAATGGGCAAAAATCATAAATAATTAACAAAGTTCCATGTAAAAATCCAAATTTGTACAGCAGGACCATTTGTTATTATTATTATTATTATTATTTTTAATTCTTTTGGAGAGATTGTCGCGCAAGACAAAAATCACGTGCTCACAACTACCATAGATGGTTCATCACCATTTCTGTTCTGCTTAGGTACCGGCTCCTCCTCTGTTAACTGCTTATCTGGCTTGGCTTCATGAGACCTGACCATCATGACAGTTTGTGATGGCTTCTTTGTCTCCTCATCAGCTTGTATGATTTCTATCATATTGGCCTCCTGATGGGCTGGCATTGGATTTCTATTGATATTGGGAGTTTAGGGGGTTTGAACCTCGATTTTATTAGTATCAATCAGCTCTTGTATTGCATTTTTCAAATGCCAGCATTTTTCCGTATCATGGCCTGGTGTACCGGAACAATACTCACAGCTAATGGTGTAGTCCAGATTCTTTGGAGGGGGATTGGGTAGCTTGGATTGTATTGGTCTTAGTATGTCCAGCTGTCTTAGCCTGTGGAACAGACTGGTGTAAGACTCTCCCAATGGAGTGTAAGTTTTCTTTTTCTGTTCCCTTTCTCCCCTGAATGCTGGCCTAGGCCTGAAACCTGGTCCGGGATAGGCTCGTGGGTAAGTATTTGGTGTGACAGGAGCACGCCAATTGGTGTGAACAGGTGGCTGATTGTATGCTTGAGCATGGTTAATGGAAAAATGAGGCTCTGAAGGGTGATAGTAGTGTTGGGATGAATCATGGTGGTAAGCTGATTGGCGAGGTCGTTGTTGATTATAGTAAAGCGGTGAACCTCTGGGTCCCGACCAAATTCCTGAATCAACTACCGCTGCTTCCTCCCTCTTCTTTCTTCCGATTCCTCCTACCCCGCCTTGAATAGCTTGAGTAGTTGCCTTAATTGCTGAATAGCTCATAATTTTATTTGTCTTGAGGCCTTCTTCCACCATACCTCCCATCTTCACTACTTCGTTGAATGATTTCCCTACCGCTGAAACCAAATGGGCATAGTAAGTTGGTTCCAAAGCTTGGAGGAAGTAGTCTACCATTTCACTCTCCTTCATAGGAGGATCCACTCTTGCTGCCTGTTCTCTCCACCGGAAGCCATACTCTCTGAAACTTTCATTGTGTTTCTTCTCAAATTTTGTCAAAGATAGTCGATCTGGGATGATTTCCAGATTGTATTGGAAATGGTATGCGAATGCCTGTGCCAGGTCATCCCAGGTGTACCATCTCCCATGGTCCTGGCGTGTATACCACTCCAAAGCTGATCCGCTTAAACTTTGACTGAAGTAAGCCATCAATAATTCGTCCTTTCCCCCAGCTCCTCGCATCTTGCTGCAGAAACCCCTTAAGTGGGCTACTGGGTCGTCGTGTCCATTGTATAGGTCAAATTTAGGCATCTTGAAACCAACTGGTAATTGTACATTTGGGAATAAGCACAAATCCTTGTATGCTACACTGACTTGCCCGCCTAATCCTCGCATGTCTCTGAACGATTGTTCTAGACTTTTGACCTTCCTGAACATCTCTTCTTGTTTAGCATTTTTGGCTGGCTTGTCAATTTCGGTTGGGAGATCAAAACGAGGAGTAGTTGAATGGATTTCGGAGGCTTTGAGGGTGGGCTCCGGGGGGTAATATTGGTTGTACTTGGCCTGGAATGTAGGCTCACTAGGAGATTTGTGGAATATAGCCGGGGGAGGTGCTACGAAAACAGGAGTCACAGGTGGAGGAAAGTATGGAACTGGTTTCGGAGGTGGAGACTGCGGTGTCTGAGAGGTGGTGCCTCGGTAGTGCTGGTAAATGGGGAAATTTGGGGATAATTCAGTGGTAATATTATCCTGAGTTTGGGTCATTGATGGAGCAGGGTTAGTTGGGTAAGATGGGGGTAACTGTCCTGTAGACCAGGCTTGGTACATCTCAGCCATTTGCTGCTTGAGTTTAAACATCTCTTCTTTCATTTTCCCGACATCCATCTCCTCTAGCTCAATACCTGTGTCAACATCTGGGATAGACATACTTTCGGGTATTGGTCCTTTTGATCTCGTGTGATAATGATAATATGCCAGTATACTCTTTAGAGAAACTAACTGCTTGAATTCTGGAAATGAATAAACTTGTTAGTTTTGAGAGTTTAACACATATATAATTACACGTTGAGATGCAATGCTCCTAGACAAATAATCCCTTTCTATTATGCATTTGCTCGGTTGCTTGTATCGTCCCAGCTTTCTTGAAATTTTTATTGTTATTCACTTTTAATATATCTTTTATTGTGGTGGTCGAATCTTATAGAGATTGCCTACGTATCATGCCCCCGCATGAATCAGACCTTGCGTAGTTCGGACATAAGGCAAACACTTTTATTCATTATACAAAGATGGAATTACATTTGAAAACTTTAAGAAAATGGTTTGAAACACACACACTTAAATAAAAATAAAGATACAATTCTTAACATCTCACAACATGCCCCACTTTCCACTTTTGTTGTCAATTATTGGATTATCTGCTCAATGTGGGGCTTGACCTGGATGACCTCCCAGCGTACGATACATCCTTTCCAACTCCGTTGCTAGATGCGGGCAAAAATGGGTGCATGCTCTGTAAACCTTTCATAATCCATTCCTTGGCAGTTTACATAACTTTGAGAGGTGTAGACCGCCAGGTCGTGAATTTGTGCCCTGAAATCCTGGAGACGTTGGTCTTGGTTCTGCAATTGCTGCTGGCGAGTGGTGGCTATATCTCTGACACGGTTTTCACGATCTAGAGCTGACTCTAATAGAGCTCGGAGTCTGGCTTGCTCTAATCTTGCCTGCGCTCTTTCCTTGTTGATGTCTGCTTGTTGATGTTCTCTGTTGCATCTTCTTGCCTCTTCTAGTTGTGCACGAAGCTGGTCTTCTGATCATATCCAATGGTCTTTTTCCTTCTTAAATTGTGCCCTGTCTTCTTCGGATTGCCTATCTTGGTGTTCCTTATTAGATCTGGCTTCTTCGTTTAATCGTTGGATTCTTTCTTTTGCTTTGCTTAACGCCCTTTCGTTCATAGCAAGAATGGAATCATAATCTTGCATTCTTTCAAAAAGATTGGCGATGGTTTTTTGATCTTTCCAACTCCTCATTGGTGTTTCAGAAGCCTTTTTCATTTTCTGAAATCGAGCATGAAGATTTTCATTCTTACAAGCTAGACTCTTCTTCTCGCCTTCGGCTTCTTGTGCTTGCAAATCTTTCTTCAGACTGAGGCTCCTCAGATTTTCCTTTAGGGCATGGATAGTTGCTTTGTACCCTTTTTCCTTTTCTCCCCAAATCAACCGCTCTTGGATTTTATCATTAAAGCTTTGAACATGGGGTCTTTTTGTTGGCCTACTTAGCTCAGTTTCTGGTACATCATCCACGCGAGACCGTTTCTCGAACAACCTTGCATATCCAGGATTTATTTCACCCTTTGTAGTGTCTGGGACTTGAGTATCACTTTTCAAGTATCGACATCCATTCCACATCTGCTGAATTAGAGCCTCGGGAATAATGGCTTCTGGGTGTAATTCGATTACTTGCATACTCAAATCTTCGTCATCAGGAACTACTTGATATCTCCCTAGTTGTCTTAGGACTCTTAGTGGCGCATATGGCTGGATGCTTCTCAATCCCAATAATAGCAAATAACTATTTGAGGTTGACATGTGTATCACTTCCCTTATCGGGAGCCATCCCAAAGTCCACTCAATTTGATTTGACGTTAAAGCCCTTAGATGAGATACCCAGGCTTCTATCCCTTCTGGGGACTTATAATCTTTCATTCTCTCCTCATAACTCTCGATGAAATTTATCATTGCTTGGCCCATACTGTATGATCTTGGGCTGTTGTTGGAGATGTTCAATCACCCACATTTGCAACAAAATTTTGCATCCTTCGAAGACTTTCGCTCCTGATTTACATAAAGTCAACGCCCGATAAATGTCTGAGAGAATGATGGGGACAAGGGTGTGATTTTTCTTGGTGGTGAGGACCTGTACAACTTTTGCCGTGCGAATATCAATTGTTAGCTCTTTGTTTGGGAAGACCATGATTCCTAGAAAAGCCACCATGAAGGCGAAGCGACGGTGAATCTGCCAGGTGTCTTTGTTTTGCTTGTTAGTAAGGCCTTTCTCATGAATTTCAAATCCATCTGGCTTTCCGAACCTTGAATACAAGAAGTTGAAAGAACAACATCCATTGATGACATTGCTTTTTCCTGATTTGACTGCTGATGTTCAGAAGACAGAAGAATCGATGCACCGAGGGAGCCTTTGTGAATATCAGGCTTTGATTTCTTAGACTTCTGTCAAAACCAGCATATCCAGCTATCTCCTCTAATGTAGGAGTAAGCTCGAAGTCAGAGAAATGAAAGACATTGTGAACAGGGTCCCAAAAAGTTACTAACGCCGCAATCAGATCATCACGGGGTTTAACTTTCATAATATCCGTGAGATTTCCCAAATGCTTGACGACCCATTTTTGACCATCTTCGCCTAATTCATACCACCACATTTGAAGCTGAAATAGAAACTCTTCTGTATTCGTGGATGGGGGGTTTTGTGTGGTGCTCATTTTGTATCTGAAATTTAATTTTAATAAAGTCAAGACTCATTTTGAAAATATACACTAAAAAAAATCATTTTCAATTTTTTATTTAATAAATACCATTATTTCAAGATTTAAAACTATTTTTTGGGAATTTTTAAAACAACCCACTTTATTCCTCGGTTCTCACAATGATTTCAATTAAGCTGGTCAACAAGCATGTTCGAGGCAAATGAATGCACAGGTAGCAAGTAGGATGCATCAGGATGGTCTTTTTATTTCGGGTTCACCTGTCCTAGACAGACCCAACCCCTGTGTTGAGTCTCCAAGGCCAAATGTACATGATGCAAATAGACGTTCCTACTAGGGATCCGGTACATGGCTGAGTTATTCTAGGTGAAAAACCTGAGGTTGATTGTTCTAAACCTGGCTTACCCAAACGGACAGTTTGAGCCGAAGCGGGGGCAACGTACCGGGAGCACGAAAGTCTACCCGGCCTAGTTACTTGTCCCAACTTCGTCTTATTTGGTATGACTTTAATAGAAAGGTGGGCCACGCGCACGTGTGCACCATAAATTCAGAAGACTCAGAGAGAAGGAGGTTTCGTAGCAATTGTATATACATAATTCAAATAATATTAAAGCGGTAAAAATTTCATTTAGTATATTGAGCATATATCATGTAAAAATCAGATAATAAATAAAGCCAATTATAACAAATATTTTAAGCTTGAATTCTTAAACCCTGAACCAGTGGTTCTGGGTTTCATTTTGGTCCCCAGCAGAGTCGCCAGAGCTGTCACACCTCTTTTTTCCGCCCCCGCGATGGTGCAAGGGAGTTTTCTCCAATTTAAGGACAGTCGAAACGGGATTTATTTGTTTTGTTTCAGAGTTGCCACCTGGGAATTTTAAGGCGTCCCAAGTCACCAATTTTTAATCCCTGAATCGAGGAGAATATGGCATTGTTTGTTATTCTACGAACCAGAAATCCTGAGTAAGGAATTCTGTTAATCCAGAAGAAGGTGTTAGGCATTTCCGAATTCCGTGGTTCTAGCACGGTCGCTTAACTGTTTTTATTCTTGGCTTATCTTGATTTTTACATTTTTTATTGCAGGATTTCGTCACCGCTTCTGTTTATTGTTTACAATTATATAACGAATTACGCGTACGTATATTCGTATTATATACCTTTTATAATTACAGAGGATCGTGCCACGCATACGTGTACACAATAAAATTGACTATATTATAGTTTTTATTAAAAATCATATGTTCAAAATTGATAATAAAATCAAGAACATCATCACCCTTGTATTTAGACAATGAACTGCACATCTTGGGTTATATGAAATTATTTTAATATCTTTGGAGAAATCCTTTTTATTAAATATTCGCTCGAAATTGCGCGTACGCATAATCCGAATTTGCTTTTAAAAATATAATCAGGGTACGCGAACGCATCCCTAATTGCGCAAAATATTTGTAATGGTATTATGGATTTTCCACAAATTGTTTATTATATTCATACATTTTTATGTGAAAATCATAAGAAAATCCCATTTCAGAGGCCCTTAAATTCTTTGAAAAGAATTCACAATCTATTAAATGTTTACAGCTGATTATATTTCCACATATGAATTATATTCTTTCGAGCCATTCAAATTTTAGGAGTAAAATAAACAAAGTGTGATTAAGAATACCATTTTTTCGTAAATACAATATATATATATATATTTGCCCGAAAGAGAATATATATATATATATATATATATATATATATATATACCCGAAATGAATTGCATATGAAACTAAAAAAAATGATTTATAAAGGGAAGAGATATTTTTGAAGAATTTTCATTATTTTTATTTAATGCAAATTCTATTTCTACTTACCATTGATATAAAATGTTGCAATTCGTGCTTATACATCTCATCTCATTCTCATATACTTGTTTTTAATCTAATAGGCGAAATTATTTTAATTAATTTTGCTTATGATTGAGTTTGGGATATATACACATAATCAAACCAATTTGATTCTCAATCTATGTGAATTATTGCTAAACATTACTATCGCATTTTATAAATTCCTAGGCCCTTTGTTATTAAGAAAGAGAATAAGTCTACTTGTTGACTTAATAAAGTGATATTGCATACAACATTATTTGCCATATCTTTGACATTGTGAACATAGCGGATTTTACTAAGGTAACTTTCAACTATTGATTATAAACATAACCATTGTTATGCCATAATATAGCAAAATGCAACCAACATCTCCTAGCTTTAAACAATAATTAACTACTAACCAAATAATCCAATAATGTATTTTTCCTTGATATTTTCGTATTATGCTGCACCTAACTAACAATACCATAAAGTTCAAATAATAGCCAACTTTCGGCCATGTTCCTTATTTTGACAGTTCAAATATGACTAAACTAATGAGATTTCGGAATGGCTAACATTATTACAAAGCTTTTATACGAATTTCAAAATAAGATAATTAACTTATAGCCATCGTATTGAATTCACTACTAGTTAACTAACATGAAACAAAACTGAAATTTAAACTAATGAACTCGGACGAATGGAAAACAGAATTATAATTTCCAAGCTTCATTTATTTGTCATGTTGAAGCTCTTCATAACGTGAGTTTAAAAGATATGTACCTGGAAATAAAGGTAGAAAGAGTAAATTTCAGCAATAATAGCAGCAACGAAACACCAGCTGAATATACCAATAACACAGCAAGTCTGAACAAGACCCGTTAACCCAGATGAACAGTGACAGAAACTTGAGAAAAAATTTCAGATTCAAACTGAACAATATCCACAAACAAACAACGGACAGATTCTAGAATAACATTTTTCAGATTTCAGTTTCTTTCCTATTTCAAATTCATATTTCTGATTTTTCTGTTTCTGCTTTTGTATCTTCTTCAGATTGTGTGTGTGTGTAAATATTCTCTTTTTGTTTCTTTTTCTGCTTTCTTCTTCCTCTTCAGATTTTCATTTCTGATTTTTCTGCTTAATTCTCTTTCTTTTTATCTCACTCTAGGTGTATTCTTTCTCTTCAAAAATCTGAGTTTCAAATCTGTTTCCTAAAAATCTGCCCCCCTCTTAAAAACTCTCTCTGAAAACTGATCTTGAGTCCCCTTTAATCTGTGAATCAGATCCTGTATTTATACAGGTCTGCCCCTTTTCTTTTAGTGCTGCTTGGACCCTTTTCTCTTTTTAAAAATCAGAAAGTTCCATTAAAATCTGCTTTTGAATACTTTAAATCCTATTAAGTGATCTTATCCTGATTTTCAGCAGCCCCATTATCCCTTGTTCCCCATTATTATCTTAAACTATAGCCACTAACATTCCATTATAATACACTAGCACTAACACACTGTTTTTACTGTTTCATTCCCATAAATGCCCCTGACCTACTGTTTTTACTGCCCATTAATACAAGATCAGAATCTATTATGAAACATATTTAAAAATCTGTTCAAACCTAATTATCAACCTGATTTAAAACAGCTAATACCAATTCTCTTAAGTTCCTAACATAGTTGTATCTACCCAACAATAGTGAAATTGAATTTACCTAACATCTCAACAACATTATACTGAATTTCAACATAACAAATTATACTGAACTTCAACTTTGAACTAGAATCAGGCAAACACAGGAGCATTGTCAATATACTGACAATGCCTGGAAACTTACTGGTTCAGAAATCAACATACACACAACATTCATTTGAATTTACTGATTTATTAAACAAGAACCAACTGATTAACAATAACTAATTAACTGATTATAGCAAAATAATCCATCCAAAGCAGGTTGTTTCAGTCAACATTTTAAGAAGCAGGATTTATAATACAACTAATCGACGAACTTAATCGAGTCGATTACACACATTGTAAATAATCACAACCAACAGAAACAATTCATATTTGGATTAAGTAGACGGGTAGGAGACAGAATCCATAGAACAAATAAACAAAAATATGAAAAATTACACAGGTTATTAAAACAAACAAAAATACACGTAGAATACACAAAAGAAATAGAAAAATACCTCTGAATCTTCAAATTTATTCAGACTCAAACTCAACTTGGATTTGGACTTTTTTGAAATCAAACAGACCTTAGTCGAAGTATTTTCAACTGAAAATACTTCGACTAAGGTCGATTAAACCTCAATCTTTCGTTTGAATTGAAAAAATTCCCAAGATTGGAAAATTTTTAGGGTTTCAGATTTTGGATCTTAAATCCGAACATTTCTGGGCAGATTCGAAGGGAACCAAAGATGACACAAGGGTGAGGGAAGCCTATGGGTCATTTGGTGTTAATTTGAAAGGAATCTGAGTGAGTTCATTTTTGATTCGAACCTTCAAAAGAAGATTCGAAGAGTTCTGAGGGGATTCGAACCAAACCAACACTAGATCCATAGCTAGGGTATCTAGGGGAAGCTGTGGTGTTATTTTGGAAGCCATTGGAAAGGGTTGAGTTTTCAGACCAACCTTCGATTTAATATTCGAAGAGTTGGGATCTGATTCGAAGGAAACTAAGGTCAGATCCGTGTAGAGGAAATGGTGAGGAGTCTAGGGTGTTATTTTGGTGACCGGCGGCGTTGTTGCTGCCGGGTTTCAGGCGGTGGGATGCTAGGGCGGCTAGGGTTAGGGGTGTGTTTGAGGAAGATGATGAATAGTGAAGAGGGGGGGTGTTTGGTTAGGGGGCCGGGGTAGGGGTTTGGGCCTTATATAGGGGAAGGGTGGATTGATGCTGATCGTTAGATCAAGCAGAATGAAAGGCCAGGATCTATTCACTTATCCAAATGATGTCGTTTGGTTTGAGTTGGGGGGACGGGTTGAACCGGGTATTGGATCGGGTAAGGATTATGGGTTAGGGTGATGAGATCTCGGCTGTTGAATTGATCTAATCTAACGGCCCTTGATGAATGATAACCAAACGACGTCGTTTGGCGTAGCTGAGTTGGACCGGACATAGGCATTTGGATTGGGTTGTGGGGAAATTTTTTTTTATTTGGGCCTGCATTTCAATCCAGGTCCGATTATTTTATACTTAAAGCCTATTTTCCATTTCTTAATTTTATTCTTAATTATTAAAATCCTAATCAAAAAATCAAAATTATCATTACAAAAATACTAATTACCTTTTAATAACCATTAACACATAGATAAAACGTTAATCACACAGTGAAACATTTGAAATAGAACCAATGCATATTTTTGTGATTTTATTTTGAATCAATTATTAAATGCATAATTAAATCCTAGATATGCATGAAACATATATTTTTATTTTAATTTTCATTTTATTATGACAAAGTAAACATTTACGGACATAACACAAATATTTAACAAACACCACGTAAATTCAAAAATTGCACACTAAAAGAAATTTATTTTATTTTTGATTTATTTTGGAGTAGTTTTTGTGAGGCAAAAATCACGTGCTCACAGGACCGTACGACCTCAGTATGATTTGCGCATGCTTGTATTGCTTGACTTGCAAATTTATAAATGATGATATTGCCTCCCTAGCCTGAGATAAATCTATAAATGATGAAAAAAATTTGGAAATTTCCTATTAATAAAAGAATTGTTAACTTGCTTCAAGCTATTGAGTTACTTCGTTTATATAAAAATCCTCGATTTACTATATTATTGGTATATTATTATTGGACCACTAGTAAGTGTCGAAGTCGACCTCTCGTCTCTACTTCTTCGAGATTAAATGGGATACTTACTGGATATACATTATTTTCATACTCATACCACACCTTCTGTGTATTTTTATTGCACAAGCACATGTATCTCTAGTGGCCTAGTGGCACAACGGCATGGTTGATACAAAGACTTAGGTTGCCTCTCTCGAGACGACCCGCAGCCAGCAGAATCTCTTTCAGAGTATTGTATTTTTTTCTGTCCAAATTTATATTCTGGACAGTTATTGTATTACATTTTAAATTTCCTAAAAATTGCTCATGCACTTGTGACACTAGGTTCTGGGATGACTATGAGATTATTCAGTATTTAAATTGTTAAAGACATCATTATTTCTTCAGTGAAGTTCATTATTTATTGTTTAATGTATAAAAGAAATGATTTCAAAAATGTTAAAACAAGAAATTTCTAGTTATTTGATGTTGGCTTGCCTGACAGTGGTGTCCGGCGCCATCACGACCTTTGATGGATTTTGGGTCGTGACAACATGGTATCAGAGCACTAGGTTCCCTTAGGTCTCACCAGTCATGAGCAAGTTTGTAGAGTCTTGCAAATCGGTACGACGTCTGTACTTATCTTCAAGAGGCTACAGGGCTGTTAGGAGCACTTCCCTTCTTGATTCCTCATCGTGCGATCTGATTCCTTTGAGGCTTATGCCTTTGTTTCCTTCCTACTAAATCTTATGCGACGCAAAGCGCTTATTATAAATTGGGAATTAAGGAATTGTAATGGTACTACAGATGTGGTGCGGGATGTTTCTCCTTATGTGTTTGATTGGACTATTGTCGTCGCCTTGTCGAAGGATATTCTGTCATTTTAGCTCAGTAGCTGTACTTTTAAGAGATTTGAGGCTATGGTTGTTGTGATGCTCAATAATGGTTATCGCACAATATTGATGTGATGGTAGGATGTTTGCCTACATGTTGGGGCAGGGACTTGCAAGGAGGTTTACTCAGAGCATGGTTCCGAGATTTAGTATCTTATTTCCGTCAGAAGAAAAGCAATTGGCCTATAAATGTTCAGATTTGGATTGATGGAGTAACGTGACTTGGTATGTTCGAGTGTGGTGAAATGTTCACCTGTGATGAGGTATCATCGTCCTTGATTGAATGTGTTAAATTCGCCGGTGTTATGGTCTTCTTCAATTTGCCTTGAGGCAGGGCATTGTTAAATGGTGCCTGGGATGTGGATGTCAGAGACAACGGAGTGTAGAGATTTTGAAATCTGTTGGTTCAAGTGCTATAGGGATAGATATTGATTTAAGGCAACAACTGGGTAGCAAAGGATGAGGAAGGACAAATGGGAAGTGTCAGGTAGTGGTTAAATTTCTAGAAGGCTAGGTGTAAGAAGCTAAAGTCGAGTAGTTGCTTAAAGGAGTGTGTTTGACCAAAGTAGGAGAGTGGCAGAGTAGCGTATGGGTTCAGTGGCAGGGTAACTACACACATTGAGGAAAGTTTGGAGTGATTTGGGAATTTTAGTGAACGATGTTTGGGTCTACGGACTTAATTTGAATTATTGGCTATTATATAGCGGGAGATTGGATGCAACAGAAATGAGTTGCTTGATATGAGGAAGGATGCAACATAACTTTGAATTGGAATATATTGTCGTGTATTTAGTTGATGTCCATGAGGAATGAATGGACTTGTGCAGCTAGCGAACGAGCATGGGCACAGGTTGGGTTACAGATTTCGTGGTAATTGTGCAGTGCAGCATCATTGGGAGATGTCGGCATGTAATTTCCATAGATGGGTTATCTCTTGTAAGAAGGTTAGCGGTCGCGCGGTGTTGACGAAGCTTCTGCGAAGAATTCTACCAGCTATACGGTAAGAGGTCGGATAGGTGAATGTGGTTAGTGATTCAGATTGTTCGTGAAAGGTCAAACAGAAGGATTTAGAGGAATTTTTTGAATTGGTTGTGTAAGATCATGTCAATGATTAAGAAAGAATCTTGATGGGTTCCAGAGTTGTGTAATGGTGGCTTCAAGCTAAGTGGGAGAGTCCCACCGCCTATGATTGGGTTGCATGGTTATCTACTTATGAGGTTTCGGGTTATCGGCATATTGGTGAGTTATTACAGCTAGGGGAATAGAACATCTAAGGTACCTTGAGAAAATTATTTGAGAAATGTGTGCCATAAAAGGCCCTATCGATTCTTGTTCGGACTTTGGGAAGATCTGGATTTATGTTCGTACAAAGGTTATTTACAAGGGGAGTGATTCAGCCGGGTGCTTTATTGAGATGGGTGTTCGTGTGCCAGTGGAGCCTTGGAGTTGATTATATGCGGGACCAAGCCAGAGTGGGTGACTCTCAACAACCGTCCTAGTGAATCAAAGGTTAAAATGTGGTGCCTAAGGATTTCAAGCCCGCGACATTGTTAAGAATTGTAATTTTACAGCGGATTACGATAAGAGGCTCGGAATTTCCTATGATATCTTCGGCTTGCAGTGTAGCATTTGGATGAATGAGAGAAAACAACTTCGGATTTGTAGAGGAATTATCAGAATAGGTGTATCGGTTGATGATGCGAATGTGTGTGTAAGGAGGGCATAGAACGGTTCATGGGTTTGGAGACAATGTGGTCTTGTGGAATAGGGTCACTCGGGGGAGTGCGGAGTCAGGTTCATGATGCAAGGATTGGAGCTATTAATATGTCTAAGGCAAGTTAAGGATAAATTAGAAGAAGTTAGATTGGTTAGCCATGGTTGAATCGGCTTAATGATGGCAGTGATTAGTTCCTTCGGCATGATTAAGTTATGCATGCGATTTCTGATAGTACGTGTGAGGCTTGACGGCCGCCGTAATTGATTTAATTTGGAAATATCAAAGTATTTTGGTCTGTTATGTATAGGCGGATCCCAGAAGCGTTATGGTGGTTTAGACCACTACTTGAGGATTTGCATGTTCTACGGTTATGAGAATTAACTCTTATGTTGCTATGATTTTTTTGGAATGAGTTAAGTAAAAACAAAAGTTTCTATGTGATGAAGCGTTCACTCTATTAGTGGTTCAGGAGTTATGATGAAATTCTTATACTATTGCATATTGACATGTTACAATGAATGGTATGAAATTCGAAAGTGAGGAACAAGGTTGCGATTCGGTGTTGGTAAGGATGTCACGAGCTCGGATGAGCAGGAAAGGGATTTGAATGTTTATAGTAAGCTGGTGTTGCTCCCCATTTTTCCTTGTGGAGTCCGGGTTTCGACATTTCGGGACAACTCCTTTCCTTTTGGGAATTGGGTAAGGGATCTGAAGAGTCGTCACCTAACGGATTAAGGTGCGTTAGGGCACCTAGAACAAATAACTCATGAACTAGTTTACATCACTAAAGATTGGGTTAGGGCTCAAAATTACCTTGAGAGGAAGGTGTTAGGCACCCCTCGAGGTCCATAACGGTGGGTCCTGGCCAAATTTAATTTAAGCGAATTAGTCTTATAATCAAATAAATAAACAGATATTACTTTTAAGAACCAGGAGTAAAAGGGTCCTAGGTTTTTTAGCCTATAGGATCACTTCTATGCAATACTTCGTCCGGTCAAGTTTCAATGATAGGTTGTTTAGTAGCCGCCTCCTTGCTTGATCCTCCTAAATTTTTGGGTGTATAGATCCTCCCAGTTCTGGTCATTCCCTGTGCGGCACCAGATTCTTCCATCTTTACTTTTCCTTTTCGCCTAGCTTCGGCAACGTATCCCAAGGTATGGCATTAGACTTGAAAGGAGATGTGGTTGCTACTGTCACTATGAAAGGTGTGGCCACTTCCACCTCAAATGGAATAGGCGTGGCTGTAGGTGGTGTTACTTCTACCTCAAATGGAACCGATGTGGTTACCTCAACTGGCAGCTGTACCTGGACCACAATAGGATTGAGAGTGACTGCGGGCTTTTTAGGACCGTCGCCCTCTTTGATAAGTCCAATTGATCCCTCGGGATCCCACTCTTCATCAGCTTCTATCACATTGATCCCTTCGCCTCTATGATCTGGAAGAGGATTGTTGTGGATGTTGGGTGCAGCTTCCTTCGCCTGTATGACCTTGTTATCAATAAACGTGTGAATCATATCTTTTAATGTCTGGCACTCGTCAATGGTGTGCCCCTTCGTACCAGAATGATATGCACAGTTTTTATTCGGGTTAACCCATTGAGATGAATTCTCCATTGCCATAGCGGGAATATAGGTGACATAACTGACAGCCCTCAACCTTTCGTATAGCTGGTCGATGGGTTCAGCAATGGTAGTGTACTATCTAGGTGGTTTGCAATCAAAATTAGGTCAGGGTTTCTGGTAATTTGGACGAGTTGGAGGTGAATGATAGTAGGTTGGCTGGGTGTTATAAGTATGATAGGCGGTGGCGGGTTGAGAATATCTGGGAGGTGAGGGTTGGTATGTAGATGGAGGTGTTTGGTATGTTGGTGGAGGTGTTTGATATGTGAGCGGAGATTTTGGGCCTTGGGCCACCATTACTGCCCCTACTTCTTTCTTCTTTGATATTTCACTTGATTGCAATGTTTTGTTTGTGGCCTACAGTGCCTCACAATTTGTCACCATCCCGCTTTTAATGCCTTCTTCAATCCTTTCTCCGAGTTTGATGATGTCGAAGAACTTATGATTCTCAATAACTATTAGCCTTTCATAATATTATGGATCCTGTGCCCAGACAAAGAATTTGCTCATTTATTCCTCATCTAATGCTGGTCTGACCTTGGCTGCTTCTGACCTCCACCAAGTAGCATACTCACAGAAAGTCTCTGTTGGCTTCTTTTTAGGTTCTGGATATAGAAGACATCTGGTGCATTCTCCGTATTGAACCTGAACCGGTCCATAAATTCTGATGCCATGCTTACCCAATTGGCCTATTTCTTAGGATTCTGGTTTATGTACCAGGACAGGGCATCTCCGGTAAGAGTTCTCATGAAAAGCTTCATTTGAATCCTTTCATCTTTTACGACCCCTACGAGCTTGTCATGGTAAGTTCTCAAATGAACCTTGGGAACACCTGTTCCATCAAACATTTTGAACTTGGGAGGTTTGTAACCCTCCGGCAGTTCCACATCTGGTTGTATGCATAAATCCTCGTAGTTCAGACCTTCTATCCCTTTACCTCCTTCAATATCCTGAACTCGACTTGTCAACTTCTTGAGCTCCTCGGTCATGTTCTTGATGAGCAAGTCCTTCTCAGTGGATTCTGGTATATAAGAGATTGGTTGAGTGGAGTGAGGTAGTGTTTCCATGTATATGGGGTTGTTTTGGTGACTTATAGGGATTTGGGTGTAGTAGTGGTCGTTGGTTGAGTTTTGAGGATCAAGAATAGGTTGTGGTGTGTTCTGAAGAGTATGATAGGTAGTGGTTTGTGGGTACTGGGTTGGTTGATGATGGTGTTGGGGAGGAGTTGGTATCGGTAGAGGATTGAGGTTTTGAGGTGGTGTGGTGTACTGATGGGGTACATGAAGATTTTGTGGACGTTGGTTTGGAATATTTTGAGGAGGTGCTGGGTTTTGAACATTTGGTTAGTTGACGTCTAGGATATTCAGAGTGAGGGAGAGGTTTTCCAAATTGCAGACCTGCTCAAGTTCTCCTTGTAACTCCAGTATTTTCTGCTCCAATCGCATGACCAAATCATTCTGGGCTGGAGTACTCCAACTGTCTGAAGTTTCAATATTCTCAGCATTTTTTTTTCGTATGTCACTCAAGTCATCCATCTTAGCTTTACCTCTACTTTTTGGATTACTCGGAGGAGGAGGAGGTGGAGGGCCTCTAGATAGGTATGATATACTGATGATGCCAGTATGTGCGAACCAACCTTATGGAATGGGAATAATAAAAATAAAGAAAAACAAAAGGCAAACAAGTCAGTAATGATTCTGAAATGTTGGAAGTATTTAAACACATATTGCGGGAATGTAAATTTGCATCCTAATTTGGGAGCCTCGTTGTGCTCGAGGTAGGCCTAGCGACAAATAGATTTGGAGAATTTCGGTGCCAATAACTGCCTCATTTCATTAATGTATAAAATAGATAAATCTAAAACGGCACTAAATAAGATAAGTCACTAATGGCACTTGGCCTTATTACATTTTGAAAAAGCAAATAAACCTAATCTACTTGGTCCCAGAAGGACCTTTTCCAGGCTGGATGCTCTTGTCGATCAAATTCCCCAGTTCGCGCAGGTTCAGCAGTAGGTATGCCCTTTTCTAAGTGTCCTCCTTCGCTTCCTTCAATGTTCTGGCAATCGGTGACTCTCTTCCTCATTTTTCCCTCCAATTCCATCAGACTGTACACCAAATATTCCAACCTTTTGCTAGAGTTAACAGCCCTCTCGCTCCATTCATTGATTAGTTCCATATCGGTTTTGTGTCGCTCCAGGTGCTCGGCCTCGGACTCGTGAACTCTTTTGCGCAGTTTGTTATATTTCACCTGTGCCTCGGCAACTTCATCTATAACTCTATTTCCTGGACAAACCCTTGGCTCGAATATTCCTGCTATGTTATCCTCTAACCATCAGGGGTAAAAGTACACATGACCAGCATGATATCGATCTGGCTCGATGGTATTCTTTTCTACGATAATTTTCAAATACCACATGTACTGAGCTTTACACTTGTATGGGACGTCGTCATCCTAAAAATCTGTCCTTTAGTGACCCATTTTAGCAACTCGCGGTATGACCTGCTTCCTGCTTGCCTATCTCATAACTCTGATGGGAGCGTAAGGGTATATGACATTAAACCCGATCAGTACCAAGTGTGGAACATCTGGATCTGATGATGAACTCGTCAGTAGGGAACCACTTGAATATCCATTGAACCTGATCTTCGATCAAATTGTTGAAAAACTGTGCCCATCCTCCAACATTCTCAGGTTGAGCAAACTTGTCTGGGATATAAGTCATTCTCCTAGGATAATAGAAAGTTATGTGATCATTCCACGGTCTTCGCGGAAACTCTTGACGGTATTGACCCTTTTGGAGATGCTCTAACAACCAAACTTGTAACAGGATATTACAACCTTTGAAATATTTGTACCATTTCTGACAGCGTTCTAAAGTCCAGTATATGTCTGCTATGATCATACGGACGATGGTATATGTTTACCCCTCGATGCCGTCCATCAAGGTTTTGGCTACCATGGCCAGTCTGGTGTGGATTTTGTCCTCTTATATCGGGAACACTAACATACCCAAGAAACAGACGATGAACACAAAAACCCTACGGTGAATCCAACCCAAGGAAATGATGGAGAATTCATCATCAAAAATACGATATGATTTGCTGTGACTGTACCGTTCATAGAGGAAATAGAAGGGTATGTAGGAATTCTTTAGGCACTCCAAACCCTCATTCTTTTTCAGAACCATCATCTTCAGAAACCCCCTAGTAGAGCGATTTTCTGGCACCAATAAACCAGGACTATCCCAATATAGCCCAGCAAATCCCCATATTTCTTCCAAGAGAGGGGTCATTTCTATGTTTCCAAAGCAAAACACGGCTCTTTCTTTGTCCCAGAACATTGTGGCAGTTGCAATCAACATGTTGTTCAGCTGAAGGCCCAATAGAGAAGGTAAATTTCCCAAGACCCTTTTCACATGATTCTTATCATTTGGTGGAAGATCTTCCCACCAATCTAGCAACAGTGGTGGTATGTTACGGACCATGCCGAACTTGGGGACATCGTGCCTTATTTTTTGCAAAATAAATATGGTTAGGCCCTTTCCCCCTACAAATCCGACTATTTATACAACAATGATTAGCGTATTGGCACTTATTTCTCCAAAATTAATGCACACAATCGTGGTTGCGTCCGTTGGGATTATGAAAAATTCGGTGGACTTTGGGACGAGGCTTGTCTTAAAGGGTTATTATGCGAAGAACATATTAACCCGGCTAGGTTTGACCATGATGCATGTACAATTAATCAGAGTAAGGTTTCTAAAGAGGTCTAGACCGGTACTCTCAAATGGACAACATGAGGGGGAAAGACATGGAACCGTCGACTGCACCACTGATCGACTAGTTTTACTGCAAATACCCCTTCCAAATTTAAAGGGTAATATATGGGAAGGGCGCAAACACTCATCAAGCGTTGCTATAGGATTGATTACGCACGAGTGGAATATGATTTTGAGCATGATTTATGCAACAAATGTTGTCACGTATTTGCACGTTAAAAATTATAAATGCGGTATTTAATAATTGAAAGACGTTTAAGAAAGAAAACAAGAAGACAAGTCAGTTTTTGTAATAATGGAAATCATAAATGCTTGAAAATAGGCAATTAAATCCAAATAAGGGGGAAAGGAAAATGGTGCACATATATTAACAGAATAAAGCATGCTTAAGACTAATACACAAAAATAAGTTTGTTATGGTAAGTGATCACGGCCTACTCCGCACTACTATTAAGTAGCGAGAGAGGGTCGGAGAAGCTTTTACCAGATTTTGGGTCGAGATCGATTTCCACAGAAAGCTAGAATTTGGAATCGAGTATCTATCTAGTTTAGGATTGCATATGTGTTCCAAATTACACTGCTAATCATTTTTGGGGTTTTCGTTTTACTTCTACTATTATCAACTACAAATGGTAAATGCAACTAGATTAAGCTAAGAGTTAAACTAAAAAGGGTTGTTCAAATGGTTTAAAAGGCACTAGGATAATGACTTTCACCTAGGTGGTTAATTGACGGATAATTGAATCTAAGACACGATTGACATAATTGAGGAGTATGATATAACCGTTGCACTATTTTACCTACTCTACACCTCTCGGTGGTTCGAATGATTTTGCCCAAATTGACTTTCTCAAGACCAATTGGGTATGCAAATTTGTACAAGCAACTAGGGTTCAAATCGGGTATTACTCTCTCGAGGTTTAACCCTTTAATTGGGGCTATCAATCTCTTGAGTACGCCCCAAATCCTTGTTGGACCAATATCCGAGACTTAGGCTCTCTTTTTTAGGAAGAACCCAAGTCAACTAAACACAAACTAGTGTTTGCAATCACTAATTCAGAAAATAACCATGAAATAGGCCCAAATATCAAACACCCATAGTCAATTTAGCCCTAAAATACAACGCCCATCAATTACTCAGACTAGGGTTGAGCCACAACCCTAGCTTATGGGCCTAGCTACTCATAATTAAAGAAGAAAAACAACTCATATTAATTGATCACTAAGGTAAATAACAAGATTCAATGATGAAAAGTAGATAAAATTGCCCAAAATGGCTAAGAAAATTGAACCCACGAGTACAGCTACGTTACAAAACTATCTGATACCCTAAAAATGGGAAAAGAAGCTAATTATACTAAACTGAAAGTTCTGGACAAAAATGCCCCTGCGGGGTTAGTGCGGACTGCACAAAATTGAGTGCCGACGCACTAGGGCTCTTGACTTCAAAATCCAACTCTCTGAACTCAGGCAATACGGACTACACAGAACGGACCGCGGCCACGGAGGCTTCAAGTGCGGTCCGGACAGAATGGACTGCGGACCGCATTGGCTTGAAACTACAAAATTGGCATCTCTCTGATTCTTGGGTCTACGGACCATACTAAGTCGAGTGCGGCCGCATTAACTTCAGTGCGGACCATACAAAATATAGTGTGTACGCATTGCCTTTGTGCCTGAATGTCAACCTCTCTGAATCCCCTAGTGCGGACCGCAAAGAATGGTATGCGGCAGCACTAGCCTGTTTTGCCTGAGCTTTGTCTTGTCTTGGGACTTGTGCAAGTTTCACTCCTGTTTGAGCTGATCTTTGACATTTTGTCACTTTGTTGATCAAACCTGCAATCAAGCACAACTTGTGAGTTTTTTGGGACTATTTTGTATGAATTTCTAATCAAAGCATAAGCAAGAAGGAGTATAAAATGCGTTAAAATCCCTAGTTATCAACTCCTCCAAAACTTAAGCTTTTGTTTGTCCTCAAGCAAACAAAATAAGACCCATTCCTTAAGAGAAAATCCAAGAAATTTTCAGCTGACCTAAAGTAACCTCATCTAGCATCAGTTGGGACTAACAATTGCCCTCAATACAAATGAATCATTAAAAACTTTTACTCCTTGAAACACCATGGATTAAGTGCGACACAAGAGCATCAAGAATTGACTCAACACATCAAAGAACTATTTTCTATTACTTTGGTCATTGTGGAATCCAAACTTACACATCTCAACTCTTCCTAAGCAAACCTCACCTTTAGAATAGTGGCACTCAAAATGGGGTTAATGGAAGTTCACTCATCTCTCTCAAGAAAAAGTCACAAGTCCGGCTCTAGGTACCATATGCTTGCCCCTTATGTGGTCTAAGTAGGTTCTATCTTCCCTTAAGCACTTCTTTTGATTCATTTGGCATCCATTCACTTGACTCTTTGAGTCATTTCACTTCTTTCTAAGGGGTTAGAGAGACACACTGTCACTCTTTCTTATGCATTTCAAACCTTTTCTCCTTTTTCAACTTTCCACACCTTTCTTTCTTTGCTTTTCTTGAATCTCTTTTTGTTCTTTTTCATATTAAACATTTTATTTGCCATTTTTCTTTTATTTCTTTTTTATTGTCTTTCCTTTTCTTCATTTTTTGTGCCTTTTTACCACTTTGTTGCACTCTTCGTCTCTCCCCCCAAACTTATACTTTTGTCATGTGCTAAAGGAAAGATCAGGTGCCAAGAGGGGGTATCTTTTAGAATGGGTATAGGCTTGTATTATGGTTCTTAAAGGAAAAAGGTCTAAGGCTCAAAAGGGTTGACTAGGGATCTTATCATTGTTAGGTTATGGGTGTGTTCAACTATCATTTGGACCAAGGAGAGCCTATAATCATGTCTCAAGTCAGAATTCACTTAGGATTTCGCCTCAACAAACATTCAGGGTAAGTTCTAGACCAATGACTCGAGACTTGGACTTGCAATGCGATTACTCACCACACAAGCTATGGGATTGCTAAAGATGCAGAGTCGGGGACCCACAATGAGCTTAGATAAGATTTGAGCACACAATGTTCCCAAAAAACCACTTGATGATTATCGGTCAACACAAGAGTCTCAAGGTAACTACTTTTACCATCCTAAACACAACAATTTGTTTTCTGACCATAAGATCAAAGGCAAATGTGCTAGGCCCAATTGAAGTTTTTCTTGAGGCACCCTTAACTACCAACTACTAAAAACGAAAAGAAAAACAGACTCAAACCCTTAATAAGGTTGTCACGCCATCCATCATTGGGAAGAGCCACCCGATTCACATAACACTCCACCTTTGGAAAGAACTGTGGCATTAAGAAAACCAAAGGCTTATTGCAAACTTGAGAAACAAGAAGCTACGAATCACAAATAAGAAGCTAATACGAAAAATTTGCGGAAAGTAGAATAAATATATACAAGAGGGGATTTGAATATACAATAGATGGAATTAATATGTACAATGTAACATAACTTTATATGCAGACCCAAAGTAAAATAAAAGTGCGATAAATGTACGAAATGTTAAAATTATATACAACCCAAAGGTGAAAAATCAAGAAAGTATAAAAAAGTATAAAGTATATATATAATCATCTGAATGAATAAAAAGTAGGGCCTACCCCCTCAAATGAAAGCTGGCATTATCCCCAATGCCAACTAAACCAAATAAAGCATCAAAAAGAGATAGGAAAAAGGACAAAAAGAGATAGGAAAAAGGATATAGGGACTCCCTATGGCATGTCTGTCTGCTAGGCTCCTGAGTGGTCCCAGGGTCTTCACTGTGCTCGGGAACCTCAGACTAGTTCCCGGTGGCTTGTTGCTCTGCTGCTGTTGGGACCTGGACCTGGACAGGCTCCTGAAGTGCATCCTAAGGCTGATTGAAGGAAGCCTCCGGTGGGTCGGCCAACTGTATGACTGCATCATCCGCTCTAGGAATCATCCTCTTCCTCTTGGGAGGCCTCTATGACTGCTCTGGCTGGGAATGAGCTGCGAGTACTGGGTCCTGGAGCAGTAAGTCTAAAGGCAGCTGATCCGCCTTCTGTATGTCAACATCAACTCTCAACACCTTCACGAACTCCTTGGATGCACGTGTCTTCCTCAGCTTCTTGTGCTCCCGAGCAAGCTCCTTGAGAGCCCTGCTATGTGAATCAACTGCCTCAGTCAGTACCTTCTAAGTGTCGAGGATTTTCTTCTGGTTGTCTAAAATCTCTTTCAAAACATCCTCTATCGACTAGGAAACCTGAGGGACTGGAGGTGTCGATTGAGCCTCTACCGTGGTAGTCAGGATGGACAACTTGGATGAGGCAGTCTGCATCCAGCTGTTGATACTTACAAGTTCATGGCTTAGTCGGTGGGCAGTAATAGGATGGGCCCGAGAAGATGGAATCCTTGGGTCCGCTGAGGTGGATGGACCAGGAGGGGCAGCAGTGGAAGTAGATGCAGGCTCAGTTGGAGTCATTACCACAACTTGCTCTTCAGACTGGCCAGTTGGAGCAGTAACTGTACTCTTGAAGTTCTTACTCTTGGGGTTGTCATTCCCCTGCATGTTGTACCAGGAGAAAGGGGCCTTCGCTTTGACTTTTATGTCGAAGGGCCTCTTATCCACTTTCAGGTCCCGAAAGTACATAGTGAGGAAATTGGGGAACGAATAGTTTCTGTCATGCTCGACACCCACAATATTAATAATCTGCAACATCACATTTCCCACATTGATTGGGTACCCCGCCATGATCGAAGCCACTAACACAGCCCGGTGGAGAGGGAGGGAGTTTTCATGTGTCGTGGTGTCCAACCTGCTACATACAAAGGTCTCCCACCCCTATGCCTCAAAGTTCAAACTCCGTCTCAAGATCTTGACTCCGGCAGTCAACTAGTTGGGGGTGGTACCTGGGATTGCCAAGTACTGTGCTAGCCAGGGACGAACTTCCTCGCCTATTTCCATCTTTGCCATGTACAGGGTCTCATCTTCCTCATTAAACCCAAGATAGTCATTGATTGTCTTCCCGTCAAACAACACCTTCAGATTTCGAACCTTGTTCACTTTGGAGCCGTTTTTGATGTGGGCTACATTGCTGTAAAATTCCTTGACCAAGTGTTCGTTGGCATCCACACACTCATCTAGAAAATATTCCCAGCCCACTCTTCTCCTAAACTGCCTCCTCACGTTGGGGTTGTGAGGTAGCAAGTCTCTATCAATAAAACTCCTTTTCGGGATTAACTTTCTCACCAGCCACCATTCCCGGAACTTGTGGTACGCTACCTCACTAACAAACCGGTCCTACCACACCTCCGGCTTCCTAGTTCGGGCAATACCTCCCACTTGTGGTTCACCTCCTTCTCCTACTGCACCCTCTCCAGATAATGAAGCTGTGGGAGAGGTGGAGCATTCCCCACTACCATCACCTAAGCCCTCAGATGACCTAGAAGAGATGTTCACTGATGCTTGGGCAGTGGGGGATGCTGGAGGTGTATCTCTCAGTCTATGCCTCTTTGGCCAGTCAGGGATGTATTCTGGCACAGAGTCCGAAGAGATCTCCCGGGAAAGCTCGTACTCACTCCCCGACATGTCAATGGCTTTATCAGCGGCCTTTATCGCTTTCCTCATGTTCTTGATGGTTTGCCTAGCTTGGGGAGTGAGTCTTATTATTTTCTGCTTCCCTCCCCGAGAAGATTTACCTCTGCCAGGTTGTTTAGATCTTTTGCCTCATTGTTGTACCATTGTCTACAAACATAATTCAATTGACTTTATTAGTATCAATAGCAGCAGGCAAGAAACAGAATTTCAGACAGAAGAAAAGAGTTTCAGACATGTTGCAGAAGGTACCCAGTGCGGACCACACAAAGTGGTGTGCGGTCGCACAGGGGCCAATGCGGACCGCACAAAATGTCCATGCGGTCCGCACAGAGGTGGGATTCAGACTACCCCCCTCTGTATCTAGGCAGTGCAAACCGCACAAAATATAGTGCGGCCGCACTGCCCAAAGTTCAACTTTCAGAAGTTTCATCAATGCAGTCCGCATAAAATGGTACTGCGGACCGCACCGGGGAACTACGGACCGCACAGAAATGACTGTGGTCCGCACTGAGTGCCCAGTTGTGGCACTAAGTTAGGGTTTAACGGATTTTTGATTTTAAGCATAATTAATTCCTAAACAATGCCCCTAAGTGATTTCCCATTATTTTTAACTACAGGAGCCTACTCTAATCAAGAAATTTACAACCCTAACCTAATCAATTGAAGAAAAACTACGGGAAACATAGAGAAGGAAACAAGAAAAACTAAAATCAAAAGAAATTAACAAAATTGAACAATTAAAAGGCAAGCAATGGTACCAGATGTGAGAGTTAATGAAGAGTAACAAGTCCAAGCAGTTAATTACGAACAAAGACGGTGATGAACAGTGCTTGTATAAGTTTTAAGAGTCAGGGTTTGAAAAGGGTAAAAGGAGTGCCTCAGGCCCTATTTATAGAAAAGGACCTGGGGCCTAGTCTCACCAACCAGTGCGGACCGCGCGAAATCGACCGCGGTCCGCACTACACAGCTTTTTCCAAGTTTGACCAAGTAACCCACTGCGGTCCGCACAAACTGGACTGCAGCCGCAATGGTCCACTGCGGACAGCACAAAATGTAGTGCGGCCACACTAACAACTTCAGAGAGGTCATCATTTCATCCATCACTAGTGCGGTCCGCACTAACAACTTCAGAGACCTGGCATTTTTTTCCACTATGTCCTGCACTGCACCAACATAATCCTGTAACATCCCACAACCAGTTAGCCCAAAAATAAATCTTATCCTACAATGAAAATAAAAGAAAAACAAGAAGAAAAACACACGGGTTTCCTCCTAAGAAGCGCCTGATTTAATGTCGCGCCACGACGTAAGTTACCATCACATCATTTGAAATGGAGAAGTGCCACCACGTGGCTGTCATCAATTTTTCCTAGATAATGCTTGACCCGGTGCCCATTAACTCTGAAAACTTCACCATTTTTGTTCTTTAAATCAAGAGCACCAAACGGGGTCACACACACCACTTCAAAGGGTCCACTACATTTTGATTTGAGCTTTCCCAGAAACAAACGTAACCGGGAGTTGAACAAGAGAACCAAATCACCTACTTTGAACTCCTTTCCACGAGCATATTTATCATGAAGGTACTTCATCTTGTCCTTATACAAGGACGAACTGGAGTAGGCATGGAATCTGAATTCATCAAGTTTATTAAGCTGCTCCACACGAAGATTGGCTGCAATATCCCACTCAGGATTAAGCTTCCTCAAAGCCCACATGGCCTTGTGCTCTAACTCAACCGGTAGATGGCAAGCTTTCCCAAACACCAACCGATACGGAGACATACCAATCGGAGTCTTGTAAGCAGTCCTATAAGCCCATAGAGCGTCATCCAATTTCTTTGACCAATCGGTCCTATTTGCATTGACCGTCTTTGACAATATGCTTTTGATTTCTCTATTGGAGACTTCAACTTAACCACTTGCTTGAGGATGATAGGGAGTAGAAACTTTGTGATTGACACCATACTTTGAAAGCAAGGTATCGAAAGCTCTATTGCAAAAATGAGACCCCTCATCACTGATGATTGCACAAGGAGTACCAAACCTTGTAAAAATGCTCTTTTTGAGAAATGCAACAACACTCTAGGCCTCATTGTTGGGCAAATCCACAGCTTCATCTCACTTTGAAACATAGTCCACCGCCACAAAAATGTAAGTGTTCCCACAAGAGCTAACAAATGGGCCCATAAAATCAATGCCCCATACATCAAAAATATCAACCTCAAGGATGGTATTGAGAGGCATCTCACCTTTCTTCAAAATCCACCCGCTCTTTGGCATTCGTCGCATCTCTTCACCAAATCACCCGCATTTTTTAACAAATTTGGCCAATAAAACCCACAACTAAGAACTTTAGAAGCCGTCCTCGCCCCGCCATGATGGCCACCATAGGGAGAGGAATGACAAGCCTCCATGATACTCAATTGATCCTCCTCCAGGACACACCTTCGGATCACACCATCCGTGCAAATCTTGAACAAGTACGGCTCAAACCAATAGAAGTCCAAACTATCCCGCTTGATCTTCTTCCTTTGGTTAGAAGAGAGCTCACATGGAATTATACCGGTCACAAGGAAATTAGCAACATCGACAAACCATGGCATATCATTCATCGACACCGGAAGGAGCTATTCATCAGGAAATGAATCATTGATCTCTAGGACATCACGAGGCCTTCCCTCCTCCTCCAAGCGGGACAAGTGGTCTGCCACTTGGTTCTCACTACCTTTCCGGTCCACAATCTCCAAATCAAACTCTTGAAGTAACAAGACCCATCGCATCAGTCTAGCTTTGGAGTCCTTCTTCGTCATCAAGTACTGGAGTGCGGCATGGTCGGTATGAATAATAACCTTGGCACCCATAAGATACGGCTGGAATTTTTCCATAGCAAATACAATAGCCAAAAGTTCTTTTTCGATCACCGTGTAGTTCACTTGAGCATCATTCATTGTCTTGCTCGCATAGTACACCGGATGAAACATTTTGTTCACTCTTTGACCCAAAACCGCCCCAACCACAACATCACTCACATCACACATGAGCTCAAAGGGCAAGCCCCAATTAGGCGCGGTAATGATAGGAGTGGTGGTCAACTTATGCTTGAGAAGTTCAAAGGCTTGCGTACATTTCTCATCAAACATGAACTTAGCATCTTTTTCTAACAACTTGCACAAGGGGTTCACTACCTTCGAAAGTCTTTGATAAATCTCCGGTAGAACCCTTCATGCCCAAGAAAACTTCGAACTCCCTTGACGGATGTAGGGGAGGAAGCCTTGAAATCACATCGATCTTTGCTTTATCTACCTTAATACCATGCTTCGAAATCTTATGCCCAAGAACAATTCCTTCTTCCACCATAAAGTGGCATTTCTCCCAATTGAGAACAAGATTGGTTTCTTCACAACGGGCCAACACCCTATCAAGATTCTTCAAGCATTCATCAAATGAGTCCCCCACAACACTAAAATAGTCCATAAATACCTCCAAAATGTCTTTCACCATATTGGTGAAAATGGCCATCATACACCGCTGAAATGTAGCCGGTGCATTACAAAACCCAAAAGGCATCCTAGAGAAGGCAAAAGTGCCATATAGACAAGTGAATGTGGTCTTCTCCTGATCTTCCGGAGCAATCAAGATTTAGTTGTACCCAGAATTCCCATCTAAGAAGCAATAGAAGGCACGCACAGCAAGTCGGTCTAACATCTGGTCAAGGAAAGCCAGAGGGAAGTGATCCATGCGGGTCACTTTATTCAACTTGCGGTAGTCCATGCATACCCTCCAACCAGTGACTGTTCTTGTAGGAATCAACTCATTTTGAGAATTTGTAACCACGATCATGCCACCCTTCTTCGGTACACATTGTACTGGTGAAGTTCAAGAGCTTTCAGAGATGGGGTACACAACCTCGACATCCAACCACTTGATCACCTCTTTTTTCACAACTTTTTGCATTGCTTTGTTCAATCTTCTTTGATGCTACAAGGAAGGCTTTGCATCATCCTTCAAGTAATTTTGTGCATACAGAATGCGGGGGTTATTCCCCGAATATCAGCTAGAGTCCATCAAATTGCCTTTTTCCTCTTTTGAAGCACCGCCAATGTGGCATCAACCTGCATGTTAGTAAGGCAAGAAGAAAGAATAACTGGCAAAGTAGAATTTGAGCCTAAGAACTCATACCTGAGGTGTGGAGGAAGTAGCTTCAACTCCAACACCGGAGGCTCCTCAATTGAAGGTTTAGTTGGTGGAGTCTTTCTATTCTTGAGATCCAAAGACAATTTCCTAGGCTCATAAGAATAATAGCTCATTCCATGTAAAGCATTCACGCACTCCACTCGGCTTGCATCCTCATTTACATCAAGATTCAACAATACGGACTCCAATGGGCCCTCCATATTGATCATTGTACTGGTGTCATCAATTATCACTGCTGTGACGAGGTCAACAAAAGAGCACACCTCGGTACTGTTGGGCTTCTTCATAGATTTTCACACATGAAAGACCACCTTTTCATTACCCACCCGGAAGGTGAGTTCCCCTGCTTCCACATCTACCAATGCCTTCCCCGTAGCTAGGAAGGTCGGCCTAGTATAATTGGAACTTCGTAGTCCACCTTGTAGTCCAAGATTATAAAATCAACTGGCAAGATAAATTTGTCCACTCGGACAAGCACATCATCAATAATGACCAAGGGTCTTTTCATTGATCTATCCGCAATTTGTAACCTCATGGAAGTCGGCCTAGGTTTCCCAATACCCAAAGTTTTGAAAACTGAGTAGGGCATCAAATTGTTACTAGTTCCCAAATCACATAGAGCCTTGGCAAAATCCGCACTCCCAATGGTTCAAGGAATGGTGAAAGCACCGGGATCTTCAAGCTTCGGGGCCATTGAATGCACTATAGCACTAACTTGGTGAGTTATCTTTATAGTTTCACAATCAATAGAATGCTTCTTTGTGACCAAGTCTTTCATGAATTTTGCATAGCCCGACATTTGTTCAAGTGCCTCCACCAAAAGCACATTAATAGATAAGCTCTTCATCATGTCAATGAAATTTTTAAACTGATTATCATTCTTTTGCTTCGCGAGCCTTTGAGGATAAGGTGGAGGTGGCCTTGGAAAAGGTGCCTTGGCTTTAGGCACAACCGGCTCCTGCATGTCAATTATGTGTTCCCTAGATGGGTTCACATCATTTTGAGTTTCCACCTCGACATCTTGAATATCAATCCTCACTTCGTTGTTTACATTTTCATCAACCACATCTTCAACTACCAAAGGGACATCATTTTCTTGTAATTTAACATTATCATCCAAGATTTGCTTTTGGTTGGAGGCATTCACATCACTGCCTCTCCCACTTCTCGTTGTAACCGCCATAACATGATTATTCCCACCCTTTGGGTTCACTACCGTACCACTTGGTAGAGCAGGGCGAGTATTTAAAGACTGAGAGATTTGGCCCAATTGTACTTCCAAGTTTCTGATAGAGGTATTGTGGGAAGCTAACTGTGCATCAGAATCCGCATTATTCTTTATCATCTGTTCGAACATCATTTCAATTCTACTCATATCATTGCCAGAAGAACTAGGACCTTGAGATGGAAATGGGGGTGAATTGTTCGGTTGTTGGTACATTTATGGGCCTTTGAAAGCCTTGCCCCCGATTTCCTTGGTTTCCATTGTTCCATCCACCTTGACTGTTATTGCCACCCCAATTGTTGTTATTACTATTCTAGTTCCCTTGGTTGCCTTGATTGTTGTTCTGATTGCCCCAGTTGTTATTTTGGTTGATGTTCCCCCAATAACCACTGTTTTGTTGTTGGTTTCCCCAATTGCCTTGAGGTCTCCACTGTTGTTGGTTGGAGGAGTTGCCTCGTTGGCCTTGATAGTTGTTTACATATTGAACCTCTTCACTTTGGTCATCATAACCATCATTTTGAAATCCATCACAGTCATCATCAAATTGCTCAGAATTCCCTTGGTTTTGTTGACACGCATATTAACACTCTATGTGGCATTCACTTGGTGAGGATTTTGAACTTGTTGCAATTGTGCCTTTGCCAATTGGTTCATAGTAGTTGTAAGCTCACCTATAGCTTGCCCGTGATCATGTAATTCCTTGTGCAAATGAATAATTGTGGGGTCACCTTGAGGCATATTGGCTCTACTTTGCCATGCAGAAGTAGTGTCAGACATCTCGTCAAGTATATCACATGCATCATCATACGACAGCTTCATAAAGTTGCCCCCAGCAAGTTGGTTCACTATGCATTAATTTGTTGTATTGATGCCCCAGTAGAAGGTTTGTTGTATCATAGCCTCGGTCATATCATTGTTGGGCATTATTTCACCATTGTTCTATAACGCTCCCAAATCTTATGCAACGGTTCCGTGGGCTCTTGCTTGAAAGCCAATATCTCATCACGCAATGCCGCCATATGCCCCGGCAAGAAATATTTAGCAATGAATTTATCCGCCAACTCATCCCAAATTGTTATGGAATGGTTGGGAAGTCTCTCGAGCCAATCTAATGCCTACCCCCGAAGTGATAATGGGAAGAGTCTCAACCTAAGAGCATCCTCGGACACATTCGTCTGCTTGCTCCCCCAACATGTATCCACGAACCCCTTGAGATATTTGTAAGTATTTTGATTTGCAGCACCCGTGAAATACCCACGCTGCTCAAGTAAGGTAAACATCACATTGGTTATCTGAAAATTGCCCGCCCGGATTCGGGGTAGGACAATAGCACTCGCATAGCCCTAATTTGGAAGTATTCTGGGAGCCACTATTGCAGGTGGTGGAGGAGGGTCTGGAACATTGTCATTGGGATTAGCATTAGCATTGCTGCCTCTACGTTGTCCTTGAGGTACAAGAGGCACCTCATCATCTCTGACATCATCTACCTCCTCCCCCACAATCACGTTTTCAAGAGGGTCTTTAGTAGTTGTTCGCTGCCATTTGGTACCTGATTTGTGGCACAAACAAATTAGTAACAAAGAAGGAAAGAAGAACAATACACAAAACTAACTAAATAGATAGCCAAAACCGTTAGCTCCCCGACAACGGTGCCAAAAAGGTGATCACGGCCTACTCCGCACTACTATTGAGTAGTGAGAGAGGGTCGGAGCAGCTTTTACCCGATTTTTGGTCGGGATCGATTTCCACAGAGAGCTAGAATTTGGAATCAAGTATCTATCTAGTTTAGGATTGCATATGTGTTCCAAATTACACTCCTAATCATTTTTAGGGTTTTCATTTTACTTCTACTATTATCAACTACAAATGGTAAATGCAACTAGATTAAGCTAAGAGTTAAACTAAAAAGGGTTGTTCAAATGGTTTAAAAGGCACTAGGGTAATGACTTTCACCTAGGTGGTTAATTGACGGGTAATTGAATCTAAGACACGATTGACATAATTGGGGAGTATAATATAACCGTTGCACTATTTTACCACTCTACACCTCTTGGTGGTTCGAGTGATTTTGCCCAAATTGTCTTTCTCAAGACCAATTGGGTATGCAAATTTGCACAAGAAACTAGGGTTCAAGTCGGGTATTACTCTCTCGAGGTTTAACCCTTTAATTGGAGTTATCAATCTCTTCAGTACGCCCCAATTCCTTGTTGGACCAATTTCGGAGACTTAGGCTCTCTTTCTTAGGAAGAACCCAAGTCAACTAAACACAAACTAGTATTTGCAACCACTAATTCAGAAATTAACCATGAAATAGGCCCAAATATCAAACACTCATAGTCAATTTAGTCCTAAAATACAAGAACGATCAATTACTCACACTAGGGTTGAGCCACAACCCTAGCTTATGGGTCTAGCTACTCATAATTAAAGAAGAAAAGCAAGAAATAGATGAAGAACAACTCATATTAATTGATCACTAAGGTAAAAAAACAAGATTCAATGATGAAAAGTAGATAAAATTTCCCAAAATGGATAAGAAAGTCAAACCCACACGTGCAGTTACGTTACAAAACTATCTGATACCCTATAAATGGTAAAAGAAGCTATTTATACTAAGCTGAAAGTTCTAGACAAAAATGCCCCTGTGGGGTTAGTGCGGCCGCACTAGGGCTCTTGACTTCAAAATCCAACTCTCTGAACTCAGGCAATGTGGACCGCACAGAACGGACTGTGGCCGCGAAGGCTTCTAGTGCGGTCCATACAGAATGGACTGCGGACCGCATTGGCTTGAAACTTCCAAACTGTCATCTCTCTGATTCTTGGGTCTGCGGACCGCACTAAGTCGAGTGCAGCCGCATTAACTTCAGTGCGGACCGCACAAAACGTAGTGCGGCCACATTGCCTTTGTTCCTGAATGTCAACCTCTCTGAATCCACTAGTGCGGACCGCACAGATGTGCGGCCGCACTGGCTTGTTTTGCCTGAGCTTTGTCTTGTCTTTGGACTTGTGCAAGTTTCCCTCCTTTTTGAGCTGATCTTTGACATTTGGTCACTTTGTTGATCAAACTTGCAATCAAGCACAACTTGTGAGCCTTTTGGGATTATTTTGTATGAATTTCTAATTAAAGTATAAGCAAGAAAGAGTATAAAATGCGTTAAAATCCCTAGTTATCAGTAAGAGCCTAATAATATCCCCAGTGGAGTCGCCATGCTGTCGCACCCCCTTTTTCCTCGCAAAGTCCGGGTTTTGATATTTCGAGACAACTTATTTCCTTTTGGGAATTGGGTAAGAGATTTGAAGAGTCGACATCTAAAGGATTAAGGTGCGTTAGGGGACCTAGAATAAATAACTCATGAACTAGTTTACATCACCAGAGATTGGTTAAAGGCTCGAAATTACCTTGAGGGGAGGTGTTAGGCACCCCTCGAGGTCCACAACGGTAGGTCTCGGCCAAACTCAATTTAAGCGAATTAGTCTTATAAGCAAATAAACAAATAGATATTACTTTTAAGAACTAGGAGTAAAAGGGTCCTAGGTTTTTTAGCCTATAGGATCACTTCTGTGCAATACTTGGTAATCGTCTCCAAATTGGAGTGCTACACATAGCATTAGTGCACGGGTCATCATATCCTTTACTACTCGATTACCCTCCCATTAATTATTACCTAAGCATTCTAACAGTATCGAATACGTATCCTATGTCTGCACTACCCATTCCTTACCTATGGCCCTGAAGGCATTTAGGACCTCTATTTAAGGTGGTTCTAGACTCACCTATGGTTCTTAAAAGGAGAAAATCTAAGTGACAAACAAAATCAAATAGGACTATCACATAAAGATGCAATTAAGGAGGGCTCATATTTACCTCCACAAATAGACAAAACAAGTGCACACCATTCAAACAAATAGTTTTTATAATTTTAAGAGTCTTCTATGCAAGACATCTGAATGAGTACAAACAAAGTATACAACAATTTTATTTAGGCGAGGCAGTGAGTACCTATCAGTTTGCCTACTGATTTTTTTTATCACTTACTGAATCTGAGCACATTTCAAGCAACAAGGAAATCACAATTTTAAACCCAGGATTTAATTGTCCTACAGGATTGCCTAAGTGATAACTGGCAGAATCCTATAGACATGGTATCTAAACGTTAATCAGACCATAATTTTATAAACCAGTGATTTAACGGGCAGACTTCAGGCAGATTTTATCCTTTAGACCTTACAGGCATGCTTTCTAAGTGTTGAAACTTATCACAAACATTATCTCATGACACAGAAAACCGATTTTATACACGTTCCCTATAGGCATGATATCTAAATTGTCAAAACTGATTTTAAACATGATTTCCTATGGACAGGATATCTAAGTGAGCAGAATGTTGTATTTAGTTGATAACTCCCAAAAAAGATCCTATAGGCATGGTTTCTAATGCACATTGAGACCTGAGGATATGCATGAACATGAATTTTGAGACAGAATTGAGAAACGCCTTAGAAGCAAGATTTCTAGTGATGCAAAGTATGATAATTCAGGATTTTAAAGGATGAGATTAAGTCATATAGGCATGGTTTCTAATGCATATAAGTAAGCAATCATCACAGCAACCTAAAGGCATGATTTCTACTATATATAAATAATCACAACAACCCTATAGGCATGATTTCTACCCGATCCCAACAAAAATATATAATAATCCCTCCCAGCTTTACAAATAACCCTAATATCTGTTTTTACAAAGATTATTATTACAGACCAATATAAATGAATTACATAATGAAAATCACTATATTATAGGAAGCCTTCATAGGCCCAACATCAGCCTAGAACCAAGCCTTCAAATATAGACCTCTGAGCATAGTGGTAGCCCATTCATAACACATAAAGCTGGTTCCTAGTGTGTTAAAGTTCCCAAGGGCCTCAGGGACCCCGGGCAATGCTCATACCAGAATCAGATGTTCAACAAGATTCACAAAGGATTGGAAAACCAGCCCCAATATATTAGCATTCAGAGGAGTCTCATGGACCCTAAGCAGTGCTCACACTGAGGGTGGCAAGACCCTAGTTAACTAAGAGTAAGAGTTGGAAAACAGTACACAAGGATGGGGATAGTTTTATGAAAACAATTTATTTTCAGAAATGAATAGAAAAACAGGTTGCAAACAGAACAGGACCATGTTTCAACAGATTGATTTAAACTTAGTTACCAGTAGTTAAGCAAACAGGAACACTGAAATCATAGACAGAACAGAGTCACAAACAAGGTTTAACATTGTTATAGCTGATTTACTCTATTAATTATTACCCAAATGGAATCATATAGACATATATTTAATAGATAGGAACATGCTAAGGAAAATGACTAGTCAGACAGCCATGCAGAAAAGATAGTGATAATTTAAAGCACATTATTCTTGAAAGAAGTACACAGAAACCATGAGTTGATTAGGAGCATGCTAAGGCAGACTATCAATACATAAAATAGGACAAGAATTGGGCATGCTAGTTGATAGGTGTCATGGGTCAAACAGGAGCATGTTATCATATAGAACAAGACAGGACCTAAGTCATGCTGGGTAAGAGAAACATAGGGCAGAACAGAAGCATGTTGAACGCACAGCCACATGGGACAAGACTAAAGCGTACTAGTTAAAATAAGCAAGAAGCATATAATAAACATGCATAAGTTGAAGTTGAGGGTGAGCTAATTATATAAGTCATATAGAATAGGAACTGAAGCATAGTAGTTGAGAAAGAGATGGTTAAGAGGCAAGTATCAAAGTAGAAGTGTACTGAAACACATAGCACATAGGACAGATTATGGCAACAGAAATAGGGGCATAATAGTTAGGAGATAGCAAACAGGAAGGTGAAGGCAAGTTGAATTCAATAGCCTAGCCTTAGCTTTCAGCCGGCTAGACACTGCAGCAAACACAAGTAACAAAAAGAATTACAATGGAGAGTGTGTGTGTGAATAAGAGTTCATGTGTGTTTATGTATATTTCTGAGTGTGTTCGTGTGTCAGAACAATGAAAGAATTTTATAGCATACAATAGAGAAAACAAATAAGGTAGGAAATCAATTGCATACAAATAAGGCAAAGAGATCAGTTAGTCAATCAATTAGGACTAACATGAATCAATTAATAAGTAGAATTAAGTAAGTATCCCTTAACTTAAGGAGAATCTCACATGGAGTAAATCAGCAGACAAGATTGTGGTTTAAATAAGGTAAGTGGTAAGTCCAGAGATCACTCAAAACACAGAAATCAGACGAGTAGAGAAATTAAGGGAGGTAGTACCGATTATTAATCACACATAAGAAAAGAACGGGTAAAAATCCTATAAGGAAATATCAATTTTAAAGGGAAGCACAATTTCAAACCCTAATTAGGCAAGTAAATAGATTAATACGTTAATTGACAGAGCTAGGTAAGCGGGCAAAACATTATAACCAACAGTCAAATAATTGAAAACCCTAAGGTGTAAAGCCATAGAGATGAAACTCCAGTAAGATCAGTCGAAAAGCAAAGAAGAAAACTAGAGTTGAAAAATGCCTAAACGTTTAAAACATTTTGCAGAAATCTCTTAGAAAAATCAAAACCCTAGCTTTTAGGAAAAAATGAAATCGATTGACAATAATAGTAAAAACAGAAAAATCTTAAAGGAAAAATACCAAACAAACTAAAAACCCTTAAGATCTAAGAGATCTAATGGATTCAACGAGAAATAATTAAGTTTATATTAAAAAAATGAACAGAGGTGAAAAATGTAGTTTGAACTAGAGATTTGAAGTCATGAAAACACGAAAGTGATAGTACTCATAGACATATGGTTGAATATAGGCAGATTAATCTAAAAGATGAGAGATTTGAACTAAAGCTGGTTCAAATCCCTTGACATCCCACCAAGTAACATGAAAATCGAACAACCAAGAGAGGTAGGAGGTCAGGTAAGGCGGTAAATCACCAAATGATTCCATATCCGATTAGGAATCAAAGGGATTTGGGAGAAATTTTGAGTGACGTTGCTCTAGTATTTGAGAGCGTCTGAGAGAGAAGAGAGGAGGAGAGGATTCAGAGGCGACGTAATTGGAGAAGTGAGTAGGGTTTTGGGGAGTTGTGGGTAATTAAAAAAGGAAGGTGATCCTGGACCGTTGATCTTTTGAGATCAACGGCCAGGATTTGATTTGAGGGGTTGGGTGGGTCAAATAGGAAATTAGGCTAGGTATTTGGGTTAGGTTAGGGTATTGGGCTAAGGTTTAATTGGGCTGGGTCCGAAATTGATTAAGAAAAGAGGGCTATTATTTAAATACACAATTAACTTAATAAACTAATTTTATAAAATAATTTATAAATGATAAAAATATCATTTGTGCATGAAAATGACTTAAAATAATTACTTAGTATTATAAAAATATAAAAGGTTATTTTCTTGTGAAATAAAGTATTTATGCACACATGGGGCCATTATTGCAAAGTTATTGCAATTATAACCCTAACATGTACATATGGCCATTCATGAAATAATCAAGGCTTAGTGTACATATAAGATAATAATACTAAGCAATAAAATTATCATAAAACCATTTGTGATGCAATTAATAATTATCTGGATAATAAAATGCTAGAACAATTGGTTAAAATCCTTTTAAAATTACAGAAAATTATGGAGAAATGTTGGTTGATGTTCATGCACTATTTTGAAAGTATATATGAATTTTTAAAATATATTAGGAAAAAATTGGGTATCAACAGCTAGTATTGTCTTCAGCGACACCTGGGATCGGTGTCTTGTGAAAGAGGCTTTGCATCCTGGTTATGGATTCTTGATCTGCTTTGCAACGTTAGTGCATCCGGTTGTATAGATGTGTAGACTTGTTACCTTGTGTGGAAGGTCGTGGGAGCATACCTCATGGGAAGATTGTACAAATGTGACGTTGTAGTCACTCGATTGATTGAAGGTTTAGACCAAGTATGGAGATTGTGGTAATATCACGAAATGAGAATTTATGCCTGAATGGTGCTAGGTTCATTTGGTTGTAGACTGTAGAAGTTTGTTCCGGCTATGATGGTTGTTCTTGTGTGTTACGGGAAAAAGGGGTTTATCATGAACCCTTGAAAGGTTACTAGCCTAGTGCGGTATGATCAGAATCGGCTTGAGGTTTGTGGAGGGATCTAAATGTGAACGTGGCCTCCATATCAGGTCAGATGTATTCATTTCAACATAGCGCTCCTTATGGGAGTAGTATCCGGATGTTTGATGTATTTCGTTGTCGGCTATATCATGTAATACTATATGGTGCCATTTGAGTTGTGAAATGGCTTCATCAATTTCAGATGTGCTTGGGTTTTGTAGCGTATGGCGCTATCTGTCTCCCCAGGGATGGTATTATGCACTTAGCGTGCTCGTGGCCGATATTCGGTATTTTGTAGTAATGAGCACTCTAGCTCGGTATGTATCTCCTTATATAGATTTTTCTATGGATTGGGTGGTACGACACCACGGGTATGTTTTTGGATCAGGTTGCATGTCGTAACAATGTGATATTGAGAACAGTACCCTATATTCTATTTCGTGTGTTTTGTTTCCCAATTTCTGAGGAAGGTTCATGACACCTTTTCGATTGTCTAACGGGTTACGTGGGTTGAGTAGTCCCTTCCAGAGTTCATTTTCCTTATATGTCACGTTCGCGTTTGTAGCTTATTGGCACATTGCAGCATCAAATGAGACTTTTGGTTATGTCCGGGGTGTCTTTTTGCCTGAATAGCTTATATTGGATGAGACGAGATTATTGGACCTGGGATCAGTGCGATAGGATTTAAATAAGGCACATTAAAGAGTGATTTTTGATATTCAGTTCAGAATGAGGTAAAGGTTTTGGTCAATAAAATAGACTCAATAATTGTTGACTCGGCAGTTGGTTATGAGTTTTTACATATCCCTTCCTTCATAGCAGTATTGCAAGAGCTGGAACAGGACTTATATGTATCATGAGGTGCATTGTGAGCATCGAATTCGTGAGATTTCAGCTATTGTTATCAGAGGATGTGATTAAGGGTGTGCTGTCATGTTCTAGTACAGCGTGTTGTGATTGATACGGCATTCATATGTTGGGAGCAGGCCTCGTAGAGAATTCTGGATGTTAGAACTGGGATCTAAGGCTCATTTGTCGAAATGAAAGGGAATATCTTCAGATTTGATCGAGCTAATGTGCTCAACGGAGTTGTGGTAGCATGGGTAGGTGCACGAGGTGTTAAGTAGTGATTTCCGACAACTCCAGCACAGTTCTTAGCATGTTCGAGTACGAACGTATGTTTAAGTGGGAGAGAATGTAACGACCCGATCGAGTCGTTTTGAGATCTAGTATGTCGTTCGGTAGTTTGAGCCATAAGTAGCTTCACTTCAGGTATAATGACTTGTACGCATGGTCAAAATTAAATTCCGGGAAGTTAGGGGTTGATATGGGAAGAAAATTCTCATTTCGGAAGCTTTAAGTTGAAAGAATTAAATAAGGTTTGATTTTTGAGTAAACGACCTTGGAATCCGGATTTGAAGGTTCCAACAGGTTCGTATGATGATTTTGGACCTGAGCATAAGTCCAGATCCGGTTTTGGATAACTCGGGAGCGTTTCGATGCCTATTGTGGAAGTCAGCAATTTTGG